>NC_046315.1:53740596-55143096 GCF_009819535.1 Lacerta agilis
GACCATGAGAGTGAATGGAGCCCTATCCAGCTAACCTCAGTCAGCCCCCATCTGCCTGCCTTCTTATACTGTATGCATCAGTTCAGGGGATAGTACAATCTGTTTGCTTCTTCTTCCTTAGTCTCAGGTGTGCCATTGTAGAACACAGTAGAGAGGAGAATAGGAGGAAAACTACAACTAGCTGTCTCTGTGTCATCCTCTCTGGCTCCTCGTCTTCTGTGCTACCAGTTCCATGTGGTCATCACTCACCACCTCTTGAAGCTACACCATGCAGAGTATTCAAACACTATGGCACCATTTTTTTTGCATCGTTCTGCAAAATCCATGCCCTTTAAAGCCAATTGCAGGAGTAGCACTAGGTAGATTTCCTTACCAGATCTACTACCTTTGCCCAACCAGCTGGCATTGTGTTACTTGTTAATGTTTGTCCACACGAATGTAGCCCAGGAATCCCCTGGGCTGCTTGGCAAGAGGAAGAACACATTGTGTGAGCCCCTTCTTAGAACATGGGGTGGGGGAGTGGTTAATGCAGTCATTGTTGGGTTGCCCTAGTCAAATATTGGAGTGTGAACATTTCTTCCTATATGCTGTTTTATCATGCAGTTGTGTAGATCAGCCTTTTCTAGCCTGGTGCCTTCTAGATGTTTTGGACTGCAACTCCCATTAGCCCCAGCCAGCATGTGCTGATGGGAGTTGTAGTTTAAAACATCTGGAGGGCACAAGGCTGGTGAAGATGTAACATGAACAGAGCTGAACCTAGGCTCAAATGACTAGCAGATGCATTTTCCTGTGTGGAAACTATTTTCTCCCTTCTTGTATTCCAGAATGCCAGCAATTCTGCATCTGCTATGCCTGAACCAAAGTCTGTATGCGTTTCAGTAGATGAAGTGGTCTCCAATGGAACCGACACCCAAGAAGTCCACCTACTCAATGGTCATTTAAAAAAGGTGGACAATGCATTGACAGAAGCCCATCGCTTCTCCTACCTTCCGCGGAGACCAGCTGTGAACATTGAGTTTAAAGAACTCTCTTACTCCATCCAAGAAGGACCATGGTGGAGGAAGAAGGGTAAGTCTGTGAGAAAATTTCCTGTTCTGTTCTTGTTGGAAGGGAAGCAAGTGTTCTCATCATGACACGGTTCTGAAGGGGAACAATGGAAATTAGATGATAGCAAAGGCAGCCTGTGATATGTCCTGAAGTTAAAGATTTCTATTTTTGTCTTGCTGAGGCATTGTGATAATCTTCTGCTGTAGTCATGCTTGCTTTCTTGTTTGTCTACATCAGGGGTGGCCAACTTCCAAGAGACTGCGATCTACTCACAGAGTTAAAAACTGGCAGTGATCTACCCCCTTTTTGTTGAGCTTTTTTAAGAAGGAAAGCCCTATTTTTGGTGTTTCAGGTCATTTTAGGGGTGCAGGGCAAAGATGTTGAGCTTTTTTTTAGGGGAGCCAAAGTTTTTTAGCTTCTTTGGGGGGAGCCACTGATCTACTAGTGATCTACCGGTAGATCACGATCTACCTGTTGGACATGCCTGCTCTACATGGACTTGTGGAAGTGTGCTTGAAGAAAGAGAAACAAGAAGACAAAGGAAATTGCTCAATCAGATGGCTCAATAAATTGGGATGGATCCTTTGATAAAGGATGAATTAAATTTAGATGGTCACCACTTCCAAATAAGTCCTTGTTCATAGAACTGTAGAATTGGAAGGGACCCAAGGGTCATCTAGTCCAACCCCTTGCAATGCAGGAATTTCAGCTAAAGCATCCATGACAGATGGCCATCTAACTTCTGTTTAAAAACCTCCAAGGAAGGAGAGTCCACCACCTCTTGTGGGAATCTGTTCCACTGCCAAAAAGCTTTTACTGCCAGTCCTTGTTGTGGAAAAATAAATGGTGCTTTTTTCTAAGTCTGCAACTAGGAGACTTAGCTAAGGTTTCCTTAGACCAAGCCTTAGCAGAGCCTGCCCTATCATAATCATCACCAGCATCACATTTATTTGTACTTCACTGGCAAGTACCATGGTGAGTTACAACAATTTACAATTCAGTATTGAAAACAGTTAAAACTAAATTACAATTTTAGGAACAGGGTGGCTACTGAAAATAAACATCTCAAGTGGCAAAGTTTGGGGTAAAAAGGTGCGTCTTCAGCAGTCACCAAAAGTTGTATTGAGTAGATGGCCAGAGCCAGATGGGCAATTTAGGGGCTGCCTTGGAGAATGCCCCCTCCCAGGCCACTTCCATGAACTTCTGAGGACAGCAGAATTACTCAGAGATTCCCCGCTCTGCTGCTCTTAACACCCAATAGGTTCTGTAGGAAAGGAGGCAACCTCTCAGAAATTTGGGGCTCAAGTCACTTTAGGCCTTTAAACACTAGTATGAGCATCTTTTAATTGGGCCCAGAAACAAATTGTCAGCCACTATAGCTGTTTTATATGAGTGCTATATGGGGGGTTATATGAGTGCTAAAGACAACCCCAGCTAATAATCTGGCCACTGCATTTTCGACCAGTTGAAGTTTCTGAGTCAACAAGGGCAACTCCATGTGTTGAGCACATTGCAGTGATCTAAACTAGAAGTTGATAGAGCATGAAGGTACCATGGCGCATTAGTACACATTAGGCAGAGGCAGCTGCCTTAGGCACCAGAAGCTCGGGGCAAGTGATGGTGATATGTTGGAGGTATTGAAGCTGGCTAAGCCAACTGTTTGCCTTCATGTGTGTTGGAGGATGCTATCTCTTCGTGAGTGATTCATCTGTCAGTCCAGTTGGCAGGGGAAGGGGAATGCCATCTTGCTTGCCTTGAACAGCAAAATTCCTTGCTGAGCTGTAGTTCCAACAATGTGAAATGTGTGGTGTTGTTTTAAAGGAATTAATATGCATCTTAGATAGCATAACATTCCTTGGCCTTTAGGGAGATTGTAGTGTGTGTGTGTGTGTTTCTATGCCCAAACTGCTTACTCCTGAATAAATCTAATGAAGTCAAGGGCAAACATATATTGTTTCTTTTGGTTGTCTTCAGTGTGCTGATTCCCTGTAAAGCCTATAGGTTCAGCATGTGCAATAGGTGCTTGTGTCTCCAAATTCAAGCCAAACATGTCAAACATGAGATTTTTATTGGATCAAATGAGACTCCTGTGTTTGTTTTAAGTTCCTTTCTCAATAAAGGACTCAAGAAAACCTGAACATCACAGGGTTTACATAGTTATTGCTCTGTGTGAATGGATTTTTTGCTCCATAGCGGTCCCTTATTGGTGGCAGGATGCAGTGCAAAATGAACCACAATTGTGCTCTGGTATAGTTCTTTGGTCATAGGACAGTTCAGGCCTGGGAGAGAACCCTGCCTGAACCCTGCTGCTGCCAGTCAGTGTAGACAGCATTGGGCAAGATGGACCAATGGCCTGACTCTGTATAAGGCAGCTTTCTATGTTCCTACATTCATTTCATGTGCTTTTACTGGTGGAGGAACATTCTTTATTAAATTATAAACACTGTCATCAGAAAAAACCCTCTAATGAATCTGATTTACCGGTATATTTTGGGGGGAAGATTTTATTTTATGGTATCTTTTTATATCTAAAATGGATAGTGTTCCTATATGCTGAAATGATAAAATTGGGGGCAACTTGTACTTAAATGTGAGGGGAAACAAAGTCTCACAGATGAGTATGATAAATAAAACTGAGCTGTCTTCCAACCAGAAATGGGTCTCGTGAACCAAGTAGGAAAAAAAGAAATAGTATTTGGGCCCAACTGTGAATGACTGAGTGCTACTACTAGTTATATAACCTAACTGAATGTGTTTATTGCTGTGACAAACAAATAGACCCCCAGAAATGTAAAGTTGTAAGTCATAAGGCTTAGCTGTGCTATTTCAGAAATAAAATATAAATATTTTGCTCATTACCTGCCGTGTTTCTCCGAATGGAATGAGCCAAGATCTGCATTAGGGCCTGACAACCTATAGAAATGTTACATTTGTCTATAACTGCTGGACTTTAAGTATTGTTTAAATATCATCTAATAATGTCACATTTGTGAAGATTTGTTGCAAGAAGAAGGTTGTTTCAGTCTATAAAATAGCCCAAACCCCCAATAAACTAGTAATGTCTTCTTAATTTGGGGACTTTTGTGGTTGCTATGGAGATGTCTGACAAGCTTCTAGCAAAAAATCACCATGACTTGTAATCGGGCTTTAACACCCGGGAGGCACTCAGGGCCGGAAGGCACTCAGGGACAGGGAGTTCTTATCAAAGTTGCCCAGAGCACATATTTTTTTTCTTACTATGACCAAGTTTATGAAGAAAACTTCTTCAGACTATTGAAAAAAACAATGTTGACTGTTGAAAAGTCTTTTTGTGTTGACCATGACTTTTCCTTTCTATGCAAAAATAAAATCCCATCAGAAGATCAGTTCTGGCTTGGGGTAGTAATAACTCAAAACACTCCCTTAATTAGAGCATGGACAGAGGAGCATTTTATGTTTGAACCATAACCTAGAACCTGTAACAATGGAGATAATAGTTTTGGGCCCAGATTCAGGGTGCTCCCTCTGCATACAACAAAGATGGAGGAGCACTGTCCTATCTGTTCCATAATTCAAGAGCTGTAGTAAGTTGCATGGCATCTAAAAATATCGACTTGTGTGCTAGTATTTTGTCAACACTGAATGAAAAATACTGTCAGTCAGAATGATAACATTTGGCAGATACCATTATGGTTTTCTGCAAGCACCACCAGCAGAATAAATCCAGTATACACTTAGTTTGAAGTCTTGTTTTCTTCAAGTGACGTGTGTCCTCCATGAAAGGAATAGAGGACGTATGTGGGATTCCCAGCAGCAAATACTTCCGCAGAGAAAATTACCCAAGAGAGAAATGCAGCTCTTGAGGCTGGTGTCACATGTTTTAATGAAGTAATTACAGTTCCACATGGGGTTGTCTTCTATTGTCTAAACTGGCATGACTGCATGTTGCCAATTGTGTTACCTTTGACTTGAGCTATTTTAGATGTGTAATTACCAATGTTTGCTTTGAATGTGCACAGAAAATTCAGCCCTTGATTCACCAACTGCTACTTTGTGTGAAAATAAAAGTAGAAATTCTTCCAGTTAGTTTTAAGTACTGTTCCCCAACCCCCTTTTCCACACACAGCTAGTTAAGAGGAACTCAGCATGCTGGATGAATTGTTTAGTGAGTCCAGACACTATTTTCCAGGGACGTCCCTGATTTAGTGAGGCCGTCCTGGTTTATGATTTGATCCTGGAATCTCCTGCTTTTCCTTAGGATGTCACTGTTTTCATTGGAGAAATGTTGGAGCCCTACCCATTGCCACCCCATCACCGCACTTACCTGACCTGAGGGTTCTGGATCGTGGGCTCTACTGCTAGTCAAAACAGGAGCCTCAGTGATCACCCTCTCCCACCGGAAACAAACCGGGACTGCTCCAAGAATACACACGTTGCAAAAAGGAGCACCTGGCCCTGGTCAGCCACTCCCTTACCCGCTTGTGAATGGCCAAGTAGCTAGCCAGTTGATCAGGATTTTAAAAAAACCAAAATTGATTCCCCCCCTTCACTTTTCACTTCCGTCTGTGGCCCCCTAGCCTCATGCTGTTGCCCCCCCCATTAATGCAATTTTCACCTGTGCCCCCCTTAGAATATCTTGGGCCCCCTCCGCCCGGTTGGAAAACACTGCTCTAAACTACTTCAAATATGAAACTAGACACCCAAATGAATATTTAATGTCCAAGCTTCACGTTTTGAAAAATAGTTGTTTTCTTAAAATCTGATTTGCATTGAGAGAGAAAATATATTACCATATACTGTATGTTTGCACCCACCCTGCTCAATTCTTTGCCAGGGGATGGGATGGATTTCTTTATTTATTACAGATTTCTCGGAAAGAAGTGCATAGATAGAAACTAGTTCTTGGATTTCAGAATGCATTGTCTTCCTGTCAACTGCAGTACATTTTTAACTGGCTGAATCTAGACAGGAAATTTAATTTAGGAGTTTTCCACATAAAGCTTTTATTGGCACATAAAAAAAATAGAAACTGGATTTGTTGAGGCTATATAGCCAGGTCACATAGAAATATCACATAAAATGAATCAATAGCCAGCTTCTCTTGCTGTTAAAAAACAAAAGAGAAGCGCCTGTCCCTTCTGCACAGAAGGGGAATGGACAGAAGAAGAAAAGCTGCAGATACAGTTAGAGGCGGCATTGTGCTGTGTGTTTCAAATAAAGTTATTTGTGAAGATGATAACTTACATTTATTAAGTCACAAGTTGGATGAAGGGTGGTATATTAATTAAATAAAGAAATAATGAAGTGTGATGCTGGAAGCCCTGAACATGTTAATTTCTGCCTCAAGTTAAAGCTCTGGCCATGATTCAGGTTCCACGAGAGACTGATGGAACTCAAAGAAGGAGGACCTGCCCCATCAGATACATTTTTAGCGTATTCTGTGAACAGATGTGAAGAGTGCTAAAGAGATGAGCTGTATTTGTTCTTTCATAGCTCTGTGCATATATTGACATCACTGCATATGCACCAGAATTACCATATTGAGATTAAGATTATTATTATTTTAGTTAAGAACTATAGTTTGTGTCTATGTGTGCAAGATTTCTAATTGGACTTTAGTTGTTCCTTTGTTACATGTAATGGAGCAAACATTGAAACATAATTTAATGCCTGACAACTCATGCAGTGAAAAGGATGTACGGTACACAGGCAACGTTTATATTATCATCAAAATATAATGGTGTCTACGGCCATTCAGTAAGGTAGTCTGCAGTGTCCTGCTGTGTGATGAGGAAACCATGACCACTTTAACTCTGACCACATATTTATGATCATGTGTGGACATGTAGTGAAATTCTCTGTACTACTTGACAGGATGTCCCAGACTTAATGGAAAACTGCTTTTGGTAAATCGTTCCTACTCAAAACCATAAGGTCTGATCTACCAGGAAGTTCTCATGTGTAAGCTCCCTTAAAGTGAATGAGAGCAGGATAACCCAACATTTTAATGGGGCTTACGCCAAATAACTTCTTGAATGATTTTTACATTTTCTAGACCAAACATGGCAATTCTGCTCTCTTCTCTCAGAGGAATAGTATGTCTCTGGTAACTTCAGCAGGGGTCATAAATACTTTTCTTATCTTGTTCCATTAACTTGCTTTCCCATAAGCAAAGGACTAGAATAACACCAGCCTTTGGCAAGAAAATACCTGTTGCCGCCTTGCTACCAGCATGTACAAAATATGCTCATCCAGAAGTTCAACAAGTAAGCCTACTATAGGCTTAACAGTTGATACTGTGATGAATATGTCTTTGTATCCTTGGTTGTGACTCCATCCTCTGCCACCCAGTCATCTATAAGAAATATATGTTCCTACATGCAGTCTTGGGGGGGGGGGACAACAACACAGTGATCCACTAGTGATATCCATGTCTTTCTGGCTTGGTGATTTGAGACATCTTAACAAAAGCAAACAACATCCCTGTATCTATATTCATATAGGATGCAAAACCAGGGTAACATAAGACACATATGATGGCACTGCTGAAAAAGTCCCTCCAGTAAGAATAATTGAAAGGAGTTCATTAATCCCTTATTACGGGGTATTCCCATTCGGTTCAAGAAGTGCTTTGCTTTTGTATAAGTGAATACAGAAGTTTGATTCATCCAGTGGTACCTAATTTCTGCTTTATTAATGTGTTTGGGGTGAATGTGTGTAATCTTAAAGTGGGGTGAGGACATGGAGGCGCATTAGTTGCAAAAGAGGCTCAGCCAGGTAGGTGGAATGCACCATTAAAGAATCCAGCATAAGCGTGCTCATTGTGGCACGGGGCCAACTTCCCCCTAATGTACTCTGATTTGAAAAGGAAAGCCTGAAAATGAATCTATTGCTTTCATTATTAATGAAATGGCTGGTACTGTAGATCCATCCATTTGACAGGCCATTTCCACCAGAGGTTTAGTTTTCTAAAGGAAGTTCCACTTCAAGATGCCTCATACTTCAGGGATAGACCATCTGTTTCGCACGCAGAATGCCCCATGTTCATTTCCTGCCATCTTCAGGGAGGGCTGGGAATGTCCGATGTTTCAAACTCTGGAGAGCAGCTTTCGGTCGGTGTAAACAATACTGAGCAAGATGGACCAGTGGCCTGACTCTGCATAAAGCAGCTTCCTCTGTTCCTTCATGAGTTCTCAAGAGTTAAAGTGGCAATTGGAGATGGGGTGAATTGTGAGTCGTTGAAGATGTAGGAATCCCTTCCTGATCATTGGTTTGTGTATCGCTGGGAAGGAGTATTGTACACTGAATTTAATTTTCATCATATTGCAAAATAATCATATATTTTAAGCATATTTTAAATTATTTCCTTGCAAAAGTTCAATCTCACAACTACATCATTCCCAGAGGATATACAGTAAATTGTGCTTTTCAGTAGTAGTGTCACTATCACAGGGAGCAGCTGAAGACTGAGATGAAGCGGCAGAACTGGCACAGGATGTGCTCGGGTATATCTTGTTCCACTCACCGCCATTCTGCCTGGGGGTCCTAGATCTATATAATGGAGACACTAGAGGTGTAAAATTTTCCAAAATGTTGACGCCACAGACAAATTTGCTGTCTTGTATTGCTTATACTGATGCAATAATCAGTTTAATACTTACAGTGGTACCTTAGGTTACATACGCTTCAGGTTACATACTCCGCTAACCCAGAAATAACGCTTCAGGTTAAGAACTTTGCTTCAGGATAAGAACAGAAATCATGCTCTGGTGGCGCACAGCAGGAGGTCCCATTAGCTAAAGTGGTGCTTCAGGTTAAGAACAGTTTCAGGTTAAGAATGGACCTCCGGAACGAATTAAGTACATAACCAGAGGTACCACTGTATTAGGATAGTGTACAGTAGTGCTTTCACAAAAGAAGAATTATCTGTTACTGAGATACATATTCTTAGTTATATGTTTCTTTTGATTTGGTTTTATTTAACACCCCTCATTATCTTTCTTGCATATTTAACAATATGCCTTTTGAATTGTGTGATACAGTGGTGCCTCACAAGACAAAATTAATTCGTTCCGCAAGACTTTTCGTCTTGCGGAAATTTTGTCTTGCGAGGCACCGTTTCCCATAGGAACGCATTAAAATTTAATTAATGCGTTCCTATGGGGGGGAAAGTCCGGGGGCGCCGGTCGGAAGGGATGCCGCGCCCGCCATCTTGGGTGGACTGCGCATGTCTGTACATGCGTATGTTCACCCAAGATGGCGGGCGTGATCGGCCAGTGCCCCTTCTGACCAGCAGCGGACCGCGCCGCGTTTTAAGGCTGCAGCGGGCGAACAGCAGCGCTGCTGTTCGCCCGCTGCAGCTTTAAAACGCGGCGCGGCTCTGGTAGGAAGGGGTGCCGGCCGATCGCGTCCGCCATCTTGGGTACATGCGCAGTCCACCCAAGATGGCAGGCGCGATCGGCCGGCGCCCCTTCCGACCGGCATTCAATCACATTTAATAAATTCAATCACATTTAATCAATGCTCTCTATCGGATATGAAGGAGCACAAATTTTGGCTGGCCAAATCTAACTGTTAAAACTTCCCCAAAATCAATGCTTGAAATTAATGTCATCAGGTAATTTACATCTTGCTTCTTAGCTAAAATATCTTAAAACTGAAAACAGTGTTTAAAAACAGTTGGGGGGAAAAGCAGACTTCACAGTAGAGTTGTTGACAAAATCCAGTTTAAACTCACCAGGTTTTTCTGTGTGGTGTTTGATTTGGAGGTACTGTTACAAATTCATTCTGACACATTCATTGAAACAAGTGCATATTTTGTTCTGCAAGAATCTATACCCTGAGCCTTTTAAAGATGCAAACGATCAAAAATAGGATTTGCTCTAAATTATTTGCTGGTCCTGGTTAGAGGAGTCCAGAAAATCCTGTCCTTATCATAGCAGGTGCATTGCAGCAGAGGCGACCGCATGAGCCAGCTCTCTCTCATTCACGCTCGGTTACTGTCGGTCAATGCACGATAGTAACCTCGGATTGTGATGCTCGAGCAGCGAGGAAGCAGATGTTGGATAGGCTGCACTGTGGCTGTTGCTAAGATGATAAAGAAAAAGAATGGGGAATATTAAGGACCAAAATCATTGCTGGGGGGAAGATGCATAGTTCTATTCTGTAAAAAGCATGTGAATTACGTAATCCACAAGTCACCTTGGAGCCTGCATTTTCAAACACAGCAGAGGTATTCGTGTTGTATACCCACATTTTAAAAAGGGAAATAAGCAGCTAGTCTGAACTAACTGCAGGAAGTAGAAGCCCAGTACAGAGACACAATTTTTAAGCCACCCTTTCTGAATGGTACTTGATTAGTTTAATTGTTTTCTTATTGTTGTTGTTCCAGCAAAAACCACATAGATGCACCTTATCTAAGAAAATTATTTTTCTTTGGTAAAAGCGGCACATGGTATTTTTAGCATCTGACCTGTAAAAACTATGAGTCAGTGACTTAATTGGACATCATATTCTATCAGGGAGAGATGGAATGAGGGCTATATATTTCACAGGTGCCTGCTCAGGTGCATTTCAGGCATGTGCAGATAGACACATTGTACTACATGGGTTTGTGGGTTTGAACCCTACATTGGACAAAATATTCCTGCATTGCAAGGGGTTGGACTAGATGACCCTTGGGGTACATTTCAACTTCCCTATTCTATTCTATTCTATTCTAATTATTCTATAGTTGTCTCAAAGTATGAGGACCTCCTTCATCTAGCCCTACTCCTGAAGATAATACTTTACATAGGCCCTGCCAGGATCTTGAGCAAACTATTTCAGCAGGGGGCCAGTCCACTGTCCCTCAGACCTTGTGGGGGGCCGAACTATATTTTTTTGAGGGAAGGAACGAATTCCTATGCCCCACAAATAACCCAGAGATGCATTTTAAATAAAAGGGCACATTCTACTCATGTAAAAACACGCTGATTCCCAGACTGTCCGCAGGCCGGATTTAGAAGGTGATTGGGCCGGATCCAGCCCCCAGGCCTTAGTTTGCCTACCCATGATCTTGAGTCTCCACTGATATTTAAGGAGGGATAGGACTGCAGAGTCTTCCACAACAACCCTCAACTGTTCTCTTTTGAGTGCAACATCCATCCTGCCCAGCCCCTTGTTCCTAGCCTTAGCTACCCTATGGGCAGCTCTTCTGCTATTTTACTAATTGTGGCCTAGACTCTGGCTCTAGCCCTCCTGAATGAACTGCATCTTGCTTCTCCCTTCCAAGTGTGTTAGCACAGGGACTGATGGGGCTGGAGTTGATGGGAATGGGATGGCGGGGAAGGACTTCGCCTCCACCATGGTAGGTTTCTTAAGGACATACTTTGCATTGCCCTGGAGTGAATGAAAGCTACACTGTGATGCAGAAGAAAGTGAAGAAAGAGGCCTGCTTCTTAGGTACACAGCAGGTTTTACTGTTCCCTACTGGTCTTGCAAACTGGCAAGAATTGAATGGATGTTTGTGCCTTGCAAAGGTAGTAAAAGTGTGTAGAAATGTAAACATGGAGGGAATCGCATCTGCCTCCCCCCCTCCCAGCCTCTGTTTTTTTAAGTCCCACCTACAATGGGATCTACATGCATTTCTGACTGTGTGCACAGTCTCTGAACACATCCTCTAAACCAGGCATAGGCAAACTCAGCCCTCCAGGTGTTTTGGGACTATAACTCCTGTCATCCCTGACCACCGGTCCTGTTAGCTAGGGATGATGGGACCTGTAGTCCTAAAACATCTGGAGGGCTGAGTTTGCCTATGCCTACTGTAAACCCAACCAAAGGTATGACTTTAGTTGTATTTTCTCACATCCATTGGTTTGTTGCAAAATAAAAGGAAATACACACCATACTATATACAACCAACAAAGCGGGGGACAGGACAGGACTAACTAAGCCTGTCAACCAACAAGATCATCATCAAATAACGCTCCCCTCAATCAATGACAGCCTGAATGGTCCCTCATTAGTCAATTGTAGTTTGTATGGGAAATGTGCTTCTGATTTATTTTATGTAGCAAATGTAAGGATAGTTACTTTACTTGTCACATATTTGTCAGAATCTGAAAGAAATAACACATTTTAATTCCATTAAGAATTTCAGGCAAAAATCTTCATTACACTGAAGTGTATTTTTGGCAGTACAATAAATAATTATAGTCTGCTTGACCACATTTACACAAAACAACTCTCTCAATAAGCACTTGTCATTGTTTGTAAGAGGAGGACTGCAAATTCCTTCTTTAAAGAAACACACATATGTAGAGACATCATGTCTGTGTTCCTTGCTGAAATGCTGGCCCTTGAATCCAACCTTGGATGCTTGTGTTTTATGAATTAGCTACAGAGTATAAACAGAGTGCAAACAAAATAAATAAGTAAATTAAGGACAACAATGCCCCTCAGGTGTGGGGTGAAATACATTTTTATACTACAGCTCACAACTATTGTTGTTCATTCACAATACGTTCAACTGGGGATTTAACCTCATTTATTTCATAAATGCAGAGGAAGAAACAATTGTTTTGTGTACTTCAGAAAATTATGCATCATTTTCACCTCCAGCTAATTCTTCCCCTTCTCTTCACTCAGTTATGCGAGTATAACTTAAGAACATCCAGGATTGCCCCACTCCAAAATTCAAGGAACCATTCTTTTATATCAGAAATATTTGTTCCTAGTATTTCATAGCATTTCCCCCCCAAAAGTCCTGAATTGCTAAAATCATGGCAATAAAATTGTTGCCATTTTTGTTATAATAAAAGAGGGTCTAGTGGCAAGGACAGCAATTACTTTGTACTCAAGTTGTTGTATTTGAAAACAGCAATTGGAGGAAGAAAGTGGCAGTTTAACACCTTTTGGAGCATTAGTCTTTCAACTAGATACCAGAGGAAGCAATTGAGAAAAGTTCAAGATTGAGACTATTACAAAATCAGAACAAACAGCATCTATTGTGGTGTGTCATTACATAACTGAATGTTTATCCCTGTACACGGGTCCTATCAAAAAGTACCAACAGCAAGTTTGGTGATTTTTAAGTCCATGGCATGAAAGGAACAGATATATTTCTACTTGTGGTAAAATCTAAAACACAGGGTTTGCATGATGAGGGCAACAGCTATGATTCCTTTAACTTTCAGATCTTCTGTGTCGGATCACTAGGAATGAGCTGGATCCATTTGTGTGGGTGCTTGATGTTTTTTAGGAGAAATGAATAGTGCCTAGGGAAGTCATGGCAGGTAAAGGCCATTCAGGGTATACACAAAGTCAATTCACAGTGGACGAGGCCAGATCAAGCAGGTAAAATCTAGGCAGTAGCTCTCTTCTACAGAAAACAGATAAAAACAGGACCTTGGATAGCTCCAAATGAGCCATGCTGCGTGAAGCACAAGGAAGTGCAATATAGATGTTGTTCTAGTAGCAAGATAAAGTCAGCTGAAGGCTTTTATAGGTTGACACCCCTGGCAGTGTCACTGGCTTTGGCTTACTGGAGGAGTTGTTAAGGGTCCTCACCTTATTTTACAGTCTTTGATTTTTGCTAGGTTGAGGAAGTAGAGGTTCTGAAAGGAGACACCCTCTGGGTCCAAGAATAATGGCTGGACTCTGTTCTCTAACCAGAAGTGCCCTGAATAAGCTAACAAAGTTTCTTCCCACCAGAAACTGTGTTTTCTTCTCACCAGAGGCATCTACTGTACAGTGAAGGGTCTAAGAGTCAGGGTCTTAAAAGGTTGCATCTAGTTCTTTGAGATCTCCAGGCTCAGAGTGGAGGCCAGCAGTTTCCAGTCAAGCAACAGGACTGTGGCCAATTCCAAGGGCCCCTGATAAAACAGTTATGAGAGATAATTGTCCCTCCAGAGAGCTGGAACCAACTAAAGTCTTATGTAGGCTGACCAGTCCTGTAGCAAGTAGGCTCTGTCTCTCTGGGGGAGCTGGTTAAAGGGCCCTCACTTTGTTTTGTAGCCTTTGATTTTTGCACTGCTGGGGAAATAGAGGGACTAATCCTTGAGTTAGTGGCAGAGCCATGCCCTCTGGCTGGGGAAACTCTGAATAAGGTAATCATGTTTCTTCTCCTGAGGACGTAGCCTGAACCACATCAGAAGTCTATGGAGTACACTGCAAGGTGCCTGGATTGTAATCCAAGGCAGGCTCAGACTTTGCCTTTGATTATTTGGGCATGATTGTCTCAGGATAAGTTCATTTACATGACAAAACCATATATGAGTTCAGGGGGGTCTAGAACACTGAAGGTTTAGCCAACTGCCTTCCATGTTGCAGCAACCAGATGGATGATTTTTCTTACATCTAGGAGACTGGAGTTCTGTTTGATTCCCGGGGAAGAAAAGTAGAGCTTTTCTTGTTATCAACCCACTGGGCTTGAGTGAAATGGACTGAAACAGTGTATTTATGGGAACTCTCAGAAGGAACTTCTTCTTGACAGAGCTCCAAAAAGTATCTACAGAGTTACATTTAAAAACCCTCAAGTCTGCCTTGCTTATCCAAAGAAATTCATTAGTCTTTTCTATCTTTGCGAACATGTACAAATACATGGAGATCATCTGGTGCAATTAATTGCAGGGTCTATCATGCAAACTAGGAAGCTGCTTTACAAATGAGAGTCAAGTAACATAATCTACCAGGACAGGACAGGCTGATTTGGAGGTGAGCCAGAAATGAATCTTCTCTCAGTTTTAACCTAAGCTAACCTGACCTGGATTTAGACCTATCCCATGAGGCAGAATTTCAGTAGTCAATGTGCTCTGGGTAGAAAATGTATGAATATTGTGATTATATACTTTTAGTTGTAGAGATTTTTATTGTGTAATTCAATATTTTGCCTATGTGTGGAGTTTTTGTTATTGTTTTGTACTGGAAGTATGAAAGAACATCTGTTTCTGGAAATTATTCAGTTCTTTGTTGCCATTCAATTAGCCCTTGTAATAACTTGAAAAGAAAGGAGCATGGAGAGTATAAAGGGGAAGCTGAAAGTCTTCTCTAAAAAGGATGGGAATTTGGAAAAAGCAGTGCATTTTAATAATGGCCTTCAACCACAGTTTGATTTGTTTGGACAAAATTAATTTCTTGGATACAATTTGTCATGGACAAGATATTCATCTTAACTTGACAGATCCTTCAGAAGTTAATTGGCAACAGGTATGGGTAAAAATTCAACAGATCAAGTTATGAAGATGCTGACCATTGACAAAAAAATGAAGACCATCTTAAATAAGCAAAGTGCATGCTTTGGGATAACATTTTGCTTATGTTTGTTTAGATAAAATAGCATATTTGCAGTTCTAACAGGGAGAATTTTAAGTGAACTCAAACGTTTTGTGACATTATAAACTATTCTGTAATATGCTGGGGAATAAAACTGATTATGTGGAAAGAATGACAATATGAGGTATAGTTCTAGGTCACTATGGTGGTAAAATAGCCACCCAGCCTTTTTAAAATGCCATCTAAATAGTTTTGTGATTCTCCTGGTTTGTTTGTTGTTCAGCTATTCCTACTATTAGCAATAGATTTTTTCCCCCTGATACCCAGCAGGGAGGTAGCTCAGCAGCAATGTGTGATAGGCAGCAGCGATAGCTTTGTCTTCCTGGAACCTGATCACATGTCTGAAACAGGGGATGTGAAAACTTCCCCCTTGAGATAAACTTAGTCTTGTACTGTATTAGTTACCATGGGTTAAAGCTGTAACGCTGCTATTATTATTTACCAAATTTCTATATCACCCTTCATCCAAAGATCACAGGGCAATTTACAATATAAAAAACCCCAAAATACATACCATAATAGCAAACAAAAACAACACATGCACACACACAGTTTAAAATGCCATAGATTGTTAAATTAGCCAAAGGCCTGGGAGAAGAGGTATATTTTTGCCTGGCGCCTAAATATATGTAACAAAGGTGCCAGATGAGCCTTTCTGGGGAGTGCATTCCACTTTAGACAGGTACTATAATCTCAAAAAAGTACAGTGGTACCTTGGAAATCGAACGGAATCTGTTCCGAAAGTCCGTTCGACTTCCAAAATGTTCAGAAACCAAGGCGCAGCTTCTGATTGGCTGCAGGAAGCTCCTGCAGCCAACCAGAAGTTGTGGAAGCCGTGTCGGATGTTCGGGTTCCAAAGAACATTTGCAAACCAGAACACTCACTTCCGGATTTACTTCATATTACTTTATCTACTTTATCAGCTGATATTAATCCAACATACTGAATGTAGGTTGTCTAGGATTTGAAAACAGATGAAAGTTCAGTATTATCATGGTGCTCAGTGTTTCAGTTTCCGAACTGCAGGAACAGTAAAAACCATCCTTCTAAAATGCAATGCATTTTCTTTCTGCTAGCACTGATGTGTTCACAGTGTAGTGGGTTTCTGTTTAATGCTTCTACACATTTCAGAAGAAATTATGATGGCTAATTAGAATAGTTCAGGGATGTTTTAGCAGGTTCTGTGTTTAGTGTGTTGGCATTGAAAATATTTTCATTTTTGAGACTTCATTAATGCAAATAATCAAGAGGAGAGCTAAAAACGCTGTTGTCAATGCTCTAGGCATAAACCAAAAATCTGGAAGAGATCCATAGCTTGTTTCCATATTCATGGGAGGATTTTATTTTATTTTATTTAGCATTCAGGAACACAGATACTACTGTTACACTAAATTTTAGAGAAATGTTGGTTTCTCTCAGTTTCCCCAGTTTTCCCAATCAGTTCTTCACATTTCGATATGCGTTTGCAGTTTTCTTTTAAAATCCTCATGAAAACTACTCAGCATTTTAGTCTGGATATACACATTTTTGTATGCAGTTTAGCCTAGTATACATATTTTTGCAAAGCAATGCATTTTTGGGTGCTATTTTCCCTGGCCCATGCATTTTTGTGACGTATAATTACTTGGCTGGGGAGTTGTGCTGCAAAATTTGGAGAAATGTGGATTTTGTGCTTTGCTTTGTGCATTGTCTCAGAAACTGCAAACTGAACCGAAGTTATTCCACTTCCCTACTGGAGGCCATTAGAAATGTTTTAGTGGTGTTGTTACTAGTTTTAAACGAAATCCTGTTAAGATGATGGGTGGGGCTTCCATTGCCTCTGCTCCTCCCAGTAGCCCCATCCTCCCAGATGTTCTCCGGCAGGTTCCCCAAACCCCCCACAACTGATTTGTGGGCACACAGGGAGCTGCAGAGAATGAGATTGGAATGGGAAACCCCGTTTCATTCATGGAAATCTATCCTGTTGGCAGGTTAGCACCACTGGATGTCAGCCTGTTTTTATAATTGTTATTTTTTATATAATTAGCTGTGATTGGTGTGTTCATAACCCTTGAATATTTGGGCTTTAGCTCATAATAGAATCACAAAATGTAATCGGTGGCACCTTGATCGGCGTAGGCATATTTTTCTCCAGCCCCAGTATGTGTTCTACTGTTGTGAGTATTTGTGAGTCATCCTTATGACCACAGGTGCCTGCCTTGTCTCTCTGTGTTAAGAGAGAGAGAGATCCTTCCAGGAAAGACTTCCATTCAAAAGCAAATGCAAGATCTTTTTTCTAACAATAATAACCTGCCAGATGTTTACATAAGGCTTGAGTTGCTTGAAAAGAAGCTGTTCTGTAAATTCGCAGAAAATATTAAGACAGTGAATCATGTAACTTCACCTCATCACTTTCCCCCTTATTTGGAGGCAAACAAACGCACAGATAAATATACAGAGCAAAACACCTTCTGACTCTTTAATTCCTCAAACCTGTAGGCCTGAAGCTTGCCATGTGGAATACATCCTTGAATCACTTGCATGAAGCCTGGTGGGAGCAGGGTTATTATCGTTCATTGACCCATTTAAGAGGCTCTCTCTCTCTCTCTCTCTCTCTCTGCTCTGGCATGCAGGCATGTGGCTTTATCTACTTATATCTAGCTTTAGGTTGCTTCTCACACAATGCCAGCACCTGCTTTTTAAGAACCAGATCCTGGCAAAGTTGTCTTATTGAAAAATTCATTTTCACAATCTTTTAAGACAACATTTAATGAAAATTATATCTGTGTAGGAGAATGGATCATTTTATTTTTTTCACGCATGAAAGCTGCCATCCTCTCTAATAATTTTAACAAGAATTTCAGTGTTATAGCCTTTTCTACATCAAGCTTTCTTCTCCAAACACACAGGTCCAAGCCTACCAACTGATTGTTTTTTCTTCTGTAACGTTGGCATTAAAGAAACAAACCTTGGCAGTAGCTTATAGGAAACAAAGGATTGGTAGTATCAGAATCTATTTACACTTTACAAAGAAATGCATTGTGCTGAAATACAGGCAACTTGCACTTTTTGTTTCCCACTTCAGGGGCAATGTGTGAAGTGGAGACTTGTGGGATCTTGGTGTGGGAGTTTGCCTATCATAGTTACTCACAACCAAGACCCCAAACCGTCTTTTGATCCTCGTTTACAAGTTTACAAGTTTACAAGCTTTGAGAAAACCCTAGTTTGCACTATTTAGACACCAATTGGAAAGAGACTTACTCTTCATGTGTGGCAAAGGGGGAGGAGGAAATGGATGAGCTCAACATTAACTCATTCATGATCTTCCAAATCAAGGTTTGGAGTGTTGTCCAATTGTGGCTGTTGTGTCAAGAGCATGTTGGTGACTTTTGGAAGGTTCCGGTTTGCTGTTGTTTGGTTTCTTTTCATTCCAATTGGTGAAGTTGTTGATAGTAGACTTTAGCTCCAAGTCAGAGGCGCTGGCCTGTGAGAAGACTGAGGTGAAGGGAGATAATTTCTGCTATCTCACCAAGAGGAATCATAGAATCATAGAGTTGGAAGAGACCACAAGGGCCATCCAGTCCAACCCCCTGCCAAGCAGGAAACACCATCAAAGCATTCCTGACAGATGGCTGTCAAGCCTCTGCTTAAAGACTTCCAAAGAAGGAGACTCTACCACACTCCTTGGCAGCGAATTCCACTGTCGAACAGCTCTTACTGTCAGGAAGTTCTTCCTAATGTTTAGGTGGAATCTACCTGCACTGGGATAGATGGAGGTAGTCAAAAAGGTTAATGTACCGTTTAGCTCAGTGTTTCCCAACCTTGGGTCTCCAGCTGTTTTTGGACTACAACTCCCATCATACTTAGCAAGCAAGACCAGTGGTCAGGGATGATGGGAACTGTAGTCCAAAAACAGCTAGAGACCAAAGGTTGGGAAACACTGGTTTAGCTGCAAATCCCTTAAGAGAAGAGCCAACAACCTTTTTGGACCAGGGGGTACATTTCAAATTTTGAAAGTGTGCTGAGGGCTCCAGTTACAAAATGACTACCATGGGGCATGGCATAACACAAAGCAGCTGTTGGGGGGCATTGCATAATATAAAAATGAAGCCATTGCTGATTTTCTACTCCTTGCCTCCAGGCAACTTCATGCTTACTGTGGAAAGTCAGCTATGTCCTGCTGGTCCCAGCTGTGTAGACTCAACTGTTAATGGCACAAGAGACCCATTTTCTCCAGTGCCAGTCCTAAACTGAAGTGTAGACTGCCATAATGTAGCTATTTATCTGGGATCAAGTCCCGTCAAACACAAAAGACTTCTGAAATAGATATATACGTTTGTACAGTATGTTAACTATACAGTGAAGTGCCTAGACTTTTAGACTCCTGTACAGCAGGAGACATGCCTAAGCTTATTTGCAAACCTTTCACATTTTGCAACCACCCACACTTACTGTGCAATGGTGTTTGCAGAAAAGAACTTCCATGCATCAGGAAGCAAGACAGAAGCAAGAAAAGCTCACCAGATGTGAATTTAGGGGAGCACAACCAGTTTGGTCACACTGGGTGCAGAGACATGGAGGGGCACATGACTTAGAATGGAAGGCGAGAAGCAGAGGGCACTGAATATTGGAATTGCACCGGGCGCTGCTGAAATTTGAGACCCCAAGGTCCACCACTGAGCTCACTAAAAAGGGAGGGGGAAATGGGAGCTTTTAAGGACTCCAGGGATTCCTACTGTTTGCTGTCCACACAACTCACTTATCAATCATAGCTCTAACTTCACTAATTGGCTGAAAACACTTACAGACAGGAGCAGTCAGGCTGCTTCATTTCACAGAAATTGCTTTGAAAGGTGCTTGAACTTTTTGCTTCATAACTTTTTTTCTAGGAGAGCTAGAGACTCTGCAGCAGCTTCCTGAGGTCACCAGTGAAGACCTTCATAGGTCCCCTGGCACCCTCAGATGGTGGGTTGGTGACCCCTCTTTTAAATGACTTAAGAAACAGTACCAATAAAGATATGGCCTGCTAGCCCCAAATTATGTGGTATTTTCTCTTCCTTTTGGGCAGGGGTCTTGGCTCAATCTGTGTGGTGTACTGGTTAAGAGTGGTAGACTCATAATCTGGGGAACCGGGTTCGCGTCTCCGCTCCTCCACATGCAGCTGCTGGGTGACCTTGGGCTAGTCACACTTCTTTGAAGTCTCTCAGCCCCACTCACCTCACAGAGTGTTTGTTGTGGGGGAGGAAGGGAAAGGAGAATGTGAGCCACTTTGAGACTCCTTCGGGTAGTGATAAAGTGGGATATCAAATCCAAACTACTCCTCCACTTCTTCTTCTTCTTCTTCTTCTTCTTCTTCTTCTTCTTCTTCTCTTACTATTTTGTTGATTTTTTGATAACTTCAGCAACATTACTGCTAAGAGAGAATTACTGTAAAGAGAAGTTTGAAGAACTTCACACTTCCTAAGGAAATCTAAGTTGACGTACACACAGCATACTAATACAGCAGTGATGAATTTGTGGTAAATGACTTGTAGTGGAGCAGGAAGCATGAGGTCACACCATCTGCTAAATGGCCAGCCACAAATGCTATAGTGTTAGGGGTCCAACTGCCTAGTGGGCTGTCACGTCTCATTAGTTTCTCTGAAGAAAAGCATTATCCAGTTATTAAATTTATACAATGAACAGGCTGCTTTTGGGGGGGGGGTTGGAGAAAGTATGGCACACACAGCTTTAGAAAGATCCATAAACCTTACTTTGTAAAGACTTCCTTCTGTTTAACAACACAATGCGGTCTGTCAGATCTAATGCCTAGCTGAAATTTAATCCATGGCTCTGAGAGAACAATGAAGTTAAAGGGGTATATGAGAGTTTCTGGAATCTAAATTCTAGGTAAATTAACAATTTAACTGCACACACACACACCCCAGTTCACGCCATAGTTTCTTACCTGAGTGATGCCTGCTTTTGGACAATGGTTCATATAAATGCCTTGTGCTGTTACGCCAGAGATTTAGTTAAGAGATCAGTGTTTATAATCTCTGTTTAACTTCTTAGGCCACAGTTTTACAATAATAGTTTATCCCTTTGGAAATCGTATTTACTTCCTACACTTTTTGAGGAAACTTTCTCACAAGGCTCACATGCTTTTTACATATTGGGACTCTATGATGTGTCTTGAGATATGATATTTTTTTTTGTATACACACCATTTGATTAGGTTTTTCATTAACTGGTGAAGGCATTTTTGTAGGACAGCATATATTGTGGAGGAAAGAAGGGCATCTCTTGGTGTCTCTTCTAGATCACAAATGGTGCCTTGGTCAGCATAATTCCGTTCTGCTGCTGTTTGTTTTGTTTTTAGCAGTGCAAGGTATTCATTCTGTGCAGGTCTTAGACTTTTGCCCGAAAATTCTACCCCGATAGCACCAGTGTTTATAATCACAGGAAGCATGCAATTCCAATATAGAATTTATGGGTCAACAGATTCTAAATCAGATTAGCCTCAAAATGTTCTGTAGCAGAGAAAGGCTCTAGTTCTTTCTGTGTCTGAATATTTTTAATCCTCCATAAGGGATTATAAGGGGCACAATGCTGGTATTACATAGGTAACTAGTCTCTACTTGGTTGACCTTCATAGGCAACAAGACCTTTCACCCATTTCAAGAAAAGAATAATGCATGCCATTGTGCTTTAGGGTCTCAGTAGCCTGAAAAGCTCGTTAACAAAATCCAGTTCTTTAATTCATTTTGTACTCTTCCCCTTTTCAAGAAAAAAAATTTTTTTAATGCTTTTACGCTTGGGTTAAATACTGTGGGGAAGCAGCAGTATATACATTGCTTAATGTGACTAAACCAGTTGTGCAATCCTGGGAAAATACAGTTACTTAATGTGGTAAGGCCAGTTGTGAAACACAGTGATGCAGGCAAGGGGAACCTGTGACCTTTCAGAGGATGTTGCACTTCAATTCCCATCATCCCTACCAAGCATAGCCAATGGCCCGGGGATGATGGAAGTTGTAGTTTGTCTGTCTCTTTGTAGCTTCCTTTCTCCTGAACTGGGATTCAAGACAGCTTATGACATTTAAAAAACATCAGTATAAAAGACAAGACCATGAAAGCAAACTAGTTAAACACAATAGTTAAAAAAAGAAAAAAGAAAACACAATTAAAACCGGCACTGAGTTACTGATTGCCCTGCTACTAGGTGCCAATGATGTTGCCCAGTGGTCAACATCATTGGCACCTAGTTTTCAGAGGCCTACCGAAAAAGAAGGTCTTAGCCTGCCAGTGGAGAGATAACAAGGAGGGAGCCCGTCAAACCTCTCTTGGGAGGGAATTCCACAATATGGGAGCTGCCAAAGAAAAGGCTGTCTCTTGTATCACCACCAGCTGTGCCTCTGGTGTTGATGGGACTGCAAAAAGATGCTCAGCTGAGGATTATAGCACCTGGACAGATTCGTAAAGGGAGATAAAGATCTTTCAGGTATCCTGTGCCCCAGCCACATATGGCTTTATAGGTGATAATCCATCACTTTGAATTGTGCCCAGAAACAGACCAGTGGCCAGTTGTTTTCACAAGGGACTAACATGTTCCCCACAACTAGCCCCAGTGATTAGTCTGGCTACAGCACTCTGCGCCAGCTGAAACTTCCAAACATTTTTCAAAGGCAGCTGCACAGAGAGCATGTTGCAGTAGTCCAGGGGTCCCCAAACTTACCTGGCCTTGGGCCGGTTCCTCTGGTGCCGATCGTGCGCACTCGCTTTTTCCGGTGTAGTGCGGCACCAGAAATAGCTTGTGCAACTGCACTTCCAGTGCACTTCTGGTGTGGCGTGACACAGGAAATAGCGTGTGCATGTGCGCACAGGCCTCCGCAGACCCGGAAGTGCCCCGGAAATTACGCTTGCGCATGCGCACAAGCTATTTCCGGTGCCGCGCCAACCCGGAGATGGGCAGCCATGCCACTCCACACTGGTAAGAGTGGGTGGCGGTTGTCAGGGGCCGGATAATTGGCTGGCGCAGGCCGCATCTGGCCTACGGGCCTTAGTTTGAGGAAGCCTGCAGTAGTCCAACAGAGATGTAACTATGGCATGCATCACTGTGGCCAAATCTGACATGTCAGTAGTTTAGTAACATCTGAAGCACAGGTTCCCACATACCTGCAGTACTGCTTGGATCTAAATTTCTATTTTTCTTTTTCTGCAGTTAAGTCATTTTCATCAAGCTAGTGAAGTTTCCTGAACAATTGCTATATGTTCTCACCCAGCACACATTATTCTTGTTCGGAGGTGGACATCTCTGACAGGGTTCATTGTAAACCTTCTTTCACACTGGCAGCTTAAACGCAGCTTGCAAGATACACTTAAGGCTGTACCTTGACAAATAATTTATGATGAACGCTTTTCAGTATGCAGTTGGTATTTTTTGAAAGGCATGGATAACAAGTGACATTTTATCTTGCTTTCAACTCCTTTTCATACTGTGAAGATTCCTGAAAATCAGTGAGGCTTGCGTTTTCAACACTGTTCAAGAGCCAAGTACATTGGAAACCTTTTATATGTTTGTCAAAATGTCTGTATAAGCACAAACGATGGGGGTATAGCAGCTGGAGCAGTCTGCTAAAATCAATGCAGACATTACAAGCAAACTCTAGGCCTTTCTTTCAAATCTGGCTTTCAGTGGCTGATGAAGATGAAAATGATTGACTTATTAAATGTCAAACTTGCTTTCTCACATTCACTTCCTGCTGTTCTGTGACCATAGCAGAGTCCTGCTGGATGAAACCAAGGGCCCAGCTAGTTCAGCATCCTGGCCTGGATCTAGACCAGGCATCCCCAAACTCGGCCCTCCAGATGTTTTGGGACTACAACTCCCATCATCCCTAGCTAACCCTACCAGTGGTCAGGGATGATGGGAATTGTAGTCCCAAAACATCTGCAGGGTCGTGTTTGTGGGTGCCTGATCTAGACTCAGCAAAGAAGTGTTTCAGTTTAAAGTGTCGTAAATTTAAACAGGGAAAACAGGTGGGGGAAAACAGGACTCCACGTCGCCATCTGGTGGCACAGATACAACACATATAAATTGCTTTTTCTTTACCAGTCTAGCTGAGTCCCTGTTCTCACAGCAGCAACTCGATGCCATTGAGAAGCCCACAATCATCAGGACAAGAGTGCAACCGCATTCTCCCACTCACATTTTCCAGCAACTGGAACCCAGAGGCAACCTGCCTCTGATCCTGGAAGTTAAGAAATAGCCATTGGTAGTAGTATTCTCACCCATCAATTTGTATAATCCCATTTTAAAAGCCATCTTAGATGGTGGCCATCACTATATCCTGTGAATATCTTAGTTTCACTGTTTTATTTATTTATCATTTCGTAAAATTTATGCACCACTTGATTGTAAAAACAAACAAAACTTGAAGCGGTTTACCAAAAAAAAAAAAAAAGAGTCAAGACAATACATTTTATCAATAAGAAGAATTAGAAACAATGATTTGAGACTTTCAAAAAGTTGAAATAATAAACTAAAAAGAGGTTAAAGCTCGCATCAACTTTCAAAATATCTGGGTAGGCTTGTCTAAATAAAAATGCTTTTAGCAGACACCAAAAGGAGTACGGTGAAGGCACTTGCCTGATGTCAACAGGCAGGGAGTTGCAAAGTGTAGGTGCTGCAACAACCTACCGGTAATTGCTGCCTCTTAAACTACAAAGAAATAGATAAATAAAAACAAGAAAGGTGTAGTGTGCTTGAAATACCATGCTAAGACAACTCTACTAGGGAAAAGATGGTAATAAAATGGTGAAGAGCTTTTATTTACAACAAATAAATGTTTACTGTAAGATTTTTCAAGAACATGGAAAAATGCAGACAAGTTCTCTCAGCAGAGCATAGTTTTATTACATATTGAATTATCAAACCAAGCACTTAAATTGAGGCTACCTGACTAGGTCTAGCTTGTGTAGAGACTAGCGACAGCTTGAGTCTTAAATCAATCTTGGGGTGAAAGTACCTGTACTTCAGATTCTAATCTGCTAGAATGACTAGGAAGATATGGGGGTGAACTTCTAAACATCGCACCACCTTCTTTGGCAGGTTTCAAGACCTTGTTGAAAGGAATTTCAGGAAAGTTCAGCAGTGGAGAACTTGTGGCCATTATGGGCCCTTCTGGAGCTGGAAAGTCAACGCTCATGAACATCCTGGCAGGATACAGGTAAATGAAGGCAACAGTCAATTCCCAAATTATGTTGTTTAGATATAAATAATTTTAAGTGTACAGCTTAACTTTTAATATGTGAGACGATAAACATGTGCTTGTAAACGTAGAATGCACTTATGCCCGTTGGAGAACCAGGATTGGCTGCACCTCCTTTGTCATATTTACTCACTGTCACAAACTTGCATTTGCTGCCATATATAATATATAGAAGAACCCTAGGTCTAATCCTTGTTCTTAAGCAAATCATTTCACCTTGTATTTATAAAACATATATATATATATATATAGCTTAACACATATCAGCAACACTGTTGCTCAAACCTGCTCCTGCAGATTTGGATCCCCTGGTTTAAAGTCTACAAGTGTTTTGATAAGACAAATATTTTCACTCATGGTGCTGCATGATTGAGAGAACTCCAGAGATTTAGAAGTAAATACTATGCCACCTGCTCCGAGGGCTGATTTGCTCATTGCAGTCTTCTGAATGTAGGACTTGTCTACAATCTCATGATTTCCAAAACGGACTTGGAGCTCTCGGTGAGTCAGATGAGTGAGTGAGATCACTTCACACAATGTGTTTACTTGCATCTGCAGAAGCAGAATTGACTTGCATATCTTTTGTAAAAAATGTAAAGTGCACATAGGGATAGGAGACAAATTCAATTCAGTTCACCTTTAAACTGGCCTAATTCACACTTTAAGAACCAAAGCATAGCTATGCTTCAAAATTTACACTTCTCCTAATTTGGGAATGAAATTTTCTAGCCAAGCAACGTTTACAAAAATTGAGAGTGTGCATAAACGTTAACATGATAGTGAGAATACCATAACAATGCATTGTATTAGGGGAAATTGCTTTCAAAAGTAAGTACATTAGTCAAATCTGCATACATACGGCTAAATTTGCACCAAAATGCAGATGAACTTCCATGAGGATTTTTTAAAATGAAAATTGATCATTTTACTACAAATTCATAAAATATGATATGCATAAAAATGGCAAATTTGTGCAGAAATGTGGAGAATGGAATTCAAGACTGAAAAATGGGAAACAGAGAACTGTATTTGACAAGTAAGTCAGTCCCTAAGTGCAAGCCAGCCCTTAGCTTTGTCTGCCCCAAAGGATGTGAAGGCAAGTTTCATGCTCTTTTTCTTTTCTTGACCACTTTCAGAGAGACTGGGATGAAAGGAGAGATCCTCATCAATGGACAACCCCGTGATCTGCGCTCTTTCCGCAAAGTGTCCTGTTACATAATGCAAGATGACATGCTACTTCCACATCTTACTGTCCAAGAAGCCATGATGGTAATTGAACCATATTCAGTCTGAACTTCCCCATGACTGTGGCTTCAGGACTGCTTGATCCTTTATAAAGCTTAACCCTGTGTGCTGTTACCCTGACAAACCTCTTTGCAGGCTTAAGTGCTGCAAAGTGAAGCAGTCTGTAGACTTGACCGCTCTGCTCTTGCCTTGGAGCAGACAATGAGAAGTTTGTTTTATAGCTCAAAGGAAGAAGTCCCATTTTATTCATTATTTACGAAACTTCTAAACTGCTCTTCATCAAAATAATTCCCAGAGCGGTTCCAAAGCATTAAATAAACAATCAATAAAACACGACTGAAACGATAAAACCTTGATCAAAACATTCCAGAGTGGTTAACAAACATTAAATAATTAAACACAGACGATTAAGATTAGAAAACCTAGAAAAAAAAGACATCAATCAACATGTCTAAAAACCCTCATGAACAGTAAAACAATAAAAAGCATGCTTTCATCAAACAAACAAACAACCCTAGGACCAGTGCTTTTTCCCTGCAGGTACGAAGGGGTACGCATTCCCCTAAACAAACTTAGTTGGTCACTAAGGTGCTACTGGAAGGAATTTTTTATTTTATTTTGTTTTGACTATGGCAGACCAACACGGCTACCTACCTGTAACCTAAACTCACAACATGTATTTTTGTATTTTTGTCCATTTACTTTTCCCCGATTTGAGCTATAAAATGGTGGTTTTCTTGAGTCAAAATGAGAGTACCCCTAAACATTTTTTTAGGGGTGGGGACCCACTGCCTAGGACATTGTGCATTGGTAGAATTTAATTAGATTTTCCAAAGGCCTGGGTACCAGAAGCCCAGTAATGGGGTGACTATCCATGCCTACAGGGGACCACTATTGTGACTATAGGTGCAGGCTGATAATCAGAGCAACACTACAAAGAAGGCCTTCTCCTGCCACTACCATCCCCAACAGGGCAATGAGAAGAGCCTCCTTTGCCTTGCCTATGTCACTTCATGGAGAGGATTCAGATGAGAATTTGTGAGGAACAATAACAATAACAATTCATATTTCTTTCATTTACCAAATCTTTAAAGGGCTGGTTCATCCTTTACTCTGCACCCCTACTTTTTTCAAATCTGGGAGTCACTCATTTGCACACAGGAGATAAAGCTGTGGTGTATGAAGCAAAAACACATTAGTATTCTAATGTGTGTAGAAAGTGTGGCTCCATGTACAGAAGAGCCTGGCTTGCCAGTGGCAAGTCTTTGAAATATCCTTTCCAGCCTGCTGAATCTAACTAAGTCTTATCTTCCTGTGATTTCAATTTAATGATAGTCCAAGGTCTTTGGGAACGACCAAAATACACGCTCCTTGCCTCTTCCTTCACTTCCCTTTCAACAAGGCTGCTTGTTCCATAAACAAGCACTGGGCTAGGAGGCAAAGCCAGCCGCCTTTGGCCTAGTGCCAGAGAGGCTGATTTGAGCTGACAAATCTAAAAATGTCCGCTGTCCAGGCTTCTGTGAAATCCACTTGGCAGTTACAGGGTCAACTGCTCTGGGGTGGCCTGGTCAAACCCAAGCTACTCATTTTCCAGCGATTAAATGCATTAATATACTGAGGACTTTTTGGGAAAATATTTATTGAAATGTTATTTAAACATATCTTCTAGGATCTAAAGATTCAGAGTAGTTTTTTAAAAAAAAATTGCAGCTGCCCAAAGGAAAAAATAAATAAAACAAATCTGCTGCTATTGGCCACTGTTTTTGCTTTGTCAGCACCTTCGTGTGTCCTTTGCTATGACAGAGGCAGTATGTCTCTGAATACCCTTTGCTGGGAACCACAGGTGGGAAGAGTGTAGTTGCATTCTGGTCCTGCTTCCCAGAAGGCATCTGCATGGCCACACTGAGAACAGGATGCTAGACTAGATCCAGCAGGCTCTTAAGTCCACGTGTCTTTGTGTGATTACCCATCGTTTATTCAGAAAGCAATTCATTGACTCAAAGAGAGAGAAAGATCAGAACTCTGAATCTTCCTGGTTCTTCGAGAGACCAGGAAATTGCAGGGAGGGAGGGAGACATAAAGAGGGTCTTCCCATTGAATAAAAATATGGACTTCCTCCTTATGTTTAAATACAATGGGTGCCTATTAAGATGTTTACATGAATAAACCTTACCTTTCCATAGCAACTTGAGTCAGGCTGAACCAAGTTATAGTCTGAAGGGATGAGAGGTGTACACAGTGTTTTATCAATTTGTTCTCTTCTCTCATCAAACTGATTTCCAATCTTCCCAAGTGTGCCGTTCATGCAACTCTCTTCTTCCTAAGGTTTGTCTGATCATGAGAAACGATTTAAATACAGAGTCAGGGAGGGAAAGAGGTGGTAAAGGACTCTTGCTGGATTGCACCTCCTCAAGACAGAAGCATTGCTTGTTTGAAAAGCGTTCTAATCGCAAAGGCATCCTGTGTATAGGAGCTTCAATTAGCTAAGAGAAGGCTCCGAATTAAGCCACATCTGCACTATACATTTAAAGCAGTATCATGTCACTTTAAACAGTCATGGCACCCCCCCCCCCAAAGCATCCTGGGAACTGTAGTTAGTCAATCGTGTTGATATTTGATGGAGTCCTCAGAGATGAGCGTCTAACAAGGATTATGTTTGGCCTAATATTTCAGGTATCTGCTCATCTGAAACTTCAGGAAAAAGATGAAGGCAGGAGGGAAATGGTATGTATAAATGTGAAACATACTGAATATTTTTAATGTAATTGTAAAAACTGAGCTAAAAAAATATTCCTCCTTGTTTGTGGGGTATGAAATATGTATGCAGCACTCTTTATATCAGTAACAAAGGCATATAGGATATACTATAGGAATTTTGTGCTTTTTGGGGTGAGGGCCGGTTGAAGACATGCTTATTAAAAAGAAGCCCCAGCTGCTTGCCTACCATTTCTAGAACCAGCAGTTAATTGGTTAAGTTTCACTCAATGTAAGAATAAAAGAGGAAAGAAAAAATATGTACTTACAGGAATGTTCAGGCAATTATAAGGATGCTTCATTTAACAACTGGATATTATGATCTTAGCTAGATTTGCAGCTCAGCTTTTGATCTTGTGTAGACAGCTGTATAAATAGTTGTTTGGGGTATGTGGTTAAAAAGAAATTCGTTTTTGCAGAGAGCGTTGCAAATAGTGAGTTAAAGAGATTGCACTGATGAACGTTCCCTAATTGAGCAGGTCTGAACTCCCCACACATCAGCTAATGGGAGGGGTTCAATCCTGCTTGCTGCAGGGATTGGTTCATGCAGCTGATCCAGACACATCTCTACCTGCCCCACACCTGACAGCAGATATGATATCAGGTGTGCATGTTTTTTGAAAATTGCCCCAGTGGACCAAACGGAGGGGCAGGGGCTCCTGGTTTGGTCTGCAGGCTGGAGGCCCCTCGCCCTGTTGAATGTGGACAACACTTGTGAAGACCCTTTGAAATACGTTGTTGTCACTTATTTCAGGTAAAGGAGATCCTGACAGCTCTGGGTTTGCTGTCCTGTGCCACTACAAGGACTGGAAGTCTTTCAGGGGGGCAGAGAAAGCGTCTCGCTATTGCTTTGGAGCTGGTGAACAACCCGCCAGTTATGTTTTTTGACGAACCTACCAGGTAATTTGTATTCCAACATAAAGATGGTATCATTATCAACATCATTATTTAGTGCATGGCTTGCAGTAAAGCATTGACCTATGTCTCACCCTCTAAGGGTCATGTGGTAAAGTGTGTGGGGCCAAGGCAGAAAACCAGTACTTTTAAAAAAATTAAATACTTGATTGCTAGAATGCATGTACTGTAGTAGATTATTATTCCCTATTATTCTTTCATCTTTTATCCAAAGCCAATCCGTTCCCTTCATTAATCCCCACAACCCATTCTAGTTTTAGTTTATTTAAAACTGATTATCGTTCAATCTAATTATTCCCTCTTTCATCGAAAGGTAGTTCCTTCGCTTCCTTAATCTTCCCACCCTGAACTCTTTCTGTTTTTATTTTATTTCATGTTTTACTTTGATTATATGGTTCCAATTCTACTCCCTCCATCCCACCCCCACCCTAAACCCACCAAAAGGAATTTTATGTGCTCACTAGTACCTTTTAAAGCAGAGGTTGGATGACTATCTGTCATGGATGCTTTAGTTGAGATTCCTGCATTGCAGGGGGTTTCAACCAGATGACCGACCTTACAATTCTATGATTCAATATATGATGCTGACTTAACTAGTTCCGATTCTGCTGATCGCTGACAGTTGGTCCCATTGTTTCTCCTGCTGTTAGGCCTTCAGCAGCAATCTCTGGCTGCCAACGCATCACAGGCAACTTCCAAGCAGTGCTGATAATAGGGCACCCAGACATTGGAGTGCAGAACCAAAAATGTGGTGTCCCAGGGGTTGGGAACCCTGAGTTTATAAAACAGAAGCCCACAGTGGCAGCCAGAAGTGTACTGAGATGTGTAAGGTCCCAGATCCTTTGAAAACTAGAACGTATATTGTTGGCCAACAAGTGCAAGGTATACGAAAAGCTGAAAGTGAGGTGGAAAGAGAAGGATGCTTTAGGGAGCAGAAGTCATTCTAGCATAATGGAGCATGTTAAGAACAATCTTGTAGCTGCCAAACTAAAATGTGAAAAACCAGGAAGAGCCAATGGTGCAGTGCAGCTCATTGGAAATGTCTCCTCCTACCCAAACCCTGTTGGGATTGTGGAGCTTCTGTTCTTTTAATTCTAAGGGGCTATTATGAACATCAGCGAGTGAAAAGACAAGCCTGACAAACTCCTTTTCTTCTTAGCGGCCTGGACAGTGCATCCTGCTTTCAAGTCGTATCCTTGATGAAGGCTTTAGCACAGGGTGGTCGGTCCATTATCTGCACTATACACCAGCCCAGTGCCAAACTCTTTGAGCAATTTGACCAGGTACTTATTTTGATTTCTTTTTTTGCCACACGCATGGATGTATAAAGAGTGCACTCACAGCTGCATCTTATTTCCAAGGCCACAATGCTGTATCTGAGATCTCATTGCACTAATAAACAGATAGAATAGCTTCCCAGTCTCACTTCATAGCCAAGAGTATGTATTTCTCCTCTCTCTCTTTCTTTTCCTTGCTGCATAAGCTTCATGTGAGACTGATGCCGCACATCAAACTCAGTAGTATCTATGCTGACTGGCAGTGGCATTCCAGAGTCATTTGGAGAGGGGGCTTTTCCACCCCTGTCTGGAGAAGTCAGGGATTGAAGCTGAATGGAAATAAGATGCACTACCACAGAACCATGGCTATTCTGTGCTGAGGTGGTTTTAAAGGCAGTTTGATTCCACATATACTCAAGAAACTTTGCTACCTCAGAAGATCCTCTGGGAGACTTCTTGTTTGAAAATGCCTGCATGTCGACACCCCCTTTTTATATGGAAACCTCGTGTGTCACAAAGAAGTCAATGGACTGATAGGTTATTATTGAGGGATGGATCTTGATGGTTCCTGGGGATCTTTTCACACAGAGAACCTAACGTACACCACCCTGGAGGTGATTTTCATGATCATGGCAGCACGTTTTCAGCCATTCCAGTTGGAAAAAATTGCTTCCAAGGAGCCACAGCTGGGATTGGGTGACACTTTAAAGTTCTCTGAGGGCCTCATTAAACATTATCTGCTGATGCATGCAAATAAACCCCAACATAACTGCAACTCCTTTGCAAGGGAGGGGGCAGTTTGCAGCAGAGTCCTGTCAGGGGGATCCATTGTGTCAGGACTGTGCTGCAGAATGACCTACAATGGAGTATTAGTCCGGAGGGGCCCTCTGTGAAAAGCAAGTGAAGAGTGACAATTATAAAATCAATTTGCTCAGTTACTCCTCTTTCTTTGATGGTTTCATGTTCAGCCTGTTTTCCACTATGTGTTTGAAGACAGAGTTTAGTAGATAAAAACTCTTCATGTGTTTTCCAGAAGTGAAGGCCTCAGAGTTGAGACTACTTACTTCTGAGAAATCACATTGCTTCCTGATAAGTATACTAAAATTCCTCGGACGTTGCTGTGTCCTTTGATTTAGACTCTTAGCAAGGAATCTTGCTGCTTTCCCCTCTGATCAGATAGTGGTTTACTGAATAGGTTTACAAGGCAGCCAGTCTCGAGTATTATTTATCATTTGTTCCTTTTTCTTTCTTTCAGCTCTACGTCTTGAGCCAAGGGCAGTGCATTTACCGTGGGAAAGTGTTAAACCTAGTCCCTTACTTGAGAGATTTGGGTTTGAATTGTCCAACGTACCACAATCCAGCAGATTTTGGTGAGCAAATGGATTGATTTCTTGGTTGTGCTTATTTGTTTTTGTTTTGAACAAGCTCTCGAGAGCAAAACGGAAATTTATTTTTAATATATGTCTGTCATAAAATGATAACCTCTTTCTTGTTAAATCACACCCTCTAGTGGTAGGCAAGCATGCTGAACTCAGCACATGAAAAAGTTCTTCAAAATGAAACATTTGGACACAGGAAATGTCATGTCTCGTTTCCGACCACCACTTCCCCAGAACAACTGAAATGATTTTTAAAACCTGAATTTCATGAAGTTCTTCCTTCTATTCAATATAAAAATCCCAGAAGTCCAGTTTTATTTGAATTTTGAAACCCTAGTGGCTGGACTTGCTAATAAACTTGATATTTTAAAAGTTTCAAACTGGCTTGCAAGCTAACCTGTGTATGTGTATCTATCATAGGGTTGCCATATTTCAAAAAGTGAAAATCCAGAGATATATTTTTTTTGGGCAAAGTTGTTGAGGTGGGTTTGGGGGGGCATTTTAAAACTATTTCTGAGGGAAATCAGCAAAAATGACACTACCGACATGGGCGGCCATATGTCCAGATTTTCCTGGACATTTTGCCGATCTTCACCTGCTTGCAACTGCAGTATTCCGGACATATGGCAACCCTACATTTCATTAACATATAAAGTAAAGGTAACCAAATAAATGTCAGGGGGTGTTCAATGATAATTATTTAATTGGTAGACAACCCTATATATTACAATCATACGGGTCTGGTCTTACAGGGTGTTACAATTACTTAAGTCCTGTGATTAAGCCCATAACATGTTTCAAAGCTGTTACAATCACTATCCTGTCTGCTGCAACCTGTTGCACCCTGGATGTTTTGGATTACAGGATAATGGCAACTGCAGTCCAAAACATTTGGCGGGCACCACATTGGGGAAGGCAGGAACATGCTTTTAGCTACTTCTATAGTACAGATTTCATCTAAAGTGCCAGTATAGTGTGTACTGCATGCCTGAAGAGCAGATGGCCTTCTTCAGGAACTGTCTAATAATCTTAGTTTGCCCCATGATGTTGCACATGGAGTGAACATACCGAGGTGTGTGTGTGGCTTACAGGGTTGCAACCCCTGCCCCTATCGTGCATTCACCATAACTTATGAACAGGCTGCATCGTATTCACATTGTATCTCTGCATGCAACCCGTGACCTGCATTTCTTCAGAAGTAAAATATCACAGGTTTAGATGCTACAAGCATTTCCTTGTCCCAGAAACCTGCTATGACCATGGGATTGTTGAATTTCTTAGATTGCCGTGGCTGGATTTTGTTCCAAAACTTCGTACTCTCTGAAATAGTTTCAGGATACAGTTTCTGCGTCCCAGGTGCAATTGTCTTTCATAGTGCTTTAATAGCAGGGGTGGGGCTCTTCAGATGTTGGACTTCAACTCCCACCAATCAGCAGTGGTCAGGAATGATGGGATTTGTAGTTCCAACAACATCTGAAAGAGCACAGGTTCCCTGTTTCTACTGTACAGCTTCGTTCCCCACTGTGGTACACAGTTTACCATCGTCAGTGGTCCATAGGATAGAAGCCTCATCTAAAATAATCATGAGTTCTGTAGCTTTTGTAATGTAGAGCCCACTTTCTCAAATGCGTGGAGTATTGAGATAGCTACTGCTACCCTCTGAACTTTAGAGCCCACCATTTACACACATGCACAAAAATATCTCTGCACCCATTTCTGAATATACCTGCCAGCTGAGATTGTTTTGTGCACCTGTCATTTTGCCTTTTCCATGACAATATCACATGGAGGTGGATAGAATGATTCTTTTCTGTTCTGTTTAGTGATGGAAGTTGCCTCCGGCGAGTATGGAGACCAGAACAGCCGTCTAGTAAGGGCAGTCCGAGAAGGAATGTGCGATGCCGATTTCAAGAGAAACTCTGGGGGAGAAAGTGAACTTAACCCTTTCCTATGGCACAGACCATCTGAAGAGGTAATTTAGATGAAAATTGTTACTTAAATGGCTGAGGAAAGGGGATCAAGCTAGTTGATACAGCCCTTCAAACACTTTCTTTTGGGGGCAATACTACTGACATAAGCCAGAAATAAGCAGTTCAAGAATGGCAATTCTGCATCATGGTTGGTGCCATTGCACCAAGGTTACACAAACCAGACATTTGAGGAAACATTTGCATGGAAATGAACGTTGTTATTAATGTTTTATACAGCCAAGAGTTCTAAGCAAGCTTGTTAAGCAAATCTCCTAACTTGGGGTTATATCGAATGTTAATTCTACTCAGGGTAGTTCTGTTAAATTCAGTGGGCATGACTAACTGAAGTCCAGTTGTTTCAGTGGGTCCTCTCTGAACAAAACTTAGTTTTATACAACCCTTGAATTTGTTTGAAAACATTCATATTCACATTCTCCTTATTTATTTCTTCCAGTATTCTCAATGCTATGGGATTTTGGGGGGAAGGAGGGAGTCAAAACAAATTTTCAATTTGACCAGCTGATGCTTATCATTCTTGCCTTATAATTGTGCCTTTATTCTTGTAAACTGCTGGGAGGGTTTTTTTTAAAAAAAAGAAAAAGAAAAAAATCTGAGCTGAGTTTTTAAAAAAGTAAAAGCCTGAAATGTAATGTTCATGTGAAGCGCTTCATCCAGAGTTATTTGCAAGTGCTTAACATTCTTCCTCATCTGAGACTGAAGGGAAACTGACATTCCAGGTAGAAAGCACTTGTTCCCGCAACCCTCCATTAAGTTATGGACTTCACATCAACAAGGTGTGGTGTTGGGGGACTGGCTCCGCCACAAGCAAGGAGTTGCCGGGGCTTTTGGAGTATCGCCAGCCCCCGCCTCCGTTGCTTAGCAACTCTTCCTCGTCCAGTGGAGATACCAGCAGTTCTTCCAGTGGGGAGGGGGAGAGAGGTTTGGAGAGTAGGAGTCAGGGCTTTGATGAGATCTCAAAGCCCTTGCATCAACCTGAGGCGGGAAAAGAGGCTCCACTTCCGTCTCCCCACTTGCGGAGGGGGGAAAGGCGGGGGTTTCATGTTCTGCTCCTTTTATGCTGGAGAAGGAACCGGAAGGGGCCATTCCCGGACTCTGCAGAAGGATGAGCTGGACGTTCATGAGCAGCCGCTGAAAACCCTTACATGTGGCAACGGGCACTGGTTTTTCAACAGGGATTAAATGCATTCATGGGCGATAAATCCAACAGTGGTGACAATGGCTGAATGGGTGAACAACCAGCTCTAGTTTGCAACCATATACTGGTTGCTGGGAGACAGCCAAAGAACAAGGGAGAAGTGTTCCCTTTCTACCTTGCTGGTGGGCATCTCAGAAGCATATGCTTGGCTACTGTTGGAAAGAGGATGTTTGACTAGATGGGTCCTTCATTTCATTCAACAGAGTTCTTCTTGCATTCATTGATCCAAAACTAATGACTGTCCTGAGTGGTACATTTAACTACATTTTTGTTTCTCTATTCCTTCAGGATTCTTCATCCACAGAAGGCTGTCACAGCTTCTCAGCCAGCTGCCTTACTCAGTTTTGCATTCTGTTTAAAAGAACATTTCTCACCATAATGAGGGATTCGGTAAGGCTGGTTTCAATGCTTTAAAAAAAACTCCTTTAGGAATGTCCAAACGGGATTGACACATATGAAACGATGATGAGAGTTGCAGTCCCAAACATGCATTAGCTTGGAGGAGGCTGGTATGGAATGTGGATAGGCTGTTATACAGTATACAAATGATAGATCCGTATCTGCCAAATTAAGCTATGTTACAGCACATGTCTTGAGGGACCCAGGTGGCGCTGTGGGTTAAACCACAGAGTCTAGGGCTTGCTGATCAGAAGGTTGGCGGTTCGAATCCCTGCCACGGGGTGAGCTCCCGTTGCTCGGTCCCAGCTCCTGCCCACCTAGCAGTTCGAAAGCACATCAAAGTGCAAGTAGATAAATAGGGACCGCTCCAGCGGGAAGGTAAACGGCATTTCCGTGCGCTGCTCTGGTTCACCAGAAGCGGCTTTGTCATGCTGGCCACATGACCCGGAAGCTGTCTGCGGACAAACGCCAGCTCCCTCGGCCTATAGAGCGAGATGAGCGCCGCAACCCCAGAGTCGGACACGACTGGACCTGGTGGTCAGGGGTCCCTTTACCTTTACAGCACATGTCAACTCAAAACGTTCTTAACACAAGCACATCTTTGCCTTCCTACCAGGTTCTGACGCATCTGCGGATCACATCGCACATTGGCATTGGACTCCTCATAGGATTGCTGTACTTGGGGATCGGAAACGAAGCCAAAAAAGTCCTGAGCAACTCTGGCTTCCTCTTCTTTTCCATGTTGTTTCTCATGTTTGCTGCTCTCATGCCGACAGTCCTTACATGTGAGTCATGACCTGTGCAGGAGTCATTTTTAAAGGATTTCTGTGATGCTGTTGAAATCTGTGAGAATTTTGCCAGTGACTTGGCTTCCACCCTCTTGAATATTTAATTGATTTTAATCAAACAAGGAAATGTAATGGCCATTACAATTATTATTATTATTTTAAGAAAATCCCAAAATGGTCTTTGTTCATTGCCCACAAATTTTTGTGACCCAGAAGTAAACCACCATTCAGCCTTTTGTGATTCTGTATTTTCCGTGTCTACAGCTAGTAACTTGATAGGCCACCTACATGATTTTTAAAATTCATATATGAATATATACATAGGTAGATATAGGATCCTGGTTTTTCTCTAAAAGGAATACATGCTTACAGTGCTGACCAGTGCATGCATGTAAAATCACTCCCCAACTGGTGAAGCAGGAGCAGGTATGGCCAGGGCAGTGGAGATCCATGTGGGCACTTGCAGCCTATGGTCCAAATTAGGCCCATTTGTCACTCACCTCACATCGCGTGAAGTTAGGTGTGGAATTGGTAAGGTGCAGCTGCAAACCTGAGACCTGTTCCTTAAAGTTGACTGAATACAAGGAACACCACCTTGTAAAGCCCAGCTATCACATTTGAATCATAATGTTATAATCTACAATTGCAATCAGTTTATCTGTTTTTGTTTTTTAATTGTTCAACATAGTTCCTCTAGAGATGGGCGTATTTCTTAGAGAACATCTGAATTACTGGTACAGTCTGAAGGCCTACTACTTGGCTAAAACGATGGCTGACGTCCCTTTTCAGGTAGACCTTTCTTTTCACATCTTTCTCTGTAATTTTGTAGAACAGCAACAACAGTAGGAATCCTGAACGCACACTATTATCTTTTCCATATAAATGAATGGGTGCATGTGGAGCAGCTTTGCAGTGGAAACAAACGGGGTGGAGGAAGGGGGTGCAGTGGGGGCAGACCGCCCCGGGTGTCTTCGCTGAGGGGGATGACATTTGGCAGTCACGGGTGAGCAGTGCACTGAATGTCCGCCATCGGCGGCTTGCTCTGCCCCCGTGGGCGGCTCGCTCCACCCCTGGCTGCAGGGGGTGCACCGCTCTGTGCACCCGAGTGGCTATCCTGCACCTGGGAGGGCACCCTCTGTGCCCCACCCCCTTCGGGAGTGCACCCGCCCTGGGCAGCGCGGGCATATGCTCCGCCACCGGGGACAAAACATACCATGACAGTTGGTGGTCTGGCCTACCTTGGAGCAATCTGGGGGTGGGGGCAGTATGCAGGGAGTTTAGACAAACATTCTGCATGCTGCTATGTGATATATTTCCTAAAACAACAACAGTGAATTTCAAAATATGGTTAGCCCTCCTCTGAAAGGTGCTGGTGGACACTGGTTGAAGTTAAGTTGCTAAACCAATATGGCTTACATGATGAGATGAAGAAAAAGTATTATCCGTCTTCCCATGTGTTCCATCACTGGATGTGGGGAGGAAAGATGCCAACCTATGGTGATACATAAAGAGCTGGTGTATCAGGAAGCTCCCATTCCTCCCTCCCCTAAGCAAAAAACAGTGCCGATTATTTATATCAAAAAAGAAAGAAGTTGTATAAAAGATGTCTGTCTCTTTGCAGATTATGTTTCCTGTAGCATATTGTAGCATTGTGTACTGGATGACCGCACAACCCTCCGACGCACTCCGATTCGTCCTGTTTGCAGCACTGGGGACAATGACATCACTCGTGGCTCAGTCACTGGGGCTTCTGATTGGGGCAGCATCCACTTCACTCCAGGTCTTGGCTCTTGCTTTTTTGTGACATTACACCAGCCTTGGCCAAGCTGCTGCTGCCTTCCACGTGTTTTGGACTACAACTCCTATCAGCCCATGCTGGTGGGCGCTGATGAGATCATAGAATTATAGAAGTATAGAGTTGGAAGAGACCACAAGGGTCATCTAGTCCAACCCCCTGCAATGCAGGAATCTTTTGCCCAATGTGGGGCTCAAACCGTTGACCCTGAGATCAAAAGTCACATGCTCTACCAACTGAGCTGAAGATCAGACATACAGTCCAAGAGCTCTGAAGGTCACTGGCTTGGTGAAGGCTGTATTACACACCCCTGTTCCTTTTGGCAATTGTAGCTTCAGTTTACTTGGCATGCTTAAGGATGTTGCATGCCTTCCAACGAATGTCATTGGCACTGAAAAGTCTTCTGTTAGTGATGGGTCTGGCAAAAATGTGACCCTCGTTTTGCTTTAGTTTTTAATCTTGATATCTGCCTGTTTTTTTTTTTAGGTGGCAACATTTGTAGGCCCTGTTACAGCCATCCCCGTTCTTCTCTTCTCAGGATTTTTTGTCAGCTTTGATACCATTCCAGCTTACCTCCAATGGTTGTCCTACATCTCATATGTCAGGTAAGTGTGAAGGGTGCTGATTGGCACTTCAAGTGCAATTCTAATAAAGTTTCACCATTGATTGATGCATCCTCTTGGTTTAGAGAGTTAGCACTTTTTAAAAATGAGAGCATGTGCATAAAATGTATGGGTGCAGTTTGAGCTTAAAGGGACCGTGTTTGCCTAAGTCTGATCAACTTGATAGCAGAGCCAGAGGATCCTGTTTTCAAAGCTTAGTTCAGAGAGCGTTGGCACATACTCCCTGTGTGACCACAGCTAGGCAATACACCTTTCTGCCTTTCTCTACTGAAGGAATGGAAGTTTTAGCCTTATGTCATTATACAGAGTTATGGAAGTGCCCCACTTTACAGATCCTTGCAGGTTTACTTCAATTAATCGCCCTCGCCAGCTTCCCAGCAGGTGACCAGCCTGCAGAAACTGGAATTTATTTAGTTATTTAAAGCATTTGTGCTCCACCCTTCACCTGAAGGTCCCAGGACAGAAATATGCAGACAACAAAGTCTAATGAAGAATCTAAGCCAATACACTAGAAAACAAAACACAACACAACAAGTTATACAATAAAATTGCAAGCTAGTGAAACAGCAAAAAAAGGGAAGACGATTTCATCTCCCAGTGCACCTTCTCCTTTACCAAAGGCTGGGCCATTTCTTTTCCTCTGCTGATAAGCCAAAACAGTGATATGGTGAGGGGTGCCATCTGTTTGATGGTTTCATACAAGGCTACAATCTAGCAAGAATTAGTTTGAGTTCATATATGGGAAACTGCTTCTGGAGTTAGGATTCTTCTTACCTAATCTGGGTATCCAATAATATTTGTTTAGGGATTTTTTTCTTTTCTCAGCTGGCTTGTTTTCTGATGTATGCCCCCCATTTTACGACTCTGTCAATTAGGTTAGTAAGATCTTATGATTTGTCCGGAGTTTCATAGAGAATTTCATGACGGAGCAATGGTTCAGAGCTGCATCCAGATCTAGCATCATGTTCCCACTGTGCAACACATAACAACCACAAGCAGAAACTAAAGCTACTGATACTGTCATTATTGCTTTTATGGCTTAGCTTTGGGACTGTACGTGGATCGTCGTGAATGTAAATATAGTGATTAAAATGGCCAACCCCTTAAGCAATAATTAATTCAATTACTGTTGTTTTAAGGTACTTGATTATTATTTTCTGTATGATAGATTTGATTCCGCTTTGACCTTGCAAACTATTATTGTCTCTAGATACGGATTTGAAGGTGTCATTCTGTCCATCTATGGTTTGGATCGGGAAGATCTCCACTGCGACAAAGATGATACTTGCCATTTTCAAAAATCAGAGGCCATCCTCAAAGAGCTGGATGTAGAAAACGCTAAACTTTATTTAGACTTCATCGTGCTTGGAATTTTCTTCGTCTCCTTACGTCTCATTGCCTACTTTGTCCTCAGATACAAGATTCGAGCAGAAAGGTAGAGAGGAAGCAGATGCAACGAACAACAATCAGTTGTAGACTGTTGTTATTGTCTGATTGTGGCAGACAAGTCTCCAGTGCCGAGTTGCAAGTGGGATTGTGATCTAGCCCATAGAAAACCATGTCCTGGTGGATTAACGGACACATAGTTAACCATGATTGTGAACTGACTGGATTTGGTCATATTTCTTTTATGCTTTCTAGCTTTAACTAGGAAGACAAACTAGAAGGGAATCTTGTTCACATCTGGGAGCCGTTGCTGCTGATCACAGGAATTTTTGCTCATGGAAGCTGTGTTTTCTTGTAAGGTCGCTGTAGTCATGTGGCAGCAAGGTAAAAAAAAAATGGCTGGGGATCTTTCTTCTATGTCCTGCACAAATGTGAGGAATATATTATCTCATCCTGTTGCATCACTGCAAGTTTCCTGAACTATTGCACGCATTTTCCCCACAAGAAATCCCCTGTGAAAACAGACGCCTGCAAATTCTTCAAACCTTTATAAAATGAATGGGTTGTTGTTGTTTTTCTTAAAAGAAAGGATATATAAGTAATTTGATATCTGTTGTCTTCTTTACATACAGAGTTCTGGAGCTTTATTCTCATGAGCTGGTCTCATACTCCCAAATCACAATATTAGAATGAAATGTCAAATTCCATGAACTCTGTAAAAAGAATTCTATAGGGTGCAAAAAGTGCATTTTATCTATAAGCTGACCACAGATGATTCCTTTTAGCATTTTTCTTTCAGGATATTCTTTCAATCCATGTTTCTTATGGTATTTGAAATATTCATTGTCCACATTTAACTACCTCCCGTGGATGCAAAAGCTTGAGTGTTGCTGCACTGGGAATCTGATGCAGTCTAAGCAAAATAGAATCAGATCTAAACATGTGTTTGAATGTTCTAAAATATTTTAATAACACAGATATTGACAGAAGGGAGAATTGCCAATGGTGCGATGTCACGACTCCTTATGGAATAGTAAAACATTTCTTTGGTGCATATGTAGTTCTTCCAGTTTTTGCAAGGCCAGCATGTATAAAAAAGTCATCGGTTCTTTTTTGTGTGAGTTCCAACATACATTTCTTGGAAAACATTTTGATACATACTGCCATCATAACCCAACACAGAGGCTAGGTGGCTCTAACCCAGTAGCAGGCAGCATGGAGACTCCCAGCAGCTGAGTCATTGCTTCTTACAGGAGGGAGAGGGTGAAGGGAGATATGACCGAGAGGTCAGCATGGTGCAAATGCATCAGCAGGAGTGCTGGATTGGCTCATCTGGTGCATTTGCATCATGTCAACCTCCCCACTGCATTGCTGTTCTCCTTCTGGTAAGCAGCAGCTCCTCAGTTGTCAAGAGTTCAAGTGGGCATCACTGCCCCACTATGCCATTCTTTACTGTCCTAATCCCATTGAAATAAAATGGCTTAAGCTTGCTGCATTGCTTGGTTGCTAGATTGCAACCAAGTGTTCTAAACAGAGGCAGCCAACATGGTGCTGTCCAAATTCTGTTAGACTCCATCACCCTTGACCATTGGCTGCAGCTGATGGGAGTTGGGACCCAATAAGTCTGGAGAGCACAACGTTGACTATCCCAGGTCTAAACAATAATTAACCAATTTTTGCCATTCATTAACATTTTGCTTTCCTTTCGGACCAAGTCACCCTCATAAAATGAATGCAGGGTAATTAGAAGGGAGTTGGCTCTGCATTCCTGATTTCTGCCAAGCCAATGTGCTTCTGTATATTGGCAGAATTTTGTGTAGTAATTGTGGGTTTACCCAACAGTTTAAAGAACGATATGGAAAATTAACAGAGTAGGAAGTAAGTAAAGCATCCTAGATCTGGAAGAGATCCAAACGTTATGCCAAGTTCAGCCCAGTGCACTCAGGTTGGGACATTGAATGAATGACATTATGTTGACTTTATGAGCGACTCAAATAAGGCTGTTTTCAGGCCAGAAGTGGTTTTGTTTCAGCAGCTCATTCAGCAACTAGATAAAATGGCCCACTCAAAGAAATTGGATCACAGTGAGATTCCCTTTTGTGTGTGTAATCTAGAAGAGCCATTGTTCAACAGACTATTTTAAGCACCTCAGAGAGATCTTTGTTAAACCAAAACTGCTAGAATAAAGCCACAGCTTCTGGGTGTCTCTCCCTCCCCACAAGTTGTAAGATTGAAGGTGAGGTATTGGCTTCTAGAGTGATAAATGGCACATTTTAATACAATTTAGATTGTTTTGTGAACAGCTTTATATTGCTAGAGATAATAAGTTCTTTCTTTTTTACATATGGCAGGATTCAAATCTGTACCACTAACTAGAGACCCAAAGTGCAGGCAGGCATCCAGGAACCCATAAGGTCTACCTTACCCAAAAGCAACAGTAATCTGATGTGACAGTGTATGCCTGTCATTGTAATCTGGGAGCTGTTCAAGTAACCAGACTTCTTATCTAGTTGAGTGTCCTCAAATTCATTATTGTAATTCAGGTTAAACAGGTTTCTGTTTTTCAAAAAAAAAGTTACAGAAACCTGTATGAAAGGCACACAACTCTTTCAACTTGAGATCATTAAATCATAATACAATGAGCAGATCATTCTGATGTGATGTTGTCCCCCACCCCCCGCCTCCAAGTTTTAAGACGCTTCACTTTTCAGTGAAAGAATGGTGCAAGAGAACCTTTCACTTTGCATGTGGTGGTAATCTGTTGTGTTGGGTTTTATTTTGGTGCCTCTTTTATCAGAAAGCTGTCGCAGCTTTCAGTATAAGTCAGTGATGGGTTTTCAATGCAACAGTTGTGTTCGATTGAAATTGAGGTGAGTGTGTAAACCTCTCCCTCACGCACAAAGCTGGTTTTGATTGAAAACGGAACAGGTGCACAACAGGAAGGTGATGGAAGACGAAATGAAAACTCAAGACACCTCTTTGTATTCTTATGTTCCAAGCTGACGTTAGAATGTTCTCCTTTACATCAGTTCTGCACTTGGGGAAACACATCTCCTGCTGGTGGCAGGAGACCCCCAGCTGTCCACTTTGTCCATGCATCAAATCAGACATGATTGACCATAATAATCCATCTTCTGTATATTGCCATGAAGAGGCAAAGGGCTAAAACTGCCTAGAGCAGGTGAATGTCACAAAAGGTGATCTGATTGTAGGATATAGCCACAATCAGCCTTCCACAGTTTGCGAATGATGAATTTAATGTCATGGATTTACTTAAAATGAAACAGAACTTGATTGGGCAAGAAGAACTGGCTTCTTGATGCTTTCCATAATAGCCTCAAATTACCTTGCCAGTATGTCCATTTTGTATTTTCAATTTTGGGAATTTAAAGTTGGATTGTTTTCTTTTTGCCGCAATCATTTATAATATTCTTATTCCTACCCACTTGCTCTATGGCATACTTTCTCATAAATAAACAAACAAATCTGCCACCGTGGGACCCAGCTAAAGTGGTGCAGCTTGGAAAATGAAATTTTAACAAGGAAATGAGTCAATCCAGAAATATATTGAACAATTTTTGTTACCTTAATACAGCAAGCATGACACTAGTCATTATATATTTAAGTTTCAATTATCACAATGTTAGTGGGTGCTTTAGGGCATTTTGTTTTCGGGATTGGTATGACCTGTCGCTAGCTGCCTTTATAGAGGCTGTGCCCCATAGTTATAGAGAAATGTCAAATTCTATTACTGGTGGCTTATGATAATTATTATAGCTCCTTTTCAGTGTGATGAATTGTATAACGTAGCCCATGCCAACCTTGTGTCCTCTGGCTGTTGTTGGACTACAACTCCCATGATGACCAGCCAAGGCTGGTTATTTACTCTGTGAATCATGCACTGAAAAAACATGTTCCTGGCTTAGTACCTAGCAGATTTGAATAATTCCACTTGTACTGGTGCATTCCATTACAAAACTAAAACATGAGATTTATTTTTTTGCAAGTAATGAAAAAAAAAAACTGTGAAAGAATTGCACCTGTGGCCTATTGTTTCTTTTCAATCATTTATGTATTCATAGCCACAGCAGCTATCTTCTGCTTCCGCGGCTGCAGATAATTCAACAGGAGTTACAATCGCACATACTATTGTTCTTGCTTGTAGAAGTGCTTGGCAATGGCAATGTTTGCTACAGCATGTGAGCCATCTGTTATCATTGCAATGGCAGAGAACCTGACCTCAAAGCAATCGTGGAATGTTCATAACGCCTCTGGTATTCCAACTAAGTACTGAATCCTGCCCAAACGATGTTTTTCCATTTAAAAAGGATACCCAAGTGGGTCTTTCTTAAAACAGAAAAGGAAATGTTGCATTTGAAATGACATATGTACAAAAGTTAAAAGGGGAAACTGCACAGTTCCTATCAATTTATTCCAACATCGGGGTCTCCTTCCTTGCTTTCTCAGAAGCTCATTTCACATATTTCATGAATGCATGGGGTGGGGGGACGACTCAGGATTATGCCCACTGTTCCCCCTCCTATCTGCAAATAGGCCCTATGTGCTTGCAGATTGCATGCGTATGGACTATGCGCAGTCAGGAACCCAGCTACAGGCAGAGTCCCATATCATGCATACACCTGGCATGTGCATAGACGTGGCTCAGGCGCTCAGCTGAACATGCAAGCATTGGGGTCAGCAACAGTAGCCACAATCTTCCTCCTCTTCCTTCTCTCTCTACGCATTCAACACACCTGCAGTTTTCTTATGAAAAGGGCTCAAGGTGTTTGCTTTTCAAAAAAATGAAATCAAAAGTAGGAAATTGTGGTTTTATAGGTCTATATATTCATTTAGGACTCTAGATCTCAGCATTGACATGAAGTCTAACCCCAGTTACGCAAGAGTAAGTCCCATTGAATTCAATAGGACTTACTTCTGAGTAGACAGGATTAGGCTTGTGCTTGCACTGTAAGTGTATTTTCCAGAGGATTATCTTTCCTTTTATTTATGTGATCTGTTATAAACCTGGAAGTACTAAATAGTCTGTGGAGCTCCTTCTCTTCCTCAGGTTTTGCCGAAATTTTACTAGCCCGATAGTCTAAAAAGAATCCAACAATATTTGTCCTTGTAGCTTTAAACGAAACATTGAATTGTTCTTTTTTTTTTAATGATCATGATGCATCGTTCTTTTAAAAATGATTTTCTGTATGTGAGTTGTAGTGTATGGTATTGCTGATGGTGGATTTAAACTATTTGTACAATACTGGCTCTCGGATGCAGCGAGCTGTTGCCCTTAAACTTTATTTAGTTATTTAAGATACTTAATGTGTATATGTATGTGGGTGGGTTTTTTTTAAAAAAAGAAAAATAATAAATAAAAACAAAACGCAAGAGTCAATGCAAGAAAAATGTCAAAAACTCAGCGTGCTGAAGTGTGCATATACTGTATGATATCCTTCACTAAGCTGATGCTGTCCAGATGTTTTGAACCATAACACCCATCAATCCCATCAACAGCTTTGCTGGCTGGGGCTGATGGGAGTTGTGGCCCCGAACCAATCAGAGGACACCAGTTTAGTAAAGGTTGCTGTCTGTCAACTAGCTCTCCTCTCTTGGGTGTGTAATGCACCCCTGCATTACTTTGGATTCCTGTTGGTTTTGCTGTTTTAGAGACTATTGCTGCTTGCACGCTGTGATACATTTGCACTGTTGTAGATATATGTAAACATTGTCTTCTTTCTACCCCCTGCTCCTCCTCCTCCTCCTCCAGGTGACTTGTTCATATTTTGAAGTTTAGACAATGTTAGCGAACGACATGTACCTGATTCATGTACCCAATCAAAAGATTTAGGATGTCGGCATTCTAACTCTGTACTTTAAAGATGCTAACATGAAAAGGCTTTGTATATTTCTGTATAGTTAATTCCTAGAGGATCTTTGTATGTGCATTATTTTCCAAATTAGAGCTCTTGTTTTCTGAAAATGGAGAACACTTAACAATGTAACAAACAGAGAATAAAATAAAAGTATTGCTATTTTCAGATTATCAGCTTGGTCGCTCTTTAATGGCCAGATTCAACCACCCTTCAGCTTTTCATTTCAGGGATCAGTCTTTAACCCCAAACAGTAGGGGATGTTGCAGAATTCCAACAAAAAGGGGAACAGAAGCAGAAACTGCCAGTGTTTGCTTATACATTCCTTGCCCAGAATTGCAATCAGTCCAATGTCGAAACAAAATAGAAAATTCTTTCCAGTAGCACCTTAGAGACCAACTGAGTTTGTTCTTGGTATGAGCTTTCGTGTGCATGCACACTTCTTCATCAGTCCAATGAATACTGATCAGAATTCCTCATTATTGTTGTTTTTCAGTCTACAAAGACAGTTGGAACAGAAATTGGCTGCCTTCTTGCATCCCTTAACACAGGACACACTTTTTTGTTTTTAGACCACATACCGGTATATCTGCCTTTCTCATTTTTCTGTCTACACACTCCCAAGTCTGCCTTTTTAAAGTCCCTTTTTAGTCGCATTAAAACAAATTGGCTCTCTCTGCTAATTCACAGAAACCTTACTCTAATCTATGAGGCTTACCGTGCAATTGCACTTACATAAGTGGGACCCAGTAACCAAAATACCCTTTCCCATTTTCCCTGTCTAGAAGGTAGATGGAGAATAAGAAACACTTTGACAGTGGTATATCTCATTATGCATGGTGTGGAGAGAATGGCGAGGGAGATGCTAATATTAGAACTCAAGGAGATCCAATGAAGCTGAACAATGGAAGATTCAGGGACGTCAAAAAGAAAGTACTTCACCAAACAGTTAAACTATGGGATTCATTCTTTCAAGTGATGGCCACCAACTTGGATGGCTTGAAAAGAGGATTGTCACAGGTTTCTCTTTGGCTACGGTGACAACTGGATGCTAGGCTAGATGGACTAAAGGGTTCTTGTTACATTTCTCCTCTTTATGCTGGTTTTTCTTCTACTTCTTAGCATGTAGTCAAAGACTGTACACCAGAGGGTGCTGTGAGATTTCCTCATTGCAGAGTGAGACCAGAAATGGTCCTTGCTCAAAATATTTTTACTGAATACAATTCTGTAAAAAAACATTAGAACATCATGGTTTATACTTGTGTATACACATCTGCTAAACTATGCTTTACAGCACTTAATATTAATTTCTTCCATATACTTCCGACAACTCAAATGGGTCTGCACTTTATGTAAAATTGTTTGGGAATCTGTGCTCCAAGGATCACATACAACTCTCAAGCTACTTTAATGTGGGGGTAGGAAAGGGTGAAGAGAAGGAGGGTGAAAATGGGTGGGGAGTCAAAAATGGAAAAATTCAAGGCTATGAATGGCTAGCAGCAAGGATGACTGTGTATTATATCTGAAGGAGTGTCTCCACCCGCATCATTCAGCCCGGTCACTGAGGTCCAGTGCCAAGGGCCTTCTGGAGGTTCCCTCCCTGCTAGAAGTGAACCAGGGAACCATGCAGAGGGCCTTCTTGGTGGTGGTGCCTCCATTGTGGAACGCCCTCCCATCAGATGTCAAGGAAATAAACAACTATCTGACTTTTAGAAGACATCTGAAGGCAGCCCTGTTTAGGGAGGTTTTTAATGTTTGATGTTTTATTGTGCTTTTAATTCTGTCGGGAGCTGCCCAGAGTGGCTGGAGAAACCCAGTCAGATGGGCAGGGTATAAATATATTACTACTACTACTACTACTACTACTACTACTACTATCATTATTATTTTCCAGTAATGGGGACAAGGTGCTTCTGAATACCAGATGCCACAAAGCACAGAGGTAATTGCTGTCGTGCTCATGTCCAGTTTGTCGGTTTCTCATAGACAATGGCTTGGCCATTGTGGGAACAGGTGGGACTAGATCAGCAGGAAGTATAGGTTGGTAAGGCAGGGTGGCCTGAGGCAGACCCACAGGCTTGGCCCCAGGACCACGGGTGCCCAGGGCCATGCATGCCATCGGCACGCCCATCCAACATTGGCATGCCCGCTGATGTACGTGCCTCACGTCAGCACACCCCATGGCATGTGCAAAAATTTGTGAGTGCCGTACCCCTTCATGGGAAATGTTGTGGGGGCTGGAGCACCCAGGGACCCAGGCACCTGGTGCCTATGGCCTGGGGAGATTCCCAAAAGCCCAGAGAGAGAGGCTGCCAGGCCTGAGGTCCTCCACATCTGGTTTAAGTCTCTGTCAAGGAGGGGGGAAATGGAGGGGAGGGGAAATTAAGTAGTGGAGGAAGCTGACTGCAATCAGTCAGTCTAGACTGCAGGCAAGAGCAATCTGTACAATCCACAATAGCCTACTGGAACAGGATGAAGAAAGAGGAGGAGAGGGAAAGAGGAGGGAGAGTCACAGAAGGATGAAATGAGGATGCACCACTCAGTCCTTATAAGTCTGTTAAAAGGCCATGAGTGTCCCTTTCCCTCCCTTCCCCAAACACACACCACACCAACTGCTAGTGGGCATAGATTGGAGAAACAACCATAATATTTCTGTATGCTCCTTTTATTATTATTTTAGGGTGCAGTAGAGTGTTGAAAAACATGCATCATTGGCAGCAGAGTTCTGTTTCATCCACAGGAGAGCACATGCAGGTGCATGTAGTTTCTCTTTATTTTTCTTCCAGAAAATCATCAGAGCAGAAAGGCAGATTTGTGGCTTATTTTGATTTTAAGAGAAGCATTCTGAAAACAAAATAGGAATTTTTAAAAATGATATTAAGTGGGCTCAGTGGGAAATATGTACGCAATAGGGCCGTCATTTGGAAATCAATTCATTTCATTATTTGGCAACGTCAACAGACCACTCCTAAACATGTTTACCTGATCCATTAAGCCCCATCGTGAGTTAGAGGCCCATATGAAATAACTACTTCATTTCATAACACAGTTCACAGCTAATTCTAAATTTGTAACCTTACATGGTGTTTACAACAGCTTGGAAACAAAGACCCCTCCCCACTCCAGCCTGAGGATAACCAAAGTGTTGCCATTCTTGGATGACAACGCTCATCACCCTGTCCATTGGTCATGTTGGCTAGGGCTAATGGGAGTTATCAGTGGCAAAATCTAGAGGGCACCACAATGGCTACTCCTGCTGTAACCTACTGTTCCACTTTCTGTGTGCTTGACAGTGGCTTCAGAAAACTGCATACATTCCTGAAATTCAACATTGTTAAATGCTTCCTTTGATTTGTTTATTGAAAACCCTTTGTGAGCAGCTTAATAATTTAAAATCTCTAAGCTGTACACAAAAAGTACAGCTCAAAAACAATAAAATGGCTTCAGCCCCGCTGAAAGAGGCGGTCATTAAACCGCTTCTTAAAAAAACATCTTTAGACCCGGCCAATATGGCCAACTATCGCCCAGTCTCAAATCTACCATTCTTGGGCAAGGTGATTGAGCGGGTGGTTGCTGAACAACTCCAGGCACGCCTGGAAGAAGCGGACCATTTGGATCCCTTCCAATCGGGATTCAGGCCTCACCATGGGACTGAAACCGCCTTGGTCGCGCTGGTCGATGATCTCCGGCGGGCTAGGGACAAAGGTGAGAGCTGTTTCCTAATTCTGCTGGATCTCTCAGCGGCCTTTGACACCATCGACCATAACATCCTTCTGGACCGGCTAGAGGGGTTGGGAGCTGGAGGCACTGTTATACAGTGGTTCCGCTCCTTCCTCCTGGGCTGTGTTCAGAAAGTGGTGGTGGGGGATGAGTGTTCAGACCCCTGGGCTCTCACTTGTGGGGTGCCTCAGGGTTCTGTCCTCTCCCCCATGCTTTTTAATATCTATATGAAGCCGCTGGGAGAGATCATCAGGGGGTTTGGGCTGGGTGTTCATCAGTATGCGGATGATACCCAGCTCTACCTCTCTTTCAAATCAGAACCAGTGAAGGCCGTGAAGGTCCTGTGTGAGTGCCTGGAGGCGGTTGGAGGATGGATGGCGGCTAACAGATTGAGGTTGAATCCTGACAAGACAGAAGTACTGTTTTTGGGGGACAGGAGGAGGGCAGGTGTGGAGGATTCCCTGGTCCTGAATGGGGTAACTGTGCCCCTGAAGGACCAGGTGCGCAGCCTGGGAGTCATTTTGGACTCACAGCTGTCCATGGAAGCGCAGGTTAATTCTGTATCCAGGGCAGCTGTCTACCAGCTCCACCTGGTACGCAGGCTGAGACCCTACCTGCCCGCGGACTGTCTCACCAAAGTGGTGCATGCTCTGGTTATCTCCCGCTTGGACTACTGCAATGCGCTCTATGTGGGGCTGCCTTTGAAGGTGACCCGGAAACTGCAATTAATCCAAAATGCGGCAGCTAGACTGGTGACTGGGAGTGGCCGCCGAGACCACATAACACCGGTCCTGAGAGATCTGCATTGGCTCCCAGTACGTTTCCGAGCACAATTCAAAGTGTTGGTGCTGACCTTTAAAGCCCTAAACGGCCTCGGTCCTGTATACCTGAAGGAGCGTCTCCACCCCCATCATTCAGCCCGGACACTGAGATCCAGCACCGAGGGCCTTCTGTCGGTTCCCTCACTGCGAGAAGCAAAACTACAGGGAACCAGGCAGAGGGCCTTCTCGGTAGTGGCGCCCGCCCTGTGGAACGCCCTCCCATCACAGGTCAGGGAAATAAACAACTACCTGACATTCAGAAAAAACCTGAAGGCAGCCCTTTTTAGGGAAGTTTTTAATGTTTGATATTTTTGTATTTGGTTTCTGTTGGAAGCCGCCCAGAGTGGCTGGGGAAATCCAGCCAGATGGGCAGGGTACAAATAATAAATATTATTAATATTATTATTATGAAAACAAAGTGATCAGTATAAAAATATCAAAAGAATACTATGTATACCCAGTATACCTGAAGTAGTGCTTCCACCCCCATCGTTCTGCCCGGACACTGAGGTCCAGCTCTGAGGGCCTTCTGACGGTTCCCTCACTGCGAGAAGTGAGGTTACAGGGAACCAGGCAGAGGGCCTTCTCGGTAGTGGTGCCTTCCCTGTGGAATGCCCTCCCATCAGATGTCAAGGAAATAAACAACTATCTGACTTTTAGAAGACATCTGAAGGCAGTCCTGTTTAGGGAAGTTTTTAATGCTTGATGTTTTATCGTGTTTTTAATATTCTGTTGGGAGCCACCCAGAGTGGCTGAGGAAACCCAGAAATAATAAATAATAAATTATTATTATTATCATTAATTACTACTACTACTACTACTACTACATAAAAAACAGAAAATCAGCTTTTAACAAAAGTGCAGAAATCCTTCTATGAGCCCATGGGATGGATAACTAAACTAGTTCACTGCTTGTACCTCAAAGATCACGGAAGTTGCTGCGCAGCTGAAATCTGTGAGCTACTGACTCACGTCAGGTTTCGGGCCTGAATGGATGAGTCCTACAAGTGAAAAGAAGTGACCTAATGTAACACATGAACCGGCTTGGAAAAGCATGAGGCCTTACTGCCTGATCTCGCTTCATCATGTAGGCACAAATGGAAGGGCTTGCTGGTCACTCTGTATCATTTTTAGAGCGTTGCCTTCTTTTTGTATTTTCTTTTGTATTATTTTGGCTTAAATGTCTTCTACTGAAGTAGTAGCTGCCATGGGCAGCAAAAAAGTAAAAAGTAAAAAAGAGAGGGGTGCCATCACAAAAAAGGCATTGCTAATAAGTCACTAGAACTATGATGAAAAGTAAGACTCTAATAAAATATAGAGGGAGATGTATGTGGAGGGCCTTGCCTCATCCTCAACTGTATTTGCAATGTGCATATGCATTCCTGAACTTTAGAAATATCTCAAGACAGGACATACCCTCCAACACGTCCCAGAGGAAAACCAGGATGTACGTCTTTCGAGGCTGTGCTCCCATGCAAGTCACATGACCTGTTGACGAGCACGGCACCCCAAAGCACAGTCTTTTGGACCGCAATTTTATGGGAGTCAGGTGACTCACACAAGAGCACCCCCCCATGGGATATCCCTATTAAATTAGGACAGTTGGGGGATTTGACACAGAGTATGGTGTCCAATGTGGTGCCCTCGATATGTCTCAACTCCCAAAAGTCCCATTCAGCATGGCCAAATATCGGGGTTGTGGGAGTTTCCAACAATATCTAGAGGCTGCCACATTGACCATCGCTGCTGTACAAGTTTTTCTCCTGTTGAACTAATCTGTACATGGGATAAGAGATTGAAACTAGTGTAATTGGTGCCATTGAGAAACTTGAGCAAGTAGATCTTGTATTGTTATTTTACTACCATTGCTGTTCTTGTTTGTATTATACTGTTGTATTAATGGGAGGTTGTGTCTGGGGGGGGGAGTATTTGTTGCTTGCGCTGTTGTTGTTGTTTTGCTATATATTTTTATGTCTATCAAAACCGACTTGCCCTGGAAGGTAGTCTAAATAACTATATACATACCTGAATCACTTCCAGGAAAGAAGCACCAGATGACTCCAGGAATACTTGAATCAAAACAGCATCCTCTGCTGTGGCATGTCTGAGCACTGATGTATGGGTAGCCACAGTTCACTCTTGCTTTGGGCTGCACTGCACATTGTTGTGTGGCTGTTAGAGACAAAGTTCAATTGAATCTGTCATGTGGCACTTCCTTTACGAAGGGTAGGCCCATCATGCTGCAGTCTGATTTCGAAAATTCTGAATTCATTGATTTCCTCTGATTCTGATGTTGTCTCATAACAACTGATAATTACTCTCTAGAAACAGCCATCCTCAGGAAAAGGTTCTATGGCAGGGGTAGCCAATGTGGTGTCGCCCAGATATTATTGGATTGTAGCTCCCATAAACTCATCATAGTGATGACTGAAGTTGTAGTCTAACCCCAGAAGGGCTACCCCTATTTTATGGCATAATTTGTTTTGGATGTTTATTTCTGCTTTCAGTTTGCCAGGCACACTACTATGCTACGCCAAGCACTGTTAATCAACACAGAGAATCTATTTCTGTTGTATGACTTGATTCATGAACAAGCCTATTTCTTTCTAGATGAGAAAAAAACCTTATAAAAACAAACACAGTGGCACATCTTGGATTCAAACTACAAGAAAGAAGATTCCACCTAAACATTAGGAAGAATTTCCTGACAGTAAGAGCTGTTCGACAGTGGGATTTGCTGCGAAGGAGTGTGGTGAAGTCTCCTGCTTTGGAGGTCTTTAAGCAGAGGCTTGACAGCCATCTGTCAGGAATGCTTTGATGGTGTTTCCTGCTTGGCAGGGGGTTGGACTGGATGGCCCTTGTGGTCTCTTCCAACTCTATGATTCTATGATCTCACCAGCACATCTCAGACAACATCAGGCCAAAGGAAAAGATTACATCCCATTATGGTTAACAGAGCAGCGGAAGAGGTGTGTGTGTGTGTGTGTGTGTGTGTGTGTGTGTGTGTGTGTAATGAATGTGAGCAACAACCAAGGCAGCTACCCTGTACATGCTTTCTCTCCTTGACCAAATCTGATCTTGACCAAATTCCCTATTGCAGCAAGCCTATAAATTCCAGTAATCCACTTTACACCACTAGGGATGGTTGATCTGCCAAGTTCAGTTCCTTTCAGTTTTTCACTTTCCTAATCATAAAATTCAGTTCTCCATATTTCCACATCAGTTTGCAATTTCTTTTTTTAAAAAAGCCCTCAACAGTATTTCAGTGTGAATTTCTCCTAATATACATGTTTGTATGTAATCTTGCCTAATATTCACAATTTTGCAAAGCGGTTTCCTCTAATGTAAAGAACTTTGTCTTTTATTTTCAGTAATATGTGCAATTATTTTTGCACACTTAATCCCACTATATATACATTTTTGTACACATTATTTGGTTGGAGAACTGCATTGCACAATTCGGAAAATGATGGCTTTCGAAGGATGGCTCTTCATATCATTTTGAAAAGCGTGAATTATGCAGGTTTGCCTTTAAATGTGAACTGAACGGAATATCTTCCCTATCCCAAAGCACAGCCATTTCTACCACAGCTGCAGGCTTCCATGCATGCACCTTTGCTGAGAAAGTCCTCTGCATATGCAAGCAGCTGCTGTATTTGCAATTCCTCTGTCTCATCTACCATCCTGGACTATGGCCTTAGCCTCGGTTAGACAGTCTAACTGGGCTCTATCCATAGTTTTGGAATGAAAGCAGCAGAGGGGGCCGAACTTTTCTCAACTGTCCCCTTCTGCTAAACAACTACTCATTACTATTCAAGGATTTCTGTCCCAGGCAAGCATGTGCAAAATACCAAAATGGGCCATACAATATCCAACTTCATCCCAAGACACTTAGGAGTATGCATCAGGTGACCCTCAACTGGCTGTGGCTCACTGCCAGATGTCCCCTGCATATTTGAACCTAAGAAGAGCCCTGTTGGATCACACCAAGGATCCATCAAGTCCAGCATCCCATTTTCTACAGCAAGCAACCAGATTCTTAAGGGAAGCCCACAAGCAGGACATGAGAGCCACAGCCTTCTCTAACTTGTGTTCTCCAGCATCTGGTGTCCTGAGTCATAGAGCCTCTGAGCCTAGAGGCTTTGGAGTCTTGTGCCTTCAAATAGACTTGCATCTTTCTTTCACAGCAAACATTGGAGTGACACTACTGTACCAATGGCAAGAAGGCCACTGGCATAAAGTGTGAAGTGGGTAGCTCTTATTTAATGTTTCAAGGAGCTGGTTTAGTATTCCCCAAGAAAAAAAATGAAACGGTTCCACTCACGTCTTTGGAGAGTAAATCCATTAGTCAGGCTGCTGAGTCCTAGAATCAGGACAATAGCGAATAACAAGAAGCTCTTGTGCACCATGGCAGCTCACAGTCCTCTGTCCTGAACCTTCAGGTCTCCTCCAGAAAACAAACAACAATGTTAAGGTCTAGGCAAAAGATTTGCAGAAAACAATTTTTATAGTAGCCTGTTTGTTCAACATTTTCAGATAATTTTTATCTTGGGAGGCAAATGTCTGTCATCATGACTCCACCTGTGTTTTGATTTTGATTAAAGATTTGTATATATGTTCCAGATACATTATCAAGCAGCAGAAATGATGATTCGATCGGTAAACTTAGTGGGAGGGATCTGTGGCAAAGATCGGCCTCAGATTCTTTCCTCATGAATCACCCCCAGCCACCCTTAAATCGATCCACATCATGTTAGTGCAGCACTTCAGGCAACTACAGTACCCATCACTTGACTGGGAAAGAAATAGGACGTGCCAAATTGCGTCAGTTCACAGATGTATGTGAATGTGAAATAGTCTGTTGAGGACTCCAAGGTACCACACTCCTTATGCATTTGAAAAAAAATGTTGAGTTTTTGGGAAACTTCTTTCTCATACAGGCATCTGGAAAAAGATTCAGAAGAAGACAGAAGAAGACAATCCCACTTCCATCATTTGCATTTATACAAAAAGCAAAATGTTGTTTCTAATTGAATATGTGCACTAGTGGACTCTTGAGAGTCCCATGGACTGCAAGAAGATCAAACCTATCCATTCTCAAAGAAATCAGCCCTGAGTGCTCACTAGAAGGACAGATCCTGAAGTTGAGGCTCCAGTACTTTTGCCACCTCATGAGAAGAGAAGACTCCCTAGAAAAGACCCTGATGTTAGGAAAGATGGAGGGCACAAGGAGAAGGGGACAAGAGAAGATGAGATGGTTGGACAGTGTTCTCAAAGCTACTAACATGAGTTTGGCCAAACTGCAAGAGACAGTGAAGGATAGGCGTGCCTGGCATGCTCTGGTCCATGGGGTCACGAAGAGTCGGACACGACTGAACGACTGAACAACAACAACTAGTGGACATAGAAGGATGATTTTATGGTTTACTTTGTTTAGGGTTGCCAGATGTATGGCAGCCCTAACTTTGTTACCCAAGTCAGCAAGAAACAGCTGTTGCTAAGATTACTCTCTGTTCCAGTACTGATGTAGGGCAAATGTATATTTTCACAAAAACAGTTTCCTGCTTGGTGAGAACCTATGTTACCTTAATTTGCCAATATTAGCTCCATTATTACAGTCTTAGCTGTTAGAGTCATGCCTATGTAAAAAAAATAAAAAAATAAAATCTCTCTCTCTCTCATTTTTATAACTGTACATGAAAATAAAATTTGAAAGCTGAGTAATGCATTGACCAAAGGTGTAACTGATGGGGAAGGGTTACTGTGATTAATAGCACCAAAGTCACCCAGCACGGCACAAATGTGCTAATCAACTGATAAGTCTCCCCACAGATAAGCAAGACCAGTATTGCTTCATCTGTGATCCTCCCTAATTTGAGATTAAGTATTTGAAACTCTCCAACAATGTCAAAAGTAGACTACCGGGTTGACCAATCCTGCCCTGAGAGCAGGTAAAATGGCTACTTACAACAATGACCCAAAATGAGAAAATGTATTGCTTGGCATCTTCGAGGTCCCTGCCTTCTCTCCATTCTTGTGCTTCTTCATCTTTAAATTGTACTTTGAAAAGGCCACTTCTTCAAATAAAGGACTCTCCTCTCACAGCCCTTCAATTAGATGGCTGCCCATGGCAAGACAGAACTTATGGTGATTCTAAGAAAATGGCTTTTGGAGTATGAAGCTTTCAATTTGCACATGCAGTAGAAAGTGAGAAAGCCAAAGTATACTGGCATGCATTTCTGGTTTCGCTGCTTCTACTGTAAAATACATATCAGTTTGTCGGAATACACTTCGTAGATCCGTTAAAGATCCACGGTTATTTGTTTATTTTAATGGTTATTAAGAACTACTTTTCGTATCCTTACACTTAAAAGTGAAAGTGAAAGTAAGAATGAAGAGTCATTTTGCCATTAGGATTATTCCGCCTTTAACTTGTAGTCCCGGTAATGTTTCAAAGTTATCAATGAACGTTTATCCTGCTTCCCGCCTTTTTGGAGGGCAGCAACAGTGGTTTTATTGGTTGAATTATTTGTTGTGATGTCATACCTGTTCCTAAATAAAAGGCTGAGGCTCCCCGCTTAGGCACGTTCGTTCTTTTACGTTTGTTCAGTTGAAGCTTAGTTCAGTCAAGTTTAGTTTAAGGGTTTTGGGAGCGGGCTGGACGGGCTGGATGGGTTTCTTTTAGTTAGGTTTAGTTTGCGGAAGATCTTTCGGTGAGGTTTTAGTTAGGCTTTTAGGTTTAGCCTAGGGCTAGATTTGCGGAAGATATTTCGGTTTAGTTTTATTTAGTTAGCATCGCGGAAGAATTGGCGCGCAGGGACTGAGAGCTCAGGGAAACTTAGCTTAGGGCCAGAAGACGAGCCTATGCGGGTTTTGCCAAAGCTACTAAAGATAGATTCGGTGTCTGTCGTCAATTTGGGGAAAAGGGAAAAGGTTTTAGGATTTTTTAATTTCTGCCAGAGAAATCTCATGCTTAAATAACATCCTTGGTTTGGTTTTCTTTATTGCTAAATGACAGTGCAGGAGGTTACAAGTAGTTCCAATTCAGATTCGAGGCATCCGTTACTTTTCGAGGCATCTATTTTATTTTGAGGCATTCATTCACTCACGCACCTTCGGAGTCATTTTCCGTCTTACTCAGCTACCTTCGGATTGTGAGACTTGGCCGGCGCCCGTGCTCAGAAGCACGCGGAACGCTGGCCGCTTTCCCCCCGCAACTGGTACCTCGTGCGTGGGCAGCTTAAGCTCACGCACGGGGAGCTCCAGCACCGAACCCCGGCATCAGTTGTCTATGAATTAGTTTAGGCAGTGCTTCTTTTCTTTAAAAAAATGTTTAGGGGTACTCTCATTTTACTACTCCTATTGAAATAATGCCTCTCAATGAGGCCAAACTTAGATTCACAAAATGTTTAGGGGTATGCGTATACCTGCATTCCCCCAGAAAAAAGCACTGAGTTTAGGTTTGTTATGGATGGGGAAGGATCAATGGTGTGATCACTTAAAGTGTATTTCCTCCCACTGGGGAATACACACAGTATATGCATGAGATATCCTTTAAACTCTGATAGCACACACAGGTGGACAGTACTAACTAATACTTGCCAAAACTGGGAAGCAGGAATGAGTTATTAGCATGATCAGAGGTTTGTAGATTATTATTTTTTAAAAAGCCTCTTGGGATTATGTGTGTGGTGTGGTGTAGTGGTTAAGAGCGGTGGACTCATAATCTGGGGAACCGGGTTCGCATCTCCGCTCCTCCACATGCAGCTGCTGGGTGACCTTGGGCTAGTCACACTTCTCTGAAGTGTCTCAGCCCCACTCACCTCACAGAGTGTTTGTTAAGGGGGAGGAAGGGAAAAGGAGATTGTTAGCTGCTTTGAGACTCCTTAGGGTTGTGATAAAGTGAGATATCAAATCCAAATTCTTCTTCTAATGGTGGAAGAATGTACAAAACATAGTCATTATAGGTACATTCCCCAAGGCTGTACCATCCCTTGGACTGGTTGTAAGTAGGAAGGCACCCAGATGAAGGCTGGCTGGGGGCAGAATGAGATTGATGTGGCAGTATCCCTTCCTCCCAATCTACTAGCCGCCACAGCTCCCAGGATGTTGTGTAGATGGTGTTGTCCTCTGTAAATATTAGCAGCAGTATAAACTCCCACGAAAGAACCCAAAACTGAAATAACTATATATGTAAACACTTAGTGGTACACGAGACCCATAACTGGAATTCTGGGTGTCTTTTACTTTCCTTAAAAGCAGCCATGCAGACCCATGGACTCTGGGGGAGAGTAATAGCACTATCTCTTGGTGCTATTACACACACTTAAATCATCCCCCCCCCCAAAGTTGCATTAGTCACAGGGAGAGGCGGGCAGGTACCATACTGGACAAAGGACTGGATCTGCATCTGATGCAATGCATTTCAATCTCACACTGACACGTCTTGAGAAAGGATGATGGAATTGTGTCCCATACAATTATCTCTTTGGATTTCACAGTGAATGGATTGGATGATGCTCTGAGTCTGAATGATGGTCATAACTTGGAATGGACCAGATTTCCCATAGGTCCACCACAGGTCCCCCTCCCCCCTTTGCCTCTCCACATCATGGAGTATGGCCTGACTGCTTTACGTCACCTGAAGCCATTTATCCTACAGGCACCCAGAAGGATTATAGGCCAACTACATTTCAGAAAAACGTATTGTAAATCTCACATTGGTGAAAGACGGAACTCTGCATCGCCATCTGGTGCCACAGTGTTATAACACATTTTAAATCCCTTTTCTTTACTAATGTAGCTGAATCCCTAGTTTATGGTTCTATGAGTGTGGCCAAAATAATCTCAAGCTATAGACTGTATTCTTGTTGTAAAATATATTGCTAGATATCCAGCCTGGTTGGAAAATAGACTTCTGTCACTTTGCAAGGCTGTGAGATAAGAGCTTAAAGGTGTGGGGGAGGGGTGTCAAGAGCATTAAAAAGAGAAACACGTCATTTTTTGCAATGCTTTAATATGCTCAAAGCGCAAGAAAGTTTCATAAAGATAATGCAGACAGGGGGAAATAAAATGCATTTCTACATTCTCAAGAGTAATAGCCAAGATAGGCAAAAAATACGATGGAGCTGAGACTAATTAGCTACGTTTATAGCAGGCATAGACAAACTCGGCCCTCCAGATGTTTTGGGACTACAATTCCCAACATCCCTGACCACTGGTCCTGCTAGTTAGGGATCATGGGAGTTGTGGGCCAACAACATCTGGAGGGCCAAGTTTGCCTATGCCTGGTTTATAGCCTTTGGAGGAGATGAATTGCAGTTGTTGTATGCAGACAGATATGGACTGACCTCCCTGGCAAGTAAAGAATCAGTAAATCAGGGTAGAGAGCAGGAAATGTAGAAAGGAACTGCTATGCTAGCATTTTGTTTTCTGTTTTTGTCTTGGAGGGATGCCGTTGTCAGTCGTTCCTGGTCTGTGACTTCATTTCGTTCTAATTTGCTGAAATGAAAAGAAGAGAAATCTTCTTTATCGGGTGAACATTCCTGTTTCCATTGTCTGGAATCTGAATAGGGCTTGGGAGGAGTTTCATTGGTTATGGATAAGTTGGGGGTTATCCTTGGTCTTGTCTGGGTGGCTTTCTGTTTGGGTTGTCAACAAAGGGTTGTAGACCCAAAGAAATCTGAAGTTAGTTATGACTTTATTGATTTCCTGTGTCATTGCATCTGCTCATTCTTTCTCTTCCATTCCCTTGCTATCTCCTTGCTATCCCTATCACCTTTGCCCTCTCTGGATTGTATCCAATGCTGTGGGAGAAAACTTCCACTCATTCCACAGGAGTTCAGTGGGGAAAATGGGAGCTGTGATGAAGAGCATGTGCCCAGTGCTTTTGTTGTTCAAAGAAACATCTAAGTCCTCTTATCTGCAAAATAAATCCTGCTGCTGTTTTCTAGACTGAAGCAACAGTAATAGGGTTTGAACATATGCACACATAACGGGTGGGGTAGAGATTCACACCTTTCCTTACGAAAGGTTCTGATGTGCACCCACCAAACATATGTTTAGTGCGGTTATAAAGTGTTTGTGTGTGTGTGTGTGTGTGTGTGTGTTGAAGTGGACCAAGGTAGGTCAGGATTATTTTCTCAGAAATTGCAGGTGTTTGATAATATCTATAGAGAACCCACAACTAAGTGCTGCTCAAAGTGAGATAAATGTTGATGAGGCTGAGATTGGGAAATTTCCGAGCTCTCAGTCCTTTACATTATAGGTTTGCCTCTGATGAAATATTTATAAATGCCCTTCGCATTATGATATTGTCAGTTTAGTTTCATATTTATGCTATTCTTCCAGTGATATACACGGTTTTGTATTTTTTTCTGAGGTAGCAGAGATAAGGCAGAGAAACGCAAAGCAAGGAGTGCAGCTGTGTTACCTCACTCTCCTCTCCTTGTAGCGAGCTGCAACACCCATGACTCTGGCAGTGCTTTCCTGCCTTCCTCCTCCTCCCTCCCTCCCACTTATTTTTTTAACCAGATGTATTACCAAATGTATGGCGCGCACACACACCCATTCCCCAGGAACAGCTGCAGAATAATTTCTTGATAAACAAATTAAACCTGTTGCTTACCTCCTCAGCCTCGGCCCCACCGGCGGCCCCAGCGCCAACCTCGGCGAAAGCCACGGCGAAAGCCACCTCGGCCACCTCGACCTCCTCGGCCACCTCGGCCACGCCTGGCATCTGCCACACTAGCTAATCCTACGATCAGGAGAATGGCCAGCAGCCAGATCCATTTGAAGTTCATTTTTATCCAAAATCTTCACAGAATCTTCAGACCTGTTAAAGCATTCCATACCAAAGGTGTAACTGAACACAGGTTCAATCTGCTTTTTTGCATAAAGAAAGGCCAAAAAGGGCAGTGTTTGGTTTGATATTTGTATAGCATTTCTGGTATCCAAAGTGCTGTTATGATGACATCATTCCTCTAAGGTGAATCAGTATTATTATCTCCCATATTGCAAGGGCTGGGACTGAAAATGGCTTGCTCAAGTGGCAAGATTCAAACCAATGAAAATTTACATCTGAGTAGGGAAAGGAATGAGTGCATGTACGCCTGGGGTATCACTAACCCCCCCCAACATGTTTCAAAGCTTAGGAATGTGCCGTGTGCCATGTGCCATGATGCTGGACTTGATAAACTTTGGGTTTGATCCAGCAACGCAAACCTAACTAATCAAGCTCTGAATCTTTCTGTTTCCTGCTGCATCAGAGAGGAGAAAGAGGTAAATATGAATGAACTTGAGCAGCAGCAGATACTCAAATAAAGGGAAGGAAACAAGTAGTAATACAAGATAAATGTATTTGAATGGAAGAATAAACTACAAGATAAAAATTCATCAACAGGCACAAACGCTTAAGCAGCTGTGTCTTATCAGCACAGATATCACCGTAAACATGGTATATTTACAAAGCGTGAGGGAACCTGGCTGTCCCAGGCTCTTTCTGCAGGCCACAACTCAATTCAACTGGCTCATGGAAATCAAAAGACTCCAACTGCATCCATGTGCATTCACACTCTCACACCTGCCAGTTTCAGAATCTTTCAATTTCTCATTTTGACAATCTCAGATTCAAGTCTGCTGTATTTTGCCATCAACTTTGAATTTTCTTACATGTTTGCATGAAGATTCATCAGAATTTTGCCTCACATTCACATTTTTTTAAATGGCAATATTCCCTAAGAATGCATTTTGCTCTGGCATTCTCACAATTATCTGCCTTTCTAAGCCCCTTATGTGCACTTTCCGTACATCTTCTTTTGGTTGGAGAGGGTAACACAAAATTCGCAGAAGTCTGAATTTTGAACAATCGCCTCATTTCAGTTTGTGTATTGTGAAGTGGATAGAGTTGAATTAAAATGAAAATCAAATCAAATCCTTTGCCTCCCAGTCACTAGAACCACTTGACTTACCCCACCTTAATGAGTTGCTGAACAGCTCGATGACGAACAGCAGTCTATCAAAACTCAGAAGGGCAAGGCTAATTTATATGGTTCAAGAAGACCTCCTCCTTCCTGTTGCAACCCCTTGAGGTGAACCAGCTATCAATAATAGGGCCAATGAAATAACCGTTTTAATCCCAAAAACCAAGAACTGGACGTTGGGTTCAGGAAACAATGCAAATCAACGGACTTTTGTAGCAACATTTCAGTTGATTTCTTATATGTTTTATGTGAAAAAAAAATATCTAACCGTTTTGTGGTCACAAGAAGCTGCAGTTTCCATGTGTTGCATTTTCCTATCTTGAGCAACAGGTAAATGAGACTCAGGACATTTTAACTGGCAACTTCTTTTATCTGGCAATCTTTCTTTTCTTTTTTACCTGCAACTTTCTCATGCAAGGAAGAACACAACTTTAGCAGTTTCATTGGCCTAGACAACCCCCTCATATGTGCTCATTTTAACAGGCAATAATTCCACAAAACCAATATTTTAATATCTACTTGAGAAGGTTTTGATGGTGTTGGGGTAAGGTTTATATTTCAGACTCGGCATTTTTTAAAGCCTATAATTTTTCTGTAGTCATTACAAGTAAGAGATTTTTTAGGAGCTCAGTAATTTCTGTTCCTTTAGAACAGAATATGTGTATTTATTATATTTATTTGTCACTATGTACAAGTGTCTCATGGTGACTGACATAATAAAAGTAAGAAATAACACAAAACATTAGACCCAAAGATAACAGTATAAATTAAACAAGACCTCGAGTGCTGCGCGCGCGCGCACACACACACACACCACTTAAAAGAATGAGGTCAATAAAAGAGGTCCCAGACATGAATAATTACCCTCCCAATATGGTAGAGTAGGGTACCCAATATGGAGGGGTACCACAAATTATGCACTTGAGTTTCCTGCATTTGGGGAAATTGCAGGGGTCAGCACACTCACATTGAAATGGATGAGCCTCAACATGGGAAAACGTCCTTCGTGATTCATTCAAAGTTGTTGTATTGATATGTCACTGAATATTTATTCTTGTCATTGTTTCATGGTTCATATTGCTTTTGTGGTAATTACTTTTTTTGATAGGAGGTACGGTCCATGTGCGGATGGCGCTGTGGTCTAAACCACTGAGCCTAGGGCCTGCCGATCAGAAGGTTGGTGGTTTGAATCACCGCAACGGGGTGTGCTTCCCTTGTTCGGTCCCAGCTCCTGCCCATCTAGCAGTTCGAAAGCACATCAAAGTGCAAGTAGATAAATAGGTAGGCCACTGCTCCAGCAGGAAAGTAAACGGCATTCCCTTGCGCTGCTCTGGTTCGCCAGAAGCGGCTTAGTCATGCTGGCCACATGACCCAGAAGCTGTCTGCAAATAAATGCCGGTTCCCTCGGACTATAGAGCGAGATGAGCACAGCAACCCCAGAGTCGTCCGCAACTGGACTTAACGGTCAGGAATACCTTTACCTTTACCTATGGTCTACATAGTGCAAGGAGAGGGATGAGGAAGCAATATCAGTGGATTCTATTTCAGACCTGTTCAAAACTGCTTCAAATCTGAAATGCAGATGAGCCCCTTCTGGTCCTCAGGACAATGGGACTATAAACATGTCCTTTTCTCAGACTATGACCAAGTGTGTTAGATAACTTCATTGTTTCCTCCCAAATAAGAAAAGCAGCTTCTAGCTCAAGAGGGGTACTTAGTGTATTAATATCCAATTTCTGAGCATTTGAGTTGCACATGTGCCAACTGCATAACAAACTTCCCTGTTGTATTCGGAACGTGAGCATCTCAGTCAGATAGAATGGAACCAACTGATATGTCAAGAAGGAGGTTTCATTTGAGCTCCATTTCTGCTCTTTTCCTTTCCTAACCCCCATACATAAACACATTAAAAAGGATGTAGACTTTTCATCAGCAAAGGCCTGGTTATAGAGAAAAATTTTCGTCTGGCACCTAAAGATATATAACGAAGGCACCAGGTGAGGCTCCCTGGGGAGAGCATTTCGCAGACAGGGAGCCACAGCAGAAAAGGCTCATTGTCATATTGCCGCTCTCCAGACCTCTTGCGGAGGGGGAACATGAAGAAGGGCCTCCCATGGTTATCATAAGTACCAGTGACAGCAGTCGGCTCCTGCTCCTCTTGTTCTGGAGTCTCAAAGCAGTTCTGGGCCAGGCACATAGTAGGTCATGTTCTGGGTCATGCCACTGGGTCTTTTCAGTTTTGCTGCCCCAACTCCAGGGCTGGATTAATACCTTGGGAGGCCAGAAGCACTTAAAAGATTTTGGTGTGCCCATATATATCTCATTCAAAAGATAACCAATAATAAACTGTAAAATAAAATCTTATTTTTCAAAACAAAACAGAACCTACAGCAAGATGGAAAATAATATTTATTTTTCTATACTTGTTTAAATAATGTTTGTTTGTTTGTTGTTCAGCTGCACCATGTGGTACATGGTAAATCTGGCAATGGAAAATTTCTGTGGTGCATCCCTTCCATTTTCCCCTAAAGGTAAAGGTAAAGGGACCCCTGATCATTAGGTCCAGTTGTGTCTGACTCTGGGGTTGCGGCGCTCATCTCGCTCTATAGGCTGAGGGAGCCGGCATTTGTCCGCAGACAGCTTCCGGGTCATGTGGCCAGCATGACAAAGCTGTTTCTGGTGAACCAGAGCAATGCATGGAAACGCCGTTTACCTGCCTACCAGAGCAGTCCGTATTTATCTACTTGCACTTTGACGTGCTTTCGAACTGCTAGGTTGGCAGGAGCTGAGACCGAGCACATACTTATTTTGCTTCTTGGATATTCCAGCCCTGCCCGGCTCTCAAACGCTGTCCCCAGGGGGAGTCCCCTAATGCTGAGAGTGATGTCTCTCCAGGCCTTCCTATTCACCCAAGACTTTTAGTGTCTGTGGTTTTCTTCACTGTTTTAATGCAGCTTTTACTGTCCTCTGCTGCTGCTCCTGGTTTGTTTGTTTTTAATGTGATTGTTGCTTTATTGTTGTTTTGCTACACTAACCTAGTCAACTTTGAAAGATTATTGCCTGGAGAGCAGGGAGAACAGATAGGTAGGCAAGTAGATAAATAGACTGACAGGTGTCCTTCATCCCTAGGTGTTTGGCTTCTGCCTTATCTGTCACATCCCAGCTGAAGCTTTCTTCTACCTGCATTCTTTGCTCTCCTCATGGAATCCTCCAACTTCGTACAGTTCCCACCTCATATTTCCCTGCTAAACTCTTCAATCGTGAGTCAATTTAAATTGGGGGATACCAAGTATGGTTTCTCTCCCTTTCTACCTGTTTAGCTAATTGCATTGAAATGACCATACATGGAGCTAGTTCTTGGAATCAAAGAATCAAAGAGTTTGAAGGGACTCTGAGGCTTATCTACAGGGCCATCTTAAGTATATAAGGCGCCCTGGCACAATGGTGAAGTCGTGCTCCCGCGCTCTGCCAGGCAGCCAGAGGGTGTGGCGCAGCTGGCAGGGATGGCCAGTGGTGCTCCCGCGCTCCGCCGGGCAGGGTGGAGGCGCCCTCCAGGCCATGGCGCCCTGGCGCGATGTGCTATGGCGCACAATGTTTAAGACGCCCCTGCTTATCTAGTCCAACCTCCTGCAATGCAGGAATCAAAAGCATTTAGATGGCCATCCAATGTCTGCTTAAGAACTTCCAAGGAAGGAGAGTCCACAATCTTCTGAGGGAGTCTGCTTCACTGACAAACAGCTCTTACCATCAGAAAGTGCTTCCAGATATTTAGTCGGAATCTTCTTCTTTGTTCCTTGAATCCATTGGTTCAGTTCCTATCCTCTGGAGCAGGAGAAACAGATTTGCTCCATCTTCCATGTGACAGCCCATGAGATATTTGAAAATGGCTATCATATCTCCTGGGATCCTGTAAGTTTAAGCTGTTTTAACCTGTGTGTGAATATGTGTGTAGCTCTTGAAATATAAAAACGTATCCACACACGTGCTGGAACATGCTGTGGAATTTTTCCTGTGGAATAATCTGTGAACCACTTGCCAAGAGCTATGCATTCTGTAGGTGTATGGACCACTGTTCTCTCTTTCTGGCCCACTGAAATCTCCACTGTGCAGAACAATCTAGATGGGACCATACTGAGGAAGAACCTCACAGTTAAGCCAGATGGGTCTATCAGTTTTCTTACAGTGCAATATGCAAGCTGAAAAACAACAGTCCTTTGGAATTAACATTCACTGAATTTCGCAGTGCAGTTCTCCAGATAAGTAATGCATACAAAAGTACATATACTAGTATATAGTGTACATAATAAAGAATGCATATATTAATGAAAATAAGATATATTTCATTTGGGGAAATGGCCTTGCAAAAATGTGTATATCAGGCAAAATTACATTAAAATGAGTATGTTGACAGCACTTACGGTATCAGTCACGCTAAAATGCTGATTCAAGAGGACTTTTTAAAATAAATGCACACTGATGTGGAAAGATAATCTGAATTTGAGAGTTTTGCCCATCCCTAGTAATATGCCACCTTTGTGATGATGTGTGTGAAAATGACCCTTTTGTGCTGCATCCTGAAGGATTTCTCTTTCTAAGGCACAAGGACATAAGCAGTACTTGTATTACCAGCGGAGGAGTAACATTTGCACCATTTGTAATGCCTGCCTAAGGAGGTACTTAAAAGATTCAAGCACAGAACCATCACACACATTTGCATAAAACATGCACAATCCTAATTAATATGTATAGATGCAATTTTAGGCCTATGAGAAAACAAAGGTTGTAGATTAATTCTCACTGTGCTTTTCCTGGATTTCCTGCAGCCCGTATCCAGGGCCAAGAATGAGGAAATGGATCACGAAAAGGGAGACAAAGCACATAACATTAGCACATTTATAAATAGCCACTGGAAGGTAAATAGGAATACACTGCATTTCACCATATTAGGGAGGACTATGACCACAGGTGACTTGTGTGCCTGCTCAAGCTGCTGTCCTGGTGGCAACAGTTGGTGGGCATCTACAAGACCCCGGACTGCTCTCACTTCTTGTGGTTCTTCATCTTTAAATTGTACTTTGGCAAGGCCAGTTCTTCAGATATAGGACTGTTCTCCAACAACCCTTCAATCAGAATGCTCCCAATGTAAAAAAAAAAGGGGGGAGCTATGCCCACTCTAAGAAAAGAGCTTTTGGAGGAAGAGGCATTTTGATCTGTGTTGACATTCAGAAAAGCATATTGAAGGCACAGAAAACATTACTTTGCACAATTCATTATAAACTGGTGGACAAACAACCACCATAACAGTAGGAGAATGTGCAAAATTTAGTTGACATATGCACATTACCCGAGACTTGTGGGAGATTTGTTATACCGACCCCTTCCTGAAAGGTTTATGTGCATGTTTTCCATGAGGCCTGCTTAAGGTGCACAGCTGTCAGTTGTTATGCACAGTAACCTCTCAACATACATTTCTTGTACAATAGACAGCCCAAACAGCCCCAGAATGTTCTCTATAGCCATGGCGCATACAGTTTGTTGTCAGTCGGGAAAGAAAAACAGAAAACTGAAGGGTGGGGTGGGGAGCGTGGCAGTGGTACGTCCTGGTTGGAGAGGATAGCTGGCTTTAACCCTGAAAAACAGCGCTTCTGTTAGAAGGTAAGGATATATTGCAACGTTTTGTTGTAGGTCCTATTGTCCTGTCTTGGGGAGTGGGCTCTTATGTTAAAATATGGAGATGCAGGCTGGGACTTGGGCTGTGTGGAGGGTGAAGCCTATGGAGCCGATGGTGGGTTTCCCTCAGATCCAACCCTCACCCATTTAAGCAGCCAGCACCCTGCCCCTGGTATGAGAATAGGATAATGATTGGATGATGCTTTGAGTCTGAAATCATCCCCGCAAAGCTGCATTAGCCACAGGGAGAGATGAGCAGGTACCATACTGGATAAAGGACTGGATCTGTAGCTGATGCAATCCATTTCAATCTCACACTGACAAAAGGATAACACTCTCACACTTGAAAAAGCATGATGGAATTCGGTCTCTTAGGATTTCACAGTGAATGGATTGGATGATGCTCTGAGTCTGAATGATTGTCATAACTTGGAATGGACCAGATTTCCCATAGGTCCACCACAGCTCCCCCTGCCCCTTTGCCTCTCCACATCATGGGGTGTAGCCCAACAGCTTTAAGTCACCTGAAGCCATTTGTCCCACAGGCACCTTTCTGCAGTGCCCTTCTCCTTTGAGTTAAAGGTTGATGGATGGATGTTCACTGTAGGATGAGGAGCTATTAAACACCAGCTGATTCTATGAGTGTGGGGAAAAATATTCTCAAGCTCTATAGCAGGCATAGGCAAACTCGGCCCACCAGATGTTGTTGGCCTACAACTCCCATGATCCCTAGCTAGCAGGACCAGTCATCACGGATGATGGGAATTGTAGTCCCAAAACACCTGGAGGGCTAAGTTTGCCTATGCCTGCTTAGACTGTATTCTTGTTGTAAAATATAGCGCTGGATATCTAGCCTGCTTGGAAAATAGACTTGTGTCACTTTGCACGACTGTGAGATAAGAGCTTAAAGGTGAAAAAATGTCAAAAGCATCAAAAAGAGAATCAAATCATTTTTTGCAATGCTTTAATATGCTGAATGTGCAAGCAAGTTTCATAAAAATAATGCAAACAGGGGGAATAAAATGCATTTCTACATTCTTAAGAGTAATAGCCAAGGTTGGCAATAAAAATGCTATGGAGCTGAGACAAATCAGTTATGTTTATAGCTTTTGGGGCAGAGGATTCGCTGTTGTTGTGTGCAGACAGATATGGATTGACCGCCCTGGCAAGTAAAGAAGCAGGAAATCGGGGTGGAGAGCAGGAAATGTAGAAAGCAACTGCTATGCTCGCGTTTTGTTTTCTCTTTTTGTCATGGAGGGATGCCATTGTCGGACGTTCCTGGTCTGTGACTTCATTTCGTTCTAATTTGCTGAAATGAAAAGAAGAGAAATCTTCTTTATCGGGTGAACATTCCTGTTTCCATTGTCTGGAATCTGAATAGGGCTTGGGAGGAGTTTCATTGGTTATGGATAAGTTAGGGGTTATCCTTGGTCTTGTCTGGATGGCTTCCTGCTTGGGTTGTCAACTAAGGGTTGTAGACCCAAAGAAATCTGAAGTTAGTTACAACTTAGTCCAGCTTTATTGATTTCCTCTGTCATTGCATCTGCTCATTCTTTCTCTTCCATTCCCTTTCCTTGCTATCCCTATCACCTTTGCCCTCTCTGGATTGTATCCAATGCTGTGGGAGAAAAGTTCCACTCATCACACAGGATTTCAGTTTTCTTTCACCCCACCCCAAAAGAAAATCTGCTCCAGAGGGTCTTCTGAACTGATTTTGAGGGTGCCAGGGGGCTGGAATGACCAGGTGGAGGATATCCTGTTGAATTCAGGCCTCCTGTGTTCCACAATTTTTGACATGCCCCCCCCTCCAGTCCTTTCCAAATATTATTATTTAATCTCATACAAATTCTAAAAAGCAGCAAACCTTTTTGCTACTCTTCTTTGTGGGATAAATAGATAACACCGTTTATTTCCACACTTTATAGCAATTATATACTAATCGTGCCAATCGTTGGGAATCATAAAAATGAATTATGTTGTGACTGTATATTGATCCTTGTGGTAGGAATAGTGGGGTGGGGAGTGGAATAGGTGTGGCTAGTGGTTACCAAAGAGCTGGGAAGTGTGATGAGAGACTGGGGAAAATGGGAGCTGTGATGAAGAGCATGTGTTCAAAGAAACATCTAGATCCTCTTATCTGCAAAATAAATCCTGCTGCTGTTTTCTAGACTGAAGCAACAGTAATAGGGTTTGAACTTATGCACCACCAAGGATATATTTAGTACTATTGCTTTTAAAAGTACCAGTCACTGCTGGCTACAGATTCTGAGGAACTATTGGCCAAAATGATTTAGGGTACCTTCCTTTTGCCAGAGTGAAGTTAAAAGCATCCATAGGATTGTAAACATAGCATTTATAAAGTGTGTGTGTGTTTGTGTGTGTGTGTGTGTGTGTGTGTGTGTGTGTGTTTGTGTGTGTGTGTGTGTGTGTGTTCAAGAGACTTTGGATCAAGGTAGGCAGGATTATTATTTTCTCAGAAATTGCAGGTGTTTGATAATATCTATAAGAGAACCCACAACTAAGTGCTGCTCAAAGTGAGATAAATGTTGATGGGGGCTGAGATTGGGGGACTTCCGAGCTCTTCAGTCCTTTACATTATGCTCCCTGCTGCAGGGCATAGTGTGGGTTGCCATCGCCTGGGATGGTAGACTGAGCAGCAGTCAGTCCCTTTGCTAACCGGCATCTAATCCAGGGAGTCTCTTCTTGCAAACTAGCCCCGGCCGGTAGCAGAGAAAAGGCTGAGAAACACAAGGCGAAGAGTGCCGCTGTGTTGCCTCACTCTCCTGTCCTTGCAGCGAAGTGCAACACACATGACTCTGGCAGTGCTTTTCTGCCTTCCTCCTCCTTCCTCCCTTATGCCTGGCCCAGGGGCAGGGCATGCACAGGCATTCTTTGCCCACCATGAGGAGAAGGAGACACTGCAATTGAATCCGCCTAGAAGGCCCGGCCTGGGTGAGGCTTGCCTCCCCACGGTCCTGCCTCAATGAGGGAGCCTGATGTAGGGGCAGCTGGTTGTGCCCCTTTAGAAATTTGTGCTCAGGGCCCCTCCGTCACTGTCCAGAACCACCAGAGCCCAAGTGCTTCACCTTGAACTTGGCTAGGGCCAACACTTTTTTAAAAACCAGATGTATGGCATATGTAGAATAAGCTCTTGATATCTATTAGTTGTTGTTTTTTAAAAAATGAAAACAAATTACACCTGTCGCTTACCTCCTCAGCCTCGGCCCCAGCGGCGGCCCCAGCGGCGGCCCCAGCGAAAACCGGGCCGGCCATCACGTCGACCGGGTCGGCTGCCTCGGCCACCTCGGCCACGCCTGGCATCTGCCACACTAGATAATCCTACGATCAGGAGAATGGCCAGCAGCCAGATCCATTTGAAGTTCATTTTTATCCAAAATCTTCACAGAATCTTCAGACCTGTTAAAGCATTCCATACCAAAGGTGTAACTCAACAGAGGTTCAATCTGCTTTTTTACATAAAGAAAGGCCAAAAGGGGCAGTGTTTGGTTTGATATTTGTATAGCATTTCTGGTATCCAAAGTGCTGTTATGATGACATCATTCCTCTAAGGTGAATCAGTACAGTATTATTATCTCCCATATTGCAAGGGCTGGGACTGAAAATGGCTTGCTAACGTGGCAAGATTCAAACCAATGAAAATTCACATCTGAGTAGGGAGGGGAAGGAGTGCATGTACTCCTGGGGTATCACTAACCCCCCCCCCCAACATGTTTCAAAGCTTAGGAATGTGCCGTGTGCCATGTGCCATGATGCTGGACTTGATAAACTTTGGGTTTGATCCAGCAACGCAAACCTAACTAATCAAGCTCTGAATCTTTCTGTTTCCTGCTGCATCAGAGAGGAGAAAGAGGTAAATATTAATGAACTTGAGCAGCAGCAGATACTCAAATAAAGGGAAGGAAACAAGTAGTAAAAGAAGATAAATGTATTTGAATGGAAGAATAAACTACAAGATAAAAATTCATCAACAGGCACAAACACTTAAGCAGCTGTGTCTTATCAGCACAGATATCACCGTAAACATGGTATATTTACAAAGCGTGAGGGAACGTGGCTCTCCCAGGCTCTTTCTGCAGGCCACAACTCAATTCAACTGGCTCATGGAAATCAAAAGACTCCAACTGCATTCATGTGCATTCACACTCTCACACACCTGCCAGTTTCAGAGTCTTTCAATTTCTCATTTTGACAATCTCAGATTCAAGTCTGCTGTATTTTGCCATCAACTTTGAATTTTCTTACATGTTTGCATGAAGATTCATCAGAATTTCTCCTAACACCCTCCATTTTTTGTATGCAACTTTGCCTCACATTCACATTTTTGCAGTCAATATCCCCCAAGAATGCATTTTGGTCTGGTATTCTCACCATTATCTGCCTTTCTAAGCCCCTTATGTGCACTTTCCGTACATCTTCTTTTGGTTGGAGAGGGAAACAAAAAATTCGCAGAAGTCTGAATTTTGAACAATCGCCTCATTTCAGTTTGTGTATTGTGAAGTGGATAGAGTTGCATTAAAATGAAAATCAAACCAAATCCTTTGCCTCCCAGTCACTAGAACCACTTGACTTACCCCACCTGAATGAGTTGCTGAACAGCTCGATGACGAACAGCAGTCTATCAAAACTCAGAAGGGCAAGGCTAATTTATATGGTTCAAGAAGACCTCCTCCTTCCTGTTGCAGCCCCTTGAGGTGAACCAGCTATCAATAATAGGGCCAATGAAATAACCGTTTTAATCCCAAAAACCAAGAACTGGACGTTGGGTTCAGGAAACAATGCAAATCAACGGACTTTTGTAGCAACATTTCAGTTGATTTCTTATATATTTTATGTAAAAAAAAAAAAATCCAACCGTTTTGTGGTCACAAGAAGCTGCAGTTTCCATGTGTTGCATTTTCCTATCTTGAGCAACAGGTAAATGAGACTCAGGACATTTTAACTGGCAACCTTTTTTATCTGGCAATCTTTCTTTTCTTTTTTACCTGCAACTTTCTCATGCAAGGAAGAACACAACTTTAGCAGATTCATTGGCCTAGACAACCCCCTCATATATGCTCATTTTAACAGGCAAAAATTCCACAAAACCAATATTTTAATATCTACTTGAGAAGGCTTTTGATGGTGTTGGGGTAAGGTTTATATTTCAGACTCGGCATTTTTTAAAGTCTATAATTTTTCTGTAGTCATTACAAGTAAGAGATTTTTTTGGAACTCAGTGATTTCTGTTCCTTTAGAACAGAATATGTGTATTTATTATATTTATTTGTCACTATACAAGTGTCTCATGGTGACTGACATAATAAAAGTAAGAAATAACACAAAACATTAGACCCAAAGATAACAGTATAAATTAAACAAGACCTCGAGTGCTGCGCGCGCGCGGGCGCACACACACACACACACACCACTTAAAAGAATGAGGTCAATAAAAGAGGTTCCAGACATGAATAATTACCGTCCCAATATGGTAGAGTAGGGTACCCAATATGGAGGGGTACCACAAATTATGCACTTGAGATTCCTGCATTTGGGGAAATTGCAGGGGTCAGCACACTCACATTGAAATGGATGAGCCTCAACATGGGAAAACGTCCTTTGTGATTCATTCAAAGTTGTTGTATTGATATGTCACTGAATATTTATTCTTGTCATTGTTTCATGGTTCATATTTCTTTTGTGGTAATTACTTTTTTTGATAGGAGGTACAGTCCATGTGCGGGTGGCGCTGTGGTCTAAACCACTGAGCCTAGGGCTTGCCGAAGGTTGGTGGTTCGAATCACCGCAACGGGGTGAGCTTCCCTTGTTCGGTCCCAGCTCCTGCCCATCTAGCAGTTCGAAAGCACGTCAAAGTGCAAGTAGATAAATAGGTAGGCCACTGCTCCAGCAGGAAAGTAAACGGTGTTCCCTTGCGCTGCTCTGGTTTGCCAGAAGTGGCTTAGTCATGCTGGCCACATGACCCAGAAGCTGACTGCGAACAAATGCCAGTTCTCTCGGCCTATATAGCGAGATGAGCGCAGCAACCCCACAGTCGTCCGCAACTGGACTTAACGGTCAGGAATACCTTTACCTTTACCTATGGTCTACATAGTGCAAGGAGAGGGATGAGGAAGCAATATCAGTGGATTCTATTTCAGACCTGTTCAAAACTGCTTCAAATCTGATATGCAGGTGTGCCCCTTCTGGTCCTCAGGACAATGGGACTATGAACATGTCCTTTTCTCAGACTATGACCAAGTGTGTAAGATAACTTCATTGTTTCCTCCCAAATGAGAAAAAGCAGCTTCTAGCTCAAGAGGGGTACTTAGTGCATTAATATCTGATCATTTGAGTTGCACATATGCCTACTGCATAATAAACTTCCCTGTTGTATTCTGAACGTGAGCATTTTATTTTTCAAAACAAAACAGAACCTACTGCAAGATGGAAAATAATATTTATTTTTCTATACTTGTTTAAATAATGTTTGTTTTTTTGTTGTTCAGCTGCACCATGTGGTCCATGGTAAATCTGGCAATGGAAAATTTCTGTGGTGCACCCCTTCCCTTTTCCCCTAAAGGTAAAGGTAAAGGTAAAGGGACCCCTGATCATTAGGTCCAGTTGTGTCCAACTCTGGGGTTGCGGCGCTCATCTCGGTGTATAGGCCGACGGAACTGGCATTTGTCCGCAGACAGCTTCCGGATCATGTGGCCAGCATGACAAAGCTGCTTCTGGTGAATGAGAGCAATGCATGGAAACGCTGTTTACCTGCCCACCAGAGCAGTCCCTATTTATCTACTTGCACTTTGACGTGCTTTCGAACTGCTAGGTTGGCAGGAGCTGAGACCGAGCACACACTTATTTTGCTAATTGGATATTCCAGCCCTGCCCAGCTCTCAAACGCTGTCCCCAGGGGGAGTCCCCTAATGCTGAAAGTGATGTCTCTCCAGGCCTTCCTATTCACCCAAGACTTTTAGTGTCTGTGGTTTTCTTCACTGTTTTAATGCAGCATTTACTGTCCTCTGCTGCTCCTCCTGGTTTGTTTGTTTTTAATGTGATTGTTGCTTTATTGCTGTTATAACTACACTAACCTAGTCAACTTTGAAAGATTATTGCCTGGAGAGCAGGGAGGACAGATAGGTAGGCAAGTAGATAAATAGACTGACAGGTGTCCTTCATCCCTAGGTGTTTGGCTTCTGCCTTATATGTCACACCCCAGCTGAAGCTTTCTTCTACCTGTGTTCTTTGCTCTCCTCATGGAATCCTCCAACTTACACTTTCCACCTCATATTTCCCTGCTAAACTCTTCAATCATGAGTCAATTTAAATTGGGGGATACCAAGTATGGTTTCTCTCCCTTTCTACCTGCTTAGCTTATTGCATTGAAATGACCATACAGGGAGCTAGTTCTTGGAATCATAGAGTTTTAAGGGACTCTGAGGCTTATCTATTCCAACCTCTTGCAATGCAGGAATCTAAAGCATTTAGATGGCCATCCAATGTCTGCTTAAGAACTTCCAAGGAAGGAGAGTCCACAATCTTCTGAGGGAGTCTGCTTCACTGACAAACAGCTCTTACCATCAGAAAGGTCTTCCAGATGTTTAGTCGGAATCTTCTTCTTTGTTCCTTGAATCCATTGGTTCAGTTCCTACACTCTAGAGCAGGAGAAACAGATTTGCTCCATCTTCCATGTGACAGCCCATGAGATATTTGAAAATGGCTATCATATCTCCTGGGATCCTGTAAGTTTAAGCTGTTTTAAGCTGTGTGTGAATATTTGTGTAGCTCTTGAAATATAAAAACGTATCCACACACGTTGTGCTGGAACATGCTGTGGAATATTTTTCTTGTGGAATAATCTGTGAACCACTTGCCAAGAGCTATGCATTCTGTAGACGTCTGGACCACTGTTCTCTCTTTCTGGCCCACTGAAATCTCCACTGTGCAGAACAATCTAGATGGGATCATATTGAGGAAGGACCTCCAAGTTGTTCTATCAGTTCTCTTACACTATGCAAGCTGAAAAACAGCAGTCTTTTGGAATTCACACTTCTCTGAATTTCGCAGTGCAGTTCTCCAGATAAGTAATGCATACAAAAGGACATACCAGTATATACACAGTGATGTGGAAAGATAAACTGAATTTGAGAGTGTAGTGTGAGACCAAAATCCTTGGTTCTGAAAGCAAGGCATTCTTGGACTTGGGGAGAGTGGGCCACTTGGGGAATGACCGAGGACTGCCCTCGGCCAAAAATTCAAAGCGTTATCTTTAAGACTTTTTACAACAGGCAATTCTGTTGGGGAGTGTGAGACTCACAAGTGAAACACATAACCCTGATGCCCTGATAGGAGGTTCGGGGCCAGCTGGACATCGTTAGTGCTGTGAGAAACTTAAGGAGGGAACATCAAAGAAGCTACAGCTGCCCCTTCTTCCTGACAGGTGAAGAAAAATGATCAAAAGGTGTGGATTGGCTAACCAGGGTAATTAGCTTGTTTCTTATTGGAGAAAAATCGGAAGTCCACGTGGGGGTAAATGCTATAATTATCTAGCCCCTTTGTGGAGAGAGAGCGATCTAGAATCTTAGGAGTTCTTCTGAGCTTAAGAACCCAATGGGGACTTAAGGAGCATGGAGCAGGCTTCGAGAGGGAGCAGCCTTTGTCATCATGCTGATGCCTCGAGGATGAAAGCCAGAGATACCTGCCTTTGTTATGTAGATTCCGGCTAAGAATCAGATCCTTGCCGCTTAAAGGAAAGGGATTAAGTAAGTTTTTAAAGTTAGTGTACTTGGATGTTTTTATTTTCTTTGCCTGTAGCTGTTATTGGGAACTATGCTTTATGTATCTTTTAATATTCTTTTAATAAATGTTTAAAAGAACTGTTGTTCTGTGTTTTGTTCATCTCTAAGTCGTTGCTTGGCTAAATCCAGTGTCTGCCTCAAGTCCATGCTATTGAAGGGGAAAGTATTCATCTGTGGCTCTGTTTTGAGCAAAGCAGCTGCGTTGCCAGCACAGGCTGAGATTTCCCTCTTGTCTCTGTCCTGGGTATGCAGCTGAATTGGGACCAAAAGAGGGTGGTGGCAGCGAAAGAAAGTAGTTTTGGCGTCAGCTTGGAGTGGCTGGGTCAGAACGGGCACGAGTGGTGCGTGCAGCCTGGGCGCCAACAGTGGAAAACTGTTGGGCAAGGGGGGCGCGGCCACTACAGAGAGTTTTGCCCATCCCTAGTAATATGCCACCTTTGTGAGGATGTGTGTGAAAATGACCCTTTTGTGCTGCATCCTGTGCTGTATTAGCCACAGGGAGAGATGAGCAGGTACCATACTGGATAAAGGACTGGATCTGTAGCTGATGCAAACCATTTCAATCTCACACTGACCAAAGGATGACACTCCCACACTCGAGAAAGCATGGTGGAATTGTGTCTCTTTGGATTTCACAGTGAATGGATTGGATGATGTTCTGAGTCTCAATGATGGTCATAACTTGGAATGAATCAGTTTCCCCATAGGTCCACCACAGCTCCCCCTGGCCCCTTTGCCTCTCCACATCATGCAGCTTTAAGTCACCTGAAGCCATTTGTCCCAAAGGCACCTTTTTTGCAGTGCCCCTCTCCTTTGAGTTAAAGGTTGATGGATGGGTGTCCACTGTTGGATGAGGAGCAATTAAACAACAGCTGATTCTATGAGTGTGGCCAAAAATAATCTCAAGCTCTAGACTGTATTCTTGTTGTAAAATATATTGCTAGATATCTAGCCCGCTTGGAAAATACAGGTGAAACTCGAAAAATTAGAATATCGTAGAAAGGTTCATTTCTTTCAGTAATTCAACTTAAAAGGTGAAACTAATATATGAGATAGACTCATGACATGCAAACCGATTGTGATGATTATGGCGTACAGCTGATGAGAACCCCAAATTAACAATTTCAACTTTGCGGTTTTCATCAGCTGTACACCATAACCATCACAATTATAACAAATAAAGGCTTGACATATATTGCTTTGCATGTCATGAGTGTATCTCATATATTAAACTTCAGTAGCTAATGAAAACAATTGCTTACATAAATGGACTTTTCCACGATATTCTAATTTTTCGAGTTTCACCTGTAGACTTCTGTCACTTTGCATGGCTATGAGATAAGAGCTTAAAGGTAAAAAAAAAATGTCAAGTGCATCAGAAAGAGAAACACATCATTTTTTGCAATGCTTTAATATGCTGAATGCGCAAGAAAGTTTCATAAAGATAATGCAAATGGGGGAAATAAAATGCATTTCTACATTCTCAACAGTAATAGCCAAGGTTGGCAAAAAATACGATGGAGCTTAGAGTAGTTAGCTACGATTATAGCTTTTGGGGGAGAGGATTTGCTGTTGTTGTGTGCAGTCAAATATGGACTGATCTCCCAGGCAAGGAAAGAAGCAGGAAATCAGGGTAGAGAGCAGGAAATGTTGAAAGCAACTGCTACACTCGCATTTTGTTTTCTATTTTTGTCTTGGAGGGATGCTGTTGTCGGAGGTTCCTCGTCTGCGCCTTCATTTTGCTCTAATTTGCTGAAATGAAAAGAAGAGAAATCTGCTTTATAGGGTGAGCATTCCTGTTTCAACTGTCTAGAATCTGAATAGGGCTTGGGAGGAATTTCATTGGTTATGGTTAAGTTGGGGGTTATCCTTCCTCTGGTCTGCATGGCTTCCTACTTGGGTTGTCAACTGAGGGATGTAGACCCAAACAGTGACATTGCATCCTTTTTTTGGCACCTGGGGAGTATTTGCGTGTGCACCAGGCAGGACCAGGGGTTGGGCGTGGAGGGTGAACATCATCATTCCACAGCACTGATGGGAGAAGTGAGAGGGATACTGGTGTGTTTACATAGTAGTGGTTGCCACAAAAAATGGTGAAGAATATTCTAAGAAAATTATGCAAGGTGGCTTTTTTATAGTGGAGGGGATGAGAAAGGAAAAACCTCAGAAAAAATATTTACTGCGAAATTTCTGCTTAACTTTACATTATTCACACACACTAGTATCCTCCTGGCACTTTTTCTTCTATTGCAACATCACTGAATGGAAGGGAGTAAAAATTTGATGTTTCAAAGTTGGGGAGGGGCCACACATCAGAATATTTTACTCACATGTGCTACTCATTGTGGAAACACCATTTCGTATTCTTGATAGCATTGTTGAAACAGCACCCTCTTCTTATACACTCAAATCTCGTTATTCCAGACCATCCACATTCTCTTCTCCGTCTAGGAGATACATTACAGTTCCCTGGTCAATAAGAAAAGTTGAAAAATAAAAATTCATTGAGGAATATTTTAATTTAGATTCAGGTCAACATTCGCCATGAAGATTTCCAAGCAAAAGTGAAATAGGAGTCAGCCTGATCACCAAAGTCATTCAAAATTCCAAATGTAAAACAATATTCTGTTTTCCTTTCCAAATAAGCTGTTTGTGGGTACACATGGAAAATAAGCATGCTCAGTGGTAACCTTTACCTCCAAAGAGTGAAGTCAATTTCACACACACCGAACCCTCAGCTCTGCCATTATCTTTAGTCTACTGGTTGCCCAAGAGCCATGGGGAGGTACCCCCAAGGGTGATTTTTCAAAACAGCGGAAGCTGGATATCCTCAGATCTTAAGAACTAGGAGCTGTGTGATGCCTGAACTTTTCTGAGCAGAGACAGAGTACCTCTCATATTCTTTCAGGCCTTCCTATTCACCTGAGACTTTTCAATTTCTAAGATCTTATGCAATGATTCCGGCACACCGAAATCTCCCGAATGTAGAGCAAACTACATGGGGTCGTATTGGGAAAGAAGAGCCCACTTATAGGGATGTGATTGTATTTTATGACTGCCAACTTCCAAAAGAGGAGTCATTGCTTAGTTTGTCACCAGAAAAGCAACAATTAGATCTGTGACGTGTAAAGACTAAAACATTTATTGCAGCATCAGCTTTTGTGAATTACAAAAGCTGATGCTACAATAAATATATTCAGGGGCAAAGTTCTCCTCAGATCATTTGGCTTATCAGCTATGACCCTGACAACCTTTTGTTCAAGGGCAAATGAGTAGCCATACAAAAGTGAGGAACCCCAGGTCCTAGACCCAATGAGTCCCATCAGGTGTTCCCATTTGAACCATGAGCCTATGTGGGTGAAGCTACATCCACCTGCACTTCTCCTGATGACATCAGCTGATTGTCAGATCTTCAGAATGGGTTCAATGGGTTGAGAAAAAAATGGGCAATAAAGGTCATCTGAATTCTTAATGGTGTCAGATGATATCTTCATATCACCTGATGAGGAGGAGGGAGATAACAATCTGACTTGCTGATCTAGAAGGGTCTGTAGCCCAAAGTAACTTGCAGAGTATGACCCATTGATGTCAACAGATTGTACTTTTAAGTAGACATGCATTGGATTGTGCTGAAAGACAGTAATGGAATGGATCCCCTCGGAATCAACCACCAACACAATTCATGCCACCTGCCTTTTGGCCAACTGCCTTTGGAGGCTGTTGAAATCAGTGGTCAGTAATGGCGTTGTCCAGGGAGCCAAACACTAGTCCCTTCCCACTGCTTGGTGTTGTGAAATTTATGGCATTGTTCTCCCCCCCCCTCTAGGTACAGGGTCACAGCTGTAGAATAAACTAGGATTAGCTATTAAATAGTTTTCTAAAAAGTGAAAATAATTTAAATTGCTGGCTTACGTTGTTGTCCTTTGCCCCCGGGCCCCTGTGGCCATTGGCCTCCCTGGCCATTTGCAAAACTGGTGAATCCTATCACCAGGACAATGGCCAGGAGCCAGAGCAACTTGAAGTTCATTTTTTTCTGAAATGTTCTCCAAATCTTCAAACCTGTTGAAAGATTCCAGATCAAAGTTGTGACCCAGTAGAGGTTTAATCTACTTCCTTTTCAATGGAAAAAAGACATAACAAATGGAGGCTTTCAGACTGGGTTGGTAAATCATGAGTTCAGAATAGGTGACACTTAACACATGTATAACACTTTCTAGTGTCCAAAGTGCTTTGCATGAATTCTGCAGCTGTTATCATGGCATCAGTCCTCTAAGGCAAACTATTATCTCTGACAGTGCAGGGAAAACAGGTAGAAGGAGAAGGAAACAGATAGAATCCAAGATAATTGTTTCTGAAAGGGAAGATCAACTGCGATATTAAAATTATTCAACAGGCACAAAAATTTAAGTGGCTGTATCTTATCTGCACATATATCATAGTGAGTGTGACATATTTAGAAAGCTCCATGCTTGATTCAAAACAGCTGAGATCTCAGGAAACCTGCCTCTACCAGGCTCTGGTCTGCAGACCAAAGTTCAATTCAAAACTGGCTCATGGAAATGAAAAGATTTCAACAACATTCATGTGCATATGTGTACACACACACACCAGTTAGAGATGGATGAATGTGTCAATTTCAGAGTCTCTCAATTTTTCATTTTGACAATCTCAGATTCAGTTTGCTGTATTTTGCCATCAGCTTTCAATTTTCTTATAAGTTTGCATAAAGATTCATCAGAATTTCTCCTAATATCCCCCCCTTTTTGTATGCAACTTTGCCTCACATACACATTTTTGGAGGCAATATTCCCCAAGAATGCATTTTGGTCTGCTATTTTCACCATTATCTACCTTTCTAAGCCCCTTATGTGCACTTTCTGTACATCTTCTTTTGGTTGGAGAGGGTAACACAAAATTCACAGAAGTCTGAATTTTGAACAATTGCCTCATTTCAGTTTGTGTATTGTGAAGTGGATAGAGTTGCATTAAAATGAAAATCAAACCAAATCCCTTGCCTCCCAGTCGCTAGAACCACTTGACATACCTCACCTGAATGAGTTGCTGAACAGCTTGATGACAAACAGCAGTCTATCAAAACTCAGAAGGGCAAGGCTAATTTATATGGTTCAAGAAGACCTCCTCCTTCCTGTTGCAGCCCCTTGAGGTGAACAAGCTATGAATAATTGGACCAATGAAATAACCGTTTTAATCCCAAAAGCCAATAACTTGACGTTGGGTTCAGGAAACAATGCAAGTCAACAGATTTTTGCAGCAACATTTCAGTTGATTTCTTATATCTTTTATGTAAAAAAGTGTGACATATTTAGAAAGCTCCTTGCTTGATTCAAGACAGTTGAGATCTGAGGAAACCTGGCTCTACCAGGCTCTTTCTGCAGACCAAAGTTCAATTCAAAACTGGCTCATGGAAATAAAAATATTTTAACAACATTCATGTGCATATGTATACACACACACACCAATTAGAGATGGATGAATGTGTCAATTTCAATGTCTCTCAATTTCTCATGTTTACAATCTCAGTTTCAGTTTGCTGTACTGCAGGATCAGCTTTGAATTTTTATTTACGTTTGTGTGAAAATTCATTAGCATTTCTCCTTGCATTCACATTTTTCAGGACAATATTCCCTAACACTGCATTTTAGTTTGCTATTTTAACCAATATCTGCATCTTTATGCCCCTTTTGTGTACATTCTGTACACCTTCTTTTGGTAGAGGAACCATTCCACTATATTCATATAAATTTAAAAGGCAAGTCACATTTCAGTTTCTGTATTATTTTGAGGGCTTGTAAATTGGCAGGACTTGCATTAAAATGACAATCAAACCAAATCCCTTGCCCCCTGCAATCCCTGGATCCACCTGACTTAGCCTACCTGAATGAGTTGTTGAACAACTGTCTCACCAGAGTGGTACATGCTCTAGTTATCTCCCGCTTGGATTACTGCAATGTGCTTTACGTGGGGCTACCTTTGAAGGTGACCCGGAAACTGCAATTAATCCAGAATGCGGCAGCTAGATTGGTGACTGGGAGTGGCCGCCGGGACCACATAACACCGGTCCTGGGTGATCTACATTGGCTCCCAGTACGTTTCCGAGCACAATTCAAAGTGTTGGTGCTGACCTTTAAAGCCCTAAATGGCCTCGGTCCTGTATACCTGAAGGAGCGTCTCCGCCCCCATCGTTCAGCCCGGACACTGAGATCCAGTTCCCTCACTGCAAGAAGCAAAGCTACAGGGAACCAGTCAGAGGGCCTTCTCAGTAGTGGTGCCCGCTCTGTGGAATGCCCTCCCATCAGAGGTCAAAGAGAAAAACAACTACCAGACTTTTAGAAGACATTTGAAGGCAGCCCTGTTTAGGGAAGTTTTTAATCTGTGATATTTTAATGTATTTTAATATTTGTTGGAAGCCGCCCAGAGTGGCTGGGGAGACCCAGCCAGATGGATGGGGTACAAATAAATTTTATTATTATTATTATTATTATTATTATTATTATTATTATTATTATTAAAAACAGTTGAACCAGCTATAAACAGTTGGACCAACAAAACAACTGCTTCCAATCCCAAAAGGCAAGAACTGGATGTTGAATTGGGGAAGCAATGCAAGTAAAGAGACTTCTGTGGCAACCTTTTGGTTGATTTCGTATACCTTCTGTGTCAAAAATCCACCTGTTCTGTGGTCACAAGCAACATTTCTTACCTAAATGAGACTTAGGACATTTTAACTGACAACTGCTTTCGTTACCTGCAACTTCCTCACGCAAGCAAGAACACGACTTCAGCAGATGCATTGGCCTAGCTATCCCCCCACATTTGAGCTAGTTTTTTTTTAGTTTTTTTTTAGCTGGTTTCAAAAGGCAGTAGCTCTACAACATCAGTGTTTTAATATCTAATTGAGAAAGCTTTTGATGCTGTTGGGCCAAGGTTTATATTTTTTAAAAGTTTATAATTCTTTTCTCTGGTTACTACAAGTAACAGAATGCATGCATGTATTTATTATATTTATTAGTTGCTTTGCATGTCAAAGTGTCTCAGGGTGATCTACCTAACATACCAGTAAATAAGAAATAACAGTGAACATTAAACCCAAATATAGAAACAGCCATAATACAAACCTCAAGTCCTCATCCATATGGAACAAATCCTATTGTCCTGTCTTGGGGAGTGGGCTCTTAAATGAAAATTTTTCTGGAACTGTTTCACAGCCCTGCCCCCTAGTATGAGCCGCCCACTCACCCTTTTGCGTGAGGTGGCATTGTGGGATGGAAGAGGCCCTGATGGGAAAATTCAAACTGTCTGGGCCCTTCCTGGTGGGTGCAGAGGGCATAAGCCTGCTCCCTTCTTTGGCAAATGGGGATGCAGGCTGGGACTTGGGCTGTGTGGAGGGTGGAGCGGATGGTGGGTCTCCCTCAGATCCAACCCTCACCCATTTAAGCAGCCAGCACCCTGCCCCCTGGTATGAGAATAGGATAATGACTGGATGAAGCTTTGAGTCTCAAATCATCCCCGCAAAGCTGTATTAGCCACAGGGAGAGATGAGCAGGTACCATACTGGATAAAGGACTGGATCTGTAGCTGATGCAAACCATTTCAATCTCACACTGACAAAAGGATGGCACTCCCACACTCGAGAAAGCATGATGGAATTGTGTCTCTTTAGATTTCACAGTGAATGGATTGGATGGTGCTCTGAGTCTCAATGATTGTCATAGCTTGGAATGAACCAGATTTCCCATAGGTCCACCACAGCTCCCCCTTCCCCCTTTGCCTCTCCACATCATGCAGCTTTAAGTCACCTGAAGCCATTTGTCCCAAAGGCACCTTTTTTTGCAGTGCCCCTCTCTTTTGAGTTAAAGGTTGATGGATGGGTGTCCACTGCTGGATGAGGAGCAATTAAACAACAGCTGATTCTATGAGTGTGGCCAAAAATAATCTCAAGCTCCAGACTGTATTCTTGTTGTAAAATATATTGCTAGATATCCAACCTGCTTGGAAAATAGACTTATGTCACTTTGCATGGCTGTGAGAAAAGAGCTTAAAGGTGAAAGTATATCAAGATATTAAAAAGAGGAAACACGTCATTTTAACAATGCTTTAATATGCACAAAATAGTTTAATAAAGATAATGCAAACGGGGAAATAAAATGCATTTCTACATTCTAAAGAGTAATAACCAAAGTTGGCAAAATGGAGCTGAGACTAATTAGCTATATTTATAGCTTTGCAGGAGAGGATATGCAGTTGTTGTGTGCAGACAGATATGGACTGACCTCTCTAAGGAAAGAAGGACGAAATCAGTGTAGAAAGTAGGAAATATAGAAAGCTACAGCTATGCCAGTATTTCGTTTTCTGTTTTTGTCTTGGAGGGATGCTGTTGTCGGAGGTTCCTCGTCTGCGCCTTCATTTTGCTCTAATTTGCTGAAATGAAAAGAAGATAAATCTGCTCAATAGGGTGAACATTCCTGTTTCAACTGTCTAGAATCTGAATAGGGCTTGGGAGGAATTTCATTGGTTATGGTTAAGTTGGGGGTTATCCTTCCTCTGGTCTGCATGGCTTCCTACTTGGGTTGTCAACTAAGGGATGTAGACCCAAACAGTGACATTGCATCCTTTTTTGGCACCTGGGGAGTATTTGCGTGTGCACCAGGCAGGACCAGGGGTTGGGCGTGGAGGGTGAACATCATCATTCCACAGCACTGATGGGAGAAGTGAGAGGGATACTGGTGTGTTTACATAGTAGTGGCTGCCACAAAAAATGGTGAAGAATATTCTAAGAAAATTATGCAAGGTGGCTTTTTTATAGTGGAGGGGATGAGAAAGGAAAAACCTCAGAAAAAATATTTACTGCGAAATTTCTGCTTAGCTTTACATTATTCACACACACTAGTATCCTCCTGGCATTTATTTCCTGTTGCAACATCACTGAATGGAAGGGGGTAAAAGTTTGATGTTTCAAAGTGGGGGAGGGGCCACACATGAGAATATTTTACTCAAATGTGCTACTCACGGTAGAAACACCATTTTGAATTCTTGATAGCATTGCTGAAACAGCAGTTTCGTTTTAAACATGTACTTCTAGATATTCCAGGCCATCCACAGTCTCTTCTCCGAGCAGGAGGTACATTACAGCTGCCTAGTCAATAAGAAAAGTTGAGAAATCAAAATTCATTGAGGAATAGTTTAATTTAGATTCAGTTCAACATTAGCCATGAAGATATCCAAGCAAAAGAGAAATAGGAGTCAGCCTGGTCACCAAAGTCATTCAAAATTCCAAATGTAAAACAATATTCTGTTTTCCTTAAAGCTTTTTGAAGGTACACATGGAAAGTAAGCATGCTCAGTGGTAACCTTTACCTCCAAAGAGTGAAGTCAATTTCACACACACCGAACCCTCAGCTCTGCCATTATCTTTAGTCTACTGGTTGCCCAAGAGCCATGGGGGAGGTACCCCCAAGGGTGATTTTTCAAGATGGCAGGAAGCTGGATGTCCTCAGATCTTAAGAACTAGGAGCTGTATGATGCCTCTGAGCAGAGACAGAGGACCTCCCTGAACCAAATGAGCCTTTTTATATATGTTCTGGAAGTTTTCTCCGGCCTTGTCTCTAGTTTTTTTGTCATTGTTTTTATGTTAGGAAGTTGTCACATATCTAAAAGTTCTCATTGAGGCAAGCAAATAAATGGACAGAAAATACAAAGGCTTATTTTTCTCTCTGAAATTTGTGACCCATCAAGATGAAAGGAGTCCACCAGGGATTGTACTGTGGACTGCCAGGTGCTCAACATCTGCAAATATATAGCACAAACAGGAAGTTTGCTGCATCTCTGATGGATCACCGTATGTGGTTGGTATTTGGCTTGGTGACCAACAAGATGTTCAGGCATGGTCTTAACTCTTTCCCACAGCATGCCATTACATTTTGCCTCCTGAAGCAGAGCCCAAGTGCTTCACCATGAACCTGGCTAAGGTCAGTAATTTATCATCATCATCATCATCAGTCTTGCTGAACATTTATATATCAGTTCATTTTTGTTGTTCAGTCGTTCAGTCATGTCCGACTCTTCGTGACCCCATGGACCAGAGCATGCCAGGCATGCCTATCCTTCACTGCCTCTCGCAGTTTGGCCAAACTCATGTTGGTAGCTTCGAGAACACTGTCCAACCATCTCATCCTCTCTTGTCCCCTTCTCCTTGTGCCCTCCATCTTTCCCAACATCAGGGTCTTTTCTAAGGAGTCTTCTCTTCTCATGAGGTGGCCAAAGTACTGGAGCCTCAACTTCAGGATCTGCCCTTCCAGTGAGCACTCAGGGCTGATTTCTTTAAGAATGGATAAGTTTGATCTTCTTGCAGTCCATGGGACTCTCAAGAGTGTCCTCCAGCACCATAATTCAAAAGCATCAATTCTTCATCTATTTCCTACATGAAGCCAGTCACTCCATCTTTCTGTATAGCAAAGCCAACCCTGACTCTGCCTCAAAGTCCTCCTCTGGTGATTTGGCTTATCAACCACAACTCTGATAACCTTTTGTACAGGGGAAAATGAGTAGCCATACAGAGGTGGGGAACCCCTGGTCCATTGGCCAATGTGTTCCACCAGGTGTTCCCATTTGAGCCATGAACCTATGTGGGTGAAGCTACACCCATCTGCACTCCTCCTGATGGCACCAGCTGATTGCCAGATCTTCAGAAGCCCCATTCAATGGGTTGAGAAAAACTGGTCAAAAAAAGGTCATCTGAATTCTTAATCGTGTCAGATGATATCTTTATTACATCACCTGATGAGGAGGAGGGAGATAACTATCTGACTTGCTGATCTGAAAGGGTCTGTAGCCCAAAGGAACTTGTGGAATATGACCCATTGATGTCACCAGATTGTCTTTTTAAGTATACATGCATTGAATTGTGCTGAAAGATGATAATAGAATGGGTCCCCTCGGAATCAACCACCAACACAATTCAGGCCACCTGCCTTTTGGCCACCTGCCTTTGGAAGCAGTTGAAATCAGTGGTCAGTAACTAGGTTGTCCAGGGAGCCAAACACTACTCCCTTCCCACTGCTAGGTGTGCTGCTACGCTGCTTTTTACGCACTGTAAAAAAAAGAATGCCATTCAATCATGTTATTCCAAATTTATGGCATAGTTCCCGCTCCCCCCCCCCCCTTCTAGGAACAGGGTCACAGCTGTAGAATAAACTAGAACAGCTATTAAATAGTTTTATAAAAGGTGAAAATAATTTAAATTGGTGACTTACCTTTTTGTCCTTTGCCCCCACGGCCACCTCCACCACCTCGGCCACCTCCACCACCTCGGCCACCTCCACCACCTCGGCCACCCCTGGCATCTGCGAAACTGGCAAATCCTAAGACCAGGACAATGGCCAGGAGCCAGAGCAACTTGAAGTTCATTTCTATCTGAAATGTTCTCCAAATTTTCAAACCTGTTGAAAGATTCCAGATCAAAGTTGTGACCCAGTAGAGTTTAATCTACTTCCTTTTCAATGGAAGAAAAGACATAACAAATGGAGGCTTTCAGACTGGGTTGGTAAATCATGAGTTCAGAAAAGGTGATATTTAACATTTGTATAACACTTTCTAGTATCCAAAGTGCTTTGTATGCATTCTGTAGCTGTTATCATGGCATCAGTCCTCTAAGGCAAACTATTATCTCTGACATTGCAGGGAAAACAGGTAGAAGGAGAAGGAAACAGGTAGAAATCCAAGATAAATGTTTCTGAAAGGGAAGATCAACTGCGATATTTAAATTGTTCAACAGGCACAAAAAATTAAGTGGCTGTATCTTATCAGATATCATAGTGAGTATGACATATTTAGAAAGCTCCTTCCTTGATTCAAGAAAGTTGAGATCTGAGGAAACCTGGCTCTGCCAGGCTCTTTCTGCAGACCAAAGTTCAATTCAAAACTGACTCATGGAAATCAAAAGATTTCAACAACATTCATGTGAATATGTGTACACACACACCAGTTAGAGATGGATGAATGTGTCAATTTCAGTGTCTCTCAATTTCTCTTGTTTACAATCTCAGATTCAGTTTGCATCAGCTTTGAATTTTTATTTAAGTTTGTGTAAAAATTCAATGGCATTTCTCCTAACAGTCTTTTTTTATATATATGCCTCGCATACACATTTTGCAGGCAATATTCCCTAACACTGCATTTTAGTTTGCTATTTTTACCAATATCTGCATCTTTATGCCCCTTTTGTGTACATTCTGAACACCTTCTTTTGGTAGAGGAACCATTCCACAATATTCATAGAAATTTAAAAGGCAAGTCACATTTCAGTTTCTGTATTGTTTTGAGGGGTTGTAAATTGGTAAGACTTGCATTAAAATGAAAATAAAACCAAATCCCTTGACCCCCACAATCCCTAGACCCACTTGACTTAGCCTACCTGAATGAGTTGTTGAACAGCTCGATAACGAACAGCAGTTGAACCAGCTATAAATAGTTGGACGAACAAAATGACTGCTTCCATCCCAAAAGGCAAGAACCGGATGTTGACTTGGGGAAGCAATGCAAGTAAACAGACTGTGGCAACCTTTTGGTTGACTTCTGTGTCAAAAATCCACCTGTTCTGTGGTCACAAGCAACATTTCTTACCTAAATGAGACTTAGGACATTTTAACTGACCACTACTTCCTTTACCTGAAACCTCCTTGTGCAAGCAAGAACACGACTTTAGCAGATGCATTGGCCTAGCTATCCCCCCACATTTGAGCTAGTTTTAAAGGGCAGTAGCTCTACAACATCAGTGTTTTAATACCTACTTGAGAAGGCTTTTGATGCTGTTGGGTCAAGGTTTATATTTTAGACCGGGCATTTTTTAAAAGTCTATAATTTTTTCTCTCTGGTTACTACAAGTAACAGAATGCATGTATGTATTTATTATATTCCTTAGTTGCTTTGCATGTCAAAGTGTCTCAGGGTGATCTACATAACATAAATAGGAAATAACAGTGAACGTTAAACCCAAATATAGAAACATCCATAATACAAACCTCAAGTCCTCATCCATATGGAACAAATCCTACCCACCTCGCTTAGAAAAAGAGCCACAGACATAACTAATTACCCTCCCAATGTGGTACTTGGCAGTCTATAACTCATCCATCTATTTTGATATGTCACTGAATATTTTTTTCTGTCACTGTTTCGTGGTTCACTCTGCTTTTGTGGTAATGCTTTGGTTTCATAGAAGGTATGGTTCATGTAAAGTGAGGAGGGGGATAAGGAAGCAATATCAATGGATTCTATTTCAGACAAGTTTGAAACTCTGTAATGGAGATGTGCTCCTTCTGGGCCTCAGGACAATGGGAATATGAACATGTCCTCTTGTCTGATTATAACTAATTGTTTCTTATTTAACTTTTTCCTCCCAAATGAGAAAAAGCAGCTTCTATCACAAGGGTAGTACTTAGCCAATTAATACCCAACATGGAGCAATTGACTCACACGTATGCCAAGTGTATTGAAAATGATAAAAGACCAGTAACTAGCAAACCTCCCTGTTGTATGCAGAACCTTTGTATTGCAGCTACAGAGGGGATTGGACTAGATGACCCTCAGAGTCCCCTTCAATTCTGCAATGCTATGATTATAGAAATAAAGTGATGTTTCAAGCAGCATGATGCTTAAAAAAGAGGCAGGTGTTGGCTGTTTTAATATATACAGAAAAAAGTCCCACAATATCAATAAAGTTTCTTATACTCTTTTATTGCTTTGAAAAGATGCCAAGCACTAAAATATTGTGAGTGGTGGGAGACAAAATATGTGATTCATTGTATTTTTGTAAGAAGGCAAAGGCAAAGCAAAGTGTTGTGGAAATCAGAATTACAAGAGCACAATGTGCATGATGACATGTTTTCTTGTTTGAATTGCTCCATTGGCAGAGATGCTCCTTGTGCAAATGTCCATTTCTGAAGCTTCGTTTTAACATTCTGAAAAGGCAATAAAAAGAACAAGTATAAGAACTTGGGTAGTTTTGCTCTCCCTTGTCCACCTCCATCAACTCAAGTGACAGCAGGGGTAATGTCCCTGGTAGCTGTCTTTAATATTCTGCCCCCCAAAATATTATACTCAGTTATACATGCTTATATGAACCATGGGCCTAATCATTTGCTCCCCTCATGCAATTCCGGTCATGTAAGTGAGGAAGCAGGGGCACTCTGCCTGACCACACCCCTGTCACATTCCTGCTGGTCTATTGCTGCACCCCTCCATGTGTTTGGGCTGACCCTTTGCAGCAGACAGCCTGCTTGACTTGTGTGGGCATCCTGTGTGATGCAGAATCTTAGAAGATCAGGGTTCTAGATAATTTAAAATTGCTGTACAAGTACAAAGTCTCCCTGCTGAAGACGTTGAGCCCAAATGCATGGAAGGCTGCAGGGATAAGCCATCCGTAAGCAACAATGGGTGGGACCAGCAAGACTGTCCCTATCCTCACCCCAGGACTAGAATTACTGCCCTCCCCACTCATACTAATGGACTTGCATGAGGGATAGTAACCAAATTTGGGGAAGGGTGTATGCAGTTGTTCTAGGCTGCTTTTCACATCAGATTTCTTTCCATTTGCACTTGTCCTGTGCTAGAGATTGGTTGCATGCTCACGCTGAAAGGCATTTACTATTGACTGGTAGTATAGTCTCTTGAAGATATAATGGGCAACAGAATACAAGTAGTAGCATGTGCCTCAGTACAAAATGTTGTTGCATTTGTGCAAAGGGGGAAAATAGGTTTGTTACTTTACCTTCTGCTACCTCAACATGGAAGAAACACCATGGAACTGCGGGGGGATGTGACTCAAAACAGCATCCTCTTGCTTCACATGCAGCAGCAGAGATTCCTGGGTATCCACAATTCTTCCTGACTTTCACCTCTGAAGGACATACCTTTTTATCTGTTTTGAATAGTTACCTGAAGATTAGTGGATCAATGTCACAGTGTTGCTCATAGTCTTTGTCTAGCTGGTGCTGCTTTTGCCCTTACTTTTCTGTTTTATTTGAGCTCAAAATACATGAACTATTTTGTGATTACATGTATATAAAAAATTGTCCAGTAGCACCTTAGAGACCAACTAAATTTGTTCTTGGTATAAGCTTTTGTGTGTGCATGCTGCCGCAGACCAACACGGCTACCTACCTGTATTTTGTGATTATTTCCTCTATGTGGGCTGTCATTAGTTTCATCTTACATGCCTGAACCAATTCATGGACAAACTGGGATGAGCTTAGATACTAATCAGCTCACATTTCTAGCAAAGCATAACAAAGGCTGAGGAAAGAAATATAACCCTTGTGGAAAAATTGAATAGCACTGGATTGTATCTGATTAAATCATACTCAGAGTTAAACCATTGATTCCAAAAAGGTCTTCTCTTAGTATGACTTGATTGGGAACAGCCCATCATCTGCTTGTACTTATATAACCACATTATCCTTAAGCAGCTGTGGGAATAGGCTATCTGGTGTACACAGTTTAGGTAATTTTATTAATCCTTCATACTTAAAAGTTTGTCATGAACAAAAATGGTGTGCTATCTATCTATCTATCTATCTATCTATCATCTATCTATCTGTCTATATCTATCATCTCTATCTATCATCTATATCTATCTATCTATCATCTACTGTCATCTACTTTCTCTCAGGCTCTGGCTTGAAGTCTAAGTCTTAACATCAGGCAGGCTTCTAGTGACTGAGAAACAGTGGTTTTTCATATTACCGTGGACAGTTACTATGCTTGCCTGTAAGACAAGATTTACTGAATGCCTGATAGCAGAATTTATCCATCCCTCTGACTTGTGTATCATTTTTAGCATCTCAGAAAAGTCAGGTATACTTCAGAAAAAATACATTACAGTTTGGGGGGCTTGGAGCAAAGCACCAGGGGACTCCTGCAACTTCAGAACTGAAGCAGCACCCAGCATCCCGGCATTGCTGGGGAGTGATTCCAGGAGGTCCACAGTTAACTCTTGCTTTGGGATCAATGTGACATCGGCATTCCGCTGTTGAGAACAAAAATCATGGTTAGCTCTTTTCTCATGAGAACTTGGTAGTCTCTGGCAGGTCTCATTGACCTTTCAATGGCAACTTCCCTCTGCTCAGATATTTGCCTAAATGTAGCCCTAAGTCTTGAACAACCAATGGCTAAAAGAGGGGAGGGGCACAGGTGCGCATGCAAACCCCAGCCCTGTGAATGCTGGGTTGAGCAGGGAAGTCTCTGGAGCTGAGCTGGCCTTTGTGAGGACAGGACCCCCCCCCCCACCCCCATTTTCAGTCCATGCAGGTTCAGGCTCAGTGACTAAGAGGGCTCATGAATTTCCTATCTAATAAAAATACAAATCCTTTGTTTATATCTCCTCTGATAATAGTAATGCCAGGAGTTAAGCCTGTTGAAATCATACAACATAGGTTTCCAGTAATCTTAGAACACTTTATATTATTATTATTATTATTATTATTATTATTATTATTATTATTTATTAAATTTGTACATTGCCCTATACACACAGGTCTCAGGGTGGTTCACAACATAAAATCACAATCTAAAACCACAAAATACATAATAAAAACAAGAACAACCCAATAATCACCCCCTCCCCAACACATTTTAAAAGGGCGCCTTTGTGATAGGCAATTTCCCTGCAGGTAATTTCTGTGGGATTTGGGGTTATACTTTATCCTTCTCTCTTAGGTACCAAGTCATAAGCAGTACCTGTATGGGACAGCTCTTGTACCTTTGGCAATACCCCTCTAAGGAAGCAAATTGCTAGGTATTTAAAAGATTCTGAATGGATGTTAATGATGCACATTTGCATTATGTACATATCCTAATGTATATGTAGAGATGCAGTTTTAAATAAAGGTGGTAGATGACTCAGGTCTCACTGGCGATGTGCTTTTGCTGCATTCCCAGCAGCCCTGTAAGTAAAATTTTTAAGAAAGAAAAAGAAAAGAAAGGGCACAGGAGATTAAGACAGTGCAAACAGCTCAGGGCCTAGTTCCCCCTGGGCCACCTCTAAGAATACCACTGCCCTTAACCCCTGTTTTTGGAATGCTGTTGTAAGTGGGCATTATTTTGTTACCCTTAGGGGAGCTAAGGCTTGTGGGTTTCATTAATGGTCTGCAACCTTTCCCTCCTGCAATTTGAGCTCTTGGACATGGCTGGTTCCACTTTCCAAGTGACTTGTTTTAGCTTCAACTGTAAAGGTCGTTGCTGATATCACTGAAATGAATTGAAATTTTTCTATTGCCCACTGAACAGAATGTAACCCTTTACTTCTTTATGGGGAGGGGGGAGGGGGGAGAAACCTTCCATATTTTATAGCTATTACCCAGTTTGATGTGCATTTTACAAAATTTATCTAATTGATTAAGGGACTTCGTTGTCCTTCTCTTAATGTTGATAAGAAGTTGGCCTTAAAGTTTCTCAGCAGCAGGGGCATGTTCATCAAATTCCAAATATTGGCAAGTTGAATAGGCAACTTCCATTAATGTACTATAAGGAAGGATAACCTAAGCGGTTCTTAAGGTACTTACGTGGAGCTTTCTTGTCATCGGCCAATGCACCAAGTCCTAAAATTAAAATGAGTGAAAGTATCCAGACCCCCTTCTGCTCCATCGTAGCTTCCAGCTCCTGGAAAGCAAGCTTTAAAATCAAGGAAAGTACCTCACAGTCACCATGGGCCTTATTTTATACCGTAATTAATGTTTGTGTTCAGCATTCAGATAACAAGTTTCCAGCCATGCTCCACCTCAAGTATCTCTCTTCATTTGATTAGAAAATGTATCTAAGGGGTTTTGCATACGTGTGTGTGTGTGTGTGTGTGTGTGTGTGTGTTTGGCAACATATGAGGTGGTGCTACCTGGGTGGTAAGAATCAAATGAAAGTAGATAAATGATGTTGGTCAGGCACTGTTGATTACCTCAGAGGAGACATTAGTCAGCATTCCAAACATCTGAGCAGCTTCACATGGCAACCATTTTAGAAAGCTAAATAGACATGCATAAAAGGAAGTGTTGCTTTTTAGCCATAGTTTGTATTTCTGCATCAGATTTAGACCAGTACAAATAGCAATATTCAGCCCTAAATCAAAATTCATATGAAAATTTTGTGATCAAGGCAATTCTTTGGGACTACTTATATTCACCCATGAAATTATCCAGGTAAAGACGCTAGAATAATGTTTAATATTATGAAAAAAATCAGAATATGATTTTAAGTTTCAGAATTTCGACCCTCTTCAAACTTTTTTCTTTCTTTACTCAAGTTCTATCTTTTGTTGATTCGTTTTAAGGTTAAAGTGCCAACTTGCTAAACATTTCTCTGCATTCGGTTCTTTGTTTGCTCCTGAATGTTCACTGCTGTGTAGTTCCATGGCACCTGAATTCCAACTTAATTAGAGAATTTATGAAATTGGTTCTAGAACTGGAACACAAACAGTTTGCTGCGGCTATCTATTCCTTCAGTCTATTTACACTTACAGGTGGGTAGCCGTGTTGGTCTGCCATAGTCAAAACAAAATCAAAAATTCTTTCCAGTAGCACCTTAGAGACCAACTGAGTTTGTTCCTGGTATGAGCTTTCATGTGCATGCACACGAAAGCTCATACCAGGAACAAACTCAGTTGGTCTCTAAGGTGCTACTGGAAAGAATTTTTGATTTTGTTTTGTCTATTTACACTCCTATTGATGCACATGTGTGCTTTGGTTATGTGCTGAAAGAAAAAACCTGCAGTCTGGATGTGATCGTGTGCAGAACTGCACAAGAATTTTTTTATATACCATTTGTTGTTGTTGTTGTTGTTGTTTTACAGATGCCCAAATGCACTCTGTCTCCTACACACTCTGTCTGTCTGCCATCTACAGTTGTACCTTGGAAGTCAAACAGAATCCATTCCGGAAGTCCATTCAACTTCCAAAACGTTCAGAACCCAAGGCACAGCTTCCAATTTCCTGCAGGAAGCTTCTGCAGCCAATCAGAAGCCACGGAACCTGCATCAGACATTTGGGTTCCAAAACAATGTTCACAAACTGGTTTGCGGGTTTGCAGTGTTTGGGAGCCAAAATGATTGAGAACTAAGCTGTTCGAAAACCAAGGTACGACTGTATTTCATTTCTTTCCATTTCCTTTCTCTCCCTCTGACCCTGGCTATTGCCTAACTCTCTAACCAACCTCTACTCCCATGTTCTGCATATGTTGGGAGTTGCCAGACTCAGTCCATCCAAAAAGCTATATGACTGCAACTGGAGGATGAGATGCACCACCAATGCTCCCCCCCCCCCAAGTCAGACTGAAACCCCCATGTGACTTCTGGGACTGCAGCCCACAGTTTGAGTAACACTGCAGTATAAAATATATTTCAATAGAAAAAAATGAAGATCTTTGCTCCTCGACTGGCAACAGGGCAGAAAATATCTTTGATTTGTGTCACAGTTCCAATACACTATCAGTGGAGGTCACTGCTGTAGTCAATTGTTAACTATTCCTCTTATCTTTGAGTAGGCACTTTGTGTGCCTACACACCCCTTAGCATGTGAGGACTGCACGACGGAGGTCACTGGATTTTGTAAGTGTATATGTAAATACAGGTCTGGTACCTCCAACAAACAGTTTAATCTGATATGGGCTTTGATACGTTGTTTGAAACAGCAGCAGCAACATGTTGGTAACTCCTTACAAAAGTGATTATCTTTGTTACAACAGCTCCCTTACATTTTTTCCCCCAACACTGTTCCAGTTAGAAAACAAAAGATTGGGGGGGGGGTGTCCTCCTTAGAGCTGGTTTTCAGGCATAACAAGAAAGCTCAGTGTGCCATCTCTTTCCCTTTACGATTCCCTCTCCTTTCTTTTTTTATGGGGGCATATGTAGAAGGTGCTCTGTTCCCCAACTTTCAGGCTTCCTTTCAATGTAGTAATGATATTTATGACCAATATCTTGCTATCTGAGTGGCTTTGGACGTTGGAGAAGTGTTGTTAGCTAGATGTGCCTTTCAGCTGAGAGCATGCAGCACTTCTTGAAATAGTTGAAGGAGAACTTGCACAGGGAAAGTTGTGCAAGAATTAGCTTCATCTATCTACAGCCTAGGGACATGGGTGGTTCGAATCCCTGCAACGGGATGAGCTACCATGGTTCGGTCCCAGCTCCTGCCCACCTAGCAGTTCGAAAGCACATCAAAATGCTAGTAGGTAAATAGGTACGGCTCCGGCAGGAAGGTAAATGTGTTTCCATGTGCTGCTCTGGTTCGCCAGAAGCGGCTTAGTCATGCTGGCCACATGACCTGGAAGCTGTCTGCGGACAAACGCTGGCTCCCTCGGCCTATACAGTGAGATGAGCACGCAACCCCAGAGTCGTCCGTGACTGGACCTAACGGTCAGGGGTACCTTTACCTTTACCTATCTACAGCCCATAACATTTCCCCTGGACAACTTCTCCTTCAGGTGTTATCGAGGATCACTGAGAGTTGGATGTAGAAGTGTCTTCATTGGTGACACTTCTATTACCTTCAGAAGGTTACCTTCAGAACGAATTGCTATTTCAGATGGCAAGGAATCTTTTTCAGTCTTCATGGACAACTCTCAAGTGAGCAGATTCCAGCAGCGGACAGGGTCCAAGAGAACAATGGGTGGAGTGACAGATGTGAATGTATCTTACCTTTGTAGGCTACATTCCAACCAGCCAAATGTCAGAGGGTTCTGTTGCTATTTGCATATCTAATGAGGGAAAATTCAAGCAGCCATTCCAACCACCACCACAGCTAGCACCAAACATGTGTTCAGAAGATGAGCGTGTAGGAAATTACATGCTCAGTCACATGTGTACAGATCACTGCTACGTGTGAGGATGTGTGGATTGATATATAAATCCAATGCTAGTGCTAGACAGAATGTCAGTTTTCTGAGAGTTAGAATCCCACTTTCTCTAAGAATACTTTTGTGCCTCTGAACCACCTTATCATTGGCTATTAGCAACACTGGGAGATGGGTGTGGGATCTGCTATCTGACTAAAAATTGGCTCCTGGTCATATAACCCCAATAGAATTTGCTGGAAGATGATGCCTAACCTTCACAGCCCACCATGGGTTGTTGAGGACTCAGCCCACAGGTCTCTGCATATTTGTATCCTTCCACTGCTTTACCACCACCCCCAGCTTATATTTTTGACAATTCCATTGTTTCATCTCTTTTTCAGCAGTTGTGGAAACAGGGTGTCTGGGGAAGCGATTGCACAACAAACTCCATATATGTCTATTTGATCCTCATTCCAAATGTATTAATTTAGTTGCATGAACTGGCTGGTGCTGGGCTAATCTTAGTCTCTCGAGCCTCCCACTGATCTGTTATTTATTATTTCTAGTACATATGCTCACATTCTTCCTACTGGAGAAATTAGAACTAGTGTCAGACAACCCATTTTTGATATTTTAATATTTTTAGCATAGCATATAAGGAATCCTTCATGCTAATTATACATATGGGAATGGAAAAGGTGAGACAAAAATGTAGTGCAAGGGAAATCCTGTGGTCCTTTATTCTGCAAAACATCCTCTTCAGCCACCCCAAACTACTTCCAGTTCTTCATAGTGAAAAATTCCCTTGCCTCGCCAAAGGTTCAAAGCACCAGGGAACATTTTGGACATACTGGTAATGTTCAAAGCAGCATCCTTTCCTCAAGCATTCATCAGCAGAGATGCCAGGGTATCCACAACCCACTCTTTTGTTTGGTGCCATTCCACACATCTTGGGAGGTCCTTAAAATGAAAGAGAATGAGAAAGAAGAACTTTTGACTCAGGGTTGTTGTTGTTGTTTAAGTTAATTGGATTGTGAAGCTGTCCTAAAATTCCTCTATCAATTTTTGTCTATATTATAGTACTCACACACAAGCTGGCGAGGTTATGGCCCATACAGCTTTACACTGGGGGGGGGGGTTACTTTATACAGTGAAAGGCTGAAGACTGCAAAAGGAAGGAAGGAAGGAAGGAGACCTCTATACATAGAGGAGAGAAGCTTTCTTGTCTAATGAAGTAGATGCTGATCTACTTTAATAGCAAGGAAAGCTTCTGCACCCTGCAATGTAAATTTCTTCTTCTGCCTATAACCTCCCAGTATTATTGAACATGTCTGAGTTCTAGAATGCATAAGATCCTGATATGTTTTGAAGTAAAGGAAGAAGATACATTCAAATGAAAAATAAATGGGAAAGGCTTTTGATATAAAATACTCTGCAAACCAATGGGATATTTCATTTACTTCAATTTACCTCTACAATCATAAGTTGTTGTTTTTACAAGATGTGCTATCGAGGGCCAGCACTAGGATTTGGGGGGGGGGGCCTTTGACCTTCAGTTAGCTCCTCTTGGCATCACTCTGATACTCTCCCAAGCTTACCAGGAGACCGACGACAGTGGGTGTGGATGGTTGGCAATAGGGCTGGGCCATGATGCTGAAAGCAGGGCAGTTCTACCTTTCTGGCTCCTCCTCAGGCCAGAGTTATTAAGACAAGTACTAGATGAGACAGTGGCAATTGTTGCCATCTTCATCATTCCCAATGCCTCTGGGACTCACCCCGCTGTGTATATGATGGGGTGGGGCCCAGAGGCATTAAGGAGAATGAAGATTGCACCTGACCAGCACATCTCTTCACAGTGCTTGTCCAAAAAGATTTTTTTATTTTTATTTTTACAAATAAAATAATTGAAGCTGGAGTCAGCTGACACTGGGGCTGGAGATATGCTGTCATATCCTATACATGCAGAACTGAAGTGGTGGGGAGAAAAATGTGCAACTACTTCATCCCTCTCTATTTCAGACACATCTGCTGTCACAAGCAAGTCGCTGCTCTGTTACCTGTTATGGATGTTGGGTAAAAACACCACCGAGTACTAACGACATATGAATTGAAACAGCATCCTCTTCCCTGGCATTCTTCGGCAGTGATGCCTGGGTATCCACAGTCTTCCCTTGCGCTCATGTCCATTACACAATGCTGGGAAACTGTTCAGAAGAATGATCGTGTTACTGCTAGCCTTCTGTTACTTCTATAGATGTGCCTTTCTTGTATTTATCTGTTTGGTTATTTTAACCATAGAATACACAAAACATTAAGAGACTTGTTATGGACCATGACTTAGGCAGAAACAATTAACAACTGGTCAAAGGGTTGTGCCCAATCCTATTTTCTCACTATCATGTGGATAGGAGTCCTCTTCTACGTTGGACTGGAATCTGGAGGAGGCAGAAATCACTTCTATCCACCAGTGTTCTGAACAGAGATCTTAGAATTGTAGAGCTAGAAGGGACCACAAAGGTCATCCAATCCAATCCCTTGCAATGCAGGAATCCTTTCCCCAATGTGGGCTTGAACTCATGACCCTGAGATTAAGAGCCTCATGCTCTACTGACTGAGCTATCCTCAGCCAGTGAGGCTTACTGTTGCCTGCCTTATGCTCTCTTGGGGAAGTAACAGGCTGTGGAAAGTTGGTTTACAAAGTTGGTTACACCATAGGCAATTAAATCAAAATTTTAAGGAAGACAATAAAAAGGGGTTTAGTTATACAATCTCCAGATTTCAAAAAGAAATAGTGGAAGAGAATGTTAAATTGTAAAAAAAGCATATAGTATTTTAATAGAGTGGGAAACCAAAGATGAAGAGGTTAAATCAGTTATGATTAAATGGGCTCAGGATGTGGGACACAACATCCAATTTGAAAGTTGGGAAAAATTAAGGAAAGTTGATATCAAATTCACAGATTGCATACTATTAAGAAAGAATTACATGAAAATGATATATAGATGGTATATCACACCAGTGAAAATGGCAAAGATGTTTAGGAAAGAAAATAACAGATGCTGGAGATGTAAGGAAAAGGAAAGAACATTTTATCATATGTGGTGGGAATGCAAATGCATTAAAAATATTGGGAAATGATATACCATGTATTGGGGGAAAAATGTTTAAAATGAATTTTGTCAAACACCCTGAAGCCTTTTTGTTAGGTATATCAAATCGAGCTACCAAAAGAAAAATGAACATTATTTATGTATGCTACAACAGTGGCAAGAATTTTGATTGCACAATATTGGAAGACGGAAGAAATACCATCAAAGGAACAATGGCAAGAAAAGCTGATGAACTATGCAGAAATGGCTAAGCTAACAGACAAACTACAAGAGGACAAAAAGGACTTCAAAAGAGTCTGTGAACCATTTACATTTGCAGAAAAAACAGAAAGGACTGGATTCACTGGCAGGGTTTGAATAAACTTTCACAACTTCATTTGAGTAATAGATATTATAGAGAAATGATAAGGGATTTTATTTTTGTGTAGGAAAAGCAGGATACGATAAATAAAACTACATAACTCAGCAGAGGGGGAGTTGAGGAAATTCCAGAGGAGGGGAGGGAGAATAATTGTAAATAACATGATGAATGAGATTTGTATCATTAATTGTTATAAAATTCAATAAATATTCAATTAAAAAATAAATAAATAAAGATGAAGATAGCCCTGTATCAGGAGGTTTTTTTATGTTTGATATTTTACTATGTTTTACATGTGCTGTAAGCCACCCAGAGTGACGGAGGAAACCCAGCCAGATGGGCGGGGAATAATAATAATAATAATAATAATAATAATAATAATAATAATAATAATAATAATAATATCTTTGTAACAAAGCTATTGATTGTTTACGTGACATCAGGTTGCATAAGAACTTAAAGAAACATGATTGTGAATGGGCTTATATTTCCCCTCTTGAATTCGGAGAACATTAACACAAAGTCATTACCCTCATTCACCGGGGGATAGAAGCACATTGATGCATCAGAAGCCTTTCGGTCAAAACAGCATCCAATCCTTTTGCACCTCTTGCGCGTGATCCCTTGATAGCCACAGTCCACTCTTGCTTGCGGTTCAATCATTCTCTTTGCATATTGGAGTGAAGCTATTGGAAACCATATGCCATGTTTTAGGCAGCTTGTAATGTTGCTTGCAGCCTAGGTTGAGAAATAACTCCTTGTTGGCTTAAATGAAGCTCATCAAAACCAAGGACCTAAATCAAGGTCCTGGAGCTTAGACCCCACCCCCAGCACAGAACCCAAACAGCTGAAGGACTGCCTCACCCAATGCAGCCTGTCCCATGTGTTAAGATGCAAATCCCTGCTCCAAGTGCATTATTTATTTGAAGTGTGCTGTAAATGGACACAGGAGACCAGCTGCTCCGTGGTGGCAACCAGGCTCTGAAATGCCTCCCCCAGGAAGCATGCTGGGCATATCTTTAGTTATTTAGCTATTCCATTTTTGCCTGCCCTTCATTAAATTCATGAATCCAGGGTGAGCAACTGGAGAAATTGTCCGCAAAATTTGGATGGCTGTGTTTTGGTTCTCATATCATTTCAGAAAGTGTGGATTAGGTCATGTGAAATTAATCTAATTTCTACCCTGTCCCTAGCTACTTCCCATTCCTCCCCCAAACCTTTCGTGTATCATTTACCTCTTTCTCCAGAAGGTTTGAAGCACCATGGGACATCAGGCACAGTTGCATCAAAGCAGCAGCCCTTTTCTGTGCATTGCTCTGCAGTGATGCCTGCAGAAGTGGAATCACACCTCTTTCTAGCCTGGACATCCATCAGACATTGGCACGCATCTGTTTGGAAAGAATTGCTACATTTGGAGCAACCATATTTACCACTCCATTGTAAAGTAACCAAATGTGGGGTGGACAGTTGGTGTGTCACGTTGTGAGCTGGGTTTATAGAAAATAAATCACGTGGTCCCTTAATACTTTGCATTTCTTCATGGATTCAAAATATCTCAACCAGTTCACAAGGTTCCTGTCTCCTATTGTGAAGAGTCCATCTTGCTCTAACTGGTTGAGATTTAATGTGAGAGCTTGGGATAAGCAAATGCAGCCTATAAGTAATAGGAGCTTAACATTACAACAAGCATCCATTAAGAGTTCCTTCGGCAACTGATCACGGGAATTTCCCCAGTTTAAGGTTCATGGACTTGAGGGTGTTGCCCCCCCCCCCAAACTTCCTTGCCTCCTAGAGGAGCTCAATTTTCAGACGATAGGGATGATTCCCAGGAAAGAATTTCCAGCTCTCCTCTGCATGACAGAGCCTCTTCTCTGCCTTTAATAGATCTTCAGTCTTCTATTCTGATTAATATTCCAAAGAGCGATGTAAAAAAATACAAGCAAGAAGTCTGCCAAACAAACAACCAGCTGCTGCACATCCATCATATTCCTGCCTCACAGGGGCTGATACAGTCTCCTTGTCTTTGAGTGCCAACATTATCATTTTATACAAACTAATGTTTGGTCAGCGAGTGTTGATTGTCTTCTGTTCTCTTTGTCAATAGTGATGGCGACAGTGGTTGAGTGGCCGTCTATAGGACATGGCACTGTAGCATGGGTTTATGAAGCTATAATAAGAATGCCTGAAGCAATTTATGGACTACAACACTGGCACTCGAGGTTATCCTCAGTTGACCTCATATAGAAAGAAAATAATAATTTCTTCTATGGGAATTATTTTTAGTGACAATTTATAGATGAATGCATTTGCCTGTTGTTTCTGAATATTTTGCTGTTTGTCATTAACTTGGCTTCTTTTGTTTATTAAGAAACAAATATTATATGAAGTATATACTTACATGGTGGATGTTTTCTATTTTGAGAACAGACAGATCCTAAGCACAGGGCAGCAACCAATAATAACCATTGCTTGTATTCCATTGCTATATCCAGCTTGTTCACTTTAATACTTCCCAAGAAAACAAATCTGAAATTGCATATGTTTACATTACATTTATATCCCTAAATTAAAATAATACAAATACTTAAGCTGGTTCGTTTCTTCCCAAAATTTATCGGTTTAAAAATGCTATACAATGGCAGATTTATGGTCCACAAGGTCCTCTGCTCAGTCCTTTTGAGAGGATCCTGTTTGTTCACCTAAATAAACAAGACTATATCCAAAGTTATGATGGAGCTAATAACTGTCAATTAATCTGCCATACCCTACATTTTGTAATGCAGACCTTTCGATCGCTAAAATGGTTGAACTCATTCAATGCTCTTGAGTTATAGTCGAATGTTACAGTTACAGGTAGGTAGTCGTGTTGGTCTACCATAGTCAAAACAAAATAAAATAAAAAATTCCTTCCAGTAGCACCTTAGAGACCAACTAAGTTTGTTTTTGGTATGAGCTTTCGTGTGCATGCACACTTCTTCAGATACACTGAAACGGAAGTCACCAGACCATTCCCACCACCTTTCTTAGTAATACCCCCTCCCCACTCCCTCACTTTCACCAGTCACACTTGATATGGGTAAGGTTTAAAAAGATTAATTGTCTCTACATTTGGGAATGTGGTACTCAAACCAACAACAGGCTTGAAAAGTGTAGTGGGAGACTTTGATGCTATGAAGTCCTCACTGTGACAAAATGCAGAAATGATTGCAATTTAATTTATCTTTTATTTTATTAAAACAAAACAAAACAGGATCAATTTCCTGAGAAGGAATATGTGCGTGCAATATTCTACCCAATCAAAGCATGACACAGCCTACAGAGCTCAAACAGAGCAGGGACAGGTGTGATTAGAATTATGAGCCTCAGAAATAAATGGTATGAGCATACACAGAGTGCACCTGTGCAGCCAATGAGGAATCTCTGTTTGCATTTAATGTGATGATTCCACAACACTAACAACGGCCTGAAATAAAAACTATTTAGGTTGTATTCAGTGCTAATCCTACTCTGAGTAGACCTGTTGAAATTAGCATGACTAATTTAGGTCCATTAATTTTAATGGGTTTACTAGGAGAAGAACTCGCATTTGATTACATCCCTTCATTGCCAGTCAGCCACATGTTACATGGAATCATTGCTTCTCCTTTACCAAAATGGCAAGAAAAACAACAAGCAAGTATCCCCAGCACCAAAAGATAGTTAGGATTGGGTAGGATTCTATCTATCACACCAATGGAAGCCTGCATAGGGTCTTCTGCTAGTGCCTTAAGGTTTTCCTCCTCTCTCCTCTCCATGGGCGTCCTCCACACAACACAAATCGGCTCTGGGGGGGTCAAGAGAAACCTTGGAACAGCAGGCAGGAGAAGGCAAATGATTGTGTTGTTGGACTGATCTTCTCAGTGCTACATTGAATTCCTCCCACTGTGACGTAAAGGGAATCAAGTCCATGCTCTGTGTGTTCCACTTCACCAGAGCTTAGAGCAATTCCAGTTCAGGTTTTACAAAAAAGATTACAAGCCACACAGCATCCATTGCTGGCCAGGCCTCATACTATGGTGCACTTAGTCTAAATGCTAACGATGATCCTTTATTCTATTCTTTTTTGTTATACTAGGACCAGGGCCGGATTTAGGTTTGATGAGGCCCTAAGCTACTGAAGGTAATGAGACCCTTTATATATCCAGCTGTTCTTTGTCAACAACAAATTGTCGCTGTTTTTGTGTTGAATATATGCTATATGGTAATTTATGGACCTAATAGTATCTAAAGCACATAACAAAATAATGTATTTTATCAAAGTAATTGATATAGAAATAAGCAAACCAGTAATATTTTAGGGAGCAGGCTAGCAGGCGGGACCCATTACTTACCTCAAAGGAGCCTACACAACACAAAACACTGTTGCTGTATGTAGGTAGGTTTTATTTTATTTGTTTTTTTATCTTATATTTTGGAAATGTACATCCAGCTTTTTTCTTTAATTTTTTTGGGGGGGCCCAAGAGAGTGGGGCCCTAAACTATAGCTTGTTTAGCTTATACGTAAATCCGGCACTGACTAGGACAACAACCTTCTAAAATATCTGTTTTAGGGGATAAGTTCCCCATGCTTTAAGTAAACTATATAAAATTATGACTGCTGAGTTATATAGTTGCAGTCAATAATTGTTCAACACTTGGCACAAATGTTTCTGCCAGAAATTAGAACAGTATTGACTACAACAATATAGCACAGTGTTTTTTATAAACACAGTCAACAGGGTAAAAGAAAAATGTCCTGATCCAGAGTACTCTGAGCAATCCTTGCTGGATCGGGTCCCTGTGACATCCTTTTGAATCATAGAATCACATGTGGAAAATGAAAAGAAAGAAAAGTTGCTGTGTAAAGTGCTCCGAGAAGCTAATCATGGCCTTTTCCATTCCACCCCCCCCCATCTTCTATGTCCCTGCCAACAGACACATTCTGTGGCCACTGAACATATTCAGTCCACATTGGTCCAAAACCTTTTGTACTTTCTTCCTTTTTTGTACTTCTGCTGATGCCTCCCCCTTGTGTGTGGAATAATTTCATATTGGCTACCTAAGGATCACCACTTGGAGAATGAGTTTGGTGTAGTATTGCCATCTCTTTGGTGAATATATGTCTACAGATGTACATGCCTCACAGCTAAGTGCACAGATCTGTGGAATGGGACTATAAACAATGATACAGTAACACTCCAGATCTTGCTCTTGAGAGTCAATGTCTGTAAAAAAAATATTAACCTAAATATATTATTTCCAAATAGTATAAAAAGTTTTTTGAGGCATACATTTTAAGCATCATTTGAAACTATATGGCAATGATTTACATAAAGTAATGTACAAAGTAAGTAAAAGAAATACGTAGAAATTTTGGCTTACTTGAAATGGTGAGAATCTAGACATAAGTGGCTTGATTCTGGTGCTGCTAGACCTAGATGTTAGATAACAGAAAATTTCCTGTCTTCTTCAGTCCCAAGGATTATTCTTTGAATAATGGCTTTTAGTTTGCAGATCAGCGTCTAATAGCCGTGATGTCACACCATGTCTGAACTGAGCATACAAGCTTCTTTTTTTTAAAAAAAAAAAAAGGGGCAAAGGACAAAGGGCTTTTTATATGTGATAGTTCAGGCTTTGGGAAGAAGGCCAAGCTTCCCAAATATGTATCTGCTGTTCAGCTAGTTTACTGTCCTACTGTCCTATGAGGAATCCGATCCAGAGGAACAATCAGTACCAAGATAGGTCATGTCCTCTGGAGCTCTACTGGCATCTGAGTCCACCCAGGACGAAGGGCTCTGTTTGGGAGGCAATAAACAGTCACTATCACCAGATGCAATGTTGAAGGCACCACAAAGTTGTTGCCAGGCAGATAATCATTTGGGCAGAGAACATAAGGCAAGGCACATATCAAATTCACTGCTTCCCAGAAGATACTTCATGCAGTGTTACAGGCAACTTAATTGTTTTCAGTGCCAGATTTATGTATAGGCTAAGTAGGCTGAAGACTAGGACCTCTAAATCTAAGGGGCCTCGCCAGCCCTCCCGCTCCCCAGTGGGCAGTCTCCCCTCTCCCAAAATTGCAAACCCAAGACTTCATGTGAGGGCAGGGCAACTTGGCCTCTAAATTTAGGGGGCCTCCCCAGCCTGCCTGCTCCCCAGTGCCACAGTCTCTCCTCTCCCAAAATTGCAAACCCAAGACTTCTTGCAAGGGTAGAGCAACTCAGGCCCTTCGGGTTTTTTTTTTAAAAAATGACAATACAACTTCATTTTCCTAAAAAAATAATGCTTATTCCACAAAAGGTTTACAAAGTTCAGTTATTGCATTTTTTAAAATCACCGTGGTATTTAACAATAATATCTTATGTCCTTTAGAGGAGAAATTGTGAATTGAAGAATTTTAAATACTCGTTATCATCTTTGGCTTCACTTATAACACTCTTCCATTTTCTTCTAGTTGTAAGGGTTGGGGTGGGGAGGGGCCTCACAAGTGGAGTAGCCTTGGGTCTCTCTTCATCTAAATCTGTCCCTGATTGTTTTTGTTGGGAACCTTTGAAAATGGAACTGCAGCTGACATCCATTGCAGCAAGATCAACTTGTCCTGCTGATTCTGCATTGTCTATTATGGTATGGCAGCACAAGCCACTCTACACTTCCATCACAAGATTAGGATGCATTTTTCTGTAGAGGATGATTTTGTATGGATATACCAGACCAGATGCAACAAAGCAACATATAGCATTACCTTTGGGCTAATTCTGCCTTACACTAGTATAGCCTACAAACCAGAGATGTGAAATCCGTGGTCCTTCATATATTGATGGTCTACAACTCACATAGTCCCTGATTGTTAACCATGCTGGCTAGAGCTGATGGGAATTAGAATCCAGCAACATTGGGAAAGCCACAAATTGCCCATCTGTGCTATAAATGGTGGCTGAGCTCAATAAAATGTGCAAAGATGGATATAAATGCACGGCAGAGATACAGTTCATCCCTTATATAGCCAAGACTCCCTGGAATAAACCTCACTTTCCAGCCATTGTCACATGGAATGATCATAAACTCAGGGGAAATGTAAAAGTAATTGGTGTGCATTTCTTTCTCTCTGGCCCACTGCCCTATTTTGACTGCAGTTCTTTTCAAAAAATGAGACAATTGCCATCTTGTGTCCTTAGCAACATCGCTTCACACACCCCTCCTCTCCTTCCCTCCCATCTCTGGGATAGCCTTCATGGTTAAAGAGTAATTTACCATTTTGTTTTCTTTTTCTGAGAAAGCTCTGGTATTTTCTCTGTTTCCCCATGTGGTATATTATGATGGCATTCTGCCCTCCAGACTCGCACCCAAAGTTGTTCATGCTGTGCACCTGATTATTTTGGTAAACACTGAGTGGCGAGTTTTCTGAGCCAGTGCTATCAAACAGACAGCAGCCTATCCTCTGGCAGAACAGAGCAAGGGCCACAGTGGGGAATGATTTCCCTACCCAAGAAAAATAGCTCTTCTAGCACATTTGATCTAAATTCTCCACAATTGTGCATTGGAAAGGCTTATTTCTTCAACACAGAGAAGTCCTTGGTAGGCATGTATAGAGATGAGGGGTGGGTGCATCTTACTAAATGTCTGAATTTGAAAGAAAGAGAAGGAAAGCAGAAATTAAGGACGCAACACACTTTTGCTTAGATTTATTGCTTCAGGAAGGAGTAAAGGGCTGAATAGTAGGGGGGAAAGAATCAGAAGAAGTAATCTATAGCATGGTTTAAGTGGTTCAATTCGTCTCAGAATTCTGCAGGATTTCAGTTGCCAACATTGTCAAGAAACAGGTTCATGGTGATGAAGTGACTTGTGCACACCTTCTTCGTGTAGAGAAGTGGTTCCTACTATCACTGAATCCCTTCCTTATAACACACACTCTGGATGGAGAAAGTGAAAGAATAACATCAGCCACACAATCCATTTCATCAGAGCATTTCTCGCCTCAAGCATTTTTTTTAAAAAATTGTCATTTAAACATATTGATGCACGTTCCAAACATTTCCCAAATGATCAACATAAAATAAATATAATTTGTAGTGATGAGAACAGGTCGCTTAGCTGCCACCCAAAAGAGCAGTCCATTCATCTTTTTTAACCTCTTCCCTGTACTAATATCTACTAATACAAAATCTGCATTGTGATGTGTGATGCCATTGCAGTGTCCACTTCCCAGTCTTCTGCTTTTAAGTGTGGGGGCAATTTTGCAACATGATTGATGTCATGTTACTCATTTGATTCCGATATTACTCAGATACCTTTATCGGGGACGGGATGGCCAGCTACAAAAGAAGACAGAGCTCCTACACCTTGAGCAGCTGCCACACCAACTTCACCTCCTGAAATTCCTTCTTCTACTCTACTTTGAAAGGTTCAGGGGTCTCTGCATCTGGATAGCCTAGCCTTGTGCCCTGACCATCTCTGCCCCAATTACACAAACCCCTAACTACCTGTTTTCTCCATCCTTCCCTTTCAACCTGATCTACTGCAGCCTTTCCCCAAAGCAGTGTTAGCCAGATGTTTTGGGAAACACTCCTCAGCAGCCCCAGTCAGCATTGCTGTTCTGGCTGGGATGTGGATGGGAGTTGTAGTTCAATGTATCTGAAGGGCACCTGTTTGGGAAAGGGCTGGTTTAGCACATGTGTGAGAGAGAGTGGCTGGAGAGATGGGGAATGTGATATATGCATCTCTGAGTCTGCAGCAGTTTACAGAGCTGAGCATTTCAGATGCAGCTCTCTTCCCCAGGTTGTGACTTGGCAACCCTAGATTCTATGCATCCGTTATAGGATCAAGTCCTCGGGTGCGATTTCTGCTTTATAAGAGAACCACCATAAAAATTAGAAAACAACAAATTAGAAAAAAAAGTATTCGGCATCACAAGGCCACTGCACAACACCAATACTTGTAATTTCAGAAGCAGACTAGCACAACTTTAAACTGATTTTGGGATTCAGTCCTGCCTTGTGCCAAGGTTACGTTAATGAAAACTTTTAGAATAATTTAAGCTCTTACAACAAGACATTCATATTGTACTTTTATGTGCCAAAAACCACACAGATGAAATGTATTTGACACTGGAATCCAAAAACGAATTAGAGTTGTGGATACTAACCTTCTATTGAAATGGGTTTGAAGCACCAGGGGGCATCAACCACGTTTGAATCAAAGCAACATTGCCTTGCACCACATTCAATTTCACCAATGCCTGGGTAGCCACAATTTTCTCTTGATCTTGCTGGAACATTGCATTGTCCTGAAGCTATTTAAAGTAAAGATTGATATCAACAAGTTGTTTTCTGTGAGGGAGATGATCACAAATGCTCTTTATATAGGCACCAAGCACCCTCATAAATTCATGTACTTTGCTTTTTAAATAATGAACGTTCCCCACATCAAATGGGGTGCACGTTTTGCGTGGTCGCGAGTAGCCCCCTTGGATCACGGAGCAGCTCCTGGCAGTTGGGCCTGGCACCACCTTCCCAGGTTGGATACCTGTGGACTTCACCTACTCCAGCAGCCGCACAATCCTGGCTGGGGAGGTGTTGCTGGGGGGGGGCGGATTGGCCAGGTAGAAGGAGGAATTATACAGCACACACAATAGAACTTGAGTCATACCTGGAAAGCAGCCATTGGATTCAGAGCTTCCCCACCCCCACTCCCTCAATTGGCATTTACTTTGCAGGTTAACCACCTTTTTTCCACAGCCACACAGGCACGCAGGCACTTCTATGTCAAGGTCGCTGTTGAAGGGCCGGAAAGGACTTTCCCTGCATTGGCAGGTTTCGCCTTTCCTATAGCAATTCGTCACAACTTTGGCGGTTGCAGGCCTTGGGCGGAATCCTTTAGCCATCTACAAAATTGGGGGGGGGGGCGGGGTGGTGACCCCCCACCCCCATTGCAGCATTGATAACAGGGTTCCCGTTAAAGGGGTCTCGGGGGAGGCATTGGCCATACGCCCAGAGGTCGTCACTGCCCTCCCCCTCCAGCGGCGGCGAACAGGGGGGTGGGCTATCTGCTTGAACATATGTTCTTCAGAGCTAGCCCACTCCCCACTCATGCTGGATAACCCTAAAAGTACCCAGAACCCCGGCTGGGGGCTGGGAAGGATAAACGTCCAATGCCTGAGCCAATGTCTCCCTACATCTGAATATTAATAAAGTTGTGGCCAATTTAATCCCATAGAACGTTGTCACGTGTCGTTATTTCCCTCAGGGGTTGCCCGGGGTTCGGGGGACTCCGCCTGGCCACGCAAAACAATTACATCTATTTGATCTTCTTGTAGTCATCACACTAATTACAATTCTAGTCACAATAACACTGATAGTTTTAGTGCAAAAGTAATCCTGGTATTTTCATCATTCATTGCTTTAATGTCAGTTAACGTTTATTATGGCAAACAGCCAGCATATTAAACCAGAAGAAGGGAGAGGTTCCCTGTTTGCCACACACACAGCCCCCACTTCAGAATGAAGAATGAAAGCACAACTTCTTAAAGAAGCACCTGCCCTATCATTGCTCTAGAAAAGAAGAAAACTTCTCTTCATTCATGAGAATAATACAATGTCCTGTTATGGCAGCAAGGTAAGTTTAATGATCAGAACCTTGTTGCTAGATTATTACGAGCGCAATAATAAGATCAAAATCAGTTTGAAAGCCTGATATATAGATAAACCAAAATTATTATTTTCAGACATATATTCAGCTTACCACATGGTTTTATTTGAGATATTACATATCCAACATCGGACATGGGTTTATTTGTTTATATACCTGGAAAAAATGCCATAATGTGCCATATAACAAAAGATTCAGTAGCTGCCACAAATTCCCAGCTTTCATTCTTTTTAATTCTATTTTTAATGAGCTAATTTGGTTAGTGTGGGCTGTATATTTGTTAAAGGAGCTTTAGAATTTATGGACATTTAGAAGCCAGAAGATACTGTCAATGCTGGTTAGAAGACACAACATTCATTCACTACCACATGGAATGTCTTGGCACCAATTCCAGTTCTTTTGCATGTCCCTGATTTCCGCCTGTCTGAGCAAACCTACCAACATCCTAAATGCCCTCTATGACAAATCTCTTTCCCCCCCCCCCTTGCCCACTTTAAAAATAACCAGAGAGTAAATGTGGGTGAGCTATTTTTATATTCCTATAATAAAATAAAACCAACTTCATAATATTCACACATTATTAAACACTCCTACTTCACATTTTCTTGGTTTCAAAATACAGGGTTTGGGGCTTAGAACATAAACATGAATGAAGCCTTCTTTATTAGAATCGCACAGAACTGCATTCCTAGATAGCTCTCCAATACTGCCCCATCAAGACGGCCAGATCTAGCAAAATATAAGAGAAAGTTACACCCGCCTTTGAGAACTGATATTTTGGCTGCAGTGCTACAAGCAGAACTGCAGAGGCTTGCACCGTTAGTGTAGCTTCGTTGTACGCCACTTGATTTTTTCATATAATATAAATGATAAAAGAAATACTGAAAATGCGTGCACTTACGCTGCAAGGCATTGCTGAGCCCTACAATGGTCAAAATGGCCAGAACCCAGATCATTTTGTTTCCCATTGCAGCGTCTGTGACTGGCTTCAAGGAAAGGAAGGTGGAGAATCTGTAAATGAGAACCACACCAGAGAGAGTTTTGTTTTATATATTGGCTGTGTTTGTTGGCTTGGTTTCATAGAGTATTTGCCTAAGGTGGTACTTTTTGGAATCCTGTTCTTGATATCTCTTTTTGATTAAAATTACACCATTAACACATTTTACCAGCATTCACTGTGACTGGTTTTCTCTGATAGCAGTTCTAAAAGAAAAGAAAACTGGTTCAAATATTAAACTTTGCTAAAGGCTGTTTACACATAGGCAGGTTCCACCCAAGGCTCCAGCATTTAGTCTTTAAATCCAGAGTGACATGGGAGTGAGCTTTGTGATCAAACATACACCCTGTGTAGACCTTTCATTGATGAGCCAGGGTAGGTAGAACCCATGCAGTTGAAAAGAGATCCCCAGTATTATACAAACCCATGTCTGCCATATGGATTGCTTTTGCCATTTTGAATTCCCCCTAACTCTGTGAACATTGGTGGTATGAAAAGAGGCTGCTAGAGTGGATCAACCAGGTCAGACAAGTGTCACCTGACAGATTCCCTTTGGTTGGCAGGATTAAGATAGATGGCCCTGAATGGCAGGTCTTTGCATAGGTAAGGAAATAGCCACACTCTGTCTGGAAGCAGTGTGTTTCTTTTTTCCTCCCACCTTTTCCCTACCTGTGGGGATGATGACTGAGTAAGTTGCTCTCCATAAGAAATGTGATAGTTCTGGTGGCTGCCCTAGAAATTTGATGCAGAGCAGTGAATTTGGGGCATCTATTGGAATTCAGCTGCCCCTTCGGTCAGTAAAGGTAAAGGTAAAGGGACCCCTGACCATTAGGTCCAGTCGTGTCCGACTCTGGGGTTGCTGCACTCATCTCGCTTTTCATGAGGCCAGCATGACTAAGCTGCTTCTGGCGAAGCAGAGCAGCGCACGGAAACGCCATTTACCTTCCCGCCGGAGCGGTACCTATTTATCTACTTGCACTTTGATGTGCTTTCAAACTGCTAGGTGGGCAGGAGCTGGGACCGAGCAACGGGAGCTCACCCCGTTGTGGGGATTCAAACCACCAACCTTCTCATCAGCAAGCCCTAGTCTCTGTGGTTTAACCCACAGTGCCACCCGCATCCCTCAGTCAGTATATATGTGTAAATAAAACCATACATGGCAATAAAAATCACATATCACAAAAAACCACCCACTTCCAGTGCAACTGAAACACTACGTCAAAGGAGTTCCGACCCTAAAGACTTTAGGCAACACGTGGAGACATGTTATAGCAGAGAGAAGTAGTTCATAAGGTGACTACTAGATTATATTAAGGTAGACGTACATACACTCTACAGGGTTGCTTCTCCCCTTCCCCCCTAAAGCCAAGAGATGCTCATCACAGGACTGCAATGTGTAATATTGCCAATTCTTAAACTCAAATTCTGGTTGCATTTTTTCAGTCCAAAGTCAAAGCTGTGTACTAGCAGTGGGTCTGGCTATAGCTACTGCCTATAAACTTCTCTAAAGTTGAACAGCATAGGAAGAAAACACTGCAAAGATTTACCAGCAGAACTGACCATCCTAGGAAAATAAGCTATTAGTACCAGAACTGTACCTGAATGTGGGATGGAGTGGGGGGGGAGCAGGATCAGACCAGCATTATAAAGTCTTATTTTAAACATTTATGGGGATGTGCACTGCAACTTCACCATAGTTGTACAATATTTAATGTATAAGATCACTTTTAGTTCCCTGTGGATTGTTAAAGTGTTCAAGACTCCTGCATTTACTTATAGGACAAAGAGTGAGCATTTCTTATGTTTTATGAGTTACTGTAGTTCTTGCAATTTCTTTCTCAGATCAAAGTACAACTAATCAATGGGAAACACAGTCAAACTGAGATGGAGCCTCCCAATTTCTTTATTTGCTTTTCCTGATGGACTGCAACTCCCACCATTGCTCACTAATAGCCATGCTGTCCGGGGTTGAGGAGAGCAGGAGTCCAAAAAATATTTGGATGGCTGCTGGTTCCCCCTTCCGGTACTATTGTTAATGTGTTTCCCATTGGTTTGCCCTGCTTTTATTTTAAACAGCAGTTTGCAAGAACTGTACTGTAACTCACTGGCAGTGAGAAACACTCTCCTTCACTTGTTGTCCAAGGAGTAAAGGCAAGAATTTGCATGCATTTGTATGCTATGTTTTCATCTACTTTTCTGCATCCACTGTTGCATGAGATTTTCTAGGGTTTGAAATAGTTAAAAAGCCCAATGGCTTGTACCAGAAGCCTTTAATGTGTTACTGCTTGTGAAATTTATCTCTAGCTTAAGTGGTTTCTTCCCTTTCTAAATGCTTCCTGTGGTTTCCGTCACAGTGTTCCATTGTGCCTGAAGCGGTTTAGTCATGCTGGCCACATGACTTGGAAAGCTGTCTGTGGACAAATGCCGGCTCCCTCAGCCTGAAAGCGAAATGAATGCCGCAACCCCATAGTTGCCTTTGACTGGAGTTAACTGTCCTGAGGCTATAATGCAATCATGTGGCAATGTAGGCATGTCCTTTACATGGTGGTTTTGGCTGGTAGCTCTGAAGCTGTTAATCTTCTTGTATATTTCCCCCAAGAAGCTCAAGGTAACATGGTTTTCTCCTGTATGGAAAGTTAGGCTGAGACGCAGTGGTCCAATCTGCACTATATATTTAAAGCAGCATCATATGACTTTGAACAGTCATGGCTTCTCCAAAGAATCATGGGAAGTGTAGTTCATTAAGGGTGCCGAGAATTGTTGGGAGACCCCTATTTCCTTCACAGAACTACAATTCCCACAAAACTGGGAAGAGTGATTCTTAAACCACACTGAAAATTGTACCTCTAATGCTGTCCCATGAACTGCAAGAAGATCAAACCTATCAATTCTGAAGGAAATCAGGCCTGAGTGCTCACTGGAAGGACAGATCCTGAAGCTGAGGCTCCAATACTTTGGCCTCCTCATGAGAAAAGATGACTCCCTGGAAAAGACCCTGGTGTTGGGAAAGCTGGAGGGCACAAGGAGAAGGGGATGACAGAGGATGAGATGGTTGGACAGTGTTCTCAAAGCTACCAACATGAGTCTGACCAAACTGCGGGAGGCAGTGGAAGACAGGAGTGCCTGGCGTGCTCTGGTCCATGGGGTCACGAAGAGTCGGACACAATTGAACAACAACAATGCTGTCTAGTCTTCCTGCAACAATCAAGTCATCTGGGTATAGTCATAAAGAAGGAAATCAGTATTATTCACTTGGGGGGGGGCGGGGGGTGGAAATCACTCCACCATTTCACACTTTACTTAACAAAGGGAAATGTGCTAGCTTCTTTATAATTTGCTACAAATACTGAGATGATACACTGGGTCTGGATCAATATTGATCTGTAAAAACATTAACTAATGTTATATAACTCTCAATGCAGTTTTCCACTGTAGGAAGCTCCCTGCTCTACAGCGCCTTCTGGTGTCACATTTTTATAACCAACCAGTGTAGATTCGCTTTAAAGGTCAAGGTACCCCTGACTGTCGCGGGCGATTCTGGGGTTGCTGTGCTCATCTCGCTTTACTGGCCGAGGGAGCCCGTGTTTGTCCATAGACAGCTTCTGGGTCATGTGGCCAGCATGACCAAAGCCACTTCTGGCAAACCAGAGCAGCACACGGAAATGTCGTTTACCTTCCCGCCGGAGCAGTACCTATTTATCTACTTGCACTTTGACGTGCTTTCAGACTGCTAGGTGGGCAGGAGCTGGGACCAAACAACAGGAGCTCACCCCGTTGCATGGATTCGAACTGCCGACCTTCCGATCAGCAAGCCCTAGGCTCTGTGGTTTAGGCCACAGCGCCACCTGAGATTCACTTTACAATCTAACTATACATAAGTTAAGGAATAGTGCATACGTTTTGGGGCATGCCACACTTATTTCCCTCCTGTGCTGCTTCTGTAAGGATTCTGTAAGAATTCTCCCATATATGTGCAATTCTCCCACTATTAAAAAATGTGCCATCTGTAAGCTATATTTTTAGAATGAATTTTCTTATTCCAGCCTTAAACGTATCACAGCCTGCCTTGATGCTTCAGGGTGGGTAGTTAGTTAGTTAGTTAGTTAGTTAGTTAGTTAGTTAGTTATTGAGCTTGCTTACTTGCTTCATTGCCTAAAGACTTTCTGTGGTAACTGTGTAATGTGGCCCCTCTCCTCTGTGAACCTAGATTACTACTTGTTCAATAATTTTTGGGTTGCCCAGTTAAAAGGAAGATGTTCATTCATAATACTGTAGAATGCCCATAAACAAATGACAGAGCTCCTGTAGTTGTTGTTTTTTTAATTGCCCTCCAAGAATATAAATCAAGCACCATCAGACCGATACATTTGCATTTATTCATTTATTTACAACATACCTTAAGTCTAGTGTTTTGCCATCTAAGGTTATAAATCAAGCACCATCAGATGATTACACATCTGCTTATTTACAATGTGCCTTTGCATCGACAAGGCACCATATGTAATTTAGAAATCTCGGAATGTGTTAAAGATCAAGAGCATTGATTCCCAGAATTTCTTAGGCTGGGCTCAAAGAAAAGGGGGGAGGGCTTTTCATAGTAAATAAAGTTCCTTGTTCCTTTCTGCCCACCTAGTCTTACAGTGAATGAATCTTCTGAACAGTATGTGGAAAGGAAAGACTTGAGCCTGGGGTTCTTAAACATACGTAGGAGGGAAACAGCAGTGCAGTTTTGAACTTTGAGACAGGAAATGCAACAAAATTTTAGGAGCAAGCGCTAGCTGACAATGTGGTTTTGTTTGTGTTCTTGTTGGTGGCAAACACTGCCCAACTCAAATTGCATTCAGCTATTGCTTAGGTGCCAAAAATCAGAACTCTTTAGCTGCTCAAAAAGGGATGAGTAAAACGGCCAGTTTTGTTTTTTTCTATATTTCTCTTTTTCTTTCTTTCTTAAATTCAGTTCTTCACATTTCCACATCAGTTTGTGATTATTAATATTATTATTAAAGGTCAAAAGAAAATCCATCAGTATTTTAGGCGCAAATGCACCCAGCCAACATCGTACACTATTTCTACCATCAATTGAGAGATGGGCACCACCTTCCTGCCCTGGTTGTATCTTCTTGTTTCAGGCAGGCAGCAAACCCAGTAAACCTGTCCATACTTTTCACTTTGCTGGCCTAATGATCTGGAATCTTCCTTTTCTATCTCAGTTCACCAGGAATAGGTGGGTTAGGAGAGAAGGGTTCTTGGCATGCAGGCATGCTTACACCTGAAAACTGGGTGACACCATCAAAATACTTGGATATTCTTCATTGTGACATAGTGCATTTTAAAGGGATGAGTGCAAAAGATAGTTGTAGCAGCTCTTCTGTTAGGAAGTGCAAAAACTGTGCAGGACGAAAGTTGATTGTCTTCTCTGTCCCAAACAAACATTCTGAAGAGTTTATGTGGTAATGATCTAACCTCCTCTCTTCCATTCTTCTCTCTACAATACAAATGAAGCATGCACCATTGAGACATCAATAGTATTGCTTCTCAGGAAGAAGAAGAAAAAAGCATTTAGCTATGAAATTTACTTCATAATCCACACGTTTCACAGCAGAAAAATACGACATATAATAATTGATGCCTATTCTGTGCCCTTTAGCCATATACTCACGATGTTATGGTAGTTTTTAAAAGTCAGTATTTAGGATAGGTTGAGAGAGATATAAACAACAGGTGAGGGATGATGGGAGCTGGAAATGGGCAAATAGTTCTTACTAATCAAACTTGTATTCTCATTCACAGATGGTGACTGACAAATGTTAATAATGTACTGACATGTGATTCTGATACGGTTTTATTTTATTTTACCATAAAGCAATGCTGCTTTTTAATTGGACAGACTATTCTTCTGCTTCCTTCGCTGCAATACCAGGCTGCTTCATAGCCTCCAAGCATTTCAAAATATACTACTCTGCACTCACTCACCATGTGAAATGCCACAGTTAAAAGAGCATTAAGTAATACCTGCTGTTCTCTATGCAATCTGTGTTCCTGCTTTGTAAAGGGTTGCTATGCAAAACCCAGCAGGAAATGCTTAAACTCAGCTCTGCAACTCTACCCAGTTTTCTATCTTATCTATGGGCGAACAGAATAAATTTAGGGTGTGACCAAGCTATCACTCCTATCAGGGTTGGTGCTCAAGTCTCCTGGGCTGGCCCAAATCTTTGTATATTTCCCATACTTCACCACCACCACCACCCAGTTTAGGACTGAGGTCCAGGATCCCACCCTCCTTTAATAAACACTGAATTTTAACAATTGCTCCTACGACCAACATAATACATGAAGGGAGTGCAAATCGCGCGCCCCCTTACTCCATTCACTTGTATGGAACAGGGGGAAGAAGTTGCAATTAAGGAAACCATTGATAAGGTAGAAGCATAACAGCCCCTTGACCCCACTATCAAGGTTAGGCTGGGAAGAAGAAACTATTGGAAAGCAAACCTCCATTTGTTCATGTATCCAATCCAGAAATGAGGTGATGCGACTGTAGACCCCTGGTTTATTTTCTTCTGCACAGCCCACCCAAAGCTGGTTGTTCCTACCAGCTTCCAGTATTCCGATCTTCACATACCAATGGTCCCCCACTATCTCCCTGAAAGAGACAGGAAAACAAGCTTTTGTCTGGATCTCAAAAAGAAACAGTAGGTAGAGCTGCTAATAATGTTTAAGCTAGCAGAAGTTAGTCATTCAAAAGCCAATTGATGGAACCATGGAGAAAGGCTGCAAATGTCTTGACTTCATCATGCTTTGAGGGTTGTCATTTGGCAATCCAGTGTACCTGGATTAAGTTTAGGATTTTATTTAAATCACTCAGCAAGTATAAATGAATGCTCATCTCTCCTTCCATTGACTCCCTCAAATAGATTATATTTATTGAATGGATGAAAAGATTTTTAACCTGCCCTTCGGTGTATGATACTCACAAGCAAGCTACTCCCTTCCTCATTCCAGTTTTTCTAATAACTGGGATTGGGCATTATAAACATATTATGCCAGTACTTTGTTATCTTCACTGGCTCCCGACTGCTCCTGGGCCTGATTTAAAGTGCTGCTTTTGCTTCTAAGGCCCAACTTCTTGGATATTGGTAGTATCTTCACCGCCACCAGATTGCTCAGTTAAGACAGTCACCTTTAAGAAATGACCCTACCTGACATGTGTCTATGCCTCCTTGTAAATAACCTGCACAGAGCATTGACGTAGCCACAATTCCTCCATAGACCTCTCTGGGTTGCACACTTTGTTAGAAATCAAAGGGACACCAGCTAATTCAGAATCTCTGACGTATCACCTGTTCCAAGACAGAATTTAAATTCTCCATTTAAGGGATAGCGAAGATATGGCATCTTAAAAAGTGGTTAGCTTTTTTTTAAATGCATTTAAAAAAAACAAAAAACTTTCCTAATTTCATATATTTATTAATGCCAGCCAACCAATGGTGCATTTAGTTTTCTTTAGAAATACAGTGGAGCCTCGTTTTAAAGGTCTCAGAAGTCGAACGTTTCAGCTTTCAGCGCCAAAATCCGGAAGTAACTGCTTCGGTTTTCGAATGCTTTTCAGAAGCCAACGTGCCACTGCTTTCATTTTGTTTCCCTGTTGTATTGAGACTTCCGTATTGAGTTTTCGGTTTTTGAACATTTCGGAAGTGAACGGTCTTCAAGAATGGATTCAGTTCGAAAACCAAGGTTCCACTGTAGTTGAAACATTTGTTCAATCCTATACTTTTTTTAATATTAAGAAGGAATTCCCAAATCTATCCAGAAATTCTTTAAGACTTTGTGGAGATCTTAGCTGGGCTTAAGTCTCACTGAAAGCAATCAAGCCAATATTATTGGGTAATATCCAACTTTAGTCCAGAGTAGACTATTTTGACTATATTGGATATCACTGTGTCTCATGGAGACTTGGGGCTCCTTCTCACCCCAGCTGATGGATGTGAGGAAAGAAGTCTATGTACATGACACCTTACTTCACATCTGTTAATACCTCCATTTCCATATTTTGGTCAGACTGGAATTTTTTGCTTATGGGAAAATATTTATTAAGTGTATCTCTTGAATTAATGGTTCATACATAGCAAATTTTCAGTTATCAAAAAATACATTGTTAGATTCAAATGCTGAAATACTCGCCTCCTTCTTCTGCAGCTCCCCATCCTGATATCCACACATTTTCCCCTCTGGAAAATGTTCTCCAAAATTAGGAAGACAAATTGGCTCTATATTACCTGTGTAAAAGAAATACCTGCTCTCCAAACTAGCAGTTTCATAATACATATTTTTGATAGTCATGTGAGGTTGTTATATATATCTCATTTTCCTTCAGCAACTTCAATATGGTCTCCAGTGGCCTCCAGTATAGGTAGTCAGGTCCAGACAAAGGCTGAACACACACTACACCTTATTTAAAGCACATTCTCTTCCTCAAAGGATTTTGGACCTCGTAGTTTAGCCTACAAAGGGCAACAATTCCCAGCAACCTTTAATGAATTACAGTGCCCAGAATTCATTGGAGGGGGGGGGAGATATGCTTTGTATGTGCTTTAAAGATATAGTGTGTACTCAGCCTGACATGACTTCAGCAGTAGAATTGCATAATGTGCCTTGACTCCCATCATCTGTATTGTATTGCACTTATGGAGGTCAAGCCTTTGACATTCAGCCAAAGCCTGAACTGATGACTGTTCAGAAGATTCATTGTGGCCAACAAGCAACTCTAAAGAGGCAACAAGGAGTGGGAGAGAGGAAGTTTCATGTATTGATCTGAACTAACCATCCAGTTAATTTGCTACTGTATAGACTTCGAGGGGTGATAGAGCATGTAGACTAGCACTGTAGTTCTCCATTTCCATGAAAATGCACCTCAAATAAAAACAATACTGGAAATCTGTGCATTCAAGCTTGCTTCCCCCCCCCCCAATTTTAGGTTATTCACTCTACCTCATCATAAATAATAGGTCTGTTTGTGGTGCATTAGCTTATGCTAGATCAAGGATATGTTCCTCAGCAATAAATATACTGTGGGTTTTTCTATTTGTGGAAACAAACCCATGGGTGAAAATAAGCACTCTCCATTCCAGTATTCTTTGGGAGGTTCAGCCCATCCTCATGAAAGGGACTCCAATACATGGATGAACTACCAGTGATTGCAAATACAAATTTGGGGGAAAGAGCTGTAGCTCAATGCAGAGCACATACTTTGCATGTGGAAAGTTAAGCAGCAACATATCTCCGAATACCAGTTGTGGGAAACACCAGTAGAAGAGGGTTATGGCCTTCATGCTGTATTTATGGGCTTCCCAGAGGCTGCTGTGGGTAGAAGAATATTAGCCTTGATGGACCTTTAGTCTGGTCCAGCTGGGCTGTTCTTACAGGGCCTCTCACTTAATTCTGTTGGTAGGACCAAAGTAGATATGATGTTGTTCACACAATTAATTTCCCTTATAAAAAATTATAGGCAACTTTTTGAGGATACCCCTGGGTATCATAAAACTGCTGTGGTCCATGGGCCACCAACTGGTCAGTCTTCATTGAGGTAATCAGGTGCATTCATTATGCTTACAGTCCTCAATTTTCACATGCAGTGCTTTTTTAGCTTGCAAGGGTTCCACATTCCTTCATACAAATGGAAGGATGACTTCAGGATCAGCACAGATCCTGAAGTCTTTGTTATTCTGAAAGCATGGGGATTCCCACTCCAAAAAACCTAGGTGTGTATTTTAGAGTGCTGCTGACATGCCAAGAAAATGAGTAAATCAGGTTGCTATGTGGGATTGATCATATTGTTGGATCACTTACTTACTCGTTAAAAAATTGTACACTGTGATAAAAAATGATGTAGTTTACAACACTATACAAATATAATAAAAGACACATAAAAATTAAATTCAGATATCATTGTTATCTCCAGTAGGCGTCATTGTGGGACTGGTAGTTCTTGATTCAGATTACCACAGATTAATATTGTATTTTAGTGACCAGACTGGTAGTTCTTGATTCAGATTACCACAGATTAATATTGTATTTAGTGACAGCAGTAATCAATTCTAACTTTAAATGCAGAACAAAGAGAGGAAAGAGAAAGAAATAGCAATAGATTCAAAATTACCATTTAGTGCAAGTGGTTTGGCCAGCCTAATCAATGCTATATCATTCTTCATTGTTTTGGGTTTATAATTTTTATGGTATATAATTTTGTCCACTAAATATGGATTAGCATGGCCTTCTTCGAGTATTACAAAGCCTGCATACACACTCCAAGCTCTTGGGAAGTACAAACTGAAACAAAGACAGAAAGAGAAAGGGTTAGTGGCTTCCAACCTTTAAAATCATTTGCCAAACCTGTGTGACACATTATTTTTTGCCTCAGTGCTAAATCCATTCCAGCACAAGAAGTTATTTCCAGCAATGACAGAATTACACTAAGATTCACAATGTAGGTCTTTCAGGACCAGTGTTATATGGTCGCAGTGGCCACTCCCAGTCACCAGTCTAGCTGCCACATGTGAGAAATGTTACTACAGCTTCACCAGGCACTGCTGCGTCATTTAAAAACCTGGCACTATGTGGGCAGGACACTTACTTCACAACTGTGGTCCAGCTAGGATTGGGGTCAACAATTGGTTGGAAACAACCCACGCAATAGGTGTCTGCAGTGCAAAAACATGGCGAACAAGACAAGGCACTTACTCATAAACACAGTGGGCTGCTGTTACAATCCACCAAGGGGTGATGATGGATCCACCACACAAATGATATCCTTGAAACTGAAGGCTGGCTTGCCATGGCCATTGCTGGGGCATCGATGCATTTCCTCCCACTATACGGGGGGCATACCTGGACCTAGCACCACACGCTGTAGAAAAGGGAAAGTAGTGTCACTGGGATCACAAGTGAGGAATCCTTATCTGGATGAGCTGTACATACAGAGGTGTACCTAGGGTCCCTTGTGCAAGGAGCTGTATTGGTGCCCCTGGGGGAAAGGCCCTTTAGCACAACAGCCACATTAGAAAGTACTACATTTTACACAAGTACTTGAAGTGTCTGGAGTGAGGGTGAGGTGAGGAGGAAGGGCAAAAAAACACACACCTTTGTGCTGCAGTGTGAGAAGGATGGGAAGCTTCTCCTGTGTTTGATCTCACTGTGACAGTGTTGGTGCGTCACTACACACAAATACTTCATACACTCTATAGTCCAATAGATGATTTTTGTAATAAAAAACAAACAAACCCAGGCCTGAGCCCCTAGCAGGGGCTGGTCTCGCTAACTCCTAGTTATGTCTCTGGCGCATATATTTTTAAAGACACAATTCTTGAATTTAAGTCATGTTTAACTCAGAGAGACACATAAGAATATTCATTTCTTGACTGAACTCATGAGAAATATATTGTCTTACTTTGGGGGTGTTCCCAAATCACTCTCTCTTTTTCTCTAACTCATCTGCCAGTTCTTCTTGTATAATTTTTCTGTCCTAGTTGCTAAAATTTTATTTACAGAAAGGAGATTTCTGAGAATTGCTGTCAATTTTCACCCACTGGAAGGTCTCCTGCACATGATTTGGAGCAGCTACCATGATCTCGACTTGCATATTTCAACTTGCACAAACCAACTTTTAGTTTGAACATCTCCCACAATTCTTGGTGTCAAACTGATGTTACATTCTGCTGTTTTTCAAAGCACTTACCCAAACATTTTAGAATAATCACATAGCCTGAGGCACACTCTTCTCTGAAATGAAAAGAAGACAAAGTGATAGAGTTGAATGCTTGCTACGGTACCTCTTTTCCACTTCATCAAATCAAATTGAGGTTCAACATGTTAAGTCTAAAAGAAGAAAAAAAAGAAACCCCTTCTTAAAAGTATTCTTCCAGCTTCTGTTGCCTTTTCATTTTTATTTAAACTGTTTTAATTGTTTTCATATATGACATAGTATCATTGGTGGGTTTTTTTGCTGATTTTTAAAGATATGAAATTGCTTTGATTTATTTATAAGAAGTGATTTGTAAACAGAATTAAATAAATAAATAAAGCACCCTTCCTTTGTATTGCTATGAGGCAATGGTTTTGAGGGGGGCCTCCAGGGGTCCTGTGCACTTTTCTTTCCCTTCCCACCTTCCCCCATTGCTGCACTGGTTGTTCACTCTTACACACACACACACCAGATGGTGGTGGCAAGGGGTAAAACTGGTCCCTGTTTCTTTCTTTTGCTTTGGGGAGGGAGAGAAAGAAAAAAAGGACCATCTATTTACTTCCTGTCACCTGGTAACAAGGGTGCCAACTCCTAGGGGCTGAACCCCCTTGGCTCCCTCCCCCAATATTTGTTAGTGGAGAACTGGGCCCCTTAGTGTTTGTTCGGGCATCATGTGTGACATCACAATGTCATACACAATGCTCGGACACAGCACTGTCGTGCAAGCCAACAACATGGCAGCTCCTCCTTCTCCTGCTGCAGAGGAAAAGCAGACCCTGGCCTATGGTGGTGGCAGGAGGCCAAGAAGCCCTGGCCATGGAGGCTGGGGCTGTGTGACGCCTAGACATGATGTCAGTCCCCCCCCCATCACTTTCCTGAGTCAGTGTGCCTGCATGGTAAGCTGGGGTGGGGAGGAAACGAACAGACCCCCTTTTCTGTTCCCCCACCCCCCAAACAAAAGAAAGAAAAAGGGACCCATTTCTCCTGTTGGCGAGGTGGTAAGATTGGAACAGTATTCTTCAGCCACCGAATGCCTGCGTAAACACAGATGTTTTCCAATACTTCCTGAATAATTACGGAGACAGGTGCACCTCAAAAGGGAGAGCATTTCACACTGGGGAATCACCACTGAAAAGGCCCTGCCATGGGTCTAAGGGTCTAAGATGGTGTGTACTGCAGTCCAGCCCTACCAGCAGGACTGGGTCGGAAGAGTTTATTTTAAAATTTATGTACGTATCTTTCTGTAATTTAGCATCTGAGACATACCGTAAGGATGTAGTGTTCTGTGGAGATGTCAGCTGATCAGCTGACAACCAATGATCTGCAGCAACAAAATGCCTCTGAAATGCTCTTCAATAGCGGTGACCGGGAAGGCCCTCGAACTCACAAAGCTGTAAATAACAGGAATTGCCTTGAAAATTCAGCAACATTCTGAACATTTACTTCATCTATCACATGGCTAGCCTACCTGCTGGCTTGATATAAAGTTTTTATGGAAATATGGCAAATAGTTTTAAGGAAACCCTGTATTAAACTAACGGATAATCAGTGAACACACACGAAAATCCCACTGTGGCTTCTGATGGATCATCCTGCTGTTGTTTTACTTGTCTATTCACATTTATATCCTGCCTTTCTCTCAACATGGAACCCAAAGCAACATACACGTAGTTCCCTGGTGGTATCCCATCCAGCCTCTGACTGTCATCAGAACATGCCAACCTAAGGCCAACCTTCTTGCTCAGATTGCTTGAGTATAGCCCAGAATTATAGTTTGGCATTTCCTCAAGAGGTATCTAATGTTTTGGAAATAATTGGGAATCTCTGTAACTGAATGAGATATCAGTCAACCAGGAGTGAACAACATGTTGCCCTCCAGATATTATTGGACTATAGCACCCATCATCTCTGACCATTCACCATGCTGACTAGGTTGCCCATCTCTGCTTTGTTGCCTGCCACCCTCCAGCCAAGGGAGCAGGCCAGGGTGTTTATGTGCATGAATGAAAAAAATAGTTTGCACTGTCTGAAGGGATGGAATCAGAGAGGGAGCTCAAAGTTGGCTGAAGGCCCCTTGCGTAGGAAATGTGGAACTGACCTGCTGATTTTAGGGCTGTTTGCTACTTGCCTCCCCTTTGACTCTACCAACATTTGTAAAAAACATAGAGTCGCAATAAGTCTCCTGTGCCATCCTGTGTCAAAAGCAGGTGACACAGGGACAGCAACAAAAAGCCCCTGTCAGTTTCTTGGCAAAGTTCTGTTAATGCAATTTGTTTGTTGTTTACAACATTTGTATGCTAATCACATAACACAAAGTTATATTTCCAGGGGCTTTACTGATTAATAGAGTTTTGTAGTAAATATGCACTTTCTGCAAAAATAATAAATAATCAGCACTTTGCTGCAGAAACCACCTTGGGTACATGGGTTGCATTTCAGAAAGCCAGGTGTAACGAGAGGGACTTTCCTTTTAAAGCAAGCAACAGTTTGACATACGAATCCTTCATTTCCGCGGTCATTTCCTATGCAGTACCTTGAGATACCTAAGTATTTACATGTAACTCTTCCATAGGTTTCTTGCCAGTTTTCTGAACACACAGTCCTCCAGGCTCCATAAGCAAACACTTGCAGCACAGCCTTCTTGCCACTCAGTCTGACTGTGGGATACAGAGAGAAAGGCCGTAAATAGCTAATAAGCAACTGCTGCGACTGAATCAGTGTATACTAATGTACTGTATCTCTCGATGAATTTTGGCATTGGTTTTTGTGCATTTGTTCCTATTTCATGCAATAAAGGTAATAAAATAATAATTTTACTTGTACCCCGTCCATGGCTGGGTTTCCCAGCCACTCTGGATGGCTTCCAACAGGAGATTAAAAATACATTAAAACATCAGTCATAAAAAACTTCCCTAAACAGGGCTTTATAACAAAATAGGTTATAAATGTAAAATAAAAAATTGCTATCTTGAAAACCCATGAAGGTTGAGATCTTCCACCCCCTCCTTACTCTGTTCCATTGCTCTCCCCTGCGACGGTGGCAAAACAGGGGGAGGGGGGCCCTCTCTGCTTGAACATATGTTCTCCAGAGCCAGCCCAATCCCCACACATTCTGGATAACCCTGATGTCCCCCAGAACCCCGGCTGGGGACTGGGAAGGATATACACCCAATGCCTGAGCCAAGGTCTTCCTACATCTGAAACTTAATAAAGTTGTGGCCAATTTTAATCCCATAGCACGTTGTCTTGAGTCATTATTCCACTCAGGGGTCACCTAGGGTTGGGGGGACTCTGCCTGTCCACACAATGCAGTAAACAATGGTCAAACATGTTTTGTCTGGGAATATTGAATGGAATGTTTCAAACAGAGCTTGGATTTAGTTTTTAATAAAAAATATCAAAGCTAAGTTTTGAGGGGAAGTAGCATGTGTAATCCAGAATCAAATCAAAGTTACCACATCTATACTCATCCTCTCCATCTTTACAGTTGAAGACTCCATCACATCTTGCTGTTTGGTCAATACATCTAAAGGACGACCTGCACCGAAATCCCCCAATGCAGTTGAAGTAAACTGACAGAATGAAAGGAAATCATATCAAGTTAAGACAGCATATCCTTGGCTTGGCAGCAATATTATGATTATGATGATTATTAATTTATATACCACTTAATTGTAGTAAAGCCTCAAAGCGGTTAAGATATATTCCTTTAGATTAACATGCTGAAAGAAGGTTTGAAAGGGAATTTGTGAATTACAGGCCTAAGATAGGGTTGCCATATTTCAAAAAGTGAAAATTTGGACACAGAAGTTGTTAGTTTTGCCCAGAGTTGTTGACCTTTTTTGGCTAAATCTTTAAAAAGTGAAGTTTTTGAGCTATTTTAAAGAAAATTCATCAATAATTTGACTTCTGACATGGGTTGCATTATGCCCAGGTTTCCCTGGACATTTCAGTGATTTCTGCCTGGGCACTCTTTCTGAGTGCTATATCCAGATGTATGGCAACCCTACCTAAGACAAGATAGCATACAGCCCCACATTCCAAATACAGAAGCCAGCCTCACTGGCAGCTGAAATTTACACCAACGTTGGTGATCGAACAGTTTCCTCACCTAACCACTGCACTTGAAAGTGACAGTTTAGTTTAGAAGGCCCAGGGCAAACTGTGTGATGCCCACAACTTTATCCTCTGACAGAGGGGGATGTATGGGGGGGGGAGCTCAGGAGGAATGGTGGAAACACTGTGACCAGTGCCCCCACCACCTCCATCATTTGTGGCCTGAGATGAAACTTAGCCATGCTCATTCATTTCTATGGCTCTGCTCTGAATACCACCCCATATTTCTCAGACTTGGTTGAATAGCAGATAATGGCACGTGATTGGCTGTGCTGGACCACCTGATTTCCAAGACCAAGAGGATTCTGGTCTGAAATGTTAAAAGTGTCCAGGCTCAAATTGCCATTGTTCCTTCATTCAGTTGTCCTGATGATGCAAACAGAAAGGAATTGAAGCCTGGTCTGCAGAGCTCCATGTACCACATGAGCCTTGGGCTTGCCGATCAGAAGGTCGGCAGTTCAAATCCCCGTGATGGGGTGAGCTCCCGTTGCTCTGTCCCAGCTCCTGCCAACCTAGCAGTTCGAAAGCACACCAGTGCAAGTAGATAAATAGGTCCCACTGCAGCAGGAAGGTAAACGATGTTTCCGTACACTCTGGTTTCCGTCACGGTGTTCCGTTGCACCAGAAGCAGTTTAGTCACGCTGGCCACATGACCCGGAAAGCTATCTGTGGACAAACGCCGGCTCCCTTGGCTTGAAAGTGAGATGAGCACTGCACCCCATATTTGCCTTTGACTGGACTTAACTGTCATGGGGTCCTTTACCACATGAATGCTACATCCATCCAGAGTTCCATATGTGTCACAGGTCTGCACCCAGTCACCATGTTGCTGAAAGTCAATCTCAGTACACTGGAAGTAATCATGTGAGTTGGTCCTAACTGATACGTTCTGGCAGTGTGCATTCTGTTGATTATGGCAATGACTTTATTAAATACCAGTTCTGTTTTATAGATCTCATGCTGAGGAGTTAAAGTGTGTGTGTGTGTGTGGTGTGTGTGTGTGTGTGTTTAAAATCAATAGGCAACCTTTGGCAGCAGGTTAATCCTATTCTCAGTAGGAGACTCATAAAAAATGCAGACTCTTGAATGGTTAGTTGAGAACCTAATAAATAAGTTATTTGGTACTCACTTCCCAGGCCAATGGCAACTGCTATGATTACAGTGAGTAATAAGGCAAGGATAAGGGGAAGCAGCCCGAGTGGAATTAAACCATGGCACGGAGGTGTCGGAATGTCTCCTGGAATAAATAAAAGAAGCAAGAAACAACAACCTCTGAACAGGACATACAACATTAAGTTTTGCACTAATTACATTTAATCAAAATAGCATCAGCTGCATTCATTCTTTGATGTGCTATTTTATATTCTGATGCCCTGCATTATATATACAGGCAGCAACCATTTTAGGTGTGTCCAATTGATGCGCGATTGCTGACACGCAAGTCCTTTTGGACCCAGAAAAGGGCAACATGGGGGCAGATTTTCGTACCACTGTCATACCTTCCAGATTAAATATGGATCAGGCCATGTTTTCTTGGATTCCAACTCCCACCATTAACCATGTTAGCCAGGGCTGATGGAAGCTGGAACTCACTAACATCTGAGGGGTCCCCAGTTCCCCATCTCTGGTATAAGTCATTTAAGGTTTCCCTAAATCTGGGGGGTTAAAATGAGGTTTGGGAAGAAAGGGCCACTAATTCCCACCCCAGAACTTCTTGCATTCCTACCATTTTCATTTTCACCGGGATCTATTTTGCTTGTTGCAGGCAGAACAATCTTTTGTAGAAAAAGCAGAGCTCAGATCCTGGCAGTTCATCTTCTACAACGGAGACAATTTCAACGGATCCAGGACTGGAATCTGTTTCTTCGACCTTAACCAACAGAAAGAGAGAGAGAGCACAAACACACACACTGTAAGACAGTGCAAATTCAGGTCAAATCAATTACCAAAAGAAGACTTTCAAAGTTTTTTCTTCTTGATGCAAGTACTCAAGCTGCTCCAGGAAAATATAGTTACTGAGGATCAATTGAAAACCCATTTTGCTTTTATTGCATGTGACCAGTAAGGAAATTTCCAATTGCACTGGCAAGGGGTAAGAGATAATCCTCCACACTTCCCCACATTCTACTTTCCTGGTGCCTGTAATTTAGTAAGAAAAAACTTGATACATAGCTTCATGCCACATTTGTAGCTAATGTCTAGTTTTGCCCTAAACTATGAATCATCAAGGTCAGAATCTCACTTCTGCCATGAATGAACTCACTAGGTGATGCTTGGTAAGCCACACTCACTCAGCCTTAGCCCCCACCCACAATCTGTAATATGGTGGATAAAATATGATAGGAAAAGCGGTGCATGCTATTAGATACAATGCAATGCATTGCCAACATCTTACAGAATCTTTCCAAATCCCAGCTGTCTTGATTTTAGAGTTCAGAACATCAGTCAAGTTTGGCCCTTGGCTAGAAAATATTAGTCGATAAACTTCAAGGACTTAAAGTGTTGCTCAACTCTGTCTTTCTCTATCGCTACACTGTCATTAATTTGACTCCCAAAAAGAGTCACACAAATGGTACTTCATTAAAAGCCAAAGATCTTTCCTCGTGCCTTAATGCAGCTGTAAACAACCCATTTAAATTAGGAATGCACACAGAATCCTCTCATCTGACTCACTGAGCCTTTTAAATTCAACAAAAGAACCTTTCAGCCTGGCATTCCTGGTAGACACTATAGTGGAAGGAACAGTGAAGTGTTCGTTGAAACAATTATTTATGGTCTAATTTGGTGGTGATTGTTTTTTTCTCTTCCATAGGAAGGCTTTGGAATGATTCCCAATGAGAGGCATACATAGAAAGCACAGCTTGCATCAAACTGGAAAGCCCACCCCAGAAAGATTCATGAGCAAACTATAGCCCTGTCAGCTCTTGCTTGTAGATATTTCCTGCAGCACATATACAGACACTACTAATTTAGATTTCCCCGGCCTTAACTCAAACCAAATGCCCAACAGGTAGAACTTAGCCTCATGTGCAGCTCTGGACAATGTGTCGTGATAACAGAGAACAGTGTCACAATGATCCAGCACAGAATCAGATGTGCTTTGTGGCTCCACACAGGCCTAACGTCAGCCTATGTGGCCTATATCAAGTTTAGCCAATATGGTGCTTTCCAGAAGTACATGGACTGCTGTTTCCATCATCCCCGATCAGTGGCCATGCTAGCTGGACCTAATGAGAGCTGGAGTCATCTTGAGGGCACTGCATTGGCTACCCCTGGGCTAAATGAATGCAAATGGGAGGAGAGGTGCTATGGTAGCAGAGTCTTCCCTGGGCTGCACCCATTCATCAAACATGTGCAGGAAGCCTCGTGCATACACTGGTCATGCACCCAGAAAACTCTCTACAAGGAGTCTGATGGTGGGATGTAAGCTGGAGGGTGGTGGAGCCTGACACCACAACACCAATACAGTGGTGCCCCGCTAGACGAAAATAATTCGTCCCGCGAAAATTTTCGTCTAGCGGGGTTTCGTCTTGCGGAGCGGCAATGGGAGCCGCGCTCCGCAAAACGAAAAAAAAAAAAGACGAATTTTTTCGTCTTGCGAGGCAGCCCCATAGACTTTTTCGTCTAGCGGGGCAGCCTCCCGCTAGACGAATGCTTTCGTCTAGCGAGTTTTTCGTCTAGCGAAGCATTCGTCTAGCGGGGTACCACTGTATGCTCCTCCATCTAAGTATATTCATATAGTCCTGTTGGAACATTAGGAGAGGATGTTGCATTGTGGCCTGTGCCTTTTAGCACCTCTCAAATGCCCTTCCCCTACCAGTGACTATCTATAATCACCTCCCTGTTTTTTTGGAATTGTAGAGAAGAGTTTCCAAGATGAATTGTCCTAAAATCCTTATGAATTTCCACGAGGACTTTAAAAAAATTTTTTCACAAACTGCTGTGGCAATGTGAAGAACTGTTAGATGACAGGGACTGGGCAGAGGAGTGGTGGTAGAGACTCCCCAGCCTGACCTTTCCAGAGAAGAAGGAGACAGTTCAGAATTACAACAGGGGTTTGAGGGAGGTCACAGCTCAGAGGGAGATGAAGGGAAAGGCTGCGAAATAATGGGAGAGGAGGAGGAGGAAGCACCAGGGGAGAGGCAGCTGATGGACTCAGTGTCTTTAGAAAGCATTCCAGACGCCCCCCTCCTAGAACACGGTGGGCCTTGAAAGTAGGAGAGCAAGGAGCTCTAAGGCAAAAGGCCCTTTTCAGCACCAGTAGCAATGACTCATGAGGAACTGGGAGTGATGGAGGGGGTGGGGTTCCACTCGGAGCAACACCATTACTCCAAGAGACTGCAATTCTAAGCCTCTCTCTGTGAATATTGCATAAAAAGCATTGGTAATAACTTTCCTTATCTTATCAGTTCCTGGCAACCTGCCGTGAGGAGGATGGGGTTGGATCCTCTGACACCTGGCAGAATGATTAGGGAAGAGGGAGAACTGAGTCAAAAGTCAAAATTGGCATATTTGCCCATCCCTAACCATAACTCACATCATCACTGACCAGTAGCTATGATGACCTGGGCTGATGGGTGGCTACCGGCTCCTCACCCATGGAGCGCAGGATGTAGTTTAACGATTTCACCAACAGGGTACAGTCACTAGGAACAGCTCCTGTGCATGAGCACTTGAGATTGATGTGTTCTTACACCCCTACAATTCCCATTACAGCTTCCCTCCTGCCTCATTCTTGAGAACCAACAACTCTAAAAGAAACAGCTCTTCAAAGTATGGGATGTGATAGAGAAAGAGGAGAGAAATGTTTGCCCTCCGCTAGGGATCCACTTACCATTGTTGAAAATCCAACTGCTTTCTCTTTTCATTATAAAGCTTAGCCAGCTAGAAAGCCTGCCATCCGCTCTGCAGATATTTTCATCCAGAATCGCTAGCTGATTCATTGTAGCAGATGACATTATTACTGGCGTCAGTGTAATTCAACCTGTCCAAAGGTATCAGGTAGCCTAGAATGACTAGGAAGGTAAAAAGGCAGCAATCGTTTTAATTAACTGTAATCAGCATTGTGGAAGTATTTGCAAACATAAGCCAATAATCTCTGACCATGTATGCTTGCCTTTTCTTTTCAGCCCAAACAGAAGAAACTGGTTATTTGGCTGGGACAAGTTGTCTTCATTAATTCAAAGGATCCTGCTTGGGGTGGAGCAAAGCGCATCTTATAAGATGATCCCTAGATAAAAAACATTTTGGTAACAGAGAAGAGATGGCTTCCAAGAATACTGGAAGATAGCAGTGGGTTATTTCATCTGTCATACGCATTGAACCAGCAGATATTTCTGAGATATAGCGTGACAAGTGAAAACAGTTTTCCGCTGCTTGAAGACTTGATGCTCCTTGATACTTCAATATTTTGATGATACTTCTAGATAATCGGATGATGGAAATTTTTTTGATTTTTCACCATCTTGGGCTGGTACTCCAACTGTATATTTTCCTAGAGACATTAGAGATGGTTGTGGTCATCGCTGCCTTAATAACCTCAATAGCTGAGTTACTGTAACACACAGCTGCTCTTGAAAAGGCTTTGGAAACTTTAACTGGTGCAAAATGCTGCTGTCATGTTGTTAGCTGGCTCTAGGTGTGCAATACAGAGCATATAACTCTGATTTTGTAAGGTCTACGCTGACTGCCCGTCTGTTTCCTGGTTCAGTTCAATAAATTGGCCTGATGTGTACCTTTCAACCCCTAAATCTTGTGGCTCTAAGTGCCTTAAGAACCATTTCCCCCATATGTAACCTCTTGCACGGTCCACTCTGTATCTGAGACTCTGCTCCATTTGACCCTCCTAAATGAAATAATTTGGGTGGGCATCTTTTGGTTCTCTTTAGTGGCACACGCTCTATAGAATGTGCCTCGCCACCCATCCCCAAAGGAACCACCTATATGCATCAGGCTTAGCATAGAAGGTTTTGGGCCTAATAAACCTCTTATTATTTGTTTTTCTTTATTTGTTTTTGCTCTATGGCTTGGAGAATCACTTTTTTAAAAAGTGTGTTTGCTTATCTTTGGTTAATTGCTTTGTGTTTTATTGCTTAATTTGTTTGTTGCTAAGGCTGCTTTGTTTCCACCTTTGAGAAAAGTGGGATACAAATTTGGGTAGATATTCAACTAAATTTAACTCAAGTAGACCCATATAACTTGTTAATTTCAATAGGTCTATTCTAAATAAAAAGTATTGGAATACCACCCATATAAAATAAAACAAGCAATTACTGGTAATATCTCACTAGGCCTCCAAACTGTGCTGGTCCCGTGGGCATAGCTGTCAACTTTTCCCTTTTTTATGGGAAATTCCCTTATTCCAAATAGGATTCCTCACAAGAAAAGGAAAAGTTGACAGCTATCCCCATGGGTAATGCAAGAGGTGAGGTCCAAGTCTGGTCCGAAGTCCAAGGAGCCAACGAGGGGTCAGGCCGATGAAGTCAAGGCAGGGTCAGGAACAGGAACACAAGCAGGATCTGGCAAGCAGCAATGTTGCTCCCACAACCTGGGACAGGGACTGACCGCCCTTTTATCTCTGGCGAGGTAATGGCCGGTCCCGATCCCCGATGACTCACCACCCTGTCTCACCTGAAGGCGAACACTCCTCCTGCAAGTACTCAGGTCTCTCTCCTCTCAGCCCTGAGTCTCTGCAGATCAGGAGACGCCGGAGGGTTACCAGACCCAGGGGCCGCCTCAGCCTCTCCTGACCCAGCCGGTAGTGGGCCAGCTGTCAGCAATGAGGTATCCTCAGCACCTGGAGCCAGGACAGGCTCAGGCCCCTGGCTCAGCCCAGCTGGTGCTTGTTGCAGGGGAACCTGAGCAGACTGAGGCTCTTCAGGAACAGGCCCCAGACTAGGCTCAGCTGATGCCTGCAGCAGAGGATCCAGTGCAGACTGAGACTCCTCTGGTTCTGAGTCCGAGCCCGAGTCCCAGGCCATCACACCAACAAACATCCAGCACAAGAATACCATTAATGTTGACTCAGTATTCCTTTGGAGTAAAAATGAATTATGACCCAGGAAATGTTGATAGGCTATAGTTGGTTGATATATGTCACAGAATTACATATAGCACTGCAGTATATAGACATTTGCAGCTCACATGGGACCTGTCCTGTGTGTGGTATTCAGTTTTTCCCTTCTAGCCTACTTACAGTAGTAATTGTAAGAGCTACAACATGCTGCAAAAACAGGATATCAGCTTGTGTCAAAAAGATCGGAGGAGGTTTTGAGGTTTTGATTTTATCTTCACAGACTCTGCCTCCCCACTTTTTCTCTGTGTTTGTCTTACATGCATTCCCAAAAGAGAAAGAGAAGAGATGGCAGAGGCCGAGACACCGCTCTACGCCAAGATCTTGAACAAGTACAAAAACAGAACGACCCAGTCCTTACTGGAGCCTCTTTTGGCCGCTGAGTTCCCTGTACACACAGCGTGAGTACCTCTGGAGTTACATTGCCATATAGCCCTCTCTGATCTGTTTGAAAAGTTTAATCTGTAAGCTAAAAGACTGTGTGGAGCCATCGACATCACAGAACATCCCCTTCTGTATTGCAGCAAGCTCGGCTCTTGGGTTGGGTATCACAAGAGACTTATGGGTATGCTTAGATTTCCTCTAACAAACCTGTTGAGGGAGATTATTGGCATAGTTTTACCATAAAGTCCTGTATTGTATTGACCAGTACGTTGCCTCTGTATATTGTGTCAGATTTGCCATGGCAAGAGCTGTAAGGGAGCCTGAAACCCCAGAATAGTTGGGGGTTTATTTTAGCTTGTGTTTTTATATTGTGATGTTATGTTGTGAACCGCCCTGAGACCTGCGGTTATAGGGCTGTATACGACAACTACGGTACCTTTACTACTACTACTAATAATAATAATAAATGCACTATGAAATAAATTACTTCTGTGGGGAATCTCAGCTCTCAGGGTGCTTAATAATAATGCTAATAGTATTAACTCTAATATATAATTTATGTGGCACTTGCAGCTAAGCTCTCTACACAATGTTTTAAAAAGATAGGCATTCCCTAGTGCCTTTCAATGAGCTCCCTAATCTAACTAATGGTGCTTAGTCATGTCTCCTGGTGGCATTTGAGGGAGGCCTAGCTGGTGGTAGCTTCTACACAAGCTGGAGCAGTAACCATTTTTGCGGTGGTTTAAAATCCTGTGACACTGGGGCACTGAGATGGATGGAGCAGCAGAAAGCACAGAGCACCTTGCTAAGGACTATGGGATGTGTGTGTGTGTGTGTGTGTGGTGTGTGTGTTTTGCACACAAGTCCATGCTGCTCACTTGAGAGAGGATAGAAATGTTTAGGAGAGAATACCATGCAATTCACTTTTTTAAATTATGATAGTGGCAGCCATGCAATAGGTTTCCAAATTATGGTTCCCAAATAAGATCTGTGTGTCAGAGTAGCTCAAATTGAATGCCACATTTGCTTGCTTTTATTCTTTCTTACTGTACTGCCTATATTTATATGTTGTCCTTCTGCCCAAGAACTCAAGATGGTTTACAGTTTAAAATAATGGCTTGTGATTTGAAACACACGAGAAAAGGGAACAGGAAAAGAATTACACACGTTCTGAAGTTACACACTCAGGATTTTCTTCTGATCTCTTTTAAAACTTTGTGTCTCTAGTACTTGGGTAAAAAGGTAAAGGTAAAGGGACTCCTGACCATTAGGTCCAGTCACAGACGACTCTGGGGTTGTGGCGCTCATCTCACATTACTGGCTGAGGGAGCCAGCGTACAGCTTCCGGGTCATGTGGCCAGCAGCGCAGCGCAAAAGAAACACCGTTTACCTTCCCGCCGGAGCAGTACCTATTTATCTACTTGCACTTTGATGTGCTTTCGAACTGCTAGGTTGGCAGGAGCTGGGACCGAGCAACGGGAGCTCACCCCATTGCGGGGATTCAAACCATTGACCTTCTGATCGGCAAGCCCTGGACTCTTTGCTTATTTCTCATATGAATGGAACTGTATGATCACACATGAGCAGTGTTTTTACAAGCAGTGTTTTGCATACACAACATTCAACATGGAAACATTTTGCAGGCTTGCCACTTTTCAGTGATCCTGGTATGGTGTCTGTAATGGTAATCTGGCATGCAGAAATTAATCAGATTAAATATTTCAGGGAGGTAAAATGATGGAGAAAGCTTCACCAGTTTAATGTCTTCATGTCAGGCTGCTTTTACAGTCACAGGAACAAAACCATGAAGAGAGGGAAGAGGATGACGCACAGAAGAGTGGGTGTAACATTTAAGCATATAAGGCTGCAACATTTAGTTGATTAAAAAATCTTCACATAGATTTAAAAGTTTCCCCAGTTAAACAGGAAATAGATTTTTAAACTTGAACTATTTTTAACATCATTGCTTACCAAAAGAAACCACAGCATCACAGGAGATGGAGATTGTACCTGAGAAGAGGCACTCCCCTTTTCCTGTCATGTATGCCTCTTTTAACCAAAACAATGGGTGCTTCTTTCTTCATAATGATAGTTGAGTCATTGACAAATTTGTGAGAATGAAAGTATTATCGACTAAGGGTGAATGATCGTGTCAATTTCGATTTTCTAAGTTTCTCATTTTTCCAATCTTATATTCAGTTCTTCACATTTCTGCTGCAATCTGCAATTATATTATTATTTGCAAAAAAATCCTAATGAATATTCTTTAGCATTTTATGGTGATTTTCTTATAAACACATGTTTGTATATAGTTTTGATTAATACTGTATATACATTTTTGCAAGCCATTTCCCAAATAGAATGCATTTTTGTTATTTTTCACTAATGTATGTGGGTTTGTTTGTTTATTTTTGCACACTCCTCCCTAATGTATGCATTTTAGTAAATATTATTTAGCTGGAGAACTTAATTGTAAAATTCTGGGAACTATGAATTTTGAGAGATACCTGTGTTTCAGATTCTGTATTGGTTCAAAAAGTGCAAATTAGATAATTTCTTATTAAAACATGAAATGAATTGGATTTCTCATCCATCTCTATTAACAATTCATGAAGCCATTCACAACCTCCTGTCAGTCCAGCTGCCAAGGCCACATACACACAACTTCTCTGTCTCAGCAAAAGCCATATTTATCCATTGTAATCTTCTCTGTGGACTAGGGATGGGGAATATGTGGCGCCCTAGATGTTGTTGGACTACAACTCAGTTTTGCTTGACCATTGCCCATACTGGCTGGGGCAGATGGGAGTCAGAGTCCTACAAAATCTGGAGTTCTACAAAAGCAAACCTTTCTACTGCTGTTATTCCATTTTGCTCATCTTGTCTGTTTGGGGGTTTGCTGAATCTCATGGTTCTTTGTGTCTGGCAGGGCTGGAATAGCAAAACTGATCAGTTAATGAATCAAAACCCATTATGCCGAATCAACTACAATTTCTTTATTCAGGTGGAAGTCCTGGTATTTGGAAAGTGGAAAATCTCACAACTTGTTAAAACGCAAGATAGGCAGCCATATTCTTGGTTTCAGAATCTAAATTTAGCCGATGCAGAAAGTCATTATGTTCAAAAACTTCCCCACAGCCAAATACCAGAAGTGCAGGATACTGTTCAAGTGTGATTGTGGTTTTGTTCTCACATAGTGGGTTCATTGTACTTTCCTCAGGCTAAAAGCTTTGGCAGCCACTGGGCAAAAGACAGCAGAAGATGCCGCAAAGTGGTGAGTGTGCAAAAGCTGTACTTCTCATGACATGAATTGAGGGTATTGTTCCATCTTTTGCCGGGGGGGGGGTTCCCCCTACACTGTATCTGACTTTGTAGGAAATGATGCTACAAAATCGCAGCAAACTCAAATATATATTTCAGCAATGGAATGAGAAAATTCAGTATGGCAGCATGTTAGATTTACTATCAATCCCTGGCCCTGAGCCTTCTTCCCTTGGGGATTCCCCAGCTGGTGCCTCCCCCACTCCTCTGCAACCAGGCAGTGAATGACAATGGTGGCTGGCCTGTTAGGGCAAATGGTGCTCTGACACATCAGTTCCAGCCAGCAGTACAGCCTCTTTAGGATGGCGGACACCACTCTATCCTGCAATGAAATGTTTACCACACCTGAGCCCAACTAGTCTTCACCACCTCTGCTGAAAAAAGAAACTGGTGGGGAGTTTCCCCACCGCTTTAAGATCACATCCTTTCTTTCTTCTTTGGCGATTGCTCGCAGCCGAGTAAGATTGTCTTCTATAAACATGGTTTTAAAAGTGAGTCCGTAAGTGACTGTGGAGGCCAATTCTGGATCCATATATCATTCCACAGTGGGGACATAGGTTTCCAGGCAGGAGTTGATCATGGTGAGGGTTTGCCAAGCGTGTCTTCATCTTAGTGTGTATCTTCCTTTCGTCCTGAGTTCAAGCATCTTCAAAACCCATGACACCTTTGGTAAAGGTTGTTCTCTAATTGGAGCACTCGCAGGCCAGTGTTTCCCATGAAGTTGATGTTGAAGAATCATTGCTTTGAAATGGTGATCTTTGCTTCTTCCAGTACACTGGCATTAGTTCGCCTGTCTTCCCAGGTGATGCAGCCTAGGTACATAAAGTGTGAACCAGCTCTTGCAGAAGACTGTCATAAGTTTATAACTTCATCTCTACATTGTAGGTTGCATTCTCACTGCAATGATCCCTCACTGGAAGACCCAATTCCTCAGGAATATGCCCTCTATTGTGCCCGACGGGTGCTTTGAATGACACACTGATGGAATTTTGGAAAGAAAGCAAAAACCAATGTGGGAAAAACAAAGCCCATGAAGTTTTCCCACACATCACACTTTCTGAATTCTTTACGGTGAGTGAACCAAGTATTTATTGTGATGACAATGACTGAAGTCTCTCAATTTAAGCCAAGGGTCAGCCCCAGAACCTATTTGCAGTTGTCAGGGAACTGCCATCGGGCAGTGGGAGAGGGGCTGAGGCTCTGCCAGAATACAGAGAGCCCCGACACCACCTGGACAGCAGTACCTCTTCCAGAAGCAGCAATGCCTCTAGTGGGGAGGAGAGGGAAATGGGCAGCCTGGTGGGGAAAGGGCTTGGAGATGCAGTGGAGAGAGAGCCCCAGCGCCTCATCCCGTCTGGCTGACCAGGCGTGAGGTACGACATTTTCAGCACCCCAATTGCGCAGAGGAATGAAACGCAAGGAGGGGAGGAGGAGACTCGGGGTCCTGAAATTCTTAGGTTAGGGACGTAGCCGGAAGGGGACACTCCCGGATTCTGCAAGTGACTGAGATGGCTGTGAACTTGTTTGCTCTGCACTGTAAATAGTTTGCACAATAAATCTGATAAAAGACATGCCAGAGTGTCTGCCTCGTTACTCGTGAGTAACCACCATAAGGACCTTACAGCAGTGCTTGCCATTTTTTAATCCATCCATTTTCACTTGGTTGTGTGCCTTGTTCTCATTATCTTAAGTGTGCCATTTCATCTATTTCCACTGTTCAGGAATGAGTGTTGTTGCTTACTTAGCCAAAAAATACCACTGATTTTCAAGAGGCAGGTATCAGACAACCTGGGGAAGCTCCAAGCTTTATAGAATTGCCAAAAGAAAAGAGAAAAAAACCTTTAGGGGAAAAACCTCTAAAGGGGGGGGCTAAAACTGGCTAATATGAGTTAACATACTCAGTGACCCTGAAAGGTCAACTGAACATTTTGAGAGTATGTGGGAAAGCAGGTGGGTGGGTGACCGTAATGGAGTCTTTTGGAAGAGGAAATGGCTGCTGAAACACTTAACACTGCAGAGTTTTGTTGCAGATCCCATTTGCAAATGGTGCAGTTTATGAATCTGCCTGTGGCAAGGGGGTCCATTGAAAGCCTGTAACTGGTGGGTTTTATTTCAGTGTGAAGACCAAAAAGTTGATGGCTTGTACGAAGCCTTGAAAAGAGCAGGCGACAGGTTTTCTGGTTACTTCCCGGCAATCATTTCCTTATCACTACACTCCTCCAGCACCTACATTGGCTTCTTCATTAGCGACAGCCCTGCAAATGTCCTCAAGTCGTTTGCTGCAGCTTTTGCTTCAGAGGCTATCGTCTTAGCAGGTAACTACTTTGACAAACTCGTTGTCACTGTTGAGATTTTCCCTGTTTCATGTTGGCACACGTAAGCAGAGAAGCTGCCCTCTCCATTTCAGTGTCACGAAAAGTTCTGCATGAGTTTACATATTGTACAGGTCGTCTTTTTTCTGACATCAAGCAGCATCAGGCAGCCCCTTCTTGTGTGTAGCTTTGTGAGTGCACTGGAGCCTGCACGTGTGTAACTGCTTGTGTGTACTAGGGCTGCAATCCTACCCACTTACCTGGAAGTAAATCCCATTGAATTCAGTGGGTAGACACCCATAGGATTGCACCATAAATTGGAGCTATAATGCATTTTTTTAATGACTTTTTCAGCATAGTAAAAAAAAATTATAGAATACAGCTGGGAATAATAGAGTAAAAACTAATTTCATCCTTCAATACTATTTGACGTTGTTGTGTTGTTATGTTGTTGTTGTTGTAGATTGCTGTGTAAAACCTTCAACAAAGCAGCTCCATCTTACATTGGCCAACAAATTTTACCCTCACCATCAAAAGACTTTGGAACAACTGGCAAAGTCAGTCAATTCTAAGCAAAGCTGCCAGTGGACAGCAGTTCTGTATTCCAGAGATATGCGCTTTTACATTACCAGGTGTGTACACTACAAGATACTGAGGGATGTGCACTGACCACAAGGTTTTCCTTATATCTATATCTGTAGTTTTGGAAAGTAGCTTGATCTGTTTTGGATCCTTTCTGTGTCTTTCCAGTTCAATTCATTATTTGGAATCAAATTAGATCTGTTAAAAGCAAAGTCCTACTACAACCCCAATTCAGTATTATGGGGTATCTAAAAATGGCTCTACTCCCCATCCCCCAATCACAGAAGTGAGTGAAATTTGCAGGCACAGCAACCCTTTTGACTGGATTAATGTAGGCAGATACGTTCAGGTGTTTGATTCAAAGCACCTCTAAAGTTAATTTTTTTTAACTATAGAAAAGCGTATAACTTTTTTATTTTATGTTAGTAGTGGGTGGAATTTGCCAGCAATGTTGCCCCATCTGAGGAGATGGACATCTACTGAATTTCAGATTGATAGCTGCAGTTGTCCTCCTGTAAGTGCAGCTTTCTTCTTTCAGGGTGGGTACTAAAGGAATAATAGGATGTAGAGATGAGAAAGGGGCGTGGATCCCCAGGAAAGACTAGGTTGGGGAAAGTGCAATCCCTCAGGAAGGACTCTGTTATTCCAAGAGGAAGAAAATGTTTTGTTTTTATTATACGTTAGGTATTTTGTGTTTTTATACTGTAAACTGCCCTGTGGTCCTTGGGCGAAGGGTGGTATATAAATTAAGTAAGTAAGTAAGTAAGTAAGTAAGTAAGTCTTGTTGGTGGGGGATGGGCTTCTGACACAAACCTTAGGATTTGGAGGGAGATATCTCTATTAACTTGCATAAATCCACATGAAACACAAACGGTGTTTAATTTCCTCTTCCACATTGCTGTGATTTGAATATCTGGGGAAAATAATTCACTGTGTTTAAAAGCAAGACCTGTACATCAAAATGAACTATCTGTCACTTCTCCAACCCATCTCCTCCCCTCTCAAGCTCTGGACATTTCCCTAGTTTTGGTTTTCATGTGTGCTTTTGGACAGCTGAAGCCACTTGGACAGCTGAAGCCAGCCTTAAAGAGTCCCCAAGTTAAAAGTGTGGTTCAACTCAGAAATTTGAGGAGGCTCTCTGAATAAATTAACACCCATACTTGATACCTTACTCTTTGAAATGGGGGGGGGGGCTTTCTGTGGGTGTTTAGTTGGTTAGATATAGAGTGCTCACCTTCGTGATAAGCTTTTGGCAATGCATCACTTTATTTTCATTACGAAACAGAAAGATATCCTTTCTTTTAGTCTGGCTATGTGGCATTCTACTCTGAAAAGTCATTTTGCATGCCAGGAATTTTCTTGGAGAGCCCCAGATCCCTTGCACAAAAGAGAGGCCTCGGATTCCAAAATTTTCCTGGTTTTGCTAACAATGTTTATGCCAGGGTTTCTCAGACCACTGATAGATGTAGCACTAGGGGTAGGTGAAAATATCAATTCGGTTCACATTTAAAGGGAATTTGCACTTTCAAAACAATGTGTGAACCACAACACAAATTTGCACTTCTCTGAATTTTGCAGTGCAGTTCTCCAGCCAAGTAAAGTTTACAAATGATATGTGTGTGTATAAATGCATATATTAGTGAATGGTAACATGCAAAAAAAAAACATTGTATATGGGGAAATTGCTTTCAAAACTGATTTATAAGCAAATGTGTGCAAATCTGTGTATTTAGGAGAATATCGCACTAAATGCTGGTGAATTTTCATGAGTACTTTAAAAATATTGCTTATTGATATTGAAATGTGGGGAATTGAACTTAATATTGGAAAGTGAGAACCTGAGATAAATAAATAAAAATGACATATTCACCCATTCATGGGTTGTTGTTTTTTACTCCCATTCCATTTTTCTGAATTAAAGCTGCAGTTTAGTCTTATACCAAAAAAGATCCTATTTTTAGTGTGCATTGAGTGAATATACCAGAGAAGAATATATGAAAGGCAGAAGCAGCTTGCTGTGTGGGGTAGAAACTCTATGTTAGCTTCCTGGCAAATGGATCATTGTAGCTTACCAGGAGGAAAGGGGTCAGGTGTCAGAGAGGTCAGTACAGTGCAAATGCCCTGAACAGAGGAGCTGTATTGGTTCGTCAGTGTATTTGCCCTGCACCAACTACCTCAGCCCTCTCCGTGTCTGGGAAACAACAGTGACCCACCAGCTAGTGCAGCGGTTTCACCCTTCTGGTGAGTTGCTCAGCTGAAAAAGGCTTTTAACCTATTTTGTGATAAGCAGCTGTTTTCCATGACACATCATATTAACATAATCAGATAACCGCAGTTATACCATGAACAGGTAAGCATGTGAGCTTCTCTTTCATTGAGCCCTAAGGTTTATCCTGTTACAAATATAAACAGATTCAATGTCTCAAATAAAGTTGAACCAGGTGTCAGCAATGTTTCTGCTTTTCCTGGATCTGACCAAAACATATCTCACATTATTGTTCTTTTTTTTTCTTTTTTCTCTTTAAATCAAATTCTCTTAGCTTTTGAGGGCCCTGTTCCAGTATAAGCCTCAGAACATTGATGAAACTGATGCTGAGTGTTGGGGATCTGGTTTATTGTGACCGGGCAAAGCAAACAGAAGTTTGTGAAGGTTGGGTGATTGGCATCCCCCACAGAACTGGGTGCCGGGGATTTGTTCCTGAAATTACACAGAAAAAGCCAATGAGTCAGATACCTGGGTCCAAACACAGGTTAGTATTACTGAGCTTCAGATTTTCTAAGGGCTATGTGCAAACTATTCCATATCATTCTCCACTTATAATGATGTTGAGTTGCATTTACCCTCACTTTTAGTTATTAAATCAACCCTGTGCGGCTATATCACTGTATAATACACAATAATGTAGTATTCCACCATGCTGCATAAGTGCCAGAAAAGCTGCATAAGTCAGGAATTATAGCAAAGCAGCCAATGAATAGAACTGGGTCCAGACTTTGCATCCCTTATCTTTAGCATGTCAGTGCAGATCATATAATAGAAATAGGGCTAGTTCTTGAATTGTGTTTCTTACCTGTTTGTTATTTTGGAGATTTCCTGCAGCACTGATATCCAAGACAATTCAACTTTGGGGCATTCCCACCACATGTGGAGGTATGTGCCTATGGAGGTGTAGCCTCTCCAACATTTAGATGAGGTTTCTGGGTGTCAACAGTGCCAGCTTCCATAGTGTTAGGTACCATATATAGATAAGTTTCAGAGTGATTAGTTCTCTTCATTTGGCTGAGATGGATTTAAATGGTGATTTAGACCACATTTTAGATCATTGGGTAGGGTTATTTTGTATCCTATGTCATACATTGCCTTTCTAAGTGCTCTAGAAATTATCAAGTATCATCTTTCAATGTGCCTTAGAAGCTAGCATTCTTTCAAGATGTTTGAAGGACTAGCTTTGTCTTACCAAGCACTCTAGAGCAGTGTTCCTCAACCTTGGGTCCCCAGATATTTTTGCCTACAACTCCCATCATCCATGACCACTGGTCCTGCTAGCTATGGGTGATGGGAGTTGTAGGCCAAAAACATTTGGGGACCCAAGGTTGAGGAACACTGCTCTAGAGGCTAGCATTATCTTTCTCAGACCTTGACACTAACACAGTATTTCTAACAAGGTCCTTCTAACTGCTTGTTTTTCTTCCACACTCAGCTTGAATATTTGTAAATAAACAGATGTCACACAACCACCATACATCTCCATAAATCACAAGGAAAGTGGCACTTTAAGAGGCTGCCCTCTTTACCATGTAAGAAAATTGGGAGCACAATATAGCAAATATCCCTGGAAATATACATTGGCTATATTAATAGATTATCTATTTCTACAGTCTGCCGTATTGTCATTTAGGGAACCATTGTGGGCTCAACCTTCTTTGCAGAGGTCAGTGGGTTTGGTCAGCCTGGGGGTGGTCTTAATGTCACATAGTGTGGACTTTGTGTTTGGTTTCAAAAAGAAGGGTGAGCCTGGATTTCTCCAATATGTTATTATTCCTCTCAGTCATTGGCATCCAATTTTCTTTTACAGAGAATATATGTTCACTCTGCATTCTAAGAATAAAAATGAGTCTTGCAATAAACTGAAAAACCCAAATCCTTTGCTAAGAAATGCAGGCAAACGCTTCCTCTTCAGGTAACTGGCTTGTGAATGTCTTCATCCTATGGAGTGTGTATGAGTGCTAGTGTAAGAAAAGCTGCTGTACAAAATAGGTTTGCGCAAGTAAAATTTTATACAGTTTTGGGGTTTCAACATCACATGAAGTGTAACATAAAGAAAACCTGCCTAGGCAAAAGGATTTCTGTTTTCAGAAGTGAACCAGTTTTCAAAACCTTGGGGAAGAGATAGGAACCTGTGGCCCTCTGGGTGCTGTTGGACCTCAATTCCCATCACCCCCAGACAGCATGGCTGATGGTCAGGGGTGATGGGAGCTGTAGTTCAACATCTGGAGCATCGCAGGCTTCCTGTCCCTGCCTCAGGGCTTTCTTATGCATTATATTCAGATCTCCACAAGGCAAGCAGTTATTGTAGTCAGCGTGCAAAGGCATGTTGCTTTAATAGACTGTTTTGTACTTCTAGACTACATTATCTTTTGGTGGATTTATCATAAAAGCAACCCCAAATTCAGAATGGAGATAATAATAATAATAATAATTTTATTATTTTGTACCCCGCCCATCTGGCTGGATTTCCCCAGCCACTCTGGGCGGCTTCCAACAGAAACCAAATACAACAATATCAAACATTAAAACTTCCCTAAAAAGGGCTGCCTTCAGGTTTTTTCTGAATGTCAGGTAGTTGTTTATTTCCCTGACCTGTGATGGGAGGGCGTTCCACAGGGCGGGCGCCACTACCGAGAAGGCCCTCTGCCTGGTTCCCTGTAGTTTTGCTTCTCGCAGTGAGGGAACAGACCAGAAGGCCCTCGGCGCTGGATCTCAGTGTCCGGGCTGAATGATGGGGGTGGAGACGCTCCTTCAGGTATACAGGACCGAGGGCCGTTTAGGGCTTTAAAGGTCAGCACCAACACTTTGAATTGTGCTCGGAAACGTACTGGGAGCCAATGCAGATCTCTCAGGACCGGTGTTATGTGGTCTCGGCGGCCACTCCCAGTCACCAGTCTAGCTGCCGCATTTTGGATTAATTGTAGTTTCCGGGTCACCTTCAAAGGCAGCCCCACATAGAGCGCATTGCAGTAGTCCAAGCGGGAGATAACCAGAGCATGCACCACTTTGGTGAGACAGTCCGCGGGCAGGTAGGGTCTCAGCCTGCGTACCAGGTGGAGCTGGTAGACAGCTGCCCTGGATACAGAATTAACCTGCGCTTCCATGGACAGCTGTGAGTCCAAATGACTCCCAGGCTGCGCACCTGGTCCTTCAGGGGCACAGTTACCCCATTCAGGACCAGGGAATCCTCCACACCTGCCCTCCTCCTGTCCCCCAAGAACAGTACTTCTGTCTTGTCAGGATTCAACCTCAATCTGTTAGCCGCCATCCATCCTCCAACCGCCTCCAGGCACTCACACAGGACCTTCACGGCCTTCACTGGTTCTGATTTGAAAGAGAGGTAGAGCTGGGTATCATCCGCATACTGATGAACACCCAGCCCAAACCCCCTGATGATCTCTCCCAGCGGCTTCATATAGATATTAAAAAGCATGGGGGAGAGGACAGAACCCTGAGGCACCCCACAAGTGAGAGCCCAGGGGTCTGAACACTCATCCCCCACCACCACTTTCTGAACACGGCCCAGGAGGAAGGAGCGGAACCACTGTATAACAGTGCCTCCAGCTCCCAACCCCTCTAGCCGGTCTAGAAGGATGTTATGGTCGATGGTGTCAAAGGCCGCTGAGAGATCCAGCAGAACTAGGAAACAGCTCTCACCTTTGTCCCTAGCCCGCCGGAGATCATCGACCAGCGCGACCAAGGCGGTTTCAGTCCCATGGTGAGGCCTGAATCCCGATTGGAAGGGATCCAAATGGTCCGCTTCTTCCAGGCGTGCCTGGAGTTGTTCAGCAACCACCCTCTCAATCACCTTGCCCAAGAATGGTAGATTGAGACTGGGCGATAGTTGGCCATATTGGCCGGGTCTAAAGATGTTTTTTTAAGAAGCGGTTTAATGACCGCCTCTTTCAGCGGGGCTGGGAAGGCTCCCTCACAGAGGGAAGCATTCACCACCCCGCGCAGCCCATCGCCCAGCCCCTCCCGGCTAGCTTTTATAAGCCAGGATGGGCAAGGATCAAGGAGACAGGTGGTTGGTTTCACTCGTCCAAGCAGCCTGTCCACATCCTCGGAGGTAACAGACTGAAATTGATCCCACGCAACTGGACTAGACAGGACTCTGGCACTCTCCCGCCCTGGCCCTGCTCCCACGGTGGAGTCTATCTCTTTCCGAATCTGAGCGATTTTATCTGCAAAAAACTTTGCAAACGCATTGCAGGAGATCTTGGGGTCCCTACCAGGCCCCGATGACGAAGGTGGCTCCGATAGATTCCGAACCACCTGAAAGAGTCTCCTGCTGCTATTTTCCGCAGATGCAATAGAGGCGGCGAAGAAAGTCTTCTTCGCCGTCGCTATCGCCACTTGGTAGGCTCGATGTTGAGCTCTAACCTGTGTTCGGTCGGATTCAGAATGGGTTTTCTGCCACCGGCGCTCTAGCCGTCTCAACGATTGTTTCATCGCCCTCAGCTCCGGGGAAAACCACGGGGCTGTCCGGGCTCCATGCAACCGGAGAGGGCGCTTCGGAGCCAAACAGTCAATAGCCCTGGTTAGCTCCACATTCCAGCGGGCCACCAGGGAATCGGCTGAAAGGCCATCAACATGGGATAAAGTATCCCCTACCACTCTCTGGAAACCATTTGGATCCATTAAGTGGCGGGGGCGGACCATCCGAATTGGTCCCACCTCCCTGCAGAGGGGAAGGGTTGCGGAGAAGTCCAGTTGCACCAGGAAGTGATCTGACCATGGCACTTCTTTAGTTTCACTTTTTTTTAATGTCAGATCACCAACATCCATAGAGGTGAATACCAGGTCTAAGGCATGTCCTCGGCTATGAGTTGGACCAGACTTATTCAGGGACAGCCCCATGGAGGCCATGCTTTCCACGAAGTCCCGAGCGGCCCCTTGTAAGGTCGTGTCGGCATGGATGTTAAAATCCCCTAGGACGACCAAACTAGGTGACTCCAGGAGAACATCCGCCACGACCTGAAGCAGCTCGGGCAGGGAATCCTTGGTGCAGCGGGGAGGTCGGTACACCAAAAGGAATCCTGTACTGCCCCTATTGCCCAACTTCCAGAACATGCACTCAGAGAACTGGGTCTTCCCAATAGGACGCCTGGTGCAAACTAATGACTTCCTAAAAATCACTGCAACCCCCCCTCCCCGCCCAGATGGCCTGGGTTGCTGTGCGTAAGAGAAACCTGGTGGACAAGCAGCGGCAAGGACAGGCCCATCCGCTTCATCCAACCAAGTCTCTGTTACACATGCCAGGTCAAGTCCACCATCCACAATCAAGTCGTGGATGGCAGTGGTTTTATTCAACATTGACCTGGCATTGCACAGCAGCATCTTCAGGTCATGTGGGTATCCCTTGCTGAATCCAGTATCCGTCCGGTCAGGACCAGACCCGGAGGCAGGAATAGTCCTCAGACAACGACTAAACCTGCCTCCTCGGCAATGACATGGTCTGGTCTTAGCGTAACTCCTCCTCCTGCCCGTGATCACTGAGATCGGTTGTCCCAGTGCATCCCACCCTGTGGAACCTGCCCCAGCCATTTTGTTGGCCGGGACCCCCTCCCAGGCAGCCCTGACCCCACCCCTTAAGAACAAAATTAAACCTATATAAAAACAGAAAACAAAACACAATAATACAAACCAAAAACTATAAAAATTACAAGTAACCAAAATTATACAAAACTCAAAACCCCACTAAACATCTATCCCACCCCCACAACAAGAAAACTTAAAAAGATGAAAGGAAATAATAATAATAATAGAAACATTTTAAAACATTTAAGAAAAAAAAAGAAAAAAAAAACATTTAAAAAAGAGCTGGACAGCAGCAGCACTCAGGCACTCAGGCAGGGGGGTCCTCCTGGGCAGCAGCAACCAGCAGCAAAGCAGAGGCAGCAGCAGTCCTTTTATGGCCTTACCAGGCCCCGCCCTGGGCCAGGTGGTGAGTGGCAGGAACGGGGCCCTCAGGCACTCAGGCAGGGGAGTCCTCCTGGGCAGCAGCAACCAGCAGCAGAGCAGAGGCAGCAGCAGTCCTTTTATGGCCTTACCAGGCCCCGCCCTGGGCCAGGTGGTGAGTGGCAGGAACGGGGCCCTCAGGCACTCAGGCAGGGGAGTCCTCCTGGGCAGCAGCAACCAGCAGCAGAGCAGAGGATCGGCATTGTGAGAATCTCAACCATCCAGCATATCTAGCTATGTTACAACCACTAGCCATGATAGCTAAATGTGAACATCCATGTTCAGAGGCAGCATACATCACACCCTACTCGTGAGCCTCTTAGAAGCAGCTGGTTAAATTCTGCTGGGGACAAAATGTGGTTCCCACCAGATGTTGTTGGACTCCAGCTACCATCAACCCAAACCAGCATGGCCAATGGCCAGGAATGATGAGAGTTGTATTCCCCAGCAACTAGAGGTCCACAGATTCCCCAGTCCTGCTACACTACATAAGCCAGACTTTGTTTTGATTTAACATGGAAATTCTTGCATTCTTACCACGATCTGAACTTGCACTATTTGTCCTAGTGACAAGAGCAGGGGTCAGCAAACTTTTTCAGCAGGGGGCTGGTCCACTGTCCCTCAGACCTTGTGGGGGGCCGGACTATATTTTGAAAAAAATATGAACAATTCCTATGCCCCACAAATAACCCAGAGATGCATTTTAAATAAAAGGACACATTCTACTCATGTAAAAACATGCTGATTCCCGGACCGTCTGTGGGCTGGATTTAGAAAGCCATTGGGCCACATCCGGCCCCTGGGTCTAAGTTTGGGACCCCTGGACAAGAGTGTCAGTGGTTGATGCATTTAAAACTTATAGAGGTGCCATTTTGTAGAGGCCATGCCAGTGCAGCATGGTGTGAATAATACTTCTGCTCATTTAAACTTCTTGTTATCTAAAAGTTTCTGTTATTTTAATGAGCAGAGTTGAAATGCAATTTCTTCCAGCTCCCTGGGAAAAGCACAGTCCCAAAACGCCTCTTGATTATTCGCCACGGAGAAAGGGTAGATCAAGTGTTTGGGAAGTCTTGGCTCCAGCAGTGTTTTGATGCAGATGGTAAGTAGAAGGTTGGGGATCTGATACAGCAGATTTGACCTAAAGCAATGTACCAGTATCATATTAACAGTAATGAACAAGCAAAAATGATTAGCCCATCTGCTCCCTGGAAACCCTGTTGAGAATGGAAATGATCTCTCTGTGAGTTCCCAAGTTGCCTTGAGTTTGAAATGGGTTCATCATGAATTAATAAAGCAGCATTTTCAGGGGCTGTGCAACTTATGCATCAGACTCTAAAATCAAAACAAAATCGAAAATTCTTTCTAGTAGCACCTTAGAGACCAACTGAGTTTGTTCCTGGTATGAGCTTTCGTGTGCATGCACACTTCTTCAGATACACTGAAACAGAAGTCACCAGATCCTTAAATATAGTGGGGGAGTGGGGAGGGGTATTACTCAGAAGGGTGGTGGGAATGGGTGATAGGCTGATAAGTGTGGAAAACCTGTTGACGACTCTAAACGGCTGCAATTAGTCTTGCAGGGAAAGGCAAGGGGTGAGATGGCTGAAGATGGCTTTGTTATGTATAATGAGATAAGAATCCAATGTCTTTGTTCAAACCAGGTTTCTCCATGGTTTTAAGTTTGGTGATTAGTTGCAATTCAGCCACTTCTCTTTCCAGTCTATTTCTGAAATTTCTTTGTATTAAGACAGCTACTTTGAGATCTTTTATAGAATGTCCTGGGAGATTGAAGTGTTCTCCTACTGGTTTCTCTGTCTTGTGATTCCTGATATCAGATTTATGTCCATTTATCCTTTGGCGTAGGGTTTGGCCTGTTTGTCCAATATAGAGAGCTGAAGGGCACTGTTGGCATTTGATTGCATACACAATGTTGGAAGATGAGCAATTAAATAGTCCTGAGATGGTGTGTTTGATGTTGTTGGGACCAGTAATGGTGTTATCCGGGTTTATGTGGCAGCAAAGTTGGCATCTGGGTTTATTGCAGGCTTTATGGCATATTGGGTTTATTAACAGAACACCACTAGTTTATGGCATATTGGGTTTATTAACAGAACACCACTAGTCATCACATACAGCTCCCAAGTTAAAACAGTACAACGCATCATCAGAGATCTACAACCTCTCCTAGACAATGACAGTTCTCTTTCTCAAGCTCTGGGAGGAAGACCCTTCATCGCATACAAACAGCCACCCAATCTCAAACAGCTCCTCACCCACAATAATACAAAAACAGGACTCAACATGGACACTGGTACCAGAGCCTGCAATAAACCCAGATGCCAACTTTGCTGCCACATAAACCCGGATAACACCATTACTGGTCCCAACAACATCAAACACACCATCTCAGGACTATTTAATTGCTCATCTTCCAACATTGTGTATGCAATCAAATGCCAACAGTGCCCTTCAGCTCTCTATATTGGACAAACAGGCCAAACCCTACGCCAAAGGATAAATGGACATAAATCTGATATCAGGAATCACAAGACAGAGAAACCAGTAGGAGAACACTTCAATCTCCCAGGACATTCTATAAAAGATCTCAAAGTAGCTGTCTTAATACAAAGAAATTTCAGAAATAGACTGGAAAGAGAAGTGGCTGAATTGCAACTAATCACCAAACTTAAAACCATGGAGAAACCTGGTTTGAACAAAGACATTGGATTCTTATCTCATTATACATAACAAAGCCATCTTCAGCCATCTCACCCCTTGCCTTTCCCTGCAAGACTAATTGCAGCCGTTTAGAGTCGTCAACAGGTTTTCCACACTTATCAGCCTATCACCCATTCCCACCACCCTTCTGAGTAATACCCCTCCCCACTCCCCCACTATATTTAAGGATCTGGTGACTTCTGTTTCAGTGTATCTGAAGAAGTGTGCATGCACACGAAAGCTCATACCAGGAACAAACTCAGTTGGTCTCTAAGGTGCTACTAGAAAGAATTTTCGATTTTGTTTTGACTATGGCAGACCAACACGGCTACCCACCTGTAACTGGAACTCTAAAATCAGTAAACTTAGGCTAAGATAGGATCTGGAAATCAAGCCTTATGAGGAACAGTTGAAGGAGCTGGGTATTTTAGCCTGAGACTATATCAGATAGCCATCTTCAAATATCTAAAGTGCTGTCACATGGAAGATGGAGCAAGCTTGTTTTCTCCTGCTCTGGAGGGTTGGACCTGAACCAATGGATTCAAGTTACAAGAATGACTGTTCCCCACATCAAATAGGATGCACATTTTGTGTGGTCGCGCACAGCCCCCTTTGATCCCAGAGCAGCACCTGGCAGTTCGGACTGGCGCCACCTTCCCTGGCTGGATACCTGAGGTCTCCGCCTACCCAGTCAGCCTCCCAATCCCGCCTGGGAAGGTGTTGTCAGGGGATCGGCCAGGTAAGGGGAGGGACTACCCATCCCACACAATAGAGGGTGTAGCTTACCTGGGAAACAGCAGTCGGCTCCTGAGCTTCTCCCACCCTCCTCTCCCTCAGTTATCGCTTACTTTGCAGGTTAACCTCTTTTCCACAGGCACGCAGGCGCTGCTATGTCAAGGCCGCTGTTGAAGGGCTTTGGTGGGTGCAGGCCTTGGGTGGAATCCTTTAGTCATCTTCCTAAATGGGGGGGGGCGTGGGGCGGTGACCCCACGCCCCCATTGCGGCGTCAATACCAGGGTTCCCATTAAAGGGGTCTTGGGGGAGGCATTAGCCATACACCGAGGTTGTCATTGCCCTCCCCCTCCAGTGGCGGCGAACAGGGGGGCGGGCTATCTGCTTGAACATATGTTCTCCAGAGCTAGCCCAATCCCCTCACATGCTGGATAACCCTGAGGTTACCCAGATCCCCGGCTGGGGGCTGGGAAGGATAAACGCCCAATACCCGAGCCAAGGTCTCCCTACATCTGAATCTAAGTTGTGGCCAATTTTAATCCCATAGCACGTTGTCTTGTGCCATTATTCCACTCAGGGGCTGCCTGGGGTTTGGGGAACTCCACCTGACCACACAAAGGAGATTCTGACTAAACATCAGGAACATTTTCTGACTGTGAGGGCTTTTCAACAATGGAATAGACTCCCTCAGAATGTTGTGGACTCTCCTCCATTGGAGGTTTTTAAGCATAGGCAGGGTGGCCACCTGTCATGGATGCTTTAGTTGAGATTTGTGCATTGCAGGGGGTTAGCCTAGATGGCCCTTGGGGTCTCATCCAACTCTACAATTCTATGATTCTATGACTCTATTGGATGGGTGGGGAACTGAGATTGTAGTAGTGGTGGCATTCTAAGGACACCTAGGCCATAATGGATTAAAAGCAAGCCTAAGAGAAATAAAATTAGATTTGCTGTGGAAGTTCTGGCATTAGTTGTAAAAGCATTCTGAATTTGTTCCAGGAAAATATCATCGAGCTGACCTCAATTACCCCACCAGTCTACCAAATCGAAAAGATAGCATCAAGAACTTTGAATATGATCCTCCTTTATCATGTTGTGGTATTTTCCAGTCTAGACTAATAGGTAAGCTAAAGAGAAGTTGGGACAACAGAAAGAAGGGCTTGGTGGTTCAGTTTTTCCATGCTGGCAGTAGCTTTCCAGAACTGTAAGGTGGACGTGCTATCTCACCATGAAGGTATCCAGCCACAATGAGCTTGTCCACCATAACAGCATTTAAGTCCAGTTCATACTGGATAACACAGGTGCCCTCAATCCATGATCTTATCCTCATTAATGACAGCAAAGTTTCTCACCAGAAAGTAGCATCTTGTTTAACCATAAGCCTGCATGAACCAAACTTTGGTCAAAACTTAAACAAGCAACTTCTTCTCGGCAACACTGCCGGATGTATCTGGGTGCCTTTGCTGACAAGGTGGAAGATCTTGGTCATGGAGAAGGGTGTAGCTCAGGGCTGGCAAAAGATATATTGAGGCAAAGAACAAGATGCCCACCCCAATTCCAAACCTAAGTTCAGCACTGGTGATAGGAAAGTGTTCTCCACTGTAACTGAAGGCTTCAAGCTAGCTTAGGCAAGCATAGGACCTGGCATGGTGCACACAGCTTTCTCCTCCAACTGAGGGAAATGGCTGGGGGGCTCAGGAGGAATGGCCTGGGGCTGCTGACCAGCTTTTAAGGCAGAGAATGACCACCTCATTCTATATAATAATGGTAAGGGCAGAAATGAATTACCGGATAATATAGCACTCTATGAAGTGCTTGTGTGGGCCATGGAACTTCCATTTAATTTCACTTTCAGCTTAATTTTGGAAGAGCAACAACATAGCAGCTCACAAGGGCTGTAATTTGGGGCAACACTAGTAGAAAGACAAACAGTAGCTCAGTGTTGAACAGAAATAGGTGTGAATACAATGGCACCCTTTACAGAATTGTTTAAGGAGAATCATAAATTTCGACCCAATTTCCACAAAGACTCTAGTAGTTCTTCTTCATTGCTTCTTAATTCAGAAAGCATCCCTTGTGAGTCCATCCATTTCAATTGTATATTAGAACATGAAACAATACATATGGGAATGAAAACCCCCCACCCACAATCCATATGAACATGCATTGCACCCATATTTTCTTTTTGTGAAGGATTTTATTGTGCTTCCTCATTCCCAGGAGAAGCCCTGCTCGAGAAGGAAGTGGTAGTTAGCTGTGTCTACTCTTCCCCAGCACTACGCTGTATCCAAACTTCTCAATATGTATTAGAAGGTAAGTGACCCTTTCTGACAGAAGGGATGTATGGAACCAATCAAGGCTGAAGTGGTGTGCTGGCCTCTCAATTATTTTTAAGGAGAAGCATTTTCTCAGGACCAGTTCTACCACTAGGCAAAGTGAGAAAGCCAGTTCAGGCAGTTGATTTGGTTGTTGTGATAGGCTGTATGCACACCATACATATAAAGCACATTATGAGGGTTTTTTTCTACAATCAAGTGGTATATAAATTTCATGAAATAAATAAAATAAATATTTTTCCCCAACAAATCCTGGGAACTGTTGTTTGTTAAGGGTGCTGGGAATTATATACTGGGGAAAACTACATTTTTCAGGATTCTTTGGGTGTGCATGCAGCCTTAATTTTTTACTGTGGCATTTTTACTGCTGCAGAGGGAGAACAGAGCTGTTTTTCTCAAGGAGAGAAACAGTCAGACAAAATAATTAACTTACTTATTCCATTACTTATTCCAGATCACACCACATAAGACTTTTCATAAGACTTTTTGAAATATTTATTGAATGCAAGATTTGGTCTTAAACAGGTTCTATATGATTTTCTTTGTTTTAATATCGGCTTTGATCATTGCAGGGCTTCAACTGGAACAAAAAGCCAAGATTTGTATAGAACCTGGACTCTTTGAATGGACTAAATGGGAGATAAGCACAGCTGTTCCCTCTTTTATGACACAGAGAGAATTGACAGAGGCCAATTACAGTATAGATACCACATACAAGTAAGTGCTGCAGTTATAGAAACCCAGTTATTATATAATACTAAGCCAAACCATGGCTTAGAGTGAATGGGCAAATGTACAGGTTTCACTGTACTGCTTCCCCCAGTAATGCTGCTGCCAAGCTGCTCATGGTTAGGCCATGGTTTGGCTTAGCGTTCTGTCTGAACCTCCACCAGCCAAATCACAAGTGGGAAACCAAGAACAAACCTTGGTTACAGCTCACGGTTCGTCTGGAGTGAGGCAAACCATGAGCATGTTTCCAGAAGAGTGCCTAAATGTTATGATGTGAGTGACTAAGAAAGAGTGACTACCCAGTGCTGAACCAAACACTTCTCTTTATGGTCATCAGAATTAACAGAATGTAGCAAGTGTGTTCTTATTGCCTCAGGTAGAATAGTCTCTATTCATTATCAGATGTAGTATTTATCATTTAATACTACAGTCGGGAATTAGATGGGAGTACTGCAAGCCAACTTCTAAGAAATTCAGCCCAGTTCTATTTGCTCCTGTTGTCATTGTGGTTTAGTGGCTACTACAATATCCTGTGAGAGGCAGATCTGGAAATGGATGCTTCACTTATCTCTGCAAGTGTGGAGTAATTCCTTTGCTTGTGTTCCTTGCTAGATCAAGGCTATGCTAGCGCTAGAAGCCGAGGGCCCACATTTGTGCTGTTGGCCTTAGGACCAGGAGCAAGAGAGGAAAACCCATTCCTTGCTTCTGCCCAACTGAAAACCAATTGTTGGCTGATAAACATTGAGGAAGGGTTGTTGCCTTTATGCCTTGCTTATGTACTTTTCGAAGGCATCTAGATGGCGACTGCTGGAAACAGAATTTAGATGAATTAGATAATTGGTCTGGTCCAGCAGGGCTGTTCTTGTGTTCTTAAGTCCTATGTGTCTAAGTGATGCCCTTATTTATTTAACTTACTTATTATTTAGCAAAATGTCTATATCCCTTAACTGTAAGAAAATCTATAACCTGCTGCTGAAGAGAGGCAGCACCAGTGGCTGGAAAAAGCAAGTGGTATGGTGTAAGAGGAGGTCATTGAACCAAGGAGACAGGGTCTTCTTGGGCTTGGGCACCTAAGGCCAACTCTATGCTCCGTTACAGTATGCAGACAAGAGCATAGAAACAAGCTCTTCCAGTGCAATAAACCAATGCCTCTTTTAATGAGCTGGACAGCAGAAGGGAAGTGTAGTCTTGTCTCCATTGCAACTAGGGTTTGGGGGGAGAGGGGTAGGAGAAAACCGAGATCTCTTAAATCAATGAGGTTGATAGTACTTCCATTATAGTGTATAATGTTGTTATATTATCTATGACTAAGCTTTATTTGCCCAAGGGGAATGTTATCTCTTACGCATCCAATACTCTCTCATGTATGTACTCTGAGGCAGACACGTAGACACAGGCACACTGTGTCCCCCACCCCCCAGCTGCTCCATGCCCCCTTCCATTCACTGAGCCCCACTTATCCTAGCACTGTGTGTACTTTCTTTTATTTTCATTTTGCCACTGCTGCTAAAATTAGTGAGGTCTTCAGAGAGGCAAGAAAAAATGGCTCGGGGATCCAGATCAGACCCCCCAAACTACCCTTGATCTAGGCTAGTTGCAGAATATATCAAAGTAAACGTAACACGTTTTAAAAAGAAACACATAACAAGCAACTGTTTGGGAAGAATCAAGAGCAGTCGCTGCTAGTGCGATGATGGGTGTTGGTGGAGTCACTTCAGAAGCAAAGCAGCTTGGATTCTACGTTTAATCACATTTCTGAACAATAATACCACCATATATTATAGGTACAAAAAGCTTGCATACTTTGTAAAAAGTAGTTATTCTTGCACTTTCATCAACCGTGCTTAGTATTCTCTTTCTTAACCCTCTGTGGCAATGGAGTTCTGTGGTTCAGTGCAGTCTGCAAAACCTCAAACAGAACAGGAAACAATAAGGAGCACAGCATCGGTTGCAGCCTCGTAGCTTCCTCTTGGAGTCCATTTGGCCAAAGTTGGCGGTGAATGATTCATTTGTGGAAATTGTTCAGCTGATAAAAAGAAATGACTTTGGCTGACCGTATGTGTGCTTTGGAAGGGAGGTGGGAAAACAACTCTTATCTGTTTGTTGTATGACTCAGCACAGAACAACATCCTCAGCTTTAAAGGGAGTTGTTAGCAAAATTATTCCCGCCCCCCACCCTTTTATCAAAAGCAGTTTTACAACAACGCTGTTTTCCAACCCTGGGCACCTTGGAAGGATAGAAAATTAATTAATAAAACAAAATAATAAAATAAATTTTATACAGGGTTTATTGGGGGGGGGGGGGCTACAAATCCCAACAACTTCTATACTTCAGTGACCTCAGGGCAGCCAGGGCATGTTTTGCTCATCAAATCGCATAAGGTTGCGAGGAAGGCTTGCTGGAAAAATACTTTTCTTTGTTGTTTGTTCCCCTTATCAAATCAATCCATTTATTACCGCCAATAGACCAAAACACAAGAATCTCAGAGAAAAACAGATTCAAAAGGGTAACATAAAAACTATTATATAAAGCTACCTTTACCTTTACAATCATTTCAAGCTAGTCCATGAAGATGCTGTTTCAGATGCTGAGTTTTTCTCTTGCTCTCACCACTACTGATAGAAATTTAGGCACTAACAGCAATACCTTTGGGGTTTTGTCTTCCATCAAATCAATTACAAAACAGAAGGACGTGTTCTATAGATTCTACCCCCTGGTTATAAAGGGGTTTCCCTTTATAACCACTGATCAGCTACATAAAGTCTCTTTCAAAGGTGCTGAAAGTGCCTCTTAAAGGGGGTTGCTGTTACTGCCAGTCAGCTTAGTAGCTACAGCAACCTCATTTGACTTTTGGCAGGTATCATTCACCTGACATCATGATGACATCAGGTGAGTGGTTCTGCCTACCTGGAAGTTGTCCCATACAGCGTTGGGGGAGATAAGGATCTGGCCCACTGGCTAAATACGGTTCCCCACTCATGCTCTAAATGAACAATTTCCTAAAGCAGGTTACGTGATGGAGCCTGGAATGGCATTCAAATGTTCCAAGCCTAACATTTCCTTCGAGCTAACAAATGTTAACCAAGTGGATTTTGTTAACAGGTGTCATTTTCCTCTTTCTTCTCTGATGGCATCCGAAGGCTATGAAGACTATGTGAACAGATGCTCTGCAAGTATAAAACAGATTGTTGGCTCCTGTGCAACCGAAGGTAACTCTATGGTAACTCTTGATTTCATTGCTTTGAATCTTCAAGGACAGAATCACAAGCACAAGTTTGCTATTTAAAAAATGCCTTTATGGCAGCCAAAATATAGGCAAGCTAGAACATGTGCAGGCCTGAAGGTTCTCAAGCACCACTGCTACTCCTTCAGGGGTGGGGAAACCCAGCCAGATGAGCGGGGTATAAATAATAGATGATGATGATCATCATCATCATCTCAGACTGAAGGTCGCATTCCTTTCTCAGCAACCTTCCAGGAGCCACATAACAATGTTGGGAGGGGCCAGAGGCAAAAATGAGCAGAGCAATGAATGTAAATTTTACCTTTCCACTGTAGGCTAGTTTCTACACACACTCCTCATACACCCCTCTTTAGCCTTCATCCAGGCAAGCAAGGACCACTGCTTGAACACAAGGGCACATTCCAGCCTGGCAAAAGAACTCAATGAGGTGCAAAGTAGCACAAGTGAGATGGGTGGCTTGGGGAGAGTCCAAAGGGCTAGATAGGGAAATGTGGAAGGCTGCATTTGTCCTCCTTCAGCACTGAAGTTCCCCACCCCTGCAGTACTTTAATAAACTACTCTAAGGAGATCCATTTCTAACAATAGGCACCATCCTGGTTGTTGGCCATGGCTCATCTCTAGATTCCCTCACTCGACCATTACTGGGTCTTCCTGCCAGAGAGAGTGGTGACTTTCCCCAGTTCATTCGAAAGGTAAGGCTCTCCCTATCTATTGCATTTGTGGTTTTCCCTCCCCTTGTTTAATCCATACAACAACCCTGTGAAGCAGGTTAGGATGAGAGGCAGGGACTTGTCCAAGCTCCCCCCCCCCCGAGCTTCAAGGCCAAGTGAGGATCTGAAACCCTGGTCTCCCAGGTTGTTTCCCAACATTCCAACCACACTGGCTTGAAATAACTTGGTTGTTCAAGCTTGTTTGCCCCTATTATGTGCATAATCATCAGAAATTAAGACTTTTCTTGCCATAAGGACCATAGCTCAGTGGCAGAGAACATCCTTTGCAATGCAGGTCGTCTGGTATTCAATCCCTGGCATCTCAAGGAAGGGCTGGAAAACCCACCCCACCCCCCAAGATCCTGGAGAGTCATTGCCAGTGAAAGTCAATAGTACTGGGTTAGAAGAACCAGTGGTCTGATTCTGTATAAAGCAGTTTTCTGTGTTTCTGCTCTGCATTCATAGTGTGTACATGTTCGCTCTTAGAAAGAGAAGAAGCTGCCTTGTGCCAAATCAGACTGGTTGCTCACCTAGCAATATTTTATTTTATTTATTTCATAACATTTAGACACCACTTGATTGTGAAAATAAAACAAAATCTCAAAGGCATTTACAAAAAGATAAAACAATAAAACTGGGGGGGGGGATTCATAACCATACCTTAAAGCATACAAGTATTAAAACCGATTAAAATTACCTCAGCTTTCTTAGCAGGCGCCGAAAATAGTACAGTGAAGGTGGCTGTTTGGTGTCAATGGGCAGGAAGTTCCAAAGGGCAGGGGCTGCAACACTAAACATTAAAGTTCTTACAAATGTGAAATGGGTATTATGTGGCACCTGTAATGGTGCCAGTTCCGTCGATCGAAGCAGTTGAGTGTACACATGTGGGTAATAGAACAACAGGATTTCAGGCAGAGGTCAGTCATTACCCTCGCTTGATACCTAATCCTTTTAATTTGGAGTCAAGTGAATTATGCTTTCCCCCTTACCCTTGAAAATTACTAAAATTTGGCTGACAATATCCTTAGTGCTGTTAGTGAAGAAAGAGGGACCCACAGCATAATTAATAGATCATCTGAGCCACTTTATGCTGCTTAAATAACCTTCACTCCTTCAAGCCCTTGTGAGCTATTATTTGTTGCTTTTAAACGTCTGAAGTGACTTGCCCCTAACACTCTTGGATAATGAAAACTATTCAGTTACCTCATGGCGGTGCTGACTTATATGGGGTAACTTCCTTTCTTGCCTTAATAAAAAAACAAAACCATCTTGAAATCTTTTCTGCTTTACTAGATTCCTTCGCTGGGCATGTGTTTCTGTGAAGAGCTTAAAGAAGAGAAGAAATGGCAAATGATTAAGCCACCAGTCAAGATGTTAACCCATGGAGCAAATGCTGCATTCAGTTGGAAGCACATCCTTCCTGATCATTAAGCAATGTTCACTCACTCTAATTGTGGATTTGTATTTTTTCTGATTCAACAGAATCTCGCTGTTATTTCAAAACCTTGCTCTGCAGGCTGTTTCTTGGTCATAGCCAAATAATGGAATGGAACTTGGGAATGGGCTTTTACATTTTACATAAAATACGTTTATGGTTTTTTTTGTTTTGTTTCCGTCTTTCTTGAACCGAGAAATAAAATCTACACATTTCACTTTTAACTGCATTTCTACTGTAATATAGAGGAGTGGAATTTCCTCTGATTCCCACACTTGCTTCCATCAAATAACTGCAGCAGTAATTAGATACGGGAACTGTTAAATGCCTTACAGTTCTTTTTATGAAGCAAGAATAAAAGTATTGCTTTTGCTGTTGCAAAAACTGTACATTGTTGATAATATCAAGTTCACATTTCAGTTCCATATCTGCAAGTGATTTCCTGAGCTGGCATTTGTGTGATAAAATCATGATGATAACTACTTTAGATTCTGTCCTCGCTTAAATTCTAAGATGAAGCACTCTACACACAAACACACACTTCCATCTATAGACAGGGTGTCTATAGACAAAATTCCATCTTCCCCTAGTCTTCCTCTCCCTTTCTTGCTCTATCACAACAGCAGATGGGAGGCATTCGAGACAGCTCCTGGCTAACAGTCACTTTGGAGTATAGTGTGGATTGGGTCTGGCATATGATCGTTTGCTTTTAAAAGACTTAAGTGCCCTTGATCCACACACCTATTTCTTTTACCCACTGTTGCGCGTCCAGACACAATGGAGTCATGGGCAGTGGGGTCAAGGGATAGTAAAGTTGCAATAACCACAAAACAACCAACAAGGATTTAAATATGCCACAACTTTATTGATTACAGATGTCTGCATGTTTTGGCATAAGCACTGGGTATGTATCCTGAATCAACTAGCCCAGTTCATTATTTGGCTGGGTAAACCAAGGGAGGCAGTGGAAGACAGGAGTGCCTGGCGTGCTCTGGTCCATGGGGTCACGAAGAGTCGGACACGACTAAACAACAACAACAACCAAGCTTAAGGATTGCCCTATGATGTGTATTAAATCAAGGCAACCCCCCAAGGTCACCATTTTGGGGGGTGCTTTGGCCCATCAGCCCCCTGTCTTGGGTATCTAGACAGAAGCACCTCTCCCTGGATCCCTTTCAGGGGATAACCTGATCCTTTGGAGGGTGGCTATTCCCCGTCCACTTGGACTAAGGATCCTGCCGAGTGCTGATCTGCAACCTCCATTCTCCCCCAACTGGTAGTATGCAGTACTTGCCAATGGTAAAATAAGCTTGTGCAGGTTTTCAAAACACTAAAAACCCCTCCAAAACCAATTTACTGAAGGCAATAGTGGAATGGGTGTACACATTATGGGCAACTACGCCTCTCAAGTTCTCAGACTAGGGTGGGAAACCTGTAAGCCTTCAAATGTTGCTACACTACAATGCCCATCATCCCAAACCATTGGCCAAGCTGGCTGGGGCTGATGGGAGGTTCCCCGTTTTAGTCTTCATCGCCACCTTTCTCATGTCACCCACTGGGGAAAAGCTGTCTATCTCCATTTCTTTCTTTCTTTTTTTAAACCTGCCTAGGGCTGTTCCCAGATGACCTGTTTACTGGGCATTCATTCCGATTTGTTTGTAGGAAGGTTATACAATGCTGCATCAAACAATCCCACACTTTTCAGTCCATTTCCCTATTAATTTCCTTTCTGCAAAAAGTCCAATTTATAAAGCAGGTTTGCTGCTCAAGAATTCCACGTTTATTTTTGTTGCATAACCTGATTTTGCTGATATGCTCTTGAATCCCACTCACAAAATAGTGACTGTGGAAGTGCCTTAGAATATCAGTAAAGAGGTTTCTGCTCTGCTGCTGGTTAGTATTTCAACCCTGGTCAGGTCAGAGAGAACTGCCAAAATAGCTACACAGTACCTCCTCTGTAAGGGCCCTGCACTTTCTCTCAACAAAGCATTCATCTTTTTGGGGTTTTATAACCATGTTCTTCTGGAAGACCCTACAAGCAAGTATCTCACATGTTCTTTATACATCATTTCTGAGAAGCAGACTATGGCCTCAGGGCTGGCCCAAGGCATTTGGCTGCCAGAGATAGAACAGAAAATGGCACACACCCAAGGCAGAAAATCCCACAAGTGTCTCTCCCTGGGAGTATAAAGATACAATAATGAATTAAATAACTAACAATTGCCTGCCCTTTCATTACATCCAAACTCAGCTGCCAGAAGTGGCTGCCACACTTGGCCTGAATGAAATCAGGATTTGGAGCCATGAGCCATTGCATGAAAGTAGATTAAAATGCTGAGGACAAGCAGTCTGATCTATAGTCCTGAGGCACCACAAAAGCTTGTAGGTAACTTTGTTGACTTTGGAATGATGACACCAGGTGCTGACAGAGGTTTGAATATTTGTTCTTAAATCTGTAATTTGAGAGCACTTGTATAGCAAATCTAGGATGACATCTAGTGGACCAAAACAAAAATGAAGGCACTTGACATAACTGTTTGAAAACCTCATTTGGAATATACCTAGCTCATTGCAGCCAATCAGCAGAAATCTATTGGCAGCTCCGTGTTGCATATTTTGTATCAAACATGTTTTAAAAACATATATTTGTGTTTACCAAGTGTATTTTTTGTTAATATTTTTTCCTGATAAAAATGTAGTACATGAGTCAGTCTTCATTTATTTCTGAGTACCCTATTACAGCTAACAGGGCAAGAAAACTGTATGTGTTTTCAGTGGAGGAAATGGGGGGAATCCAAGCTGTATTGATTTAGTGGTTGGCATTCAAGTGAGGAGGAACCAGATGAGGTGTCTTCTTCTCCCTTGGTCCCTCCAATCTAGCCACCTGCACTTCTTCCTCACTGCAGCCTTAAAGCTTCTTATTTCCTCCACAGGGGGAAGAAATGCACCAGGGAGAAGGAGGTATCTGAGTGTTGCTAACAAAGGATCAAATGTGGAAGAGAACAGTTTTAAGTCAAAAGTACAATCTAGTCAATGCAGGTTTTCTTTTCCATTACAGAAAAGCAAAAGCAAAATGCCCACAGACTAACTTGGTTCAGTTATATTCTGCATTTAATTAAAAAAAACAACAACCCACATCCCAGAAACCATAGATTCAAGAACAACCAAACTTATATTTCAATTTGAAAAGAACATTTCTGCACCACCTATTTGATGGCAGGGAGACAGGATAGAAGATGAGGAGCAGAAGTGAGTGGTGAAGAAAGGGCAGACTTTTGCTTCTCGTCACAGACAGCAGTGAGACTATTGCTGCCCCCTGAAATATGAAAGAAGCAGTTCAGATAATAAGTGCACAGCCAAAGGAGTATGGGCACAATCCCATCAAAATCAACTACTTTTAAGTCCCACTGGTTTCAATGGGAGAGTTGAACATGTGAGTATACCTCAATTAAAACTAACAGAACTTAACCTTGACTGGATTGAGCTTCACTTCTTTGTATGCAACGTTTGCCGCTTCTTTCCTTTAGTCCTGGACCTCAAGTTCCTCCTCTTTTTCTTCTGCTATGACTGCAGCTGTGGCAAAAAGAAAAAAGAAATGGAGGGAAAGAAGTACAACAGGGGTGATTATTTATTTCTGAAATATCAGGCTTGTAATTCACACTATAGAAACACAGAATTAAAAAACCACCAGACCAGAATCATAAAGCTGGCCAAGGCGTCTTATGCCCCATCCTAAGTGCAGCTTTGTGGTTGAACAGGAGCTGATGTAGTGATTTTTCCTCCCGTTGATGCCAATGGGACAGAAAAGGGTGGGAGCCTCCCTCTACCACCTCCCTGCAGCCTTGGACAGAGGGAGCCAGCTGGGCTTTATAGCATTTTTATTTTATTTTATTTTATTGCAACACTGTATTTCAGTAGGGCACTGTGGACTAGGTTGTATGGACTTTGCAAGCAGGTAAACCTGCCTTGCTGGATTAGATGTAACTATGTCTTATGTTGTGATCCATGTGTCTGTCTCCACAAAGAACATTATTTTCTCAACTTTATCACCCATGATAACAAAATGGAATCTCTATGTACAAAGACAGTACACCTCTAGGTACCAGAAAAAATAGGATGCCAATATCCTGTCTAAGCAAGGGAGCAGCTTAATCACTCACTGCACCTTCTGTCTATCCCATGGGTAGGTAAACTAAGGCCCGGGAGCCGAAGCCGGCCCAATCGCCTTCTAAATGCGACCTGCAGACGGTCTGGGAATCAGCGTGTTTTTACATGAGTAGAATGTGTCCTTTTATTTAAAATGCATCTCTGGGTTATTTGTGGGGCATAGAAATTCGTTCTCCCCCCCTCCAAAATATAGTCCAGCCACCCCCCCCCAAGGTCTGTGGGACAGTGGACCAACCGGCCCCCTGCTGAAAAAGTTTGCTGACCCCTTCACTAGCCCTCACCTTGCTCTTCTTTAGCTGCCTCATCTTCTTCCTCAGCCTCTTTAGGAGGAGATGTCTCTTCAGTAAGCTCTGTTGCCTCTGCAGGTTGCTCAGTACTTTCAGAAGCAGCTTCAGTTGCACTGTCATCAACTGACGTGGAAAATAGAAAGAAAAAATAAAATGTTAGAACAAAAGCATTGCTGCCTTGCTTATTAGCTTCATTTAGGTGACAAGTTATTGAGGCAACATTCTGGTCCTAAGATGGTCATCATCAGCTTCCTTTCCATATAAAGCTTTCCTAAATTAATTTTGGTTGTCTTCCACATCAGCCTCATTTAGGGACAAGATAAAAACTCTTTCTGTTCACCCAGGCCTTTGGAATGTAACCAACCTTCTTTGTTACCCATGGGATAGTTCCCCCCCCCAAGTGCCATAGTCGCATGGTGGGGGAGAGGGAGGGAGATTTTAAGGGGGTGGGGGAGTCACAGCAAGGAACCCTCTCCTCATGTGGCAACCGTCCCCCTTCCTCAAATACCTGCTTCCGGCATGCCAATAAAGCTTGAGAAAGCCAGTTATTGTCACAATGGGAGGCTTTTTTAAAAAAATTATTTACCAGCAAGTGAATGTGAATATGCATGAATATGTGTGTGACATATATGAATTTTGTATATATGCATGAATGTATGTTAACAGATGTGTGTGGGCATGTGTGTGCACGAAAGAGAGCATGTGGGGAACCCCACTTTGCTTTGGGTCCACCTATATAGCCATAGGAGAATATGGCCCTTGATTGAAAACATTTTTCTGCCTTGGCTATAGAGTTAACAGGGCTTTATTATGGATCCCCCCCCCCCGTATTTGAATATACCCTCAATCTGTCTGCATGTGTTGTAAACCTCTGTTGCCAAGCCACACAAGAGATTGCAATGACTTCCCCTATATCTAAGAAAGTTCCAATAATCACCTATGTGGGTCAACAATCTCTGAATTTCTCCATGCACAGATATTATCACACAACACATTCCAAACTGAGTGGTGGGATATATCCTCCATGCTCCTGGACCTAATTTTATTTAGAAACTTCTGCATAGTGTAGTATCATAAAACATTACATCTCACTGTGCTAATGTTGCAAAATGTGAGACCCATTGAAATGAATGTAGAAGATGGACCACTTCAATGAATAAAGCGTTGATCCTGCAGCAAAATACAAACCTGGAGGTGTTGTTTCTTCAACTATTGCAACCTCTACTGCTGGAGGAGGGGGAGGTGGTTCTTCAGGTGCCCAAAGTGTTAGGGCAGTAATTTTTGATGCTTTCCATTTTGGAATAGATGGAGCCATAACTTCTTCTTCCTCCTCTTCCTCTGCTTTTTCCTGAAGATCAGGTGAATATCCAGGATACAGTATTGAATGAAAAAGGAAATGACCAGTCCTGTAACTCATAATTTCTGTTTCATTATAAACACACACACACACACACACACACACACACTTCCTTCAATCTGCAACAATACACAGGCCCACATCAACACCACAGTCTTTGTTAACAGCTTCAGTTGCTCCAATGCCCCATCAAAGTGATCCAGAAGGAATCCTGATCCAGCCTCTGTTATAGACATTCTCTACAACACATGCCAGCTTTTAAACAGCTGTTCTGAGAGGCCCTTCTCTAATTTCTGCCATCTTGCTGCAATGACTAGAAATCAGAGCTTTGTGGCACAGGCACCCTGGTTGCAGGATACACTCCCCAGAGACACTTGGCTGATGCCCACAATACTACTAGTACTAATAATAATTTTATTACAGTCATACCTTGGTTCTTGAATGGAATCTGTTCCGGAAGTCCATTCAACTTCCAAAAACATTCAACAACCAAGGTGCGGCTTCCGATTGGCTGCAGGAGCTTCCTGCACTCAAGCAGAAGCCACCCTGGATGTTCGGCTTCCAAAGAACATTCGCAAACCAGAACACTCACTTCTGGGTTTGCGGCGTTCAGGAGCCAAAACGTTCGAGTCGCAAGGCTTTCGGGATCCAAAGTACAACTGTATTTATACCCCGCCCATCTGGCTGGGTTGACCAGCATCGGTTTACTTGTTACATGTTAGCTATTTTCCTATGTATGATGGTGCAAACTTGTCTTATCGAGGTAAAGACTGAGTGCTATTGTTCCCAAATACACCTGAAACTATGGTTTAGATCCTTTTCTAACAAAACCAAGTTTGGATGTCAGCAGAAGCTGGTGCAGTGGAGAAGAGTTGTCCTTACAACATCGGTGTAACATTGCAGCTTACCTGGACAGTGCTGGGGTGTGGCAGGGCTGCATGGACACACTGGTGGAGCCAATCCAGCACTTCCATTGGTGTGTCCACATAGCCCCAACCTTGCCACCACCCCCTCCACCAGCCAGGTAATTTGCTGCAACTCTGGTGCTTGCAGGGCAGCTCTGCCACACCATCCTCTGCTGTCGGATGTAATGGCAAATTGTGATTAGTTTTGAAGTGACAGCTTTTGAGCACATCCTTGGGGCAGGGAGCAGAAGTTTGAGGCTTATGCAGGTGCATATAGAAGGAAGCTAAGACTAGCCATTATATCCAAAGCAGCCCTTAAGATTTATCAACATCTTTATTTGTACGATTTGTAAGACTATCTTAGCTGTCTCTTAATCATTGAGCCTAAGAGCAGCAGCAGCAATGTTCTATGCTTATGATAATGTTTTATTCTCTTATTATACTGTTTTAGATGTGCATTTTATATTTGATTTCATTTAGTAATGCTTTCTTTTGGAAATTTTTTGTTTGCTGACTTTACTGTGTTAAATGTGCATTCAGTATTTACCTCCTTTGCAATGTTTGAAATCTTTAAGATAGTATTTTAGTCATGTTAATTATGTTGCTGTGAATGTATATTTTATATTTGACTTTCTTCATTAATGTTTTATTTGATGTTTTGATGTAGGTTGTAAACAGCTTTGGTATTTTTTCTTAAAACTATAAGGAGGTATAGAAATAAAATGAATATTAATAATAAGACATAGTAGTACATTTGTAAGTGCTATATATGAGAAGTGCAGATAGAATCCCTTTAACGTCTCTTTATTGCACAGCCTCTCAAACATTCTTCCCAAAGGACCAGTAATATTTAGGTATGCATGCTATTGCCCATCCCAGCAGTGAGCCCACCCAATCAGTCTTCCTTGCCACCATCCTATTCACTATAACCTAACAATATATCCAGGTTGCTATCTGGAAACTCTAGGGCACAAATAATTATTTTCCCCAATATTGCATAGTATGCAAACATAATAGTGCCATTAATAATAAAAGTCTGCAAGAGATTGCAAGAATAAGTAGTATTTAAAAAAATGCAAATTAGAGGTATATAATATCAACTAATGCTCTAAAGGATTAATTTCTGCCCCCCAGTACCCTCAAATGCTTCTCTAACATATGTCACATGCAAGCAAACCATGCAGTAACACTCCATTTCAAAGCCAGAGGGCACCTCTGTTGTACTAGGCTGCTTGAAGATAAAGGCTTCAATGATTGGTTGCGTCTCATAGTTCTGCACAGAAGGCAGCTCTTTGCTGCCTCTTCTCTTGCTTTTGGTTTGCATGAGCTAAGCAAGTTGTGGAAAAGGAATCAAAGTGAACTATGAATTCCACTATACAAAGTCAAAAGCTTCCATTTGCAGAAGAAGAAGAAACAAAACACAAATTTGTTGAAAAGAATGAAATGCGCATTCATTGAATAAGTGAGGCTTGCAGCACAAGATTTACAAAAGGGTAGAAAACATTTTTAAAATGAATGTTTCAGTTTCGGAAAACTGGAGCCATAGTTTGTAATATGCTTTGCCAAAGGCCGATTCCTCCCCATAGCCCTGTACAGAAGGCCATTGCCTATTTTGCAGGATAGAAATAAGGGACAAGAACATTAATATCAGATCTTGAATTCAACAACTTTTGCAGGTTTGAATACTACTAATTCACAGTTCACTACTTAATAAAATATATTAATGTTCAGATTTGAGTTACAGATTTTAAAGGCAGTATTTAATCACTTTTTTTTTTCAAAAGAGTAATACTCTATTCCTTGAAAGCTAAACAGCAAGCTTATGAGAGTCACTCGTATGTCAGGTGTCCATAACAGGAATACGCTTATATCAAGAAGCTGGTCCTCATCCTGGAGGCTGAACATTCACAACACTCACTGAACAAAAGTCCAGTCATGCAGGAAAGTGCAGGTGCCAAAGTCTTACTAACTGTATCATTAGATATTTCTTATGCTAATGCCAGTGTTTATGTGAACATAGCAAAAGGAGTTGGGAGGCTAGCAAGCAGGTACTGTGTGGAATCCATGGGCATTTATTCTGATTTGTTTGTGCATCCTGATTTGTGCAGCTGATATATGCTATCACCATCTAGTGGCTGTTTATCTTACTGCAGAAAGTATGGTAAGAAAATAGATGTGAACAAATCTGGATGAATTCTCAACAAACAGCCATTTGGAAGCACCCCCGGGATTGCTAACAGCAACTGGCTGAAAGAATAGAGAATCTATCCTTCTCATCTGTTGAATGCAAGTCTATATGAATTAAGCAAGTAGTTACTCTTGCACTTAGATATACAGCAAAGGTCCTATTTCTCAACCAGACTATTGTTCAGACGCTCATTACTTCTAAGACATATAATGAATGGGTTCTCCAGTTGTTACCATTTGTAGTGTTTACCTCGTGGATGTATTCACCATGTTGTTCACATCCAATATCAAATATATACTTTCCAGCACCTAATGGCTGTATGGAAAAAAATCCAAAAATTAGTATTATTCAGACAATATCAAATCCTAAACTGTATTCTGTAGCATGCATAACATCTATCAGTGATGTCTTTCTGCAATTTAACATAAGAAAAACAGATCACTCTCTATGTAAAAAGGGACAGAAATTTAACATCAGAAACCAAACACCCAATATTCAGAAACCAGTGACAGAACATCACAGACTCCCCTCCCAAGACACTTTGCTATTGATCTAAAAGTGGCTGTTCTTATTTAACATAATTATCACAAACAACATTATTTGCATTTCATTTCCTCCTGAACTTGTTTTTTTTTTTTTACCAGACTCATGTATACACAGTAACTCCATTACTTAATGCTTATGCCATTATCAGTGTGATAGACCATAAGGTTCCACAAGCACTTGGTTGTTTTTGCTGTAGCTGTTCGAAAATATATACACCATTTACCAAAATAAAAGCACACATTCTCAGAGCAATCCAAGCATCTTCAGGAGCTATCTGTGGATAGATGGAATCACCTCCAGACAAAAGCAAATGAAACAAACTTGCTTACCTGAGGCTTTGCTTCTGGGTGGACACTGGAGATCCTGGATATCAAGACTATTATGTATGGGTTTGGGGAATTTAAAAAAATGCCTTCAAGCCAATTTATTGGGTGATGGTGCAATGTCTGGTGGGAATATGGCAGGGAGTTATCATAGTACTGCTTCAATTTCAGGGATTGTGCAGATGTATAGTTTTAGTTGAACATCCGGCTACCATCTAGATATTTGGCCTCTGTGTGCTGGCCCCAGGGGAGTGTCCGTGTAGCAAAGTCCAAGTCCAGTCCGGGGTCAAGGGATCCAAAGGAGGTCAGTCCGGCGGGGAGCAAAGCAGGGAGCAGGTCAAAGTCCAAGGCACGAGGTTGCAGGTTGAGCACACGCTTGCAACAAAGTTGCTCACGCAACTTGGGCTGGGTCTGGCTGGCTTTTATCTGGCCCTATGCTTAGGGCGGTCCCGATCCTCCGGAGACTCGCCTCTCCTCCGGGCCTGGAGGCGAGCACTCCTCCTGCAGACACTTAACTCCCTTCGCCTCTCTGCCCTGAGCCTCTGTAGCTCAGGAGAGGCTGGTGGGTTACTGGACCCAGGGGATGCCTCTGCTTCCTCTGAAGAGGCTGGGAGTGGAGCACCTGCAGGCAATGGGTCCTCCCTCCCATCAGGAGCCAGAGCAGACTCTGCTGATGCCTGCACCTGGGGATCCAGCACAGGTGGGGATCCTTCAAGCCCTGGCCCCGGCTCAGCTGGTTCTGGAGGCGGGGAATCCTGTGCAGGCTGGGATCCCTCAGGTTCAGCATCAGAGTCTGACTCCCAGGCCATCACACCATCCCCCCTCCCAGGCCTCCCCCTCAACCGAGGGGCCGGACCAGGCTTGCTGGGGTAAGCTGCATGGAAATCACGGAGGCAGGCTGGTGCGTGGACGTTTTCCGCTGGTTCCCATGAACGATCCTCAGGCCCATACCCCTTCCAGTCGATGAGGTATTGGAGCTTCCCCCTGCGGTATCGTGAGTCGAGAATGCGCTCCACCTCGTACTCAGGCTCCCCCTCCACCAAAACTGGCTGCGGTCGTGGATCATCTGGGTGGAACTCGTCGGGTGGGGCGACTGGGCTAAGTAGGGACCGGTGGAACACTGGGTGAACCTTGAGCGATGGAGGTAACTGGAGGCGAAACGCCACCGGCGACACCTGCGCAGTGATCGTGAATGGGCCGGCAAATCGTGCATCCAGCTTTCGTGAGGGCCGAGAAGGATGCAGGTGACGGGTAGAGAGCCACACCCGATCACCAACATGGAGTTCTGGCCCCTCCTGACGATGTCGGTCAGCCTGGGCCTTGTATGCGTCCTTGGCCTGGCGCAGTTGCTCCATCAATAATTGTTGCTGGGACTGAAGCTCCTGAAGCCAGTCCGTCACTGCGGGGACCGCGGAAGCTGGCAGCACGTCCGGGAACAAACGTGGATGGTAGCCGTAGGAGGCCTGGAACGGGGTCTGCTGGGTGGAGGCGTTCACTGCATTGTTGTAGGCGAACTCCGCCAATGGCAAGTGATCGACCCAGTCATCCTGCTGGAAGCTGCAGTAACACCGGAGGTACTGCTCCAGCACCGCGTTTGCCCGTTCCGTCTGGCCATCGGTCTGCGGGTGGTGGGCCGAAGATAGGCAGACCTCCGTCCCAAGGGTCTGGTGCAGGGCTCGCCAGAAGCGGGATGTGAACTGGACGCCGCGGTCAGAAACCACACGCTCGGGCAGGCCATGCAGGCGGAAGATGTGCTGAAGGTACAGTTGAGCCGTCTCCTTAGCTGTGGGTATGGACGGGCAGGGGGCACAGTGCACCATCTTAGTGAAATGGTCCGTGAAAACTAGGAGGCAGGTACAGTGACGAGATGGGGGCAAGTCCACCACAAAGTCCAGCGAGACCGTGTGCCAGGGACGCGGTGGGACTGGCAATGGCTGGAGCAGGCCGGGGGGTCGGCCGGTAGGGCCCTTGGCCCGCCGACAGACATCGCAACCAGCAACGTAGCGTGCCACATCAGCCTTCAGGCGGGGCCACCAGAACTCCCGGCTTACCAGATGGGTGGTCCGGTACCGCCCAAAGTGCCCTGCTGCTGGGGCATCGTGAGACATTCGGAGAACCTCAGCCCGCAATGGTCCTGGCGGGATGTATAGACGTCCCTGGTGCAGCAGTAGGCCCTGGCGCAGGGCCAGCCCCGGATATCGAGGGCATGACCCGTCAGACAGTTCCTGGAGCCGTTCCTGAGCCCAAGCGTCCACCCGTTGCTGTTCCTGCACCCGAACCTGCAGCGGCTTGGCCTCCTGAGTGGCCAGGAATGCAGCTGGTGGTAAGATCGTCGTCGGTACTGCCTGCTGTACCGTGTCTGCGATGTCCTCGGGTTTCCGGGACAGGGCATCCGCCTTCCGGTTTTGGGAGCTAGGGATGTAGCGGATCCGGAACTGGAACCGGGAGAAAAACAGCGCCCACCGGATCTGCCTTTGGTTCAACTTGCGGGTGGTCTGGAGGTACTCCAGATTCCGGTGGTCTGTCCTCACTTCCACAGGGTGTCGTGCTCCCTCCAGATGATGGCGCCAGACCTCAAAGGCCACCTTAATGGCCAGTAGTTCCCGCTCCCACACGGTATAGTTACGCTCCGCCGGAAGGAGCTGCCGGGAGTAGTAAGCGCAGGGTAACAGCGGCGCATCGGGTCCGTGTTGCTGAGACAGGATGGCACCGAGAGCCGTGCTGGAGGCATCAGTCTCCACCACAAAGGGACGAGAGGGATCAGGATGCTGTAAAATCGGCGCCCTCTGGAAACAGGCTTTCAACCCCTGAAATGCCACTTCAGCTTCCTCATCCCAGGAGAAGGGCGTCTTGGGGCGCAGCAGTCGGGTTAACGGGGTGGTGCGATGAGCATAATCTGCAATGAAGGTTCGGTAATAGTTGGCGAACCCTAGGAACCGCTGTAAGTCCTTGCGGTTCCGGGGCGCTGCCCACTCTCGAACCGCAGCCACCTTTCCAGGGTCCATCTGCACCCCGTCAGGGGAGAGTCGGTGTCCAAGGAAGTCTACTGACCGCTGGTGGAACTCGCACTTGCTGAGCTTGGCGTACAGGCGGTGCTCCCGCAAGCGCTGCAACACGGACCGGACATGACTCTCGTGACGAGTTGGGTCACGGGAATAAATCAGAATATCATCTAGGTACACCACCACGTATTTGTCTAGCAAGTCCTGGAACACGTGGTTGATGTACCGTTGAAACACGGCGGGCGCGTTGCATAATCCGAACGGCATAACCAGGTATTCAAACTGCCCATACCGGGTCCCGAATGCCGTCTTCCACTCGTCCCCGGCACGGATCCGAATCAAATTGTAGGCCCCTCGGAGGTCCAGTTTGGTGAACATCTGTGCCCCCTGCACCCGCTCCAGCAACTCTGCAATAAGGGGCAAGGGGTACCGGTCTGGGATGGTGATCTTATTCAGGGCCCGATAGTCATGGCAAAGGCGAAGCTCCCCACACTTCTTCTTAACGAAGAGTACAGGAGCGGCAGTGGGTGAGGTAGAGGGCCTAATGAACCCGCGTTCCAGGTTCTTGCGAAGGAAGTCCTGCAAGGCTTCACGCTCTGGTTCCGAAAGGGAGTATAGGCGGCTCACCGGCAGGGGCGCCCCAGGCTGTAGGTCTATGCCGCAGTCGAAGGACCGATGAGGCGGCAGCTGGTCTGCTCCCTGTTCCTCGAACACGTCTAGATAGTCCTGGTACACGGTGGGGAGCGTTGACACAGCCTGCCCCATGGGGGCAGCTGCTGCGAACTCGGACTGAGCATGGGAACCCGGGTCTGGGAAGCGTACAGTCCGATTGACCCAGACGATCTGAACATTGTGCGACTCCAGCCAGTCCATCCCAAGCACCAGGGGAAACCGGGGCATGGTAGCAATGTCCAGGGTTCGCACCTCCCGGTGCTGCTGGCAGCACAGGACCAAGGGCTGGGTCTCCCGAGTAACAGCGCCCGAGCGCAGGAGCCGTCCATCAATTGCCTCCACCTGTACCGGTTCCGGCTTGTTCTGAAGCGGGACCTGATGCTGAGTGGCAAAGGCAGAGTCCATATAGGAGCGGGTTGCCCACGAATCCACCAGAGCGTGGGTGAGAATCCAGGGCCCACCGGGGGGGTATAGACGCACTGGTATCATGAGGTGTTGCAATTCCACTGGTGAGGGCCCATCATGCGATGCTTGGGACCCCGGGTAGCCTGGGCCATCAGCTACCGGGGTTGGCGGTTTCCCTGCGGCTGGCGTTTCTCAGGGCAGGTTCGGGCGTAGTGTCCACTCCCACCGCAGTAGAGACACAGGTTCCCCTCCCGACGCCGAGTCTTTTCCGAGGGAGAGAGGCGTGGCCGCACTGCCCCGAGCTGCATCGGCTCCTCCGATGACTCAACTCTGGCCACGGAACTGCTGGGAAGCACCGGCGCCGGGGGCCCGGAGTGCCGGCGGCCCCGGGCCTGGCGACGATCCTCCAACCGATCGTCTATCTGCAGACTCCGTTGGATGAGGGCATCCAGTGTGGCAGGGCGATCCAACGTGGCCAGCTGATCCAGTATCTCGTCTGATAGTCCCTCGAGATACTGGTCCCGAAGTGCGGAGTCATTCCAGGTCAAGTCCTGCGCCAGCAGCCGAAATTCTGTGGCGTAGGTGGCCACTGTGGACTTGCCCTGTTTCAACCGCCGAATTGCCCGATTGGCTTGACTCCCCTTCTGAGGGTTGGCAAACGTGGTCTCCAGATGATTGCAAAACCCCGTATAGTCTGTCAGCAAAGGGGAGTCTTGCCGGAGCAGCGGCAGCGCCCACTTGGCCGCCTGGTCCTTCAGCAAGCTGATCAGGAAGTGCACCTTGGTGCGGTCGTCAGGGAAATCCCGAGCTCGCCCCTGAATATACAGCTTGGCCTGGGCGAGAAACATGGGAAAGCTGGCTGGGGACCCATCAAATTTCTCTGGCAAGGCCACTGGGTACTTGCCAGGAGCTGGGGCGGCGGCCCCAGGAGCTGGTAAGGCATCCAAACGCTGCTGCAGCGCCGTAACCGCATTGCTTAGCTGCTGCACAGTGTGGGACAAGGTCTGATTCTCCTGGGCCAATGCCGCCAGCGCAGCCGCCTGGTCAGCCATGGCTACTGGTTCCTCCCGAACGCACCCCAGCGAAGGGGGAGTGCGGGTGTGGCGTGAGCAAACTGTGCTGGCCCCAGGGGAGTGTCCGTGTAGCAAAGTCCAAGTCCAGTCTGGGGTCAAGGGATCCAAAGGAGGTCAGTCCGGCGGGGAGCAAAGCAGGGAGCAGGTCAAAGTCCAAGGCACGAGGTTGCAGGTTGAGCACACGCTTGCAACAAAGTTGCTCACGCAACTTGGGCTGGGTCTGGCTGGCTTTTATCTGGCCCTATGCTTAGGGCGGTCCCGATCCTCCGGAGACTCGCCTCTCCTCCGGGCCTGGAGGCGAGCACTCCTCCTGCAGACACTTAACTCCCTTCGCCTCTCTGCCCTGAGCCTCTGTAGCTCAGGAGAGGCTGGTGGGTTACTGGACCCAGGGGATGCCTCTGCTTCCTCTGAAGAGGCTGGGAGTGGAGCACCTGCAGGCAATGGGTCCTCCCTCCCATCAGGAGCCAGAGCAGACTCTGCTGATGCCTGCACCTGGGGATCCAGCACAGGTGGGGATCCTTCAAGCCCTGGCCCCGGCTCAGCTGGTTCTGGAGGCGGGGAATCCTGTGCAGGCTGGGATCCCTCAGGTTCAGCATCAGAGTCTGACTCCCAGGCCATCACACTCTGCTTTTCAGCACCTCCAGAAGTTCTTGGTGTCTTATCTGCCTCGGAGAGTTCAGGCTGGGTCAACCATGTGGCCCCATCAAACCCCATTTCCATAGTGACGGTTCCAGCCTCGCAGGGGTCGGGCTGGGTGACCCCGGGGCCTCATCAGAAATGGGTTGTGCGATGGGCGGCCACAGGGGTCACCCAGACTGACCTGTGAAGCTGTAACCTGTCAGGTTGGCCGGGGGTAAGGACGACCCCCTCAGGCATACGACAGGAATGTTTCCAGCCCGTCTCCCCCATCAGTAATGAGTGTGCAGCTCTAGGGAGTTCTGACAGCCTTCCCTGATGATTTATTATGATCCGCGTTCTGGAGACACTGTGCACATATTCAGAGTCCAGCAGAGTTAAACGCAGACTGAGCTAGGCAGAGGTTGTGCACTAAAAGGCTACTTTATTAAGCGTAAGGAAGAACAAAAGAAAACATGTCTCCTCTCGCCAGAGAGAAGTCCGAAGAAGAGCTGAACAACAAATGGAAACAGAGTACAGTAAACATCCGCTCCCGTGATTCCAACAATCAGTGCTTGGAATACATAACACAGACATATGATCCGCACAGTGAGAGGAATAGAAAACTCAACATACCCATCACTCAGAAAACCGGTTCTGTGATGGCGTCCTAGGGGTCACCCAGCATGACCCCCAAGTCCAGGACCGTTGCTCTGGAAATGCATAATGCAAGGCCAAACCAATTGCTGTGGAAACGGGTAGTCCGAAGGGGCTTAAGGGGTCATGCAGCCTGTAAGGCCAGAACCGTTGCTCAGGAAATGGGTTGTGTGACGGGATCCCGGGGCACCCTGACCCCTTTGATGCAGGAGGGGTCACTATGGAAATGGGACTGTCAGTATAGAAATGGGTTGTACATTGGGGACCCAAGGGTCACCCAGCCCGAACCCCGCAAACTCAGGACCATTGCTCAGGAAATGGATAGTGCAACAGAGCCATAGGGGTCACCCAGCCTGACCCTTGCGATGCCGGAGCCATTGCTATGGAAACGGGACCATCACTATGCAAAGGGATTGCATGTTGGGGCCCCACAGGTCACCCAGCCTGACCCGTAGGAGCTCAGGACCATCACTTGGGAAACGGGTTGTGTGATGGGGTCCCAAGGATCACCCTGCCTAACCCCTACAAGACAATAACTATCACTATGGAAACAGTACCGTTGCTATGGAAATGGTTTGATGTTGGGGCCCCACAGGTCACCCAGCCTGACCCCTGCAAGGCAGGGTCTGTTATTATGGAAACGAGACAGTCGCTATGGAAACAGGTTGCGCCTGCATGCTCTTGACCATACCTCAGGAAACACCCTATGAGAAAGAAACTGTCGCTATGGAAACAGCTGTTGCCGTGGAAACGGGTTCTAGGTTGGGGACCCAAGGGAAACGTGCGTGTTCAGGACCACCGTTCGGGAAACAGTTTGTGAGACGGTGCCACAAGGGTCACCCAGCCTGACCCCTAAGTGGCAGGAAGTGTCACTATGAAAACAGGCCATTGTTATGGAAATGGGTTGTAGGTTGGGGGCCCAAGGTTCACCCAGCCTAACCCATGCAAGCTCAGGACCATCACTTGGGAAATGGGTTGTGCTACGGGGTCACAAGGGTAACCAAGAATGACCCCCATAAGGCAGGAATTGTCGCTATGGAAACAGGAATGTCGCTAGGGAAGCGGATTTTACATTAGGGCCCGACAGGTCACCCAGCCTGATCCTTTTGAGCTCAGGACCACAACTGGGGAAACGGGTTGCGTGACGGGGTGCCAAGCCTGACCACTACAAAACAGGAACCATCACTATGGAAATGGGCCTCTAACTATGGAAATGGGTTCCACAGGTCACTGAGTCTGACTGTTGCGAGCTCAGGATATTCGCGCAGGAAACAGGTTATGCAACTGGGTCACAGGGGTCAACCAGCCTGACCACAGCAAGGCAGGAACTGTCGCTAGGGAAACGGGACAGTTGCAATGGGAATGGGTTGTAGGTTGCGGAAACCAAGGGTTACCCAACCTGACCCTTTCAAGCTCAGGACCACCGCTGGGGAAACGGGTTGTGTGATGGGGTTCCAAGGGTCTCCCAGTCTACCAACCAGGAACCGTTGCTATGGAAACGGGACTGTCACTATGGAAACGGGTAGTAGGTTGGGGACCCAAGGGTCACCCAGCCTGACTCTTGCGAACTCAGGACCACCGCTCCAAGAAATGGGTTGTGCAACCGGGTCCCAGGGGCCTCCCAGCCTGACCCCTACAAACCAGGAACAGTCGCTATGGAAACGGGAACGTTGCTCAAGGGTCTGAGTCTGACCATTGCGAGCTCAGGGTATTCGCTCAAGAAATGGGTTGTGCAAGCGAGTCCCAGGGGCCTCCCAGCCTGACCCCTACGAACCAGGAACCGTCGCTATGGAAACGGGACTGTCACTAGGGAAACGGGTTATTGGTTGGGGACCCAAGGTCCCATTGTGAGCTCAGGGTATTCGTTCGGGAAACAGGATGTGCAACCGGGTCCCAGGGGTCAACAAGTCAAGCCCCTACGAGGCACTATGGAAACTGGCCGTTGCTATGGAAACGGGTTGTAGGTTAGGGACCCAAGGGTCACCAGGCCTAACCCTTGCAAGCTCAGGACCAGCGCTGAAAAAAATGTGTTGTTTGAAGGGTTTACAAGCGTAACCAAGAATGACCCCTAAGAGGCAGGAAATGTCGATATGGAAACTGAGCCGGTGCTATGGAAACGGGTTGTACGTTAGGGCCCAGCAGGTCACCCAGCCTGAGCTTGAAAGGAAACAGGTTGCGCGACAGGATCCTATGGGTCACCCAGCCTGACCCCTACGAACCAGGACCATCGCTATGGAAACGGGACTGTCGCTATGGAAATGGGTTGCAGGAGCACTGCTGGGTAAACGGATTGCAAGACGGGTTCCCAATGTCAATATGGAAATAGGGCTGTCATTATGTAAACAGGTTTTAAGTTTGGGACCCAAGGATCTCCAAGCCTGACCCCTGCGAGTTCCGGTCAACTGCTCAAGGAACGGGTTGTGTGACAGTTTCAGAAGGGTAACCAGGTCCGACACAAAGAGGCAGGAACTGTCGCTATGGAAACGGAACTGTTGCTAGGGAAACGAGTTGTCACCCAGCCTGATCTTTTCTAGCTCAGGACCATGGCTGGGGAAATGGGTTGCATGACGGGGTCCCACGTGTCACCCAGTTTGACCCCTACAAACCAGGAACTGTCGCTATGGAAATGGGAACGTTGCTCAAGGGTCAGAGTCTGACCGTTGCGAGCTGAGGGTATTCGCTCAAGAAACGGGTTGTGCAACCGGGTCCCAAGGGCCTCCCAGCCTGACCCCTACGAACCAGGAACCGTCGCTATGGAAACGGGATTGTCACTATGGAAACGGGACTGTCACTATGGAAACAGGACTGTCACTATGGAAACGGGTTATTGGTTGGGGACCCAAGGGTCACTGAGTCTCACCGTTGTGAGCTCAGGGTATTCGTTCGGGAAACGGGTTGAGCAACCGGGACTCAAGGGCCTCCCAGCCTGACCCCTACGAACCAGGAACCGTCGCTATGGAAACGGGACTGTCACTATGGAAACGGGACTATCACTATGGAAACGGACTATTGGTTGGGGACCCAAGGGTCACTGAGTCTCACCGTTGTGAGCTCAGGGTATTCGTTCAGGAAACGGGATGAGCAACTGGGTCCCAAGGGCCTCCCAGCCTGACCCTTACGAACCAGGAACCGTCGCTATGGGAACGGGACTGTTACTATGGAAACGGGTAGAAGGTTGGGGACCCAAGGGTAACCCAGCCTGACTCTTGCGAGCTCAGGACCACTGCTCCAAGAAATGGGGTGTGCGACGGGGTCCCAAGGGTCACCCAGCCTTAGCTACAAACCAGGAACCGTCGTTATGGAAACGGGACTATCACTATGGAAACGGGACTGTCACTATGGAAACGGGTTATTGGTTGGGGACGCAAGGGTCACTGAGTCTCACCGTTGTGAGCTCAGGGTATTCGTTCGGGAAACGGGTTGAGCAACCGGGTCCCAAGCGCCTCCCAGCCTGACCCCTACGAACCAGGAACCGTCGCTATGGGAACGGGACTGTTACTATGGAAACGGATAGTAGGTTGGGGACCCAAGGGTCACCCAGCCTGACTCTTGCGAGCTCAGGACCACCGCTCCAAGAAATAGGTTGTGCAACCGCCTCCCAGGGGCCTCCCAGTCAGACCCCTACGAACCAGGAACCGTCGCTATGGAAACGGGACTTTCACTATGGAAACGGGACTGTCACTATTGAAACGGGTTATTGGTTGGGGACCAAAGGGTCACTAAGTCTCACCGTTGTGAGCTCAGGGTATTCGTTCGGGAAACGGGTTGAGCAACTGGGTCCCAAGGGCCTCCCAGCCTGACCCCTACGAACCAGGAACCGTCGCTATGGGAACGGGACTGTTACTATGGAAACGGGTAGTAGGTTGGGGACCCAAGGGTCTCCCAGCCTGACTCTTGCGAGCTCAGGACCACCGCTCCAAGAAATGGGTTGTGCAACCGGCTCCCAGGCGCCTCCCATTCTGACCCCTACGAACCAGGAACCGTCGCTATGGAAACAGGACTGTCACTATGGAAACGAGTTATTGGTTGGGGACCCAAGGGTCACTGAGTCTCACCATTGTGAGCTCAGGGTATTCGTTTGGGAAACGGGTTGAGCAACCGGGTCCCAAGGGCCTCCCAGCCTGACCCCTACGAAGCAGGAACCGTCGCTATGGAAATGGTACTGTTACTATGGAAACGGGTAGTGGGTTGGGGACCAAACGGTCACCCAGCCTGACTCTTGCGAGCTCAGGACCACCGCTCTAAGAAATGGGTTGTGCAACCGCCTCCCAGAGGCCTCCCAGCCTGACCCCTACAAACCAGCAACCGTCGCTATGGAAACGGGACTGTCACTATGGAAACGGGTAGTAGGTTGGGGACCAAAGGGTCACCCAGCCTGACTCTTGCGAGCTCAGGACCACCGCTCCAAGAAATGGGGTATGCGACGGGTCCCAAGGGTCACCCAGCCTGACCCCTACGAACCAGGATCCGTCGCTATGGAAACGGGACTGTCACTATGGAAACGGGACTGTCACTATGGAAACGGGTTATTGGTTGGGGACCCAAGGGTCACTGAGTCTCACCGTTCTGAGCTCAGGGTATTCGTTCGGGAAACGGGTTGAGCAACCGGGTCCCAAGGGCCTCCCAGCCTGACCCCTACGAACCAGGAACCGTCGCTATGGAAACGGGACTGTTACTATGGAAACGGGTAGTAGGTTGGGGACCCAAGGGTCACCCAGCCTGACTCTTGCGAGCTCAGGACCACCGCTCCAAGAAATGGGTTGTGCAACCGGGTGCCAGGGGCCTCCCAGCCTGACCCCTACAAACCAGGAACCGTCGCTATGGAAACGGGAATGTTACTATGGAAACGGGTAGTAGGTTGGGGACCCAAGGGTCACCCAGCCTGACTCTTGCGAGCTCAGGACCACCGCTCCAAGAAATGGGTTGTGCAATCGGGTCCCAGGGGCCTCCCAGCCTGACCCCTACCAACCAGGAACCGTCGCTATGGAAACAGGACTGTCACTATGGTAACGGGACTGTCACTATGGAAACGGGTTATTGGTTGGGGACCCAAGAGTCACTGAGTCTCACCGTTGTGAGCTCAGGGTATTCGTTCGGGAAACGGGTTGAGCAACAGGGTCCCAAGGGTCTCCCAGCCTGACCCCTACGAACCAGGAACCGTCGCTATGGAAACAGGAATGTTACTATGGAAACGGGTAGTGGGTTGGGGACCAAACGGTCACCCAGCCTGACTCTTGCGAGCTCAGGACCACCGCTCTAAGAAATGGGTTGTGCAACCGCCTCCCAGAGGCCTCCCAGCCTGACCCCTACAAACCAGCAACCGTCGCTATGGAAACGGGACTGTCACTATGGAAACGGGTAGTAGGTTGGGGACCAAAGGGTCACCCAGCCTGACTCTTGCGAGCTCAGGACCACCGCTCCAAGAAATGGGGTATGCGACGGGTCCCAAGGGTCACCCAGCCTGACCCCTACGAACCAGGATCCGTCGCTATGGAAACGGGACTGTCACTATGGAAACGGGACTGTCACTATGGAAACGGGTTATTGGTTGGGGACCCAAGGGTCACTGAGTCTCACCGTTCTGAGCTCAGGGTATTCGTTCGGGAAACGGGTTGAGCAACCGGGTCTCAAGGGCCTCCCAGCCTGACCCCTACGAACCAGGAACCGTCGCTATGGAAACGGGACTGTTACTATGGAAACGGGTAGTAGGTTGGGGACCCAAGGGTCACCCAGCCTGACTCTTGCGAGCTCAGGACCACCGCTCCAAGAAATGGGTTGTGCAACCGGGTGCCAGGGGCCTCCCAGCCTGACCCCTACAAACCAGGAACCGTCGCTATGGAAACGGGAATGTTACTATGGAAACGGGTAGTAGGTTGGGGACCCAAGGGTCACCCAGCCTGACTCTTGCGAGCTCAGGACCACCGCTCCAAGAAATGGGTTGTGCAATCGGGTCCCAGGGGCCTCCCAGCCTGACCCCTAGCAACCAGGAACCGTCGCTATGGAAACAGGACTGTCACTATGGTAACGGGACTGTCACTATGGAAACGGGTTATTGGTTGGGGACCCAAGAGTCACTGAGTCTCACCGTTGTGAGCTCAGGGTATTCGTTCGGGAAACGGGTTGAGCAACAGGGTCCCAAGGGTCTCCCAGCCTGACCCCTACGAACCAGGAACCGTCGCTATGGAAACAGGAATGTTACTATGGAAACAGGTAGTAGGTTGGGGACCCAAGGGTCACCCAGCCTGACTCTTGCGAGCTCAGGACCACCGCTCCAAGAAATGGGTTGTGCAACCGCCTCCAAGGGGCCTCCCAGCCTGACTCCTACGAACCAGGAACCGTCGCTATGGAAACGGGACTGTCACTATGGAAACGGGACTGTCACTATGGAAACGGGACTGTCACTATGGAAACGGGTTATTGGTTGGGGACCCAAGGGTCACTGAGTCTCACCGTTGTGAGCTCAGGGTATTCGTTCGGGAAACGGGTTGAGCAACCGGGTCCCAAGGGTCTCCCAGCCTGACCCCTACGAACCAGGAACCGTCGCTATGGAAACAGGACTGTTACTATGGAAACGGGTAGCAGGTTGGGGACCCAAGGGTCACCCAGCCTGACTCTTGCGAGCTCAGGACCAACGCTCCAAGAAATGGGTTGTGCAACCGGGTGCCAGGGGCCTCCCAGCCTGACCCCTACAAACCAGGAACAGTCGCTATGGAAACGGGAATGTTACTATGGAAACGGGTAGTAGGTTGGGGACCCAAGGGTCACCCAGCCTGACTCCTGCGAGCTCAGGACCACCGCTCCAAGAAATGGGTTGTGCAACCGCCTCCCAGGGGCCTCCCAGCCTGACCCCTACGAACCAGGAACCGTCGCTATGGAAACGGGAATGTTACTATGGAAACGGATAGTAGGTTGGGGACCCAAGGGTCACCCAGCCTGACTCTTGCGAGCTCAGGACCACCGCTCCAAGAAATGTGTTGTGCAACCGCCTTCAAGGGGCCTCCCAGCCTGACCCCTACGAACCAGGAACCGTTGCTATGGAAACGGGACTGTCACTATGGAAACGGGACTGTCACTATGGAAACGGGTTATTGGTTGGGGACCCAAGGGTCACTGATTCTCACCGTTGTGAGCTCAGGGTATTCGTTCGGGAAACGGGTTGAGCAACCGGGCCCCAAGAGTCTCCCAGCCTGACCCCTAAGAACCAGGAACCGTCGCTATGGAAACGGGACTGTTACTATGGAAACGGGTAGTGGGTTGGGGACCCAAGGGTCACCCAGCCTGACTCTTGCGAACTCAGGACCACCGCTCCAAGAAATGGGTTGTGCAACCGCCTCCCAGGGGCCAACCAGCCTGACCCCTACGAACCAGGAACAGTCGCTATGGAAACGGGACTGTCACTAAGGAAACGGGACTGTCACTATGGAAACGGGTTATTGGTTGGGGACCCAAGGGTCACTGAGTCTCACCGTTGTGAGCTCAGGGTATTCGTTCGGGAAACGGGTTGAGCAACCGGGTCCCAAGGGTCTCCCAGCCTGACCCCTACGAACCAGGAACCGTCGCTATGGAAACGGGACTGTTACTATGGAAACGGGTAGCAGGTTGGGGACCCAAGGGTCACCCAGCCTGACTCTTGCGAGCTCAGGACCACCGCTCCAAGAAATTGGTTGTGCAACCGCCTCCCAGGGGCCTCCCAGCCTGACCCCTACGAACCAGGAACCGTCGCTATGGAAACGGGACTGTCACTATGGAAACGGGACTGTCACTATGGAAACGGGTTATTAGTTGGGGACCCAAGGGTCACTGAGTCTCACCGTTGTGAGCTCAGGGTATTCGTTCGGGAAACGGGTTGAGCAACCGGGTCCCAAGGGCCTCCCAGTCTGACCCCTATGAACCAGGAACTGTCGCTATGGAAACGGGACTGTCACTATGGAAACGGGTAGTAGGTTGGGGACCCAAGGGTCACCCAGCCTGACTCTTGCGAGCTCAGGACCACCGCTCCAAGAAATGGGTTGTGCAACGGGGTCTCAAGGGCCTCCCAGCCTGACCCCTACGAACCAGGAACCGTCACTATGGAAACGGGACTGTTACTATGGAAACGGGTAGTAGTTTGGGGACCCAAGGGTCACCCAGCCTGACTCTTGCGAGCTCAGGACCAACGCTCCAAGAAATGGGTTGAGCAACCGGGTCCCAAGGGACTCCCAGCCTGACCCCTACGAACCAGGAACCGTCGCTATGGAAACGGGACTGTTACTATGGAAACGGGTAGCAGGTTGGGGACCCAAGGGTCACCCAGCCTGACTCTTGCGAGCTCAGGACCACCGCTCCAAGAAATGGGTTGTGCAACCGGGTCCCAGGGGCCTCCCAGCCTGACCCCTACGAAGCAGGAACCGTCGCTATGGAAACGGGACTGTCACTATGGAAACGGGACTGTCACTATGGAAACGGGTTATTGGTTGGGGACCCAAGGGTCACTGAGTCTCACCGTTGTGAGCTCAGGGTATTCGTTCGGGAAACGGGTTGAGCAACCGGGTCCCAAGGGCCTCCCAGTCTGACCCCTATGAACCAGGAACTGTCGCTATGGAAACGGGACTGTCACTATGGAAACGGGTAGTAGGTTGGGGACCCAAGGGTCACCCAGCCTGACTCTTGCGAGCTCAGGACCACCGCTCCAAGAAATGGGTTGTGCAACGGGGTCTCAAGGGCCTTCCAGCCTGACCCCTACGAACCAGGAACCGTCACTATGGAAACGGGACTGTTACTATGGAAACGGGTAGTAGTTTGGGGACCCAAGGGTCACCCAGCCTGACTCTTGCGAGCTCAGGACCAACGCTCCAAGAAATGGGTTGTGCAACCGGGTGCCAGGGGCCTCCCAGCCTGACCCCTACAAACCAGGAACAGTCGCTATGGAAACGGGAATGTTACTATGGAAACGGGTAGTAGGTTGGGGACCCAAGGGTCACCCAGCCTGACTCCTGCGAGCTCAGGACCACCGCTCCAAGAAATGGGTTGTACAACCGCCTCCCAGGGGCCTCCCAGCCTGACCCCTACGAACCAGGAACCGTCGCTATGGAAACGGGAATGTTACTATGGAAACGGATAGTAGGTTGGGGACCCAAGGGTCACCCAGCCTGACTCTTGCGAGCTCAGGACCACCGCTCCAAGAAATGTGTTGTGCAACCGCCTCCCTGACCCCTACGAACCAGGAACCGTTGCTATGGAAACGGGACTGTCACTATGGAAACGGGACTGTCACTATGGAAACGGGTTATTGGTTGGGGACCCAAGGGTCACTGATTCTCACCGTTGTGAGCTCAGGGTATTCGTTCGGGAAACGGGTTGAGCAACCGGGCCCCAAGAGTCTCCCAGCCTGACCCCTAAGAACCAGGAACCGTCGCTATGGAAACGGGACTGTTACTATGGAAACGGGTAGTGGGTTGGGGACCCAAGGGTCACCCAGCCTGACTCTTGCGAACTCAGGACCACCGCTCCAAGAAATGGGTTGTGCAACCGCCTCCCAGGGGCCAACCAGCCTGACCCCTACGAACCAGGAACAGTCGCTATGGAAACGGGACTGTCACTAAGGAAACGGGACTGTCACTATGGAAACGGGTTATTGGTTGGGGACCCAAGGGTCACTGAGTCTCACCGTTGTGAGCTCAGGGTATTCGTTCGGGAAACGGGTTGAGCAACCGGGTCCCAAGGGCCTCCCAGCCTGACCCCTACGAACCAGGAACAGTCGCTATGGAAACGGGACTGTCACTATGGAAACGGGTAGTAGGTTGGGGACCCAAGGGTCACCCAGCCTGACTCTTGCAAACTCAGGACCACCTCTCCAAGAAATGGGTTGTGCAACCGCCTCCCAGGGGCCTCCCAGCCTGACCCCTACCAACCAGGAACCGTCGCTATGGAAACGGGACTGTCACTATGGTAACGGGACTGTGACTATGGAAACGGGTTATAGGTTGGGGACCCAAGGGTCACTGAGTCTCACCGTTGTGAGCTCAGGGTATTCGTTCGGGAAACGGGTTGAGCAACCGGGTCCCAAGGGTCTCCCAGCCTGACCCCTACGAACCAGGAACCGTCGCTATGGAAACGGGACTGTTACTATGGAAACGGGTAGCAGGTTGGGGACCCAAGGGTCACCCAGCCTGACTCTTGCGAGCTCAGGACCACCGCTCCAAGAAATTGGTTGTGCAACCGCCTCCCAGGGGCCTCCCAGCCTGACCCCTACGAACCAGGAACCGTCGCTATGGAAACGGGACTGTCACTATGGAAACGGGACTGTCACTATGGAAACGGGTTATTGGTTGGGGACCCAAGGGTCACTGAGTCTCACCGTTGTGAGCTCAGGGTATTCGTTCGGGAAACGGGTTGAGCAACCGGGTCCCAAGGGCCTCCCAGTCTGACCCCTATGAACCAGGAACTGTCGCTATGGAAACGGGACTGTCACTATGGAAACGGGTAGTAGGTTGGGGACCCAAGGGTCACCCAGCCTGACTCTTGCGAGCTCAGGACCACCGCTCCAAGAAATGGGTTGTGCAACGGGGTCTCAAGGGCCTCCCAGCCTGACCCCTACGAACCAGGAACCGTCACTATGGAAACGGGACTGTTACTATGGAAACGGGTAGTAGTTTGGGGACCCAAGGGTCACCCAGCCTGACTCTTGCGAGCTCAGGACCAACGCTCCAAGAAATGGGTTGAGCAACCGGGTCCCAAGGGACTCCCAGCCTGACCCCTACGAACCAGGAACCGTCGCTATGGAAACGGGACTGTTACTATGGAAACGGGTAGTAGTTTGGGGACCCAAGGGTCACCCAGCCTGACTCTTGCGAGCTCAGGACCAACGCTCCAAGAAATGGGTTGTGCAACCGGGTGCCAGGGGCCTCCAAGCCTGACCCCTACAAACCAGGAACTGTCGCTATGGAAACGGGAATGTTACTATGGAAACGGATAGTAGGTTGGGGACCCAAGGGTCACCCAGCCTGACTCTTGCGAGCTCAGGACCACCGCTCCAAGAAATTGGTTGTGCAACCGCCTCCCAGGGGCCTCCCAGCCTGACCCCTACGAACCAGGAACCGTCGCTATGGAAACGGGACTGTCACTATGGAAACGGGACTGTCACTATGGAAACGGGTTATTGGTTGCGGACCCAAGGGTCACTGAGTCGCACCGTTGTGAGCTCAGGGTATTTGTTCGGGAAACGGGTTGAGCAACCGGGTCCCAAGGGCCTCCCAGCCTGACCCCTACGAACCAGGAACAGTCGCTATGGAAACGGGACTGTCACTATGGAAACGGGTAGTAGGTTGGGGACCCAAGGGTCACCCAGCCTGACTCTTGCGAGCTCAGGACCATCGCTCCAAGAAATGGGTTGTGCAACCGGGTCCCAGGGGCCTCCCAGCCTGACCCCTACCAACCAGGAACCGTCGCTATGGAAACGGGACTGTCACTATGGTAACGGGACTGTCACTATAGAAACGGGTTATTGGTTGGGGACCCAAGGATCACTGAGTCTCACCGTTGTGAGCTCAGGGTATTCGTTCGGGAAACGGATTGAGCAACAGGGTCCCATGGGTCTCCCAGCCTGACCCTATGGAAACGGGTTATTGGTTGGGGACCCAAGGGTCACTGAGTCTCACCGTTGTGAGCTCAGGGTATTCGTTCGGGAAACGGGTTGAGCAACCGGGGTCTCCCAGCCGGACCCCTACGAACCAGGAACCGTTGCTATGGAAACGGGACTGTTACTATGGAAATGGGTAGCAGGTTGGGGACCCAAGGGTCACCCAGCCTGACTCTTGCGAGCTCAGGACCACCGCTCCAAGAAATGAGTTGTGCAACCGGGTCCCAGGGGCCTCCCAGCCTGACCCCTACGAAGCAGGAACCGTCGCTATGGAAACGGGACTGTCACTATGGAAACGGGACTGTCACTATGGAAACGGGTTATTGGTTGCGGACACAAGGGTCACTGAGTCTCGCCGTTGTGAGCTCAGGGTATTCGTTCGGGAAACGGTTTGAGCAACCCGGTCCCAAGGGCCTCCCAGCCTGACCCCTACGAACCAGGAACTGTCGCTATGGAAACGGGACAGTCACTATGGAAACGGGTAGTAGGTTGGGGACCCGAGGGTCACCCAGCCTGACTCTTGCGAGCTCAGGACCACCGCTCCAAGAAATGGGTTGTGCAACCGGGTCCCAGGGGCCTCCCAGCCTGACCCCTACCAACCAGGAACCGTCGCTATGGAAACGGGACTGTCACTATGGTAACGGGACTGTCACTATGGAAACGGGTTATTGGTTGGGGACCCAAGGGTCACTGAGTCTCACCGTTGTGAGCTCAGGGCATTCGTTCGGGAAACGGGTTGAGCAACCGGGTCCCATGGGTCTCCCAGCCTGACCCCTACGAACCAGGAACCGTCGCTATGGAAACGGGACTGTTACTATGGAAACGAGTAGCAGGTTGGGGACCCAAGGGTCACCCAGCCTGACTCTTGCGAGCTCAGGACCACCGCTCCAAGAAATGGGTTGTGCAACCGGGTCCCAGGGGCCTCCCAGCCTGACCCCTACGAACCAGGAACCGTCGCTATGGAAACGGGACTGTCACTATGGAAACGGGACTGTCACTATGGAAACGGGTTATTGGTTGGGGACCCAAGGGTCACTGAGTCTCACCGTTGTGAGCTCAGGGTATTCGTTCGGGAAACGGGTTGAGCAACCGGGTCCCAAGGGCCTCCCAGCCTGACCCCTATGAACCAGGAACTGTCGCTATGGAAACGGGACTGTCACTATGGAAACGGGTAGTAGGTTGGGGACCCAAGGGTCACCCAGCCTGACTCTTGCGAGCTCAGGACCACCGCTCCAAGAAATGGGTTGTGCAACCGGGTCTCAAGGGCCTCCCAGCCTGACCCCTACGAACCAGGAACCGTCGCTATGGAAACGGGACTGTTACTATGGAAACGGGTAGTAGTTTGGGGACCCAAGGGTCACCCAGCCTGACTCTTGCGAGCTCAGGACCAACGCTCCAAGAAATGGGTTGTGCAACCGGGTGCCAGGGGCCTCCCAGCCTGACCCCTACAAACCAGGAACTGTCGCTATGGAAACGGGAATGTTACTATGGAAACGGGTAGTAGGTTGGGGACCCAAGGGTCACCCAGCCTGACTCTTGCGAGCTCAGGACCACCGCTCCAAGAAATGGGTTGTGCAACCGCCTCCCAGGGGCCTCCCAGCCTGACCCCTACGAACCAGGAACCGTCGCTATGGAAACGGGACTGTCACTATGGAAACGGGACTGTCACTATGGAAACGGGTTATTGGTTGGGGACCCAAGGGTCACTGAGTCTCACCGTTGTGAGCTCAGGGTATTCGTTCGGGAAACGGGTTGAGCAACCGGGTCCCAAAGGTCTCCCAGCCTGACCCCTACGAACCAGGAACCGTTGCTATGGAAACGGGACTGTTACTATGGAAACGGGTAGCAGGTTGGGGACCCAAGGGTCACCCAGCCTGACTCTTGCGAGCTCAGGACCACCGCTCCAAGAAATGAGTTGTGCAACCGGGTCCCAGGGGCCTCCCAGCCTGACCCCTACGAACCAGGAACCGTCGCTATGGAAACGGGACTGTCACTATGGAAACGGGACTGTCACTATGGAAACGGGTTATTGGTTGGGGACCCAAGGGTCACTGAGTCTCACCGTTGTGAGCTCAGGGTATTCGTTCGGGAAACGGTTTGAGCAACCCGGTCCCAAGGGCCTCCCAGCCTGACCCTTACGAACCAGGAACTGTCGCTATGGAAACGGGACAGTCACTATGGAAACGGGTATTAGGTTGGGGACCCAAGGGTCACGCAGCCTGACTCTTGCGAGCTCAGGACCACCGCTCCAAGAAATGGGTTGTGCAACCGGGTCCCAGGGGCCTGACCCCTACCAACCAGGAACCGTCGCTATGGAAACGGGACTGTCACTATGGTAACGGGACTGTCACTATGGAAACGGGTTATTGGTTGGGGACCCAAGGGTCACTGAGTCTCACCGTTGTGAGCTCAGGGTATTCGTTCGGGAAACGGGTTGAGCAACCGGGTCCCATGGGTCTCCCAGCCTGACCCTATGGAAACGGGTTATTGGTTGGGGACCCAAGGGTCACTGAGTCTCACCGTTGTGAGCTCAGGGTATTCGTTCGGGAAACGGGTTGAGCAACCGGGGTCTCCCAGCCGGACCCCTACGAACCAGGAACTGTCGCTATGGAAACGGGACAGTCACTATGGAAACGGGTATTAGGTTGGGGACCCAAGGGTCACGCAGCCTGACTCTTGCGAGCTCAGGACCACCGCTCCAAGAAATGGGTTGTGCAACCGGGTCCCAGGGGCCTCCCAGCCTGACCCCTACGAACCAGGAACCGTCGCTATGGAAACGGGACTGTCACTATGGAAACGGGACTGTCACTATGGAAACGGGTTATTGGTTGGGGACCCAAGGGTCACTGAGTCTCGCCGTTGTGAGCTCAGGGTATTCGTTCGGGAAACGGGTTGAGCAACCGGGTCCCAAGGGCCTCCCAGCCTGACCCCTATGAACCAGGAACTGTCGCTATGGAAACGGGACTGTCACTATGGAAACGGGTAGTAGGTTGGGGACCCAAGGGTCACCCAGCCTGACTCTTGCGAGCTCAGGACCACCGCTCCAAGAAATGGGTTGTGCAACCGGGTCTCAAGGGCCTCCCAGCCTGACCCATACGAACCAGGAACCGTCGCTATGGAAACGGGACTGTTACTATGGAAACGGGTAGTAGTTTGGGGACCCAAGGGTCACCCAGCCTGACTCTTGCGAGCTCAGGACCAACGCTCCAAGAAATGGGTTGTGCAACCGGGTGCCAGGGGCCTCCCAGCCTGACACCTACAAACCAGGAACTGTCGCTATGGAAACGGGAATGTTACTATGGAAACGGGTAGTAGGTTGGGGACCCAAGGGTCACACAGCCTGACTCTTGCGAGCTCAGGACCACCGCTCCAAGAAATTGGTTGTGCAACCGCCTCCCAGGGGCCTCCCAGCCTGACCCCTACGAACCAGGAACCGTCGCTATGGAAACGGGACTGTCACTATGGAAACGGGACTGTCACTATGGAAACGGGACTGTCACTATGGAAACGGGTTATTGGTTGCAGACCCAAGGGTCACTGAGTCTCACCGTTGTGAGCTCAGGGTATTTGTTCGGGAAACGGGTTGAGCAACCGGGTCCCAAGGGCCTCCCAGCCTGACCCCTACGAACCAGGAACAGTCGCTATGGAAACAGGACTGTCACTATGGAAACGGGTAGTAGGTTGGGGACCCAAGGGTCACCCAGCCTGACTCTTGCGAGCTCAGGACCACCGCTCCAAGAAATGGGTTGTGCAACCGGGTCCCAGGGGCCTCCCAGCCTGACCCCTACCAACCAGGAACCGTCGCTATGGAAACGGGACTGTCACTATGGTAATGGGACTGTCACTATAGAAACGGGTTATTGGTTGGGGACCCAAGGGTCACTGAGTCTCACCGTTGTGAGCTCAGGGTATTCGTTCGGGAAACGGGTTGAGCAACAGGGTCCTAAGGGTCTCCCAGCCTGACCCCTACAAACCAGGAACCGTCGCTATGGAAACGGGACTGTTACTATGGAAACGGGTAGCAGGTTGGGGACCCAAGGGTCACCCAGCCTGACTCTTGCGAGCTCAGGACCACCGCTCCAAGAAATGGGTTGTGCAACCGGGTCCCAGGGGCCTCCCAGCCTGACCCCTACCAACCAGGAATCGTCGCTATGGAAACGGGACTGTCACTATGGTAACGGGACTGTCACTATGGAAACGGGTTATTGGTTGGGGACCCAAGGGTCACTGAGTCTCACCGTTGTGAGCTCAGGGTATTCGTTCGGGAAACGGGTTGAGCAACCGGGTCCCAAGGGCATCCCAGCCTGACCCCTATGAACCAGGAACCGTCGCTATGGAAACGGTACTGTTACTATGGAAACGGGTAGCAGGTTGGGGACCCAAGGGTCACCCAGCCTGACTCTTGCGAGCTCAGGACCACCGCTCCAAGTAATGGGTTGTGCAACCGGGTCCCAGTGGCCTCCCAGCCTGACCCCTACGAACCAGGAACCGTCGCTATGGAAACAGGACTGTCACTATGGAAACGGGACTGTCACTATGGAAACGGGTTATTGGTTGGGGACCCAAGGATCACTGAGTCTCACCGTTGTGAGCTCAGGGTATTCGTTCAGGAAACAGGTTGAGCAACCGGGTCCCAAGGGCCTCCCAGCCTGACCCCTACGAACCAGGAACCGTCGCTATGGAAACGGGAATGTTACTATGGAAATGGGTAGTAGGTTGGGGACCCAAGGGTCACCCAGCCTGACTCTTGCGAGCTCAGGACCACCGCTCCAAGAAATGGGTTGTGCAACCGGGTCTCAAGGTCCTCCCAGCCTGACCCCTACGAACCAGGAACCGTCGCTATGGAAACGGGACTGTTACTATGGAAACGGGTAGTAGTTTGGGGACCCAAGGGTCACCCAGCCTGACTCTTGCGAGCTCAGGACCAACGCTCCAAGAAATGGGTTGTGCAACCGGGTGCCAGGGGCCTCCCAGCCTGACCCCTACAAACCAGGAACTGTCGCTATGGAAATGGGAATGTTACTATGGAAACGGGTAGTAGGTTGGGGACCCAAGGCTCACCCAGCCTGACTCTTGGGAGCTCAGGACCACCGCTCCAAGAAATTGGTTGTGCAACCGCCTCCCAGGGGCCTCCCAGCCTGACCCCTACGAACCAGGAACCGTCGCTATGGAAACGGGACTGTCACTATGGAAACGGGACTGTCACTATGGAAACGGGACTGTCACTATGGAAACGGGTTATTGGTTGCAGACCCAAGGGTCACTGAGTCTCACCGTTGTGAGCTCAGGGTATTTGTTCGGGAAACGGGTTGAGCAACCGGGTCCCAAGGGCCTCCCAGCCTGACCCCTACGAACCAGGAACAGTCGCTATGGAAACGGGACTGTCACTATGGAAACGGGTAGTAGGTTGGGGACCCAAGGGTCACCCAGCCTGACTCTTGCGAGCTCAGGACCACCGCTCCAAGAAATGGGTTGTGCAACCGGGTCCCAGGGGCCTCCCAGCCTGACCCCTACCAACCAGGAACCGTCGCTATGGAAACGGGACTGTCACTATGGTAACGGGACTGTCACTATGGAAACGGGTTATTGGTTGCGGACCCAAGGGTCACTGAGTCTCACCGTTGTGAGCTCAGGGTATTCGTTCGGGAAACGGGTTGAGCAACCGGGTCCCAAGGGCCTCCCAGCCTGACCCCTACGAACCAGGAACCGTCGCTATGGAAACGGTACTGTTACTATGGAAACGGGTAGCAGGTTGGGGACCCAAGGGTCACCCAGCCTGACTCTTGCGAGCTCAGGACCACCGCTCCAAGTAATGGGTTGTGCAACCGGGTCCCAGTGGCCTCCCAGCCTGACCCCTACGAACCAGGAACCGTCGCTATGGAAACGGGACTGTCACTATGGAAACGGGACTGTCACTATGGAAACGGGTTATTGGTTGGGGACCCAAGGGTCACTGAGTCTCACCGTTGTGAGCTCAGGGTATTCGTTCAGGAAACAGGTTGAGCAACCGGGTCCCAAGGGCCTCCCAGCCTGACCCCTACGAACCAGGAACCGTCGCTATGGAAACGGGAATGTTACTATGGAAACGGGTAGTAGGTTGGGGACCCAAGGGTCACCCAGCCTGACTCTTGCGAGCTCAGGACCACCGCTCCAAGAAATGGGTTGTGCAACCGCCTCCCAGGGGCCTCCCAGCCTGACCCCTACGAACCAGGAACCGTCGCTATGGAAACGGGACTGTCACTATGGAAACGGGACTGTCACTATGGAAACGGGTTATTGGTTGGGGACCCAAGGGTCACTGAGTCTCACCGTTGTGGGCTCAGGGTATTCGTTCGGGAAACGGGTTGAGCAACCGGGTCCCAAGAGTCTCCCAGCCCGACCAATACGAACCAGGAACCGTCGCTATGGAAACGGGACTGTTACTATGGAAACGGGTAGTAGGTTGGGGACCCAAGGGTCACCCAGCCTGACTCCTGCGAGCTCAGGACCACCGCTCCAAGAAATGGGTTGTGCAAGCAGGTCCCAGGGGCCTCCCAGCCTGACCCCTAGCAATCAGGAACCATCGCTATGGAAACGGGACTGTCACTATGGTAACGGGACTGTCACTATGGAAACGGTTGGGGACCCAAGGGTCACTGAGTCTCACCGTTGTGAGCTCAGGGTATTCGTTCGGGAAACGGGTTGAGCAACCGGGTCCCAAGGGTCTCCCAGCCTGACCCCTACGAACCAGGAACCGTCGCTATGGAAACGGTACTGTTACTATGGAAACGGGTAGCAGGTTGGGGACCCAAGGGTCACCCAGCCTGACTCTTGCGAGCTCAGGACCACCGCTCCAAGTAATGGGTTGTGCAACCGGGTCCCAATGGCCTCCCAGCCTGACCCCTACGAACCAGGAACCGTCGCTATGGAAACGGGACTGTCACTATGGAAACGGGACTATCACTATGGAAACGGGTTATTGGTTGGGGACCCAAGGGTCACTGAGTCTCACCGTTGTGAGCTCAGGGTATTCGTTCAGGAAACAGCTTGAGCAACCGGGTCCCAAGGGCCTCCCAGCCTCACCCCTACGAACCAGGAACCGTCGCTATGGAAACGGGAATGTTACTATGGAAACGGGTAGTAGGTTGGGGACCCAAGGGTCACCCAGCCTGACTCTTGCGAGCTCAGGACCACCGCTCCAAGAAATGGGTTGTGCAACCGGCTCCCAGGGGCCTCCCAGCCTGACCCCTACGAACCAGGAACCGTCGCTATGGAAACGGGACTGTCACTATGGAAACGGGACTGTCACTATGGAAACGGGTTATTGGTTGGGGACCCAAGGGTCCTGAGTCTCACCGTTGTGAGCTCAGGGTATTCGTTCGGGAAACGGGTTGAGCAACCGGGTCCCAAGGGCCTCCCAGCCTGACCCCTACGAACCAGGAACCGTCGCTATGGAAACGGGACTGTTACTATGGAAACGGGTAGTAGGTTGGGGACCCAAGGGTCACCCAGCCTGACTCTTGCGAGCTCAGGACCACCGCTCCAAGAAATGGGTTGTGCAACCGGGTCTCAAGGGCCTCCCAGCCTGACCCATACGAACCAGGAACCGTCGCTATGGAAACGGGACTGTTACTATGGAAACGGGTAGTAGTTTGGGGACCCAAGGGTCACCCAGCCTGACTCTTGCGAGCTCAGGACCAACGCTCCAAGAAATGGGTTGTGCAACCGGGTGCCAGGGGCCTCCCAGCCTGACACCTACAAACCAGGAACTGTCGCTATGGAAACGGGAATGTTACTATGGAAACGGGTAGTAGGTTGGGGACCCAAGGGTCACACAGCCTGACTCTTGCGAGCTCAGGACCACCGCTCCAAGAAATTGGTTGTGCAACCGCCTCCCAGGGGCCTCCCAGCCTGACCCCTACGAACCAGGAACCGTCGCTATGGAAACGGGACTGTCACTATGGAAACGGGACTGTCACTATGGAAACGGGACTGTCACTATGGAAACGGGTTATTGGTTGCAGACCCAAGGGTCACTGAGTCTCACCGTTGTGAGCTCAGGGTATTTGTTCGGGAAACGGGTTGAGCAACCGGGTCCCAAGGGCCTCCCAGCCTGACCCCTACGAACCAGGAACAGTCGCTATGGAAACAGGACTGTCACTATGGAAACGGGTAGTAGGTTGGGGACCCAAGGGTCACCCAGCCTGACTCTTGCGAGCTCAGGACCACCGCTCCAAGAAATGGGTTGTGCAACCGGGTCCCAGGGGCCTCCCAGCCTGACCCCTACCAACCAGGAACCGTCGCTATGGAAACGGGACTGTCACTATGGTAATGGGACTGTCACTATAGAAACGGGTTATTGGTTGGGGACCCAAGGGTCACTGAGTCTCACCGTTGTGAGCTCAGGGTATTCGTTCGGGAAACGGGTTGAGCAACAGGGTCCTAAGGGTCTCCCAGCCTGACCCCTACAAACCAGGAACCGTCGCTATGGAAACGGGACTGTTACTATGGAAACGGGTAGCAGGTTGGGGACCCAAGGGTCACCCAGCCTGACTCTTGCGAGCTCAGGACCACCGCTCCAAGAAATGGGTTGTGCAACCGGGTCCCAGGGGCCTCCCAGCCTGACCCCTACCAACCAGGAATCGTCGCTATGGAAACGGGACTGTCACTATGGTAACGGGACTGTCACTATGGAAACGGGTTATTGGTTGGGGACCCAAGGGTCACTGAGTCTCACCGTTGTGAGCTCAGGGTATTCGTTCGGGAAACGGGTTGAGCAACCGGGTCCCAAGGGCATCCCAGCCTGACCCCTATGAACCAGGAACCGTCGCTATGGAAACGGTACTGTTACTATGGAAACGGGTAGCAGGTTGGGGACCCAAGGGTCACCCAGCCTGACTCTTGCGAGCTCAGGACCACCGCTCCAAGTAATGGGTTGTGCAACCGGGTCCCAGTGGCCTCCCAGCCTGACCCCTACGAACCAGGAACCGTCGCTATGGAAACAGGACTGTCACTATGGAAACGGGACTGTCACTATGGAAACGGGTTATTGGTTGGGGACCCAAGGATCACTGAGTCTCACCGTTGTGAGCTCAGGGTATTCGTTCAGGAAACAGGTTGAGCAACCGGGTCCCAAGGGCCTCCCAGCCTGACCCCTACGAACCAGGAACCGTCGCTATGGAAACGGGAATGTTACTATGGAAATGGGTAGTAGGTTGGGGACCCAAGGGTCACCCAGCCTGACTCTTGCGAGCTCAGGACCACCGCTCCAAGAAATGGGTTGTGCAACCGGGTCTCAAGGTCCTCCCAGCCTGACCCCTACGAACCAGGAACCGTCGCTATGGAAACGGGACTGTTACTATGGAAACGGGTAGTAGTTTGGGGACCCAAGGGTCACCCAGCCTGACTCTTGCGAGCTCAGGACCAACGCTCCAAGAAATGGGTTGTGCAACCGGGTGCCAGGGGCCTCCCAGCCTGACCCCTACAAACCAGGAACTGTCGCTATGGAAATGGGAATGTTACTATGGAAACGGGTAGTAGGTTGGGGACCCAAGGCTCACCCAGCCTGACTCTTGGGAGCTCAGGACCACCGCTCCAAGAAATTGGTTGTGCAACCGCCTCCCAGGGGCCTCCCAGCCTGACCCCTACGAACCAGGAACCGTCGCTATGGAAACGGGACTGTCACTATGGAAACGGGACTGTCACTATGGAAACGGGACTGTCACTATGGAAACGGGTTATTGGTTGCAGACCCAAGGGTCACTGAGTCTCACCGTTGTGAGCTCAGGGTATTTGTTCGGGAAACGGGTTGAGCAACCGGGTCCCAAGGGCCTCCCAGCCTGACCCCTACGAACCAGGAACAGTCGCTATGGAAACGGGACTGTCACTATGGAAACGGGTAGTAGGTTGGGGACCCAAGGGTCACCCAGCCTGACTCTTGCGAGCTCAGGACCACCGCTCCAAGAAATGGGTTGTGCAACCGGGTCCCAGGGGCCTCCCAGCCTGACCCCTACCAACCAGGAACCGTCGCTATGGAAACGGGACTGTCACTATGGTAACGGGACTGTCACTATAGAAACGGGTTATTGGTTGGGGACCCAAGGGTCACTGAGTCTCACCGTTGTGAGCTCAGGGTATTCGTTCGGGAAACGGGTTGAGCAACAGGGTCCCAAGGGTCTCCCAGCCTGACCCCTACAAACCAGGAACCGTCGCTATGGAAACGGGACTGTTACTATGGAAACGGGTAGCAGGTTGGGGACCCAAGGGTCACCCAGCCTGACTCTTGCGAGCTCAGGACCACCGCTCCAAGAAATGGGTTGTGCAACCGCCTCCCAGGGGCCTCCCAGCCTGACCCCTACCAACCAGGAACCGTCGCTATGGAAACGGGACTGTCACTATGGTAACGGGACTGTCACTATGGAAACGGGTTATTGGTTGCGGACCCAAGGGTCACTGAGTCTCACCGTTGTGAGCTCAGGGTATTCGTTCGGGAAACGGGTTGAGCAACCGGGTCCCAAGGGCATCCCAGCCTGACCCCTACGAACAAGGAACCGTCGCTATGGAAACGGTACTGTTACTATGGAAACGGGTAGCAGGTTGGGGACCCAAGGGTCACCCAGCCTGACTCTTGCGAGCTCAGGACCACCGCTCCAAGTAATGGGTTGTGCAACCGGGTCCCAGTGGCCTCCCAGCCTGACCCCTACGAACCAGGAACCGTCGCTATGGAAACGGGACTGTCACTATGGAAACGGGACTGTCACTATGGAAACGGGTTATTGGTTGGGGACCCAAGGGTCACTGAGTCTCACCGTTGTGAGCTCAGGGTATTCGTTCAGGAAACAGGTTGAGCAACCGGGTCCCAAGGGCCTCCCAGCCTGACCCCTACGAACCAGGAACCGTCGCTATGGAAACGGGAATGTTACTATGGAAACGGGTAGTAGGTTGGGGACCCAAGGGTCACCCAGCCTGACTCTTGCGAGCTCAGGAACACCGCTCCAAGAAATGGGTTGTGCAACCGCCTCCCAGGGGCCTCCCAGCCTGACCCCTACGAACCAGGAACCGTCGCTATGGAAACGGGACTGTCACTATGGAAGCGGGACTGTCACTATGGAAACGGGTTATTGGTTGGGGACCCAAGGGTCACTGAGTCTCACCGTTGTGGGCTCAGGGTATTCGTTCGGGAAACGGGTTGAGCAACCGGGTCCCAAGAGTCTCCCAGCCCGACCAATACGAACCAGGAACCGTCGCTATGGAAACGGGACTGTTACTATGGAAACGGGTAGTAGGTTGGGGACCCAAGGGTCACCCAGCCTGACTCCTGCGAGCTCAGGACCACCGCTCCAAGAAATGGGTTGTGCAAGCAGGTCCCAGGGGCCTCCCAGCCTGACCCCTAGCAATCAGGAACCATCGCTATGGAAACGGGACTGTCACTATGGTAACGGGACTGTCACTATGGAAACGGTTGGGGACCCAAGGGTCACTGAGTCTCACCGTTGTGAGCTCAGGGTATTCGTTCGGGAAACGGGTTGAGCAACCGGGTCCCAAGGGTCTCCCAGCCTGACCCCTACGAACCAGGAACCGTCGCTATGGAAACGGTACTGTTACTATGGAAACGGGTAGCAGGTTGGGGACCCAAGGGTCACCCAGCCTGACTCTTGCGAGCTCAGGACCACCGCTCCAAGTAATGGGTTGTGCAACCGGGTCCCAATGGCCTCCCAGCCTGACCCCTACGAACCAGGAACCGTCGCTATGGAAACGGGACTGTCACTATGGAAACGGGACTATCACTATGGAAACGGGTTATTGGTTGGGGACCCAAGGGTCACTGAGTCTCACCGTTGTGAGCTCAGGGTATTCGTTCAGGAAACAGCTTGAGCAACCGGGTCCCAAGGGCCTCCCAGCCTCACCCCTACGAACCAGGAACCGTCGCTATGGAAACGGGAATGTTACTATGGAAACGGGTAGTAGGTTGGGGACCCAAGGGTCACCCAGCCTGACTCTTGCGAGCTCAGGACCACCGCTCCAAGAAATGGGTTGTGCAACCGCCTCCCAGGGGCCTCCCAGCCTAACCCCTACGAACCAGGAACCGTCGCTATGGAAACGGGACTGTCACTATGGAAACGGGACTGTCACTATGGAAACGGGTTATTGGTTGGGGACCCAAAGGTTACTGAGTCTCACCGTTGTGAGCTCAGGGTATTCGTTCGGGAAACGGGTTGAGCAACCGGGTCCCAAGAGTCTCCCAGCCTGACCCCTACGAACCAGGAACCGTCGCTATGGAAACGGGACTGTTACTATGGAAACGGGTAGTAGGTTGGGGACCCAAGGGTCACCAAGCCTGACTCTTGCGAGCTCAGGACCACCTTTCCAAGAAATGGGTTGTGCAACCAGGTCCCAGGGGCCTCCCAGCCTGACCCCTACCAACCAGGAACCGTCGCTATGGAAATGGGACTGTCACTATGGTAACGGGACTGTCACTATGGAAACGGGTTATTGGTTGGGGACCCAAGGGTCACTGAGTCTCACCGTTGTGAGCTCAGGGTATTCGTTCGGGAAACGGGTTGAGCAACCGGGTCCCAAGAGTCTCCCAGCCTGACCCCTACGAACCAGGAACCGTTGCTATGGAAACGGGACTGTTACTATGGAAACGGGTAGTAGGTTGGGGACCCAAGGGTCACCAAGCCTGACTCTTGCGAGCTCAGGACCACCGCTCCAAGAAATGGGTTGTGCAACCAGGTCCCAGGGGCCTCCCAGCCTGACCCCTACCAACCAGGAACCGTCGCTATGGAAATGGGACTGTCACTATGGAAACGGGAATGTTACTATGGAAACGGGTTATTGGTTGGGGACCCAAGGGTCACTGAGTCTCACCGTTGTGAGCTCAGGGTATTCGTTCGGGAAACGGGTTGAGCAACCGGGTCCCAAGGGTCTCCCAGCCTGACCCCTACAAACCAGGAACCGTCGCTATGGAAACGGGACTGTTACTATGGAAACGGGTAGCAGGTTGGGGACCCAAGGGTCACCCAGCCTGACTCTTGCGAGCTCAGGACCACCGCTCCAAGAAATGGGATGTGCAACCGCCTCCCAGGGGCCTCCCAGCCTAACCCCTATGAACCAGGAACCGTCGCTATGGAAACGGGACTGTCACTATGGAAACGGGACTGTCACTATGGAAACGGGTTATTGGTTGGGGACCCAAGTGTTACTGAGTCTCACCGTTGTGAGCTCAGGGTATTCGTTCGGGAAACGGGTTGAGCAACCGGGTCCCAAGAGTCTCCCAGCCTGACCCCTACGAAACAGGAACCGTCGCTATGGAAACGGGACTGTTACTATGGAAACGGGTAGGAGGTTGGGGACCCAAGGGTCACCCAGCCTGACTCTTGCGAGCTCAGGACCACCGCTCCAAGAAATGGGTTGTGCAACCAGGTCCCAGGGGCCTCCCAGCCTGACCCCTACCAACCAGGAACCGTCGCTATGGAAACGGGACTGTCACTATGGAAACGGGAATGTTACTATGGAAACGGGTAGTAGGTTGGGGACCCAAGGGTCACTGAGTCTCACCGTTGTGAGCTCAGGGTATTTGTTCGGGAAACGGTTTGAGCAACCGGGTCCCAAGGGCCTCCCAGCCTGACCCCTACGAACCAGGAACTGTCGCTATGGAAACGGTACAGTCACTATGGAAACGGGTAGTAGGTTGGGGACCCAAGGGTCACCCAGCCTGACTCTTGCGAGCTCAGGACCACCGCTCCAAGAAATGGGTTATGCAACCGGGTCCCAGGGGCCTCCCAGCCTGACCCCTACCAAACAGGAACCGTCGCTATGGAAACGGGACTGTCACTATGGTAACGGGACTGTCACTATGAAAACGGGTTATTGGTTGCGGACCCAAGGGTCACTGAGTCTCACCGTTGTGAGCTCAGGGTATTCGTTCGGGAAACGGGTTGAGCAACTGGGTCCCAAGGGTATCCCAGCCTGACCCCTACGAACCAGGAACCGTCGCTATGGAAACGGGACTGTTACTATGGAAACGGGTAGCAGGTTGGGGACCCAAGGGTCACCCAGCCTGACTCTTGCGAGCTCAGGACCACCGCTCCAAGAAATGGGTTGTGCAACCGGGTCCCAGGGGCCTCCCAGCCTGACCCCTACGAACCAGGAACCGTCGCTATGAAAACGGGACTGTCACTATGGAAACGGGTAGTAGGTTGGGGACCCAAGGGTCACCCAGCCTGACTCTTGCGAGCTCAGGACCACCGCTCCAAGAAATGGGTTGTGCAACCGGGTCTCAAGGGCCTCCCAGCCTGACCCCTACGAACCAGGAATCGTCGCTATGGAAACGGGACTGTTACTATGGAAACGGGTAGTAGTTTGGGGACCCAAGGGTCACCCAGCCTGACTCTTGCGAGCTCAGGACCACCGCTCCAAGAAATGGGTTGTGCAACCGCCTCCCAGGGGGCTCCCAGCCTGACCCCTACAAACCAGGAACCGTCGCTATGGAAACGGGACTGTCACTATGGAAACGGGACTGTCACTATGGAAACGGGTTATTGGTTGCGGACCCAAGGGTCACTGAGTCTCACCGTTGTGAGCTCAGGGTATTCGTTCGGGAAACGGGTTGAGCAACCGGGTCCCAAGGGCCTCCCAGCCTGACCCCTACGAACCGGGATCTGTCGCTATGGAAACGGGACTGTCACTATGGAAACGGGTAGTAGGTTGGGGACCCAAGGGTCACCCAGCCTGACTCTTGCGAGCTCAGGACCACCGCTCCAAGAAATGGGTTGTGCAACCGGGTCCCAGGGGCCTCCCAGCCTGACCCCTACGGACCAGGAACCGTCGCTATGGAAACAGGACTGTCACTATGAAAACGGGTAGTAGGTTGGGGACCCAAGGGTCACCCAGCCTGACTCTTGTGAGCTCAGGACCACCGCTCCAAGAAATGGGGTGTGCGACGGGGTACCAAGGGTCACCCAGCCTTAACTACGAACCAGGAACCGTCGCTAAGGAAATGGGACTGTCACTATGGAAACGGGACTGTCACTATGGAAACCAAGGATCGCTGAGTCTCACCGATGTGAGCTCAGGGTATTCGCTCGGGAAACAGGATGTGCAACCGGGTCCCAGGGGTCAACAAGCCAGACCCCTGCAAGGCACTATGGAAACTGGTCATTGCTATGGAAACGGGTTGTAGGTTAGGGACTCAAAGGTCATCCGGCCTAACCCTTGCAAGCTCAGGAACACCGCTGCAAGAAATGTGTTGTGTGAAGGGTTTTCAAAGGTAACCAAGAATGACCTCTATGAGGCAGGAAATGTCGATATGGAAACTGAGCCGGTGCTATGGAAACGGGTTGTACGTTAGGGCCCGGCAGGTCACCCAGCCTGCTCCTTTCAAGCTCAGGACCACCGCTTGGGAAACAGGGGTCACCCAGCCTGACCCCTACGAACGAGGACCATCGCTATGGAAACGGGACTGTCCCTATGGAAACGGGTTGCAGGAGCACTGCTGGGTAAACGGATTGCAAGACGGGGTCCCAAGGTTCACCCAGCCTATGAGAAAGAAAATGTCAATATGGAAACAGGTCTGTCGTTATGGAAACAGGTTGTAGGTTTGGGACCCAAGGGTCACCCGGCCTAACCCTTGCAAGCTCAGGACCACTGCTGCAAGAAATGTGTTGTGTTAAGGGTTTACAAGGGACCACCGCTGGGGAAATGGGTTGCATGACGGGGTCCCAGGTGTCACCCAGCCTGACCCCTACAAACCAGGAACTGTCGCTATGGAAACAGGAACATTGCTCAAGGGTCACTGAGTCTCACCGTTGTGAGCTCAGGGTATTCGTTCGGGAAACAGGATGTGCAACCGGGTCCCAGGGGTCAACAAGCCAGACCCCTGCGAGGCACTATGGAAACTGGCCGTTGCTATGGAAACGGGTTGTAAGTTAGGGACCCAAGGGTCACCCGGACTAACCCTTGCAAGCTCAGGACCACCGCTGCAAGAAATGTGTTGTGTGAAGGGTTTACAAGGGTAACCAAGAATGACCCCTATGAGGCAGGAAATGTCGATATGGAAACGGAGCCGTTGCTATGGAAACAGGTAGTAGGTTGGGGACCCAAGGGTCACCCAGCCTGACTCTTGCAAGCTCAGGACCACCGCTCCAAGAAATGGGGTGTGCGACGGGGTCCCAAGGGTCACCCAGCCGTAGCTACAAACCAGGAACCGTCACTAAGGAAATGGGACTGTCACTATGGAAACGGGACTGTCACTATGGAAACGGGTTATTGGTTGGGGCCCAAGGGTCACTGAGTCTCACCATTGTCTGGTGAAACCAGGAACTGTCACTATGGAAACGGGAACGTTGCTCAAGGGTCACTGAGTCTGACCGTTGCGAGCTCAGGGTATTCGCTCAAGAAACGGCTTGTAGAACCGGGTCCCAGGGGTCAACCAGCCTGACCCCTACGAGGCAGGAACAGTCAGTATTGATACGGAAACATTGCTATGGAAATGGGTTGTATGTTAGGGCCCGACATGTCACGCAGCCTGATCCTTTCAAGCTCAGGGCCACCATTGGGGAAACAGGTCGCTCAACAGTTAAATAAAATAAAACAATAAACAAATAAATAAATATGTTCAATATGTTCAATGTTCAAAAAAATAAATATGTTCAATGAACAGCACACATAATTTATGATAACATCCAAAATATCAACAGATCAATATAATACAATAGCATACATACATTTTTATTCACAAACTTCCCCTGGTATCTATGGTTTAGGTGAATAAGTTCAGCAGCTCCTTCTTGTTGTCCATTTGCCCAGGTGCCAACATATTTAGAGCCAGTTAATGCATACAGATATGTACCTTGCCCATGCCTATGGAGAGACAAAGGACAGTTTCACATTAAACAGGTGGAAACCTCACATCTTGATTATGGACACCAAAGTTATCTTCCTCCGATTGTCATAGGCTGTACTGATTCCAAGGGTGCCCAAACTTTTTTCAAAGAGGGATGGATTTGATGAAGTGAACATGCATGAGGGCCGACCAAAGTTGTTGACCTTTTTTAAGGATTGAAGTTGTTGAGCTGTTTTTACAATTTTACCACAAATTTGTTGCACTTTTTTAGGATTCAAGTTGTCCCAATGGTTTTGCGTTTGCTCTGCAGCTTTCCCCAAAAAAACCCACTCTTTACTGCTGCATTGGAACAACAGCAATCTGCAGATAACTCAGTTGCTGTTTCGTATGATTCAGCAGGACACTGCAAATTTTCTCAGCGAAAAGTAGCAAAGCAAACCGCGTGATTTAGATAACCAATTTAAATTGATTATTCAATTGATTTCTAGGGGAAACAACAAGCTAAAAATTAAAATTGCAGTCCTATATCCAGTTACCTGGGAATCAGCCCCATTGGATTTGGAATACTGAAATGTGCAAATTGAAAGAAAGGGGGCAGAGGAACCAAAAGGACCCAACAAGAAACTTGGAGCTTTCATGTTTGAGAGAATAAAAAGAAAGAGAAGAAAACACTAGATCAACTAATGTCACTGTCTGCAGAGGGAACTTGTGTATTCACCTGTAAGACAGGAACTTGGAGCGGGAAGCTGCCAAATCACAGCTCCACTAAAATCCCAAATTCTTCCAGTATTTTGTATGGAACAAATTCTTGGATTCAGCACCAAATTTAAACCCCACTGCCAAGGATGATTGCCAAGAGACTAAAAAACTCTCCTCACTGTACTGTTTGGGGACATTGTGGGAGGAAGAAAAGAGAATGGGGCACGTTTTCACTTTTACATTCCCCAGAAAGCATACCTCACATACAGCAATAAAATGCTTAGGTTCAGGACTGTCAGCCAGCCTCAAACCTCAGTGCTCTAGCATTACATAGCACACCAGGAGAAGATCTTGGGATGTGAAGTGGAGGCAGGGATAGAAGTACCGTTTTGTCTCCCTGAAAAGCCAGACAACACTACAAGGCTCCTGTTTGAAGCTGGCTAGAATCCCTGAACAAGAGGACTCCTAAGAGGTGAGGATACACTACACCAGACATCTCCAAACTAAGGCCCGCGGGCCAGATGCGGCCCGTGCGAGCCAATTGTGCAGCCCCCGACGACCCCCGCTGCCCGCTCTTACCGGGTCTGCGTGGTGCGGTTGCCCATCTCTGGGTTGGCACAGCGATGGAAATAGCTTTTGCGCATGCGCAAAACCTCATTTCCGGCGAACTTTCAGGTCTGCGGAGGCCCGTGCGCATGCGCACAAGTTATTTTCGATGCCGCGCTGACCTGGAAGTGCACCGGAAAAAGCGAGTGCACGCGCATATGGGCGCACGCTCCCCCGCCCTCCAGCCCGCTGCACAATCGGCGCCAGAGGAACCAGCCCAAGGCTGGGTAAGTTTGGGGACCCCTGCACTACACATTTGTTTCAGATCGCACCAGAATTTATCATTCATTCAAAAATGTAAAAGAAATCTAAAGTTTCAGTCGAACAACCTGTAGTGATTGAACCACTCTCCATCGTATGTGTCTCCATTCACATAGTAGTAAATGCCATTTCCATGTCTTTGGTCCTCCACCCACTCTCCTGCAATGAATACAATAGAAACATATCCACTATTTTGTATCCATTTCTTTATAAACCAGGGTACTTAATATTTGGCTTGATTACAAATAATACATTTGTTATCATGGTGGAAAGTGTTCAGTATTTATATAATGATTTTCTTAAAAACACAAATATTACTGATTACAATTGAGAAATCTAAAGCAAACTGAACTAAAATAATCATGTACTGTGATAAGGAGTAACTGGAGTAACAGATCACATAAATACAAATATCCTGGATAACAGTGTGACCAATATACATTCTACTAGACACAATGGTCTGGTATTATAAAGAAGCTACATATATGTTCATTAGGAGAGATTATTTGAAATATTATGTGTGCAAAGTTGCATCAAAACAGTAAGTTCTCACTCTTCTCACCACAATTTCCATGCTCACAATGTAGATCTCCTATCTTTTCTATAAAGGGGAGCCTGACCACCACACATTGTGTTTATTCTCCCCCTTATTGTTTACTTGCTCCATAATGATAGAGGGCTTTTAGCATTCTGCAAAGCTGATTCAACATCCCCAGTCACTTACTCTACTCATTCTTTGTTTCACATAGCAGCTTTGCCGATTACACTTGAGCCAGCATCTAATCATAGTAGTTATTGTTGGCACAGCGAGGCAATATCCTGGTTCTGCTAATCTGCAATTGGCACTCACGCAAGACCATACGTAGTGTCGCTGTGCTTTCACACCCACCATTGTGCCCCAGCCAACTCACTTATTGAGTGGACCCACCGTGGCAGTTCTCTATTCACTCACTATATCTTTCATGTTAAGTACATAGGAAGAGCCCTGCTGGATCAGGCCAAAGGCTTATCTAATCCAGCATTCTGTTCTCACAACTAGATGCATATGGGAAGCTCACAAGCAGGACCTGATCACAAATGGATACACTTCACTAGTCATCAAAATCCTCACATTTAAATCCAAACAGAGAAAATACAATTTACCATCATATCGGGATCCATCTGGATAATAAAAGATGCCTTTGCCATGTTTTTTATTATCAACATATTCTCCTATGTAGCGTGCACCATTCTTGAATCTGTACAAGCCCTGAAACATATACATTATAGAGACTTCTTGTTCATGTTCTGGTTGTTTTACTAAAGCATATAATGAAAATGGCCAATATACACTAAACAAGCAGAAACTACAACCGCCCTTGTTCCCCCATCAGTCAGCATTACATGTCTACTGAGCATGCTCAGTCCCCACTGGATGGTTTGGGGTCCCTGCTCTACTTAGAACTTTTTTCCTACTTTTAAAGAAATATTTCTGCAAATATGGTAACATTTCCTTCCTGTGTGTGGATGATGCCTCTACATAAGAAGTATAAAATGAGTTTCAAGACAATCCAACCCCCAGCTGGGCAATGACAGAATCACTGGTGCATCTGCAGCCCTGTCACTCACAAAAAGGCAGGGGGAGCAAAAAAACTGCTGGCAAACAAACTGGAGCTGGCATAGCAATTAGGCCTGAATTGGCCTTGATGCTATCAAATGTCGGTAGTAAGGCCACCTTGAGAAACTAGAGGTGCCTGGACTGGCTGAGTCCAATTACTGTCCCTGGAATATTCTGTTTTGAGGTGTCTGTCCACCCATTTGGTGACTCGGGTGATATCAGAGTGATACTGGTGTGACTTCATAGGCGGGAGTCTGCCCAGTCTAGCCCCAACCCACAGCAAAGGGTGTTTGGATTATAGGCTAAGATATTAGTATAGAGAATGAGCAAATGCTTTTCAAAATAAGTCATACCGGTCCACTTCTTCTACCATTTGCATATTGTCCTTCATAGGTATCACCATTGGGTAATCTGGCCTTTCCATGTCCATGCCGTTCACCAGCTTCATTGCGTTCTCCTTCATATTCCTACTTAAATGAGATCAGATAGTTGTCATTCAGCTAAAACAGAGAAGTCAGCACTTATATCTTTTGTGTATAAAGAGAGGAATTGGGTAGCTGAAAGCAAGAGGAGAGCGGCTCCTTCACTCTTAGTAGTTGCGTAGTAAAAGAGAGGATTTCAGCAGGTATATGCAGGTTTTGCAGTAATTTTAACTGTAGCTTGCCATGTAAACTATGCCTGCGGCATTCCCTTTTACACAATTATTAAAGCTGTCCTCTTTTGCATCCAACAAAGCAAGCTGCCTTTTACAAAGTCAGACCATTAATCCAGTATTACCTCAACAATGACTAATATTGTGCTATAATAAATTTGTTTAAAACAAACAAATTTATTATAGCACAATATTAGTCATTGTTGAGGTAATACTGAATTAATGGTCTGACTTTGTAAAAGGCAGCTTGCGTTGTTGGATGCAAAAGAGGACCCATCTGGAAACTGAATAGCAGTGGCTCTCTAGTTTCAAACTGGATATGCTGGGGGCCTAAATCCAGTGCCTGCTGCATGCAGATGCTCTATCACTTAGCTATGGCTTCTCCTCATAAAAACAACAACAAGGTGAATACAAAATACAAATTATTATATATTGCAAATATCTCTTTCATTTTCATTCTTTGCAATCCTATCTATGCATGTGTACTCAGAAGTAAATCCTATGAAGTTCAACTGCAGGTGAAATGCCCTGTGTGTCCTTAATAGATACTCTGAAAATCGTTTTCTGTTTCGTTTTAATATGAATTATTTTAAGACGTTGTTGTATAGACTCTTCTGTCAGTGCAGCATTCTATGCATAGTATTTCTTCTAGCCATACAATTATTGTTTTTAAATTATTTCTATATTGATTACTGCCAAGTAAGCATCTTAGGCAAGAGCTTAAAAGTCAACAGCTTTCTCTCTGGAATGCTTTGTAAAATCTCAAATTCCGTAAGTCACTATGCCATTTTCTCTATTTTAAATAAATCATGTAAATCAAATGTTTGCATAAGGCTCCTTTGCATCCACACAATTTGGACGCTGAGGCTTTCGCAATGGCTGGACAAAGTCAAGGACTAAAAGACAATAATTTATGAAAACATAGGGTGAGACAACAGTGTGTCTCCATATTGTGGATCAGATTCTGAATCAAACTCCCAGTAATAATAATGATAAAAAGTTCCATTTTTAGCTTCATGGAAACTGGTGTTTTACCTTTCCCAAACTGTTTCTACCATAATGCAAACGTGCATGAAACTCTCTTTAAAAAAACCAAACCCCTATTTCTTTACTCCACAAGTTCTCCACTCAAGAGTGTGGGGAGTTCATTCAGAAAATGGTCTTACCTGGGCATGTTTACTCAGAAGCAAGTCCCACTGTGCTCAATGGGGTTTACTTCCTAGTAAGTGCGTTTGGGCTTTTTTCTGACCCAAACGATTAACCTGCACACGCACCCCTTCCTACATCTTCCTCCTCCCTCCCCCTCCCTCCCCGCACACTGACCCCCAAATCATTCTCAGCCTCCTCTTCGATCTCTTCCGAGCCGAGATCCGACATGATTCAGTCCGGGCTTGTCACCATAGAAACGGCTTCGCCCGTTAGACCCCGCCCCCTCTCACCCGGTCTCCCAGAAGGCGGAGCTCCAAGAGCGCGGTCGCTAATAGCAACCGTACCTCGCACTCTCTCCCGATTGGCCAGGGAAGCACCGGCGCTGCGCAGGAGGGACGACGTCTGCCTGTGTGAGCCGGGCTCGAAAGAGTTGTAGTCCAAGGAGTCTGGAGGGCCATCCACGCTTCCAGAAGATGTGGGGTGTGTGTTGATGCTACTGCCTTTGGGAAGGATTTATCGGGGGTGCTGCTTCTTTCACAAGAGGTAGCAATACAATTTAGCATAGTTTTGCTGTTCGGGGTGTAGTCCATGGCATGCCAGTCAATTCATCATGCATCTGTTGTTTAGTCTTTTAGTCGTGTCCGACTCTTCGTGACCCCATGGGCCAGAGCACGCCAGGAACTCCTGTCTTCCACTGCCTCCCGCAGTTTGAACAAAATAGAAAATTCTTTCCAGTAGCACCCTAGAGACCAACTGAATTTATTCTTGGTATGAGCTTTCGTGTGCAGGCACACTTCTTCAGATACATGCACACGAAAGCTCATACATGCACACGAAAGCTCATACCAAGAATAAACTCAGTTGGTCTCTAAGGTGCTACTGGAAAGAATTTTCTATTTTGTTTCGACTATGGCAGACCAACACGGCTACCCACCTGTATCCCGCAGTTTGGTCAGACTCATGTTGGTAGCTTGGAGAACACTGTCCAACCATCTCGTATTCTGTCGTCCCCTTCTTGTGCCCTCAATCTTTCCCAACATCAGGGTCTTTTCCAGGGAGTCTTCTCTTCTCTTCTCATGAGGTGGCCAAAGTACTGGAGCCTCAACTTCAGGATCTGCCCTTCCAGTGAGCACTCAGGGCTGATTTCTTTAAGGATGGATAAGTTTGATCTTCTTGCAGTCCATGGGACTCTCGAGAGTCTCCTCCAGCACCATAATTCAAAAGCATCAATTCTTTGGCGATCAGCTGTTTTGTTGAAATCCAAAAGTGGTACTTCATATGTTGATGTTAATTAATTTGATTTCATGTAGAGCCAGTTCTAAATTATCAGAAAATACTCCAGTTTTACCTTTCATGCATTTTTATTTATGTATTCAAAACAACCTTAAAAAGTTAAGTCAAAAGTAAAACTCAGCTGACTCTGATGTGCAGCTAACCATTGAAAAGCAACATTGGAAAATATGTTAGGACAGGTTTCTTATGCTTTTAGAAGCAGCAACTTGGGAAAATATAAATTTAGCAGAGTCATGAGAGCAGTTACAGGAAATTGCAGAACACTTTAGTACTGCCAGAACATGCAACTACAGGCAAGGCTTAATTATTTCAGAAGGGGAATACAGTTTTTTTTCCCTGCTGCAATCCTGTATATCAACCTTCCTCACTCTGTTTTGTTCCACTACCAGCCCCGACCCACACTCAGCTGAGAGTAAGCCCTATTCTAAAACAACAGAATTTGCTTCTGAGTAGACATGTAGAGTCGGACACGACTGAACAACAACAAGACACGTATAGGATTGTGCTGTTGGATGTGTAAGGGCTCCTTAATGTATCTTGGAGAAAATGTATATTAGACAAAACGAAACAAACAGTGTATAATCCTGAGACACCTTTGTGTAATCACTAGCCAACAGAATCTAATCAGAACCACAGGAACATAGTTTAACATATGTATAGTTTAATGTATGAGTATGCCTCTGGCCCCTGCTTCATCAAACACAGTATAATGTTCAAGGTGAGCTGATTTCTGGAATGATTACACCACCAAATCAGCACTTCATGGTGAATGTAGAATGCATTAATGGCTTGTCCATACTTCAGTTTGTCCAATGCCTAGAAAGCATAGGCCAGAGTGGTTTTCTGCTTGTACTGTGCTTTCTGGACATGGGTCCAAGTGGTTTGGCCATTGCCCTGCTGCTTTCCCCCAGAAAAGCCGCTCTTTAGTGCTGAATCAGAACAAATGGCAATCTGTGGAATGGACTGGGCTTGGCTCAGCCCCCCTGCCCCTGATAGGCCTGGTGGTAGATGTCTGCCCAACACCTGTAAGGTCCAGGGCAGCCAGAGGTGGGTGGCACCAGGTTGCCATCCCCTCCCTTGGCTGTGCCGGAAGATGGTGGCCTCCCTGGACCAGCTGCATCTGCACAATATGGCAAACAATGCCCCCCCCCCGAGTCTCAGGTGAGTGGATATTGCTGTTTGTTCTGATTCAGCACTAAACCAAGTGTTTTCCCAGGGGAAGCTGGTGGGGCAAACGGAAGTGTGAATGAGCCCTAAGTGTCAGATATTGCTCCCCACTCCTGCCCAGAGGTGTCATCCCTGAAGGGGGATGACATCGCTGCAGGTGGCGCCCCCCTGGGATGCACGCCGGCAGTGGCACATCCCCCCAGGATGCGCACCGCCGCTAGCTCCACCTCTGCCTGTCCCTATGGGCGCCACGCGGTGTGCCCCATCCCTAGCCCCTATGGGCGGTTCGCACCACCCCAGGTGCCCAAGAGGCTTCCTCTGCCACTGTTCTTGCCCTGCCTTGAAAAGCAGACCTATTTGAAAACGCTTAAGCTTTACTTTATTCCAGCCTCCCCAAATATCCTGCTAAAAGAAAACAGGTGGCCACTGGCTGTTCAAGATCTCCTATTAAGACCTCCTTAGTTGTGTCACACACAGCTTGCTCACTCTTTGGTTTCATTGGTCTGTCAATAAGTGTGCATAGGATTTTAGCCTTCAGTTTCATTGAATCCAAATTGTAGAGTCGAAGGGTCCCTGGTGGTCATCCAACCCAACCCCCTCCAATGCAGTAATCTCAACTAAATCATCTATGACAGATGGCCATCCAGCCTCTGCTTAAAAACCTCCAAGGAACAACAGTCCAGAACCTTCCGAGGGAATCCATTTCACTGTTGAACAGCTCTGACTGAAGTTCTTCCTGATGTATAGTTGGAATCTCCTTTCTTGTAACTTGAAGCCAGTTTGCTCTTGCTTGTTTATTCATGGACCATAAATACTATTTGTGTTCTAGGATTCAATCTGATACAGTGGTACCTCAGGTTAAGAACTTAATTCGTTCTGGAGGTCCGTTCTTAACCTGAAACTGTTCTTAACCTGAAGCACCACTTTGGCTAATGGGGCCTCCCGCTGCCGCTGCGCCGCCAGAGCACGTTTTCTGTTCTTATCCTGAAGCAAAGTTCTTAACCTGAAGCGTTATTTCTGGGTTAGCGGAGTAAGTAACCTGAAGCGTATGTAACCTGAGGTACCACTGTACATATCTACACAGAAGCCTCTCTATACTTATTAGTACAACTCCAAGGTAATTTGTGCATGATTACAGCTTTAGGCTGCATTCTTATGCATACTAGGAAGTAATGCCCATTTAACTAAACAGGACTTATTTCTGAGTAAACATGCGTACAGTTGGGTTCTTGTTCTCTGTCCTGTTTATACTTACACTGTAAAAACAGTATGTATTCTGGGAGCACTGTATCAATAGCAACAGCAGCAGTAAGCTAGTATTTTTAGCTTATGAGCTAAAAAGAAACTTACAGGAACACTGAGCTTCAGTAGTTGCGCATCTCACATACTCGGCTTAGAAGATTTAAAAGTCACTGATGCAATCTTATATGTATTTGGGTTGACTTTGGTTAGAGGCGAGATAAAAAGATTGTAGGGCCCACGTCTTCAGAAGAACTGGTCGTTTCAGTTGTCACTGCCCTAGGCACCTCAGAGATGTCCTGCATTTGCAAGCTGATAGGGAAGTTTTGAAGTGTGTGGGCATAATATGGATAACTAAGGTTGCCGTCTGTTTTGCAGACATAAGCTTCGTGACAGACATTTAACTGGCATGGGTTGGAAAGCTGCCCCTGTTGGGTTTCTGCCTGCCAAGTCGACGCAGCCAGCAATCTCTTTAAAAGAAAATGGCAAGCCTATGAGCTTCCCTCGCTAGACCAGTTCACAGGAAACCCTGGCGGTGTGGCTAAGACGAGGAGGCATATACCGTTTCATGACCAGGAAGCCGGATTCTCTCTCTGACGGCAGTTTTGAGCCCTGCCGCCTCGAGCCCTGCCTGGGAGAGCCTTTCTTTCTCAGTTGCTGCCGTCAGAGCGAGAGGGAGGCGGCCCTGGCGGCGAGCAGAGCAGGTTCTCCTGTCACTATTTGCAGCAGCGGCGCACCAGAACTGGTTCGGCTTGAATGAAGCGAGACCGCGCCCGGGAGCGGCGCCTCGACCAGGAAGTGGCTGCCAGGAAACGATGCGTCCGCCTCGGAGCGCCAGAGAGTTGTAGAGGTGAAGAGACGGTCGTCGTTGTCGTCGTCCCTTCAGGTGGGACCCTCCGAGAGGGAACAATGCGGGAGCTTTGGGGTGGGGGCGCGTTCGGCTAGGAGGCAGCTCCTTTCTGCCTGAGCCCCGAGGGGGAAGCGGCGTGTGGTGTGATGTGTCGGTGATGCACCTGCCGCTGATGGAGACGCCCGGAAACGGAGTTCCCCTTTGATGGACATCAAAGCGGGGGCGACGAGGAGGAGGAGGCTGGGGCGCGCGAGCGTGTTGGGGCTCGCCTGCTTTGTGTCGTCACTCTGGCACGCGCGCGCATTTTTAGGGCACAGACTCCAGATAACTTAATGCCGTTAGCCTCTCTGGCTGCAAGCCTGTGCCCGCTTATAACCTAGGAACAGAACCGCAGAATTGTAGGGTTGGAAGGAACCCCGATAGTCATCTAGTCCAACGGTTAAACTGCAGCTTTCTGCAATGTTGGAATAAATCCCATGTAGTTTAGGGGAGTTTTTAATGTTTGGTGTTTTATCATGTTTTTAATATTCTGTTATTAAATAGACTATACCCAGCCAAATGGGCGGAAATAATTACTATTATTATTATTATTACTATTATTATTTCGTGGAACTTGCTTTTGAGTAGACACAGGCATAGAATCCCACGGTGATGCTTTTTAGCTCATTTTGCCCATTAAGTTCGTTTAAAGGGAAGGCCTTTAAACACACACATACACCCTTTCAGTGTAAGTTTCTGTAGAATCCCCTCCCTAGGAACTGCACTTGCCTTCTTGGCAAACAACAACAAAACCCCAAGCCCCCTCCCCCCCTCAATCCTTTGAAATCTGATTTTATGACTGCTTTATTTGTCGTTTTTTATATTTTATTGTTAGGTTAAGTGTCCCAATATGGTCAAAGTGTTCTATGTATAGTTGTTTTTTTTTAATAAGCGAGCCACTGTAGTGAAGTGGTACTGAATACAGGAAATTGTCTTGTACTGAGTCAGGCAGATCATTAGTCCATCTAGGTCAGTATGTGTCAACATGGACTAGCAGTGGCTTTTCAGGATTTCAGGCAGGGGACTTTCCCAGACCTACTTGGAGATGTGGGATTGAACCAGGGACAGTTGCTGTATTGCTGAACCCTTTGGGGTTCCATTAAAGAGCACCAAACTGTCATTTAATGTTAGTCTTTTGTCATGGGAGGTGCCATTTCAGGTGCAAAAGTATTTCAAGCAGGGCCAAAAGATTTCACTTCCACCTATCCGCATACTGCAGGTGGAAGTTGTATTCATGTGGAAATCACCCAGAGGACACTCCCTTGCCAGGAGACAAAGCCCAGAAGATGCTTAAGGGCAATGGATTTGTTCCTGAACAAATTTGCATAGTTGTGTCTTATGACAGATGACCATACATGTAGAATATTCAATATATCTTTCTTAAGAACCTTGGTTACACAACCGAGCTTAACAGATCTAATCATCGATGGCACTATTTCCCCATGTCTTGCACATTTATTTGCACACATCTGCAGTACTATTCTTCAGATATGATACAATCACTTCACCAGCTTGATCCTCCTGAAGAGCTGAGATGAAAACAAAAGGTACTTTTTCAGATGTGTTTAGTTGATCTTGGTGTTTGCAACTCCAAACTCCTGGATTCTGTTTGGTAAGAGGTGCTAACCTGAAGGCAGAAGCAGTGAGGCTGCAGTGTAGACTACTAGCTTGCTTAGAATTTACTTATATGCTATTGTGAGAGAAGAACTGTTCTTCACTTGACTTTTGATTTGTTTGCACTTCTGTTTCTTGTAAAGAATTCCATACAGCAGAATTTGTGGCATTTTGCCTCTAAGGCAACTAGATCAGTAAAGTGCAGCCTAGCATGGTCTTAATCTTCAAGCGCTACTGCATGTAAATGTGTATTTGAATGAATACCAGGTGCTACTGAACAACTTAGTTTTACCTTGGTATTTCTTCCTCCCAGGAGATAGTTTTGGAGACCTCAGCGACAACAGAATAATAATAAAAAATTGTCTCTAAACTTCATTGCTTGGTTTGCAACCAATCTCAGTGCTTACTGCTTTATATGGTGGTGCAAAGTTTGATTTAAAGGTCCAGCTTCAGGAACATACACCCTGTTGTGACAAGTTTGCAAAGTATTTTGAGGGCAGTGTCTTATATACATCCCAACCTTGACAACACTTTTAAGGCAAGTCTGCTAGAGACACCCAGAACACCTCCTCTCTTGCCACTTAACCTCCATAGCTAATAAATGCCAACCTGACTAAATGACTGCATTTCTCCCTCCTCCTGTCCCTGTGTTGTACCATGGGTTCTATTCTTAATTTACTGTACATACAGTACAGTACCCTTTGGAAGGTTTGTAAGTATTACACACACCATGGGGTACGTGCAAACGTTTACTTCATATGTTGAGATGCATATAGTTGAAATTTGCTAGTGTAGTCTGGCAGCAAGTTTGCAGTTCATAGAGAACAGTTCAAAGGGTTTCAGGTGAACATTCTAACAATGAAGCTGGATTGAGGATTGTAGTATGTGCACATGTTGCCTTGAGAAACTGGCTCCAGAATTGTGATGCTCAGGTTGACACAGCTTGGGCATAGTTATCCTGGTTGCATTAAGCAGCGGGCAAGATTACTGATTGGTTGAATATTGTCAAGTTGCTCGTATAGATTTTAATACTGAAGTGATCTTTGTTTCTGATGGTCATCTTTTTCAAATCAAGTTTTTATTTCCCTCTGTTTTCTTTATTTCTTATATTAGCATGAAAATAGTAAAAAAGAAAGAAATGCTTTGCGTTAAAATTATCACTTTCAAATTTACTTTTTTTGTTTGTTCTCTTCTCATAACTACCATAGCTGAGAAATATTATTGTAGCATGATCAGTAACACTTTTCTTATAAAAATATGTACCAGGAAGAAGAATCAGCCACTCATAGTGATGGTCAGTGGCACCAAAGGAGAAATGTAAAGGACATTAATCAATGTGACAGTTGGTTCTGTTGAAAACCTGGAACCAATACCTGAAGCACCTGAATAATTAATATCTGAAACTGATACTCAAGTAAATGGCTGAACTTCCACCGGGGATTCGCTTGATAACTTTATTTACAAGAGACCAGTGGTAAGTCTATTGCTTTGGCTTGGTCAGGTTGTGACTTCCTCTTAAACAAATCTTAATTCAAATATTAAGTTCTAGTAAGAATGAACAGTGATGCATTTGGCTTAAAGGTGTATTTCTGTATAGACTTTACATTATAATCATCACTACAGTCGTACCTTGGTTGACAAACACCTTGTGACTCGAACGTGTTGGCTCCTGTATGCCGCAAACCTGGAAGTGAATGTTCCAGTTTGCGAATGTTCTTTGGAACCCAAATGTCCAACACGGCTTCCGGTTGACTGCAAGAGCTTCCTGCAGCCAGTCGGAAGCCGTGCCTTGGTTTCCAAATGTTTTGGAAGTCAAACAGACTTCCGGAATGGATTCCGTTCGTCTTCCGAGGTACCTCTGTACTATTATGCTTGAAAAATTGAAAAAGGATACCTGTGCTTTGCACTGTGTTTGGGAAGAGGAAGACAGTCCTTTAAACTGAGTTGTGAAGTTGAAATTTGGTGTGTGGGTGTGGGTGCAAGTGTGCATATATATCCTGACATACTTATTTCTAACTAATATTGCAATATAACTATGGGACATGTTTCCACTTTGACAAGCCCCCCTCTTGCTCCTTGAACCCAGGTATACTTAGGGTTAGGGTTGTCATCTGACCAGAAAGAAATTGGCCTTCTCTTAAACCTTTAGCAATACAACGATGTGCAAAACAAAAGCCAGGTGAAGCTTTCCACAGCATGGAGTTTGGCAGGTGACAACATTTACGTTCTGGTCATCAAGCTTCTGTGAAAGGTGCAGCTACAGAAGCAGATCAAAGAGCTGGCAGCCGTGCTTATCATCTGGCTATCCCGCCTCCCAGAACTGCTACGCAGCAATTGCCACTGGTTCCTGGGAGCTGCTCTGACTCAACCAGCCACAGCAGCGTTGGTGGCTGCCTCTTGGCACAACCTCTGGGCTTGATCCCAGTTGTGTCTGACATTTGCCAGGAATTGACTGCTTGGGGTGGGAGATGTGTCTGTGTAGCAGTTTTCAAGTTCACCCTACCACCCCAGTCATCCCACCCCATCACCCCAGCCTCATTAATAATAATTACCGTTTTCTGGAAAAGATAAAAAAAAGCACCACAACTGTTCATCTAAGTACTTTTTTTTTTTTTGCATGGTCAGAGCATTGTGCAATATAAACGGAAATTGCTTAACCTATTGTAGTTAACCTTTCACTCTTGTTTGATTTAGCTTCTACATCAGTGTAAATATTGGAAATAAATAAGAGAAACTGGATATAACAATGGAACAGCCTAAAATGATTGCAAGTATATAGCTGCAAATCATGGAATTATAAATGTTTGTTCTGTTCACAGGTACAGGGCTCTCACATTTGTCCTGACTTTTATGCTGTATGCTAGTTTCCACTTATCAAGGAAACCAATCAGTATAGTTAAGGTAAGTAACAAGGAAATATCTTTCTAACATATCTGACATCACACAAGGAAGTACATTTTTAAGGTGCATAAAAGTGTTGTTACTGTATGCATTACAATACAGCAATAAAACTGTGACATGCTGTACAGTAATAAAAAGACATTAAAATGTTCATAATGATTGAGAGCCCACATGGAACATCCAGTTCAACAAGGGCTTCTGCACTGTGTGTACTATAAGTAGATGTCTCGTTGTCAAGATGCCTGTGATCTGTGAAAATATACAAAGGCTTTGTGTACAAAGGCAAATCAAAAGTGTCATTTATAGTGCTGTGAAATTGAAAATAAGTATGTACTCAATCTTCAAATTTTGCCAGACTGTCTCCTCATGTTCAAAGCAGGCAATCAAATTCCTACCCAGACCATAATCATGTTGCTAAGGCTCAACATTTCAATCCATGGCAACCAATTCTATTGGGATCCAATTTGTGTCTCATCTTTACTCATCTTTCGCTTTCTCTGTCCTAGCTAATTCACAATCCCTCTGTTTTATTATTTTGCTGTTTACACTCTCACTTCTGCCAAGGAGCTCAGGATGGTATACGTAGTTTTTTCAAGCCCCTTCATCATTTTATCCTCACCACCCCCTGCCCCTGGTAGCTTGCACTGAGAGAGTACTATTGACTCAAAAGTCAGCCAGTGAGCTTCCTGTTAGAGTGGGGATCTGAACCTGATTTTCCCTGATTCTGGTCTAATATTCTAACCACTACCGCACAAGCATGTTTCTGTAGTCCTTCCTCATCCAGCCACTAGAACTGTACATGTTAACTAGGAACAAAATCAATGGATCAAGAATAAGTATACTGTGCCCTCCAGATGCTGTTTGACTCCTAATTCCCATCAGCCCCAGCCAGTGTGACCAATGAAAAAATACTGTGAGAGTTGTAGTTCAGCTACATCTGGAGTGCACTGTGTTGACAACCCCTGCTCTAATATATCATTTCTGCAGATTTGTTCAGCAATCAGATAACGCTCTACAGGAACACTCACATAACCAAACCTCCAACATAACAATTATAGTGTTCCTGGACAACAATATGAAATTATATATAGTCTCTAGACTATTAAAATAAGATATAATTTCAACCTTTGAAATATTCCTGTATCACATTCCTTCAAGGCAGTGGAGCAGGGCTGCCATGGATCTGCTGGATCTGAAGCAAAACCATTCCAACTAGACTGGATCTGGTGCAGGAAAAAGAATGAAATAGCTTCCCTCTCCACCTTTGGATACGGAGGCAAATCCACACTGCCTCACTGCTCCTGACTGGAGCTTAGCATGGTTCTATTGTTCTATTTAAAATCTGTTTATGTGGACAACTTTCTGCCCTTATTTGATTCTTTTTGCTAGTCCCACTCTTTACTGTATGGAAAACTGACTCGAGGCATGCAAGTGATTGAGTCATACTCTTATCAAATTTTGTCTCTTATTGCTTATCCATAAGAAGGATGAGGCCTCATGGAAATTGGCAGTCTCTTAACATAACTAACTTTTCTTTTTTAAAAAAAAAAAAGCATGCAAAGCCGGATTTCATTGAGGCTATTATTTAAATCTTTTTAAGGTGGAAAGAAAGCCTTTTGACTGGTAAATGTCTCTAAACAGCAAGACCTATTTTGAACAGGGCAAGCCCAGGATGTTTTGCTGCTTGAGGCAAAACACTCTACTACAGCCCCTCACAGTTATGGGCCTGTGCTGCTGTTCTGCCTGCACCTTCACCTGCACCTCTGCACCCCATGGGCACAGCAGGGAGAACACATGGGAGCACAGAGGAGGAGGAGGAGGCAGTGGCAGGGCCCAGATCTGCCCTCTGAGGCAACAGCCTCAACTTGCCTCATAGGTGGGCTGGCCCTGATTTGAAATATTGGTAAAGTAAAAATAGTTTATTTGGTTCTATGCAATGAGGTGTTCTGTTGGATTAATTTTATTACCTTAATTTAGGGAGAACTACATAAGCACTGCAACGCTCCACAAGTTATTGAGCATAACACCTACAAAGAATATGCCATCCAGATTCAACCTGTTAAAAAAATTGCTAATGAGTCACGCTGTGGTTGGGAGCCATTTGGTAAGTAGTCTACCCCTAACCCCCACCCCCCCAAATAAACTGGAATATAATCTAAAGGGAAAATTTTGTATTGTTTTGTTCTGCAATTCTTTGCAGTTCTGTGCACTCCTGCACATAGGAACTGGTTTGTGGGGCAGGGAGGCTGGCAATAGGGGGAAGAGAATGCCCAAACTTAGGCATACAGTGCTAGTGGGAGACTCAGGCATGTTTGAAACTTCACCTGTGAAAATAAATCTTAAGACTCCGTACTGTGAAAGATGTTCCACTTTTTAAAGGCCTGGTATAATTCTGGAGACTATCATGAATGCCCATTATATCAAGTTGATCAATTTATTCATGAATGGTACAAACTATGCAGGTATAATTTGATTAAGCGCAATTTGCTTAAGGAGCAAACTATCGTTTTAACCTGCTAGATGCCCTCTTTGAAGTTGCAAAGAGGCTGAAAATGTATTGTTCCGACTTTTTAATGGCTATTTGTGCCTTAAAAATTCAATCTCATGAACTGTAACAAACATTTGTTCCTAGATAAGAGCAACTACAAGCAGTTGTTGGGAGCCCTGGATTATTCATTCCTATGTGCTTATGCAGTTGGGATGTATCTGAGGTAAAATTCTTTTACTCTTTTAAAAATCCTTTTTCATGCTTTCAAGTTGTAAATATATGATTGCTTAATCTCTGATCTTCTACTGTGCTCAGTTGCTTACAAGATTTTGAGGAGCGGAGGAAGGAATTATTGAAGAGGAGAATAAAATTTAGGAGACTGTGTGCCCTAGGATTTAGGAATGTAGATTCTAGAGTACAGAATATTCCCTATTACAGTAGCTCACCAAAGTTGCTTATAAAGGAACAAATTCAAATCCTGTCTCTACTGTGGCTGAGAAGAATCAATCATGATTTCAGATGAGCAATATCAGCTCATGAATTCAATTCTTGTTACTGAATACAAACCAAAAGGTTTGGCTTGAAATATGAAAACTGAATACGAACAACTCACGATAACTCAACTTTGTAAAGTTTCTCAAATTGTTCTTTTTTATTATAGTGCTACTACAATGTTATTGGTAAACTTTGCATTTTCTGTATTTTAACTAAAGCTTATGCCCATGTAATATCTTCAGATTTTAAGGGTTATATATGCTCAGCATGCTTCAAAAATCAATCCCTTTTTATTTTGCCTGAATTCAAAGTGGCATAATAGGTGAACGTTTGCCTATCCGGTATTATCTCACTGGAGGGATGTTTGCCAGCGGTCTCTTCACTGCCATGTTTGGACTTGGTTACTTCTATAATATACACAGCCTGTGGTTCTACATCGTGGCTCAGGTAGGCACACCTGTGTTTCTTTTCTCACTTGGAATTTTCAGACATGACAAAAAAAGGAAATAACTGCCTTTCTGGAACTGCCTAAAAATCCACTTAGGTTCCCATGACAACCTGTCCATAGCACCTCCTGTTCCAAAGGATACTGCAGGGGTGAGGAACCTCTGGCCTGCAGGCCAATCTTGACCTACTAGGGGTTCAGATTTGGCCCGTGAAGCTGTCTTCCCTAATCCATGACCACCTACCTCACATGTGATGTTATTTGTGACATCAGGTGTGGGCCAAGTAGAAATGGAGCTGCCAATGCACAATCAGGAACTTTAAAATGTGTTTTGGCAAGGGAAAGCACTACTAAGTGTTGAACTGTTAGGAAGTCTATGACTTCTCTTTCATGCTGGCACACAAGCTGTGGAAACTCCTCTAGAGGAGACTTTCCCAATCTGGCACCCTCTAGGTGTGTTGAACTGCAGCTCCTAGCAACTGACCATTGTCCATGCTGGCTAGGGCTGATGGAAGTTGCCATCCAAACATCTGGAGAACAACAGGTTGGGGAACGGGGCTCTAGAGCAGGCTTCCTCAAACTCAGCCCTCCAGATGTTTTGAGACTACAATTCCCATCATCCCTGACCACTGGCCCTGCTAGCTAGGGATCATGGGAGTTGTAGGCCAAAAACATCTGGAGGGCTGAGTTTGAGGAAGCCTGCTCTAGAGCATTTGGGAAGAAATGATGGTCATTACTCACTTGTGATCATTGGGACTGGCGAGTGGGGGCGGGGAGAGTTGACATTGCTGTCTAGGAAACAAAGAATATATAACAATGAGTATTGACTAGGCCAGTGGTGGCGAACCTATGGCATGCGTGCCCAAGTGGGCACGCGCGCCATCGCCCCACTGGTCTAGGCCCTGCGGCGCGAGGGCGAGGGGGCGGGGTCTCAAAGCGCTCCGCCCGCCCCTACCGCTTGCCGGGCGGTGGAACCTTGTGGCGCGCGCGGCGGCGGCGTGTTTTGGGTGCCGCACTCCGCGAGGGAGCCCCGCGGCAGGGTCGAGAAACGCCGGGATGTGGAGGAGCAGCGCCCGCGCCGCCTGGTGAGACGGGGGAGGGGGCAGAAGGGGGGGCCTCCCTCGCAGGGCTGGTGTCGCCCTCCCCCCCTTGGGGGCCCCGAGCCTCGCCGGCCCTCCACCAGGCCTCTCCCTGCCCTGAGGCGGATTGGCACTTTGTGATAAATCATTGCGTTTGGGGTTGCAGTTTGGGCACTCTGTCTCTAAAAGGTTCGCCACCACTGGACTAGGCTGTGCAAGCTTCGTGGTCTTTGGCTGATAAGTTTAACACAACTTTGAATATCTGGTGAAACAGTTGTTTCAAGATAACTATTGCAAAGTTTTAAAATTTCAGATGGCTAATGGATTGGTGCAAACTACTGGCTGGCCCAGTGTGGTTACCTGCATTGGCAACTGGTTTGGGAAAGGAAGGTAAATCTTTTATAATCTGTTTGTCTTGGGTGGGGTTGGACACATTGAAAACTAAGTGAAATAGTCTGCCTCATAACTCAGTAACTCACAGATTTTAAAAGCTATGTTTTACAGTGAAGTTGTGCCATTTAACATTCCTTGTTAGTGTAATCAAAGACAGTAACATATTAAGCGATTTGAAGTTCCTGAGGGAAAAGTGATACTGTAGCATGAAAAGTGTAAATGGGGTCTTCGTTTACAAATAAGCATAAAGGCATGTTAGAGGCACAACCTACTTGATACTGAAGCACTTAGCTGAGAATATAGCAAATGTCTTGGAGAATAAGGATGCCATTCCTTGAGACTACCCAGCCATACATACTGGTCATGTGCCTGTTCCTGTCTGCTGCTTTGGAATTGAGTAGGAGCACGTCAAGTTGAAGAAACCTGCATTTCAGGACTGCAGGGATGAGTAGCCCAGAGCAAGCCCTGAGACTAGACAAAGTGAAGCAACTGCTCCCAGATGTTTCTCTGGCTGCTTGCTTGTTGCTTACTGACCTGGGCTTGTCTCATCTACTTACCTTCTTCCAATATGTCACAGGGAGTGCTGCTTAGAAATGCTCTTGTCTAAGCAAGCAGGCAGAGAGGCAGACAGCATAGGCTACAAAGGCTAGCAGGCGCTGCTCTGCTCACATGATTCATGCAGGTGCCACTTCTGCTGCACTGCAGCTTTCGTTTGAGCAGGTAGCAAGCAGGTGCCAGGCAGAGCGGTGAATGAATGATAGCAAGATGTTTGAGATCACAGCTGTGTTGTGCCACCTAGCCTGCCCTGCACCCTCTATCCTAGCCTGCTACTCTCTTGTGTGGTAGAGAACGCTATCCCAACAACAGCGCTAAAGTAAAATTTGGTTGCCATGCTGGTCAACATCTGAATAGGGAATCAGGTGCTACCATCTTGTCCTTCACTTTGGGCAGGCCAAATTCTTTCACCAGTTCTGTATACATAGGAAAGCACATCAGAACCCAACACAAAATCTACCTAGATATCCCCCAACTCAAATTACTGTATTTTTCCATCTATAAGATGCCCCCATGTATAAGACGATCCCTATTTTTGGGGACTCCGATTTAAGAAAATGGGGGGAGATGGCCCCTGTGTATAAGATGCCCCCAAATATTGGACATTATTTTTTAGGGGGGAAACCTAGTCTTATACACAGAAAAATACGGTATTTCAAGTACTGAAAACTTAAATGCACTAATGTCTCCCCTGGGTAAAATGAATGTTGATTAAAAGTTTTAAAATAGACCATTTTTCTTTGTTTATTATAGGAGAGGACTGATCATGGGATTATGGAACTCACACACTTCAGTGGGGAATATTTTAGGGTCCCTAATAGCTGGCTATTGGGTGTCTACCTCCTGGGGTTTGTCCTTTGTGGTGCCTGGCGTTATAATAGCTTTAATGGGGATTGTGTGCTTCCTGTTTCTTATTGAACGTAAGTACATGTTCTGAAATGAATTTATGCAAAACTGAGCAGGTTCTGGGTTGTGATAAATGTAATTGATCAATATTGTTCATAGACCATACACACACCAAAAAATTCTCTAGCTTGTGCTGTATTAAAAAAAAAAAAAGAGAGGTCGAGTGTGCATGCCAGGTAAATGGATGAATGGAGCAGAATAATATATATGTGATTCTGCAGCCTTATCCTCACCTCCAGGTTTAGTTGCAAACCAAGATTATGGGTAACTTGGAGTTGACACTATCCAGTTACTAATATTTGCATCCAGTCAGAAGCCTGCTTTCATGATAATCATGCATTTTTAGATATTGTGTGTTAGCAGCATTTTGTAAAACAAACCATAAACATTTCCCTGAGCGCTTGGAAGATATCCATGAATTTCTGTTTCTGTTGTGTTATTTCAGATCCTAGGGATGCAAACTGCACAAGTTCATCATCCAGTGTAAGTAATGACTTTTAGGGACCTCGTTAATTGCATTTTCTCCATATCCAATTTCACAATACTAGTTTTCAACCAGCATGTTTGGGGTATGGTGGGTGTACATAAAGGAGAAAAGCAGATGGTTCAGAGCGAAAGCTGGGGGCGGATCTCATTTCCCCTCTTTTTCTCGAACCTTCTGCTTGAAAGACTTCTGTACACCTCAAAGGCTTGAAAGCATTAGTTCCCCGTAATAAACCTCTCTGACCCCCCCCCCCAAAAAAAATCTGGGGTGGAAAATAGGGAAGTGTTCATGAAACACACACACAAAAACACACGTGCCAGGATGAATGGGCTAAATATGTTTGCCTCATGTGCAGTATATGGGAAAGTATCTGAGTTTATGTATTACCAAGCTTTCCAGTTGTCATTTCAGTTAAAAGAGAAAAAAGATTGACGCCTCATCCTAATGTTTATTTAGATGCCTCATTGACTTTAATAAGGCTTTCTTTCAAGTAGGATTGTAGTAGTATTGTTCTTAATATCTCTTATAAAAATATCTTTCAGAATTCAAAAAGTTACATGAATGGGCCAGATAGATACACCATTCAGAAACCAGAATTAAGCGCTAAGAAAACAAGCTTATCTTGGGTAAATCAAAAATACTTTCATAATTAGATTTTTCAAAGCTTGCATGAATTCATATATAAAGCAAATTACCTTAATGCTTTGGGGGGGGGATGATTGCATGAAACAACATTTGCTTAATCACATATTTTCCAACTGTCCCTGTTTATGAGAGACAGATGTGACCTTCTGTTATCTGCCCTTGGTAAATCAGTGTTTCTATTTTATCCCTTTGGGAAGTTTAGGAAGATGTATTTTTAAAAGAATGTTAGTATATATGCACATGTGCATAAACTTCTTTTCCAGCCCTGTGCAACTGCATATCCTGACAGTTAATTTCTGTGAATGTGTTTCAGTTTCAGCTACTTTATTTAATTAGAACCAAATTCATTGTGAGCTTAAGCAATGCATTCTCAAGTTTTAACAGAGGACACTTATGAATACATGTGGTTTAGGAAGCATTGCAGATAAATATGGGTTTTGCTGAGTCGCATGTAGACAACAGCTTTCAGCAAGGAGTAATAATAGACCATTAGTCTGAGAACAGGGGTGTTTTGTGTATGCAAGAGTGGCCCTGTCTTATCCTGCGAGATGTTGGAGGTTATGCAAATATGTATGTATTTGCTTGAAATTAGCAGCGCGAGTGGTATGTTTAGCGGTATGTTTAGCAGTATCTTTCTTTTTGCAAAATTTATTGCACAGTGGCTTATGCAACATCTTATTGATTGTAAAACTAACAGCACCACCCAAATGTGGATAATGATTTAGCTCTCTGCACACAGAGAACAGTGTACACAGATTCTGCACACAAGAAAGCCTGGACAAGAAAGTTCATAATAACGTGAGCAGTGGCAACTATCCTTGGCCAAGGTCTTCCATGCCTTCCTACAGACTCAGGGCTCCTCCAAACGACCTGTTTGTTCCTCATTCATCCTGATTTGCAGGCACAAAGCTTATGGGGTGCTCAGATTGTATCCAGTCTTTATTGGGATTTCTTTCTTTCTGATTTGTTTGTGGGTGGTTATATATAAATGAGCATCCATTCTTTGTTCATTCTGATTTGCTCGTGGTGTGTTTACATGTCTTACTATTAATTACCCTACACTTTCAAATACATGAGATGTTGCCTAGATACTGCTTCACCAAAAACCCATAATCTAATGACCTACCTCCATATGGAGCTGATATGACCTACTGTCCAGTGTGTTTCCTCCTTTAAGAAAACCCCTCTTTGCATGGGGCTAATTCTGTTACTATCCCGAGGAAAAACCTAGCTAATAAGGCCATGTGGCATATGCTTGAAGAAATCCATACATAATGGCATTTTTGTCGAGTTGAATATGTCATATGAGAATCGGTCTTGCGGCAGGTAACGTGAATTGGTCTTGCGGCAGGTAAGTTTAAATTGCTTCAGCCATTGGTGTTTCAAAAGCAGTTTATAGTTCCAATTAACCTATTAAAATGCAAACTTATTTCATGTTAACAGTACATTAATATATGAGTGGCTTGATTTATAAAGAATATATGAGTGGCTTGGTTTATTGCCTTCATTGAACTTGATGGGGTCTTTTGTAGGATCCAGAGAAGCACTGCCTGCTCCCTGACAATGAGAAGTGCAACAAGTCACTGAATCATAACAATGCAGGCTGTGAGGAAACTGAAAACAGGAAGTCTGCTATAAGTTTTTCTGGAGCTTTGCGAATACCTGTGAGTATACGTCGCCATCTTCAAATCTGCATTGAGGCTTGGCCCTTATCTTTTCCAGAAGATGAAAGTAATAGTAACAAGGCGGCTACACAAGAATCGGCTTTTCCAGCTGTGACTCCTCATCTGTGGAATGCTTTCCCCACAGAAACACAGGCTAAGACATTTTTATTTACTCAGTATTTTGCTGATTGAGTTAACCTGTGGTGCTCACCTTCTAATGGGATTTCTCCTGCTTTTTGTATTGCTGGATTAGCATTTTAGTAATTTTGTATGCCTTTCTAAATTTTCCTTTTAATTGGTTTTTTCTGTTTGTATATTATTTTAAGTCATTTTGAGAAATTTCTTTTTTCTAGAAAATGACTAAGAAACTCAATGATGAATATTGGCCCAAATATAAGCCGCACCTGAATATAAGTCGTACCTTTAAAATTGGGGGGGGGGGAGGTATGCTTTAAAAAAATTAAAAAATTATTTTATCTTCTGTTCTCTGTAGGGAGTTGTAGAATTCTCTCTCTGCCTGTTATTTGCCAAACTGGTCAGCTACACTTTTCTTTTCTGGCTTCCATTGTACATCACAAATGTAGGTAAGTATCTGTGTTTAAAGAATCATGTATATGTGATCCACATAAAGATAAACGTATTCCGAAATAAGGTAAATGTAAAAAGGTAAATGACCCCTGGATGGTTAAGTCGAGTCAAAGGTGACTGTGGGGGTTGCGGCGCTCATCTCGCTTTTCAGGCCGAGTGAGCTAGTGTTAGTCCTAAGACAGCTTTCCAGGTCATGTGGCCAGCATGACTAAACCATTTCTAGCGCAATGGGACACCGTGACGGAAGCCAGAGCACACGGAAACGGCGTTTACCTTCCTGCTACAGTGGGAAGTAATGGCTGACAAAAGGGAGGAGAGTATTATCAAGGTGGATATTTTTCTTATTATAATTTATATCCGTCCCTTCCTCCCAATGGAGTCCCCCCCCTTCAGAGTGATAATCGGAGATTAAAGCAAGTAACTGGGTCTCTCGCTTACCCAAAGAGACCTCTTGTGTACACAAAACCAGTGCTAATGATGATTGCGTCCTCCTATCAGCTGATGTAATGGGAGGGCAGTCCTGCTTTATTTCGCAAGGCATCATTACTATAGTTTGCAAAATGCTGCTTCTGCAGAGTATAGTAATGATGGCTTGCAAAATCAAGCAAGATCCCCCCTTCCAACCATGTAATTGCTAATAGCAGCTTTGGAAGTTGGTGAATTACACTGGGAAAGAGTAAAGCGCCCATTTCCAGATCACCATTTTTGCAGCCTTGAAACTAGGGCTGCTAGTTATCAAAACAAAACACTAGCCATGGATCTCCCACACCACATCTGGGTTTGCCCTAAATAACTTGGAACAGGTACATATTTTGTACGCATTATAATATATAACCTTAATTCTCACTGCCGCTTGCCAGCTTGTTAAACTTATATCTTGCCTTTCTTCCATCATGAACACAAGACCCCCACATATAGGGGGCAGTCAGCCAGTTTTGTGGCTCCTGAAAAAAAAACTAAACAATTCCTGCTGTATTTTTTTTATTTCCTTCACTGACAGAACATATTGATGCTAAACGAGCAGGCGATCTATCCACACTATTTGATGTTGGAGGAATCTTTGGTAAGTTTGCAGCTTAGTGTTTGATACTTTAAAACTGCACACACAGAATCGATATGTTTCTAAATGGACTTGATATTCTTAAGCACAGAGGCAAGAGCTATGGAGAAAAGCAGGTGGTGGGAACTGGTCAGACAAACTGAGCTGCTGAGCTGAGAGTGAGAATATTAAGCAGATGATGGTTTTTGTAGCAGGTGGAGCACAACAAAATGTAATGCAATATTTAAACCCATTCACATCTAAATACCCACATAACTAATATAGCAGTAGCATAAAAATTGACTTCACCCATCACAGATCTCTACCTCTAAAGCCTTATGAAAGAAGTGTGCAAAACAACGAAATGCAGGTATTTACAAGGGACGCAAGAGGAGGAGACAGGAGGAAGTCCCAATATGATGTGAGGAAGGAATATTAGTTATAATAATTGTACAAGTTGTTATTTTTGTTATGTTATGTTTGTTATTAATGTAGTTGTGTTTTTTTCTTTTTTTGTATGTTTTTAGTAAAAAAAACCTTTAATAAAATATTATTTTAAAAAAAAGAAATGCAGGAGTAAGTGGATGAAGATTGAAAATCTTTAGACAGAGTTGATGGAAGTCCTAGGCTTAAAGCAAAAATATTGTATAAGATAAGAATTTGGAATATATATATATATATATATATATATATATATATATGCAAAACAAGTACACTGTCGAGGTAAAGTACATTTCAGTGGGGAGAGCCATCAAAAAGCCTATTCACAGGCCCTTGTACTCATTCCGAGCAGAGACCACCAAGAGAGCCTTGCCTTCTGATTGAAATTAGCAGTCAGGAATAAACAACAGTATAATCTTTGCTATGCTCCATTTCAGACATTGGCAAGAAATGTTTTAATTTAACAAATTTATATGCTGCCCTTCAAGAATAACATTCTTCCCAAGGCAATTTACACACTATATCTAAAGGGACCCCTGACCATTAGGTCCAGTCGTGTCCGACTCTGGGGTTGCGGCGCTCATCTCGCGTTACTGGCCGAGGGAGCCAGCATACAGCTTCCAGGTCATGTGGCCAGCATGACAAAGCCGCTTCTGGTGAACCAGAGCAGCGCACGGAAACGCCGTTTACCTTCCCGCTGGAGCGGTACCTATTTATCTACTTGTACTTTGACATGCTTTCGAACTGCTAGGTGGGCAGGAGCTGGGACCGAGCAACGGGAGCTCACCCCGTCGTGGGGATTTGAACCACCGACCTTCTGATCAGAAGCCCTAGGCTCTGTGGTTTAACCCACAGCGCCACCCACACCTCCACACTATATCTACATATGGACAAAAAAATACAATTAACACTGCTGAGAATATATTGATCACCTGAACCCATTGTTTATCAAAACCAACAATACTCCAGCAAAATATAACATAGTACCAAATAATGCAACCCCCAGAATTAGACAAGATTAATCTCCAGCCAAACCACAATTTATTGCAAGAAGCCATTAAAAAAGGTGAGTTTTTAATGCCACTTGAAAGTGTCCAAGGATGAACCCTTCCAGATAGGGACTTTAAAGGTCAACACCAGTACTTTCAGTTCAGACTCCAACCAATTTCTGAAGCATCTTTAAAAGGCAGCCTCATGTAGAGCGCATTATGGTAGTTTAGTCTGGATGTCACTATTGCATGGATGGATGTCTGTGCTGAGGTCCAGTGGGAAATGATGGCGTGCATGTAGAGATTGAAACTGAAGCTGGAACCTTCAGAGCAAAAAGATTACTTAATTAAAGAGTACAGAGTAGGGGGGGAAATAGGAATACATGAGCCGTGCTGGATCAATCAAAGATTTGTCTACTCTAGCATCCTGTTTCCTTCAGTGACCAAACTGATACCTCTTGATAAAGCAAGGCCTGTCGAGGTTTCCGCAGTGGCTGAGAGGGGCCTTACGAGGTTGAATCTCCCCCCGCAAATTCAAACTTATTTCTTCATCCCCTGAGAAGGAGACCTGAAACTTCCTAAGGTCCCTGGGACACTTTCTGAGGGACCACAGGAGTGTGTAATTAAAAAAAGGAGAAGATATACATTTTGTGCATTTGTTCTTGCGGGTTTCCCGTGGGTATCTGGTTAGCCACTGTGCGAACAGGATGCCGGGCTGGATGAGGCCAAGTTCACCTGATCCAGCAAGCTCTTCTTATCTATTCCACTTTGATCCATCACATTGTAGAAATTATTAGGGATAGTACTACTGGCTTTGTTGATGCATAACATATGCAGGGCACTTCTTTAAGAAAACAAAAGCATGCCCTTTGTGGGTAGTATCTAATGTAGTTGCAAACATGTCCTCACTTAGAGGTTCAGTTCCCCTAATCTTTTTCCACAGGTGGAATTTTGGCAGGCATAATATCAGACCGACTGAAGAAAAGAGCTACAACTTGTGGCATGATGCTTTTGATTGCAGCACCCACGGTACGACCTGCTGTCTCAACTACAGTGATAAAATTTGATGTGTCTGCTAGCTGGTGCTGGTTTAGCGATGGAGGGGTGGATTTTTAATGTTCTGCTGTTGTAACTGTTTAAGTGACTTTGTTCCCCACTAAAACATAAGATTCTGTTCCCCCTTGAAGGATTAGCCTTAACTAATGTGAAAATTATTATAAAATCCTAGAACTCGCCTTGCTTTGTCAGGCCTGTTGTCTATGCCAGTAGGTCCCAAAATGCAAAATAATGCAGATTTATTAACTGATACCCAGCAAAGACAGCTGATCTTGTTATTGAAAAGTTAAAGTTTCGTTATGAGTTGAGCTAACTGTTGCTTTATGTCTTCTTTAGCTATACATATTTTCAGCAATCAGTAAAATGGGCTTTGAGGCCACCATAGGTGAGTTCTCTGTTTTCTAGCGTTATTTTTTTTAACCTATTTGGGATGATTAAAAATATATCTGGGAATGTATTTCATAATATATTGTAAAATATAAGTACTGAACATAGGTCTAAGATGGTCGCTCCTAATGGTATTTATAGACCAGTTCTGTTTTGTTGTTGTTGGTTATTTCCCCAATCGAGAATCATCTGCTTGTGAGAGCAGTGTAGCTCATGAAGCACAATCTCACATATCAATCACAGCAACATCAGTGATCTGGAGCCTATATTGCTTCTCTGCTAATAGCTTACCATTTGCAAAAGCTAATGGGAGATAGTAGAATTAGCTCCAGTCCCTTAATTCAGCGCATGTTGACTTGGGTGTATGAACTCCTTACTGTAGTCTCAAAACACATACGCACGGGGGCTCTAGCCAACCGATAGTAATCATGTGAATGTCCGGGGGGGGGATACTTCCATTTCTTTCTTCCCCACTGCATTAAAATATATTTCCTACTTCCTTACTTGGGACTGACAACCTGGAACTGGAAATAAGTAGTACAGATAATTTTTAGCCATAGTTTTACTTAGTATACCTAAATACAGTAGTAATTACTGCTTTGGAGGGGTCTGATATAGTAAGTAGATCATTGCAGTGTTGCTGTTTGTGAGTTGTGTAGTCACTAGTAGCAAATAGGAATTAGCCACTGAGGCTCAGGACCATAGCTGTCAACTGTCCCCTTTTTTTGCGGGAAATTCCCTTATTCCAGCGCCGTTTCCTATTGCAAAAAAGGGGAAAGTTGACAGCTATGGCCGTTTCCCAATGCAAAAAAAAAAAGGAAGGTTGACAGCTTTGCTCAGGACTGACGGACTCAGAAGTACATTTCAGCAGCAAGTGGCTTGCAGATAGCATCCTTTGCTTGCAATCCTCTGCCAACTTACATGTGAGCTGGTCCCACTGAACCTAATGGGGGCTTAACCTCAGGTAGACTTGCATAGGATTTCACTGTGTGCCTCTCTTTTCCCTTTGGAGGCCTACTGGTTCTACTAAGGTCCAAAGTAAGCAGCATCAGCAGCAAGTTATCTGTGCCTGTTCTCGCTGTGGGAGAGACAGGTACAAGGACTGATTGCCATCATTTGCCTCGCAATCGGCAAATAAATGTGGCAGGAGGCAAGGCAGGGTAGATATGGCAGCAGTGTATCTTATGCAGACTATGACACAACACTCTGCTCTTATTTGCCCCCAGTTCTTTCTGTTATCCATGCCTTCTCATCCTTTATTTCCAAGGCTATGTTAGGTTGAATGTCTGCTCATCAGCTCAGTTTTACCAATAAGTCAAATGAGGATAAGAATGCCAGTCCCCTCCGTTACATAACTTCTCCCATGCTTTTGTTTCAAATATACACCAAGAACAATCTACTGGCTATTTATTACTGGGTGACCTTTTTTTTTTTTTTACCTTATAAGGTGTTTTGGAAAACAGAGCTTCCACTGTTTATAATTTCATAACTCGTCTGTTTGAAATAAATGTGCATTGATTAATAGATCTTTCACCCTCCATGTACTGTTAGAGCGAGCACAAATTCTGAAAATCTGGTTGTTGTGTTTAATCTCATTTCAAGTTATGCTGCTCATCAGTGGAGCTCTTGTAAATGGCCCTTATGCATTGATCACAACAGCTGTCTCGGCTGACTTGGTGAGTATGTATCTGTCTTAAATGTCCGGATTAATTCTCATAATATATTAGTCATTTTCATTTCAATAAGAACAGGGAAATATGAAAGGAAGAGGCACAATGTTCTTGAGAAGGACAGAATCCATAGGCCAGCGTGGCTTCCTCTCTCCATTAGCCTTGAAGTGTGTGGGTTGAATGGCCCCTCGAAGAAGATCCTCGCTAATCTACAATATGCTGGTGTATCCAGTATCTGTATAATCAAATAGGAAACAATTTGAGAAGAAGGAAGCTAGGAAAGGCTCCTGTCTTGACCTAATGCAAGTTCCAGTATATGGTTTTAAGGAGGAGTTCAGAAAATATATTTTATTTATCCTTTAATGTAAATATTGGAAAAGTACCCCAGTCTACAGTTACTCAACACAGCTGTGTGTAAGAATTTTGGCTTGCTGATCTGTGGTGGTAGTGGGACTACAAGATAGAGGAACATCAGAAATGGACCAAATGCAAAAGCATTTAAGAGAAACTGTTGTAATGTCTAGTTTTGATTGATATAGGTTGAGCACCCCCAGATCCACCCATTCATCTTTGTGAAACAAAGACTATTTATTTCATTTATATTCCACCTCCTCATCCTAGGAGCTCAAAAAAGAGGAGCTGTAAAAATTAGAAATGTTTGTGAATATTTTTACTATCTGTGCTAACATTATTAAGGTTTGAATATTTTGTTGTTAAAGGGTACCCATAAAAGTCTCAAGGGAAATGCAAAAGCACTCTCTACTGTTACAGCTATCATTGATGGAACAGGTTCAGTAGGTAAGCTTTCACTCCCAAAATATCTGCCTTAAGAACAAAACTTCAGTTCTGGTTGTAGAATGACTCTAAGTGTGGGTGCATACCTGGAAATCTATGGCCATCACCCCTCAGTTATTTTTCAATGGAAATCCAAGCACTTTCCTGGAACATGTCAGAGCGCTTCTCCCCCCCCCTGCCCCCGCTTTGTTACTTTCCCCAGAAAAACCCGTATTTACCATTTAATCAGAGCAAATGGCAAATCCGGTTTTCCACGGATGACCATTTGCTTCGATTAAACGGTAAATAACTGGTTTTCGCAGGAAAAGCAGAAGGCCAAAAAAGAAAAGCGGTCAGACCTAGAAAGTCCAGACCCCTGTCTGGAAATGCAGAGCAAAAAGTAAGTGTGGATGAGCCCTCTGTCCATAGCTGTCAACCCTCCCTGCTGTTTCCCAATGCTGTAATAAGGGAATTTCCCACAAAAAGGGGGAAAGGTTGACAGCTATGCCTCTGTCCTATCCCATTTCAAGAGGAATATTTGTGGTTTCATGAAGCAGTGGTGACATACCTAGAAGCCACTTCCAAATATGTTATCGATATTGAAATCTCAGGAAGGTATAAAAATTTATGCAGCCTGTCAGATGTACTGCTTCTTGCACTGTGTTGCTTTAACCCGTGTGTACTGTGTTTTAGGTGCTGCTCTGGGCCCTTTGTTAGCTGGTCTCCTCTCTCCTTCTGGTTGGAACAATGTATTTTATATGCTGATGATTGCAGATGCTTGTGCCTTGCTTGTAAGTATGGAATAGTACCATATTTCTGTGTCCTGTAGGCTCATTTGTTAAAATGTAGAGTTCAGTTTAATGCATTGGCTCCATTGATTTCATAGAATTGTCGAATTGTAGAGTTGGAATGCAGGAATTTTTATTTATTTTTAAACCGCTTTCTCATTTTGACTTTGCTCTGCATAATAATACTTCTGTTTTTCTCGAGAACAGTATTTATAATTTGAGAATTATTGCAGAAGATGCAGACGATTTGTGTACTTATGCACGTCAAATGAATTTAGTGCTGAGAATGGATCTACCAAGGACCATTGCATTGCTAGGTTTCAAGGAGCCATGGGCAATTTGCCCTGAAGAGGCCTGAAGCGTGCTGTCTGCTTTCACCTCATTCCCCTGATTGCCCCACTCTTTTCTCAACACCCCACAACTTATCAGATGGTGTTGGAAAGGGAATGGGAGGGGTCCTTTACTACTGTTTTAAACGTTGTGTGGCAGCAGACACACTGTTTAGTCAAGCAGTGGCTAAGCCAAATTCAACAGTGCAGGACCTGGGTGTGCCTGCCATCATTAAACTTAGTTTAAAAGTTTGTCGAAAGAGAAATAAATCCTTGCCCTTCTCAATTCCTCCTGGAAGGAGAGGGGAATGGCACTGCAAATTCCAGGGCCGCCTTTGTAGGCTCTGCTAAGCAGGTGGCATCAGGAAGGGATTCATCTTTCTTTCTGTTCCTCTTTTTAAAATGGTTTTTCATGGGTGTCTAGCATGCTGCTGAACGAAGTGCTTGACCTTACCAGCTTCGGCCCTGTGTACAATTTCCCAGAGTGCTAATCTCTGAGCAAAATCCTCTCTGGTGTAACAAAGATGGCAACAGGGACAGCTGCAGTCAGCTCAGCAGGTGTGCTGCAGAAGTGTTCTTAAATTACATGCACACAAAGTTCTTGTGTATAATAACAACAACAACAAACAACAACAACAACAACAACAACAACAACAACAACAATTTATTATTTATTCCCCAGCCACTCTGGGTTGCTTCTAGCAAAATATTAAAATACATTTAAAAGCTTCCCTGAAGAGGGCTGCCTTCAGATGTCTTCTGAAAGTCAGATAGTTGTTTATTTCTTTGACATCTGGTATCTCTAGTAGTCACTTACCCACTCTACTCCGGGGTCTCTCCAGTGTTGTTGTTTTTTTCTAAAAAAATGTTTAGGGGTATTCTCATTTTCTTACTCATATTGAAATACTGCCCCTCAATGAGGCCAAACTTTGATTCACAAAATGTTTAGGGGTATGCATACCACTGCGCAACCCCCCCCCCCAAAAAAAGCACCGGGTCTCTCCCTCACAGCTCCGTTATATCAGAGATATAAACCTAGTTACTTAAGGAAATGATGGCGATACCCTTTCAGAATAGTGTAAGGATAACCCAGTTAGCACATCAATCCGTTTCCCAATAGGCTTGCACTCCCTCTACTGGGCTCTTCAGCAATTTGCGGCTACAGGTTTTGCTTCTCTGAACTTACATTTACACTTCATCTCAGACATAATACAGTGGTACCTCTGGTTGCGAACTTAATTCATTCCGGAGGTCTGTTCTTAAGCTGAAACCGTTCTTAACCTGAGGTACCACTTTAGCTAATGGAGCCTCCCACTGCCGCCGTACCACCGGTGTGCAATTTCTGTTCTCATTCTGGGGCAAAGTTCTTAACTCAAGGTACTACTTCCAGGTTAGCAGAGTCTGTAACCAGAAGTGTTTGTAACCCGAGGTGTTTGTAACCTGAGGTACCGCTGTGCTGTGCATGGTTCATTATGCTGCATATTTGACTAGCAGATTAATATGTCATGCATTATACAGGGGCTATAGTGGGCTTTTGGTGACCAGTGGATTAATTTGTATGTCCAGTGCTTAAAAGGGGGCAGTTATTTAAATTAGGGACTTCCAAAGACCTTTTGTTTGCCAAGTTCCCCATATGAAAAAATTAGGTCCATTGTGCATCCTGGCCCCTTTATACTAGAAGATGGGAATCTGCCACTAATCCATAAACAGCACTTTTATCCAGGTAACCCAAGTATCTCCTTTGATTTCTTTGCTTCTGCTACCTGGCCTACAGAGATGTAACCACGTTAGTTTGTTGTAGCAAGAACAACAAAAGAGTATTGTGACAACTTAAAGACTTTAAAAATTATTATGACATAAGCTGCCATGGTCTTTTGTCAGCGTCCTAGGAAAATTCATTCCCTCCTGTCTGCCCTCACTTTTGCCTGAATGCTGTCAGGTCCCTCACTTTAAGACACCATCTTTATTTACCGGTACATGAAGAATTCAAGTCAGGTGCCATTTTTGCTCTTGACACTGTTTTTATTTTATTTTACCTATACAGTTCTTGCTCCGCCTTATACGAAATGAACTTCGATGTAGTCTGGATCGCACCCTGTAAGTTTTGGCTTAACTTCCTGTGTGCCAATACATTATGTTTACATTATATTTAGCTGGCATATCTTTCCATTCAACAACAATGTGCCAGTTTTCTTTCCTTTTCTATGTTTGGATTTCTGTACTATTTATCAGCTTCTCAAGTAATTGTTTGGAAATGTTTTATTTATTTATTTTAAGAATTTTTTAGTTGTTGCACTTGCAAGAGCAGATAAGATGAGTCCTAATATCTCTGATACTTGTTTTCATGATATTTGTCGCCCTTTTTTTAAATTACAAGTTCTTTGCTTCCTAGGCTGTGGTCTAAGAAAAGGTACAGATACTCACGGTCTTCTTCCAGTTTTTAAAATGCCCTTTTCCAGCAGGAGTTGCTGCAGCAAACATCTCCTTCAGCACACATCACTCTCTTTTTATGCATACACCTAATACTTTCCTACCACCAATTTAGGAAAATTACAAATGTGTGAAATTAAAGTGGAACTGGACTGTGTCCATGTCTGATTCTGCAGCTGGTCTGAGGCACACTATACTGATTCTTGATAGGCCTGGACAGTAAGGAGTTTATAAAACCAATACTCTATTGCACAAAGTTTCTGTTTCATTCCAAGCCCATTTCAGGGTGCCAAATATGGCCAATTATGCTATTGAGGAGCTTGGGCTCTAGATGACTTGTGGTATATGTAGTAGTAGTAGTAATAATAATAATAATAATAATAATTTATTTGTACCCTGCCCATCTGGCTGGGTCTCCCCAGCCACTCTGGGCGGCTTCCAACAAATATTAAAATACATTAAAATATCACAGATTAAAAACGTTCTTAAACAGGGCTGCCTTCAGGTATTTTCTGAATGTCAGGTACTTGTTTATCTCCTTGACCTCTGATAGGAGGGTGTTCCACAGGGCGGGCGCCACTACCGAGAAGGCCCTCTGCCTGGTTCCCTGTAGCTTCGCTTCTCGCAGTGAGGGAACCGCCAGAAGGCCCTCGGCGCTGGATCTCAGTGTCCGGGCTGAACGTTGGGGGTGGAGACGCTCCTTCAGGTATACAGGACCGAGGCCACTCAGTGTTGAAGAACAATGGGAAGGACTTTCCCTTACACTAGCCCTAATCCAGTATAATAAAAGTACCTTTTCCAAAAGCTATTGTACACCACTTTTGGGTCAGTTAAGCTTTTAGCGGCCAGGAATGGGCATAGAAATGTCTTAGCCGTTTTATTTATTGAGTATTGATTTTATTTTATTTTATTGATTTCATTTATGAATCTGTATATTAAATATGAATGAAGACCATGATAGATAATTATATATAATTAAAACAACTGTTCCTTGCCGTGAGCTATTGTGAGATGTCACCCGGAAAGCTAAAAGGCAATTAAGGTGGTGGTGGGGCTTCCTACTTTGAAGGTAGTAATTACTATATATCAAGATGTATCAACTCTTGTTTCTTGACTGCTGATATATTTCATTCTTTTGTAGGTTTAAAGAACACTGAATTTTAGGAAACAAGTAAATTAAAATGATTGTTTTTTTAAAAAAAGACTATGTTCCAGAGAGCCTATTTATGACCCACTACCAAGAAGGAGGCTGCTGTGCTTGAAAATGAAGTAGGAGTGGGGAATCCTAGTTGCACATATTTCTCTGGATCCTGGTCTTTGTGGATTTTTTGTTTCTGGTTTCTTTTTTTTTTCTTTTTCTTTTTGCATTTGAGCTGCATTTTCTGAACAGATTTGCCCGATTACGGGAAGAAGGTTTCAAAATTCATCTACAGCTCCTCCCTCTTTATTTTGCACATGTACCAATATCTCAGGAAGGAGAGTGTCCTCAAAGGAAAGGAGCTGTTAACTATTTTATGGACTAACTGAGCCAAAGAAAATGCGCCTTGATACTAATTTTGTCTTAAGTTTAAGTTTTACGTTACATGATTGGTTTCGTTTAAAAAAAATAGAATGCAAACAGAACTAAAGGAAATGGAGCTAACTTTAGGTGCTTGTTTGCAGTGGGCTAAGAAGAGTTAGCAAAACATTGAACAAAGTGCCCTTCATGTTGTGTCTGATCTTGCTAAGAATGGCTGTTGCTGGATATCTGATATTTATTCTGTTATAAGAAAGCAGGTTATCCTATTATCCAGCACAATCAACTAATTTTTCACACTGTACAGTTTCAAAACAATGTTATTCTGTATCTAATAGGTTGGAACCTGAAGTGCCGGGTATATATGGTGGTTTCTCTGCAAGTGTCCAGTCCCCTGCTTCTGAACCTAATCTCATGTAGTCAGTAACTGGAGAACAGTACCCTTTCCTATTATTATTATTATTATTATTATTATTATTATTATTATTATTATTAATTTAATAAGCAGTACCATCTAGACTTCTGGGTAATGCTGATTAAAAAGAAGGGTCACTAGCTATTCCAGTTATGGGAGGCCTTGTCTTATAAGGCTTAAAAAAAATTTTGTTGAGGGTATTATAATAAGAAGCACAAGCAGTGTAGCATATTTGGTCTCCGCTAAAATTGCCAGTCAAATTTGGTGGCCAGTGATTGGTTTGGAGAGTTAAGATTGCTTTCCAGAGTGCTAACTCTTAATTGCACAAGCCAGGGTTTTCCCCCTTCATTTTGTATATGCAGAAAATAATGTTGCTTGAGGCCTTAGTCACTCAATAATTGGGACCAAAACATTCTACTGAGTATTTTCATTATGACAATTGGAATAGTCGCAATATTTTCTACAGCGTAAAAGTCTCAGTTTGTATACGAATTGCATATTTAAAAATAATATAGATAAATTAACAAAGGAAGGAAGAAAAAAAACACGTATATTTTATCCCATAAAAGCACAAGTGTTAACTGTTTGTTGTAGTACTTCTTTCCTGTTCGTCCTTTTGAATTCCAGAGAATTCAAAGTCTGTCTCTGGTCTGCAAAGATGTATAATAGAACTATTTTATTTAAAAGGGGCTCATATTACATGCTGTTCAATGGTTTTAGTATTTTTTCAATATGTATACTGTAACTGATTATTTATTAAAGTTCAAAATCCAGTTTTTTCCCCTTTTGGACCATCAGGACTATGTTTAGTTTTTATTAAAGTTCATAAACTTAACTATTTTCCAAGAATTGTTTTCTTACTTGATACAGTGTACACCATACTTGAGCCACAAGGCAGAAGCTTACATTAAGATATAAATCCCATTATCAGTTAAGTCAGACAGAATTAGTGGATGTTTCTAAAGTCCTGCATTCTGTATCCTCATTTCCCTGCTCAGTGTGGCAAATTTCTACTTTAAAATAGCCATGGTTTTCGTAGTTATGCGTACAACTTGAGTAAGCATAGCCATGGGAAATCTCAGACCTGTAAGCCAAATTTGGCCTGGTGGAGGCCCTCCCTCACACCTGACATCATAAGTTGTCATAAGATGTCTGTGGTTGGGCAGTAGATACATAGCTGCAAAGGAACAGCCATAAAGCAGCTTTTAAATGCAGCCCCTGCTGGTATTGGTTCTGCTCAGGAGCTGTGCTTCCATGACAATCCCTTCCAAATGCAGGGCTTGCAGTAAGAACATTTATTGGAGTTAAAAGGTCACCTATAAATATTTGTTTTCATGCTGTGTGCATCTTCGTTACCTTGCCATACCTGACAAACTACATAGTCTACTCACTTCTGATAAGTCCCACTGAATTAATTAAATAAGTAAGCATGTATAGAAATTTTTGTCTAAATTTGTGACCAAATCAGATGTTATATGGAAGTTACAAGAGCAGTCTCCCAATTATTATTTTTTTCTTTTGCTGAGTAGCAGCCATGAAAGGCTGCCAGTTTGAGTGGAGAAATGGTATGCGATGGGGCTGCTCAATTCTTTCCTGTCCCGCTGTTTATTCTAAATTTCCCTACCTGAACGGCTTTTTCTCCCTGCAAAGGAAAATATAAATGCACCCTATATATCAGGGGTTGGCAAACTTACCCGGCCTCAGGCTGGTTCCTTCAGCACCGATCGCGTGGAGGGCGGGGGAGTGCGCGCACTCGCTTTTTCCGGTGCACTTCTGGCATGCCGCGCACCGGAAATAGCTTGTGCGCATGCACAAGTGTCATTTCTGGCGCACTTCTGGTGCACCATGGCACCGGAAATAGCTTGTGCGTGTGCTCACAGGCTCCGCAGACCTGGAAGTGTGCTGGAAATGACACTTGCACATGCGCACAAGCTATTTCCGGCACTGCACCGGAAATGACTCTTGCGCATGCGCACAAGCTATTTCTGGCGTGCACTGACCCGGAGATGGGCAGCCGTGCTAGTAAGAGCAGGCGGCGGCCAGATAATTGGCTCATGCGGGCTGTATGTGGCCCACGGGCCTTAGTTTGGCAACCCCTGCTATATATTCTACCCAGTGTCACAGCAGGGGTGGGGTGTGAGAATGATTTTGAGTAGGAAAATGGCAGCAAAGTGAAGGAATTAAAAAAGAAACCCTTCTTCCTCTCCTCCCTGCCCCCCAATCAGCACACTGTTCTTGTGCTACGGGGGGGGGGGCACGGCTAGCTGCAAAGCTATGTAAATGTGGGCATAATCTTATGTCTCTGAACACAACGCAGTGAAAATCGCATTGAGGTACAACCACAGGCTTTGGAACTAGCAAAAATTTTACACACCAGGAACAGTAATGCTTCAAGGATTTAAAGGAGTAAGTTTGCACATTTTGATTTAAAAGAGGAAATTGAAGGCTCAATATCTGAGGCCTCAGACACTGATATGCCTAAAGACAACAGTCTCTCGCAAAAAGGCAAGAAAGCGGCAGCAGCTATGGAGGCCGACTCAGATGCCTACATAGAAGGAATTCGCCTAGCCCTGAAGTGTGACTGAACCACCGCTTTGGCATCACTTGCACAGAAATTGGATGGCCTTTCTAATCAACTAAAAGGCATTCTCAAACTGCAAATGAAGCACCAAATCTTGCCAGCACTAATCAATCTGAAATACAATTATTGCACAAGGCCGTGGAAGATCTTGCCCTGAAGTTTGAGGAACAAGCAGACAGAAACAGGCGTAAACATTTTCGAATCGGAGGCCTACCAGAAAAAAATGAAGTGGGGGGAGATATGGCCCAAATCATGGTGGATCAGATACTTACCTTGAATATAAATACCCCCCCCCCCCGTTAATAGCAGATGGAGGCCAAAGCAGAATTGGCGAAGCCCCGAGTGAAATAATCATCTGCTTCGAGCTTTATAAAGATGCCATATTTAAAGCACTCCATAACATCAGGGACTTAAAATATAAAGGATCCAGCAGCAATATATCTCAAGCCATCAGCCCAGCCACTCTTGCCCAAAGATGTAATTTTTGCCCTTATACAGCTGCCTTGAAGGAGGCTGGCATTGCCTACCTCTCGAGCTTTACTTTCAAACTTATTGTCCAGCACAAAGGGAAGCAGTGGGTGGTAAGTGACAACAGACAAGCTGAAAATATGTTCTTGTGCTACCAATCACTGCTTTTTTTTTTAATCTATCTAATTTGCCCCTGATATTCTTCTTTAATATCTCTAGGGAACAATCAGATTCCTGCTCTTTGAATTTCTCCATACAAGCTAACTCTCATTTGAATATTCATCACTCTTTGTGATGGTTCGATTTTGAATGGTGCTGCCTCTCTCACTCATAAATAGTCATACTGGGATAATTGTTAATACTTAAAAATAAGCCTGTTTTTCTATCAGTCCTAATGTGTGAAGACCCTTTAACTGGCCTCAACTGCAGAGTCAACGAAGTCCCACTTATTTCAATCACTTGTAACATAAAAAGCATAAAATGTCAAGCCAGCCATTCAACCTGCCAAATTTCTGCACAGCTTAATAGCATACACATTCAATAGCTTTCTCATGATAAATGCCTCTATAGAATAAAGTTGTTTGAAATAATGCTTGTCATGTTTACAGCTAACATCCTCTGTAACCTTTTCAATGAATTCATGAGTGAATGTAAATTTTGCACAGCAGTGAAAATTATCTATACGACGCAGCCATGTCTAAAGCTTGTTCTTCAGACACCAGTGAACAACTGTTCTTCTGCAACAGTTATATCCCTTGTCATTAAACATCCTCATTGACGAGAGCCCAAAGGTATGATTAAATTAGGGGTGAAAAGCTGGTTGTCCTTCCCGTCCCATACTTTTCACATACAGATGTCAAGGCAAACTGAAGATGGCTGGCAGTTCCATGTGGTCTAACATGAGATCATCCCAATAACAGAGAGAAGTGTGGCATCTGCGTGTATATTCTTTTTAACACTTAACAACATTTGGGAGATGGAGTAAATGCGGCTCATATTTGTGATTTCCTCTTAAAATGGATGAATGATGCTTCAGATCTCAGAAAGGAATTCAGAAATTCCTCTCCAAACTGATATTTCTCCCCTCACTCACCAGATCCATTTGCTGATATATTTCACAGGCAGTTTGCTGCACCTTGAACAATTTCTCCTGTTCTTAGGCTTGGAAGCTGCAAAAACTACATTTTCCAGGCAATTGGCAATAACTCCAGGATCAACTCAAGACCTTGAGGATGATGGTTTTAATAGACTAAAGTGACACATCACCCCAGAACTGCATGGTGCTTATTTCCATTACCGCTCCAATGCTGTCTGCCTGCATACTGCAAATGCTATTCTTAATAGGTTATGCTTTGGTTGATAGAGTCCAGCTGTGTACTTGTAAGGTAAATGGGTTTGGTGGGGTTTTTTCCACAGAAAGCCTATGATCATAAATTGTATTGAGGCAGTTCTCCTTTTAAGGATCTGGGACAGTGGCAAATAAACTGGCAGCCTCTTTCTGAATATGGTATTATAATCCTCATCCGTTCATTAGTCACTTTTGAAAATAGCTTTTAAAAAGTTAGCAGGGAACACCTTTTACAGCTAGACTGGGGAAGCTCAGGCCCAGGGCCAAATGGGACCCTTCAGGTCTCTCTGCCTGGTCCTTGAGACTCTACCCAGGCCAAGCTTCCTCCACAGGAAGCTATGTGTCCTTGAACAGAAATAATGCTTCTCACTTGTCTGGATGAAGGGATGGCTGGGTGTGTGACTGGAATAGTCTTCTGTATACTTTCACCTCTACCCCTGCCCCTTCACTGGCATGTGCCCACCCAGAAGGTTCCCCAGAAGGGTCTCCACTAGAGCTGTGCAAATAATAATAATAATAATAATAATAATAATAATAATAATAATTTATTGATACCCGCTCCCAACAGAATTAATGATAATAAAGCATCAGACATTAAAAACTTCCCTAAACAGGGCTGCCTTCAGGTGTCTTCTAAAAGTCAGATAGTTGTTTATTTCCTTGAAATCTGATGGGAAGCCGTTCCACAGGGCAGGTGCCACCACTGAGAAGACCCTCTGCCTGGTTTCCTGTAACTTCACTTCACGCAGGGAGGGAACCGCCAGAAGGTCCTCTGTGCTGGATATCAGTGTCTAGGCTGAAAGATGGGGGTGGAGACGCTCCTTCAGGTATACTGGGCTGGGTGGAAGGACATGAGCTTGAGGGGTGTAGGGGCACGGGAAAAGAGCAAAAGATGCTCATCCCACTATGCCTTATTTGTCCCCTACAACTTTTGGTTCACTTCCATTTGACTAGTCACTGAAGAAATGAGTGAGTATCTCATCTGCAGAAAGGCTGTGTGTATGTTGACAAAAGTGGAAGCACCGTGTTGCCTTTCCTCTCTGTAAGTGCAACATGCCTTGCACACTGGCATTGTTTGGCTGTGCACTTCCCTGCCCCTGCTCTACATTACTGGGTGACGATGAAGGCGGTGGATGCTTGACCTAGAAATGTCAGGAGGGCACTGAATAAGTTGCAATATATATACAACATGTTCCTCCGCTCATAAGTAATCCTGATTCTGCACCAAGGAGAACTGAAATCAATGAACAATGTGAATTATGCAAAGAGGGCATCCTTTATTCTCCTCCTGCTAGTCATGGGCGGGGACAAGTCCCATAGAAGCGAATCAACCATCCATGGCTTCAAATTGTTTAAACAAAGCTACTGACTCTTACTTTCCCAATTGTGGGCAATGAGCTCAGCACCACAGTTTTCCAAAATAGTACTTTCCACAGGTTAATACTGTGTGTCAATGAAGCATCGACATTGGACAGCTGCTGTCTGTTTTATTATGAAATTGTTTTTTTTTCCTTTAATTTTCCAGTAATTTTATTTTTTCTTTTTTTAAAAAAATGACAGAACCTTATTGTCATTGTGCCTGGCAACTCCTTAGAACAAAATAGCTGTGATTCTGAAATGTTACCTTACATTTTGATACAAAATTGCCTCGTTTTTCCTGTAGTACAGAAGAAAATGCACAATTTTCTCTGAAAAGAAAACTGTTCTCCCTTTTTTTGAGGCACAAAGTGTCACCATCAGTTCCAAGTTTCCTGCCAGACAGGGTCAATCAGCCTTTGGTTAACGGAGGAACTTGAATTTCTCCATTTCTTGGCTGTCATCTCGGAGCAATCCAGCAGCAGCCCCCCTTCAATTTAGAATTTTGCTTGCCAGCAGCCTGCAGAAAGTTCCAGTTGTCTGTTAAGTCTTCCACTGCTTTTATAAAATGAGTCCAGACAATCTTTATAGCTGGGATTTCCCAGAAACACAAGGCTAGTGTGCCAAAATCCTGACCGTGTTCCCAGAGCTGGTCAGGATGTCTTTCTCTTCAAACATGTCTGATCTGTGCTGCAAAAAGAGCAGTCATTTAATTAAAGTACTCTTTGGCTCTTCAGCCAAATAATAAAGGGCTCCCAGACAAGCTTGCAAAGATTAGTAATAAGGAAATCTCTGCCATCAGCAGCACAGGATTTTGGGAGGTGCAAGGCAGTTCCTCCACACATCCCACTCTCTTAATATACTGTGTCTCTTCCTGTTGCCTATACACTGCCTGTAACACCCAGCACTACCTCACTGTTGGAATCCTGGAAGTCAAGACCCAAGTTTGGGGCAAGTGCTCTTTGGTGAGAGAACCCCAGCAGAGATTTAACAGTGCAAAACTTGCAGCAAAGAAGAGTGTGGAAATATGGACTATAAAACCTTTAGAATGTGCCCTTCCAAAAGGTCACCTTTTAAAAGCTATTTCCAATCTATTCCACTTCCACAGAATAAAGATAGATTCCATGTATGGTAAGTCATAAAATGGTTTACTTACAAAACTCTTCATGTTAGTTGTAAAGGGAAATAGGTGTATAAAAGGAGAATTCCTGGATGCCAAGATGCAGGTTTGGGGTAAGTACTCTTTGGTGAGAGAATCCCAGCAGAGATTTACAATCAATCAATCAATCAATCAATCAATCAATCAATATGCAGCTTAACCACAACTCTCAGTTTGGAAGCACCCTAAGCCAAATTTTGTACAGCTATACAGCTGCAAATAAAACGTTTTAAAAGTGTTGTAAAGTGCAATACACAAAGGTGACACTAGATGACGATGGCGAGCTATGCAAATTCAATGTATTTTTCAAAACGTTTTCTAAAAAAGCATTTTCACAGCATTTTCATTTTATTTTTTAAAAATTTATTGGTAATTCAACACATAACAAACAAAACAAATGCATACATACTACAACAGAATACATACAAACTACAAAATACAAAGAACAAACAAAAGAAACAAATACATTACCTCACCACCCACCTACCACATAAATACACCAATTAAATTATTATAATCTTATTTCTAATCTTACTTGGGGGACTTCCTCACGTCTTCTCTTCTGCGTTCAGTTCAATTTTACTGTAGTAACTTTATAACTACTTTAATTCTTATTTTACAATTAATCTTAATCCTAATCTAACATCTTATCTCTATCAACTTATTCATTATCATAATACAAAACATAAAAAAGAAATCACAATCTTAACTTCTAATGTACTATTTTAAACTAACATTTTAATGCTGTCGCCTATAAAGTCCACTGATTCCAGTCTCAGATATCTAACTTTTCACTTTGTTTCAAATATTCTTTAAATTTCTTCCAATCTTCTTGCACCTTCTCCTCCCTCTGGTCTCGGAGTTTCGCGGTCAGTTCTGCAAGTTCCATATATTCAATCAACTTCATCTGCCAATCTTCTACTGTCGGGAGCTCTTCACCTTTCCAGTTTTTAGCAATCAAAATCCTAGCAGCTGTTGTGGCATACATGAAAAATGTTCTATCCTTGTTGGGTATCTCATGGTTGGTTATGCCCAGCAGAAAGGCCTCTGGTTTCTTAGTAAAAGTGTTTTTCAACACTTTCTTAAGTTCTTTCACAGCATTTTTAATATGTGTGTAGATTCCACCTTAGTGCAGCAGTAAAACATCACACATTTGTGTGATGTTGCTAAGCCATAGTTTGACTTACAGTGTTGCGTGAACCAGCTACTTAAAAAGATTGTAACCATTTGGCAACAATACTATCTGGATTCTCCATAAAAGGCAACCAAAGTCCCACCAGAATCAATTGGGGGAATGATGAGCAAATACTGTAAAGGTATACTATACAAGATGAGAGACTATTACCTTATTATTCCCAAATAGAATAATAATAACACAACCAGCAAAATTGAAGGGCAGAAATCAGATTTTGGAAGTCATGATTGCCACCAGATTTATTGACCAGCAAGGGATTATGTTTTAAGAAATTATCTACAGAAATAAAGTTGAGCTGATAAAAAAGCAGCTTTGTCCTTTCAAATTAGAATGTATTTACATTTCATGAAGACTGAAAACCAACATCAACATCATCTGAACCCTGAGTGCTGCTGTGCCTTAAGGTGACGTGCATAAATTTCTGTAGCTAAACACTTTACTTGACTTTTTCAAATGGAAAGAGCAAGAAAAGGTGTGTTGTAACCTTGTCATTGTCTCAGACAAAAGCTGTTTGACTAGAGTCTGAGAGAGTTTAATTTAAACTAGAAGAGCAAAGGAAATAGAGGCAAACAAGTCTTTAAGGTTTACCATAAATAAGGAAAAGCCAAAGTGGCAGTAAGACAGCACCTTGAGGAGAGATTGAGAAAAGAAAGACAGGAGCATGAAGTATAATGGAGAAAAGGAAATTGGGAATGGAGAACTATAAGCGTCAGAGGAAGCTAGATGACAGACAAAGGCACCATTTCAGCAGGGAGAAAATGAGTTTGATTTATATTTTATAATTTAGTGTGTACTTTAGCCAGAAGGTGGCTCTATGCTATGACGCATCTGAGCTTCCTGGAATCATGTGTTCAAAGGATGCTGAGTCCTTCATCTTTCTGAAAGAGGCATGCATGCTTGTATTTCAGATACTTTGGGTGTTTGGCTCATTCCTGGAAGCTGCAGCTCCAGTACAGGCTTGAAAATAACAACGAGCCTCCCACTTCATACTTTCTGCCAAGGACTTCAGTTGACTTGACTTGAAACACTCCCGAGACATTGTGCTTTAAGGAGCAAACATGCAGCAAATCCTAATCCAGAAAAGAGGTGTGGAAACAGCACTTTAATGAATGTCACAGCTGACATGTGGCTGTTCAGTGAAAAGAATACAGGGAGACATGTGCTCAAGTAAGAAAGAACAAGATGAGGAGGGCCACAGACAAACTTTTGTTTGCGGGGCAAAGTATCTGGTAGGTTGAAGTTGTTTGTGGCTGGGGTATGTGTGTGTGTGAGGGGTAGAGATAGGTGAGCTGCCCTGGTCTGAATTGAACTGACTCAGTAGAAAGCCAAGCTGTTTGCTAAAAAATAAATTCTGACTCCAGAAGTCACACACCTCCTCCCTCCAACTCAGCCCTGATCTCCAAAATGCCCTCTCAGCTGGCCTCTTAAAACTGCTCCCTCTTCACTTCACACCTACCCAATAACATGTCCTCTGCAGTTTGATTACATGTGGTGCTACTCTGAACCTGGGACAGGGCAGGGGGAAGAGAATAGATAAGTATAAGAAAAACAACAACTTTGCAAATGGTTATGAATCATGAATGCCCAGTGCCGGATTTACGTATAAGCGAAATAAGCTGTAGCTTAGGGCCCCACTTTCTTGGGGGCCCCAAAAATTTTTAAAGAAAAATAACTGGATGTACATTTCCAAAATATAAGATTAAAAAAAACAAATAAAATAAAACCTACATACAGCAACAGTGTTTTGTGTTGTGTAGGCTCCTATGATGTAAGTAATGGGCCCCGCCTGCCAGCCTGCTCCCTAAAATATCACTGGTTTGCTCATTTCTATATTGATTACTTTGATAAAATACATATTTTGTTATGTGCAAATGGCTTTAGATACCTATTAGGTCCATAAATTACCATATAGCATATATTCAACACAAAAAACAGCAACAATTTGTTGTTGACGAAGGACAGCTGGACATATAAAGGGCCCCATTACCTTCAGTAGCTTAGGCCCTCATCAAACCTAAATCTGGCCCTGTGAATGCCATTAAATTTTTGCCTCCCTGAAGTATCAACTATGCTTTACATAATGATTTAAGGAGACAGGGAGATGAGAAAATAGTCCTCATTAAATCATTGCATAAGGTATCTTTCTCCAGATGTTGTCACTCCCTACTCAAGATTTACTTCATGTTCACAAATCCAAGGGTGAAGAATGTTACAGGGTTGTTTGTTGTTGTTAGTAATCAATGGTTCTGACAAACAGCCCTAATGGCTAACAGGATCAGGCCCTCAGTGCAGCAGCTACTCTGAAGGCTCAGGATTGATTTCTTCAGCCTGCTGTCACTTACAATTACTGTATTTTTATGTGTATAAGACACTCCCATGTATAGGACCCTCTGTTTTGAAGCCAAAATTAAGAAATCAATATTTTAAACATGAAACAGATGTTTAATAGGAGCCTTCCTACAACCTTGTTTTCCAGTTGTTTTGCACAACTCCTATCAGCCACAGCCAGCATGGCTGTGCTGGCTAGGAACCATACAAGTTACAGCCGCAAACATCTGAAGGCTGCTTAGTTGGAGACGGCTGCTATGTAGGGATTGTCAACTATATAGTAGGGTTGCCATATTTCAAAAACATCTGGACAAATAAGTTGTTGAGTGGTAGTGGTTGGTGGTTTATTTATTTATTTTTGCCAAAGTTGTTGAGCTGTTGAGCATTTTTTGTGAAATCTCAAAAAGAAAAACCGATTTTTTTCCAGCAATTTTAAATGAAATTCATCGAAATCTACCGATGGGGCTGCCATACATCCAGATTTTCCTAAACATTCCAGTGATTTCCTCCCGGATGCTGTTTACGAGGGCTGAATACTGGCTATGTCTGGAAAATTCCAGTCGTATGGCAACCCTGTTCCAGATGTATGGCATATAGGGATCATCAGCTAGATTTTGAGATCTTCAAGTCAATAAATGTACTGATTCCCCCAAGTCCTTGTTTCAAGCCTGCCTGACTGGGGTGTGTTGTTTTGTTCATGTAGAAGCCAAGAAAACCAGCCTACAGTTTGCCCTACAGCTGAGCATCTTACAGCCCACAGTCACTGTAATCTAGATCATTAGTGACATTCAGCAGATGGCATTTGGAATTAATTTCGAATGGAAGGGGAGACAGAGTATTCTATCCTGTTTGTTCCAACCTTGAAATTAAAGATAATATACTTAGATATCACTGTATCATTAATTCATAGAATCATAGAGTTGGAAGAGACCACAAGGGCCATCCAGTCCAACCCCCTGCCAAGCAGGAAACACCATCAAAGCATTCCCACCCACCCCCTTTCCTCCCAGTAGGCAGAATTCTTTTAGGACACAGAACTATTTTAACAGAAGTATGCATACAAGAATCTGTTTTAATTGGAGGAAATGCAATGCCAGCTCCTGCTACATTGTGTCCTTATGATTTCAGCAACTAATGCAGCTGGGAGCTAGTTGTACATTCAAAAAAAATGTTTAGACAGGTTTGCTAAAAGGATGGATGTTGAAATTTCAGCATGGAAATTACTCTGGGATAAATGAAGATAATTTCCCCCCCATTCTAAGTGGTGCTTTGTCTTCTGTGTCAAAAGCAGCTAATCAAAGCCTACTTTGCAGTACAGCATCACACACACTGATTGCCCAGAGGCTTCTGCAGCCAAAGAGAGTTGCTATGGGAATCAAGAGGGCACTTGGAGACAGGATCTGGGGCTTGGCTCTCTCCCGTCCATGGCTGCTGCTGGAGTCACAGGAATGAACAAAACGGAAAGGAGGTGGCAGAGAGGCACAAGGAAATGCATGCATGTTAAGAGGAGGGACTGCTGTAGCTGGAGACACTGGAATGGAGTAAAGCAAAGACACGAATGCATCTGGCAGTAGTGGCTCTGCTTGGCTTGGCTGGACCTGATTCCTGCTGTAGAGTTAACCTAGCAGAACTACAGGTAAAGTCTTGACGGTAGCAAGTCTTTAAAAAGATGGGATCCAGCTCATCTACATACCGGCCCAAGTATGTGTATTTGGATATCGGTGGAAGAATTCAGAAGGTACTTTTCACTCATTGTTTCTTTGTCGATAAGATCACATTTGCATTAAACTGGAATCACTGTTCAGCTGCTGCTGCTGCTGCTGTTTTCCTTTTCTATGCTGTGAGCTTTGATTGCATCCTCATTCAGCTGAAAATCTGTCACCTTTCTTTTGTGAAGCAGCCTTGAAATATGAATGAGTCCATTTCTGCACAATCTTTCATTTTGCAAATGACTATGGTAAACAGCACAAGAACTCCGAGAGCAGCCTTCTGGTTTCAGGATAGCAGAGATTTCGGGTGCCTGTGTGTATTCTCACTTGTTCGTACAGTTTCTGTGTGCTCTACTAGAGATGTGAATGCAAAGTTACAGAGGAGTTTGAAGATCCAGTGCCAGTTCTTGTGCCAGCAGTTCACAATGTAAACACACACTTTTAAAGATCCAAGCATTTGAATGATATAAGTAGTTTAGAGCAGAGGAAAGTATATTAAAATTATAATGAATTGCTTTCCGAAAATAAGGTCTGCTTTTAATGTTCTTTAATAGTCTCAAGGTGACTTGTATGCATATTCATGCATGTGTGTGTGTGAGTGAGTGTGTGTGTGCACGCACACGCATAACATTAAATTTCTAGCATAACTTCAAATATTGGTTTAGTTGTGGTGGCATTAGCAATGTGTCAAAGTTAACAAAGGAGCTGAATCTGCAAGCTAACTGGTGCAAAATTATAGTCCATGGTTTGCCTTACCTGAGATGCCAGAGGGACCCCAAATTCTTTACAAGAAGCAATGATTTGAAAAAGCCAAAGTGCCTTATTTTTTTTAGCTGTATACTCCAAGTCATTATGGAAAGAGGGCATTGCAGATGGATTGTTCGCCTCTTTCCTCTGAATACCTAATTAGCCATGAGGACTAATTTTAGGATAAGCATCTTCTCCCCTATTCTGCCTTAATATAGTCTACAGCTATGCCACTGGGGGGGGGGGGCTTTCCACAGACAGCTTTGTTCATCAGACTAGCCCTTTTCTATAGTTTTATAGAACCCTTGCCATGTAATAGAACAGGTTGGGGGCAGCTTTGCTCTCAGGAGAAAGCCTTGCTGCTGGGTCTAGAGTAGGGCGAAATAGCAAGGGTGCTAGTGGCAAGGGATCATGGAAAAATAACAAAAATTGAACTACTAATAATAATGCCTTGCCTTTTAAAATTGCAGAGAATAGGTGAAGAATGACTATTAGCAACCCTGGCAGTGTATATTTATACTTCTCAAGCAGTTTATACCAAATAAGGTGTTATGATGTCACAGGTTCCAAGCACAGGACACTCGCACAACCATGATGATCCACTTTCTTAAAAGGTGTTGGAGACTTCAGCTGATGCAAAATACACCTAGAGTTTTAGCGGGGCCCATCCTACAGAACATGAGACTCTGATTTTCACGGGCTTCCAGTCCATTTCCAAGCACAAGAAGTGCTGGAAATTACCTTGAAAGCTAGAAGTGGCTGTGGACTGTGGTAACCTAGGAAATGGAAAGCACCTCCTTCCCCGCTCCCCCACACGATTCTGCCTACTCACTGTGGTCATCAGAAGAAGGCTCCCCCCCCCCCCCGTCTCCTCAACCCATCACCATCATAGTTTCAGTCGGGGGAGACGCAGGGACAGACTTTTCACCTTTTCCAGGAAAACCAGTTGGCCTGTTCATTGTTGACATGCTAGCATATCATCGACAGCATTTTTGCTTTTACTTTTGGTTTGGTTTAATCGCAACCACTACTCCTGTGGTGCTATAGTATTGTGTGATTGCTGCTTTGCAGTTTGTGAGTGCTTTTAAATGATGTTTTCCTTTATCCTTCTAGTGTCTTGTGAGTCACTTTGGGGGCCCTTTGGCCCCAAAGAAAGGGCAGAAGTATTTTGATTCATAAACACAAACCCTATTAATTACAATATCTGCAGTAAGCAGGGAGATTGCATTTCCCCCAAACAACTCGGCAGGACGGTTTTGACTGCAGGGGAAATGCAATTTCTCACTGTTAGGGGATATTGTCTGGATTTTCTACAGATAACACATTTCTCAGATGAAGGGAAGAAACAATCTGGAAAGACCCTAAGGGCGTTTGACAGCATTACTATATCCCACCAGCATCAACATTCTCTTTCCTGCTTCAGTTTCACCAACAGTCATTATAATGGGTTGTCTCAGCTGTTTGTGTCTTGGCTTGTCTGCTTGAGGCCTACAGAATCCAAATGAAGTCCGCTGAGGGTAGGCTGGAACTGCAAAGATAAGCAGACAGCAGCAGGTAGCAGAAACCAACAACTGGGTGGTCACAGGAAATCTGGTGAAGAACATCTAAGAGGAGTATCTAGGTTATCAGGATAAAGAATTTGCTGAACCATGGACCAAAGTAGACAACTTGCTCCAACAAGTGCCAGAGTTGAACTGATTTCCTGTATGTTGGTATATAGACCATGGTATCTGAATTAAACTCCAGCCTTCCTTGGTAAGGAAGGAGTCCTTAAACAGTCTAGGCCCTGGTCAAAAGGAGCAAAAACTTCTTTGGTGCTCTGTGGTTTGTTGAGGTCCCTCTGGCATCTCAGAAAAGAACTGTGAGGTCCTGGGCATTTGGTGAGGTAGATTCACATGGCAGATGCTTGCTTGTGTGGTCAGGGCTGCTGGCTCCTTGGTCTCTTCCCGACAGTGCTTCTTCCTTCCTGTTTCACTGGGCTGCAGGGACGACATGGTATCTGTGTCCACTGGGGTCTGGAGATGCTTTCACGCCTTTCTCTGAATTAGTACCTGTATCTGGCGGATTCTGATCATACACAGAGAGATGAAGCAATTTTGCATGCTCATTTAAACCTTCCAAAGCAAGATGAGAAGATGCAAAATTGTAGGTTCTGCTCATGAGAAACAATTCAGATGGCCCATTAGCCTCAAGCATCTTTGGATCTAGAAACGAACTTAAGCAGCCAATTATTAGCATGCTGGTCATGTGATTTGGCCCTAGTTGCCCTCATCAATACATTTTAAGCATACCACAAACATGATAGTGGGACCATGATAGTGTCCCCTAAATGCAACAAAAAAGAAAGAAAGAAATCTGGAATGGTTAGTTTGATTTTATCTGGTCATTGCAAGCCATAGCCAGGTCTATGTGAGCGCAGAAGTACTGCTTTGAACCAACTTGTCCTTTGCCCTTGGATCATCCTTCATTCAAAGCATGTATAATATATGTTGATGCATATAAATTTCTTAATCGTTATTTTTTACTAATATGTACAAGGCTTCCAAAAAGCAAAATATCAATGCCTCTCTAATGTTTGGTCTTTGTATCTATAGTGATTTCTCTGTGACTATCAGCTCCTTATCATGAGCAGAGAGACGTATCTGAATTCAATTAAAAAGAATGACTCTGGAACATTAAAACAACTTTGGCTTATTCCAAAATCTTGATTCTATGCCTCCTACCATGTACAAAATGTAATATACTTTGAAAACCCTTCATGCAACACTTTTTAAATTGTCTCCCCACCCCACAAAAGAAAATAATAATAATTTGGAGTGAAAACACACACAAGCATCTGGCTTTATCCCAAGATTACTCTCTGAAGAGCACTTATATTATTGAAGGACTTGGAAGATAGACAGCTGCCTGAAATTCTAATACAAGAACTTGCTGTATAGATGTTATCCATTTCATTTATCAGTGGTGAAATTCTATCTGTGCGATGCTTGTGGGTGGGGAGGCAGAATCTGGGAAGTCAGGAGAGGCAGATTCTATCTCATTTAGTCAGGGTTCAGTTAGAGGTAATGCAGGAGATCATTTTTCTCCCTGCATAAAGATATAATTAAAATAACTTGAACTTTTATCTCCCAAAGAATGTGGTTGCTGGTGGGAGCTCATTAAATGAATTCTAAGCTATACTTCGACTTGACCCCACAGGGAGACAAAATCCTCCTTGTGCCATTGTCCCATATATTTGAAAGGATTTCACTGCAAACTGCAAATCACAACACTTCATACATTACATTACAAAAGGCATGGGCATCGGAGCATGTGTGAGGGCTACAGATGAGTAATACCATATATAAAACCCCTATGAATGCATGGATCCAATTAGAGGGTTACTCACGGACCAATTAAAATGGTGTTGTTAAATTACATACTGTATTTACAAAGGGAATGTGACATTCTAATAGAAGTAGGAGTGTCCCCCTTTTCTATCAGAAGGCCCTGCTTATTGGCCCCACTGCTAGCCTTCATTTAAAAAACAATAAATGGGTGTCTTGGGAACTTTGGATAGGTATTTAAGAAGTGGCTTTTTGGGAACCAACAGTGGAAGATGAGAATGTAACTGGGTGTATTGACTGACTCTTGAAACATGCCTATAACCATAGCTGTCAACTTTTCCCTTTTCTTGCGAGGAATCCTATTCGGAATAAGGGAATTTCCCTTTTAAAAAGGGGAAAGTTGACAGTTATGCCTATAACTCCTCAGTGATCCATCTTTGAGAGTTGACCAGACAAATTGTGTCTACCTCCTATCAATGTGGGGTGCAAAGTGTGAGAAAAATAATCCCCCTCTGCCCCACCAATAGGGGAGTATGGGTTAGATGGCAGAGAGGAAAGCCAGCATGATGTGTGTGTGTTTTTGGTTTGTTTGTTTTAAAGCAGGTCAACATAGTAACCTCTAGAAGCAAATAAGCAGAGGAGTTGCCTTCCTTCTGCCATTAGAAGGGCAAAATAGGTAAATTACAAATACCAGTAAGTAGGCAAGACTGGTGGGAAGGTGGGGGAATAGTGGGCTAAATAGTCCTCAGTAGCCACTTGTCAAAACAGAACGCAAAAGGGTCTATGGTACCTTTCAGCAGGCGCCTTTTGTTTTAACCTTTAAGAGCTTGCTGAAAACTTTTCTCTGCTGCCAAGCTTATGCTGTCAATTAGGAAAACATCTTTCCGTAACAGTTAGTTGGTGGTCTCTGTTTTTAAATTTTGATGTGTGTTTTTTTAATTGTATATGCATATTCTTCTTATAAACCACTTTGGTATTTTTTATAATATAGCAGTATATAAATACTTTCATAAATTTATTTATTTCATAAATACCACTTGACTATAACAAATATAAACTGAGTTTAACTAGGCTCTAAAAGCCTAGCAGCATTCTTTCAAAGCACGGCTGGCCTGCCAATGAGGCAAAGTTACTGCCTCAGGTGGCGGAATCCCCAGGGGCTGCAGATCCAGCCTCCAAGGAAAGTATTGCCTGCTGCTACCATGCGTTCCTGTAGGGATGCAGGTGGCGCTGTGGGTTAAACCACAGAGCCTAGGGCTTGTCAATCAGAAGGTCGGCAGTTCAAATCCCCATGACGGGGTGAGCTCCCGTTGCTCGGTCCCTGCTCCTGCCAACCTAGCAGTTTGAAAGCACATCAACGTGCAAGTAGATAAATAGGTACTGCTCCGGTGGGAAGGTAAACGGCATTTCCGTGCACTGCTCTGGTTCGCCAGAAGCGGCTTAGTCATGCTGGCCACATGACCCAGGCTGTCTGTGGACAAACACCGGCTCCCTCAGCCTATAGAGCAAGATGAGCGCCGCAACCCCAGAGTCGTCCGCAACTGAACCTAATGGTCAGGGGTCCCTTTACCTTTACCATGCGTTCCTAGGAGGCCAGATCTGCTGCCTCTTCAGCAGCCTCCCCCCATCCCACCTCCATAGCATCCTTTCATCAAATAGGAGGTGCCATTAGTCTCCTCCCATCCCCAGGGAGGAGTTGGTGGGGGCTGCCTTCTGGGGCCTCCAGGGTTCTGCACCCACCTATTGTGAGTAAAAGAAGGCCCCTTTCCCCTTGCTACGGTCTTTGATTCCCAGTACAGCCATCAAGTAAGGTTGATTTGATCCCTAGTGTTGATCTTCACTCTGCCTCTGTTTCTGATATAGATCTTCCCTCCCCATTCTTCCCTGGTGTGAGTGTGTGTGCCTTAGGTGCCAAAATGTATTGGTCCAGCCCTGCTTCAAAGGCATATTTTTGGTGTGATTAAAACTGAATTAAGCAATGTGATGCTTTAGGTATTTGACGTTTTCAAGGAATAACAACAAAACAAATGATAGCAGCATGGCTTTTTCAAAAGGCTATGGTAAATATTGAATGCAGCTGGAAGTAGCTGGGGGAGATAAGCAAAGGACAAAATGTTAGTTCAAAATAAGGATTTTTCAACACAGTTTTGGGCCAACTTATCTATACTGTAGCATGTTGGCTAGTGATAGAATTGCTGAAGTAGTTGAGGCCAACACTTGATATAGCTCAACATCACAACTACAAGTAGCTGCAGATGCCTAAAAAACGTTTGGAAGCAGGATGTTATGATAATGATGCTCATCTCATCTTGTCAAGCACCTATCAGAGGCATACTGTTCAATAGTTTCCAATCTGGATATCTTGAATTAGATAAACCCCCTTCTAGAAAATATAGAAAAACAGAAAATATATCATCAATATAGAAGTGGTTCCTATTTCTAAAAATTAAAAATGGGCAGAGACAGAAACTACAGGTGCAAATCCTGACATAGGCTCAGTAGAAGTTCAGAATTAGACTTCTGATCAGAATTATGTATAATCTCAGTCAAAATCAGCACAAGTTTTCATTAACTGTTTTGGAGAGTTTGAAATGGAAATATCAGTTGTTCCACCTGCAAAACAGGTTTTGGGTTTTGTGACATTTAATTAGAATTTTATGACTAGAGTGATCCCAAACAATCAGGGACCACATAAGGAATGCAACGACACAATTTAGGGCATATGTAGCTCAGTGAATATGCCCACCTACCAGTTTGAAAGCACGTCAAAGTGCAAGTAGATACCGGTAAATAGGTACCGCTCTGGCGGGAAGGTAAACAGTGTTTCCATATACAGCTCTGGTTTGCCAGAAGCGGCTTTGTCATGCTGGCCACATGACCTGGAAGCTGTACGCCGGCTCCCTTGGCCAGTAATACGAGATGAACGCCGCAACCCTAGAGTCAGACACGACTGTACTTAATGGTCAGGGGTCCCTTTACCTTTACCTTTATCTCAATGAAAATTGAAGCAATGTTTCTAAGGCTGGGCACATGAGTAGCTAAACTTAACCAGTCAAAATAAAAATGTATTGTCTCTCCAAATCAGTAAAATGCTCTTAAGTTGTCTGGAGATGTGCAGCATGTTCCCTTCCCATTTCCAGCCTATTTGCAAGCTTAAAGAGGCAATTAGTGTGTAAATGATAATAAAGAAATCCTTATGTGAGTAATTGGCAGATTGTAAAAATGTCATGGGAAAGGGGAATGCAAAAGGGGAATGTAGGCAGCATTTCATTAGGAACACCCACAGACTGCAGATAAAAGTAGCCCCACACATCAGCAGCTGTAAGATGCAGAGATGCAAGAGTTTCTTACTTGCATGTGAACCCAGAATGCAAAAGGACATGCCAGTCCCTTTTCTGTTTGCATGACAAAGCTGTTCTGTGTGTCCTGTTTCTAAGTAGGAAACATGAGGAAGCTGTGGAGTGGGATGGATTTCTGAGATTCCCTTCTGAAAGGGTTAAGGAACAACTTTTTAACTACATATATACATATAAAGTGGGACCTATACATATAAAGTGGGTCTACACTGAACAGGGAGAAGGACTATGTTCTCTGGCCAGCTCCTGGTGTTGCCTGTCTGGATTAGTCCTGCCCCAATGCACTGAGTTGTAGACTTCTGACAAGGATGACTGTTGCTAATGGGTCCTGGTTGTGTGGAGCACTTATGCTTGTGCATGGGGGCAGCCCACCAGATGCCCACACTTAATTGCAGACAGTAGGGGATTGAGGAGAGCCCAGCTGCGTGGCACAGGGGTTGGGGCCAGTTGTGTGCCCGTCCCAATGGACACTTGATAACTTCATGTGTATAGGGCGCCATATTATGAAAAATTACCAAAGTCCACTTCTGATTGTGGTTCATACTTCCTAGACCAGTCTGCAGTGTAGATGCTCATTTTGAAAAGCAGTTGCAAGGCTTTATTTTTCTTTGGGGTCAGCTATGTACTGAAAGTAGCACAGCAACCTTTTCCAGGTGGGTGCTTCGTTTTTGGGAATATAACATCCCCTTTACAGCCGATTGCTATTCTTTTTTAAAAATATTAATTCTGCAGTTCATATTCTGAGATGCTTATCAAATTGCTTTATGAATCATGCTGCTTACCTGGGCCATTTGCAAAACCCCAGGGTTGGAGAAGGCAAATGAACTTTCATTAAACTGCACTGTAGCATCACATATATTTATAACATGCCTTGATTTGGCTTAGCTCTCGCCTCTGATTACTTGGAAAAAGAAAAACAGATGCTAAGTTTATTATGTCCTCCAGTTTTGGTCTTAATTAACCAGGATAACTATCTGACTTTCATTTGTTCCCAATTATATTACCATATCCCACTTATATTGCATTAATTCTGTTCAATGATAATTGATTTCAAGGCTCAGTGGCCCAGCACATTTCATAAGTTCATTCTAAGTTCAACAGCAATAACATCAGATCGAAATTTATTGCATTCATCGGCCATTAGCAGATTGGTAACATTCGGTCTGTCTATCATTTGCACTGCCAGCTGGGATGTTTCCTTCTGCTGTGATTGCAGGGAGATTTGTATTTGAGTTATTTAAAGAAAAATAAAACATTACTTTATTCCTATGATTGTAACTAGATAGGAATATAAAAAATCTGCCTCTGTAACAACCAGAACAGCACATTTGTTCAAAATGAGTTTTTTCTTTAAAACAACAACAACAACAACCTTTTGTTGAGAAAGATATGCCCCCGAGAGATGGGCTGTCCTGAATAAACTGATTTTAAAAAATGAAGCCCACGTGAGCTTTTATTTAATTTTACATCAGAAATGCTTTAATGGGAATGAAAGGAATGTGTTCAGGCACAAGATGTCACTGCTGTTGTTCTCGTTTAGCTTCTTAACAGGTTTATCCAGTGTTTCTCCTCTGAGGGGGAAGGGTGAGAGGAGGTGTTGAAGGAAATCGGAACATGAGATAAAAGTTTAATATTAAATTATAATATGATATTGATAATAATTAAACTTGGAATAGAAAAGGGGATAAGAGGCGAAAGCTATTACAGGAGAAAGAAAAGAATGTAAAAAGACCTGGGAGGAGGAATGGTTTGTTTTGGGGGAAGGGGAAATAATTTACAAATTGAGGATGAAAGAAGAATGGGAGAAGAAATTACAGAGAATAGTAAGACATTTTGAGAGGCATGTGGAGATAGGAAGAAGGGAAATGTTTTTTTTTTTTTTTAAGCCTTCTCTGCTTAGTGCCTCTGGATAGCAAATTCTGACTAAAATGGGCACTGGACTGTCACAAAAGCTCCAGAGCAAATGTCTGTAGATAGCTTCATAAAAACGTATCTGAAATTATAATGTTCTCTCCTGAGCTTCTCAGTGACTCACCTTCCTCGCCACCCACCCGCTCCACACACTTTTGAGGTCCGATTCAGTACAGAAGTATTATAATGTTATTACAACGACTTACCTAAGTGGTCCAGGACTTTTTCTCAGGGGGAACTCACCAGAACTGAGTTCCGGCACCTCTCAGGTAGGTGCCATTGCCATTATAAGACAAAATGGAACATGTTCATGGTAAGTTCCGGCACCTTTTTTTTCTAGAAAAATAACACTGCTTAAACTCCTTCAAAGCTATAGAGGTACTTTCCTTTTCATAGCCGCTGTATCAGCACTGCTGGCAAGGTTGCCAACTGAAGGCCGCACATACAACCCTCAACTTTTTTTTACCTTGGAAGCTTAACTAGTTTTATATCAGTGATCTTCTCCACTAAGTCTCTGACTGCCAGTTCCCGAGAATCACGTGAGGGGAGATCGCTATTCCACTCAAGTCTTGCTTGCCGGCTTCTCCTCGGCATCTGGTTGGCTACCATGGGAAAAATATGTTGGAATAGATGGGTCATTGGACTGATCCATCAGTCTCCTTCTCACAGGCTAAACAATTCTGCCTCAGGATTGACTGATCCTTCACATTCTTTCATGTAATTTCCCTCTTCAGCATGGCTTAACTTACACATAGGCTTCAAATCTGCTGGGAACACAAGGACTGAGTTAGTGGCCTGATATTTCTGGTGGTGCTAATCTATATCACAAAAACACTGCCATGTCTGTCACTGGTGCTTTTTTGTGAGCCTATATGAAATAAAATGATTTTGTTTATTTATTGCAGAGATAAAACCAACTTGCAAAAATTACGCAAATTGCTTCTGTGTCCTCTAGCAGTTTACTGTGTCCAACATTTGTGTGTGTGTGTGTGTGTGTGTGTGCACATGCAAATTATGCTGTTCAATTTGGTGGGGCTCAGATGCACCAACTTAATGACTATTTGATCAACTTTAATCTCCCATTAATATTATTTCTAAAGTTTGTCTTGGATTATCAAACTGCCCTATATTTACTTCTTCTCTTCTCAGATATAACCATATAAAAGAACTTAAAAGGCTTGTGAAAGTTAAGAATAGGAACCATATTCAGTATTAGGAAAAATCAAATAAATGGAAAAATCTTAGGTAAATTAATGCTACAGGGTATACGTAGAATAAGATTGCCATTGGAAGTTCTCTTTCTTCATGTCATCTTAATTGCTTCTATCTCCTTTGGAAGGTGGCCTTCAGTAAATACTGTAACTCAAGAGATATCATGGAACTCTTCTGTATTGCAACTGGTTTACCAAGGTAAATATTTTTTCAATGCAGTTCTATTTTTTATGAATGCTACTTGTGTTATTTTTCCAAAGGGCTTAGAGTGACCCCAACTAAGTCATACTGAGTAGGATTATTCTGAGGACTTCTATGAGTGTGAATTGGCTGGGTATCATGCTAGCTTTGGCCTTTTCACAATAATGAAGAAAATAGGAATCTCACAATGAAATTACAGCATGGAAAATATAATGTACATATATTTGCTTTGTTTGTTTCATTTGAAAACACTGTATTCTTCTCCTTTTGGTCTCAAAATGGTACCCACAAGCAAAAAAACATCTAAGTAACAACCACAAATAGCACAACATAAAAACTAATTGAGTAGAACAACATACCGATACCTGCAAAAAAACTCCAAGGAGACCAAATTCCTGATAGAGCTCTGAGCAAATGTCCATTGGGATAATAGCATGATGTCAGAAAGCAGGAAAATAAGCTCATCTAAATGGTGAAAATATGATAAAGAGATCAAATTTGTCATTAACTTTAAGTGTCTTGCTATTGTCTACAAGCACAAACATGAAAGATAAAATAAAACAGAATAAAACAATCAAGTATACAATATACAGCAATCCAATACATTCATTTATTTATATTTATATAAAAACATTTTTATACCATCCTCTTAAAGGTAACGGTAAAGGACCCCTGACAATTAAGTCCAGTCATGAATGACTCTGGGGTTGCAGCGCTCATCTCACTTTACTGGCCAAGGCAGCTGACATTTGTCCGCAGACAGTTTTTCCAGATCATGTAGCCAGCATGACTAAGCCGCTTCTGGTGAAACCAGAGCAGCACATGAACGGAAATGCTGTTTACCTTCCCGCTGGAGTGGTACCTTTTTATCTACTTGCACTTTGACATGCTTTCAAACTGCTAGGTTGGCAGGAGCAGGGACCAAGCAACGGGAGCTCACCCCATTGCGGGGATTCAAACCACCAACCTTCCGATAGGCAAACCCTAGGCTCAGTGGTTTAGACCACAGCATCACCTGCATCCCGTATACCATCCTCTTACAAAATGTTGAATGAATATACAAATAACTTCAAATAACCAGAAGCAAAACAGAAGCACCTTTACTGCATGATTGAAAGGAAAGGAGGTAAGGAGTCAAATGCACCTGACGGGAGTGACAGCTCCACCACTTGGGTGCTATTATGGATGCTTTTCAAAGGAGCCATTCCTGCCTTTTATAGCTTCCTTGAGCTCCTCCAGATGACCTGTTAACTGAGCATTCACCCTGTTTGCCTGCACAAAGTTTACATGGAGATTATGCAATGTTTGACCTTTATGGAGCATTTGTTCTGATTTGCTTTTATGGAGGTTATATGTCTTCCCACTAATCAGTGTTCTATCCCACACTTTTTAGTACATTTGCCTCTCACTTTTGTAACCACAAAAAGTTGGGTGGGGAGTTAAGTGGCTCTGTTGCACTAGAGTGCTGTAATTCGTGTTTATGCACAAATCTACATTTCCAGAATGCGATTCAATCCCTCCCACAAAACACTGACATCCTGGAAGCGACTCTTGACTCTGGATCTTAGACATGTTTGTAACTTTCATATTCAGTCGCATACATTCTATCTGAGCTTCTGGTATCATGGTTTGGAATAACTTTAAAATTAGAACAATGCCACATGTATATGCTGCTTTTCTGCTACTCAATAACCAACAAAAAAAGCCTGCAACTTATCATCAATAATCTAAAAACAACAACAACCACCCAGTCTTGGGAGAAGAGGTGGGGGCAGGAAGAGGAGATGTGAAAGTCCTTGACTCTATGCCAGCCTGATCTCTCTCTCTCTTCTTCACTCTCCAGTCCTGCAGCTTCTCCTGACTTTAACTCTCGTCTCCAGGCTGTTACTGGTTCCTCCAGTTCATTCATCCCTGCCTGCTCCACCACTGGTGGAGAAATGGCAGTGGCATAAGCGCTGATTTTGGGTGAGATGGTGCTAATTTCCCATGAGATCTCACTGGAAACATGCAAGATCTCTCACATTCCACAAGATCTCACATGTTTTCAGTGCCATTTCACCACTGGTGGCAGAGAAGGTGGGGAAATGGGGCACCCACAGGGGTGACACTTTGTGGGCTTCCACCACCTGAGGCAGTGGCCTCACCCCACCTAATGGCTGCGCTGGCCCTGTCTGGACCGTCTTTTTCCTGCTCATGTGTCTGCTTGCGCCCCTTGAGAGAAACCAACATTGAGATTTTATTACAATCAAGCGTTCTATATAAAAGTTGTGAAATAAGTAAATAAATTTGAATATCTCTCTCAAGCACAAAAGCTTGGGGCGAGGCAAGGCACACACAAAAAAATCCTCTCTGAGAGCAGGATGATCATTTTCATCTTCTGAAATGAGAATTAAGCCTGGACCTTATTTTGGGTATCAAGGACATGGCACCATCACATAGTTCTCTTACTTCTGTTGGCTCTCAAACATCTCTCCATCTTCTCAACAATGTGCACAGAAGTGGAATACAGTGCCATCCATCACTATTGACAGCAACAGGAGTCTGCCATAGACTTCCTTTAGATGTGGAAAACTCCCATAGGGTTGCTGATCTGGCCTGTGGCACCATTGTGCTCTTTGGACACCAATGCTGGCTTATGTGGCTCACATCCCTGTATTTAGAGTGGCACAATCAATAGCTGATGGCACAGTAGGGCTGCACTGCTTACTCCCCAGCCGAATTACTGCTGGATACCAAGAGCTGGGGATGACAAGGAGGTGACAAGGTTGACAGAACCAACCCTTTCCTCCCCACTTCCACCCTGGTGTGGAGCAGCGACTCAGATGAAGGGTGAGCAATAAAGCCTCTCCCATGCCATCCGCAACTGTTCACTTCAACAGAACTTGCACTGATGGAACCTTTTGAGGGTTGGATCATCCAGTTAGAAATGAGTCATACTTTATCTTAAAGACTCATTGATAAACATTATGTAAAATGTTAATAAGTAACATACGGTTTTCTAAATGACTAATAATGTTGTTACAGAATCAAGCAGTTGACTAGATTATCAGTGCTCTTCTAATGTCCTTAAGGTAGGGCCAGCCAGAGAACTTTCGGCGCCTGAGGTAAGATGTGCCACTGCTGAGGAGGGAGGAGACCAGTGGCAATGCTGCCGCTCTACAGGAATGTCTGCTTTTTGGCGAATGTCCAAGACATGGTGAAAAGGGACTGTTCCATGATGCATTGCTGTTGCTTCCCCTGAATCAAGCTACCGGCGAGGCCAGGTCAGGATCTCCCACTACCTGTGGAGCATGCCGCCTGAGGCAGGTCTCCTCAGATCGCTTCATTGGTGCCCTGACCATGCTAGGGTAGCAAGCTAGCATAAGGACTGCAGGGCAGACAACATGGCACACCTTTCTAGCCATTTTCCACCTCTCAGAATTAGCTGTCTCGCTCTGCCTCATGGTACATGGTCTTAAGACATGTGCTGTTCAGTCGCAACATGCAGTCACCCATGTTAACCATTCGTAAATTGCCCTTGCATTAATAAGTAGAGCCTAGTATAAAGCTTTGCAAGTCTGCAGTGCAATCAAGTCAATGTTCCTCACTGTTGCTGCTGTGTGTGCCTGCTCTCTGCTTCTATCAATGTAGGTCAAAGCACATCACCAACATGTGCTATGCTGCCTTAGACGTTTTAGTTAGCCATCTAAGCCTTTTAGGAAGACATTCATTTTTCTCACAAACATGGATTCAACGCTTTATTTCAGTTCGTCAACTCAGAGATGCCAGGATTAACCTGCCTGGCAATTGTGAGCAATATTTGACCCAGAAAACAGTTTCCCCTGGCCTAGATATGCATGGGCTGGATGTAGCAAGAGAAAGATGCTCAGCATATGCTCCAATACACTCCTCTCTGGAGACCCTGCAAGTGCCAGAGAAAATATTCATAATGCCAGCAATTCCCAAATGCACAGATGCTCAATCTGTTGTTTTAAATGTGAAAGAGATCTGACTGGCATTCCATAACACCCTCCCTACATGAAAGCCACTATATAGGGCAAGTGGAATCTGTTCCAGATCACAGTATCTCTCTGTCCTGAACATTAAACCCCGTAGAGATCCAAGTGGCAAAACACTGAGAGTCTGATGTAAGAAAACTCATGCCATGTGAAAATAGAGAAGCAAATAATCTCAAGGAGCCACCTTTCATTTTTCTGCTTCCTTCTCTTGTAGTCACATGTCAAACAGGGATCAGGGCTCGCCTGCAATGTCAGACATACCTTTGGCATTTTGTAAATAAATGCAGAGAGATGAAGCATTCTGGAATGTGCTAGAAAAAGTGCTAGCAGGGACTGGGAAATTATCCATACTAAAGCAAATGCAGTAATGTCTGACTTTGGTGGTATAGATTTTTTTTTATAAGATACAGATACAGAAATGAAGTTTTGCCTCTTAGAAGCAGACTTACACATGAACAGCCAATGCAGATGCAGTGAAACTGAAAGAAGCTGAAGAAACCTTTGTCCTTGTTTATTACTAATAGGAATGTGCATAGGAGAAAGCAGCTAAGTTTCATAATAAGTGAGGGTCAGGATTGGAGCTCTCTTCGAGGCCAGCTGCGGTGACCAGAGGCCACTTTAATCCTTAGGGTTCCTAGTTGCCTATTCCTCTGAAAAGACCTCTTCTGCCTGTTATAGGAAGCAAGGAAAGGAAAAGCTTCAAGTTTACTCATTGCACACATTACAGGGAAATGTGAAAAAAGATACAAGCCACCTGCATTTCCTCTTTCACCACTTCCTGTATCATAAGAGAGAGAGAGAGGTCAGAGCAACAAAACAATGCAAAAGGTATCGCTGTTTATGACAAGCAATGCCCGTTTCAGAATTTTACAGCAGAAATGCTCCATGTAATGAACCAGACTATCTCATTGGATATATATATTTGCTCACTATGTATTAATTATACCTTCTCATTTTCACCCATGTCACTAGAAGCATACAGATGAACCGTGATACAGTCAACAACTGCAGGAAGTGGTAAAAGAACACGTCCACAAGCCATGTGCCGCTTGTGGAGTAGCCACACTCCCAGCAGCCATGCATTCAATGCTAGTGCAAGAAGGCAGGCTATACAGTATTCACCTAGGTGTACAGGTAGCCCCCAGTTTATGCAGGGTTGCATTCCGAGGCACCGCACACTTTGGTGAAATCGCGTATGATTGAAACCCATTTTAAAAAGCCCATTCCGCCCCTGCCCCCTTTTAGTGACATTTCAGTGATGTCTTGATGACATTTCCGGGTCACTTCCAGGTTCGATGCACATATTGAATGTGCTTAAATGAGGGACTGCCTGTACATGCATATGCCTCTTCCACACAATCAAGAACTCTTGAATGATCAGGGTTCTTTTTTATGTAGATGAGGCCTGTAGGGGGTCGCTTCATTTGGGCACTCCCAAACAAATTTTTGTTCTTCTCTTAAATAATCTTAGCCATTTTCTTTCTTTCTCCCAGGTTGCAACATTTGCTTTGATTTGTCAAAACAAAGATAGTAACTTGCCACACAAGAGACTGGTTAAATAAACATAGCTTTAAACATTGTCTTCCAGGAATACAACCATTTCACTTTTCACAGTAGATGACTGTATGGTATCCATTGATCCTACCATGCCAGCAAACTCAGAAAGGTATGTATGTTTTCCTATAACCAAAGCAAGTCCAGAAGAATAATGGTATTACTTATCAGTTGTATTTTATTTTATTTCATTTTTGTATGTGAGGCATAGAGAATATGCAATGGAAGACAACAAACATTTACTAAGAGTTTTCCCCCAGAATCTCGTCCCAAAATAGCAACAGTCACATGCAATAAGGAAAGTGATTACACTGGAAATACACTGGAAAATGTGGGATAAAAATTGCTTGATACCACGCTGTGTAACCTCACTGCTAACAAATCAAAATGAATGCTCAACCAAGTGCCAGTACCATCTCACCTCCCCACAAAGTCTGTGCAACCAAACCAGGACAAATGCTCATTTGTTAACAATTTATCTGTAAGTGACCTAAAACTAATACAGCTCTAAGGTTCCTTTATTTATTCCCCCCCCTAAAATTATATGCATGATTATAGCATGTGTGGTTAGATTAGATTGGATTATTAGAGCATACAGTATATCTGTGGAACAAAATGCTGCAAAAAAACCAGTTAATGTGAAAATGCTTTTTTCCGTCCCACTCAGTTTCCTCTGGAGACACACATTTCCTAATCCTCCTTCTACTAGGAGAAGCAAACCAAAACATTATTCTGCACACAGACATTTTTGGAGGTGTGTACTCATTAATGCATAGCCCAAGGCTCTTCTTTTCCCAAAGCTCTTCATAATTTTCCCAGGCTTCTTACAATCTGCTCTGCTCATGTTATTTCCCCTGCCCCCTGCAGTTGCTTATGCTGCAAGTTTTATTCACCATTTTCTTCCCAGTCTATTCCTTGTGCTCAAACAGGGAATGTGCTGCAGTGATCAATTAATGCTTGTGTGGCTGCATGTGTTGTCAACACTGCTTGAACACAGCCAAGAGCCTCTGACACTCAAGCGGGAAGGGCTTTGCGAAATTGTATGTTCTTTTCCCTAATTAAATTCTGAGCATAACCAGTTCTACAAGCAGCCCTTCTTCCCATGTTTCATGATGCTTGCATCATTTGAAAGTACATGCTTTAACTTCCCTTTTGTCTCTTGCAGAACTCCATACAAAGTAATACCTGTGACCACTGGGCAACAAACAGGTAGATTTTATTTTGTTCAAAATCACCTTAGGCATGTTTCTCAAGTTTGTAAATCCATATTTAAATGGACTGTTAAATAATATTTCACCTATAGAGGATTTAATCCAGAATAATTTAGGAGCCTTTAAATCGACAGAAGACTTCACTTAAATCTCCTTGGTTTTAGCTCTGCTCACCATATTTTCACAGGGGGAGCTATGTTTTCATAGTATCAGCCCATAAATCTGCTATAATTTCTAAAGCTCTATAGTACTGTGGTGCAGGGGTAAATGAAGGCATTGTGACACCCGGGGCGGGGCGTCGCTACGTAGGGCGCATGTGCAGCGTTGCCACGTACGGCGCATGCGCTGTACGTAGCAACGCCACACATATGCTGTACATAGCAGTTTGCCTCCAGTGCCGTATGGACGGTGCCGGGATCCTCTGTTCATGGCTGCAGCCGCGAATGGAGGATCCTCTACATGCGGCTGTAGTGGCGCCGGAGGGATTCCACAGCTGTCTGTATGGCGCTGGCGCTCGAGCGGCGCCGGCGGCAAACCGCTATGCACAGCTCATGTGTGACATCGTTACGTACAGTGCATGTATGTGATGCCGCAGTTTGGTGCCAGCGCCGGGATCCTCTGCTCGTGGCTGAAACCGCAAATGGAGGATCCTCCACATGCGGCTGCGGTGGCACGATGGCTGCTCGTGCCACTGCGGGGTGCCTTCTTTTCACCTCCCCAGACATGGCACCCGGAGCGCACCGGGGCCCCCACCCCACACCTCCATTGTGATGTCACTGCTGTGGTGGGAAAGGCCCTCAGAACTGGCACACACATAAACACAAAATCTGGTTGCCAATGTTTAAATGCTACAGCAGGTACCCATGGAATGAACTTGTGATAAAGCAGTGGCCACAGCACTGTTGCAACTCGTAAATGGTGCCAAAGTTTTGTTGAAGTTAATGTTTGCAACTAAGGGCATGTCCAGGCTGTTGCTATTCTGTAGATAGTATTCAATCACAAACCAGGAATTCAGCTTGCACAACTGAAGTGGGTTTGGTTTTCTTGCACAACGAATCAACTTCCTCCAAAATTCAGGCTTTTCCCAATCAGGAAAGTGAGTGGAAAACAGTGGAAAGTGTGAGATAACAATTGCTCAATGTAACGTGGGGGGGGGATCAGAACAAGTGCTCAAAAAAGTATCTAACTTTGCATATCCTTCCTGAAAACTTTGTGCAAACAAAACTGGAAAAATAGTCAGTAGACAGGTGATCGGGAAGTGATGAAGCTTACTGGAGCATTTCTGTTTTGAACTCAAGTACAAAAATGCCCAAGTTGAAATGGCAAAAGAAACCACACTCAGTTGCATCATTTGTGAATGGCACACACATATTTAAATGGCTGCATTTTCCATGCAAGAGGCACAGAATTTTAGCCCAATCCTTTGCTCATGGCCAAAGTCATTAGTGTTGAGTGCATTAGTAAACGGCCATTTAAATACTCATGTGCCATTCACAATTCATAGTGCCACATTGTAGGATGTTGTTGCTATTTTTGCCACTTGAACTTGGATGTTGGTCATACATGAGTTCCAAATGTAAAGGATGGATCAACCCTTTAGGTGTTGGTACGTAAACAAAACTGCAAAAGTGAAAGAAACTCCCAATTGTAGAAGAGATAATTATGTTTTATGTGGGAATGGATGAATCCACTATTCTCATGACTGTAATTTGTTTTAAACTGCTTTTCATACTGAAGGGTGGGTAAAGCAATTATCTGATGATAGTCATGATGATCATTAAAACATTTTAAAACAATTGTGTTTTACAGTACCTTGTCCCCAATCCAGAGAAAAAAATCAGTTAAGTCCCAACAACTTCCGTGGGACCACCAGAACTAACTTTCTGTGAATAAGGGTCATTATATTTGCTTTTGGGTATTCAGAGGTATAGACTGCTGCCACTTGTGTTTTCATACTTAAGGGCTGAAAAGGTACACTTCAAGGGAAAATATGAGACTCTGGGGATTTCAGCTGAGAAAGGGGAAGAAACCTACATGCTGAAGGCGCCTAACAAAATCACAAAAGCTGGCAGGCATGGAGCAAGCTAAGAAAGGAAACAGATGGCAAAGGGGAAGGCCACAGAGGTAGTGTTTCATAAGCAGAGTTATCATTTCAGAAGCAGTTAAATTGCACCAGGCCTTTCCACAGAACTACACATGTAAGGGGAGAAGACTGAAAATGTTCAATTAAAATGGAGGCAACTCCAATGCAGAAGTACTTGCAGAATGATTTTAATAATAATAATAATAATAATAATAATAATAATAATAATAATAATTCCAAACAGCAGCAATGCTATTCTCCATTGTAATGCCTCGCCATTTATTCTTCTTAGTGCTTTCAATTATTGATTCCTTTATATTTTCATTCATTCTTTCCCATTTCTGGATGGGAGACCACATCTAGTCATGGTGAAGCAAGGGGTTTGGTGGGAAGAGCAGCAGCCACAGCAGCATGACAATTGAAACGTTTTCTTTTTGGTGTCTGCTTAAAACCTTTTTCAAGTGAGGAGCGCCACTCCACCTTCTCACCCTTGTCACTGTGTGCCTCTTCAGAAAGAGAGCAGGTGATGAACAGGCAGCAACAACAAGAGCAAGCAGGGGCAGGGGGCTTTGGGGGGGGTGCCCCCTGTGGGACTGTGGCCTTCAGCGGGTGCCCAACAGTCGCCTTAACACCAGCCCCGCTGGTGTGGAAAGATCTGTAGGAACAGGCCCTGCCCACCCATGAGGTGGAGTGAAGCTACCGTCTCAGGCAGTGGAAACCCTTGAGACAGTACCCCTGTGAGTGCCCTATCCGCCCTGTTACCTCCACTAGCAGAGAAGCAGTGTGGCATTGGTGCTGATTTCCAGAAAGTTCTCGCCAAAATCTCATGAGATATTGTGGGGTACGATGATCTCGTGAAATTTCAGTGTGATCTCACTGGAAATTGGTGTGATCTCACTGGAAACCAGTGTCGATGCCTGCGCCGTTTCTCCACCAGTGGCAGGGCAGGGTGGCACTTCCCATTTCTCCTCAAGAGGCAAAACAAGACAGGCTGCTGCTGTTGCTGCTGCTGCTTAGGAAACAGCACCTAACAACAACAACAAAACCTTGAATAAATGGCTGTACCTTTTTTGTTCCCTAATGGGATATGAGGTAAGAGATGGCAGAGACTGAAGTATTCATCACTGCTTCTCTGTGTAGCATTGGCTTCCTATCACATTGCCAGCGCATGTCATAGTCTCTTCATCTTACCTGGAAGCATCCTTGTCTGCAGCTATCAGTTGTCATGTCTATGCCCTTCCAGTGAGCATGCAAAGTTATCAAATAGCTGACAGAAACCAAAGAAGACAACAGTTTATCTTCAGGGACATCAATATGAATAGGAATGTTGGATCGGTAGAGATTTATACAGCTGTTCTGGTAGGAGGCTTGTGTAAGACACTGGGAACATGGCTGTTGATAGATGAGCCAATTTATGGTGTTTACGGAGCTTCAAGGAAACCCCGCAGAGATTGTTTAAAAATTAAAGATATGCCCTATTGCTCTTTTGCCAGTTTTGCGATCAGACACCAAGATTAAATTGTCTAATTATGTCAAGACATGACAAATTTGGATTAAGCAGGAGTGTTTTGCTGGCAATTTCATCTCCATACAGAACACACATCTCTCCCTCACAAGGTTTAAGATTTATCACAACAGTGCTGGAGGTGTGAGTGGGAGGACTTTATACAACACTTCCATTGGCCTGTCTCCTGATTGCTCTTTTGAGTAAGGCTTTTTGAATCTCAACCCAGCCATGTGAATCATTCCCAAGGAGTGGTAAAAGAAAACCACCAGAAGATAAGGGTAGGTGTGGAGTGTTGTTTTGTGTGCTTGGTCCACTGCCCAGTTGTATCTGTCAGGTGATCATGCCAAAGTTTGTTCACAATCATTGTATCTGTAATATGAATTTGTCCAGCTGGTCACGCTCAGCTATGTCACAGGTCAAACATAATTTGCCTGAGTAGTTATTATTTGACCAGGCTGCTTTGAGGATATATGCACAAACATCCTTGCTTTTGTGTAAAGTGTGGATGTTGATATTTACAAGTGGCTCTCTTCAGGAAAGGGTGTTTTGGTCATGCTGTGACCTGCAGAGTGTCATCTAGTGGCAAAGTGGAAATGGGCCTTCTCTGTGGTGGCACCTACTTTTGGGATGCTCTCCCCACCTGGTTAATTGGGAGGTATCAACTGTAGTGTGTTTTGGATGCTTGCTTAGTTTATAGATCATTAATTCTCAATAATTTGATATTGTGGATATTTGTGGCTATATTTTGTTTTAATGTACCGGTATGTTTTAGATTTTTGATCTTTTTATTGCAAGAAAAGAAGAGCTTGCTGGGGGAGGCCAATGGCCCATCTAGTCTAGCATCCTGTTCTAGACTGCTTCAAACTGCTTCAAAATTTGTAAGCAGTCTACAAATTAATTATTTTAAATAATTAAATGTGCATGCTGAGAGAGCTTCTCAGGAAACAAATGAGCTTTTCTCCATATTCTGCAAGACAGTAAATGAAAATCCAATTCCAAATTTAGTCAAGAAAATTTGTGTTGTGTAGAAGAAGCCATTTCAACAGGGACTAGTTTTCTCACTTCTGTCAAAATCCCATCTGCCACAGGACTCTTTAAAGGTGGAAAATTTTGTCCTCCTTTACAACTGCTTACCCTGAGCACAAGCCATTGATTCCACACCATCCACACAGGGTGGATAACATAAGAAGCAGGGAGGCAGTTTTGCCCATGAGTCATACTTCTTTCTCTTGTATTCTTGAACAGTGCAATTCTGCACAGTCCCTTAATCAGACCAGCTGCGGCTACAGTCTGTTCCCTACAAAACTATTCCAGGTGGTTCTTTGAAAAGGTAGCTGTGTGAAAGACCTTCAGGAAGCATTTGAGGTATGTGCCGCTTCATTACAATGCATGTAAAATGAAAACCTGCATAGAACTATACTATACAGGAACATAGGAAGCTGCCTTATGACAGACCAGATTGTTTGTCCATTCTTGCCTATTTTCCAGGGTCTCGGGCACGGGTCTGTCCCATCACACGCTAGCTGATCCTTTTAACTGGAGAATCTGGGAGTTAAACCCAAGACCTTCTGCATACAAAGCATGTGCTCCACCACTGAACTTTCATCCCTAATTCATATTCATTGTAGCATTAAGGAGATTGTTCAGTCAGTTCAAGCACCTCTGCTTGCCCTGCAGAACAATCTCCCCTCCCCCACCCCCTCTCCTTCCCCCCACCCCCATGAACTGCTCTGATTCCTGACAAAGACCCTGAGCAAATTTGGTGGAGGTGGAGAACTCTGTTGTGCTAGCAAGAGGCCTTGCACTGTTGAAACGGGGTAGAATCTGACCCACACCATTCTGCACTGTCTGTTGAACTTTCTGGAGCGCATCTTTATTACAGCATGAGCAAAGTTTCTGTTTGCAGAATTAGCATACATCTGTTTGCTGGCCGAATCCGAAGGCTAGTGTAAGTTGGCCTTTGAGAGAGGGAGGTCAGATAATATGCTTTGTTCCCACACTGCAGGTGTTGCATCCACAGCATGGGCCTCTGCTGAATGTTATGCACTCATTCTGGGAAGAGCTCCCATTGACGTCAGACTAGAGAGACCTTGCTGAGAGTACGACATGCACAATAGGGAGTGACTGTGCAAAAGACACCCACACTGGAAATTCTGGGTTTTCCTTTGCAGCTGTAACCTATTAGCAGGCAGTCCTGCAAATCCAAATTTCACTCAATAATATTGCGGGGGGGGGGGGAGTTGCATTTGGAAAAATAAAAAGAAAAGAAGATGCTTTTGAAAATATTCCATGTGTATATCTATGATCTTTTGGAGGAAGCAAATTGTACAACTGTGGTCCAAAAAAGTGGTGAAATAAATTTTAGGTGCACCATCGAAGTGAGCTGAAATAGGAACATTTTAACTGAAAGTCATCTAAAATTCTACTTCGTTTGTTTATAAAAAAATAATAATTTATCTGCTAAGTCATAAAATGTATCCAAGTGGTTTACAAAGTGTAAAAAGTTGAAAAACCAATTTAAAAGTGAAATACCATTGTGAACTCTTAACTGCCTGCACAGGCCTGGCACAACAGAAAACTTTCCAGCAGGTATTTAAAAGTTGGCACAGAAGGCCTTCTTATCCTTCTTTTGAGGACAGATTATGATGATGATGATGATTATTATTATTATTATCATCATCATCATCTCTAATTCTTACCTGCACTTCACTGTAGGTTACAGCAATGGTCTGATAGATCACAGTATTGACCTGGGGCTCCTTTCTGTAACAAAATACTTCTGTACTGCATGACATACGTGCATAAGGAATCACCTAACAGCATCACTCCTTGTCCTCCAAAGCAGAGCTTTGAACACTATCTTTGCTGGTCATAAATATTTATTGAACTCTGGGGTTATAAAAACATCCATCTTCCGCCTTACTGGGCTACAGATGGTGATGATACTGACTACTCGGGACTATATGCTGGAAAATTACTGCCGGCTGCCAGTGGATTGTTTCAGTATGAACTCTCACAGACTGTTGCAAAGAAGGAGAATTTTCCCATAACAATTTCTGCCACAGTCTTGAGCAAGTGCCCTTAGTTTCATGTAAACCGGATTCCTGCAATGCACTGCATGTAGTGCTGTCATCTTGGAGAAGTGTCCAGAAACATTAGCAGCTTCAGAACATGGCAGGCAGAAGTCTTGGACTACCCATTTTGCAGCAGCTTCATGGACCTCCTCCCTTTTTCCAGGTTCAATTCAAAGTCCCGGTTATGATCTTTAAAGCCCTGGGTACCTGGAGGGCCACCATCTCTCATCTAAGCATGACCATTCATTACGCTCAACAGGGGGTGCTCTCCTGTGTGCTCTGCCAACATCTCCGAAGGCCTTCTGGCGGTTCCCTCACTGCGAGAAGTGAGGTTACAGGGAACCAGGCAGAGGGCCTTCTCAGTAGTGGCACCTGCCCTGTGGAACGCCCTCCCAGCAGATGTCAAGGAAATAAACAACTATCTGACTTTTATATTGCAAATATGTTTTTATTTTCCATCAACAAACAAAATACATGTACGTTCATCAAATAAAGTTTCACAATTATTACACAAACTCCGCCGAGTTTTCCTGACTTCCCTCCTTCTCTTCTCTGGTTTTTTTAATGTTCCAGCTATTCCCTCGCTTTCTCTTCATTCCCACATGTTTTGTTATCATGTTGTTATCATTTTTTGTTATACATTTCTGTCCTGTTACAAGAAATCTGTCAATCCTGTAAGTGCTTACATATCTTTACAGTCTCCTATATAATCCAAAAATTTACCCCATTCCAATTGAAACCTTTGGTCACTTTGCTCTCTTATTTTCCCAGTCAGTTTCGCCAATTCAGAATATTCCATTAATTTCCTTTTCCATTCATTTACAGTTGGTACCTCTTTTAATTTCCAATTTTGCGCTATTAATATCCTCGCTGCTGTGGTGGCATATAAGAAGAATCTTTGATCTTTTTTTTCAATTTCTTCTCCAACTAAACCAATCAGGAAGGCTTCTGGTTTTTTCGTAAACGTATATTTAAAGATTTTTTTTAGTTCATTATAGATTGCTTCCCAATAAGGTTTAATTTTTTCACATGTCCACCACATATGGAAAAACTCACCGTCTTTCACTTCACACCTCCAACATTTCTTATCATATTTCTTATATATTTTTGCTAATTTTACTGGGGTTAAGTACCATCGGTACATCATTTTCATAATGTTTTCCTTTAAGATTATACAGGCAGTAAATTTCATGTGTTCTTTCCATAATTTTTCCCACATTTCGATTTGGATATTGTGCCCGACATCTATCGCCCATTTTATCATAACATCTTTAATCTCTTCATCTTTTGTGTGCCATTCTAATAAGTAATTATACATCTTGGATAATATTTTCTCATTGCTTTCTAAAATTTCCACTTGAAATTTCGATTTCTTATTATCAAAATTACGTTTTCTTTTGTCTTCATTAAATAGACCACACACCTGGTGATATTGGATCCACCCAGTCAATTTATCTGCCACCTGATCATAAGCTTTAATTTTCCAACCTTTTTCTGATTCAATCAACAAATCCTCATATGTTAGCCAATTTTCTTCCTCTGTATTGGTTTTCTTTATTGTTAGTATCTCCGTGGGTGATAACCATCTAGGTGTCCTTCTTTCTACCAGTTCTTTATGTCTTTGCCACACCTCATACAAGGGCTTTCTAAATACATGTGTCAAAAATTCCCTATGTACTTTCACCTTGTCCTGCCAGAGGTATGCATGCCATCCGTACCTGTTGTTAAAGCCTTCCAAATCCAGTATCTCTCTATCCTTTAAGATCATCCACTCTTTCAACCAGGTCATGCATGATGCTTCGTAATAAATTTTTAAATCTGGCAATCCAAATCCTCCTCTCTCTTTTTTATCTATTAGTAATTTATGTTTGATTCTTGGACGTTTGCCTTGCCAGATAAATTTTGACAGATTTCTCTGCCATTCCTTTAGCTGACTTGTACCTTTTATCACAGGTAACATTTGAAAAAGAAATAGTACTTTCGTCAGGACACTCATTTTCACACTTGCAATCCTTCCCCACAGAGATAAATTTAGTTTATTCCAAATTTCTAAATCTCTTTTGATTTCTTTCCATGTCGAATCATAATTATCACTAAACAGATTAATATTTTTAGGTGACAGCCAAATTCCTAGATATTTAACCTTTTTTACCACCATAATGCCATACTTTTCCTGTAATTCCTCAATTTCATTCTTATTTAGATTTTTGACCAGCATTTTTGTTTTTTCTTTATTTAGCTTAAACCCTGCTAGTTTCCCAAACTCCTCTATTACTTTCAACATTTCTCCCAAACTCTGCATCGGTTCCTCTAACGTCATAACTAAATCATCCGCGAAGGCCTTTATTTTGAATTCTCTTTTGCCGATCTTAACTCCTTTAATATCTTTTGTGTCTCTTAATTTGTTTGCCAAAACTTCTAGCACGACAATAAAAAGAAGCGGCGATATTGGGCATCCCTGTCTTGTTCCTTTTGTAATTGTAAATTCGTCTGTTAATGTACTATTGACCACTAATTTTGCCACTTGTTCCTTGTAAATAGCCATGATCCCATTTAGAAATTTTGTTCCCACCTCCAACTTTTTTAGAACCTTCATCATGAATTGCCACGATACGTTGTCGAAAGCCTTTTCGGCATCTATAAAGATTAAGGCTGCTTTTTTCTGTATTTTCAAATCCAAATACTCAATTAGATCTACAATTGTTCTGATATTGTTTTTCATCTGCCGGCCCGGGAGGAACCCTGCTTGGTCTTTATGGATTATTTTGTTTAGAACTTTTTTCAATCTGTCTGCCAATATGTTTGTAAACAATTTATAATCTAAATTCAATAATGAAATCGGTCGATAGTTTTTAACATTTAATAAATCTGTGCCTTGTTTGGGGATTAATGAGATAAAGGCCTCCTTCCATGAGTTTGGGACTTTCCCATTGATCAGAATCCCATTCATCACCTCCAACATCCTTGGTACTAACTGAGGTGCCAATTCCTTGTAATATCTCGTCGATAAGCCATCGGGGCCTGGGGCTTTCCCTCCTTTTAATTTTTGTATTGCACATTTGAGTTCTTCTTCTGTTATCAATGCATTTAATTGTTCTTGATCCTCTTTTGAAATTTTTTTTGGTTTATTCTCTTCTAAATAATAATCCATCTCTTCTTCCTTCTCTTGTTCTTTCTGATAAAGATTCTTATAAAATTCCTGAAATATATTTTTGATTTCTTTTGGGTTCTCAATTATTTCCTCATTCCTTTTGATTTTATTTATTATACTCTGTTCTTGTCTTTTTTTCAATTGCCATGCCAATACTTTCCCCGTTTTGTTGGCATGCTCAAAACTCTTTTGTCTTAACCATTTTAATTTCCACTCAATTTCCTGATTAATTAATATTTCAAATTGGTTTTTCAGCCCCTTAATATTTTGCTTCAGATCTTTATTTCCTGGTTTTAAAGTTAATTGCCTTTCTTTATCTTCCAATTCTTTTAAGATTTCTTCTTTCTTCTTCTCTCTTTCTTTCCTTTTACCAATGTCTTGAGAGATCATGAAGCCTCTTATCACCGCCTTGCTGGCATCCCACACCGTGTTCAGGTCTGTTCCTTTATTCATATTCAGTTCAAAATAATCATTTAATACCTTCTTTGCTTTTTCTACTACTTTGCCATCATTAAGTAAACTCTCATTCATTCTCCACCTGGTTTTGGCACCTTCTCCTTTTAATTCCATATATACAGCATTATGGTCAGATAATATTCTCGGCTGAATCTCTATTTTATTCACCTTAGATAACAATCCCTTAGTAACCCAGATGTGATCTATTCTCCCTGAACTTTTATTGGGCTCCGAAAAATAGGTGTATTGTTTTGTTATAGGGTGCTTAGCTCTCCATGCATCTATCAGATTTAGGTTCTCTGTTAGTGTAAAGAAAGTCTTTGGCAATTTGCCTTCTGAACCTGAGCTTCTTGAAGATCTGTCCATTGCCGGGTTTACAACCCCATTCATATCACCCATTAGAATTTGTTTTTGATCCGCAAATTCAAGCAATATTTCCTCCAACTTTTTATAAAATTTAGCTTTTTTGTTATTCGGGGCATATATCCCCACCAATTGTATTTTCTCACCTTGCCATGTTATTTGTACAATTACCACTCTCCCTTCTTCATCTTTATACACCAGCTTAGGTTCTAACTTCTGTTTTATATAAAGAACCACCCCTCGCTTTTTCTTTTTATCTGCCGACACAAAATCCAAACCCAGTCTTTTGTTTATTAATATTCTTCTATGTTTTTTGGCAATGTGGGTTTCTTGTAAACATATGACATCTAGTTTTTGTTTGTTCAAAACATGTTCAACTTTATTTCTCTTACATTTATTGTTTAAACCATTTATGTTGCAGGATTGGAGTTTTAAAATCATATTTCGTTTCCGATTCTGATGTCTTGTAAATTCTTTCTATTAAAGCTTTCTACAAATTGGTGCTCTCGCTGTCTTCTTTTTCCTGTTCCTCTTCCTCTTCTCCCTCTTCACTTTCCTGTTCACTTCTTTCTCTCCCTTCTTCTTCTTCTTCGTCTTCCTCTTCCTCCTCCTCTGCGCCTCCTACTGCTCCTTCCTCCTTCTTCCTTTCTGCTATTTCTCTCACGCTCTTTCCCTTCTTCTCCTCCTCCAGTCCCAGCTCCTTCGGGTATCTCCTAGTGAACTTCTTTAATTCTTGTACATTCTTGATCTTATATCTTTTGCTTTTAAAGTAGAACGTCAGTCCCTCGGGGAATTCCCATCGAAAGCTTATCCCTTTCTTCCTTAGGGTTTCTGCCAACGCATGATATGGCCCTCTCTTCTGTAAAAATCTCACTGGGATTTCTTTATATATGCTAATTTCTCTGCCTCCTATTATCAGTTTTTGAGAGTGGCTTAGTCTCAGGATCTCATTTCTGATATCTAATGAATTAAACATTACCAAGCAATCTCCTGGTAATTTTTTCGCTCTGGCCTTTATAGATTTTACCCCTATTCTGAAGGCGTTCAGAATAGAGTATTCCACCACTTCTTGTTTGGTATCCAGCCATTTAGCTAATTCAGCTACTAATTTTTGTCTTATGTTCTCGTTGGCTTCCACCGGAATCCCGCGGAATTTGAGATTTAATTGTTTTTGTCTGAGTTCTAACATGGCTAAATTGTCCAGCATTTCTTCTTGGACCCTGTTTAGATCTCCAATTTCTTCTTTTACCTTTTCTGTGTCCTTCTTTGTTTGTTTGATTTCCTTCTGTACTTTCTTTACTGAGTTTTCTATTGTTTTAGATTTGGTGGTCAAATCTTTTAGTTGTTCTGTCAGCTCTCCTACTACTTTCTCAAATTTCTCATCCATTGACTCCTTCAGATCTGTGATTTTTTTCTCAATATTCTGTTCACTTTGTCTTATTTCTTTCTTTATTTCTGATAATAGACCTTCCCATTCTTTCCCTTCCTCTTGCTTTGAAGCCCTTCTATCCCCTGGTGTTGCACTCCCTTTATTTCCCTTCATTTCTACTTCAAAATTTAACTTCTATTATATTTTCCCGACCACTAGGGGACCCAGATCTCACCTAAATTACAATCTTTTACCCTACAGTCCAATTCCTGCCTATAGGTGGCGCCTAATAATCTGTGGAGAGCGTCTATTTTTTTACTCAGTTCAATAGTCCTGTCTTCTTACTTTCGCTTTCTTTGTTCACCGGAGTCCCGGAGTTGCTTTCACTTTCTTTGTAGCGGCTCCATTTCTTCTCTTGCTACTTTGTAGACTAAATATAAGCAACAGTTACTCTTTCAGTCAGCGATCAGTATTGGAAAAAGTCTAGAAAAAAGACGACTAAAAGTCACACCTGAAAAGCAAGCCCCTTCCCTCCCCTTCCCTCCCTTCCAATACACCCCCGAAACCCAAAAGCTCAGTCCGGCGGCTGTAGTGATTGTCTGGTTTCCCCGCGACGAACGTTTTGACCCTCAGTCTCTGCTCAATCGATGTTTGTAATCCAAGGGATCGTTACTCCTTAAGCCAGGAAACCAAAGGAGAATTTGTAATCCACGGGGTCGGTACCCCTTACTTCGTTCCGCCGCCTGCCGATCTGATCCTCTTACGCTCGGAGGGAGGGGGGCTTCAAGGGTTTCAATGTAACAGCTTTACGAGTCTCTCCAAACCCCAATGCTTTCCGGCTTCTCAAAACAGCCCTTTTCCCACCGTGTCATGCAAAAACCCCTTCTCCTTTCTCCTTTCTCCTTTCTCCTCTCCTTTCGCTTCTCTCTGTTCTGGGTTTGCCGACACGATGGTGAGCCGATCTAAAAGTCTCTTAAAGGATTTTCAAAAGTTACTTTTCCTTCTATTCTGCCCCCGCCAGATCCCTTGGGTTTCAGATATACTCTAGTTCTTCTTCTTATATTAATAAAATCCTTTAAACCACCCGTAGATTGTCTTCCCGGGTAGTCAGTCAAAACGGGTTTTACTCACTTTACAGGAACGCTGTTTTTTGTTCGTCTTGCACAGTCATGCCCAGTGCCATCTTTTCGCCAGAGTAGAGACGGACTCCCTTTTTGCGTCTCTTACTCCCGTCCAAATCTGTACAGTTGCCAATTCTTAAATTATAGGCAGCTTGGTCTTTCCCGCTGCTCCCGTTTTTTATCTTCTTTCCCTTTTGTCTTGGAAGCGGGCTGCTTTTATCCGGATCTCGAGGCTTTGCGCCGCTGGGGGGGTGCGATGTCCCCTACTTGCATCCGCTTTTCACCCCTTATTCCTGAAGTTCATGCTCAAACCTCAGGTCAGGAGTGCAGCAAATGACGCTGCTGGGTACACTGAACTTCAAGGTAACCCCCCTTGAAGCGACGGGTCCGCTTAGCCTTTGCGCGACCCCTTTTTCCCCCAGGTACGCCTGGAACTCCCAAGAGGGATATTCCACGATCCTGCGATGGCCGCAGCTCCACCGGAAGTCAACTATCTGACTTTTAGAAGACATCTGAAGGCAGCCCCATTTAGGGAGGTTTTTAATGTTTGATGTTTTATTGTGTTTTTAATATTCTGTTGGGAGTCGCCCAATGGGCAGGGTATAAATTTATTATTATTATTATTATTATTATTATTATTATTATTATCATCTGAGGGATGAGTGGCTGGAATGCAAGACAGGGCCTTGTCCGTGGTTGCACCACTCAGAGTTTGTTCATAATACTAATTGTCAAGGGAGGGATTTTTATCAAGACTGCAGTTGGAAAGGGAAGATTGAAACCTCACCTCACCTGCATACTGTGCTCTGATGATTATTACACACACACACACACACACACACGAGAGAGAGAGAGAGAGAGAGAGAGAGAGAGAGAGAGAGAAAGAAAGAAAGAGAGAGAGAGACCCCCTCTGATAATTTGTTTTTTAAAAAAACAAACAGAATATGTTTGCTTTATCATGTAGTTATGTAACATGTAGTTAGGCCATCTTTCAGACTCTCCATTTGAATTGCCTGCCAAGTAGGAAGCAGGAGCAAATCTCCCACACATTGTTTCCTGTCTATGGACAGTACCGTTTGCCTAAGCAATGATACATACTATGGTAATTTTAGAATTTGGATTGATGGCACTTCCAAATGACATGTTGATTGCACATTCATCCAAATTTGTTTGCAGGAAGGTTAGACCACGTTGGCTGTTTAAGGAGCATCCATTTGGAACCCTTTGCCAGAGAGGTTAGATGACGTTGTGTCAAAGCATGTGTTATCCGGCACTTTCCAGTGCATTTCTCCATCTCTTTCCTGGTCACAAAATAATCCAGTCTTCTGCATGTACTATGTATGAGCACCTTGAGCTCCTTGCAGGGAAGGTGGGATATAAATAAAATTTTAAAAGTGAGTGAGTTTGCCGCATACCGCCTCCCAGTCACTTGTAGTTGCACAATCTGAATTTGTCAATATGTGATTGGATTTCACTCCCAAAAAAAGCAGCAGTCTATATTATGTTCTTAATGGTCAGGGTGAGGGATTTAGACAACCATGTCTGTTACTTCACATAATAACTGCCCTTTTGTTTTATGGAGCACCTTTGCTGGTGCAAAGGAACCTGTCTGTGCCCTAAGGCAAGCATCAGAGGCCTGCACTTTAACTATTCACTGAGACAAGTCAGATTGGGGAGTGCTAGAGCAGGCATAGGCAAACTCGGCCCTCCAGATGCTGCTAGCTAGGGATCATGGGAGTCGTAGGCCAAAAACATCTGGAGGGCCGAGTTTGCCTATGCCTGTGCTAGAGACAGGGCCTTTTAAGTGGTGGCTCCTATTTTCAGTGGTGTCCCCATTGTGATGTGCGCTTGGCTCCACTGATGATGACCCTTGAAGGTCCATTTCTTTGGGGCTGTCTTTGAGCAGTTTTATTAATAATGCTTCTTGCTTATACATGATTGTTTTTTTAGGTTTTTACTGTTTTAGTCTATTGGCTTGGACTTTGATAGTAATTTTTATGCGGGCTGAAGAGTGTTTTAGAGGGTGTGTTAAGCAACTTATTGTTCCTGGTCTTTCTCTTTTCGTGATAAGTTTTAGTTTTGTTATTTCAATGTCATTTGTGATTTATTGTATCGTATCTGAAAGCCTCCTTGAAGAGACCTAATGTGGACAAAGACACAAAGAATTATATTTGGTCATACGTCTTTGGACAAATCAAAGCGCATTTCCCAGCTATATTTATATGTGGGGACGGGGAAATACATAGTGATCTACCTCATTAAGGTTGCCAACTTTTTTTCTGACAGGGTTCCTGTGCCTTTTAACAGCCGTAGGGAAAGAAGTAGAAATTCAGGTGGCAAAGCTTACCTCAGGCTGCACCTGCTGAATTTCCACTTCTTACATAGCTGTAAGTTGGCAACCTTAATTAGCGAGATCACTATCCACCTCCCTTCTTTGGGACCCTGCCAGGAAAATAAAAGTTGGCAACCCCTATAATTCCAAGAGAAGCTTGAGAGTGACGCCAATAAAAATTGTAGAGCATTCTGCAAATAAAAAAGGATATTTTTTATATAAGTAGCTGCAATCATTGGAAGGTTGTTCCCATTTCACAGATAGTGATATGAGATCTAGAAATCAAGTAAACAGTTAGTGTTGATGCAAGGGAAAGGGACCTTTGTCTCTTTAAGACAAGAGGAACTGCTAGTCATATATCTTTACTGTGTTGTGGGGTTATAAAAGCATACGTCTTCGTTCTTTTATTACATCTATAAACATCAGGCTGCAGTTGACTGTTCCCTGGATTAGAATGTCCTAGTACTTTAAGTGAGTTTTGACAGCGAGAGGGAGGGAAAGTAGTACTTCTAGGGGTGGGTTTTTTTCCTTCCTTCCTTTCTCCCCCCAAGTGGATTCTTTTTATAGGACCTTGTCACTTTCTTGTAAGCTTCAGCCGCTGCAAAAGTCCTGAGAGGCAATGAAACCAGGATATACCGGGTTCAGAGTTTGTTCTTCTTTGGCCTGTGTGTAACATTCTACTGTTTGTGAACGGTAAGCAGAAAGAAAAGTTTCATGGTTTTGTTAAACACATTATTTATTTGAGTTCAGCCGTTTGATTTCCAGCAGAAGTTTAAACAGCTTTTTCTTTTTTTAAAAAAAGTGAAAGCTATTTACTTATCTAGAACCAGTCTTTCTATTTACTGTTCTGCTTGCTGCATTTTAGAATGAAATTCTAAACAAATGAAATTCTTAACAAAAATGAAACAAAGTGGAGCAATGAGGGTCTTGTATTTTATTTGTTTTTGATCTACTTTGATTTTGTGCTTTTGAAGCTTTGCTTGATTATTCCAGTTTTGAGGTTCGTAGTCGCTAAAATGAAATATTTGCAAAAAGTAGGGGGGGACAGAGTGATATACCTTATTATGTACATCAGGACAATGAGAGAAGGCTTGCCTTAATGAGAGCTGTAGCCAGCTGGAATATTTTTTAAATATTAGAATGCAATAATTCATCAGATACATGATCATTCAACTGTATATTAATCTCATGAATAACTTCTTAGTATTCCCCACCCCCATTAAGACTTGAGAGAACAAATGCAGGAAATTACTACTTAAATTTTATCCTTGCATTATGATCTGGGCTTAGTAGCATTCAAATATGGTTGAGTTTTACTTGGGCTGTTAATTTTCTTCTTACATAGAACACTGCGATCTGACTTTTTAATATTTAAAAGCAAATTAAAATAAGTAATAAGTAATTTTGTATTACACATCACATTCTCTAAAATAAGCAGCTGCAATAATCTATAGCAGCAGTTCCCAAACCTTTTGAGTTTGTAGAGCACTTTTTGGAAGAGAAATCCGTCATAGAGCACTATCGTCGTCCTTGTGCCAAAGGCACATATTTATTTATTTTTCTTTCCAATCTCTTCATGGAGCACTTGGAGATGCTTTGCAGAGCACCAAGTGCTCGACGGAATGCAGTTTGGAAACTGCTGATCTATTGTCTTTAGTTTATATTAGGAAGATATATTATATACTTCTGATTACCGTATTCTGGAAGCATGAAGCTTCCCAGAGTTAGCTTCCCAGAGTTAGAGAAACAATCTTACTCTGATTCAGCATAAGCATTTCTTCCTTTAAAATAAATAAATATCTGTGGTCTGTGCATGATTTTGAAGCGCTTTCTGGTGGTACATCTCTTCCAAGACCAACTTGCAATGCCTTCCATGCAGTCAGAAATTTCCTAAGCTATTGTACAAATGCAACCTTGTGCACACCCTGTTCCTAGCTTAGGAAAGCCTGCCTCTCTGAAATAGCAACTGTTTTTTTTTTTTAGGCTGATTCTAATAGATACATGCACATGAAAATGTTGTATCAGAATGTATCCTCCATATAAATTTCCTCAAAGTGTCTTGCAAACATCTCATGGCCAGCCATGATGTGCTCCAGGAATCTGCCCCAAGTGCAGGGTAGCTAATCTACAAGGGTAACTAGACCACAAGGAACGACTCTGCTGGCTGACTCCTCAGGAATGTGATGGATGCAGCAAAGTATGACTTCGTTGCTGACCTCACTGCCGCACGGTGGGCACAATTATGTGTCCTATTATGTGTTGGATCAGCTTCATAGCAAGGTTCCCGCATTTGTGTCTCAACCTTCATCCAGCCCATTCCTTCAACCGTAGCTCCTCAAAATACCAAGGAGAATTGCAATCTCCATGGTCCCAAACATGTCAATGGCCCTAGGAATCTCACTGTTCCACAGTGAAATAGAAGCACTGAGAGGATCATTTGGTCAAGCCACTGTAATGTCCCCCCAGAGCCATCAGAAATCCATTAGAATTTATCAACCTCCAAGAGCAGACCATCCCAAGTGGTCCCTTTCCTCTGCAGGATGCAAGACCAAACTTTACCAGGAAGTGGTCTGACCATGACAATAGGGCAGCATCTAGCCCTCCTGTTTTCAGACCACCACCCTTCCCACTTGGAGCAAAGGCTAAATCAAGGGTGTCCCTTGTTCCCTCCTATAGGGCACATTACAGAGCAAGATTGCACTGTGTTATAAGAAAAAACTGTTCTTTTTCCCTTATGGGGTACCCAAGAGCCCTTATAGAGTCTTTATGTAGGTTCTCTATCGGTAGGACAAAATAACAGAGGCCAACCAGAGTATATTGAGAAGCAAAGCAGCTAGTAAGCCTGATCTTTATTAAACTGTTGCAACAGGATGCTCCCTCCCTCCCACACACATACACAGGAGGGAGGAACCACCCAGAACCATGGTGTGCAATCCCTTATATAGACTTTTGAAATTGCCACCCTATAGCTGAAGACTACCCTCCAATACATCATACATACATCACAGAAGAGGCGGTCTACAGCAGAATCCTGTCTGGCAGGAAACCTGTTAATGGGTTTACCTGGACAGCCTGGCCATTCTTTTGTGATGATAAATACTTAATTCCTGAATCCGGGTCACAGACTCACCCTATGCGCCCTTAAGGAGGATTTGTGAGCACAGAGACAATGTGGAGGCTTTTTCCCATTTCCATCCAAACTGCAGCAGAATTTTTGAGGTCACTGAAAGAGTCAAAATGGCTTTAGGACTGTTTTCCTGTACTGTTTCAGACATGTGGTTTATATATTTATGTATTGGTACATTTATGAACATTTATTTTATATCTTAGACCTTATAATTCTCATAATAACTGCAAGACCAGAAAGGAGAAAGCAAGCAACTATATTTTTTAAAAAAAATCATAATATTTATGATTAATAATAATCATTATTTATAAAGGACCTCATAATCTAGGTGATGTCTGATGATTGAGTTAAGAAAGAGGAAATCCTACTGCAGTATTGCAGTCAAAGATAATATAGGTATGCAATGGGGCACTATACTTTGCTGGCTTTGCAAATGCGATGAGGAAAATTGAGCGAGAATAAGCGTTTGAAACTTGAATGAAAGCACTCCATACCAAAACAGTACCGTACAAGCTTTTTCTACAGCATGGTAATAGATCTACGTAACAGATAACTTTCAGATCACAAGTATTGGAAACAAAACATCAGCACTCTGGCTCTCAGGACTGCTAAACACAACTGAGAGAACCTGAGAAGCAGCACACCTTTGATTCCTAATCCCCTGCGGTAGACGAAGTGGCCGAGAGTGTTTCTCCAGCTGGATGCAATGAGCAGGGAACAGCAAAAGGAAGTTTGGGTTGTACCGGACAATGAATATACTGATAGGAGTCTATGGTTGCTAGACATTTCCCTGGATTCAGTAAGTGTAATAATTTAATCAAGTTTAGGGTGTTAAAATGTGTGCCAGACCACTGTAATCCCTGGATCTAACAAGTGTTAACATGCTAATTAAGACAGCCAGAGATTAGAGTAGAGAGCTGGGAGCAATGTGAGTTAGAAGCTTAGAGTAGGGAGTTGGAGTGATGTGTTGGCGAAACAAAGCAACAAGCAGGAGAGTTGGACCAACGATTGAGAGAAATGTTTTATATCCCTTTGAATCCAAGGCTTTGGCTATGGGAGAAACAAGACCCTTTGGAGGTGTTAATGCTATGAACTCCTCCATCATTGGCTCAGGCTGTATATATTTGTAAATAACCCCAAGATCATAAAGACGCCACACAGTCTCTGCTGTGCCTCATTCCAAAGGCAAACACGAACCCTGGGTAAGTGCCTGGAACTCCTGGGCTTTTGCAGTGCTCAGAGATTGGTTTTGAATAAACTAGAGGGCACTATTTGGGACCATTTGGGGCAGTGTGCAGTATCATCTTGGAGCACCCAAAGGTTACAGCAGTAATAATAATAATAATAATAATAGTAATTTATTATTTGTACCCCGCCCATCTGGCTGGGTCTCCCCGGCCACTCTGGGCGGCTTCCAACAAATATTAAAATACATTAAAATATCACAGATTAAAAACTTCCCTAAACAGGGCTGCCTTTGGGTATTTTCTAAATGTCAGGTAGTTGTTTATCTCTTTGGCCTCTGATGGGAGGGCGTTCCACAGGGCGGGCGCCACTACCGAGAAGGCCCTCTGCCTGGTTCCCTGTAGCTTTGCTTCTCACAGTGAGGGAACCACCAGAAGGCCCTCAGCACTGAATCTCAGTGTCCGAGCTGAACGATAGGGGTGGAGACGCTCCTTCAGGTATACAGGATCGAGGCGGTTTAGGGCTTTAAAGTCAGCACCAACATTTTGAATTGTGCTCGGAAACGTACTGGGAGCCAATGTAGATCTCTCAGGACCGGTGTTATGTGGTCCCGGTGGCCATTCCCAGTCACCAGTCTAGCTGCCTCTTTCTGGATTAATTGCAGTTTCCGGGTCACCTTCAAGGTAGCCCCACGTAGAGCGCATTGCAGTAGTCCAAGCAGGAGATAACTAGAGCATGCACCACTCTGGTGAGACAGTCCGTGGGCAGGTAGGGTCTCAGCCTGCGAAACCAGATGGAGCTGGTAGACAGCTGCCCTGGACGCAGAATTAACCTGCGCCTCCATGGACAGCTGTGAGTCCAAAATGACTCCCAGGCTGCACACCTGGTCCTGCAGGGGCACAGTTGCCCCATTCAGGACCAGGGAGTCCCCCACACCTGCCCACATCCTGTCCCCCCAAAACAGTACTTCTGTCTTGTCAGGATTCAACCTCAATCTGTAACCGCCATCCATCCTCCAACCGCCTCCAGGCACTCACACAGGACCTTCACCGCCTTCACTGGTTCTGATTTGAAACAGAGGTAATAATAACAATAGTAATAGTAATAGTAACAACAACAACAACAACATATTTAAATGGTGCAAAATTTTCATGCAACCTGTTTCCATGTGTTTGGGTACATTCATGAGCCCAGTCTGCAGTATAGGTAACCTGACCCTCTGTTCAGCACCACAAAAAGCACTGTATTTCAAATGCCATTGCCCAAAACTTTGTTAAGCAGCAACTTAGCCCATGTCCGATCAGTGCTGATGAGAAACAGCAATTTGATTTACATATTAATACTCTAAGGATAAAGCAAATGTTGATGGTGAGTTGTACTCCTTGTAACCCTTAAATTTCATTTAAACAAGCACCTGCTGTTACAGTTTATCCAAAGCAAGGTAATATCCTTGTCTTGATAAATCAGTGCAGTACCACTGCTGGTTCATGTTCAGTTATCATCTGTAACAATCTCCAGATCATTCTCTAAAGTGCTGTTGCTTGGTTGCCATATTTTTGATGTGTTGGCATTATAAGTTTCCTTCTTCTTTGTCTCTTCTTTTTGAGTTTGGGGGATGGGGTGCAGCATCTGTAGGTTTAATTATCTTTCCCTCTCCTCTTCCATTCTGCATTAGTATTATATAAACATCTGAAGTCCTGTTCAGCATCTGAAGATCCACCATGTTCCTAGCTGATACCTATTTATTTTCATAGAATCATAAAGTTGGAAGAGACCACAAGGGCCATCCAGTCCAACCCCCTGCCAAACACCATCAAAGCATTCCTGACAGATGGCTGTCAAGCCTTTGCTTTAAAAATCTCCAAAGAAGGAGACTCCACCACACTCCTTGGCAGCAAATTCCACTGTCGAACAGCTCTTACTGTCAGGAAGTTCTTCCTAATGTTTAGGTGGAATCTTCTTTCTTGTAGTTTCAATCCATTGCTCCGTGTCCGCTTCATTTTGAAATATGTTTTTCAATGAACCCAATGGCTCTTATACATTATCTGGTTCTCTTAACAGTGCCACCCTAAGCAGATTTATTCAGAAGCAAGCCCCCATTCTTTTTCCACCAGTGGAACTTACTGTGTAGCAAGAGTGATTGGGACTGAAATCCCAAATGAGCTGTAAACTTGAATGCAGTCAAGTAAACACCATTTAACACAATGGAATTTACTTATCAGCAAACATGCATAGAATTGCACTGCCTTGGTACAGAGTGCTTTAGTTTATTATTTGCGTATTTATTTTAGGGTTGTTGCTTTACACTTCAAAACAAATTGACTTCAAAATGAATGACAAAGGTAGCATGCACTAGAAAATTTAGAAACAAAAGCTACTGAAATGAATGAACAATATCCTATAAATGACCAAACAGAAGCAGCACAGTTTGTGAATGGGAAGCATCAAATCATCAGCTGAGATAAAATAAACCAAATCGAAAAAGTCTGTGAAAAAATGAAGTGTGGCTTTACCTTGGCACGAAGATGGCATCAAAGGAAGTGCCAGACAAGTTTCTTTGCAGAGAGCACTCCATGGGCAGGGTGCCGCAATCAAGGAGGTTTATTTTCTGTTAGCCATCTGTTGTACTCCAAACTGGCTCTGCGTTAGAAATCCTTCCCACTTTTTATTATTAACATTCTCCAAAAATTTCAAAACTGCATTAAAAAATTATCAGAAAGAAGATTCTGGTGAAATCATCCTGGGTGGGAGGTATGGTTTTTGTTGTGCTTGCCGTACTTTCAAGGTTGCCAAGGGCTGTTTGTGAGGACGCTTTCTTTCATTCTAGTATAAACCATCTCTCCAGGGGTCTGAGTACCTGGGTATTTCCTGAAACCCCCATGACAGTCTCAGCCTGGCTTTCCTATAAGCATGGGAAGGTGGGGAGGCTACTTACTATGCACCTGACTTTCATTGTTTTTTCAAGTGAAGTCTTTTTACCTTTAAGGGTTGAAGATATGTTTTAAAGATAAAAGGAAGAGCATCCCTTAAAGGCAAAATCTATAAGTGCACGAATCTCAGGTACTCAGTAGCCAGCTTTGCCAGCCTCCCATGTATGTGGCGTGGGGAAACACCGTCCAGTACCTTCTGCCGTGGGGCTTTTTACAGATCAGGAAGTACAAGAAGTTGGGGAAGCTGCAGAACACTGGGAAATGTTTAATAGAAAGTTCTATTCTCAACCACTTCACAATGATAAAGTAAGTTTAACCCTGCACTGACCAAAATTGTAAAGGAATTCTAAAGTTTCCTGAGAATGGAAACGGAGAAATGGAAGCCTCTTTTGTAGGGGAAGGATTTTTTGAGAAATCAGATGACATGTTTTGGCACACCAGTAATTCAGACACTGGAGGTACTCAGAGGAGAGCTCTGCTGAAGGCCTTGAGTACAGGTAGCGGGTAGTATTCAACACTAATCCTTCTCATAAGAGACCTATTGAAATTAATAAATGAGACTAAGTTTCATTCATTTCAGTGGGTCTACTCTGCATAGAACGTGGTCGAATACAAACCAGATGATTGTTCGGGTACCCTGCAGTTACTTTCTAAAAGCCCTCAGCATGGTGATATAGTACCTTCTCTTTTACCTATAAGCAATTCATGAAGTGGTTTAAAGTTCGTAACCAGGTCCTGTTTATTGAACTTGCATTCCAATTTGTTTGAACAAGCTTGTACAAGGGACATACTGTATCTACTGTTTTACTGAGCATCCATGCTGATTTGTGTGCACAAAGGTTATACAACTTCCCATAAATTAATTGTTATTCCACACTTTCTAGTGTATTTTCACATCACTTTACTTACTTCAAAAGTCATTTTTTTTAAAAGTAGTTTTGTGCATAAGAGTTCCAGGTCACTTTAATCTTCTCTAATTGCACTAATCTAAATTTTGCCAATGTGCGGACTGAACCCATCCTGCAGTTCAGTAACAGTTTGGAGGCGGCCCAGGAATTGTCAGGTTTTAATATAGTCGTGAATTTTGATTTGTTAGCTGCTTTGAGGTTCTTTTGAAAATTTGGTGGTCCATGAAATGAATGAAGCACAGGCATAATACGACCGTACTTTACATTCATCTAATTCAGCCTCACAGCAATAATTTGAAGTAGGCTGTTGTTGTTTTCATTTTATAGAACAAGCCAACGAGGGCAGGAGAAAAATGACTTTACCAGATTTAACCATCATACACATAGTACCATAATTTGAACCCATGTCCCAATCCAATATAGTATTCACATCACTTCGGCCACCCAAACGGCCCGATCCTCAGGGGCTCCTGCCGACCTACCCAGCCCCAGCAGGAGCCACCCCCCACAAGCTGCCTGATCCAGGTTGTCGCTACCTACCTGAATTCCTGGCGACGCTCCTGATCCTGAAGTTCCTGAGCCTGCGGGGAGAGAAAAAAACCAAAAGGGGAGGTGGCTGGGCAGCTCTGCCGCTTTTACCTGGCCCTTGACCCCACCCCCGGCCCCTGTCTTTTGTCCTCCTTGGCCAGGGGCAGGCCCAAGGGCCCACCTGAGTTGGCGGAGGTGAACCTGCCCAGGCGATCGTGCCCGGTGCCGCAACCCCGCCCACCTGAGGAAGGGAGGGCGGAATTATAGAACAAGCAACGAGGGCAGGATTCAACCATCATATACATAGTACCATAATTTGAACCCATGTCCCAATCCAATATAGTATTCACAGAACTCTGTGTGCATTTCTTTTCTTCTGCTAAACCTAGTTTTCTTATCTCAATAAATAACTGGTAGGTGTAGCAGATTTTGTTCCCACTCTGCCTAGTACTAAATACCTTTATTCCTACAGGTGCTTACTTAGAGAGAGCGAGAGAATAATTTGAGGAACTTTATGCATTTTTCTTCTCTTTCCTTCCTCCTTTCACCCTTTTTAAAAATCTAAGCATGTGTAACTATTAATGAATAAGGCCATGTATTCGCTTGAGAATGGAAAGTGTATTTCACTGACTATCAAACTGCAGTGCTTAAAAGCACATTACGGGGGTGTTTTTGAATGGAAAAGCAAAATTGATGCCCCCCCCCACTGCATATTGGAAATTGCTGTTACTTTCTGAAATGCCCTCATCGCATGCTGATAGAGCACCTCCTCTTTTACCTATAAGCCATTTATATTTGGTTAATCAGAGGTTTGGATAAGCTTGAGTGCTGCGTATAGAGAGGTTTGGGGAAATATATGCTGAATTCAGATTGACTGGAAGTTTGGCATAATGAAGGTTTGCTGATTGTGCTTTAATGTAGTTGTTTCTTTTGGGGTAAAAGAAAAGCAAATACAGTTCCCACTCCTCAAGAATACCTTCAATATTCATATATGGTTGTATGGGTTTTTTCCCCTAAGGTGACTATTATGAGTCTAAAAATAATGCCTTTGGTTAAATTGTTGAGAACGCCATTTATAAAGGCTATCAATCTTCACACTTTAGGCTGCAATCCTATACCTACTTACCTGGGATATATTAGACTGACAATGGCAACTTTTTGCAAGTATTGATTGGATGAGAATAGCCAAGCTTATTTTCTTTGCTAAATATGCCATTAAAAAAAAATTATGTCGGTGTGGAAGCTGAAATAGGTCTGCTAGCCCCCATCTTACATTCATAGTCTCCCATTACTTTATATTTTTAATAGAAAAAGAGGAACTGTTCCAGAATTTGCTGACGCAGGTGATCGAGCAATTCTCCAGGTAATATTTTTCTGCAATAGTTTTAGTTTAATGATATTCTCCTCGCATTCATTTCAACATTGCAGTCCCAGTTTGCTTTGGGATAAATGCACCAGCTTTTCTCCCATTGTTTTGCATAGTGAATAAGGTATGCCTGAGTCATTTAAAAGTTTATACCTGTACAGGCTAGTCAAGCAGAGAAAGATGGATTAATTGAAGGCTGAAATCCAGAACCCAATGGGATTTTCCACTGACTAAACATGCAATGAATTCACTGGACTCCCCCTCCCCCCAAATCTTGTAACTGAAAGGAAATAGAATTAATCTATGCTGCATTTTGTAAGAGGGATGCAAAATCTCTAGCATTGTCTAACTAATTAAGAGTGTTCAAATCCTTAATAAGTGACTTACATGATTGCAAGAGAAATTACTGTAAAGTAACATAAATGAAGCCACTGAGAAAGTATAATGCTGCTGGAATAAAGATTAGATTATTATACTAAGGAAGGAAACATTAATTTACACATACAGACACTTTAGAAATGTAAAGATAGACACACCAGCCCACACACCCCGTGTGTGAAACCTAGAAAAACAGATCTTCTGAAATGGAGGTCACATAGATCAAGATTTCCCTTTATGGGGATATCTTGTTAGCACAGTGGGAATTCTGCTATTTGTATATTGGAATAATTTTGCCTGTAGCTGATCACTAGACCAAGCAACAACTTATTACTGGGGTATCTGAACTTACTGGTTTAAAAAAAATATGTGCATTTAAATGGATTCAAAGTCTGAGTTTTATATTAATATTTTCCCCATCAACAGAATTCAGGTTTGTTATAAATTCACTTAATTGTACAGCTATCAAAGATGTGCATGCATTCCTGTTTAATTTTTTCTCCCTCCAGGGTATTTAAAATTGATGAACTGAAAACCGACGTAGCTAATCACTTGGCAATGCTGGAGAAAAGAGTTGAATGTGAGTGTTTTTATTTTTTTTTTATTTTTTTAAAAAAATAGGCATTTGAAACAAGGAATTAGTTTTGTGTCAGTTTGAGGCACAGATATATTTCATTAGGACCATTCCTCCTGCCTTTTATCTTTTGTGAGGTACAAAACTATACTGGTTACAGGTAGGTAGCTGTGTTGGTCTGCCGTAGTCGAAACAAAACAAAACAAAAATCCTTCCAGTAGCACCTTAGAGACCAACTAAGTTTGTTCTTGGTATGAGCTTTCGTGTGCATGCACACTTCTTCAGATACACACTGTATCTGAAAAACTATACTGAAGAGGGAGGGGGTGAATCTACAAATATAGAATTGCTCGTTAAAGTAAAAGTCTCAATTTACATTTTGCATCATTCTGTTACAAGGAATATCTGGAAAGAATTATATAGAGACCCACCTCCTGTAATTGCACCCAGTTTGTAAATCAATCCAATCCATTAAACTGGAAGGACTCAATTCTTTATTCTCCTGTGCATGCTTGACAAATGTAACAATCTACGACAGCCATACATCCTCCTTGAATTATGCCTCCTCTACTTTCTTCTTCCTACTTATTTTGAAGGGTGATGCTCTGAGGCTTCATTCTCATGCTGCTGCTCTCCCAGATATAAAAAGGGGGAATGGGAGCTGTGCTCCTAAGACTGCCCATTTGTAGCATTTTGCTCAGTCCAGAATTGTTCAAGCTTCTCCTCAACATACTGCTTTCAGTCCAGATTGATTCTCTACTACGGTACATCCTGCCACCCAGAAGGTTTACTTGATGCACATTTCAAAATCCTCCCTTTCATTAGGCTTTTCAGAAGGAAGTGGTGATTACAACATCATTGAGCAGGTGTTACTATTGTGCACACTGCTTTTGATCTAGATTTATTCTAGAACCTGCCATCCACAATGGTGGGTGCAGCTACTTGATACGTGTTTGAAAAACCCTCCCCTTGGTTAGGTTATCCTCATCGTTTCCTCCCTGCACTTTCCCCCAGATGAATGCATAAGGAGCTGGTGGTTGCCCTCTTGGTATACACTCAGCCATAATGCCATTGGTCAGTGTGAATGCACACAAATACCCCTATTGCTGGGACTTCTTAGACCTGTTTTCACCTGTTGTCAACTGGGCACACTGTGGGGTAATAATGTAGATTCAATCTGTAATGACCTTTTTATTTTTGGAATGAAACCAGTTTCTCAAGAAGCACTTCTCAGGGCAACAAATATATGCAGTAGATCAAGATTGATGTTTTTTGGCAAAAAATGATCCTCCTGACTCCTACCTGCTTTTCATAGGCTGGCTACTTCATGAAGCCTCCCCCCCCCAACCCCACCCCACAAGTGCTGCTGAAACATCTACCGGTATATATTTCCTTTGAAGTTCTCAGTGAATTAGTGGTAACCATTGGTATGCACACGAAAGCTTATACCAGAACAGACTTAGTGGTCTCTAAGGTGCTACTGGACAATTTTTTTTATTTACTCCAGGTAAGTATTAGGTCATGGGTAGGGAAACTAAGGCCTGGGGGCCAGATTCAGCCCAATTGTCTTCTAAATCCCAGCCCGCGGACGGTCTGGGAACCAGCATGTTTTGCATGAGTAGAATGTGCCCCTTTATTTCAAATGCATCTCTGGGTTATTTGTGGGGCTAGGAATTCGTTCATTCCACACACACACCCCCAGAAAAAATATAGTTGGGCCCCCCCCCACCAGGTCTGAGGGACGTGGCACCGGCCCCCTGCTGAAAAAGTTTGCTGACCCCCTGTATTAGGTAGTCTATTGCCCTGAATATGCAGGAGGAGGAGGAGAGAAAGAGACAAACAGCAGAGACAGGTTTGCAACCTTATACATCTTCCTTGCCAATGTCATTGTGGGAAGTAAGGGGACTAGATGATTATGTACACAATGAGATAAGCAGACAGAACAGAGAGAGGGAGATTGTTGAGGAAGCTTTCTCCCTTTCCCCAATCTCCTGGTTGCTAAATGTGGCATAGTTCATAGCCTGGCAGATGGAACAAGGGTGGAGATGACAAGAACCCTAAAACAGCACAGCCACTGCCACTGCCCACTGAATGTACAGCCAGGGTGATACTGCTGTGTTTACTCAGGAAAAAGCCTTATTACATTCAGTGGGACTTACCTCTGAGTAGACATGGACACATTCGTCACATTAATACGTTTTGTATGCGTTATAAGCATAGAACACCAGATGGTACCAGAGAGCAAAAAGGAGTTTATAGTAATTTTTACATAGGCTTTTTTATTTATTTTGTTGTAACGATTTCTGACTTATTTATAGCGTTTTTAACCTGCATCTAGATCCACCCATGTGTAGGACTGCAGTTTACATTAACAGGTCACACAGTCTTCCGAGTCTCTGCCCACTAAGTTTATGTCTCTACTAGGAGTTGCACCAGACATCTGATACCTGAGGTATCAGAACATCTTAGCATCAGATTAATACCTGCTATTCCATGAACTAGCTTTCTTAAAAAATCAAGCCTCTCCTCAAATGTCTAGTGCACAAACAGTGTATGTATGTGTGTGTTATAATATATATATATATATTATATATATATATGCCTGAGGGCAGGTAGGCAGGTAATTGAAGAGATTAGTTTAGCACTATGAAAAGGGAAATCCTTTGAAAACATTTTGTTTACAAACACAGTGGAGACCACTGGGTGGTATTCATTTAAGTTTTACTGAGAGTTAAAAGGTAAAGGGTAAAGGGACCCCTGACAATTAAATCCAGTCGTGAATGATTCTGGGGTTGTGGCAGTTTGTATAGGAGAATCCATGCAAGGACACCCAGCAGACAATTTTTCATACATACAGTCCTCTGCTACTGTCATTTACATGTGGAAAGGTATAATGGCTTAGCTCCCCAAAATGAGATTGTGGGCACTTTGGTGGTTCTGCTGCTTCCCTGCACTGAGCAAAGCCATGGTTTGACCTAGAGATAAGGGCAAACGGGGCTGATGTCTCCCATGGTCTTTCACAACTTGCTCTTCTTTAGCGTTCCTCTTTAAATGGGGGGGGGAGGGTGAGTGAAATAAATTTCACTTCATTAAAGAGGTAATAATAATTCCTGAAAGTAGAGGATTTGTGAAAATGAACTGACATACTGATGGCAAACTTGGCTTGATAGCAATCAAGTTTGATTTCAATCAAGCCTGACTCATTAAGACATGTTTTCCTTTTTACACACTACCATTTCTCATTTCCTTTCTTCATTCACCTATTCAAATGCAGCAATCACATTTGCATGTATTATGGAAGCTTCTTCTTTTCAGACAAATATGAAAGCTTAATATCACCCCTGGAGCAGTTCCACTTGACTTGCATTACACAACACATGGAAGGAGGAGGATATTTGCCTTTATTATTATTATTAGTAGCAGTAGTAGTAGTAGTAGTAGTTTATTAATGTTTGGGCCATAGGCCATTCACCCATAAGGTAGATGGGTACAGTATGGAAACCAGTAGTATAAAATACTGCACAACATGTCATTACTACCTAGAATCATGTATAAAACCGACATCTTGTGTTCCACAACACATGGGAGTAGGAGGATATTGGCCATTTTATTATGACCACATGAATGCCAATTAAACAATTATAAGTTTCCTTGCGTTTCCTAGGTATCAGCTTGAGCACAGCAAGCAAGCAGGCTGTGAAATTATCCTACTGAGTACGGTGTACACTTAATGCAGTGCCATTTTTTTAAAGTCCTTCAGCAACCAGATAGCAGAGAAAAAGCCACTTATGCATTCAGATTGTATTAAGCTTTCAAGGCTACATGAAATGCATCTTTTTGCCACCTGGACACATAACAAGTCAAACTTTTTGCCCTATGCCATACATATACAGGAACAGGATTTCCTGTGCTGTTTTCAAACCCTGCTTGATATTTAAAGAACCGCATCATATTTTCAGGTAATTATCAAGAACTGAAATTACTTCCCAGTTCCCAGATTAGGTTATGATTCTCACAGCTTCCTCTTTCGTGCCACCTGTTCATTTAATAGGGTGCTCTAAGCCCAGCAAAGCACATTTGTCACAATACAATTACAGCTCTTCTTATTGTTAACATATCGTTGCAATAGCTTTGTCAGGCGCTTCCATCTATTCATGTTCTGAGAGAGACTCTGAAAAAAACAGTAGGACAGCTAAATATGCTGTGTACTGCTCACAATAGGTACCATGACTGTGAGTTTTTTTGGGGGGGGGAATCTCCTAAAATCTTGTCAGTTTTAATGATTTATGACGTTTGCCACCCATGCCTGCAAAGGAACAGGTTTCAGACAGAAGGACCATTGAGTCACTGGCAAACACCACCGCTCGGTGCCTTTTGAAAAATCTGCACAGTTACTGAAATGAGATCCTTCGGGTTTCTCCATGGTAACCCCCCTGTTGTTTCACTTTGTTGACAGTGGAAGGACTGAAAGTAGCGGAGATTGAAAAGTGTAAGAGTGATATTAAAAAGATGAGGGATGAAATGGCAGCGAGAAGCACCAGGTAAGTTCTGCTTTTCTTTTTCTTTGGTCTTTGAGGAAAGCAGCCTCCTCAGGGAGATTCCTGCATTAAGACTCTTCCAGTAAGCTTACTTGGAAGTAAATCACATTGAGTTCAGTGAGGTTTACTCTCCCAGGTAAGTATGAATAGAATTGCAGCCTAATAAGCTAATTTGTAATGCTTGGTGGTCTGGGTGGTTGTTGTTGTTGTTTTTAAAAAGCTGTATAGTACAACAGCATGTAGTATTATGAGTTGCGGGGGGGGGGGGTAGAATGCAAGATCCTTCTAATTCCTAGATCCAGCATGGATTCCATTGCTGGTATAAGTCTGGTAATGGTCTGCTAAGTATGAGTCATTGAGGGAACAAAGGTAGTGTCTCTGTGCTGGAGAACAAATGGGTGGGCCTCCCTCTCTCAACTGTCTGTTTGTTAGAAAGACAAACAGCCAGAGTGAAGAGTTGCGTGATGTGAGCTAGAAGCTGGGTGACAAAGCTGCAGGCTGGAAAGTCAGAGAAAGAGAGCCATGGCTGATTTCTGCCTGGAATCCAAGGCTGTGGCTATTGGAGAAGCAAGACCTTCTTGGGGTGTTAATGCTGTGAGCCCCTCCATCGTCGGCTCAGGTTGTATATATGTTTAAATAAACTATTTATCGAAGAGACACCACAGTCTCTGCTGTGCTAAAAGGAACCATGGGACCTGGATAAGCACCAGGAACCCCTGGAATCTCGCACCACTCGGATTGATGGTGGTGTGCAACAATACATATATATGAATGATACTTGTTTTATTTAAACAGACATGGCGACTTAATGGTTAAACGAGCTCATGCCAGATGACTGGAAAAATAACTCTCTTAGAGAGATTAACATCTTGGTTTCCCTATGTTTACCCATCCGGTAATAAAGAATTCTGGCCTTAGTTTTACGCGTAGAACAAAAACTTATTCTGCCAAGAAAACATTTGTTTGGTAAGAGGCTCTCTTATTTTAAACAGACCTGCTCAGATATGAAATGTAATCTGAGGAAATATCACAATATACACACAGCAACTCCTCTTGTTACGGTCTTGTACTATGCAAGGATGTGCATGCTATAGTTTAACACCAAAATGAGGTACCGTATATACTCGAGTATAAGCCGACCCGAATATAAGCCGAGGCACCTAATTTTCCCACAAAAACCTGGGAAAGTTTATTGACTCGTGTATAAGCCGGTTCACCTTTGCTGCTGTGGAGGAGGAGGAGGAACAAGCAGCCCGAAAGCAGCCCTTCGGGCTGCTCCTTCCTCTTCCTCCTTTGCCGCTGTGGAGCTCACCCCGTCGCGGGGATTCGAACCACCATTCTTCTGATCGGCAAGCCCTAGGGCTCTGTGGTTTAACCCACAGCGCAATGTTCCCTTGTGTTATACAGAGAAGGCTGGGATCCTGTCCTGTTTAAGCAGGAGCCAGGGAAAGTGAGCACCTGTGGGGTTTTAATACTTCCTTAACTGATAGGCTTTCTGTCTTCTGGGGTCTAAAGTTTGCATTTATGTGAGCAGTTCAGGAATGGAACAAGCTGCCTGGGGAGAGTAAAGAACTGCCATTCTTGTACGCTTCTTAAGGAATGGTTGACTGGGGTGAGTGGGCGACAGCGGCACGAGTGGAGAGAAAGGGCTTCTTTCTCACCACCCCCACCGCCTGCCTCACTCGAGTATAAGCCGAGGGCAGCTTTTTCAGCACAAAAAATGTGCTGAAAAACTAGGCTTATACTCAAGTATATATGGTATTTCCTTTTCAGCGGAAGAAGCTTGTCTGCTAATCTGATGCGTTACCAAGTTTGGAGCTGCAATTAAAGCAGGAGCTGCAGCAATCATAGCTTGTAATGGCAGGCCGCAGCAGCTGGGACATTTCAGCTTCGCTGTCGCTGACACATTAGAGCAACCATGTCGGCAGCCAATACTGTACATGATTAAAGTTGTTTAGAAAAGAATAGAAGAAGTTCAGAAGGCTGGTACTGAACTGCTGGGCAAAGGCATGACAGCATTGCAAAATTCAGCCCGCTTAACTGTCCAAGCTTCCCCTAGGAAAACCTGGGAATTATAGTGCTGTGATGTGGTCCATGCTCACAATGCAGAGGGTGCTTAACGAGTTCTTCATGTCATCAGTGATGCAGGCGGCTTTTGCTAAATTGTTACTTGTTTATATCTCACTATAGAGCTGGAATGGACAATTTCAGTTTCTCTCGCTTTCTTACTTCTCCAATCTTGAGTTCTCCACATTTCTTCAGCAATATGCTTTTTTCTGTCATTAAAAAAAAAAATCCTCACAAAAATCTGTCAGTGGTTTGGGGCAGATTTATTTATAAACACATCTAATATAAATATTTTGCAAGCAGCTTTTACTGATATAATGCATTTGTGTATGCTACTTTCACTAATTTAAGCATTTTTCTGTGCATTTCCCCTAATAAATGCATGTTTGTACATTTTGGTTGGAGAATGATGTCATACAATATGGAGAAATGTGAATTTTGAAGGGCAACTGTGTTTTGGTTAACATATTGGTTTGAGAAGTGCAAATTAGCTACTGTCTCATTCAAAAGCAAATAAAATTATATTTCTCTCTCATCCCTACTAAAGAGGTACATGTGTGTGTTTGATCTGGAGAAGAAGTCTTCAGTTTTCCCCTTTTGGACGCTGACTTTTTCTCACCACCTGTTTCTCCCTTGTTGCTTTTTTCCCAGAAAGAAAGAAACTAATAATGAAGTTGCATCTGTTGTTAATATTGTCTACTAAACTCGACTACTCTAAAATTCTAAAACCTGGCTACTTCATGATTCCACCTCATAGTTCCCCTAAACCTTCTTCCTCCACAACTTCTTTCATTTGCATCAGTATTTCCAGGGCTTACACAGTTGAGTCACTTACATTTTGTATTTATTAAATAACAAAGCCTGTAATTCTGAGAGGCCCCAAAGTACAAGCAGTGCGCCTCCTGAAAATTACTGACAGGATGCAGGACGGGGGAGTGGGGAGTGAGAGAGATGTAATAAGCAGGTCCATGAGGCAGCCGCATCTGAGGGGCACCTCTGTGGGAACACCCACCCACCAACCCATACCACTGCCGCCAATGAAGTGAGGAGAAGCAGCTGTGGTGGCTTCCGGGTTTCAGCAAGATATTGTGAGAGGCCTCCACAAGCTCTCTCTGAGGAATACCTCCAGCTCTTACTGAATATGTAAGCAGCCACACAATCCCAGTAGGAGAGGTTTCAGGTGGCAAAATGGGATGAGCTGCCCCTGGTAATGAGAACAGTGTCAGGAACATTGAGCATCTGTTGAGGCCTTCACCCTGGAGCTCCCTGCCACCCTCTCCTTCTTGTTGTCACTGCCTTTTCACCTGCCTTCTCTGAGAAAGTGATTGGTGAGTGGTGGAAGAAAGAGTGCGGCAGCCTCCCCTTGCCTTGCCTTCTCTGTCTAGGTGCAGGTTGGACTCAAAGGGAGAGGGGATGCGGATGGGCAGGAGCAACATCAGGAGGAAGGAGTCAGGTATGAGCCTCTTGTACATGGACCCCACAGAATATGGACCCCACACTGGACAATACGCTGAGAAAAGAGGTCACTAAGTGACTGAAAGTGAACATGGGATATAAGAGAGGCTGCACCACAGGAAAAAGCAAGGGAGCTGCTAGACTGATCCAGGAGACAAGTCTTTTGCACCTAAAAGGGAGGGGCATCCTTTCCCCTTTCATTCAAAACACCGAATCAATAGCCACAGGTTTGGCATTTCATCCAGAACATAAATCTAGCTGGTTATTCTAAGTAGCTAGAAGAAGAGCCTTCCTTTGCAAAGATACACACGATTGCAGCTGATGTTCCTTCACCCCTAATTATTACCTGTCAAGTGGAGCGTAATTTCAGCTGAGATTCTACTGGTTCAACTTGTACTCCACCAACCTTCTTGAAGCTTTGAGAGGGTGAATAAGCCAAAGTGCTCACATTTGTCATACAGCATGTTCACTTCCTCAGCTGAACTCTAGTACAGTATAGAAAACTTTAGTCGCAGCAACAAAACCTGTTTCTGTTTTCACAATCCAGATTTCCAGCCTGGTTCTGAGGTGTTTAAATGGGCACATCTTGGGGGTCTGGTCTGACAATGGATGATGGCACACAATACCTTCCCCCAAACTGGCCACTTCTGAGTATTTCTATAATCCACTGGGCCTTTTGCTTAAAAAAAAAAAATGATGCTGCGTCTGACAGCAGGTATAATTTTGCTTTCAGGAAAAGGTGTTAGCCTATGCCCCTCTAAATGGCATCCACTTTACACTCACTTTCACACTCCATCTTTTCTTCCCATTTCACAAAGATCAGTGTAAAACACTGGCCATATTCTCCTCTCAGCTCCCCACCTTCACAGTAAAGACCACATTCTTAAAACATCACAACTTCTAAAGTTTGCACTGTATCCTACCCGCTGCCATTTCCAGCCTAAGCAGATTGCTTTTTCATTAGCAGCTGGGCCTGAGACATCGCAACAAACCTTGTCAGTATACTCCAGATTGCTGGGGGCCTTTCATTTATTCCGTTGCATGAAAAGAAAAGCATGTGCTCTGTGTGTGGCCTTCGTCCTGAAGGAAGACCTCAGTAGAATTTACTGATTAAAATTACAAGTAGCTTTGAGTTTCCTAGGCAACAGTGGCTCCAGCTGTTTGAAGTGACGACATAAGCCAATGTTGACTTATTGCAGAAGGGTCTTGATCCTTGAGCTGCTAAGCAAATACTCGTACCAAGAGTTGGACAGAAAGACTTGAGGATTCGTTTTTCTATTTTGGATTCTCTTGTTCTGATGCTCTCTCAGTTTTATTTAATGCATCTGCGCTCTAATTGGGGAAGGGAGATTCAGTTTACATTTAAAGGTGAACCTAATTCACTATTTTTGAAACAATATTCAAACCAAAACACAGCCATCCTTTGGATTCTACACTTCTCCAAATTTTGCATTTCAGTTCTCCAGCCAAGAATGCATATATGCATATACTAGGGTAAAGTTTTTCTTTTTAAATGATTACTTTAAAGGGCATATTCAATGGGCCTTAAAGATAAAGGTAAAGGGAAGAAGAAGAAGATGATGATTTTGGATTTGATATCCCGCTTTTCACTACCCGAAGGAGTCTCAAAGCGGCTAACATTCTCCTTTCCCTTCCTCCCCCACAACAAACACTCTGTGAGGTGAGTGGGGCTGAGAGACTTCAGAGAAGTGTGACTAGCCCAAGGTCACCCAGCAGCTGCATGTGGAGGAGTGGAGACGCGAACCCGGTTCCCCAGATAACGAGTCTACCGCTCTTAACCACTACACCACACTGGCTCTCCATGACCATTAAGTCTAGTCGCGGATGACTCCGGGGTTGCGACACTCATCTCACTTTATTGGCCGAGGGAGCCGGCGTACAGCTTCTGGGTCATGTGGCCAGCATAACTAAGCCACTTCTGGCAAATCAGAGTAGTGCATGGAAACGCCATTTACCTTCCCGCCAGAGCGGTACCTATTTATCTATTTGCACTTCGTGCTTTCGAACTGCTAGGTTGGCAGGAGCAGGGACCGAGCAATGGGAGCTTACCCCATCACAGGGATTTGAACCGCCGACCTTCTGATCAGCAAGCCCTAGGCTGTGTGGTTTAACCCACAGCACCACCGCGTCCCCATATGATGCTATATTAGTGTAATTAGCATTCAAAATGCATTACATTGGGGGAAAGTGCTTTGCATACATGAGCATACTAATGCAAATTGCATACAAAAACATACATATTAGAAGAAATTCACACTGGAATCCTGAGATTCTCATGAGGACTTAAAAAAGAAACTGATGTGGAAAAATGAGAAACTTTGAGAAACTGAAATTGACAGTTGTCTCTATCCCTGGCCCTAACAAACAGAAGATGACAAAGTTGCCAACTGCCCACTAGGTTCTAATCTGACCAAAAGCCCTAGTATGCCTTCAAGGGGCACATGACAGGCAGAAATTTGAGCTGTATGCAGTATGTCCCTCTCCCTCAGGTTTGAGATGTGGTGATGTGGAAAGCTGTGCCTTATAGAATTTCAGTCTCATAATACAGGAAAAAGTCAGGAAACCCAGAGAACAAATGACATTACTCTACTTTTCTATAGTAGACTACATTCCAGTAGGCTAAATTTCAGCCACTTAAAAGTTAAAGAGGTTTCTACACACACAGCACATCTCTGTGTCCTCTGTCTGGACTTGCAAGAGGCATTATCACAGTTCAGAGATACTGTACATTCCTGCCAGGCAAAAGCACCACGAGGACGTGGAGCAGGGCTGGTGAGGGGTGTGGCCTAAGGGGAAGGGGTGTGGCCTGGGAAAAGTTCAAAGAGCTAGAGACCTGTAGTGTCCACATTGGCCCCTTGACCTGAGATTCCTCATTGTTATATTAGGAATAAGTCCTACTGAACTCAGTCACTTATTTTCGAGTGGAAGTGCATAGGTTCGTGCAGCATGTGCTATAATGTAAGTATACATCCACTGGCGGAGGAACAGGGTGCAAGGGTAGTGCATCGCCCGCAGCGGCACATCCCAGTGGGGTGCCATCGTGGCTGCCCCCCCCATGCTGGGTGCCACACCCCCGCAGGCTGCATGCCATGCCCCCAGGACACGTGCCACACCACTGGGATGCACGCCACCACCACCCCCGCTGCTCTCTGCCACACACCCCACCAGAGATTGAAGCTCCACCACTGTATACGTCTCTTGGTTTTTATGGTATTTTAGAATTTTTCCTGCATGCTCAGCATGGGTTGACCATGTTTTTCCTGTAATGCTTAAAGGGCATTTTCATGTCTGAAAATACCTGGTAGAAACATCTCCCAAGAGCTTGGAACCCTTATGAATGGATGTGCAAATTCCCTTCATATACGACATTACAGGAGAAGACGCGGTTGATCTAGAGTGTCAGTGTAATGTGTGGAAATGGCCAGCTTTCTCTAGATGGTGTCCCATGGTTTCAAATACAGTATAATAGTATTTTGCACGGCTGCAGCATTTCTGATTTTGCTTTGTGGATCCAAAGGTGAAAACCGTTTGGTTGGTGGGTATTGAAAATCTATCTCACGCGATAGTAGACGTCAAAGGAACTAGTTTATTCATATTTACTTGAAAATATATATATATATAAGGTAAAGAGGGCTGGGTTTTGTTTTCTTTACACAGGACCAACTGCCCCTGTAAATACAGCTTCCTGGATGAGAGCAAGAGGCTGGTGCCCCGAAGGGATGTTCCATCCTATCCCAAGGTACACTGCACACATAAGTTCAAAATACTGTACTGTTTTACAGAGCAGATAATCACGTTAGTTAAAATATAATTTCCATCCCTTGTTTATTATGAGAACATTTTCTACTCAAATGCTACCTAGATTTTCTCCATAAAATCTCTTATTAAAGTTTCCATTTACTTTGCTACGGGTGATGGTTAGATTCCATTGCTCCCATGCTTATATAAATATTTAAATCAACAAATTATTATTATTCTATTATCATTATTATTATTTGTTAAATTTGTATACTGCCTTCATTCAAATATTTTAGGGCCATCCACAGCATAAAATGCAGAATAAAACATAACAACAACAACAAAACTTTCCCATCACCCCTCCCACAAACACTTTTAAAGGGACAAATCAATTACAAGTCACATATCTATGAAAGAAGGTTTCCCGATTGATTGATTTTTTCCCAAAAAATATATGTTGAGTTCCTATTCCAAGCAGTATGTTTGGGCTGATAGATACTCAATGGGGTACGTTTCATCATACTTCGAAGTGGTAAGGAGACACACACTTGCTATTTTTTTGAGAACTGAGGCACTTGAAAGACACATTTGGCATCACATCTCGCTTGGCCCTAATGCTATATTTTTCAAGCTCCTTGTAGTTACTTCATGGTGAGGGGAAGGATCAAGGGCGCAGTGTCGGTTGTCAGTGCCTAGGGTGGGTGTGGTTGCGTACGTTTGTGTGCCGGGTGGGGGGGGGCCCAACCCTCACTGCCACCAGAGCGACCCCACCTCCACTGGAGCAAAGTGGGGTCATACTGACTGGCCCCCTGCTTTACAGCCCTTGGTGGATGGAGATGAGCACTGGACCAGGCTGTGCTAGGACATCTGGTTCATGCCCCCACAAAAATTTTGTACCTTGGAACCATAGCCCCCCTGTGCCCCCCCACTAAGCCCCTAGGACAGACAGTGCAAAACCTCGAAGACACTGTTATAATTCATATATTTGGGGGTTGTTGCCTGAACTACGCCCTCAGTTAGCTCTGGTTCAAATGAAATCCCGCGTAGTGAGTAAGTTAGTTACCGGTACTTACTTATTGAATTTCTTGAGCTGAGTCATGAAGATGGGTGGCCTACAAGAGAAAATATGAAGCGGGTGTTGTTGAGAATAGTATTTCATAACAATGACTCATTTTCTCTGCAGTACATGCTTTCACAAGAGACAATAGAAGCTCTTAGGAAACCAACCTTTGACGTCTGGCTATGGGAGCCCAATGAGGTAATGCTGCCCCATGGAGACAGATTCACCCTCATTCTGTAAATGTTTCTTCTGTGGGACACTTATGAGCATTTGAGAACTGGAACCTAGACATGGTTGTTAAAGATTGCTAGAATGAAAAACGTACAGATAAATACAAAATGCTCTTCAAAGAAATGAAAACTCTAAGAAGGCTTATTCGATAAATAAATGCATCCTAAAAAATGCTAAGCACTGGAACTAATCAGAGCAGCAGAGCATGTGAAAAGTACCATAATGTGAGTAGACACCTACTGTATCTCAAAACCAGGTCCATTCACATAATAAACAATAGGTAAAGCAGGAATTTCTTCAGACAGCAGATAAGCAAAAAGCACAATTACTAATCCAATCCGTTTGGTTTTTTTACCTTAATGTGGTTCAACTAAGAATTCTATAACAGAGGTCTTTCCCATTATCGTTTGTACTTTGAAGTATACTTGGATTTGAGAATGTCTTTTCACCCAAAAGCCTTTCTATAGCTAATTATGGACTACAAAAAAGTGACTCACTTTCCAAATGAAAAGGGAAATCTGATTTGTACTAATTTGAATAAAAAGTTGGCTTCAGGCAATCAATGAAAATGAAAAGTCTGTATATTATTTTCACTGTATTTTATTTTTAAGGCTTGTTAGATTAGTGCATTTTGCCGTATTTGTTGTTGTGTTTCTAACCCAAATGACTCTGTGATGAATTTACAAAAGGAGCTATGCTGGCTGATCATCAGAATGCAAACAACTAATGGAAAAGTGGAATGTGCAACATTTTTATTTTTAAGCTCTGCAAAACTGATGTAGCAGCTTCATCTTATTTGTTCATGTCTTTCTAATTGCCATGAGTTTGCAGGAGGATCAGTTTGCTGTGACAATTCCCCTGTGACAATTCTAGTTAAACAAAGCTGTCTCTCTTTTTTATGACATATTTTCCAAAATGGTTGGGGGGGGATGCAATTGCATGTGGATTTTTAGATACAAACATAGAAAACAGAAAAAAAAACATTTTACGAGATTGTCTTATTGGTGGTACAGACAGCAAATCACATAATTAGATACAAGTTGCTAGTAACACAACATATGTCATTTTTATGCTCAGGAGCAATTGCAAAAGCCATTATGTGAACAGTGTCACAGCCTCATTTGGATAGGTTCACCTTTTTGTTTATTTGAAGTTTATATGGGGTGTTGCAGTTCACGTTACCACTTTCCCAGGTTTGTGTGGTGCATTTTTAAAAGTGTTATAAATCACAGCCCTGTTGCATCATTACAGTGCAAAGCAAGAACACAACAGTCTTAAGAATTAGCCCTTTGCATTCTACCTCCCTCTAGCCCTCCTAAGGATATAAACATACCGGTAGTAGTGTCGCCTCTGATGGACTGCAGGGAAGGAGATGTACTTTCAGCTCAAATGCTGGCTGACCAGAATTCAGCACTGAGAAAAAGAAAGACATGGCCTATGTTTGTTGTCTTAATATACTTTTTTCCTTGTGTATGTGCTGGTTGTGCAGCTACACAGCTATGTTTGCTGTATGGAGAATGCAAGGTTAAAGAAACTACAGGAAGACACCCAAGTATTAGGCAAGGCTCGGCTTAGAATGCTTGTTGCCAACTGCTATTTTCTCTGCTGCTGTTCTTCTTTGCACTTAGAGCAGTAACCCTCCAGACGTTGCTGAACTACAAACTCTCATCAGCCCTAGCAAGCATCAGCAATGCCCAGGGATGGTGGGAGTTGTAGTTCAGCAATATCTGGATGCCCAAAGGTTCCCCACACCTGACTTACTGAGTATGAGTCAAAGTCTCCATAGAATTTGCAATGGATTAATGAGCAAAATGAATTATAGGTTTTTATTTCGTGCAGCAAGTGATTGGGTTTGAAATCTTGGTCCTTTGGTCACAAATGAAGCTAAAGTAGGAATTGCTCAGTCTGCAGAGCACGAGACTCTTAATCTCAAGGTTGTGGGTTTTGCCACCTTGGGCAAAAGATTTCTGCATTGCAGGGGGTTGGACAAGTTGACTTTCATGGTCCCTTCCATATGTACAATTCTATTATTCTCTTCCATTAAAAATAAGAAATAGTGTTGCCTCAATTTTTTATAGATACGGGATTGTATCCTCTGAAATGGTTAGATTTCATTCCTAAGGGCTTTGAGTGAACAATGTATCATTATGTTTTTAAACCTCAATTTTTGGCCTCATAGATAATGACTTGTTCATCTAGAGCAGGCATAGGCAACCTTCGGCTCTCCAGATGTTTTGGCCTACAACTCCCATGATCCCTAGCTAACAGGACCAGTGGTCAGGGATGATGGGAATTGTAGTCCGAAACATCTGGAGAGCCGAAGGTTGCCTATGCCTGATCTAGAGATTACCCAATGAATTCACAAATTAAGCATCCCATTTCTAAATTCAGCATTCTAGATGAATTCAGCAGTGCTTTTAAGTCACAGACTTAAGTGTCTGATGTGTTTGTGATGTACACTAGTGAAAATAATGTAATAACAGGAGAATTCTTTCTTTTCCTCCAGATGCTGAGTTGCTTAGAACATATGTATCATGATTTAGGATTAGTGAAAGACTTTAACATCAACCCTATCACATTGAAGCGATGGCTGGTAAGATTTAAAGAGCAACTTGTATGGGATTTAAAATATTTGTGATTTTTTTAAAAAAAATATGCATGTAGTCTCATATATTCAAAGATTTTTTTAAAGAGTGTAAGCAGAGTATAACAAACACATGCCCAACACATAAAGTATAGGATTGCCATTCTGACACCATCCAATACAGATATCAGTCAATCCCTTCTTTAAACAAAAAACTAAAATAAGCAACCCAATAAACAGTTGTATCCAAATTAAAATGCCTGGTGTCAAGTGGCAACATTTATTATTAGTATCAACAATAATAACAACAACTATAAGCTTATCATCAAAGTATGACTTGTTTATCTGAAATGTCTCATATGCCATTCCATTTCTCACATCAATTTGCATCACCTTTGCTTTGAGCTGTATCCATTAATTAAACTTAGCTTGCATTTGCAACAACATCCAAATGAGCTGAAAAATTATTCAACAATTATACTACCTAATGAGCAACTTTATAAAGATAAGAAATAATACCTGCCTGCGCACTGTCTCACCAGAGTGGTGCATGCTCTGGTTATCTCCTGCTTGGACTACTGCATTGCGCTCTATGTGGGGCTACCTTTGAAGGTGACCCAGAAACTGCAATTAATCCAGAATGTGGCAGCTAGACTGGTGACTGGGAGTGGCTGCTGAGACCATATAACACCGGTCCTGAAAGACCTACATTGGCTCCCAGTACGTTTCTGAGCACATTTCAAAGTGTTGGTGCTGACCTTTAAAGCAGTTAACGGCATCAACCCAATATACTTGAAGGAGCATCTCCACCCCCATTGTTCTGTAACCAATAAAGTTGTGGCCTAAATTCACCCATTAACCTAAAATGCTGGTGTTGTCCATGTGTTTCATTATTCAGCAAATGGGGGAGGGCTCGGAGCCTTGACATGCAATATCATGGAAAGGAACAAAATGAGTGCACAACTTGGTCTTTTCATCAATATTCAAACTCTTAACCTACATGGTGGAGGTCACAATGCCAATGGGAGGGGGGGAGTCCAAAACTGAGAAAAACAAAAAAGTGAGCACAGCCGCAACAGGGGAGAGGGGAGAAGAAATAAGAGGAAGAGTCAACCTTTTCCTTATTTCTGCAGTGCCCAGCCACCGTATTTTTCACTCCATAAGACGCACCTAAACATAAGACGCACAAGTTTTTTAGAGGAGGGAAAGGGGGAAAGCCCCGGTTTTTTTTTTTAGGATCAGCTCAAAGTTGTGCAGCTTCTTTTGCAAAGAGGGAAAAAGCCACGTTTGAGGGGGGTCAGCTCACAGTTGTGCAGCTCCTTTTGCCAAAGGGGGAAAAGCCTCATTTGGGGGGATCAGCTCACAGTTGTGCAGCTTCTTTAGGAAAGGAAAGGGAGCCGTTTCTACAGTTTTCAGACAGATAATCTAATCAGCCAGTCACATGTCACTGGGGAGACAAACAGCCTCCTCTACTGAACATTCAACAATGGAGGCCTGGGCAAGGGGGGGGGCAGAAGGGGAGCCTTATCTCTCTCCCAATCGCTGGCTGATCAGCTGTTCAGCGGCTTCCTTTCAACATTCCCTTCTCTCTTTGTATATAAAAGAGCGCAATCTGCTTTTGGGCCCTGGGCAATTCAGCTCCAGGGAGCACCATTCGCTCCATAAGACACACAGATATTTCCCCTTACTTTTTAGGAGGGAAAAAAGTGTGTCTTATGGAGCGAAAAATACGGTACCTTATTAGCATGGCATGGGCTTGTAAAGCACAGATTCCAAGGGGCTAGAATTATAGCATCAAAGTGTTGGTTGGGAGGATTAAATACCAAATGCATGTTTTCCTTATAAATTTCTCCCTTTTTGTTTTTAGCTGTGTATTCATGACAATTACAGAAACAATCCATTCCATAATTTTCGACATTGCTTCTGCGTTACCCAGATGATGTACAGCATGATCTCTCTCTGCAGTCTCCAGGTGTGTCTTTCTCTGGCTGCATTGGCTTCCTCTCTCTCTAGTTCCCCACACACATTGTGAAATCAATAGTCTTCTGCCTGTAATAATGTATTTTATCCAAAAGTAATGGTTGTTGATTATTAAAAGACATGTAGTTGTGCCAGGGAAACTACCATTCTTAATCTGTTTGCATTTGAGAGGAGTACCAAAGGGTGAATGAAATGAGTTGGGATCGCTAGGTAGGTAGAGCATGAGACTCTTAATCTCAGGGTCATGGTTCGAGCCCCACTTTGGGCAAAACATTCCTGCATTGCAAGAGGTTGGACCGGATGGCCTTCATGGTCCCTTCCACCCTACAATTCTATGAACTGAAACAGAGATAGAAATCTTGGCAAGTGCAGGAGTTCCTGAATATGTAAACCTGGAATGCTCCATGAGAGGTTGTAGGCCCACAGCATAATTCTGATTGGGCTCCACACCTTACTGAAGTCCCCACCAGGTTTGAAATACATTTAACTCAGTGCTTCCCCACCTTTTTTTGGCCATGCCCCACCTAAGCATCTCTAAAATTCTGATGCCCACCCCCTGTGAACTCCTATTCATGTGGAGGAAGCCTAAAGGCCATTCACTGTTATTCTCAAATCGCCCACCCTTAAAAATCAAATTGCCCCCCTGTGGGGCGTGTGCCCCACCTTGGGAACCACAGATTTAACAAGATGATACCCCAAATGCATGATTGCATTGTATGTGTTTTGAGAGAGAGAGATTTTTAAAATGGCAGCAGTGGTGGACCCTGATCCAAATTAGAACCTGCCCTGTGCCATTTTCCCCAATGAACACTGCCCCCTAGCCACTGCTTGTGCCCATAGCTGTTAACTCCCAAGACAAATAGCAAAAGCGATCCCATTGCACTGTCCAACTTGGAATCAGGGCTCCCCCTGCAGCTGCTTTTTAAAAAATGACAATACTATGGCATATTTAACTTATCTATCTTGGCTTCCTCTTCCATCCAGCTTCAGTGTGGACAAAGTGCCTTAACTTCTTCTTGCACCTAAGTCGGAGGAAGGGATACCAAGGCGGTACTTCTGCCCTTGCTGAAGTTGGTAGGAAGGTAAAGGCAAGGAACTTTGGCCTTCATGTCATCCTCCCCTGTACAGGAAAACTGGCAATGGTGTCTAGCTAGTGATGATCCAAACCTGAACAGCTTGACTGTGGGTGGTCTTTCCCCTCCCTATCCGTTAGACACAATATTAGGAAACTGACCCTTGGTAATATAAGCAATATTTGCTGGGTGGTGGTCAAATTTTCATAGACAGATTAAGTGGCCTATAATCAAGACAACCAACAGCAGTCGGTGGCTGAAATCAGCTGGCATTATTTATTCAAGTAGGCCCTGGTTGTTATCCCAAGCAAAGAATAGACCCTAAGCCATTATTCTTCACATTTCTCTTCCAAGCTCAAGTAGTGCATGAAATGCCCAAATAAATAGCTTTTTTTATAATTAACACAAATCTTGGCATAATTTCTTACAAGCTGAGAAACCTTTGACTTTAAATTAAATTCACCCACTATTGTGCAAACTCCAATTTCTCTATTCCATCCTGTGTTAATTATGCATCAGAGGCAGGGTTGAATACTTCACTGTTGTCATCATTATAGATTTAGTCTAAGTTGCAATACATGCAGTTATTAAAACTGTGTGCTGAACCCTAGTTAGAACCGCACATTTTGAAATGTTAGATATGATTTATTTATTGTTAAAGCTGTTTGAATTTATGAAGCTGCATTTTCTTCTTCTTCCTGCTTAGGTAAAGCTTTCTCAAATGGATATCTTAATACTAATGACTGCATCAGTGTGTCATGATCTCGATCACCCAGGATATAACAACACGTATGTATCCTTTTTTTGTGTGGAAAGAATGATTACGAATGTAAAGCACTAGCAGAAAGTGTCCTGCTGCCCAGGGTAGTGTAATTTGTGAGTTTGGGCCCGTCACACACAAAAATTGGCAGAGTCACACCATCTTTGCCCAACATCAAAACATCAATGAAGACTGCTGCCCCCACTTCATGAATTCTCATGTCATATTTGACAGCGATGTTATAAAGAGGCGGCTGAACCTATAAATAACAGGTGGACAGACAGACAAAGCACTTTCCAAAATATATAGCAGATATTCGGGCAAATGCAGACCAAAACGAAAACCTGAGAAATTTCTGTTGGCATAAATGTTCTTGAGCTAGAGCTACCTTTAACATGCACCTGACAGGGTGGGCTCTGGATCAGAAAAGCTTATGCCACACATTGTTTTGTTTTTAAGGGTACCACAAAAACCCTCCAAGGTTTTGTTACAAGAGCAGACTAACACGACTATCCCTCTGGAATTTGTCTCATTTAAAAAAAGACTTCACTTGGATGTGAGGGAGGATCTCACATCTTTCAAATCCCACAAATTTAAAATTGCCTTCAAACTACAGATAAGCACCTTCCCTTTGGGCTGCCTGTGCATTCCTTTCTATGTGTTTCCTTCACACTAGGTACCAAATTAATGCACGGACGGAGCTTGCTGTGCGCTACAATGACATTTCCCCGCTGGAGAACCATCACTGTGCAGTGGCTTTCCAGATCCTTGCGCAGCCAGAATGCAACATTTTGTCCCACGTTGATAAGGAGCAGTTCAAACGGATTAGGCAGGTATGGGTCAGAAAGCTGTGGCAAAGTTCCTGTCAATGTGCATTATTGTCAGAGAGCATCTGCTGTTATTAATGAATGCCTGGGCTCGGGCATGAGACATGTGGAGCAAGCGTAAAGTACAGTGGTACCTCGGGTTACGAACTTAATTCAATCCGGAGGTCCGTTCTTAACCCAAAACCACTCTTAACCTGAGACGCGCTTTCGCTAATGGAGCCTCCCGCTGCCACCGCGCCACTGGTGCAAGATTTCCGGTCTCACTTCCGGCTGGCGACGCCCATAGCGGGTGGTCGGGGCTGCTTCGGCCTGCGAGGCGCCCGATCCATCCAGGGGGTTAGGAGCCCCGCAACCGCAAAGCGGGGCTCCGGTTGGGGTGCGGGAAGAGCGTCCCGCACCCTGGGCTCCCCGGCTGCGCCCACGGACGGCTCCGAACCCTTCCCTTGCCCCCCCTGTAAAGGGGGAGTGGGGGTGAAGGGACAACGGAGCCGGGCTTACGGGGATATGCCCCAACCGGGATGCAAATGCGGCGACAAAGCCCGCGGTGAGCGTCTTAGTTCTACCTTTGAAGAATGGAGCCAAAGGAACCCGGTGGTCGTGAGTAACTAATTTGACCAGAAATCAAGCTTTTGGAACGATCCGGGGGGAAGGAGAAAGGCAGCCTGCCTTCTTCCCTTCGAGTTAAAGAAGCTAACCAATTTGAGCAACTGCTGCTACAGGACTGCTACAATGTGCTTAAAATTGATACATGAGACTGGCAAACTTTTTCTTGGGAAGTAAATTAGTGGAAATATCTCCATTTAAAGTTGCGGTATCTGCCCTCCAGTTTAGAAAAATGGCGATGGACAGAGAGGCAGGAGTAGAAATTTGATACCCACTTCCTCCCCCTCTACCAGTATGCTGGGCTTCGTCCTTGAACTGGTACTGAACTCTGGACTAACGGACGAACAGAGGCTCACTGCTTTGAAGGTGGAACTGCTGTACAGGAAAGTCAAAGTCTTGTGTGGGGGTCTGAAAGAGAACCAATTGCCCACAGAGGAGGCTTTTAAAACTTTTAATACTTTGGAAGAAAGTCTTGCTAAAGAGCTGAGAGGATGTCTGGGAAGATGGAGAGAAATGAGTGAGCTACTTCGGAGAAGAAACTCGCCTTTTGGGGGTGGCAGCCCCAAGGCGACGGTAAGATTTGTTATATCCAGTCCCCGAGGTGTGAGCTCGGGGGCCAGGGACAGAGAATTATGGTTTTTACAAGAAGAAAAGGAATGCTACAAAGAACCGGAGAAGCTGAGAGACGACGAGATGGACATCCTGGAGCTCGTGGCAAGGAGAGCTTTGGACTGTGCCTGGATCTGTGGACGCTTGGAGAGGGAAGCCACAGGGAAATTCAGTGTTGAGGCCACCAGGAGAAGAATAATGGACAGAGGGGGTGTGGGGTGAAACACTAAGTAAAATTTGAAGTAGCCTGTCATGGAATTTTGAAATCGGAGGGTGAATACTGTCAACAATCTTTCTGTTTTATTTTTTGTTTGAATATGAAAGGAGATATTTTGAGTTACTATGTTATTAGCAGCAGTTTAAAGGATAGAAGAGATAGATATGATATAAATGATTGGGGAAGATTTCAATGGAAGAAGAATTACGATGAGATATTAATACGATGATGCATTGTTGGTTAAATGTTGAATATATAATTGTGTGTAACTATATAATTGAATTTGAATTTCAGGAGAAATGGTTATAAAATAGATTAAGGATATGAACTCGAAGGAGAAAGGGCAGGGGAAGTCAATGGTCAAGATATGGAAATAGAAATTTTCTTTTTAAAGAAAAGATGCAACAAGAAAACTTGACACTGTTTGTATTTGTTTTATCAATGTATTTGTTTTGTATTTGTTTAATTGTAGGTGTGGGTGTGGGTATATGTTGTTATAAGAAAAAGGTCAATAAATTCTTTATAAAAAAAAAAAGATTTCCGGTCTCATCCTGGGGCAAAGTTCTCAACCCGAGGTACTACTTCTGGGTTAGCGGAGTTTATAACCCTAAGTGTTTGTAACCCAAAGCATTTGTAACCTGAGGTACCACTGAATAGAGTGCCTATGAGCTTCTCCAGAGTGATTGAAACCATTTAATACCTTTACAACCAGACCCCCATAATCTATAATTAGGTCAAATTGATAGGCAGTCTTAAACCTCAGCATTTCTTATTTTAGAAATTAAGCATTGGTGGTGGTTTGAGAAAATAAGCCAAGCCTAGTGAAATAAGCACCTCCTGTATCATAGTCACAAACTGCTCCTTTACAGGTATATTGTGGTGTTCTGGTATTCTTGTGTTGATTCTTTAAAAAAAATGTACTTATAACTTTTTGTGAAGCTCTGAGAACCTGTTGAAGGGCAGGATATAAATAAAATAAAGGACGTGGGTAGCACTGTGGTCTAAATCACTGAGCCTCTTCGGCTTGCTGATTGGAAGGTCAGCAGTTCGAATCTGTGAGGCAGGGTGAGCTCCCATTGCTTTCTCCCAGCTTCTACCAACCTAGGCATTTGAAAGCACACCAGTGCAAGTAGATAAATAGGTACCGCTGCAGCGGGAAGGTAAACAGCGTTTCCATGCACTCTGGTTTCCGTCACAGTGTCCCGTTACGGTAGAAGTGGTTTAGTCCTGCTGGCCACATGACCCAGAAAGCTGTCTGTGGACAAACACCATCTCCCTCGGCCTGAAAGAGAGATGAACACCATACCCCATAATTGCCTTTGACTGGACTTAACTGCCCAGGGGTCCTTTACCTTTTACCTATAAATAAAACAAATCTCTTTACCCACCAATTTGAATATCGCATGTGCCTTGATCAAATTGCCTAAGAACACCGATACTTTTTTCAGTGTTGCAGCCCATGTTGCAGCTCTTGGTTTTAAACACCAAATGTTTTCATTTTTGTAAAAGCAACCTTGGGACTCCCAGGTCTGAATCAGGGGCATAGTAAGGAAGGTCATATCTTTCCCTCCTTGCACTTTGGCCCCAGTCTATAACACAGACAGTAGCTATTAGCTATGGGGAAGGAAAATTAAAAGCTTGACAAATTAAGCCCACAGGTTTCCTTTTGCGTGGCTAAGAGCAGTTCTAGGGAACATCTGAACTAAGGCTTCTCAGTGTGCCTCTCCTTTCCAAAAGACAAAACAAATGCGCAGCTTGCCTTTTATCTCTAGAGTTTTCTCCTGCTCCCTAGCATCTTCCCAGAGTCCAAAATAAAAGTGTGAGAACTTGGTACAAAACTGTTAAATGGGTAAATTGTTGGAGTGGAGGGGAAGCATAGGTGAAGTAGTGGCATTTCTACCTTAAGAAATATAAACGTCTTACAATATTGTTGGTTGGTTTGCTTCGCATAGGGGATAATTACATTAATCCTAGCAACAGACATGGCAAGGCACGCTGAAATTTTGGACGCTTTCAAAGAAATACTGGACAAGTTTGACTATTCAAATGAGGAGCATGTGACCCAGGTAAGACAATCTTCTCTGTTTTCAGATGTTAAAAGGGGGCAACAGCCTGAGTCAAGCAATGCCAGTGTGGAGGCACCAATGTGGGGGTGTCCCAGGACATGTCATGTCGCAGGAGTAGGAGCTGAAAGTTCAGTACAAATACAGTACAAATGCACTTTCATAGCAAGGACAGCTTATCGCTGTGCACAGCCACAGCCTAATGCCAGGCTGGAGGTGCCCTTATTTTCAGTGCTGACATCTCACTGTGAAATGAAGGAAACAATGTCCAGTAATAAGTGCAGGTAAACATGGCAGATTTCTTAACACACTGTAAAATGCTCTCCTCCTTTCAGCTAAAGATGGTCCTGATCAAATGCTGTGATATCTCCAATGAGGTTCGCCCAATGGAAGTGGCAGAGCCATGGGTAGACTGCTTATTAGAGGAGTATTTTATGCAGGTAAGGGTATACCCACCCAGTGGAACTGCCGTAGTTGTTCATGTTTCAATACAACAGAGCTAAAAGTTATCCAGTAACAATGCCTGACTTTCTAGGTCCACCAAGATGAAAGACCTTTTCTCAGCAGGGTCTTGAAAGTGTGTCATTCTGACAATGTGCTTTGAATAAAAGACTGTAATTGACTGTAATTTGTAGCCTAAAAGGGCAATCACAGCCCAGAAATGCAAATGTTAGCAGACTGTTGCCTGTTTTCTCTAACAGGGCTGTTTTTAGGTGTTAACTCAGCATGTAAACCATTTTGAAACCAAACAGGGGCAAGGACTTTGTAGAAAAAGTCAGCTAAATAAGCAGCACCATGTAGGTTAAGTTTGGATTATTTATATCTGTGACTTTGAACCATTCATGACTAAGCCTATTAGAACTGAAAAGTTGGGGTTTTTTTTTTTTAAGAGAAAGGCGAAAAGAAAAAGAAAGCAAGCGCTGTGATCATTTCAAAAGGACAATCTCATTAGTGTTGGAAAAAAGCGCCTTATGGTGCCACATCGTTATCATTTCTTACCGGATTTCAATTGGAGATGACTGCAGGAAGTAACAAAAAAAAAGTAGCAGTCCACTTGCCCTCTCAAATCTGTCAACACGATGTGTATATACAAGCTGTGGCAGCTGGCATCACACCAAGTAAGGCTTGATCGTGATAGGCAGCACAAAAGGCAGTTCTATTATTTCTTGATTTAACATGTTCCCAGTGTGGAAAATTTAAAATACAGCCAAAAAAAGCCATTGCATAATGGCAGAAAGAGCAAAAGATGAAAGAATGTTAAGTTTGCCCTTCATTCATTTGCAGAGCAATCCTACACTGTGTTCAATGGGCCTTAAAGGTAAAGGTAAAGGGACCCCTGACCATTAGGTCCAGTCGCGTACAACTCTGGGGTTGCGGTGCTCATCTCGCTTTATTGGCCCAGGGTGCCAGCCAAGGGAGCTTCCGGGTCATGTGGCCAGCATGACTAAGCCACTTCAGGCAAACCAGAGCAGTGCACGGAAACGGCGTTTACCTTCCCACCGGAGCGGTACCTATTTCTACTTGCACTTTGACGTGCTTTCGAATTGCAAGGTGGGCAGGAGCAGGGACTGAGCAACGGGAGCTCACCCCGTCGCGGGGATTCGAACCGCCGACCTTCTGATTGGCAAGCTCTAGGCCCGCATCAATGGGCCTTACTTCCAGATAAGTGTGTTTAGGGTGTACATAATCTTCCCTGCCAAAAACCCCCAGAAGCTGTCTCTGCCGCCCTCCCACTTTTCCTCCAACGCCCCAAATTTTTGTAGGTCTGAAAATCTTTCAACCACATCTTTCAAATAATAATAATAATAATAATAATAATAATAATAATAATAATAATAATAATAATAAACTTTAAAAGAATACAGCATAAACAGGTCACACATAACCACCAATTATATCATTCCAAATTGGATAAATATTGACCGTTGGTTTGAATTTACTTAATGTATTACTACACTTTGTCCTAGAGTGACCGGGAAAAGTCTGAAGGTCTTCCGGTGGCACCTTTCATGGACCGAGACAAAGTGACCAAACCTACAGCACAGATAGGCTTCCTGAAGTTTGTTCTTATCCCAATGTTTGAAACTGTAACAAAGGTAAGGTCAAAGAAGTTGATTGACCAGAAGCCCTTGGATCAAGTACATTTTCTTATAGCTTTTTTGAGGGGTGCAAGAGCCCCAAACCACTTTAATTGCACAACCTGGATTTGCTGGTATGCAACTGAAACCCACCCACACACACACACACTGTTTAGAAACACCCAGTGTGATTAGCAATCATCTCATAGGTGCTTACAAGTAAAATACAGCTTGAAGGGATGGAAGGCTATGTCTTCCAGTCCCAGCTGCAAATCCACCACAAGGAAAAACTTGCTATTAGCATGCATAGGAGAATGTGTGTGTGTGTGTGTGTGTGTGTGTGTGTGTGTGTGTGTGGTTACTAACATTCCAGACTTTTAATAACTCAGTTATACGATGCTAGCATGCTGAATTTTTCTCATTTCAAAACACAGTTATTGGAAAGCAATTTTAGTTTACCTTTCTCGCTTTGTTTTAGCTTTTTCCAGAGGTTGAAGAAGTATTGCTCCAACCACTTTGGGAATCCAGGGATCGCTATGAGGAGCTGAAGCAAATAGATGATGCTGTGAAAGAGGTAAGACAAGCTTCTGTTTGTGGGATTAACAAGGACAACTGCAGATGCTGAAAAGGCAACACACAGACTCCCTTACATGAACCAGGATTTTGAGGTTTTGCTTACAAGAATTCTCATAATACAACACATTTTTACTTGCCATTTTCACAAATATATGCATTTTCCCACATACTTGCCCAACTATATGCATTTTTGTGTGCATTATTTGTTTCAAGAAATGCAATACAAAATTCATGTAAGTGCAAATTTTATAGAAGTGCAAACTTGGAAGGATAGCTGTGCTTCAGTCACATATTATGCAATCTGGTAGGTTTGCATTAAATCCTAACCAAATCAAATTTCTTCCCATCCCTACTTCCAAATAAGTATGCATAGGAGTACAGCCTTAATAGTAAGTTGAGTAACAGATCTAATGTAATGGGAACTTTAGAACCAAAGGATATAGCTGGTTCTGGCTGTGAATACGCCACAGAACACATGAGAAGATTTTCTAACTTCACTTACAACTGTGCTTGATAAAACAGGCTTTGCGATTTTCATGCTGAAGCAAAGATCCCTACATTCTTATGTGTAATGCTATAATGCCCTCTGGAAGGAAGCCACCACAGGTTCCCTTCGATTCCAATAAAACAGGGATGTAAAAAATTTCATGAATTAATTGGTTCATTTAAGCATAGTAGCATAGCACTTCTGGTAATAAGGCAACTAATAGGAAAATGATGCATGCAAAGCAGAACACATGCGGAGCAAATTATACCTCTCCTTTGTCAAGTGCTTGTGGCTCCTGCTGAGGCAGTCAAATGGCCTTTGGATCACAGTGGCAAAGAATGAAGACAGAGCAGTCCTTCTGAGTGGCAGAGGGTAAGCTAGCACTGACAGACAAGTCTGCTTTTAGTTTTTTAGCACTGGCCCCAAATGATGCCCAATGTTTCACCTTGTAATCTTTTCACTATGGGCTTTTTCATTCTCCTAGCTTTATTGATCTGGCTTCATTCCAAGCTAGCTTTTTATAGCAATCGTGTTCCATTTGTTCCCATCTCGCGAGAGCTCCACAAGATCTTACCAGAAGGTACTGCCACACAACTCCAGTAAGGCTTCAGCAGTGGGGCAGGAGACAGGGGCGGCACCTTCCCGTTTTGCCACCTGAGGGCTACCCCTACTCAAAAGGCAGTTTACACTCTCATGCATTCCCACTAGGGCCTACGTGTTGGGTACCCAGAGGAAACTAACAACCAGAGAGAAAAAATAATTGTTCCTGTCCACTAGTCACTGATGCTGCAGATCCTTTGGGGGACATTGTAAGGAAACTGCACCAAAACGAACAGATTTCATGCACTGATGATCGTATTTGCTGGGTTGTGCCAATGACTCGGTTGGCTGCTGTATTGACAAATCAGATGCCTCGTGACTGCCATTGTTAATTATTCCATTCTACACTTAACTAGTTGCAGAAGAAGAAGAACGAAAGTTTGGCAATTGGAAGCAAGGAGAAGTGAAAAGCAAAGGCAAGGCACATCAGGGTAATTATCCCTCTTTAAAGGATACTTTCACATTTAGAAACATGGTGACAACGTTTAAAACATTATATAGAAAATTGCCTATGGCATGAGGTGTTTTCAGCAATTTTTTTTCCATAAAATCCAGCTAATTTCTCTGCAATATATTGAATGTATGCTTGTGAAAAACAAAATAAAATAGAATTGTAATGCATCTTTGACCAACTATTTATACAATATAAAACCAGTAATGAAAAGCAGAGAGAGAGAGAGAGCACTCTCGAGTTGTTAGGAGAGTCCTAGTCCCCTCACAGAACTACATTTTCCAGAGTTCCCTAAGAAGAGGGATTGATTGTTAAAGCACTCTGAGAATTGTAACTCTGTGAGGCAAATAAAGGTCTCTCAACAACTTCCAGCAGCCTTAACAAACTACAGCTTCCATAATTCCTTGTGGGAAGCCATGGCTCTTTAAAGTGGTATCTTAGTGCATTAAATGTATGGTGTAAATGTGGTCAAATAGAGATTACCACAGTTGCTGTGCATGTGGCTTAAAAGGTGTGCTGAATCAGCATGTCTGAGCCCTGCCAAAAATTATTCTGAGTGGATGAGACCTCATTCTTTGGGCCTAATGATGTTTGTATTTTAATTCCAGCATTATAATGGACACAAAGATCCTTTAGAGGTTTGCCAAGTCTAGCAAGGCATCATGGGATTGCACAGCACTGACAGAGGATGAGACTGAACAGCTGACACTGCCACAAGCACTTTTTCCAAGTTCCTTTTTTATATAAAAAAGAACCCTAGTATTTATCCTTATGGATGCAGATAATAAGGAATCTCCGCTGTTGTACATTTTTTTAAAGAAAAAGTAATCTTCTAAATAATATATTCTTATACCAAAAAATGGCTGCTGGAATTATTCTCTTTTTAAGATTTTATATGTCTTTTTTTTAACTGCTTCTGGTTGTCATATGGAGATGTATTGGGAAAAGTACTTTTTAAGCGAGTTGTTTTAGAAATCTTTTAAAATGTAGTTTTGTGTACCGTTAAAGTAGCAACAATTTATCTCAATATGTCTGTGTACGATTTAGAAGTGTCACCTTGCCGAGAGATTTGACAAAACCAATAGCAAGCTGAGAAGCTTAATGTTCTCTTCCCTGGTCAGCAACTATTGGCCAGGAAAACCCTTCAGGAGGGAGGGCAAAGTGACAGCCCAGTCCCTCAGCCCTGCCGCCCTAGTCCCTCTCTGCATATGCTGTTCCTCCTTTTGTTTTTGGGTCAGTAACTGAGGGGTACAGATGATAGTCCTTTAGAGAGACGGATGTGGCCTACAAGTTTCCAGTTACCTTATCCCTGAGCACTGAGAGAATTGAAAAGGCCCCCCAGGTATGTTATGAACATGAAGCAGTTCTTGCTGCCAAAGCTTGACAGGTCTAGCACTGTAAACTGCTTGGATAGAAACTCAAATTTCAGAGGAACCAGAACTAGGCTAATCTGCGTTCCTTCTTGGAAGAGTGGAGTATAAATGTACCGGTAATAAATAGCTAACTCTCCAACAAAGAAGATATTTTCACAAGTTTTTTTTATTTTACTTTATTTACATTTCCTGCATCATGTTCTGGTTTAATGAATGGGGCATCTCAAATAATCAGCTAACTGAAAACTCTGATAAACTGGCATTATATTTGCCTACACATACATTGGCAAGAATCTAGTCCAGATTTGACTAGATGCTATGTACAACTGAGATTCGTTTAATGAAGGCTCTGTAATTATTATATTTTACTCTGGAGAATATACCATACACCCAGTGCCTGAGAGGGTCTGTGATGCTGAGGGACTACTAGCATGTGTTTTACATGCTTACAGTCTGAGATTCAGTCTCTGAAACCTCCACAATAAGAAGGGTCTTGAGATGTAGAGCTAGGAAAAACTTTTCCATGTGGCCTTCAAGACCTCCTTGAGCAGATTAATACAGTTAAATTCACATGGCAGCTTTTATTGGACAAAAGCTGGCAGCCATTTTGCTTGGATGTGAATTGCTAAGGTTAATGCTGACAGTGTGCACTTTTAATACTGAACAATGAGAGTTTGGGACCAAGGTATCAAATTGAAATGGGCATGGGTTGTTGCTCCCAGGTTACAGGAACATCAAGCATGAAGGAACTACAGTGGTACCTCGGTTTAAGAACAGTCCTGTTTACGAACGATTCAGTTTACGAACTCCGCAAAATCGGAAGTAGTGTCCCAGTTTGCGGACTTTACCTCGGTCTAAGAACGGAATCCGAATGGTGGAAGGGCATTGGCGGCAGGAGGCCTCATTAGGGAAAGTGCGCCTCTGTTTAAGAACGGTTTCGGTTTAAGAACGGACTTCCGGAACAGATTAAGTTTGTAAACCGAGGTACCACTATAATTGGTTTGTGCAAGGTCCCCTGGAAAGCCTATGGCAGGGACAGGACTTAAGTGCCAGCAACTAGGGCACCCTGAGCATCCACATTCAGACCCACAGAAGGATAGTTGTACAAAAGAGAGGACTGGGGAATCCTACATCTGGTGAAATTTCCCCTTCTATGCTCTTAGTTCTCCCAAAGTCTAGAGACACATCAGTATTCAAGTATGAGCCAAGGGAGATATCCTTTGTTGCAGCTGATGGTCATGTATGCCTTCCACAGCATCCTGTTATAAATGTACATGAAACTAAAGCACAAGACGCAAAATGAAAGGTGTGGCTTATGAAAGATGCCTTGGATTTGCTCTGGGGGAAATGTAAGAAATCCTGTTGCACCTCTATGTACTATTCATGTATGTATATGTTTTAAATGGAGTATGCACTGTAATTTCTACATAGGCTTTTGTTAGGTTGCTTTTAAAGTGAGTTTATAAATCTAGAGTAGCGCATAAGGAAGGCGTTGCCATCCAAGGAAGCTTGTGTCTCCGTTTGAAGGGCACATGTACCCAAGCCATATGCCTGTGAGCTGCAGAGCTGCTTTCTGAATCTCAGTTTGGATTTTAAAAGAAATTGTGTAGGTGGGTGCTCAGACTTTCTTCCATGCAAAACAGGAGATATCTTGCTAACACTCAGGCTTCCATTACCAAAGGATCTCAGTGACTAACACCTGGCTCTCCAGCACTGAATAATAATCGTGCCACCTTTAAGTGTGACAAAACATTTTGGAACAGCAAACCTTTACTCTTGTATTGTTTGTGTGTAGATGTTTTTTTTTCTTGGTGATGATAGCTCTCCAATATGTATTTTGGGGGACGGTCCATTACTGCATTTTGATCCATTTCTGTTGACCAGAAATACTGTTCGATCTGCTCTGAAATCCACATGGGATGTGGACAGGCATCCTTAAGCAGAGCTAGTAACTTTCTAAGCATTCTTCTTCCTGACTCACGCAATTGAAGAAGCAAGCCGCAGATGAACTATCTCTAGTTTATTACATGCTGTTTGAAGGCACCTGTTCATTGAGTGAACAAAATTTATTATTCCAAACTGTTGTAATTTCTTTTTCAAACAGAAGTAGAATAAATCTGATATTGTCTTCAGCATGGTTGTGTTCCTGATATTTGTCAAATGTCCCTGAACTACTGCTATTGTCATCCCAGTATACAAATCAATGTATGTGGAGACGAGGAACATGGGACTTCAGATCATTAGCTCAGACTTAGTGCACAGTGGGGAATAGATACAAAATACAAAATAGAAATATTGGTTACTGTCCGTGTTGTTACAAAAACAAGATGTTGGTTATTCCAGTTGAACAAGCAGTTCTGGCATTACATCTACCAAGTGGTAGAGATTGGATAGATCTAATGTCAAGTAGAGAGAGAGAGAGAAGTACAAAAGGTGCCAGACAGAAATGCATGGAGCTGATTAAAGAGGGGTGTTAGAATGCAAATACTACATACTGCAGTGCCTTGTGAGCGCCTGCATGAGAGCTAAAAGGAAAGAGGGGGGGGGGAGAGAAGCTGAAGCACAAATATCACTTATGGAGTAGGCCTTCCACCCTACCAGTTCAGTGGGCAGTAGCTCTCATGGGCTTTTTTGTTGTTGTTCAGTCGTTCAGTCGTGTCCGACTCTTCGTGACCCAATGGACCAGAGCACGCCAGGCACGCCTATCTTTCACTGCCTCCCGCAGTTTGGCCAAACTCATGCCCGTCACCTCGAGAACACTGTCCAACCATCTCATCCTCTGTCGTCCCCTTCTCCTTGTGCCCTCCATCTTTCCCAACATCAGGGTCTTTTCCAGGGAATCTTCTCTTCTCATGAGGTGGCCAAAGTACTGGAGCCTCAACTTCCACTTCACGGGCTTTTAGAAATAAGACCGTACTTTTCCATGTATAAGACGGTTTTTGTTGTTGTTTTTTACTGTAAAATAATGTTCAAAATGGGGGGTTGTCTTATACATGAATAGTGCAGATGGGGAATAGGCAATTGGTTGCAGCCGCTAGCAGGAGCTTATCAGCGGTAATTGTGTGTGTGATTGGTGGCTGTGGCAAGGGCTGCTGTGGATTGGCTGCTGCTGTGGCAATTGGGCAACCCCCCCCCCCAAAAAAAACCCTGAAAAACCCTGGGACTCCCCCCCAAAAAAAGCTCAACAACTCTGGGTCATCTCTCCCAATTTTCTTAAATTGGAGGCCCCCAAAATAGGGGTTGTCTTATACACAGGGGCATGTCAGACATGAAAAAATATGGTAAGTACAACTACTATTGTCCCTTAGCTAAAAGGTATGTGTGCCCACAAGGGAGCAATGGAAGTCTCTTACAACAGGGCTCATTTATCTGGGTCCCAGTTTGCAGTATGACTTGGTTGGATTTGGTTGACATTTTCCTTAATGGGGAAACATTAGAACCTGTCAAGTGAAGAGAAGTGACAGCTGTAGGGTGCGTAAGTGGCTTAATTGTGATTTCTTCCATTAATGCCCTTAGCAGACCCAGTAGTGCTCCTAGCAATCATTAGGTGGCATGTAAAGCATATTCACAAAATTTAGTGTCACAGTAGCATGAAGAGGCCATCAATATTTTCTCCTTTCCATAATTTCAGTTCTAACTCCCCACACTTTGTTTTTTTTTTTTAATGGATAATGCAGCTCTGCTTAAAGGAGGTTGATTTGCTTCCCAAATGAATAAGCTGATTATATCATATTATACGATCTGGTCTGTGACCGCTTAATAAAATTTGATTTGATTTGAAAATATCATATTATAGTGCAGTTGTGTAGACAGAACTGTCAATCTGTCAGCTTGTTATCAGATTCTTATAATCTTAACTGTTGAATAGTTTGTAGCTGAGCACTAATAATGGCTTTCCCCCTCACTGAAATATTTGCATCTTAAAAAGGTTGTGCAACAAGCTATCAACAGGCAGGTTTCAAAGTTTGATATACACATTTTTGCTATCATTTCCTCCTAATACAATGCATTTCTAAATTATATGTGCATTTTTGTACACATGGGTGAGAGAATTAGATCACAAAATTCAGAGAATTTTTTTTTTTTTTTGAAGGATACAGTAGTTGCATTCGGCATGCATATTGGTCCAAATTAGAGAAGCGTGAATTGGGTAGTTTCTTATTAACATTGAATTTCTCGCCATCACTACTGTCAGCTGTCACATATGCCATTGTGATAGCTAGTCTGCATACACCTCCTATAGCCCTTTACAGCCCTCCTTGTCACTAAAGGGCAAGTTACTTGTCCCACAGGATCTACTTGTGCCTCTTTGGCTCACTGATCGGAAGGTTGGCGGTTTGAATCCCATTGCTCCCATTGCTCTGTCCCAACTTCTGCCAACCTAGCAGTTCAAAAGCATGCCAGTGCAAGTAGATAAATAGGTACAGCCATGACAGGAAGGTAAACGGCATTTCTGTGCACTCTGGCTTTCGTCACGAAGTTCCGTTGCGCCAGAAGTGGTTTGGTCATGCTGGCCACATGACCCGGAAAGCTGTCTGCGGACAAACGCCGGCTCCCTTGGTCTGAAAGTGAGATGAGCGCTGCAACCCCATAGTTGCCTTTGACTGGACTTAACCTTTTTACCTTTACCATGATAAAGTACGGTTCACCTGAAGTCACTTATTCACTGAACCTACACGGAGCTCACCCCAGGCTGCATACAGCTGGAAAATCAGGGTGCCTTACTATATATAGATTCTTCTCCAGCATTGGTAACCTGTGGCCTTGCAGATGTGGGTGAACTACAAATACAGTCATCCCTGGCCATTGGCATACAAGCTGAGTCTGTTGGGAGTTGAAGTCCAACAACACCTGGAGGACCATATGTTCCTCACCACTGTTTTATTCACTTCACTCTGCTGAAAGTGTGGAACACAGAACTAGGAATAGTAGACCTGATCCTTTTCTGAGCTGCCCAGTATATGTATGAAAAAGACTCTCATTCCTCCTCAAGTGGATCTGATGTATTTCCTACATGCACCCAAGCCCCACAATTCACATACGGTATATATACAAGGAATCACCAGCACCCACATATCCGAACTGCAGGAAATGGCAATCAAGGAGCCTGTACAATACAACAGATTTCCATGTACAATATTCCCCTTTTCAGTGTGGATAGAGAAGTCCCTGCTTTATTCACACCACTGAGGTCTGATTTTGCATTCTTATGCCAAACCTATAACACAGGAAGCTGCTAAGCCATCTGTCAACAAGCAATGCAGAGGGGGGGGGGGGAGGAGAACCAGATGGAAACACTGTGCTCCCCTTAAGTGGCTATTGGAAAGTGACACGTAACAGGAGATTCCTTGTAAAATGAAAAATGCTCGAGGTGTATAATGATAGCCAACTAACAGTAACATGTGTTCTTCTTGGTAAGGACTCCTTTTGTGAGGCTGAGTATTCCCAATCAGTTTGAAGCCAAAGCTTTGAAACGTGTAGTTGAGGAAGCACATGGAACAAAGTAAAAATGGGCTTCCTCAAGACTGTTTTTTTTAAAGAGGATTTTCCAGTACTGTTTGCAAGGAGTAACACCTGTGTGATTAAAGTTCAGATTGGAATAAAATCATGGCCGATAAAGCACTGCACTTCTAATCTAAACTATTATACAATGGTATAATCAAATGGTATAATCAAATCTAGGCAATTGTTAACAAAACTTAACATACTGTATTGTGAAAAGAAGCAAAGAAGGATGATTATTTATTTATTTTTAAATGGAGCCTATTTATAAATCACTGGACTACAACATTCCAGGATAATGCTCAGCCATATATTTTTTTCCTTGGCATATATAATTTTTCTTGCTTTTTTTCCTTGTGGTTCTTTTTCTTATTGCCAAAGAGAGAGAATCAATGGACGAAGAGAATTGATATAGCTCATACTATTGAATAAACAAATATGAGCAGTCCTTGTATTTAAAAAGGTCCAGACTAATTTGACCTGCTGCCACACCTGATGGTGGCAGAAGGGCTTGTAATCAGGGAAAGGAACCAGATTTTTAATGAGAAAGTCACCCACCTATTTTTGAATAGTAGATGAAAATACCATACACTGACATAAAAACTGACATATAAGGCACAGCATAATAACTGTATTCATGATCCCACTAGGGCAGAGTCACACTATGCATTTAAAGCTTATTCACTGCGCATTCCCAAAGAATCCTGGGAAATGCAGTTTGTTAAGGGTGCAGTGAGAGATTTCACTTTCTTGGGTTCCATGATCACTGCAGATGGTGACAGCAGTCACGAAATTAGAAGACGCCTGCTTCTTGGGAGAAAAGCAATGACAAACCTAGACAGCATCTTAAAATGCAAAGACATCACCTTGCCGACAAAGGTCCGTATAGTTAAAGCTATGGTTTTCCCAGTAGTAATGTACGGAAGTGAGAGCTGGACCATAAAGAAGGCTGATCGCCGAAGAATTGATGCTTTTGAATTATGGTGCTGGAGGAGACTCTTGAGAGTCCCATGGACTGCAAGAAGATCAAACCTATCCATTCTCAAAGAAATCAGCCCTGAGTGCTCACTAGAAGGACAGATTCTGAAGTTGAGGCTCCAGTATTTTGGCCACCTCATGAGAAGAGAAGACTCCCTAGAAAAGACCCTGATGTTGGGAAAGATGGAGGGCACAAGGAGAAGGGGACGACAGAGGATGAGATGGTTGGACAGTGTTCTCGAAGCTACTAACATGAGTTTGGCCAAACTACGAGAGGCAGTGAAGGATAGGCGTGCCTGGCGTGCTCTGGTCCATGGGGTCACGAAGAGTCGGACACGACTGAACGACTGAACAACAACAACAAGGGTGCTGGTAATTGCAGCTCTGTGGTGGAGAAACTACAGTTCTTTAAATGTGCATTGAATAAGCTTTATATGTACTTCAGCTGCTGCTTGGGGAATCTCCATTCTGTGATCACATCTTAATTCAATGGATGCTCTGGCCCACTCTGCAGCAGGGATTTCCTATATTGTTATGAAATCTGATGTTTCTAGATATTCCCAGTCTGACATTTCTGTTCTTACATGGAAGCCTTCTCCAACTTGGTACCCTCCAGGTTTTTTTTGGAGTGCAGATTTACTAATGCAAATTGCCTTGAGATGTCTCATGGGAAGTGACCCACAGATATCACAAATAGCAATAAATAATATTAGCATGGATGTGCTAAAGGCTTGGGCTGATAGGAGTTGCAATCTGGAGGGCACCAGATTGGCAAAGCTTGTTTATGGGACTGATCCACTGCTACAAATCACCTCATTACACACAACACACACACACACACTTTTTAGTGCTTTGATACATTTTATGTATTAAATTAAATTGCCATTTAATACAATACACTGGGTAGAATTCAATATCATGCTATTACAACTGTTCCATTTGCCACATGCAATGTTCCCCCTCTCCTTCCCCCACGCTCTGTTCTGGGGGTCCTCTCATCCTCCCCAGAGCCAATTTAAGCGGGGGGGGGGGCAAGGGGGAGAAGCCCCCCTGTGCAAGCTGAAGTCCTTACGCAACGCTTCCATTGGTGTGGTGTATTAGATGAATCCTGCACAGTATGTACTTTGAAAATAGTTTTTGTTTCCTGTAATCTGTTTTGTGCCTGCACTAGTGAAAGTGAACAGCGCTGCCTCTCGTCCTCCACATCCTTTCTAACCTTAAATGTATTTATCTCCCAAAGCCCTTGGGGAGATAAATACATGCCAGGCTCGAAAAGCAACTGAGGTGATGGAACCAACACAAGCAGTTAAAATAAACTAGGTCTACAGTTTTCTTTTCAACTGCTGCTATTGTTGTGATAGCGGCTCCCTTCCATTCAATTAGAGCATGCACAATTTTGCACCTGCAATTAATTGCTGGCATTTATCCTTCTAACTGTGAGCTAAATTGCAGCTGCAGAAGCAGAGACAGTAACTGAAATGCTGCTGAAGATCAGACTAATATATGCCTCGCGCGTAAATACATCAGACTTAATTCTATGCTTCGCGGGCTTTTAAAAACCTATTATAAGGTAATTAATATCAAATCTATTTCTTCAGCTGTCTTTCGAGCTGAGGATACTCTCAGGGGTTTTTTGTCACACGAACAATCAACAAGAGCCACATCTGAACTCGGAAGTCTGTCTCTTTGGGAGCCCAATCAGACGTGCACGAGTTTGTTAAACATGAGCTGAGCTATAAAGGGTGGGATAGGTCGACTTTTTATACGAAATGGAGCGCACCTGCCTTACTCACTACTGTGCTTTCAGCTGTTTTCCCCCAGCCCACTTCCAGAGCTGAAAGGGAGCCAGGCGGGGGGTGTTGACGGCAAGCAACAGAATACTAATGAATATTTAGGGCCGGGGAAACGGTAATGCGTGGAAGCTGAGGTGCCAAATGTGCATGCAGAAAAATCAGATCTGAACAGCTCATTTACAATATGAGGCCCCTGTCTGGAAGCACCTGCATTCTCCTAGAGATGAAATTTAAAATAATAATAAGAATGGATTGATTCGAAGAAGTGTGAGCACAACTCTGAGTAGAACACTCTGGCACTACAATACTCCAGTGCCGGATGAATACTTATTTAGTGTTTCCAAGCCAATCTAATTCCCCAAAGAAATCCTTTTATGTTTTTCTCAATGAAAGCAGACAGCAGGAAAAATAACAGCAAAAAGAAATCCCTGTTACTTCAGCATTTCATAGAACTCATCAAAGACTTGGTCCAAGCCACCTAAGAGCATTTTAGAATGGGCCCCTCAGCATCTTCCCCTAAGATAAAGCAGGGACAGTGATTGAACAGAAACAGACACTAACAATAGAGACAGTTGGAGCATACATGGTTAAATGAGAAGTGCAGGACCCTATTGGACGGTGCCTGTGTCGTCACTGGCTGTGAACTTCCTTTTCCAAACCTGCGTCATTATGTGAATGGTTAGAACATTTTATTGAGAACTGCTCGCCTACTAGGAGTATTTTTCCCCAAAGCAGCCATGCACTGCTGTCTTTCCATTTAAAAAGAAAATTCAGTATGGGGGTGTTTATACTGTCTGTGCATATGTAGCATTGGATAACTCATTCAACCTCTTCCCCTTTCCTCCCAATGGTGAACAGCAGCATCTTGAGGGACAACAGCCTCCCCCGCCCCCCACCTGGAGGATAAGTCCTACTTGGGTCACTCAGTTCCCATGGAGCAGGAGTAGAACTACTTTCTCACCCCCACCAGTTATGCAGTGGGGGCACACCTGTAGAAGGAAGCCTGTCCTACACATGTAGGGTTTATCACACAATGAGAACCTGTGTACATAGATAAAACTCCCCTTTCCAGACAATGCATGATTGATGGGGTGGGGCCACTGGGACGAGGGGCACTTGTAGCGGCAGCTTTGTTTTCCCACTCCATGGGATTGTAACAGTGTGAACTGAATCCCCGACTAGGGTTACTGTATATGCAGCCTGTCCAAAAAGGCAGGCAGCTTCGAAAACTTATTATTTCATGGACAAAAGCTGTAACTCGCATGGCAGAGAATTCCACACACATTACTTTTTTCTGTCCAAAGGACAGTAACCAAACCCTTGCACTGGAAAACCAGGCAACTGGCTTAGTACTGCATCTGAAATATATTCCTGATATATTGCACCTGGGGCTCTCTCTCTTTTTTTAAAGAGAACGAATACTATCTGGAACCTTAAAAAAAAAATACAACTCACGTGCTCATAACAAATGCAACATCTATATTTCATGTGCTTTATATTCATTTACGCACACAAAGCACTGGCCTAACAATGAAAAGAACAAAGAGCACCAGCGTGCAAATATTCTCCTTTATCCTTCCCAACAAAGAATCCACCTATTTGCCTCACAGAATGCAGGGTGTGTAACTAAGCAGTGAGTGCGTAACTAGGAAGCAGTAGCTCTGACACAACCAGGAACCGTCAGAATGAGAGTGTGTGCTGTACCAAAACATGGTCACAGACTCTTTAATAGACCCTTTTAAGTTGAAGCTTCTTTAAAGCACAGCCTTCCGCATGAAGACAATCTCATTTGGAATAGTTTGGACAAAGGGAAGGGAAGAATTACTTATAACTGAACATTCTGAATACAAGCACCAATTTGTACAGCACGAAATGTGACAATTGTTTGGGCGAGTGTTCTGGGCATGGGTTTTATCTGGAACAGGACACCCAGGCGTTTTGATGAAAACTCTTACGAGACAAACAAAGGAGTCTGGGGCACTCGGATATTTCATTGTGATACCACACAGACTACTTTTTTGCCAGGAGCACAGCAAATAAAAGGAATTGCAGATTGCTAGTGGACTACAAGGGCTACTTCGCCGTATCTTCCATGGTTTTCAGAAAGACAATACAGTATCCAGCTGTTGCTTTAAAAGTTCACAGGTTAAATCACTGATGCGGGCGTTCTCCAACAAAGTAGTTCAGTTAGCTCAAGGGTTTCCATTTATGTAATGCAACTTGTCCACTTCCCACACACACAGCTGTCAACTTTTCCTTTTTTTGCAGGAAATTCCCTTATTCCAGTGCTGTTTCCCATTGCAAAAAAAGGTTAAGTTGACAGCTATGGCCGTTTCCCAATGCAAAAAAAAAAAAGAAGGTTGACAGCTCTGCACACACTCTCCGGAGGGTTGGGGGGAAACTGCAGAACAGATTTAGGGAGTGTGCATATGTTAATGAAAATAACATACAAAAATGCACTATATTTAGGGAAATTGCTTTGCAAAAATGTGTATATTAGGCAAAACATACATATCCCAGTGTATATTTGGAGAAATTCACACTAAAATGCTGGACTTTCATGAGGGCTTTTTAAAGAAAACCACAAACTAATGTGGGAATGTGGAGAACTGAACATAAGACCGGAAAAGCCATCTCAAACCCTAAGGCATGGTTGGTGGCGCCATTACCAAGGACAACCCAGTTGGCAGTGACCTATGACTGGGCCTTTTCAGTGATGGTTTCCCATTTGTAGAATGCCCTCCCTAGTGAGGTGCATCTGTCTCCATCATTGTCAACTTTCAGGTTGAGAAACACTGCATTAAATTACCAGGAATATTCATGAACCAGAAAATAATCCTATTGAGGTCAATGATTAATCAGCTCAGTAATGGTGCTGGCAGTCCACAGCTCTCCACTCCTGCTCACGTTCACCACTCCTTAAGATGCTGCTTGAAACCCAGGGCAAACTTAACAGGCTGAGGTTCAACACTGTTTGTGTAGACAAGCTTTGTGTAACAATTGCAAGTTGAGTTCAGAATCTACCTCAAGGACTTGGATGGCTCCAAACCAGGAGCTGCGCATGTCCTGTGGGGGGTTTAGTCTCTGAACATTACAAATGTCAAAATTCCCTTTGGTTTCAGAAGCAGCGTGGAAGGCAATGACTTACTGCTCGAGAAAACGTAGCGCAATGATATGCTGCATGCACATAACCACGTGTGCAGTTTTTTTTTACCCAGGTTTGGAAACCCTGTCCATTAGACATTGCCAGTAGGAGCCTCATCAAACCTATAGCCTTTTATTTCGTCTTTTCCTTGATTGTACTATGTGCAGTTTCCAGGTTCGTTCTCAACAGGCCTCCTGATGAGAAATACCATTCAAAAGCAGCTGGGGCAATCACTACCTGTAACTGTCTCAACTTTATGAAATGGAATTCTTAATAACTTGAAACAGCTGAGATCCACAGGCAGAGTCTTCTCGGCAACAGAATGCGGTTGCCACATTTTACGTCTTGTTTACAGTATATTATTCATTCAGTGATATGCCACTTGTATGCCAATATAGTATATACTGTATCAGAACACTTCAGCGCCTCTCACATTCTAAAGCACAATCTATGAAATAAAATCCTTTAACTTTGTATTATTTAGTTTAAAAAGACACCCAAGCTGGCAAGTTGCAGTCTAAATCACATCTCAAAAGTATGGATACCTTTTCCCATAGTAAAAAGGTCGCCTTAATTTAGTTCGAAAGCAAACAAACCCACCCATCCAGCTATCAGATTCCTTCTACAGAAAATTGTCAAAGGACAACTCCAGCAATGGAATCCCATTTTTGGTCCAGTGGGTCACTACACTCATCTTACACTACAAAGTAAGGTTAAATGTAAAGGAGCCCTGGATGGTTAAGTCCAGTCAAAAGCAACTATAGGGTTGCAACGCTCATCTCGCTTTCAGGCTGAGGGAGCCAGCGTTTGTCCAGTTTTCAGTCATGTGGCCAGCATGACTAGACCGCCACTGGCGCATGGAGGACCGTGACAAGTGTCAGAGCACCTGGAAACACAGTTTACCCTCCTGACGCAGCGGTACCTATTTATCTACTTACAGTGGCATGCTTTCGAACTGCTAGGTTGGCAGGAGCTGGGACAACAGGAGCTCACCCCGCCATGGGGATTCGAACCGCCGACCTTCCGATCAGAAAGCCCAAGAGTGTCAGTGGTTTAGAACACAGCGCCACCCGCATCCCAACACTACAAAGTAATTCATTACCTTCACTATGAAGATACAGTGTTTCCACCAGTTTAAATGCACTGGAGAACTGTGGTTATGCAGGGACTCCACATTTATGATTTGTTGCACAATGAAGTTGCACAATTATGGTGCTGGAGGAGACTCTTGAGAGTCCCATGGACTGCAAGAAGATCAAACCTATCCATTCTTAAAGAAATCAGCCCTGAGTGCTCACTAGAAGGACAGATCCTGAAGTTGAGGCTTCAGTACTTTGGCCACCTCATGAGAAGAGAAGACTCCCTAGAAAAGACCCTGATGTTGGGAAAGATGGAGGGCACAAGGAGAAGGGGACGACAGAGGATGAGATGGTTGGACAGTGTTCTCGAAGCTACTAACATGAGTTTGGCCAAACTGCGAGAGGCAGTGAAGGATAGGCGTGCCTGGCGTGCTCTGGTCCATGGGGTCACGAAGAGTCGGACATGACTGAACGACTGAACAACAACAAAGCACAATGAAGTCACCCCATGAAAGGCGAGTTCTGAGAATTATCCAAGGATATTTTGGCTTTGGTCATGTACATCCTTAGCTAGTAACTAGAACAGTCAAAAGGATTGCTTCCAACCGGAAGGGGAAGCTAAACTCCAGGGTTGCGAGGCACAGTGGGATGCACTGAGCTCCCCAGACCCCCCTGGGAAACACTGCCAGTATTTTTACCTCATAAATCCTGGCTTCCCCGTGCCTGAACCTCCTTGCTGTCCACAGAGGGCAGCAAAGAGCGACCACCATTGACTTGTGAAGTGACTGGAAACCCCCTCCTCCATCCATTCCTGCTCTTTGGACAGAGGAGGACTAAAGGACGTAAGGTAGGAATTGCTGGGTGAGCTTTAGGGGCCTGCACTTGACAGAGGGTTCTGACACACACTATGGTTTATGTGGCACATGTACGTAAGCAGAACCAAGAAAGCGTTTCAGCTTGCAGGAGCGATTTTGCAGTGTGTCCCCTTCCTCGCCATGCATCACGATGTCATCACCCAATGACATCTACGCTGACAGTCAAGGCAAGCGGCTAGAAAGAGTTTGCAGAGGACCTATTTATCACTGACAAGATAAGGAAGTGTCACCATAATAAGGCTAGTCGTGTTAATATTTGCACTTTGTGGAAAATATCAAGTCAGCTTGTTCTTCATTCAGTGTACCATGTGATTCAGTAGTTCTCAAACCAGCTTCTTCCAATGCTCTGCAAGTCACAACCAAATTTTGCACTGAGCAAGGATGCTGCTCATGTTTTGAGCTTTTTTGTCTGCCCATTTGATTCATGCTGCGGGTCCTTTCTCTTACTCTTCCACTGCTGAAGTCTCTCTTCTTTCTTTTGGAGGTAAACAGCCATGTTATCAAAAGAAGCCTTGTAGAGATTTTGGTAGCAACTTTCTTTGCCAACGGAGTCTGTATAAGAGAGAATTGGAACAAGCTCTTAGGCATATGTTTTGCATGCACTGGGGGTCTTTTTCTGTGCAAGTCAATAAATAATAAGCCAATATGAGTACTAAAGTGGCACTGGGTGTTTTGAGAAGGAGAAAATAGGCAACTACAAATACCAAGAAAGTAAAATTTGCTTTGTTAGATCAGGACATGGTCCTGGCTTTCTGCCTTGAACTGTGATCATGATTTTTTTTTAAAGACATTAATTAGTATGCTGCCCCATTACCCCCACAGAAGTAAAATGTGTTGTAAGAGAAGCTGATCTGGCTCAGTAGAGAAGATAATTAAAAAAAATCTACATATCTATTAGCCTTTCCACTTCACTGGACAACGTTAAGGCTTTGCTAGATTTCCCCCCCAGCAACAATTCATTCAAGGTTTAAATATTCCTCTCCCATCTCATAACAGAAGAGAAATTGTGATTGTCTGCTGAAGGACTATCAAAGCTGGGGAGGGGGCAGAGAGCTATTAACATTTTGACAATAAAAAGATAACTACCTTTTCTATAGAGGTAAAGACACTAATTAAGCATCTGGAACAGGACTCAACTATCAAGCTCCCTTCTGCTAATTAGCTGCAATAATCACTGTAATCTTAATAGCCCCTTTCCCCCAGCTGCTGATACACTTAGGATCTCTGCATGGAACTATAATTTGTGATCTAGGAGAATTATTTTGCTGTGTTCTCACATTATTCAATGATTCTTTTGTGGGTACTATCGATTAGCTGGATTTTTTTTCATCTCACCTGACCTCAACAGCTCAAGGCAGCATGTAACAAAAACCAAAAAAGAGCCAGCTACGAAAGTATAGTACTTTCTACCTTCAGGGAAATATTTTCCACAATGCTGAGGAACCTTAGCATATTTGCCACATGACCCCACCCTGTTGCAAAGGTTTCTGGGAATGTATACTCAGTCCAAGTGCTAAGAAGAAGAAGAAGAAGAAGAAGAAGAAGAAGAAGAAGAAGAAGAAGAGTTTGGATTTGATATCCTGCTTTATCACTACCCCAAGGAGTCTCAAAGCGGCTAACATTCTCCTTTCCCTTCCTCCCCCACAACAAACACTCTGTGAGGTGAGTGGGGCTAGCCCAAGGTTACCCAGCAGCTGCATGTGGAGGAGCGGAGACACGAACCCGGTTCCCCAGATTACGAGTCTACCACTCTTAACCACTACACCACACTGTCTTAGGCCTATTGGTGTAAGACAAATGTGTACCCATCACAGTCTTATGGCTATAAATTGCAAATTTCTATAGTGGATGACAAGTTGGGGGGTGCTTGCTCATCATTACAGATTTTCTCAACTTGGGAATTCCCGATTCACTTTCAAACTGTGTTAAAATTGGCCTTTGGCCAATTAAACAATCTATGGCCATTTAAACTCTCTCTGTGTGGGGGGTTATTGTTTTTGTTCTTTACTGTTATATGTATTTTTGTATTTCTATATTGTAAATCACCTTGTGATCCTCAGCTGAAGGGTGGTATAGAAACAAACAAACAAACAAACAATACCCTGACTAAAACTAAAACCCTTTCCACTCCCATTCTCTCTTACATAATTACTCCAAAAGCTTGCCCAACATACCAAATCTCAGCTGACAGCAGGGATGGGTGAACTTCCATGCAATTCCACTCTCAGAACCAAGCCTCTTCAAAGAGACACGGCTCTTATGCAGTTAAATCTAAAAAGTTACTTTCTATGAATGCTGTGAGATGCACTCTCCTCAAATCCTACCCTGACACCCACTTTAAACATTGTCTTCTTGGCCTTTATACTCAACCGCCTTACCTTCAAACGCTGCCCAGTTGTCACGGATGCACTTTGACATTTTAATCAACCCTCTCTCTTCAGTAGAAGACTGGGAAAAAGGAAAAAGGACACCTCTTAAAATTCCCATATTAAGCACATCGATTCTCATAAGGGAACCATGTGCTGGGCACAGCCTTCCCAAAATCTTCCATGATTTGCCCCAAACCGTGTGTGTGTGTTTTCAATCTTTTCACAAAGAGAAACTGACAACAAAAGAAGGAACAGGCATTCCACTCGTATTTGTCTTGATCACCAGGCTGAGCTCTGGAGCTATGCCTTAGGCTGCTGTATGTTGACCAGCATGGGGAAAAAGAAGAAGAAACGTGCTATTTACATGCTATTTGATTGGGCAACCATAGCTGCACCATGTTCTTCTCAAGCTTGAGAGTGTTTATTAAAAACTAGTAACACTGTCAAAGGATGTTGCCAAATGGATTCAGCCAATATACTGAGTCGAAGGTAGGGCACAGATATTAAATAATTGACTCCCAAGCCAGCTCCAGTTCAATGCCCTTTTCCTGTATGAGTATCCCAAGGTTCTTTGCCAGACACCATAGCAGGGAAAGCCCAGTTGTAACCAATAAGCTCCTCTCACCTGCCACTGTCCATTCACAGGTTGATAGAACAGAAGAGGTGTTTGCATGTCCTCCTGCAGAATCCAGAGGCCCCCCATTTCCTCAAATGCAATGGCCCAGCCTTTGCAGATCAAGGGGATGTTCTGTTTGTGAATGAGTTTTTGAGCCTCAGGGTCAAACTGGAAGATGGATACTGTGGGAAGACTTTTCAGAAACGATCAATAATGATTAGGGCTATCATTATTACGGAGCAAATTTCGCATGCCAAGATTGCCTAGCAGGTGAAAACCATAACACATCAATCAAAACTCTTAGAAACCTTGTGTAAAATGATTGTTGATTTGCCCTGAATTTCACATAAGGCTTCAATGTACAGATTCCTTCCGGTCTTGGCCAATGCATGCAATATGATCACCTCATACAGCAGGGATGGGGGAATCTGTGGGGCTCCAGATGTTGCTGGACTACAGTTGCCATCATCTCTGATCTAGGGCTGGGGCTGATAGGAGTTGGAGTCCAACAACATCTGGAGACCCATCCCTGTTGTAGAGGTTGCTGTAAGACAGGGGTGTCCAACTGGTCGATCACGAAAGCTCAACAACTTTGCTGATGCCTCCCCAGAAGAAGCTCAACAACTGTGGGTGTTCCTCCCCCCAAAAAGCTCAACAACGTTGGGTCTTGCTCCCTGCTATAAGTGATTGTTTATAAGGTCCCCTTATGGTTCTCCCTGACCAACAAGAATGTCCGGTTCATGGCAGCTCACATCTCAGATATATGCAGGAGAACTGCCTATGTTCTAAGAAAAGATTTCCAAACATGCTGTGGATACAACAAAGCTAATGTAGCGATGCGAGCATCAACCAAAATCAACTTCATTATATTATATTAATTCAGACAGGCTTAATATTATTGAAGCAAAATATCATTATCATGAACAAAGAAAAATCCACATTCTAGGCAGCCATGACTACGCTGCTTCCACAGTAATTTTATAGCAACAGATATCTGACATGCCTAATAATGAAATTATGCAATTTGGCTGTTGCTTCCACAGTAATTTTAGATATTCTTTTCCTCTTACCAGTCATATAAAACGGCAATGTAATTTCCTTCACAACAATAGGCTGTCCTGGAGACTGCATATTTCTGAGGAGGGAAAAAGAGATGCAATTAGAAATTGTACAGGCAAGAGAGTTTGCAAGGGAAGAAGAGGAGGTAACAAAAAGAAAGCCTTCGTGTCAAATTCAAAAGCCCTCTTCAGGTGTTCAAAGGTCCATACTCAAACTGGATTGGGAGTTTGAGTATCTCAGCCCTCTCCTCTCCTTTCCAAGTTGAGCATGAATTTAGTTGGATTTAGTTGCAGTTACAGGTAGGTAGCCGTGTTGGTCTGCCATAGTCAAAAGAAAATAAAAAAAACTCCTTCCAGTAGCACCTTAGAGAACAACTAAGTTTGTTCTTGGTATGAGCTTTCGTGTGCATGCACACTTCTTCATGCACACGAAAGCTCATACCAAGAACAAACTTAGTTGGTCTCTAAGGTGCTACTGGAAGGAATATTTTTTTTTGTTTTGGATTTAGTTGAACGTGGTTAGAATCCTTCCCACAACTAGGAACTATGTACAGTTGCTGTACGGTAACATAACGGTTGGGAGAGGAGGTGGTGAGGCCAGCATTCATGCTCCTCACCCCGGTTTGGGTCCCCAAAAATTATTCTGAATGCCTGAGGACTAAAGTCTTAATCTAAAGCAGAATACTATTTGCAGCGAGAGTCACACATCACAGCCAAACTGCAGACCCCCCTTCCACATTCTTGTCCTGAATCAAAGGCAGGCAGGTGAAAGGGAAGAGTGAATGTGCAAGACTGAAGGTGCCCATGACCATATTTAAATGGTGGATCCCAAATATGCAAAAGTGGGGGGGGGGGAGGAATGACAAAAAGTTGTCTCTAACACCCAGCACCAGTGCAACCAATAAGGGAAGCCTATAGCCAAAATAATTACCTTCCTTAGGTAGACTGGAAGCTCTCATGGTGGAATTCAGGGTTGGCCCGGCTTTCCTAGATATTATTATGCTGGGATAACCTAACCTTATACTTGTGTGAGGTTAACAAAAAAAAACAAAAACAAAAAACAGAAATATTCTCAAAATTATTTTTGCCCGTGATTTTTGTTTGCATGCTTGGTTCTCTTCTTTGCTTGGATACTTAATGCTGGATGATGACCAACAGGAAGCCACAGTTTGATCTAATGGGTTGGGTGCCTGCCTTCTTCTCACATTATAACTCAACTTCTGGATGCAATTGCTGCCCTTACAGCACCAGCCCATATGCCCCTTAGGAAGAGAGGTATGCAATTTTAGCATGTAAGATTGCAACGTATGTGCACATAGACAAAAAAACCGCCCACTTTATATCACCAATTCAAAGCAATTCAAGTAAAAAAAAAAAGGTTAACAATTAAATGAAGGATGAAATAGATTCTGAAGTGTTTTTTTTAAAAAATACATAAATCTGCAAACACCTGAAGCCATTTCACTCCAGATCAACAGCTTTTCAGAGCAGCGCAATGGTTTTATCTTCAATGTAATCTTGGGGAGAAAGGGAGCCAAAAGGTTTGTGGTGCTTTGCACATCGTGTTGCAGAACTACAAAAAGCCCTCGTCATTCCGGGATTAGATTTTCTGTAGTTTAAAATTTACTCTCACCTCACCTACACATACCATTCTGAAAGCAAGTTTGCCTGGAAAGAAAGAAAGAAAGAAAGAGAGAGAGAGAGAGAGAGAGAGAGAGAGATGTTCACAGAAAAACACATTACCTTCTCATTTGGGGGAGCCTCAGATGTACTCAAACTATTCAGATGACAGCAGTGCACTTCCTTCCCACTTTTGTATTCCCAGAGCCTCAATGTACAGTCCTGGGGAAGGGGGTACAGTTCAAAAGAGAGAGGCTGATTAACACCACTTCTGTCAAGAAGAAGACAGCCATACATGTATGTACACACTCCCAACAGAATCGGAGACCTGAGGCCCCTCAGATGTTGTTGGGCCACAGCTCCTATCAGCACAGCCAATGGCCAGGGAAGATCAAAGAGCCAAGCTTTAAATCCCCACACAGCCATGAAGCTCACTGACTGAGAGACAATGACTGGTCCAAGGTCAATGTCACAGGATTGTTGGAAAGATAAAAGTGGGAAGAGAGCCAATTTATGCCACTTTGAGCTCCTTGGAGAAAAAATATGGGACAGAAATGCAATAGTGATAATAAAATAAAAGAATGGGAGTTGTAGTCGAGCAACATGTGGCAGATCACAGGCTCCTCAGTCCTACTCGACAAAGTGAAAAAGGCCTATTCTTAAATACATTCAACTTTAAATGGCAAAACCACCCAACACAAAAATGCAGCAGTGTTCTGTGAACATTCACTGTAGTTATGTTTTAAATTTCCTGGACTGCAAAAAGATCAAACTTATCCATCCTTAAAGAAATCAGCCCTGAGTGCTCACTGGAAGGACAGATCCTGAAGCTGAGGCTCCAATACTCTGGCCACCTCATGAGAAGAGAAGACTCCCTAGAAAAGACCCTGATGTTGGGAAAGATGGAGGGCACAAGGAGAAGGGGACGACAGAGGATGAGATGGTTGGACAGTGTTCTCGAAGCGACTAGCATGAGTTTGGTCAAACTGCGGGAGGCGTGCCTGGCGTGCTCTGGTCCATGGGGTCACGAAGAGTCGGACACGACTGAACGACTGAACAACAACAGCTATGGTAATTAGGATTAGATGATCCTAAGAAAGCACTTAGAAAAGTTGGTAGCTTCCTCCTCACCTCCCTAAAGGAAGCTCCTGTTCCAGAAAAGTGTTGAGAGAAGGAACATAAAGCAACTACAGTATTTTACTCCCAGCAAGGGAGGAAAATGTGTAAGCAGCCTACTAAAATTCTAGATGTAAAATGCCTCAGACAACATACATACCCCAGAAGCTGATAAGAGAAGTTCTGGATAGTTTGGTATTACAAATATTTTGCTGACAAATCTAGGAGACAAAAAAAAAGTTCAATGTTTGTGGTGTACATTCCTATTGCAAGTGAAAAGTATAACAGTGTGAGGTGAAACATCACCATAGCAACAGAAGGTTTGACACTGCATTAGATCACTATGTCATCTTTTAGGTCAGGAAAAATGTACGCGAACCAATTAACTACCAGTATCACTGTTTAGAAAACAGATTAGAAAGAGCAAAACCCAAAGATGAAAAAGTGCCAGATCAGTGCATTATAAAGAGTTTTCTGGGACAGGGGAAGATTGTAGTGCAGTATCCAAATATACTCAATAATGAAAGCCACCTGACATGAATTTTGATTAACATGGTTGGAAAGGCTCCACTATGTGAATTTGTGTAAGTGGGCGCTCAACTCCTAATGTTGTTGTTACCTGACAGGATCAAGAGCTACAAAGATGCAGCATCTCATCCAGACCAACTCTTTGGGCTTAGAGAGCAATTGCTGAAGAGCCTGGACAGGTGCCTGTCCAACCTCTTCTTGAAACTCTCTAGTGTGGGTTGGGGGGGGGGGGAATCTACAATCTCCTCAGACAGCTTAAGGGCAGCCATAGTGGTGCCCTCTCAGTGTTGCTGGACTACAGCTCCAGCCAATCCCATGAACCCCAGGATGCATGGCCAATAGACAGGGATTGTGGGAGACATGGTCCATCAAGATCGGCAGGGCACCCCATTGGCTAGCTTGCTGTGTAGCACTGAGCTTAAAATATGTCTTCTTACCTCCCCTCTCCCCCCCACCCTTATAAACAGGACGCTCTTCCCTTTCCCTCATGTCGCAGACTTTCTACAACTGCACTTACTCTCTGTGTCCCAGGCAGAAGGACACAATGTTATGTGGTGCTCTAGTCAAACTAACTCGTATCTTCTCATCACGGTCAGCGGTTAGGATATACTGGTCATCGGGACTCAGCGCCTAATGACACAACACAGGTCACTATGAAACACCCCACGAGGCTTTGTGGCATGCAGACACATATGGAAAATAATTACACATCTACCAATTTGGTTTCGGATTGACAAGACTTGGAAAAAAGTCTACAAAAGTTACCAGTCTTGAACATTTTGCTGGCCTGTTTAGTCACACTTGTCTGTGCTTATTTGTAACACACTGTGACACACAGAAAGAACTACATTTTCTTCCAAATTACAAGTTCTCCTGAAGTGAGTAAGAGTCCCCTGGAGATGACCCTTACTCACCGCAGGCGGCAAAACTAAGGGTTCTTGACAATCCTGCCACACAAAACATAAAAATGTTGGTTAAATTTATGACGCAAGCAAAAGCTGGATAAGTTTTAAATAAGTGATAACCAAAGATAATAATAATCTGGCTATCTATCTAGTTTTGCTCAGAGCAGACACATTGAAAATAACGAACACGACTAACTTAGGTCACCCTCTCCCATCTTTGGACAAACTATATAGTTCCCATTGTCTCAAAAAAGCAAACAACATTTTACAGGATTCATCTCATCCTCGATATAGTCTGTTTGCACGGTTGCCTTCGGGCAAGAGATACAGAACAAATAAATCAAGAACCAATAGACTAAAAAACAGTTTTTATCCAAGAGCGATAACCATTTTAAATGCTGTAACCACATGATATGATCGTGGGGAGTCGTGATGGATGGTATGTATGCGTATATGTGCTGTAAATGTGGGATGGCATTCAATTTCGTTGTACTATGTACAATGACAATAAAGTATCTATCTATCAATTTTAATGGGATTACTCTGAGTAAAACTCAGTTGACTATCATTCATTGTTTTCAAAGGAAGTAGCTGAAACTTCATAATTAACAATAGGCTTACAACCCAAACTTATTTTAGATATTTTAAACATTTTTATACTATTCAAACCCATTCAAACCAAGTCTTCTTGATGGTTCACAAAACAATATAAAGGAATAGTCGAACACAGGTTTATGTTGAAAATAGTTTTGTTGAGTTCACTGAGCTTTCTCCACTGTCACTGTGCAGACCCAATACATTCAGGGGAAATGAATTTAAAATGAACATGCTAAGGACTGGGCTGTATATTTATGCTGGGGACTCTTCTTTAAATAAACAAAGGTGGTATTGAGCCAGAAATTGCATACATACCACATCCAACAGAAGAGACAAGTGACCAAGTTCAATTGTTCCTGCATTTTCAGGTTCTGTTGTTGAGTACGAATAGACATCACCTGATTTGTCAGCAACCAGTATCTTATCTTCTGCCGCTGTTATAATCAGGGAAGTACATCTTCTAATGACAGACCTGGAAAGAAGAATTGACACACATAGGGTCCAAAACTTCCTCTTTGGAAGGTTAGCCTTTATAGCTAAATTATGTTTGCACATCACATTCTGATTGCTACATTTGGGGCTAGGAAGGCATTTCCCCAGAGAAGCAAATGGCCACATTATTTGCACGAAGATCTGCAGAAACTGAAAGAAATGAACAATGTGTTTTGATCATGTCACAAACTTTAGAGTAGAACAAACCTTTATGAATTGACTCCTTACTAATAACTATCTGAAACAGGTTATTGGTAGCTAGAGGAAATAAGGCACTGCAGCTACAGAATTTTAGAAAGCCTGTCTTTCGGTCTTTCTGGAAGGGGTAACAGAAGATCTCAAAAGAGAAGGACATAATAATCCCAGCCAGAATCCAGCACCAATGGAGGTTCAAGGGTATGCATACAGCACAGTTCTAAATCCTAGGAATAAAATTCATTCATTCATTTACAACCACTCTTAACCTGACCTTAATCTTAATCCCACTTTAACCCTACTCTTAATCCCATCACCACACACTGGACTAGCAAAAAAAGGACTCCTTTGCTTTGTCTCTATTTTTTCCTAACTTTTAAATGAATATAATTTGACACCTTCACCCATAATGTGGTCTCTTTTTAGAGCTGAAAGGAAGTATAGAAACGTTTTTTAAAAATAAATAAATTTATGACACCAAATAAATTTCTGTTCTTCATACTGTGTTGGGAGGTGGGGGGGGCTTTTATCTGAATTACAGAATGGATATCATGTATAAAGTCACAATATAGAGTTCATGATCAGGTACCTGTGAAATCTTGCACATTTTTAGTGAGGATTATCATGACAAAGAACAAAGTGATTGTGAAATCATCAGAGTTTCAAAAACAACTTGCAATGCAAAGTTAATAACTTATGTTACGAGTCTGCTCTTCAGCTGTGATTCTCAGAGTGGCTTACAATAAACACATAAAATAAAATAATACAACCAAGAAAACAAATAGCAGGCAGCTAAAACCAGCATAAAGATAAAGCACAGCAGGCTAAAACCAGATTTTATTTAATCTCTTAAAAACATTCCAAAATTTAACCACAAATATAACTTAAGCCTTTTGTGAACTGAAAAAAGTACTAGGTGCGGTGTAATGACAGAGTTTTAGACTTGGGTGAGGGAGATCTGAGTGACTTTGACCAAACAACATAGGTTGCCCATCACTGCACTAGAGGAAGTGAAGGACACCAATAATTGGTAATTTTTCTATCAGTAAAGTTAAATATATCTGATCAGTTACAGAAAATGTTCAAGAAATGCAAAGAGGTTTGTCTTAAAACAGCTTTTACATTTGGGCACAAATATTTCTCCTCAAGTGCCTTCCTTTCCATACCTTACACTCAGACATTCCCAAGACGGTTTCGTACGAAAAAGGATCAGTCGTTTGTTGTCATCGGTCAGAGCAAAGTAGGTTCCCGATGAAGAAAATGTGCAGGCAAGGATATTGTTACTTGCTTCACCCGCTGACTTTCCGTCATCTCTAAAAACAACGAGAAAGGGGGAAAATATTAAAGACCTAGAGGTTTTGCACCGTTACCTCAAACTGCTAAGAACAGGAATTGCTATTTAGTAGGTTTTATCAATACAACATGTGTTTATTTACTATAGTATCTGTACCACTAAGTCAATGGATACCTTATGGAATTATGTTTTCTATTATTTCAGAGGCTATCTTTCCTTCCACTAGTGTGCAGTAAGTTCAGATTTTTAATAAACTTTACACACCAAATCCTTTCCTCTAAACAATGGTGAAGGCAGATAGAGGTGTCTATAGCACACCCCCAAATGACCACTTAAGAGAGTGGCAGATGATGAGGTAGCAGCAAAGAGACCTTCCTTCTTATTTTAAAAAACATTTTATGGCTAGGGGGCAGCCAGTCAGGAATATACATGGTTGCAGATATTCACTGTACTATTTTTACTTAAAAAATAGCAGAACAGTACCAGTACTTATTCCCAAGTAAATGCACTGAGCATCAGGGCAGCAGAAGCCAGCACCATTTTATCTGTGTAGGTACTATGATTTAAGTGAGTTTTAAAAAATGGCAAACTGCAGGCAGCTAAATGCCCAGCACACTTTTTATTATTAGATTAGTCAAATAGTTTTCTGCTTGGTATTTTTTCTCTAACTGATCAGGGATGTGGAAGCACTTGTAAAGTGTGGAATGGTGGTGGAAGGGAAAAATGTTAAATTATGTAGTTCACAACTGAAGAAAAACACATGACCATTTAAAACCCCATCCCATACCTGACTATTGAGTCCAAGGTCTAGAATCACTTAGCTGCACCACTGCATACAAGTAGTTTGTAGTCTTCAATTTATTTTTGTATTTTATGTGACACTGGTGGTAGTGGCAACATTTATTATCAGCTACAAACAACAACTCTAACAGATGTAAATGTCATATTCAACAGAGTTTCTGAATAAATGGGAATGCAGTGGATTTCCTACTGCAGATTAAGGAAAATTTAAACAGTCTTACCCTTGATTCTGTTGAAGCTTCTCTCTTGCTGTGGAACAGTCATAAATGAAAATATCATCATTCCTGGAAATTATATAATTACATCAGATCAGTATTTTCCAATAAGCATAGCATCAATTGTGTCACATCTTACTTATCATGCCTTTTTAAACAGTAAAATTTCAAATTTAATGAGGTTTTCTGTTTCATTTTATTGCAGAGGAACATATAGACTTGGAAAATACTAGGGCAGAAAATGCAGAGGAGTTTTAGAATATTTTATGAAAAGTATCTTTTACACTGTTTCCCCCCCACAAACTTCTGCATTATTACCACAGGTGTCGGCACCTCTATAATGTGCAGTAAATGTAATTAAATGGCCCATTATTTATAGGCCAGACTGATACAGAGCTTCCTTATAGCACAGCCTTATACATGTCTACTCAGAAGTATATCCCATTGAGTTAAATGGGATTTACCCATTTCATGGTTCAGTTACAGAACCCCTGTATTAAGAGGGATCAGGTAGTAACCATGGGACGTTAGAAAACAATAGGAGTGGAGACCTATTGTCAACACTGACAATACACTGTCTACCTAGAGTAGCTGACTCAAAATAAAGCAGCTCATTATATAATATCTTGAAGAGCAAAGCAGAAAATGTGCAGAAAATAAGAAGCAGAGAACATAAACACTCTGATTACTTTTACTCCTGAAAGCATTATCTATTTTGGAACCTTCTTCGCAGGAAGAAACATGTAAATTCAATCATCCTAAACCTATAAGGCTGGGGAAAGGCTGTCCACCCTCTTCATTCGACCAGCATTTCATTTCTCGGAAGTGCAATGCAGCCTATTTCCTCTAATTATATAGATCAGCGTTGTCGCTCAACTTTTCTAAGCTGATCAGCATTATGCACACTGACCAGTTGCCTGGATAAACTGTGTGCACACTGCCACCGGTTACTGATCCTGACCCACTGTGAGTATAAAAGGGGATCAGCTTTGAAGTACTGTAACTGATCAGAATTACAAGGGTGCACCCGGTTACCGCTTTACACATTCGGTTAAAAAAACCACAACCCTTCTCACACAGCCGCTGCTTTACAGCGGAATCTTAACCGTGCCTACTCAGAGTAAGTTCAATGGTAAATGCGGTTAGGGCTGCAGTCTCAGCAGATATATAGACAAGACGACGGGAGAGCGAGGCTAGAAGAAGCTGAACGGCCCGGTTTCACTCACCCAGGCTCTTTGTAAAGGGCCGCCAAGAGCTTGGCTCCACCGGTGACCACCATCAGGTCCCCGCAGACCGCCAGCCCCGGGGAAGAACCCGCAACCCCAGCGGATTCAGCCGCCTCCATGCCCGACAACAGAACCGCGTGGGGGAAAAAACCACACAGCCGTCGCCGGATAATGACATCACTGCGGGGCTCATTGAAAAGGACATCCAAAGGCCCCTCCTCCCCAGTTGAGGCACGAGAAGCCCCACCTCTCCCTCGCCGTCACTCAGCAGCAAGAGCCTCCATAGGGCGCTGCTCATTGGATGCTGCAGGAAATGTGGGCGGAGCAAGACCCCGACTGAAATGCGCGGAGGGCCTGACAGAGGCGGGAGCTTTTCCTCCTGGGCGGAGGTTGCAGCAGGGACGAGGTTGGGTGGGACGCCGAAATGGCGACGTCTCTGCTACTCTCCTGCGGCCGTACTAACTTGCTCAAGGTAACAGAGGGTGAAGATCCTAGAGGCGCTTTTGGGCTGGCCGCTCCGTCGCCACAATGCCGTTTATAATGTTTGTGTGTGCCCGTGGACAGACTTTGTGTGTGTCAGGATTTGACCTGACGTTTCCGGGTTGTGCAGCGTCAGTGCAAGCTTACTTGGCAGTACGTTTTGCTGATTTCAGTGGGACCTACTCCTAAGATGATGCCAGTAGGTTTTTAGCTGTAACTTCATGGGGAAACTCTTAGCTGCGTCTTTGATTTTGGCTTCTCACGCTATCGTGCATTTTTACTGAGATTGAAAGGAGGAGGCTGTCACTCAGGTAACGCCCCACGCTTGCATCCAAAAGATCTCAAATTCAGCCTGGCATGTGTAGGTAAAGGATCTCTGGTTGCAAAGCCAAGAAATACCGGGAACTTTTCCTGAAGCCCTGGAGAGCTGGAGAACCACTCTTAAGTCAGAATAGACCTTGATGAGCAAATTAAATCTCCATTAACTTAGGGCAGTAGTGTGGGGAAGAGATGGAAAAATCACACAATTGGTGTTGCCTGTTGCTGCTGTACTGCTCCACCTCACTGAGGGCTGCTTTGCTGACACCCTAGCCCTCACTCATGGGCATAGCTGTCAACTTTTTCCTTTTTTAAGGGAAATTCCCTTATTCTGAATAGGATTCCTTGCAAGAAAAGGGAAAAGTTGACAGCTATGCTCATGGGAAAAGTGCTTGCATTTTGTTTCTAGAGTAGGGATTGGATGGACCAGTCCTAATTGCTCCTGGGCCACATAGTGCCTACTGGGATTTTTGCAATAAATGTGGGTCTAGATGGATTTTCTGGACCCTAACTTGACCAATCAAGATATTTCTTACTTTTTAAAGTAAGAGAGTGCATCCTACATTACCTAATGCTGTTTAACAGCCCTAACTAGTATAGAGCATCTGACTATGTGCTCTTGCTTTTATAATCTTAAATCTTAAACTTCCCAAGGGGCCTTGGTGAACCTGCACCCAAAAGAGCCTTATTTGAGTTTCTGTTACCACCTCCTACATTTTGTCTTGAGACTCTTGCCAAATGCAGACACTTTACCACCACCCACCACCACCTGTGCCCCAGCTGTAGATTCAAGGGAACCCCCAACTATAAACTCAACACTGTGACACAAACACACACACACACACACACACTCGCAGCATGGAGTTCCTTCTATCAGCTTAGGCTAGTGGCCTATCTGCAAACCTATCCAGTAGTGCTGGAGGAGACTCTTGAGAGTCCCATGGACTGCAAGAAGATCAAACCTATCCATTCTGAAGGAAATCAGCCCTGAGTGCTCACTGGAAGGACAGATCCTGAAGCTGAGGCTCCAATACTTTGGCCACCTCATGAGAAGAGAAGACTCCCTGGAAAAGACCCTGATGTTGGGAAAGATTGAGGGCACAAGGAGAAGGGGACGACAGAGGATGAGATTGTTGGACAGTGTTCTTGAAGCTACCAACATGAGTCTGACCAAACTGTGGGAGGCAGTGGAAGACAGGAGTGCCTGGTGTGCTCTGGCCCATGGGATCACAAAGAGCCAGACACGACTAAACAACAATAACGAAGACATGCCTGCTGGATCAGGCCAGTGGCCAGTGGTGCAGCTATAGTCCAGCATCCTGAGGGAAGCCTGCAAGTTGGACATGAACACAACAGCATTCTGCCCATCTGTGATTCCCAGCAACTGTTATTCAGAGGCATAATGCCTCTGATGGTAGAGAGAGAACATAGCCATGAATTTGTCTGTAAGAACAGATAATATAACACCAATTCTGTTCCAACTTCGCTAGCTGCCTGCATGCTTCCAAGCCCAATTCAAAGTGATGGTTTTGACATAAAAAGCTCTTTCCTGCTCAGGACTCCACTATCTTCTAGAATGCCTCTCCCTATACGAGAGACCCATAGATCTTTGTTTGAGGCTCTTCTCCTGGTCCCCTTCTGAGGGAGGCTAACGACAAAGGAGAGGGCCTTTTCAGTTTTGGCTTTGTATCTTTGGAATTCTCTCCCCACTGAAGCCTTCAGTGACAACTTTTTGGCACCAGGCAAAGGCTTAGCTTTTGTCCCAGGCTTTTGACAGACAAACACGATATTGCTTGTTATTAGTATGCTGCCAAAGCTTCCTGTGGCTATTATGGTGTTTGTTGTTGGTTGCTCTGTTTTATGGTATAATATATTTGTGATTTTAGCAGAATTGTAAGTCACTTGGAGACCTTTGAGTAATCAACAAACCAAATAATAGAAGTAGTAGTGCAAGTACTGACACGGTTAGCCTGTGTTCATATTCATGTTTAACGGGAGCTATAAACTATAGGTTGTTGTGGTGCAGGCTTTAAATCTTCTAGTTGTATAAGGGTATAAATTCTGCAGTGAGTATTTCTTTAGGTATCTTTAGTGCCACTTGCCACTTTTAGACTACCAGTAATTACTTCACCCGAGCCGGAATTAAGATTGCCGGAAAAAATATCAACAACCTCAGATATGCTGATGATACTACCTTGATGGCAGAAAGTGAGGAGGAATTAAAGAACCTTTTAATGAGGGTGAAAGAAGAGAGCGCAAAATATGGTCTGAAGCTCAACATCAAAAAAACTAAGATCATGGCCACTGGTCCCATCACCTCCTGGCAAATAGAAGGGGAAGAAATGGAGGCAGTGAGAGATTTCACTTTCTTGGGTTCCATGATCACTGCAGATGGTGACAGCAGTCATGAAATTAGAAGACGCCTGCTTCTTGGGAGAAAAGCAATGACAAACCTAGACAGCATCTTAAAAAGCAAAGACATCACCTTGCCGACAAAGGTCCGTATAGTTAAAGCTATGGTTTTCCCAGTAGTAATGTACGGGAGTGAGAGCTGGACCATAAAGAAGGCTGATCACCGAAGAATTGATGCTTTTGAATTATGGTGCTGGAGGAGACTCTTGAGAGTCCCATGGACTGCAAGAAGATCAAACCTATCCATTCTCAAAGAAATCAGCCCTGAGTGCTCACTAGAAGGACAGATCCTGAAGTTGAGGCTCCAGTACTTTGGCCACCTCATGAGAAGAGAAGACTCCCTAGAAAAGACCCTGATGTTGGGAAAGATGGAGGGCACAAGGAGAAGGGGACGTCAGAGGATGAGATGGTTGGACAGTGTTCTCGAAGCTACTAACATGAGTTTGGCCAAACTGCGAGAGGCAGTGAAGGATAGGCGTGCCTGGCGTGCTCTGGTCCATGGGGTCACGAAGAGTCGGACACGACTGAACGACTGAACAAATTACTTCACTGGTGAAATAATAAAGTTCCTTACAGGTAAAAGGCATGGTGGCTTTATTAGATGTTAACCTACATTAATGTAATATTCTGCAATGATGCAGATGGTGTATATTGTTGTTGTCTTCATTTTCTCCCACCCGCACCCCAAATTGTACATTACATTCACTTGTCAATCAGTTCTGTATTTGGAGCAGGAGAAAGAAGCATACTTCAGTGTGCTAGCACCAAGTTTTAACATTCCACTTAATTGCAAGGCATCCATAACCATTTCCAAATATAATAATAATAAAGCATTTATATGCACTGTACCTGTTTCATCTGCACAGAGCTGTGTCAAAACCCTTATTTGAAAGTAAAGTCCATTTACTTATACCAAACCTATGTCCCTTTAAGTGAGGCTGGGAAAAAACTAGGTATAGTTGTACAGATGCATAAGCATTTGATATATATACCTAGGACCTGAAGTAAGAATATTTGTTTGAGAGTAAGGGTGTCTTTTTATATTTCCAGAAGTTTGTGCATGTTCTATGTGAATACTTGTTGGTATAAATGGGTATACATGTAGCAACATAGGCTTTTGTTAGTTAAGACAACATTTCAGATTTTATAGTTTTCTTAATTTGCACAGTTTATGCTCTGGAAGGAATTGCAGGGAGTGAGTGGTCTGTTTTATGACAACTGTTGTACATATATGCCTAATTTTTAGTCCTATTTGTCTACATTGTGCTTTATACTTTTTGTAGCCTGGGTAATTATAAATGACATTATTAAATCAAATGTCTTTCTAATTATTACAGATTTTCTACTTCTTTCTAATTCTTACAGACTTTTAAGTTGCAAGCATGGGGGCTTCGAAGTGTACCTCCTGCTGTTTCTCTCTGCACCAAACCAGGGGATGATAAGAAAGTCTCCAAAAAAAGTAAGGTACATTTTCTTATTTGTTAATTATGCAAAGATGGTTTGCATAATATTTTGTAACAATATTGATCAAAGTTTGTTATTTTAATGGTCTGCAAAATGTTAAGATTCAGACTTTTAAAATTATATCTAGTGATTATTACCGTATTCTAGGTATTCTGTAGAGGACTTGTAAATGAACTTTTGAAGATTGTATGCCACAGGTTGTTCACCTAAAATATCAAGGTTTGTTTCTAAAATGATTTGATTATTCTAAGATCTTTTAAGAGATTAAAACATTCAAAGCAGCAATACTTGCAGCTGTCAACCTATTAAACTCCATTTAACAATTTCAGTGTAATAGACATAAGGCAGATATTTTTGGAAAACGCTCTCTATAATTAGCCTTTAGAACAGGGATACTGTACTACAAGTCCCATCATCCCTTGTCATTGACTATGCTAGCTGAGACTGATGGGAGTTGGGAGTCCAACAGCTCCAGTATGGCCAAGTTCATCTCTGTTGTAGAGTTTAATGATTTATAACAAATGGATGACAGGAAAGCAGAGCACAAGGAAATTAGCCAACCCAATGAAGTTCACATTTCTCACTACATCAGTGCTATTCCCGGCAGCTCATTGGGTTTTTTCTTTATTTTTATTTATTTGCAGTAAATTTACATCACACGCCTTGCCTGTATCTAAAATCATTTCAGGGGAATATTTAATAGCATTACCAGCTCCAATAAATGTAAGGTTACGGTCAAAACGATGGGAGTCCTTCAGCAGTGTTTTTCTTAGGGAAGATAGAGAAAATGTATGGGAATAATGATACATGGTTGTTTGTATAAAGTGGGCTTCTTTTATTAAACATGGTAAGATATGAAACCTTTACATGCAGCATCCAATCTCCATTAAAATAGGTTTCAGAATATTTACATATACATATAAAACTTACACATTTGGTTGGAAAATCCCTACTATTGGGTTTCTTGATTGTTTATTAGCAGTTGCTGATGGAATTCTCTGTGCACAGTGAACTCAAATTGACCAACAGTAGCAAAATCACTTTCTATTCTGCAATTTGAGAAGGGTATTGATACCACTCCTGTAGTGTCATCTGCCATTCTTAAATGTTATTTATGGGAAATTAAATACCTTAATTTGATTCTCTTTGACACAGTATAAAGGTAAAGAGACCCCTGACCATTAGGTCCAGTCGCGGACGACTCTGGGGTTGCGGCGCTCATCTCACTTTACTGGCCGAGTGAGCTGGTGTACAGCTTCTGGGTCATGTGGCCAGCATGACTAAGCTGCTTCTGGCAAACCAGAGCAGCGCACGGAAACACAGTTTACCTTCCCACCAGAGTGGTACCTATTTATCTACTTGCACTTTGACGTGCTTTCGAACTGCTAGGTTGGCAGGAGCAGGGACTGAGCAACAAGAGCTCACCCTGTTGCGGGGATTCGAACTGCCGACCTTCTGATTGGCAAGCCCTAGGCTCTGTGGTTTAACCGACAGCGCCACCCGTGTCCCTCTTGACACAGTATATTTATGCTTTTTACTACATTTTTCTTGTATGTTACTGCCCACTGAATTTAGACTGCTTCCATACAAATGGCAGGGTCCACACACAATCCAGGCTTATTTGTGTAATCTTTGTTTTTTTTACTAGCTGTGCTTGACTAAACTTTCTGTTCTTGCAGACTCTGTTATAACTATTAACTTGTAATTACTAGGGTATTTTAACATATAAAAGAGTATTTAGAGTTTTGAAAGTACAACAAACCATTGACATGTATCTTTCTTCTTTTAACACTTAAAAATTTACTCTTGTCCTGTTAAATGTACATGTCTTTGGGCTGTAAACTCCCTGTCTTGCCTCCTTGAAAGGAATTATTACACCTTTTATTATTCCTGGTTCCTCAAATTTGTTAGAGTGACCTGTAAAAACACAGGAAAACAGGGGAAAAAACACATCCTGGTTTTTCCCTGGGGCTCCTCATGCTGTGGTGGAGTAGTCTGCATATTCTAGATTGAAGAGCGTGCAGTATACTTGTTCTTTTGCACTGATGAAGGAAAACAATTTCTAGTGAGTGTCATTCATGGAAAATTAAAACGGATTAAGCAGATGTTGCTTTTCTGATGCTAATGGAATTGAAAACGCAAGTTTGGTATCTAGTATTTTTCTCTGACAGGAATGTAAGCACCTTTGTTATGCACACCATCATTGTGCTTTGTATCCTTAAAAGCTCTTTGAAAACCACTTTACAATATATCAGTCTGGTTATCAATGACAAGGATCATTCTTTAGTTGGAGCAAATTCAGTAGCACTTGAGTATGTGTGGGTGCAAGAATTAAATGTGGAGAACTGTGGTGCTCTCAATGTTGCTACTTAGAAAGTAGCTGCAATGTGGCCATTGACTTTTAAGTTACAAGTTTTGTTCAGTCCCTAATTAATTTTCTCAACGCTAACTTCACTTATGAATAATCTGAAAATGAATAATTCTGCTACCATGCTTTTAAATACTGTCCTCTTTTTCCCAGTCTTTAATGATGGCCAGTTCTCATTTCCATGTTGATGATTTCATTCTTTCTTAGCTGTCTGAACTTCATAGCATGTATACTACTCTGGCTTAGTTTTATGCTGTCTTGCTTATTTAATGTCTTTTGGCACTCTCTGCTAAGGTTTCTGTTAAGTGCTCTTGGTGCAAGAACAACTTACAATTGAATTAATTTTACTATTCCTAAGATCCAAACATACTGATTGCCTGCATTATGATCACATACTTAAGTGATTCCAAAATACAACCTTCTGTGATTAATTGGTGCTCAGACAATTGGTAACAAATCAAGGAAATACATCCAGCACATTACAGAGGAGTCAAAAGAAAATGTGGTCCTCCTTTTTTCTTCAAGGAATCTTGGGTGCACTTCCTAGATCATGAAGTCTGCAAAACATATGGGGGGGGGGGACCCTTGACCAGTAAATCGTCCTTCTGTCTCCTTGAGGACTACATCTTTTTCATTTATAAGTATTTCTAATGCAGTATTGAACAAGAGAGGTTGCCATATAATCAATGTATGCAATTCATTGCCACAAGAAATACTGATGGTGGCTTTTAACAAGAATAGATTAATTGCTGTAGGATAGGTCTATAAATGGTGGCTAAACTTGTTGTGTATAAAGGCAGAATGCTTCTGAATGTTGAGTACAAGGGAAGGTCCTACTCCAAGAAGCACCACTGAAAGGCAAAATATGCATTCTACATAACAAACAAATAACTGAAAAAGGCAAATGTTTTTTCCCCCATGTAAAACCATAAAATAGGAGGATCACACTCCCAACAGATTCTATTGCTGCTGTTGAAAGTTTGTTTGAATAAATTTCTCACAAAATGTGTTGAATGTAGTTGAGGTACTTAGATACTGCAGTGCTAAATATACTATTCACACTGCTAAGTGTGCTCTTCACAATGCACTCGAGGAGATAGGAAAGTGTTTTCATCCACATTTCACAGATTGGAACAGAGCGTTTCTGATGAAATGATGTTCACAGGCAGCGTGGCACAAAGAGGAGGAAATAACCTTCATGTTCCTGTAAGAAACTTCTGCAAGCAAAGGACACTTTTTGACATTTTTATATGAAATGCAGCGTGTAATGGAAACTGAGCTTTCAGACTGGTGTTTATACCAGATAACTTCACAACTATTAAGTAGAATTCCATATTAATGGGTGTGTTTGAAGCGATCTATTCCAAAATGATATTGTTCTTTGCCATTTTGTAGATGTAATTGGCACCAAAGGAGTGTGTGAAAGCAACAGTTGAATGTCGTTTAAAAGCTGTCTCCTCTTTCCCACAATTTACAGATAAAGGTGAGATCATAATTAACACTAAACCTGATGCTGCTGTAAAATTAAAAGATGAAGATCTGAGGAAATACTTGGCTAAGAAAACTGTGGTAAAATTTCCTCAGAGAGCAAAGCTTCCTTCTCTTGCGGGACAGTCTGTTGTTTCCTCAACAGCAGGCTTGGGGAAGAAGAAGGGAGATGAAGAGACATCCTCTTCTTCAAGCTCTGAGTCAGATTCTAGCTCTGATTCTGATGAGGAAGATTCTGCCTTCAAAGATACCATAAAAACCAATGTATCATTTCCAAGTCGAGATCCCCCCTCTTCTGGTGACAGAATGAAGAAAGCAAAGAAAACAAGTGAAAAACACTTTCCCCGAGAGCAGGTCAAAGGCAAAGCACCTGAGAAGCTCCCTTATAGTCCGGGATTCACAGAAAGCCCCGTGAAACAAAAGGAGGTGCATCAGACAACAGCCGGTGACAAATTGTTATGGTCAGATTTGTCAAAGTCTGCCACAAACCGAAGACATGAAGAAGCTCATTTAAAGAGCACAGACGTTGGAACAAAAGTTGCAGAGAGTCAGAGGCCAACAGACATAGCTAAGCAGCTGGAGGAATCTCTCCCTGAAGCATCTCCCCCTGGAGCAACTTCAAGTATATTGTCTAGAACTCAGTCAGTGCCTCATCAAAATGCAGCTCAAAACCTGACTTTGCCAAGACAGGGGGAAAGTGTGGCAATGGAGGCACAAAAGACTGACATGCAGGGAAGAACTGCTGCTGTGCCACAAGGAGAGGTTTTGGATGGCCGAATGCTGGCGGCAGAAACCACAGTGAAGGAGGAGATTGCCCTGGAAGCAGGAGTTCAGACTGAACAACAAAGCACTATAGAGGGTATCACTTTATCTTGTTTGTTCTACACTGACCTGCTGTTGGGGCTGAGGGCTGTTTACGAGCAAATATATTCTGCTATTGAGTACTGACATTATTGAAAACATTCTGGAATCTCTTCCTCTCTTTCCTAGAGCTTAATGCAGTTGTTTTTTTACAGGCCTTTCTGCTTTGCTGATGAGTTCTTTGCCTAGTTCTTTGTGCTTCCAGTCATCTTTTCTTTGATTCTCCTCCTTGGCTTTTAGACTGTTGGTAGCAGAAAGCAGTACGTGTTTTCACATAATTCTTCTGCCTTATCAAAATCAGAATTTTGCCCCACTTTTGCTAGAAGCACAATGAGGCTATTGAGCAATCTATTTTGTAGTCTCTTTCTCATCCTGCCCAGCACTTGCCCTCAGGCTTAACAGCTGATTTTCTGCTGGGACTGTCTGTTCTTCCAGTACTCTCGACTCTTGTCTTTTTCCTCCTTTCACAGTTCTCTTATACATGTATAAGCTGGCTCTGCTGTGCTGATGCGATCACAAGGAACAAAGTTAGCTTTGGCACCAGAGGAATGATGGGGACACTCTGCCTTCAGGCTAGTAAAGATATCGCTTCAGAATCCAGCATTAGCAACAAGGGACATTCACAGCACATGCCTTTTCTCATATGTTCTCCCCTAGTGATATATCTCTGATACCAGAACTCCTGTACGCATTTGGTCTTCTAATGTTTGTAGACTATGAGGGATTCCCTTTTGGTCTCAAAACACACCAAGACCTCACAAGAAATCAATTCTTGTCTCTCTCTCCCCTCAACCCTCCACCAATATGTCAAAGACTGGCTAAGTTCACCCATTCAAACCGTGTTCTTCATTATGTCCTTCCTCTCTCTCTCTGTCTTTTATTCTGTAGAACACTCATCTTGTTCTTTAAAAATCTTTTTTTTTTTTTTTGCTAAAACATTTTGTCCCCAATAATTTGTCACTCTACAAGGCAGAGAAAATAATACTTAAGCCAGTTGAAAGGTGACTTCTGCATGGCATGAAAAGTAAGGAAGTCTACTGGAAGAAACTGTTTAATTGAGTGCTAATTTTACACCCACCATTAGTGTGAAGCTTCCCAAATGTTTGTGCTTCTGTGTATCCAGCAGAGGGCAGTGGTGACTAGAAGACGCATTGTTGAGACTATACACTGAGAATGTTTTGAGCCTTTCATTTCTACTTGGTTGTAGCCCAAGAAAAATTGAGATAACTGCAATTAAGCGTGGAGGAAGGGGAGGTTGGCGAAACATGAAACCTTAAAGCAGACCGTATTTAATTGTCAAGTTGTAGTGCTCTGGTCCATGGGGTCACGAAGTGTCGGACATGACTAAACAACAACAACTCAGTGGAAGTTAGTGGAACCACTTGATGCTGATGTCAGTGTAACTAAAAGCCAAATATACTGTGGGTTTCCATACAGGGCATAAACATTTTAAAGTCCTATTGATTTCAGAGGAAGAGGCTACAGCATATGCTGAGTTTTCCCATTGTCAATCAAGTGCTTGGCTATGCACAAAATCTTTTGCCTCTCTAACACTAGGTGCAAGCTTTTCTGCTGTTTCCATTTTCTGTGTCCTCCACCTACCAACCAAGTCTTCATACATAGCATTGAGGGGTCTCTGTATATCTTAAAATAAAAATAGAAATAATGATCTAAAAATATGCGCTGCTCATTGTTAAAGGCAGGTGAATAAGAATGCAACGTTGAGTAAAATATTGAGTCATATAAACTAGTTGTGGTCATAATAGTCTCCAATTTCTCAATTTGGGAGATGTTTCCTTAGGAATTTTTATATGTTACAGCCAAAGTGTGTTTCATGGCAGTGACAGGGTTCTTATTGCACCACGTAATGTTTTTGTAGAAGTTTATTGAAGGATGAACATCTTATGGATTTTGTGAACTTAGTAGGGAGCTAAATACTCCTCTGAGGGAGACGAAATGCAAACATCTTTTTAATATGAATTTTATAAAGTTTTAATTAGATGTAGGTTCAACAGCAAACTCTCTTTGATTTTGAATACTCCATTGGAAGTAGAAAGCTGTGGAGTAGTTTCAAAATCTGCAAAAAATTCAACCATTGAACCATTGATCCCAAAGCAGAACATGCATGTGCAGGGGAGACCAGTGCTGTGAGCTGCCCAGAGTGGCTGGGGAAACCCAGCCAGATGGGCGGGGTATAATAATAATAATAATATTATTATTATTAATCTGAGCTGTGCTTTCTCGTTTTTCACAGCAACACTTCTGCTGCCAGTGAAAGACACTTTCTTGCCTCTAACAGTGAGAATGGTTGTGATACAAATCAACATCAAAGCTTGAATTGTATGTGTGGGATAGTCTCACACGCACATGCTCCTGTTTTGAATCTTGGCATTAGTTTTCCTGACTGAGAATATTAAAAGAAACAAACTAACCTTTGCAAAATCAGTTGCAGCTAGATGTGTACTTTTTATTTTATGTAACTTTAGGCATCGATTGCTACATGTTGAAATTCAAGTTATGTTTAATGTAGTATATTTTTGATTTCTCATAAAATATCAGTGATTAGCTGCTGTTTCCAGTGACAGACTGAGAAATCTCCATGAAATCTGACTCGGCCAGAAATAATGTGGTGTTCATTTTATCTCTGAATTCACAAGTATATTTTCTCCTCATAGAGGCCGAGCCGCCAGTTGAAACTGCTCCAGAAACATTTGACATGTCTACCTACAAGAATCTGCAGCACCATGATTATACACCATACACCTTTGTGGATTATGACGTTCAGCTTGCAAAATTCAGGCTGCCTCAGCCATCATCTGGGAGAGTATCTCCACGACACTGAATCAAATGTGGAAACGCACAAACAAATTAATTCCGACAGTGAAGGAATATCCATGCTACAATTAAAGTGCTCCAAATGAGTTGATGGCTGTCTGTTTTTTTAAACACATGGAGCCCCTTTGAGAAGTTACAAAACCAGGTTCTAGTTCTAACAATAATCTCCCAGTGTGTTATTCTCAGTGGCACACTTGCATTGCTTAAATTATCTAGAAAATCCGTGCTTATGAAATCCATTCAGATCACCTATCACTTGAGACTAAACTCAAATAGATAAGGCAAATAGTACTGCATTTTCAATACAGGCAACTCCCAGTTTATGCGGGGTCGGGGAGTTGTGTTGTGAGGCATCGTGCATTTATGTGAAATGCATATATTTGAAACACTATCTGAAAAGCCTGCAAACACCTTCTAAACCTCTGGAAACCCTTGAAAAACCTCTTTTAAAAGTCCACTTTCATTTTTTCTTTAAACAAAAATTAATATAATGAAACTTATTTTGCTTGTGTTTAGAAATATGTTGCCCAAGATGAAGAAGAATATTATGTTAGCTAGCTGAGTCTGCTAGCCACATATAGCTTTAGGGTAGCTATAACTCTGGCCTAGTGGGACTAATTTGAAGTGTTTCATTACTAGTTGAAAGCAAACAAGATTCCATATGTGAGCTGAATTCAGGCTTAGGCTGCAATCCTAACTAGGCATACTCTGATATACGTCCCATAGAATTCAGTGGCATTAGGACTACAGCTTTATTCAAGCTTAGAGTAGACCTGTTGAAATTTGTGGGACAAGTTGGTTGTGACTAACTGAAGTCCAATTGATTTTAAGAGGGTCAATCAATCAATTAATCTTTATTGCGGTCAAAGACCAGACAGCAACGTTAACAGCAACAACATGTACCACATCTGCATGAAAAAGCAGGTCTGCATTAAGCATGGCTACCTCTGGATCCAACTCGCATGCCTGTGTCTACAACTGTTCATGTGTCAGCAAGTGAATAAGATGCATTATGTGTTGAGAAAGATGACCATGATTTTAGAGCTGTGTTCCTTTAGCATTCATATTTTATATCTCTACTTTGCCTTTCTCCTGTCCCCCCGCAATGCCTGAGGTAACTTAAACAACGGCCATGTTTGTTTGTGTCTCATTGTTCCATGTTGTACAAACTATTGTTAAAACCAGAATTAACTTGCATGCTCCAATTCTGCACATTTGGGAGAAGGAGTTCAGAAGCTTCCAGTTTTGTCCAACACTGGTTTATTGCTTCATTTGGACCAACAAAATGTGGTTAACATTAACAATAGTTTTTTTTCAAATTTGCCAACTTCAAACCATAGTTACTAAGTTGGTTTGTTTTAAATTTCCCATAGTTCAGATTAACCACAGTACTTTGAATAATGTGGCAAGCTATGTTTGATTAAAAGCAGAAATGAAAGCATCTGAAGTCCTCCCAGAAACATAGAAGAACAAAAAGGATGTAGAGTCCAGACTGAAAGATCTGTGCAGCTCCTCAAAGCATGTTCACAACATTAAATTATGGTTTAGTGTGATGTGCAAGACATGCCAATGTTAAATATAATTAAAAACAAATATTGCTGTGGTTTGTATCAGATGACACTAAAGCTTCTGTCAGTGGAACTGGGTTGAAACAATTAATAGAGATTTCTTCTTCCCCTTGCAACCTCTCCTCCAAATCTGCTCAAATGGGTTGGGGGACTCTCCAGAGCAGATTTAGAAGGAGTGAAAGAGGGAATTGCCCAAAATACTGTGATGAAGGAACCACAAAACCTCCAACACAGCAGTGTCATTTCAGACAAAAATAAATCATTTATTAACATTTCTCCCCTTCTTTTGCCTAAAAAATATCACAGTACCTTAAAGAGGTCATGGACATATAGGGACAAGGGGAGCTTAATAACAAGGGGGATCTGTAACGGGCTTTGTTTCTCATATTAGAAGTTTTCCAAGAGCAAGGTTAAATAAACTGAGGGCTGTACAGCTTCTTCCTTCCAAGGCTCAGGAATGTTCCTGGACCATTGGTCCTTAAGTCTTAAAAATCCCCTTGGTTTTTTGTTTTTTAATTTACACTCTGTAAGCACCTGTTGGAGTTCTGGACTTAAACTAAAAATAGATGGCATTTTAAATAGAAGTTTGGCTGGGTATCTTTGTGCCTTTTAAAATTATCTATAAAACAGACGCCCTTTTAGTTCCTCTCTCTGAAATTTGGCAGGTCTTTTCCCTTGGAGGGCAGTAGAATGTATACCTTTAAAAGTTGTGTAGATTGGTATTTTCCATCCAAACTTGCCAGGAGCAAGAAAGTGTCTGGATCTTCCATCAAAATCAGCGGGAAATAAATAGGATTGACCAGATGAGCAAAACTTGACATAAAATGAATTTCATTCTAATTAATTAAAAGTAAAACAATAGAATGTTATTAAAGAAGAAAATAGAGTGGAAAACACACGGCCTCATTGCCACCTTCCCCCAACGGACATGCCTCACTGTGTTCATGCATGTATGAAATTTAAAGTAGCCTCTGGTGATTTTTAATCCTTCTGGGCCAAACTTGCTTTCAGCCTTCTTCATCTATTGTACGTAAGAGCAGTTTACCAACATGAATTAATATTCCTTTATATTAAACGTTTGTGTGTTTCAGCAAAACTACTGTCTGCTGCACTACTGCCTGAACAAGACTATGTCTACAAAATACATGAGTGTCAAAAATTCACAATGTTCCTTAACATGAACAGCTCAGTCAGCTAGAGCATAGTGCTGATAATGCCCGGGTTGCAGGTTCAATCCCCGTATGGGACAGCTGCATATTCCTGCATTGCAGGGATTTAGATTAGATGATCCGCAGGGTCCCTTCCAACTCTACGATTCTATTACTTTTTGAAAGGCAGTGTTGTTGCAATAAATTCAACTCCAAGGTAACAAACCAGCCAACAGATACTGAGAAAAATAACGGGATATGTCCAAATATCACATTGATTGATTGTCCCTTTCCAGAGCTTTCTGAACAGCTGCACTGCTTGACAATCTTACATTACTACATTACTACAGCTCTGTGACCACTGCACGCCCAGGAATTGCCAAAGCATTAAATCTTCACACTTTGATGGCCCAGATTCTAATACCACCCATGCAATGCTACATATTAGATTTTTCAATTATGTAGCTTCATTTCTAAAGTGATGCATTGGTCCAAAGTCCTATTAGAGGACTTCCTTGCTGCTTGAGTAAACCATACATAATGTTAATGTGCTTTTCATTTTTATTACATACATTCTGCCACTTGTTTTAGGACTATATATATATATAGGTTTTATATCACACCAAGGAAAATGAATTGCCAGTAAAAGCAAGCAATTTGGGCTCTATATGCACACAGGAAGCTTACTGAGTAGGAAAACAATTTCCTAGACTTTCCAATTGCAAGCAGACTTTAATTGCCTTCTGTTCAAAGTAGACTTTAAAATGTCTTGCAATCTTGCATAGGCAGCTGATGAACAGAGTCTGATGTTCTGAGTGATAGAGCATTATTGAAATGCAGTAATTAAGATAAAAACTAAAAGCTTCCCTATTTTCATACTTAATTCAAAATTAATCAAAATTACAAAAGAAATTAGGAATGGTTTTGCAGCTGTTGAATTGACTGCCTGGGTTTCCACTCCTTTTCCCCTTCCCATCTGTTGTCTATTGCCATACCCACAAAATAGAAGCTCTTTTGAGGTAGGAAACTCTTTCTTACATCTTTAGTCCCATTACAATAAACATAATGTTTGGGACTTTTAAAGATTAGTGTAATTATACAGAGACAGAGATGTCCTTGCACCTCATGAGGATATTAAAACTAAAGTTTTTCTATAACGGATAGATTGCCAGAACATGGTACACGCTCAAGTCAAAACATGATTACGGAAGTCTGAAAATGAGTTCTATCTACCCTTCTCTGCCCAATCTTGGAAAGCAAAGGTTGAAGCTACGTTATAAACTTAAGCCAGGGATGGGGGAACCTGTGGTCCTCCAGATGTTTTGGGGCCACATCGCCATTATTCCTGACCATTTGCCATGGTGCCTGTGGCTGATGTGAGGCAGAGTCCAATGACATCTGCAGGGCCACAGCTTCCCTATTCCTGACATAGGCCGGTTGCCCAGTAATTCCCCCCAGAACCACAATAACAATAGTTGTGGGGGCATGGTGGGGGCTTAGAGAGCTATCATTCAGAATTATACCAAGATGTAATTGCCAGGATTTTGTGCAAAAACATGAGAGAGTCCCAGTGATGCAGAACTGTTAGATACTTGTGAGCAAAAGGTTGTCTCTTAATACCATGCAATGCTTCGGCAAGGAGCAAGTCAGTCAGTGCAAGCAGTGGAGGGTTGTGGAGTTCCCTTTCAGGCATGGAGCAGCTCTTCAGAGAGCAGCAGGAGAGTTTCCAGTGACACACAGCTGAGATTTGGTATGGGCTGAATCGGACAGTACAGCATCATGGCAATTTACAATCTGGGTTTTCTTGATTTCTTATAGCAGGATGCAACACTGCGGGGGAAGGTTTAGTGCACAGCATGCCAGGCGAGAGAAGCTGCTGAGCCTTTCCCATATTTGTACCCCTGAAACTGTTTCTCACCTACTGTTTCCCCCCCCCCCCATTGCAAGGGTTACTTCAGCCCTGCTAGCAAAAAAACAGCTGCAAAGCAGTTCCATAAGGGAAAGTATGGCTGAGAGAGAATGGCTCGTTGCCATCCCCTCCTCATTTTGGCTCACAATGCCTTTTTTTAATGGCCTCTCAACTGCTTCATAGGAAGTGGCACTAACTGCATTGTAGCATGTGCGTTTCTAGTTCATTCCTCAGGTTAGAAGAGAGAAACTATCTGCCAAACATTGGGGTTGTATGGGAGCTCACTCCCTTTGCCTAGCATCCCTTTTGTGGAAGTGAGCTGACAAGCAGTGAGTGCTGCGATAATTCAATTTTAATAGTTCATGTTGGGTGTTGTGTAGCTAAACTGCCTGAAATCCGCACACCCTTGATGACTTTCTTTGGGAATCAACTTGATTGTGGCACAAGGAAGGACTAAATTCGAGAAGAAGCAAGAAGTTTGCTTACTATTCTCGGTCAAAGAATGGGATTGGCCCAAGAAAACCTGCAGGAAAACGTATTTCCTTTGGTGACGCCTTTTATAGAACAGCCGGGGTTGCATAATAAATTGTAAAGTTCTCAGAAGCTTGGGCAATACCCAAGGTCTGTAACTGGAACTATTAAGGATATATTGCCTATTGGAAGAATCAGATATTTATTCAACTGCATATAATTAAATTAGAAAAGTGGAGGGGCCCATTCATAGTGTCACTGAAAGACTGCTAGCGGTAATACACTAATGTATAAGGTACAATTCCATGTAATGGATAGTTTCTATCACATTTCCAAATGACTTGCAGATGTATGACTGTTGCAGCTGTTGCAGGACTTGTAATAGCATTAGGCTCTGACTCAGTTAGTTGGTGCCAATGAATTCTGGCAGCGTAACGTGTTTTGATATTCCCAAGAAGGGAACCACAGTCAATAACGAGCTAATGAGGAGAAACTAAACCAAGAAATGATAAGGAAGCTTTCATCCCACCAAGTTTTTAAAGCTATATTTCCTCCAGGGAGAAGAGGCTTATTAACCCATATTTACTGAAATCTACTAACATGAGTTTGGCCAAACTGTGAGAGGCAGTGAAGGATAGGCGTGCCTGGCGTGCTCTGGTCCATGGGGTCACGAAGAGTCGGACACGACTGAACGACTGAACAACAACAACAACCTTTGAAGGACACACTTGAATGTGTACATTGGCTCATGAAATATTTTTCACTCTTAATTCAAACTCTGAAAACATGAGGCACTTAAAACCACATTACACCATGCACAAGGTTAGTAGGAATGGGGTTTGCAACGTTAAAATTTGGCATATAGCATTATAAGAAAGGTATTCTGCAGCTTTATTGAACGGGGCTCAAGGTTATTTATCAGTATTGTTTTGGGCACCTGAGTACTTGTCTCCAAAGTCACTACCAAGAATACTACCTCTAGCACATTATTATTATTATTATTATTATTATTATTATTATTATTATTATTATTATTGAAAAAATGTATTTAAAGAAAACCTTCCTACCAAAAAAGTCAGGGGGGGGGGTTATCAGTAAGAATGATTTAATATTAAACACTACACACTGTGAGTGGGCTTGTTTCAATCTTCTCATATATAAAATATATCAGGAAGCAGAAGCACATTTATTTTTATGAGCAGAGACATTCCAGTTACAAGGAGCAGCATAGCAGAAAGGGGGGTGGGAGAGTTCGACTGTTTTCACTTATATTGCTCATAAAGCAGGATTATGTGAAATAAACCCTAGAGACAGAAGCAGTATAATGCAACTGAATTCTCTGCTACGACTAGCACAAGACAGCGCATGCAGAATATGACTTTTATTACTACAACTCCAGATATTTTGGAGTATTTATGGAACTTATTGGTTACAGTTGACAAAATAAACCAAGTTCACAGCTGCTCAGATAATTTGTTCTGTCTGTGCAACCATTACAAAATCATATTAATAGATAACGGCTTTCTGGCCATTCCCCCCCCCCAGTTGATTATTCTGACACTTGCACTTCATTCACATCTCTACTACATATTAAATGCCACCCAAATAAGTTAACGTATTACATTTTTATCAAAAGAATATATTGTATGCTGCGTACTTTATTCCAGCTTTATCAACTAAAAAAACCCATTTGCAACCCTGACCATTAGGAATTCTCAAGATTTTAAAAGATTTAACAACTTGACGACCCCAGAACCCAAAGGACAAGTGTAATACCCATTAATTATTTTAAACCAAGCTTTTTATCACTTGCTTTGTATCATATGTGCTTTTGTTTGTTTGTTTTAGAGCTCCAAAGCGGCTCACAACTTTCACTGAATGCATGGCTTGGCCTACTTCTTTTACTCTCCTGGTTTTTGTAGCCCAGTTTTTCTTACATGGCTGCTGTGGGTGGAGAAAATTCTTTCATAATTGTCTCCCCCCCCAAAAAAAAAAAACCCACAAAAAATGGGCACTTTGATCTTTCAGTTACAAGCAAACTACTTCTGGTTCCACACTATAGCCAACAGAGACCAGGAGGTAAATCATAGGAAGCTGACTTAAAGTAAGCAGACCATTGATCCATCTAGCCACACCTTCCAGAAATGGATGAGCCTTTGCTTGGAGGTGCCAGTGCTGAACGAATATCTTCCGCAATGCCACTTTGAATTCAGAGTTGAAATTTTAGCTTTCCCAGCTCACTTTACCAGGCACTGCTATGCATGAGAACTCTGGTCTTAAGATTCTGCTCTTCATTCTTTCGAGAACATTTATCAAGACCAAACACAATTCCCAACATAATTAGGTTACTGAACCTAATGGACAGTTTTACATAGATAACATAAAAATTAATTACATCACTTCCACACTAATGTAATAGAACATTAGGTAAAGGTAATGGGACCCCTGACCGTTAGGTCCAGTCACGGATGACTCTGGGGTTGCGGCACTCATCTCACTTTACTGGCTGAGGGAGCCGTTGTACAGCTTCCGGGTCATGTGGCCAGCATGACTAAGCCACTTCTGGCGAACCAGAGAGCCAGTGTGGTGTAGTGGTTAAGAGCGGTAGACTCGTTATCTGGGGAACCGGGTTCGCGTCTCCACTCCTCCACATGCAGCTGCTGGGTGACCTTGGGCTAGTCACACTTCTCTGAAGTCTCTCAGCCCCACTCACCTCACAGAGTGTTTGTTGTGGGGGAGGAAGGGAAAGGAGAATGTTAGCCGCTTTGAGACTCCTTCGGGTAGTGAAAAGCGGGATATCAAATCCAAACTCTTCTTCTTCTTCTTCTTCAGAGCAGTGCACAGAAATGCCGTTTACTTTCCTGCTGGAGCGGTACCTATTTACCTACTTGCACTTTGACGTGCTTTCAAACTGCTAGGTTGGCAGGAGCAAGGACTGAGCAACAGGAGCTCACCCCATCACAGGATTCGAACTGCTGACCTTCTGATCGGCAAGCCCTAGGCTCAGTGGTTTAGACCACAGCGCCACCCGTGACTATGTAAATAAAGTGTTTGTCAAAAATAATTTACATACTGTTAAGCTTTTCCCATCAAAATGATTAGAGGGATCCATCACACATTTCAATATAGCCTCAAGCAGAAAAATATTTCTAGCGGGAAATGCTTTTAACTCCAATGCAAGGGTTTTCCTAAAGCATGAAGGAATTCGACAGCACATTGGAGCATTCATTGGTTGAGATGGAGTGTGTATATGGTACTTCCTGTGCAGCATAGCAAAAGAGGATTATGGGATGGGCTCAGGATGCATTATCCACAGTAACTGGTTTTGGTGCAGGTTTGTGGCAGGGGAAATTGTGTCTTCCAGGCATGAAGAAAGCAGCCACTGGAATTTCATGTACCAATGGTGTCAATATAAATGATTCTCATAGGTTTCGAATAAGAGAGGGAAGGCCCTTGAAGCTCATCTAGCCCAGGAATAGGCAAACTCGGACCTCCAGGTGTTTTGAGATTACAATTCCAATCATCTCTGACCACTGGTCCTGTTAACTAGGGATGATGGGAGTTGTAGTCCCAAAACATCTGTAGGGTCGAGTTTGCCTAAGCCTCATCTAGCCCAACCCTCTATCACTGCAGGAAATCCCCAACTACTCCAGTATGCCATTCAAGTTGCCATCCAAGCTGTGCTTTAAAATGTTTAACAAAAAAAGAGTACGTTCCAAGAGTCTGCTTCACTGACAAACAACTCATACTAAGTTATTCTAAAAACACTTTTCTGGCAATTTGAAGCCCACCCTCTGAAGCAACAGAAAACCCTGTTTCCCATAATCTATGTGACAACCCTTCAAATATTTGAGGATGACTTTATTTTTATTTTTTTCATTCACAAGTATTCTTCCACACCCTTCACCATATGGACGCATGGTATGTTGCAAAATAATAATACAATTTATGCATTTTTGTTTAGGCAAACCTATCCATATATGCAAAATATTGACATGTGTTTTTACCTGTTTTCAGCTTGTTGGTTTTAATCATTTTCTAAACGTTTTACATAGTTTTAAACTATTTTTGCTGATAATGTCATTGTTTTATTCTTTTTGTAAACAGTTCTGAGGTTGTTTTTAATTCAACCAAGTAGTGCATAAATTAATGAATAAAATGAATAAAATTATAGAAGACAAATTAAACAGTTCAAACCAAAACATTTCACCCACAAAAGAATTAAGCCAAAGGAAAGAGAATTGTTTAATGTCATACATGATGGAAACATGTCTCCATTTTTATTTACAAACTTGTAAAAGCCCTTTTATTACAATTCCAGTTCAATTAAAATCATTATTATACTCATCCATTGACTTCTAAGGAAAAGCCAAGCATGTTCCCCATGCGTATTTCTTATGTTACAGTGCACAGAATTGTAACAGCCAGAAAATATTAGTATTGATCTGATAAAGTGTTCTTTGTTTGTGTTACATTGTATCAGACCAGCAAGACAGTTAACTTACACTTCTTTCTTGTTATTTTAACAGCTTGACTGAGAAAGTAACTATAGAGGAAAACTTGGCTCAGCAGAGGCCCCTTTTAATTTGTTTTAAGCACTTGTGCCCTACACTTCAGCTAAAAAGGCTTCCTTAGAGCACTTACATACATTCAGTTAAAACAAGACAGTCTCTGCCACAGGTTTACAATCTAAAATACACGAACACCAAAGGGGAAAAGGGAAAGGGAAGGAAGGCCCTTTTTGTGATCAGAATCCCCACAGTTCCAATAAGTTTGTACAAAGGCCTGCCATAAGCGTTATGTGACCATTAAATTGCCCACTCAACATGTTATAACTATTATCACTGGATCCACATGAAAACTAAATAATTCTTGTCAGCTTCCTGGATAGGGTCTTGGGGTAGTCGTCCCCCCCACCATAGAATGAAATCAGTGGATTTCCAGAATAAGAAGGGAGTTCTTGCAGTATATCTTTGCTCCCCTATTGTGTAGGAGCAAAGCCATTATGCTGCCAGTACCTTGCGGTGTATGCGATGTATATCTAAAAATTTGGCCCAACTTTCCTAAAGCTGTACCACAACGAGTTTCCCACAATCCGGGAAGCAACTTTCAAACTTTCCTAAATGTAACCCTTAAGGAAACAAAGCCCACTGTTCATCTGGAAGTGCTCACTCTCCTATTCAGCCCTGGAGAAGATCAAAGGAACAGGAAGAAAGGAAGTTCACATGGCGTAGGGGAAAGTTCATTTGTAATCAAGAAGCCTGCAAAAAAGATTGCCCAAATGACCCTCAATTTAGACAATTTAAGGGCTAGATTAAGCACTTTGTAGCGCATACCAAGGCAACCATGCAGCAAACCTTTCTCTGGCTCTTTATGCGCCCTAGAAAAGCTGCTGTTCCTCTATCCATAGAATACCTTCTAGCAGAATTAAGCATAGCAATGCTGTAGCCCAGAAGAGTGAAAGAATCATTGATATTTTAAGAATGTGAGTATTTGAAATTGTAATACAGAAAATTTGATAAAAAATTTACACACACACACACACATATGAGAGAGAAAGAATCTACCATAAAATCATTTTCTTTTCATTAAAGCATTTTTCAGTGATTTTTTTTTAACGTAGCTAGTGAAGAGGCTTTGAGCTGGTGTGGGGCTAGGAGGAAACTGGAAGAGGAATAAAGCTTTTTATCCAGGAATGGGGAGCTTGTGACCCTCCTTTCACTCTCTTCAGCCCCAACTAGCATGACCAACAGTCAGGGGTGATGAGAGCTATAGCCCACCAATATCTGGGAAGGCACATCTCTGATCTAGATCCAGTGTTCCAGTATTTTTCTCTACTGCAAATGAAGTTTTTGTTGTTGTTGTTGTTGTATGTCACAAGGACTTCCATTTAAATTGTACCCTAGGACTCCTACCAGCTTTAATCTGGCCCAGTTTAAAATGTGGATCTTGCAGCCATAATGTTTATTGCATGGCAGGAAGGCGATTGTCACAGTCTTTTAAGCCAATCAAAACTGTGCTGGTTCAGAATGAGGCTGATCATTTATAATACACATCACTCACTTTGAAATGGGTTGTTTCAATTCATCATCATGATTTTTTGTTGTTAAATGGCAGTAAACCACATGCTATGTTCACCTCGCCTCCCTGAAACAGCCTCCTTCCTGAGATTCAGACAGAATAAATGGCTAACAATTGTTTCCTTCTCTTTAAATAATTTACTCAGTCTAAATCTTTCTCCACCTTGCTACAAACTTCCTTTCTCTTCCTTAGAAACTGAAGTTTGCTGATCAACTGTGTCTTAATCCTCCCTTTTCTTTCTCCCTTCCTTCATGGGAATCCTTCAGTAATTAACCAGTAAAAGACATGATTTCTAGTGAAACTCTGGCCCCATGTCCATTGGTCTCTTGAGTATCATGTCAGCATTCTGCTGTCATGACTACATAGTAACCCCATTATTCACACTTGGCTCTTTCGTGCTTTAGTTAAAAATGTGCTACATATTCTGACTGCTCTACCAGACAAGACAGCAGCTTGTTCTCCAGAATAGAACCAGAATTACAGTGGGAAACAGTTCCCCCTAGTACTTGCAGCTAAATCATTAGTCATTTGTGTTATTACCAGAACATGGAGACGTAAGCAGACATGCTTAGAGAAAAGAATCCCAAGCAGAAGAAGTAACATATAATGGACAGCCACTGAATATCTAAAGGAAATTTTTTTTACAGACTGTCCTTACAACTGTTCACTTGAGAAGTGCAGTTAAATACCTTCCAAACAAAGGGCAGTGATTGAAGACTTTTTAAAAAGTATAGAAAACACAATGTACCATTCCATGCAATCCTGTTTTTAAACCTGAAATACTATGGGAAACCTTTTTTACACTTGATTTTTTTTCTGTTTCTTTTTAAAAAAGGAATGTAATGCAAAAATGCAAAACCAAAGGCTTAAAAGGTGCCCCATGCAATAATTTGTAGGGGAGTCAGAGGTTTAACAATTGAGTTAAAGGGAACTTACCCCTAAGAAAATGTATTAACTAATTAGCAGTATGACTTAACAAAATACTTTTTTTGTGGTGGTGGGGTCATGACACTGGATCCGTTTCACAAAGTTTTTGGTGGAATTATTTTGTCCCCAGCCCTCATCAAAAGACACGGTGGTTTCCTTCTGCATTTGGAAGAAGGTATTGCAAGTATTTACTATGCACATTATGTATGACCAAGGTGGCATTGGTGAACAGCAGCTGTTAGCACCACCTGTTAAACATGACAGTGACCAAGAGACTTAAAATAAAGAGGAAATGTGTGACTTATTATGGGTGACATCCAACTAAGTCTTACTCATAGTAGACCAATTGAGATCAATGTATCTACTCCCAGTGGATATTTGGTTGTATAGCACTTTATATTTATATCCCAATAGTTCATGGAGGCTCAAAAGCTTTAAAACAGGACTTAAATGCAAAAATTTGCAACCATTAGCTAAGTAGAAACTGCACTTAACTCTTTTGCCTTTTTTTCTTGATAATTCAGACCTACTAAGATGGCCTTTATTGCAATATCAGCTGTACAAAACTTATGAAGGTCAAGGACACCTGGAGAGGCAATCACAGCAACTGCTTCTCCTCTCCTTTGGAGTTTCGCCAAAGCTCAAGCATTTTCCAAAAGCAATGCCAGCCCTTTTTCATTTGGACGGGCATTTGGTAGCTGGGAGTTAAGCCAACAGGGAGTTATTTTAAAAGTGGCTATGTTTTTATGACCTTATTTTTTCTGTCTCTGTTGTAGAAATGCTACCTGCTCTGATACTTTACAACACTGTGAGATACCTAGAAACATCACAAACAGAATGGTTAAATCCATAAGTCATCACAAAAATCAAAATAAAGATTTATTTTTGATATTGACTCTAGTCCTAACAATTTCTCAAGGACTGGTTGCTGACTGCCATACTGAAATTTTCCTTGAGTCGAAAGACCCAGCTGGTTTTGCCTGTCTTAGTCTAAAGATGGTTAGCTGAACAACTGTTACTCCCATGTACCTACACATTTATAAATTTTCATCTATCACAAAGTCTGCAATCATCTGCATACTTTTGGGGATAATGCCCTTGAACATATAAAACAGTAAATAAATATTCAACAATAATTTGTGGAGAAATACTCTTGGTTGTTTTCTATAGTGGCTTCAACTGATGCAAGGAGAGGAACTCCATTTTCACTAATTCTCACTACCAATTGTAACCTTCTGTTTATGCCTTAGTATCCCTTACTGCTCCAGAGGGTCTCCCAACCCCCAAGAGCAGGTTTTGGGAGACCCAAAGGGCTGCACTGGGTAAAAATTGTGAGTAAAACCCAAGTGGCTTGCCTAACACAGGAAGCATGTTTGCTAGCTGGAAGCTATCATTGGATGCAATTCTCTAATTCTGCCTGTTTAAAAAGATTTACCTGTTCCCTTTAAGTGGCTTTGCCCATGTGCAAGCATGAGCAGTGCTAGACTCATTGTAAGCTATCGGGCATATTCCAAGCCAAGTGGTAAAACGTTTGGCACTAATTTTTCTATCTGATGAAAGAGTCTTGTGCACAGCTTGTGGCACAATAAGTTGTCTAGTCTTGTAGGTGCAACAGTATTTTTTTCTTTTACAAATGTTTAGATTTCTTAATACATAACATACAGGTTTTGTTATCAATTTTATTTTGAAAAGTTTGCCGGATTGCTAGCCCACAGCCTTTAACATCCAACACAGTTGCATTGTTTTTAATCGGAATAGACAGCTGGGCACAGCAGCCCAAGCCTACTAATATATACTCTCAAGTCCCAGAGTTTTCAGGAGAGATGGGCCGCAATCCTTCCACACTTCTGCTATTTTCAGTGATCTTGCTTCCCAATGAGCAACACGATCCGCATAAAGAATGGCAGAGTCACAACCAACAGTCCCGTACTGCTGATCGCCACTCGAGACTGCTTTCTTCCCAATAACTGAAGCCGAAAGTGAAAAATACTGGAAGCGCGGGGGGGGGGGGGGAGAGATTTGCGCCTGTTTTGCTTCTCCATTTTTTACTGAAAAATTACTGTTTTAGAGCTCATCCACCTCTTAAGTAGGGTAAGTGAGATAATAACACGAAGGGTTGCTTGTGAAGAGTTCATCACGGCTTCCTAAAGGCACTGGTCAGCCAAGGGCTCACCTCGCATCTCGTTCTTGGCCCACGGGGCTCGCCTCGGCCATTGAGGGAAAGGCAGCTGACGTCACGCGCGGCTTCGGCCTGTGGGCTAAATGGCTCCCAAGGGACGGAGCCTTTTGCCGACGACTCCCCACGCGCGCCGCCGCCACAGCCGCCCCTTCCACCTCCGAGTCCCTCCAGACCAAACTAAAGGAAGCGGGAAAGGGCGTCCGAAAAAAGGTGCGTGGCGCCCCCCGCCCACTTCATGAGTATTCATGAGCATGCTGCGGCCGCGCGCAGAGGCCCGAGAGGGCGGCACCTTTGCCACCGCTCCGCCCCTTCACCGAGGCGTGCGTCGCGGTGGGCGTATCTAAAAACACGACGTGCCCCGCTCCCTCGCTGAATATTGATGAGACGCCTGGTGCAGCGCGGTGGCGTCCGGCGTGGCGCGGCAGGCGATTGGATGAGGCCGTGTGTGCGTGGTGACGCGCGTCGCGGCGGTGCGGGTCCCGATTGCTGCAGCCGCTTGTCAGTGTGACGAAGATTGGCACCCAGGTAAGCGCTGTCACTCAAACCTGCTCCTAGCCAGCCATCCATCACGGCGCGCCCGCCGCCGCTGTCGGCCGTCTTGGCTCCTCCGCGCAAGCAGGCCCGGGGATGTGGGGCAGAGTGGGGGGAGGCGAGCCCGCCATACGGAATAGCGGGGCGGGGGCATCCGCACCGTAACCTACCCGGAGGCGGGGGGGTTAGGGGCGTCGGCAGGCAGGCGCGAGGAAAAGGAGGGGAGGGGGGGGAGTGAGGAAATTTCTGGAACAGCCGCCGACTGGCCGTTGGCTTTTGTAGGAGGCGGCGCGTGCGCGCGCGCGCTCATTCCGTGGAAGGGGAAGGTGTCGCGCGCCTCAGGGGGTGGAGTAGGTATGGGGGGAGGGAAAGGGCAACAGCTGTTTGTGGCGCGAGGCGGCGCGGAGGGCGGTATTTAAAAGGGGGCCATTTTCGGGGACATTCTTGCGCTGTGGACTCGGGAGAGCCGGGGGGTTGTGGCAGCTGCTTGGTGGTCGCCCCGAGCGTCCGTTTGCTTCCTCGAGTGCGGTTCGGGCTCCCTCTCCGTGAGGGAAGAGGCTTTCTTCGTCGTTTCAAACAACCCTCCTTTTCCTCACTTCACAAACCGCGGCGGAGGGGGGCGGGCGGGTACGCAGCGTTGTTAAGTGTTGGGAAAATCCATGGGAATTGTTGTTATGTGTAACCCGGTTGTTACTAATAAACGTGAGGCGTTTTGCCGCCTCCTGGTTTCTGAGCCTTTCTTTCCCTTCCAGATGTTTGCTTAGTGACCTGCCTTCAGTCTTAACGAAAGCCAGGAATATATATTTCACCTTAAAAAAATAGTGGTGGAGACGTAAATACACCCATACACGATAGAAAGGACTAAAACAACAGATCATCCACCTGTCCCCTGAGTAAATGTTAGCAGTTTTTCACTTGGCTGTATATAGGAGATGATATCTTTGGAACTGGCATTGAAAGTGCAAGTGCCAACTTCTGACAGAACTGGGAAAGTATGACATTTTCCTTGATGCAAGTACCACTTTAAAAAAAAAAGTGTGTGTGATCATGTTCTCCAGGCTCAGCTTGGTTATGATGTTGGTAAACATCATGAGGTGCCAGTTCACCATTATTGCACAAGGTCATTGCCTAAAACCCTGTTCAGGTTCCAGTGTTCAAATGCATTAATCAAGAAACCAAGAAATAAAATGATTTAAATGGTAATGGCTGTCTTTTAAAAACACATTAAAGAAAAATTTGCTTCAGAGCCTCTCTTGGGCATCCCTTCAATTCATTTTTGAAAAACCAGGAGGAAGCAGTACCTGTATATGTAACACCACAGTGCTGGGATTTAAGAAAAGCACCAAATTTTAAAGGATAAGTGCTGATTTGCAGGCACTCAGATTCAGAGGCTAGGAGAAATTTCCTCACCAAGCTGACGATCTGCAACTGGCTGTGTTGCCCTTGTCTACAATTCTTACTAGTTCTGTGGTATAAGTGGAAGTATGCATGTTTTGTGCTAAACCAACATACAAGAATTCTGTATATAAATAAATGTATATTCTGTGGCAAAAAGGGCTGATCTCTTGACATGTATAAATCAAACAAATGTAACAGATTTGCTAATTTTGTGTAATTTTCTTGGTTACTTTGGGGGGAGAGCGTGCTAGACACATTAAGAAATCCATTTGAAATGCACTCTGGCAATCTTGTTCAGCTGTTCCATCAACGTCAGCAAGAATTGTCTATATAAGGTACTTTCAAGCCTATCTTTGCAAACCTAACAGAAATGTCCTATTTTTAAGGGAAACTAAGATTCTCAGGATATTTAATTCTGGACTTGTGAGTCGCATTACAAAAATATGTAGAGAGCCCTGGCTATAAGTTTAATAAGTAAACATTGACATTTGGTCATGACTCACATGAATAAAGAGAATAAAGTCATTCTGAAGGACACTAGATTCTGAAAGATTGGTATGCAAAACTAGCTCAGATTTGCATATAAATTGAGCCAAGTGAAATACTTGCAAAAGATGCTCCTGTACTGGGAAATGAGACTGGTGTTGCTGTTGCCAGTATGCACATAACCTTAGTAGCTGGGAATGCTCTTTAATCAGTTGAGGCGGGTATACAAACTATGACCTTATCTAGAGAGGTCAGAACTTGACTCACTATGTTCTTGTACCACACAGTACAGATTATGTTAATGAACATGAGGCAGCATTTGGAGATGGTTTAGAAACTTAAGCAGTGCAAAATATGGCTACCCTGTTACTAGTTGGGGCTAGGAGGTCAGAACAGATTGCACCAAATTTGTACCAATTACCTTGGTTGCCAGCATGTTATCATGTAAAAAAAAGTTTTTAAAAATGTGGGCTGGACGTGGTAACTGTTGGGTGAATTTGTAGCTGCTCACTAACGATTCCTCATCAAAAAAAGGGACAAGGAAGGGGCCGCAGGGTTCTCTCTAGGTCCATTGTTCAACATCTTTATACTGTAAATGACTTGGATGAAGGTGTTGGGGTGCTCATCAAATTTGCAGATGACATCAAACTGGGAGGGGTAGCCAATACAGCTGAATATAGAATCTGGATTCATGATTACTTTAACAGATTGAAGAACTGGGCCCAAACTAAAAGAATGAATTTCATTAGGGACAAATGTAAGGTTCTACACTTAGGTAGATCTCAGATCAGATGTAGCAACACACTGAATTTAAACGTCTTGGAAGAAAATAAACAGGATTCCCTCCATAACAGTGAGTGAACACTTAGGTAGGAAGAACCAGCTGCACAAATTTAAGATGGGGGCCACCTGGATTACCAGTAATATATGTGAAAAGGCTCTAGGGGTCTCAGTAGACCACAAACTTAACATGAGTCAACAGTGTAATGTAGTAGCAAAGGAAGCAAATAGTGTTCTAGGCTGCAACAACAGAATTATAGTGACTAGATCTAGGGAAGTAATAGTCCTGACCACACCTGGAATACTGTGTCAAGTTCTGTGCAGCACAATTTAAGAAAGATATTTACAAGATGGAATGTGTGCAGAGGAGGGTAACCATGATAAAGGGTCTGGAAACCAAGCCTTATGAGGAACAGTTGAGGGAATTAGATATGTTTAGCCAGGTAAAGAGAAGATTTGAGAGGAATCACAGAATTGTAGAGTTGGAGATATGATAGCCATCTTCAATAATAATAATTTTGTACCCCACCCATTTGACTGGGTTGCCCCAGCTGCTCTGGGTGGCTTCCAACATAATACAGTGGTACCTCGGGTTAAAAACTTAATTTGTTCTGGAGGTCTGTTCTTAACCTGAAACTGTTCTTAACCTGAAGCACCACTTTAGCTAATGAGATCTCCCGCTGCCGCTGCGCCGCCAGAGCACAGTTTTTTTTTCTTATCCTGAAGCAAAGTTCTTAACCTGAAGCGTTATTTCTGGGTTAGCGGAGTATGTAACCTGAAGCGTACGTAACCTGAGGTCCTAATGTATATAGAAAGGGCTATCACATGGAAGATGGAGCAAGCTTGTTTTCTCCTGCTCTGCAGGCTAGGACCTGAACCAATGCATTCATGTTATAAGAAAGGATATTCCAACTAAACATCAGTTACAACTTTCTCACAGTAAGAGCTATTCAACAGTGGAATAGACTCTCACAAGAGGTGGTGGACTCTTCTTCTCTGGAGGTTTTTAAGCAGAAGTTGGATGGCCATCTTTCACGTGTGATCAAGTTGAGATTCCTGCATTGCAGGAAGTTTGACTAGATGGCCCTCAGGGTCCCTTCCAGCTCTATAATTCTTTGATTCTTTTTTTTTTATAAGAATTTATTGACCTTTTTCTTATAACAACATATACCCACACCCACACCTACAATTAAACAAGTACAAAACGAATACATTGATAAAACAAATACAAACAGTGTCAAGTTTTCTTGTTGCATCTTTTCTTTAAAAAGAAAATTTCTATTTCCATATCTTGACCATTGACTTCCCCTGCCCTTTCTCCTTCGAGTTCATATCCTTAATCTATTTTATAACCATTTCTCCTGAAATTCAAATTCAATTATATAGTTACACACAATTATATATTCAACATTTAACTAACAATACATCCTCGTAGTAATATCTCATCATAATTCTTCTTCCATTAAAATCTTCACCAATCATTTATATCATATCTATCTCTTCTATCCTTTAAACTGCTGCTAATAACATAGTAACTCAAAATATCTCCTTTCATATTCAAACAAAAAATAAAACAGAAAGATTGTTGACAGTATTCACCCTCCGATTTCGAAATTCCATGACAGGCTGCTTCAAATTTTACTTAGTGTTTCACCCCACACCCCCTCTGTCCATTATTCTTCTCCTGGTGGCATCAACACTGAATTTCCCTGTGGCTTCCCTCTCCAAGCGTCCACAGATCCAGGCACAGTCCAAAACTCTCCTTGCCATGAGCTCCAGGATGTCCATCTCGTCGTCTCTCAGCTTCTCCGGTTCTTTGTAGCATTCCTTTTCTTCTTGTAAAAACCATAATTCTCTGTCCCTGGCCCCCGAGCTCACACCTCGGGGACTGGATATAACAAATCTTACCGTCGCCTTGGGACTGCCACCCCCAAAAGGCGAGTTTCTTCTCCGAAGTAGCTCACTCATTTCTCTCCATCTTCCCAGACATCCTCTCAGCTCTTTGGCAAGACTTTCTTCCAAAGTGTTAAAAGTTTTAAAAGCCTCCTCTGTGGGCAATTGGTTCTCTTTCAGACCCCCACACAAGACTTTGACTTTCCTGTACAGCAGTTCCACCTTCAAAGCAGTGAGCCTCTGTTCGTCCGTTAGTCCAGAGTTCAGTACCAGTTCAAGGACGAAGCCCAGCATACTGGTAGAGGGGGAGGAAGTGGGTATCAAATTTCTACTCCTGCCTCTCTGTTCATCGCCATTTTCCTAAACTGGAGCGCAGATACCGCAACTTTAAATGGAGATATTTTCCACTAATTTACTTCCCAAGAAAAAAGTTTGCCAGTCTCATGTATCAATTTTAAGCACATTGTAGCAGTCCTGTAGCAGCAGTTGCTCAAATTGGTTAGCTTCTTTAACTCGAAGGGAAGGAGGCAGGCTGCCTTTCTCCTTCCCCCCGGATCGTTCCAAAAGCTCGATTTCTGGTCAAATTAGTTACTCACGACCACCGGGTTCCTTTGGCTCCATTCTTCAAAGGTAGAACTAAGACGCTCACCGCGGGCTTTGTCGCCGCATTTACATCCCGGTTGGGGCATATCCCCGTAAGCCCGGCTCCGTTGTCCCTTCACCCCCACTCCCCCTTTACAGGGGGGGCAAGGGAAGGGTTCGGAGCCTCCGTGGGCGCAGCCGGGGAGCCCAGGGTGCGGGACGCTCTTCCCGCACCCCAACCGGAGCCCCGCTTTGCGGTTGCGGGGCTCCTAACCCCCGGGATGGATCGGGCGCCTCGCAGCCGAAGCAGCCCCGACCACCCACTATGGCGTCGCCAGCCGGAAGTCTATAATTCTTTGATTCTATGAACCATGCTAGCCTGCCCACACAAGGAAATCAAAATTAAAGGGCCTACTCAGGTTGTTGTTGTTGTTCAGTCCAGTCGTGTCCAACTCTTCGTGACCCCATAGACCAGAGCACGGCAGGCACACCTATCTTTCACTGCCTCCCGCAGTTTGGCCAAACTCATGCTAGTCACTTTGAGAACACTGTCCAACCATCTCATCCTGTGTCGTCCCCTTCTTGTGCCCTCCATCTTTCCCAGCATCGGTCTTTTCTAGGGAGTCTTCTCTTCTCATGAGGTGGCCAAATTACTGGAGCCTCAACTTCAGGATCTGTCCTTCCAGTGAGCACTCAGGGCTGATTTCTTTAAGGATGGATAAGTTTGATTTTTTTGCAGTCCATGGGACTCTCAAGAGTCTCCTCCAGCACCATAATTCAAAAGCATCAATTCTTCGGCGATCAGCCTTCTTTATGGTCCAGCTCTCACTTCCATACATTACTACTGGGAAAACCATAGCTTTAACTATACGGACCTTTGTTGGCAAGGTGATGTCTCTGCTTTTTAAGATGCTGTCTAGGTTTGTCATTGCTTTCCTCCCAAGAAGCAGGCATCTTTTAATTTCGTGACTGCTGTCTCCATCTGCAGTGATCATGGAGCCCAAGAAAGTAAAATCTCTCACTGCCTCCATTTCTTCCCCTTCTATTTGCCAGGAGGTGATGGGACCAGTGGCCATTATCTTAGTTTTTTTGATGTTGAGCTTCAGACCATATTTTGCGCTCTCTTCTTTCACCCTCATTAAAAGGTTCTTTAATTCCTCCTCACTTTCTGCCATCAAGGTTGTCTCATCAGCATATCTGAGATGGTTGATATTTCTTCTGGCAATCTTGATTCCGGCTTGGGATTCATCCAGCCCAGCCTTTCGCATTATGAATTCTGCATATAAGTTAAATAAGCAAGGGAGACAATATACAGCCTTGTCGTACTCCTTTCTCAATTTTGAACCAGTCAGTTGTTCCATATCCAGTTCTAACTGTAGCTTCTTGTCCCACATAGAGATTTCTCAGGAGACAAATGAGGTGATTCGGCACTCCCATTTCTTTAAGAACTTGCCATAGTTTGCTGTGGTCGACACAGCCAAATGCTTTTGCGTAGTGAATGAAGCAGAAGTAGATGTTTTTCTGGAACTCTAGCTTTCTCCATAATCCAGCGCATGTTTGCAATTTGGTCTCTGGTTCCTCTGCCCCTTTGAAATCCAGCTTGCACTTCTGGGAGTTCTCGGTCCACATACTGCTTAAGCCTGCCTTGTAGAATTTTAAGCATAACCTTGCTAGTGTGTGAAATGAGTGCAATTGTGCGGTAGTTGGAGCATTCTTTGGCACTGCCCTTCTTTGGGATTGGGATGTAGACTCAGGTACTCACTGCCAAAAGCCAACCAGGCTGATAAGAAGTTTAAGATAAGGCAGACTCTATCCCTTATGTCAGGGGTGGCCAACTCCCAAGAGAATGTGATCTACTCACAGAGTTAAAAACTGGCAGTGATCTACTCCCTTTTTGGGGGTTGTTGAGCTTTTTTTAGGAAGGAGGAAGGCCCATTTTGTTGAGATTTTTTCAGGGAGGAGGTAAAATGTTGAGCTTTTTTTAGGGGAGCCACAGTTGTTCAGCTTCTTTGGGGGGAGCCAATGAACTACCAGTGATCTACCGCAGACGTCCAGTGATCTACCAGTGGATCATGATCTACCTGTTGGACATGCCTGCCTTATGTCATTCAAACAGGTCTTGAAGACATTTTTTCTGTGTCTTTTAATGACACAGAGTGGGTTATTAACACAGGTCTCATTGAGCTTTATTGTTTTATCACTGTTGGGGTTTTTTTTTTGCTTTAGTATTTAAAATTTGCTATTTTAAATAGTGTATATGCTGTATTTCAAATTTGTATTTTTAGATGTGAGCTCTGTGGAGCATGTTTTCAAAATGTGGATTATAAATCCTTTGCGTGAATAAAAATGCTGTTGACTTTCCACTGTATTGGTCTATCCCAGGCTGGAAGTAGTGCAGTGTTGCTTCTTCCATCCTTAGGCTACCAGTGCAATAGCCCAGTGGAAATATTGCTTGTGTGCTTGCTGCATGGAAAACATTTCTTGATTTTAGTGTGCAATTGTGTATAATTGTACCTTTAAGTTCTGATGAATTCAGAGTTGCCAAGATTAGGTCTTGGAAAGAAGTAATTTTAATTTGGGTTGCTACTGTTTTGTTCAGCAAGCATATGTAGATGCCCAAGCTGAATGCCAAGTATGATATCTGAAATGATTCGGCAATAATGTGTGCACAGCTTGGTTCCCATATCTAAATTTCTACACTCTGCTATTATGGATCTCTTCATTCAAGATTTGTGGTCAGATTGCAGGTGCCCAAGCCACTGTGTCACTCACAGGAGAGACTTGTGGCTCAGGTACACTGCAGGCCCCATGGTAAGTGCTGCCCCCACAGGGTGGCTCCCCTAGCTACGCCTCTGCATAGTGAAAGGAGAATACATACACATCCAACATCAACGAAAAGCTCGCATTTTTGGGTGTGTTTCTAATAATTTGTGTTACTGTAAGGCTGTCATCTTGCAGCCCCATTTGGAGGATTAGTAGTACTGCATTACAATCCTGGATTTGCATGCAGAATGAGGTGGGGAGCAAAAGAGAAGGCAGTTTGCAAAATAGCTGTGACCATGGCAGAAGGGGGTGAAGGTGAAAATGGAGGTGCAAAAGGGGTTGTAAAAAACAAGGGAGTGAGAGGTATGGTAAAGCTGTTGAAGATAAAAGCAGGGGTATGAAAGGGGTCTGAAGAATAGAAGGGGGTGGTAGCTTCATAATGGGATGGAAGGTAAAAGTGTCTGGGAAGAGGAAGATGCAGGAGGTTACCATGGTGGTGGTTTGTGTGCAAGAGGGTGCACAAAGGCAGCGGGGAGATGAAGGTGAAAATGGATGCAAAAGGGAACCTCAGAAGTGAAGGGGAAAGTGGCTTCAGAAAGTGCAAGTAGATAAAAAGGTACCGCTCCGGTGGGAAGGTAAACAGCGTTTCCGTGTGCTGCTCTGGTTTCGCCAGAAGTGGCTTAGTCATGCTGGCCACATGACCCGGAAAAACTGTCTGCGGACAAACGTTGGCTCCCTCGGCCAGTAAAGTGAGATGAGTCATTCACGACTGGACTTAACTGTCAGGGGTCCTTTACCTTTCATTTGACAACATTTTGCTTGTTGCCCACTCGTATCCACATTAAATGTGTGTGTGCAGGGTGGGGAAGGAGTTTTTAAAGGAATGATAAGTTTTTGCTTGCTTTCTATGCTATTTTGCTTGCCTAGGGAAGAAAAATGGAGGCTTCTCTGCTTGTTGCTGAAAATGCATATGAAAATAAGCAAAGGAAGATAAACTTGACCATCAGAAATTCTTCAGGTGAAACTTCTCCCAGCATAGTTGCACTTAGTAATTTGGGAACAAATTATGCTCTTCTAATGTAAAAAGTCTCCATGTTGCATCTCCTGCATGTTTTTTGCAGTATCTGATGCATCATGTGAGTGATCATCCTATTTTTAGTGCACAGATTATATATCTTCACAATGTATATCCTCAAGGGCTGTGTATGCCTGCATCTGTGTGCTGATTCACACATTTAAACTGGCTGCTTATTTCATCCATAGGGACTCTGTGACATAACTGTCAACCTTCCTTTTTCTTGCATTGGGAAACGGCCATAGCTGTCAACCTTACCTTTTTGCAGTGGTAAATGGCGCTGGAATAAGGGAATTTCCTGCAAAAAAGGGAAAGTTGACAGCTATGCTCTGTAAACCAGGTTGTACAACCAAGCTTTACAATGTACGCAGATATAGTATGTAGCAGGAGAAAAAGTGTCCCTGTGGTATAGGAGAAACGACTGATGCCAGGCTGTATTTTTGTGCAGCCCAGTTTACACAGGTTATGCTACATTAACTTTTCCAAACCTGTTCCTGCAGTATGCTTTAGACCAGGCATCCCCAAACTCGGCCCTCCAGCTGTTTTGGGACTACAGTTCCCATAATCCCCGACCACTGGTCCTGTTAGTTAGGGACGATGGGAGTTGTAGTCCCAAAACAGCTGGAGGGCTGAGTTTGGGGGTGCCTGCTTTAGACTATAACACCCATCCATCATCCCTCACCACTGGTCATGATGGCTGGGACTGATAGCTGTTGTACTCCAAAACATTGTAGGGCTTCACATTAGGGAAAGTTTCTCAGCATGTATGGAAGAAAAGAAGCAGCTCACTGACTGTACCAAATTCCTAATGGGGCCTAGTAATACCATCCACAATGATGATGTGGAGGAGTCTGCCCCTTTTGGGATTTCTGGCCTGCTGGATTCAATGCTCTCTTTGGCATACAAAGAGACACCACCTCCAGATAGCATATACACAAGAGGAAAGCTATATGTGTTCTATGTGAGAAATGCCAGGAGTTTTATAGTTGCTATTCCTTGTTGCAGCTACCGAAAATATGTGTCCTATGTGAGAGATTCCATGTGTTTTTAAAATTATCATAATTGTTCCTTAGCACAGCTACTAGATGATTTTCAACTTTCTTTATAATCCCCAAATTTAAAAAAGAGATCTAACTTCAGGGTATGTGTCATCTGGTCTTCTGACTGTGACCAGTATCAAATATTCCTTAAGAGGGAATATTTTGAAAAACAAAATTTTTCACAATGGGTTTGCATTGTTGATTGTCCTGCATTCTTTTGTCGTATACCCCTTTTTACATTTTTATTTTTGCTAGTGAAACCACTATATGATATTCGTATATAAAAGTTCGATCATTTATTTTGTGCCACTAACTTGTGATTTTAGTTGTGCGTTTGTTGTGCAACTCTTCATTGCGATAAAGAGCAAGATCAAGTGGCTAACCATACAGTATTGCATTTATCACTTTTTCTGGCAAATATGATTTAAATACAGTAGTCATATTGACTGCGTTTGTCAAAAAGGATTTGAGAACATTCCTGAAATCTTCTAGGCTGGTGTAGCAAATACATATGATTGCATTCTCAATCCCCTCTGCCCTCATTCCAGGGTAGGCAACCTAAGGCCCGTGGGCTGGATCCGGCCCAATTGCCTTCTCAGTCCGGCCCATGGACGGTCCGGGAATCAGTGTGTTTTTACATGAGTAGAATGTGTCCTTTTATTTAAAATGCATCTCTGAGTTATTTGTGGGGCATAGGAATTCGTTCACCCCCCCCCCCAAAATATAGCCCGGCCCCCCACACGGTCTGAGGGACAGTGGACCGGCCCACGGCTGAAAAAGGTTGCTGACCCCTGTCCTATTCTGCTGCTGCACATGCAGATGTCAGTTATGTATTTTGTATTTGATAACATCCTGTAAAAATACTAACCTTTTTGGGTTTCCCCCCTAAGGTATGATGATTTGACTTTATAAGAACCCTAAGTAACCATGATGGCAACGCAGACATTAAGTATAGACAACTATCAAGATGGGCAACAAGTAAGAACATTTTTAAATAAAAAATGAAAAATGTGAAGTGCATCTGTAAGGTCCGAGGGGTGGTGTCTCACGAGTAACGAGGCAGGAGCCCAACCTCTCTGTTTACAGGTTTATTGTGCAAGCTATTTACAGTGCAGAGCTACAAGTACATGTCATTCTCAGTCACTAGCAGAATCCGGGAGTGGCCCCTTCCGGCTCTTTCCCCAGCATAAGAACTTTGGCACTCCAAGTCTCCTCCTACCCTCTTTGCATTTCACCCCTCTGCGCAATTGGGGCGGCAGAAATGGCGTGCCTCCCTCCTGACCAGCCGAGCGAGGTGAGTGCAGGGTCTCTGAAACATCCCCAAGCCATCTCCCCACCAGACTCACTGTTTGCTGCTCCTGGCTGGATGAGGCGCTGGGGCTCTCCGCAGCATCTCCAAGCCCTGTCCTCGCCCGGCTGGCCCCTTCCCCTTCCTCCCCACTGGAGGTGTGGCTGCTTTTCGCGCTGGAAGAGGTACTGCTGCTCAGTTGGTGTTGGGGGCTCCCTGTATCCCAACAGTCCGTCAGGTCCCCTCAGCGGGCCACGTGGCAGTTCCCTGACAGCATCATAGCAGGTAAAAATAATATGTTAAATAATTATGGCGCCCAAGACATGAAACTACTTCTGTCCAGTCTATATTACTTTTCCCCTGCTGTTATTTTGATATGGTACCTAAGCCATGCCACTGGCTTTCCCTTTGCCCATTTTCTAGTGCTCCTTAAGCTGCTTCCTAGAAAGGTAGGAAACAACGGAATTTTCAGAAGCAAAAATTATTTAGGATTGATTCCTTGATTATTGTTATTACATTTACCAGTCGCATTATATTGTAAAAATTTTCAAAGTGACTTGCCAAGGTAAAATACATTAAAGCAATTCAAAACCAGAAAAAATATAAAACTATGAACAATACAAAGCATACATAAATTGCTTATCTAGCATTATACTAATAGGGACAAGTCCTACCTACCCCACTCAAAGCTAAGCATCACCGTAGGAGGTAACATTAATTAACCAAAGACCTGGCTAAAGAAAAAGGACTTAGCATGATGCCTAAAGATTAACGAAGAAGACTCTAGGCATCTATTCCTGGGGAGAGCATACCACAGAGCATGCCAGAATAGGCCCAGTACAGCCTATTATGACTGAGACAACTCTCCAGGGTGTCGGACAAAGATAGCTCCCATCACTTGTTATCTGATGCTTTTAACTGGCAGTGCTGGGATCTTCTGCATACAGTCCATGTGTTCAACCACTGAGCTTCTGCTCTAAACTTGCTGAACCAGGTTTTATTTTGTTTTGTCATTTAGGCCCCCCCCCCACACACACGTACACAAACAATTATTTTGTGAAATATTGCCTAAACGTTGCTATCAAACTTGAACTTGGTTAGCCGCTTGGGTTGTCAACCATATAATGTTGTACTTATCTATGTGTTATTTTGACTGTTAGCAGTTATTTTGTTGAATAAATGAGGGGTGGGGATGGGGAGAAGCGTCTAGGCACCTGATGAGGTTATGTTGTCTTTTTTTTACTTGCTTAGTTGTATCAGTTGACTTTAGAGAAATACGTTTGGGTAGCCACCATATCACAGCATGTGGCCATAAGCAAATTTCTAGGTGATTCCAGTGTGGCTTTTTTTTTTTTTTTAGTATACAGTGACTATTGTACTATCCCCTGAAATTTGTAAACTACTTACACTGCAATCATATATATGTTCAGTTGTAAGTTCTATTGAGGTAAGAGTGCATAGGATTCCATCCTTAGTTTACTTTTGATTTTATATATGCTTAGCTTTGTTCAACAACTCCAGAAAAAGCACCCAAATAGCGCCTTCTTGCATTCATTTGGCATTGCTCTTAATGGTTTCACAACTTACTTAGCTATCTCTTGATTTTTCAAATTTCAAATCTGGGACCCCACATTTAAACTCTTCCCTGGTCTCTTTGCTGGCCCTAGCAGGACCAACTTGGCCAGTTAGCCCTGGCGATCACTTGGTGTTTACTGAACTAGTTTTTTCCTTAAAAAATGACCCTGAATTTTTTGAATTTTATTGAAATGGATGCCACATTTATGTTGTATTTTATGCTGTTTTTAAGCTGTTTTTAAAGTCGTTTTTAATCAATGTTTTATATTTGTTGTTAGCCACCCTGAGCCCGGTTTTTAAATCGGGAAGGGCAGGGTATAAATAAAAAGTTGTTGTTGTTGTTGTTGTTGTTGTTGTTGTTGTTGTTGTTGTTGTTGTTGTTGTTGTTGTTGTTGTTACAAGATGGGTAATAGCATTTGAACATAATGTTCACTTTGTCCAAATTGTGAAGCAGTAGTCCTTTAACCTATCCAGGTCTTCCACAAGAGTAGGAGGGCATGGTGCAGAGCTGCAGCTAGGAGTTAGTATCTCCCCAGATTTCACAGATAGAAGACAATATTGTGACCATAGATTGTTTTATTGACCTTACTGAAGACTAGTCTAATTCATAATAAACTGCAACTTCCTATCAAAAACTAGATATATTGGATCTTTCTTGTATTTCCCCCCCACAAACTCTTTAACATATATACAAAAGTCCTTATTTATATTCAGTACAGAACAAACTGAGAAACATTTAACATTTAATATTGAAACACCTAAAAATCAAGCTATATGCTTTTCATACAATAATTGTGAAATGGTCCCTCCTTTGCAATATCTCTGAAGAATTATATGCACTCTAGAGCCTAAAATAAAGCCTGAAATCTTAAACATTCTTAATTATAAATGAGCTCTATTGAGTTTTCAAGTAAATGTGTAGCATACAGAATTATTTCTAATGATAAATTTCTGTTTGCAAATGACATTTTTGCTATTGCAGATGTTTTCAAGGTCTGCTTTCTTAAAGTGATTTTTATTGAAGCAGTGTATGTGCAGCTTTATCCAAAAATAGCTTATGAAATGCAGGATTCTGTAACAGACAATTGACTAAAAGAAACCTACTAATGGGAGTCAAACTTGTAGTGACCTTTCTACTATCTTCCTGCCTCCAAATGTTGCAAGGATTAAATGAGTTGTTTGTTAAATGCTTGTTCTTTTTGTATGGTTGCCAAGTCATACCAACCTTCTGGCAACTTACTAGGCCTTTGGCTTTCTCTTTGCTTAGAAATGAACCATTTAGTTGTGAATCTATGCTGTTGGCAATATAAAGCATCTTTCTTTTCCAGCAGATGCAAGTAGTAACAGAATTAAAAACTGAGCAGGATCCAAACTGCTTGGAAGCAGATGCAGGAGGACTGAGTCCTTCCCCGGTAGAGTCCCAGACTCCGATGGATGCAGATAAGCAGGCTATTTACAGGTAGCAGTATTCACAAGATGAACTGTTCCTAGTAGTAAAATGTATCATTCTCTTTAGTAGGTCATGGGGTGGTTCTCAAATCATGGGGTGGTGCTTGTGTGTGTAGGGGACATGGAACATGTGGAAGGGGGCACGCACTCTTCTAGACATTAAAAGGTCTTGAGGCTGATGCATATTTTCCCCCTCACCAGCCAAGCCATGGGTGGGATTAGAGTCCTCTAGAATATTCTCACTAGATTTGTAGGGGTAACTGCTCCCCCATTCATTGACTTGGGAAAAGGTGCTACTTTGTACTAATGCTGTTTTCCCATTTGTGGTTTTAGGAGGTGTCAAATATAACTTGTTCAGTTTTCCCTTCCTAATACCAGTATTGAATTAATGCCTAGTCCAAAGTTTGTTGCACATATCAGTGCAGCTGGGGAGGTTGGTGATAGGTTGGGGTACTCAGAAAGTAGAATAAGTTTAGAAGACGAGGCCTAAACTTAAATCAGCCAATGTATTGTAACTTGTCAAGAAGTTCATACGTTTGGGGTTTTTCTAATTACTGTGAGATGGTTAATACATGTTTTCATGCTTAAGACTAAAATTTATACATTTACAAGAGACAAAGCCCTATTGAGGGCAGAAGGCTTGTGTAGTAAATTCTGCTAACTTCTGTTGTGTTTAAACATACTCAAGTGTTCAGGATTGTGATCCGCGTCTCAGGGCAAAGCTTTTTATTGTCTTTGTATGTAGTTTTATATATTTGTCTAAACTTTCTTTCTGTGATAATAATGTAATAATCGAAAATAATAGGATTGTATATATGCAATGTCCAGATTGCTCAGAACTTTTCATCAAACTGACTTGCACATAGACATTTCCACAGACCTACAATTTGCTTGTCTTTTTATTCCTAGACATCCACTGTTCCCCCTATTAGCACTATTATTTGAAAAATGTGAACAATCCACACAAGGATCAGAAGGCACAACGTCTGCAAGTTTTGATGTAGATATTGAAAACTTTGTTAGGAAGCAGGAGAAGGAAGGAAAACCATTTTTTTGTGAAGATCCAGAAACAGATAATCTAGTAAGTAAAAACATTTTAGAGAAGATTTCAATTTATTTATAAAATCTTTATATTTGAAAAAAGTAAATTGATACTGAGAATACTGAATTGTGAAATGTCCACTAAAAGAAGTTGAAATTTACAGCCCTCGGTAGCTGTAAATTCGCTGTCAGAATTAGTGTCAGAAGCTCCTCCATCACATAGCAAATTACCGTATTTTTCGCTCCATAGGATGCACCGGACCATAGGGCGCACCTCGTTTTTAGAGGAGGAAACAAGAAAAAAAATATTTTTCTGGTTTTCCTCCTCTAAAAGCCCTGGTTTTTTTGAGGATCAGCTAAAAGTTTTGCAGCTTTTTTGCAAAGGGAAAAGCCCTGGTTTCTTCAGGATCAGCTAAAAGTTTTGCAGGGTTTTTTTGCAAAGGGGGAAAAGCAAAGCTCCTTTTGCAAAGGGGGAAAAGCAAAGAGGAAAAGCCCTGTTTTTATGGGGTTTAACTCACATTTCTGCAGCTGCTAAAGGAAAGGGAGCCCTTTCTACAGTTTCCAGACAGATAATCTAATCAGCCAGTCACATGTTGCTGGGGAAACAAATAGCCTCCCTCTGCAGCACATTCAACAAAGGAGGGCGGGGCTGAAAGGGAGCCGGGACTCTTATCTCTCTCCGGATCTCTTGCTGATCAGCTGCTGAGCGGGGTCCTTTCAACACCCCTTTTCTCTTTGTAAAATAAAAAGCATGATCCTCTTTTGGCCCCTGGACAATTCAGCTCCAGGGACCACCATTCGCTCCATAAGACGCACAGATATTTCCACTTATTTTTTAGAAGGAAAAAAAGTGTGCCTTATGGAACGGTATCAACTCAGCTAGCTTCTTCTTTTTTACATAGTTGTTTGTTTTTAGTTAATTTATCTGCTCCATGAGACTCTTTTGACATATCTATACGTTTTCCAGTGAGTCAGATGTTCTTGTTTGTAGGGTTTTGGTTGTTTGCATTAATTTTCTGTCCTCCTCCACTACTCTCCTCAATTCCTTCCATTCTCCTCCTCTCTCCCCACCCACCCAGCTGGTATTTGTGGTTTGCATCTCAACAAACCATTTGATTTAATATGTTCAGAACCCTGATTGGCTCATTGCTGTGCATGTAGTTACTTAAGAGGAAACGTCATGATATTTTGTGCCTGCTGATTCTGGCAACTGAGGTGCTGCCTGAATATTGAGCTTATCTCCAGAGGCCCTTCTCCTGGTACCACTGCCATCTGATATGAGGCAGGTAGTGACCAGGCAAAGAACCCATTCAGAGATGCAGTCTGCTTATTGAACTCTCCCCTTTGTGTGAACATCCATTTGTGGAATATGGCTTCTACCAGGGGTGTAGGAAGCGGGGGTGTGGGGGGTGCGAACCGCCTCGGGTGTCATCCCTGAAGGGGTGATAAAATGGCACACTGCGCGGGGGGGGGCACTTACCGCGGGGCCTGGCCTGCAGTGCACCCAAGCCATGCGTCTCTCCTGACGCGGTGGCTCAGGGCCCTGCGCTGCCCAAAATGGCAGCATGGGGCTTGCGACCGCCAGGCGGACTCTGTGGGCAGCTCGCCACGCCACGCCACCCCCTCTGCTCCGGGTGCCGGAGCAGCTAGCTATGCCCCTGGCTTCTACTTTCCTCTATCCTTCCACACAGCCTCAAAATCTGCTCAAGGTTCTTGGGGTGTGTGGGCAGCTGCAGTCGATAAAGATGAGAAACCAGAAGTCCTGTTGTGCAAGTGGATTTTCATTGTGCTCTTTGTGATTCCTTTTTACTCAGAGCTTTTATTCTTTTATGCCTTTTCTGCTTTTAGTGTTGATTACTCCTGATTCTTTCCCACTTTTTTGTCTGCCACTGATTGTAGATTGCATCATCATGTAATTTTATGTTTTAATTATTGTATTTTTATTCCGTAAGTATAAGCCACTCTGAGGCTGCATTTTCTTAACAAGTAAAATAAATTGAGTGGTTGGCTTTGTGCCAAATGCACATCTGATTGTACTTGAGTTGACACTTGAAGGTAATGCATATTGCTATCTCTGATAAGCTCAACTACTTATCATAAGGAAGTTGGGTATGTGAAAATCTCTGCATGTTGTCCATTGGAAACTTGTAGCCTTGTACAAGAAGAAAAATGGAAAAGATGGACCAAATAGGAGGGCTGCATCATACATGATAATCTGCACAAATCTGATCTGTGTAGAAAAATGTAGCCTATACATGCTGTGGGCAGTTCCCAGTTTTGTGTAAGCAATTAACAGTGTACAGTACACAGTTTCCCACATTGAGACAATATCTGGGTAGGAGAAGGCAACAATAATTATAAACAGCCCTGTTGAAAATAAGCAAAAAAGTAGCTTGAACATATATTGAACAATTTAGCACACTGTAAACGACATATGCAAATGTTTGTTTTCATAGGTTTTCTTTTTTACTTGTCTCTGAATTCTTTCTCTTTTTCCTCTTTTAGATGGTAAAGGCAATTCAGGTTCTACGAATTCATCTGCTTGAGCTAGAAAAAGTTAATGAGCTCTGTAAGGATTTCTGTAGTCGCTATATTGCCTGTCTGAAAACGAAAATGAACAGTGAAACTCTGCTAAGTGGAGAATCTGGGAGTCCTTATTCACCTGTACAACCCCAGGTACCTTTCATGCTAACTGAAATATATTTTCTTTATTTGATTTATAATCTGCGTTATCCCAAAGACTCAGGATAGGTAAGATTAGTTTTAAAAACAAAGAAAGAGTAGATAAAATATAAATTACTATGTTAATATTGGTTGAATTTGTAAACCATGCAATTTACAAATAGATGATCTGTGACTGGCAAGCTAGACATTTTTAAAGATTTGTGATATTGTTAAGATTATAAGATAAGATCTCCCTTTTTCTTAGTAGTCACGTACATGGAAATGTAATTCTTAAAGAATGATCATAATCTATCAACTCTTTGTCTGCAGTCCAGCAACTTTAAACATGATAGAGATAGCTTGGATTTGCTGGAGCAGCTGTCTTCATGGAAAGAGTCACCAGAAAATGTGAGCAGTAGAGCAAAAATGACACGATTATCATTGCACCTCTTTGGCACTACCTCCTTAGCCTAATTTTGGGGTTGGCTTTGTTCATCTCATTGTAGATAATGGCCCCATCCAAGCAAGTGGTGATCTGAATGTAGAAATAGGGTTCTGTGATTGCTCTCTCGTCACATACACAAGTCTTCAGGACATAAAATAAAGCTCCTCACATCCCACAGCCTGCATTCCATGCACATAAGGGCCCAGCTGAGAGATCCACATGGAGAGCAGTAGCTATTCACCTGCTACTTCAGTCACGGAATGCTCCATTTCTTGCTGGGGAGGGAGACCCAATGAACATACAAAGCTGTGTTATACAAATTTAGATCTCTTGGACTCAGAATTGTTTGCTCTGTTTGGCAGGTACCTGATACTTTATATCCTTTTATGGAGATACCAGACTTTAAGCCTGGAACCATTTGGAAAATATTTGCTCTACCATTGAGCTATGGGCCCTCCTATACATAACACCTGTAATGAAAAATGTGTCCATACAGGCACTCTGTTTTGTTTAATTTATTGGAAAGTGTAAAAAACCAACAACTGCTACACAGAAGTATTATATTTTTGAATCTGAATTGCTAGTAAGTGGAGGAACAGAAGTTGGTAGATAATTTCATATCTTGTTCATTCCCTCTCTTTTCCTCGAACATAAGTCAAAATGCCATCAGAACTTCTATAATTTCAGAGCACACCTCTCAAAACTTTAGCATATGGCTACATTCACCATTCATACCGTGAGAGCTCTCCTAGAAGCCAGTCAGACAACATCTGCTCACAAGTTCCATGGCATAAATTAAGTTAATCACGATTACTATTAAGATATTGGTGTATGTTTTTGAACTTGTTCATTGTGTTTCATTGCATCCATCATGCCAGCCCCATGTCAGTGTACTAATTGTAAATTGCATTGTCATCTAGACTTACCTGTGGATTTGACTGATATCTCAATAAATCAGATAAATTTTAAATTTTAAGTTTGCAAAAGATCCGAAAAGTTCAAATTTTAAGTGCTTGAAACTTTGCATTTCCTGTGGAAAACAAATGAAATATTGACCATATTTAATTGTGAGGATTCATGCCATTAACTTTAGAAGGGCTAGAATTTCATCCCCAACAATACAGTGTTATATATATTCTGAATGTACATGTGGTTGCCATATTTATTTTACTTATAACACAATTCTAAACAAGTCGTGTTCTGAAGTCCCAATGAGTTCAGTAAGACCTGCTTCCAGGTAATAGGGTTGCAGCCATAAGCATATTTGCATAACCTATTATTTACTTTTGAAATGTTGGGATATTCTAAATTATTGTAGAATAACAATTCCTAAATATGGAGTGCAGTGACTAAAATTTACCAATTGTCTCTTTTACAAGCACTTTGATTACAGTAGCATGTGACTAGCCTAATATTAAATGGGATAAGCACTGTCAGCTGGGTTACTTCTGATCTGGAATTTGCATCTATTCTATATTCTGATAGATGGTTCAATGTGGAGAAGAAAACCCACATTTGGAAAACCAAATATAAACACAACATACAGTGGACGCTCGGGTTGCAAACATGATCCATGCGGGAGGCACGTTTGCAACCCGCAGCGCCACGTCTGTGCATGCGCGGGTTGCAATTCAGCGCTTCTGTACATGCGCAAAGTGCGAGCGCCGAGTGGCGAAACACAGAAGTAACCGGTTCCGGTACTTCTGGGTTCGGTGCAGTGTACAACCCGAAATTGCACAACCTGAAGCGGCTGTAACCCGAGGTATGACTGTACTGTCAAACTGAAATATCTAGGTTATTTACCACCTCCTTTCATTGAATTTCCTTCTCATATTAGTTTCATCATTGTTTTTGATCATACTGGTTGGTAGTGGTGATATCATCATTATGTTTTGAACATCTCATATTTGGTACAGTACCATTTCAACTTAAAGTGATAGGAGCATCCTTTGTTATAAGTTCATGTAATTTTTGTTGTTTACTATTTCTAGCCAATTCAAAGTGCCATCACAGGTACGCTCAGTCCCCAGGGGATTATGGTACCTGCATCAGCCTTGCAGCAGGGAAATGTAACTATGGCAACCGTTGCAGGTAGGAAGCACTGAATAAAAATTCAAACACTGCACTAATCATAGATGTAGTTTGTGTCTGTTAAGTGGCTAAAAAAGGGAATTCTTCAGGTGATTTTTTTTTATTACTATGTTTATATGCCGCCTTTCTGCCTATGCAGTCAAGGTCATTTACAATTTAAAATAATGGCATATAAGCAGGTAGGCATGGTATAAAAAGGGGGTGGGGAGGATGGGGAAGGATGAGGAAAATTGAAAACATTCAGTACAAATGCATAAAAAATAACTGATAAAATGACCAGGTTGACTGAAGCAGACAGTTATGGGAGGGAAGGAGCTAAGCCAATGAAATGGGCCATGTTTATGGCTCTCCTATTGAAGCAGCCATGTGGAATGTTTGTTTTATTAAGTGTTTTGTGTCCTCATTTTTTATTTTTCCATTGTGAATAGCCCTGGGATCTTTGGATGAAGGGCAGTATGCAAATTTAATAAATAATAATAATGGCTGCTGATGAAAACATTATTATTTTATATTATTTAATGCAAATTATTATGCAACCAGCTGGCCTAGCATCTTCACAATAATGGCTGTATGGAAAGGTGAATCAAATGAAATTGTCTGTTCTTCTTTTTAAAAACAAACAAACAAGCTTATGTAAAATTATAGCAAATTTAAAATTATAGCGAAGTTTTGAAGTAAGTTTTGCGTGTTGTGTGAATAGTTTTATCGTTTTCTTTGTTTAATGACATCTACATGAAAATGTTGTCATCATGCTGTGCCTTTGCTGTAGTGTAATATTGCTATAATATTCTTTTAAGGTGGTACGGTGTATCAGCCAGTGACTGTGGTCACGCCTCAAGGTCAAGTAGTGACACAAGCTTTGTCACCTGGAACCATCAGGATCCAGAATTCACAGGTTTGTTTTATATTATAAGCATTATTTTAGTGAAATATATTTTAAAAAACCATGATATTATGGTGTGTTAGTAACTGCCTGCTACTTCTGAATCTCTGTGCAGCTCCAGTTACAATTAAACCAAGATTTAAGCATCTTGCATCAAGATGACGGGTCATCAAAAAATAAAAGAGGAGTTCTTCCAAAGCATGCTACAAATGTGATGAGGTCTTGGCTTTTTCAGCACATAGGGGTAAGGTAGATCACAGTGATTTGGGAATCACTACTGTTCTGATAATTTCTGCTGGTATCTGCATGAGAGGGAAATGTTTCGGCAAAATCTGAAGCTTTTAACTATCCAGTTTCTATAGACCTACTCTGAATATATTAACTTGGTATATTAGAGCTGAATCAGGCCCAAATTCAGTAGATGTCTATTATATAACCTTGGGATCTTAAATTTTTGAGATATTTTTGGTTTTATTACATCATGCTGAGGATTATTTTTTAATCCTGTGCTCCCTTGAACAGTAGTCCTTTGAGGGATATATTTATATCTCTGTTAATCTGAACAGTTCCTAGGGGGCTAGAACGCAGCACCATGTTTCTTTGTGCAGATTGCCTTAGTAAATGCACTCCACACTCTCAAAAGGGGCCTTGTTAGCTTAGGGCCACGCATGTTTCCTGTAATACCTACATACATAGTCAGTTACATTATGATCTGAAAGGTCAGACAAAAGTTTTTACAAAATAAAATAAAAAATTCTTTCCAGTAGCACCTTAGAGACCAAATAAGTTTGTTCTTGGTATGAGCTTTCGTGTGCATCCACACTTCTTCAGATAAATTTTTTACAGGTTTTCTTCTTAATTCACATGTTATATGTACATTTGTAAAAAAAAATAAAAAAAAATCAGTCCCTTTGGCTGTATGTTTTTGGAGGTAGGGGAGGAACGCTCAAAAGGAACGCTCCACAGTCCATGTACTCATGATCAAAATTATTATACTCAATCCCCTCGAATTGTAATGTTTGGGCAGCAGTATTTTCAGCTCTGGCAGATAGAGCAATATATGTAACAAGCTACCAGTGCTGGTGGCTTCATCTAAATGTATTAAAATAGCTTGAATTTTCTACACAGCTAAATGTAATATGTGGTTCAGTATTCCCTTTTGAACTGTACTGCGTAGCATCTTATGATACTGAAAGGAGAAAAAATTGGGTCTGTATTAATTCTTAACAGTTCCTGATAAATTACTAGAATTACTATACTAAGTACATTATAGATAGTACTAGAAATAGCTATGTTTCTCTTGTAGATTTTTAATTGGTAATGCTTTTATTTAACTCCACACGGTATTTCATCCCTACCATATGACACAATGTGGTAAATCCAGCTTTATCACATGCTGTATTCCCCAAGGATCATGCTGTCTAGCAAGGACAGCTGGGAAAATAATCCCTTCCCCCACATGGACATTTAAGGATAAAGTTATATTGTTAATTCATTTTAAAAAATCATGTAGTAGTCAACCAGGTTATCTTTTGAAGGTTGATGTTGAAGCCCTTTTTGGCTTTCTTTTAGGTTTCATGACCTCTTTGGATATTAGATTTGCACAGAACTAGGTTAAAGATGTTCTGAAGCTAGCACTTGCCTTCTTTTTTTCCTGGGAGGGAATGTTTTTTATTGAACCCATTTAAATAATAAATGCTTGACAGTGTACAGTTTACTATATACTTCTTCTGTTACTGTGCTAAGCATTTTAACAATCTCAGTTTATATTGCACCCAGTTACTAATTGTCTTATCAGTTATGACTAAACTGGGCCAGTAACTGTCAATGTATCAGGGATATCAGCAAAGATCGATCTGCCAGCTAATATGCTGAAAAGATAGGGAATTTAAATTTTCTGTGAGAATTCTGGGGGGGGGGGGGGGAATACATTCATTACATCTGGGGGAAACTGGTTAATTCATTTTATGATTTCATAAAAGTTAATATAGCAACAAAAAATTGAGACTAAAGGGTTTTTTATTAAAAAAGTACAGAGGAAAAAGGGTATGGAGATTCCTGCAGGTGACAGAATCCTTGAAGTTATTGTAGATTTCCTTTCCCTTACAGTCTTTTTCAATTCCTTACCTGTGAATAATTTTTTTCTGGGAACTAGCGCCAGAGACTATAGAAATTGGAGTACTAGGGATGAGAATGCATTGATTTTTGTAATAGCAGTGAGTATTTTAAGTTTACAGAAGTAGGAGTCTAAATAATAATGTTCCTTGCATTATTGGAGTAATAAATTATTATCTGTAATCAGTGTCATAAAATCAACATATTACATAAAACAATGAAAATTTCAATCAACACATATGAAATCATTGTGATGTATGTTGTCAAAATTTAGTTTATCTAGTCAGAAATTATCTAATTAGTATAGAATTAATCCTGCACTAAATTGTATTCATTTTGCTTTATGGTTGCAGATTTTTTTGTATTGTGCTTATTGCATATCTTTAAAGAGTCAAAAAGCGAGTTCTTATACCTTTTCCATCCCCCTTCCTGTCTGTAGCATCCATATCCAACAGAGGATGAGAAAAAACAGATAGCAGCACAAACCAATCTGACATTACTTCAGGTTAACAACTGGTAAGATACAACAAATATGCCACATTTTTGTTACAAAATTCACCTATTTTGAAAAGTCACATAAAAATATACAGCATTTTCCTTTGGGCTGCTATGTAAAGCTAAAACTGGATGTGATTGATGTAGGGCAGAGGTGGTCATGGGCCATGGGCCCAATCCTTACTGGAATCATCCTTGACAAGTGAGTATGCCACATGATTGACAGGCGTATTGTCCTGCCCAGCTGTGAGAATCCCTTGTGCAGGATTTGCATTTTGGTACCACTTTATCAGGCCCACGTTCTGTGCTTTGGGAAGATCTGAACAAAGGGCTAGCAAAGTGATTGTTTCCCCACTCCTCTCCATTGACAGGACAGGAGAAACAAGGAGCACCTGGACCAAGCAGAATCACCCTCCCTTCACACTGACTAATGTTGTGTGGAGGCAATCCTGCTAAGCACTGAATTTCAGTAGGTCAGAAAGCTCCCTGCAGGGTACTCTCTACCACACCCAAAGGCAGCAGAATCATACTCCCTTTGTACCAGCCAAGTGTGTGTGTGTTCCTGCTTAGCACTGTGCTTGGGTATAGAGAGTCTAATTTTACGGATGTGTTCATAAGATTCATTTTTGGTCATTTTAGGTTTATCAATGCTAGAAGACGAATTCTTCAGCCAATGTTGGACTCCAGCTGTTCTGAAACTCCCAAAACAAAGAAAAAAACAGCTCAAAACCGACCAGTTCAAAGGTTCTGGCCAGACTCCATTGCATCAGGAGTAGCTCAGCATCAATCAAATGAACTTACAATGTCAGATGGTGAGCAGATTCCTTAGCTACTTTATTTACTCTTTGCAAACTGGATGTTTTAGAGACTCTCCTGAGCCTGTCAGACAATTTTGCAAAACAGTTTGTATGAATGAAAGGGGTGCAATCCCTCTAGTAAAAATAACCCCTTGAAGTAAATGGATTTCAGAGCAATTCTAACCCCCCAACTCGAAACACTGCTGCTCACACTGTCGAAGCAGACTTGGGGGCAGTTTCCTCTTCTGCCGTGCCAGCTCCAGGCTGGTGCAGCAGGGGGTGGGTCTGAATTGGGCCTCTTTTCTGGCCCATCAGGATCCATCAGGTTCATCCCCATCCCTGCTTCAGCACTGTAGCACCCTGTTTGGGGGGTCTATACTAGTTACCACCAGTGGCAATACTGCTGGAGGTAACTGCCCAATCAGCTGTGCTTTCAGCATGGGCCTCTGCAGCCAGTGGAGCCCACCAGAGTCAAGTAGAGGGACACCTCTACCCAGTTGTAGCTCCCTCCATCAGCACTGATCAGGCAATTAGGAACATGCCCTTAGCATAGCAGCAGTTCTTCATGGATCACATGATTATTTTGCCCTCCTATGTATTGGCACCATTCATATAAACAGAGGTCTGTAATGGCTCAATGTGGTTAAACATGCCTGTGTCTGGTACACACTTTCAGCCTCACACATGTTTATTCAGAAGCAAGTTCCACTTTGTTCACTGGGGCTTGTCCTCAGGTAATTGTATATAGGATTGTAGCCTTAAAAGTTAACAGCTTTGATATTGCTTTTTATTGGCAGTCCAACTTTAAAAGTACAAACCTCCTGTTTATTAAGTTAAATGAGAAACGTGTTCCAAGATGTTCAAAACTCAGAAATCTCAATAGACTAAAACTGACATCTCTGTTTCGAAATTACTTGTATGGAGAAAGATAATTCAAATAGCTTATTCAACTTTCATTCACTTTTAATTTTTAGATTGTTGGCTTTTCATTAATAGGTTTTTCAGAGTAAGAACTGTGGATCTTATAAAAGAATTGAATTGTTGTTCCAACTGTACCCTTGTTTTTCCTCCCCATTCTCAGGAGCCGTTGTAACAATTACAGCCCCAGTCAACATGAATGTAGACAGTCTGCAATCACTTTCGTCTGATGGTACTACTTTGGCTGTTCAGCAAGTCATGATGGCAGGGCAAAGTGAGGATGAATCTGTGGACAGCACTGAAGATGACGGAGCAGACCTCTCAACCACAAACATCAGTGGGCTGGTCTTGGATAACAGTGATTCTCTGCAATAGGAAGCAAGAGAATCTGGCCTAAATATATAGGAAAAACAATAGACTGACTGACTTTTTATAGTTTGCACAGCAAACATTTTACACAAGTTTTATTTCTAATATGTTTTATATGTAGATATAGAAGAGTGCACTTTTTGTATTTCATAGTCGGCTTAAAGAGCGTCTTTACAGGTGCAGCAACTTCTTTCAAATGTGTTGTTTTTGGTTTTGGTTTTGAAATTCTAGTAATTTAAGAGAGAAAGAGAGAAAACATAATCACCCCATTATTTTCTCAGGGTAATTTTTTCACTCACAAAATTGATCCCAGATTCCCTTAAGGGAATGGGGGGGTCATAGGACTGCAGTCCTGGGGAAAAGATGATAGATGTTTCGTGGGTGAGTTAATTTTACATTAGCATGGGTTTAATATATACCCATCACACAATCATCTAACTCCATGGTTGCTGTTGTCTATCATCATCTCTGCTGCAGTTTTGTGACACATGAAATTGCCCTGGTGGGAGAATTTGAAAGTACTTCAGTCTCCTGGAGAGTTATGCAATTAGTCCTGTCATTTTAAGATTACTCTAGGTGGTTTAACAATGTAAATGTAAAGCATGTCAGACTAGTGTTTGGGATTTGTTTATGAAGTTAGCCATGTAGATTTGAAAGATGCTTCTGCACCTTAAAAAAAACAAAACCTGCCAGTCTGAAATGGGCAACAAAACACATAAAAGAAAATGGAAGTGTGTGAGTCAGTTACGAATGTATGGCATTTAAAATGAACTTAATTTCTCATTTAGTCGTTCGATGGAAACCCTAGATTCCCCCTGTACCTTTGCAATTTGTCACTGACACAGCTGCTACTTGTCGTTTTATCCACCTGCCCTGTGGCATGCTGGAATCCTACTTGAAATATGTTGGGTTGAGATGGCGGGGAGGGCAACAAAGAAAGTGGAATGGGCAAAAGAAGCAGTGAGTGTCCCAATACAGTGGTAGATTTAATGGTACAAGGGGGATTTCTGGATTGCAACTTAGCAGCTCTACTCATAGCTAGTGAGTCTGTTCATAATTTGCTATAAAACACTTATTTTTACCTTATCAGGTTATTGAAGTAAAATATTTTTATAAATTCTCTAAGAATTGGGATGATGACTGTATTGAGCATGAGAAAAATGTTTAGTACTCCTATTTGGAAGGTTATGAAAACAGTCCAAATTGAATAAACATGCCTATGTCATATTCTATGGATCTCTGCTATCCCATAGTGGTACAGCCTATTGTGGCATAAAGTGGTGATGTGTGAAGGACCCAGTCCTTAATGGGGTCTTGGTTATTGTTAAGCATTGATTTGTATTCTGTATAAACTAATGTTACATTTCAGTCTATATTGAAACCTGTTTCTCAAGCAATTTGATCAATCGGTATGCATAGGGAGTAAAAACCCACAATCTTGCCTTATAATCAAGATAAAATCTATAGCAGTACATTCGCATCTGTTGACAGAACGTGGATATTAGCCTCTGAACTGTGATACATCTTGCCTCCACGCTATTGCCACTTCCCAATTGTTTGTTGTTTTTTATAGCCAAAGTATGTGATAAGGTTAAGATAAAAATGAATTTCTCAAGCACAACCTTACTTGCACAATCTCAGCAATGCTTCAACATACTAACTATATCATTCAACACTCAAAAACAGTGATGATAAATTAGCCTTCACCATAAATTTCATTAGCTCCCCACCCCATACCTCTTGAGTTTTTTAACAGTCTTGTGTGTACTGCCGCTGACACTACTGGGAGTTGGTATTTTCCCGTTGCTTGCTTTAGATAATAGGCCCTGTAGGCTTGGTTAGCTATTTGGAGGAACTGGGTGACGTTATCTGCACCAACAAAATCCAGATTTATCTCCAGCTGAATGCGATAAATTAGCTTGGTTGGAAATCCTGATTCAACAAAGCCTTCAAAGAATTTGTTTCCCTGGGGTTTTTGGGTGGGCTTTAAAAAGAGTTGGCACCTCTCAACAAGCCCTATTTTCCTGTATAGGTAAGTGAATTTGGGAAGAACAAATTATATTTTTATTCTGTTACCTCTAGGCTATATCAGACCCAATCCAAATGTTATGGTAACAGCATGGTTCTAGCTCCTTGATAGAGGTTCTTTTACGATCCATAATCAATTCCCCACAAGCATGGCCTGGGTGAGTGATGTCTCTATGCCATCATTATTTGCCTGTTCAGGTAGCTTAGCACTGGTATAGACACCACAAGATCTGAGATGTTATGTTAAACCAGTCCCTACTATACAGAAGTGTTTTTTTCATTGACAACCACACTACTACAATTAATGCTCAAATAGGCCCACTTTACAAAGTACATGTCATCTCATATTCCATAGGTACTCTCCTGATCGCCAGATAAGCAAGGCAGCAGACAAGAGTGCTGTGATCTCCATAGCTTCACAAGGGGAGGAAGAATACAGCCTTAGAAAGCTACGAATACAAAGCAAGGAGACAGCCGAGAGATGACAACCTTAGATCAAGAATGTTCTGAAGCGCTTCGCATAAAGCCTAGATAGACACCACACTCACTTTTACAGTTGTGTGAAAGTTGGGCTAACCCATAATTTCTCTTTCAGGCTTTTTGAAATTTTCTGAACAGTGTTAAGATGTGAAAAAATGTTTACAAGAGGTTTGTTTGGGGAAACGTTAGTATAACGTAGCTAGTTTATATAAGAATAATACCAAGCCTCATTAAAACCACAACATTTAAACACCACCACTGAAAGCTAATAAAATGCAATGAACATTTGTGCATCTGAACGTACCATAGCTCAATGTTAGTTTGTTCATTGTGTTTTAATGGCTTTTAAAACAGTTACCTAGGATAGCACCCTTTCTTGACTTTTTTCAGTCGCACTTCATACAACCCTCCCCCTTTTTACTTTTACAAAAACGTTTCCCTGTTTTATCTGCATATTTCCACTCTCTCTTCCAGATATTAGAAAGTGTTAGCAAGAGAAAGACCCAAAGCAACATTTGCTTTTCATTTGTAAAACGCCTAGACTTGAAATGCTTGTAATGTAATTCAGAGCAAAAGCAGGCTTTCTGAAAGTGAAAAGGAGATTTGGGGCAAAGTTATGTAGAATGGAGTACCCAAGACATATTTGCAGGTGGTAGAATGCTGCCATTTTAAGTACAAGACAGAGTTGAGTTGCAGCTCACACTTGGATCTGCTCTCACCCTTTTGGGATTCCCCCCCCCCCCAGTTTGGGCTGTAGGGATTAAAACCACTGTGATGGGCTACTTGCATGCAAACAGTTTACTGTGCAAAGCATTTCCCACATGACACGAGTTTATATCGGCCACCGTATGCCCTTTTAAAATACAAATCAGCCGAATGCTGTTGAATTTCAAAGAGAGGCCTCACCTGTATGCAGGCTTATTTAACAAAAGGAAACCAAACCATTCTTCATTTATTTCATAGCCTCTGAAATATATATTTTAATGTTAAATTCATTTGGACATGTCTGTTCTCACAGCCATGGTTAACAGATCTAGAAATGTCAAATTTGGAGCATGTGAGCTAGTAACTAATATGCTGTGACTTCTGTGAAGACAAAACAATCCCACATTAAACAAATCATCAGTATCATGGGGATGGATATCAGTTTGATGATTCTGGGTTTGAACTCCAACTTTCTGCTGAGTTCTGGACATGGGTCTTCCACCCGTCAGCACAAGCAAATTCTTGATATACCTGAAACTGGGAGGTGGCAAATGCTCTGCCTTTCCTTGCCGAGTTGTATTTTTGTTTAGTTTCACTGCAGTTGGTTGGAACAGTTATAACAGCACTCAGCTAGAAATTGCAGCTCTGCCCAGATACCTTGAAATTTTCTCTTATTCACAGAAATGTTTGGAAAAGCATTGAGGGATTTAGGAAGAATTTAAACTCTTCAAAACTCGATATCCAAATACATGTGAGCTAAGTAATCATTTTCAATCATTGCATTAGATGAATTAGCATAGTTTACTTTGATGTGTCTTATAATGGTGCTATTATTTATGACTGGTGTATGTATTGGCATCCTTCTCCTGAGATAGTAAACTGATCCACCAAAACAGAATGGTGTTCTAGTTTCACTCAGAGTCAAACTTTATGAAACGAATGGACCTACCTTAGTCATCATGTCCTTACCTTCAACAGGTCTCCTCTGAGTAAAACTCAGTTGAATGCCACGCACAGTTAAGAAAAATAAACTCTACAGTAGGTGTCCAGAACTAGTTGTATGCTTGCTATGCCATTAATGTGCAAAAACAGGGCAGAAGTGGGATAGCACTGTAGCCCGGCCATGTATGGTCAAAAGGACATGTTTTTAAAATTCTTGTAGTACAAGAGAAAGGTACAAAAGATGTTTTGGGATTTCCAGTTCAACTGTAGGAAAGTTAGTATCACTTTAATGAGGTAGTATCTCTACAAAGGAACCCAGAAGTGGACCACTCATCCAGGATTCATGATGAGATTCAGGCTGCATCAGCCAATCATGGTGTGTTCAGTTACATGTATCACATTTGGTAGAAGCATCCATTTCTCAATACTTAATGTGCTTTACTTTCTCTTTGAAACATATTGGATATTACTGATGATTGGAATGCCATTACAAGTGGAAGTAGATTGTGTTTACCAAACCCAAATTACATTTTACTAAACTTGTTTAACATTTTGAGGAGACTTTTGCTTCAGTGACAACTAGAAAAGGCTTTTGACTGTGTGTGTGGTTCCAACTCATTCATATGCCCACTCCTTTGGATTGTGGCAATTATATAGATCAATGACAACTTCTGTTACAAGTACTTGTCTGTCTGTGATAACAGCATTATATAAAGTAAACTCTTTATAGCATATTTAAGTATTGATTTGTTGATGCAGGAAATATAAAGGAAAGCACGCTAGACTTTGAGGTCCATAACCTACGTAGGATGAATGATTATGGGTTTTGTCTGCAAAATAAGTCATTGGAGCCCCATTTCTAAAAAAGTTACTGTATCTAATCCTTCTGTTTTGGGTACTTGACATTTGTTAGTAGAGTCTGTATTTTGGCAGAGAAAGAAAAAACATGTCTTCAGTTGTATCAGGAAATATTTTATCTTCATAACTGACAATCTTTAAAATCTAAACTCTGATAAACTTAGTTGTTCAGTTTGTTTTGTCATTTAATGAAATATTTGAACCAGCATGGCAAAATAATTATGATTCATCAATGTGTTTTACATGAAACCTCTGAACTCAAAGCATGATTTCTTCACTTTGTGTTTTAAAAGTAAAGTTTCAAATTGCTTTAATTAAGGTGAATTGTCACATTACTGTGTTCCTGTTTCAGTACTCTATAATGCAGTTATCAGTTTTGTTTTTCTTTTATACATCAGTTTTGTTTGGAAATGCTTCCCCAGGTCTTTAAGTTGGAAAATATTTTGCATGTTTCTTTACACAAGTCATTATTTAGATTATAGGAGCAAAAATGCAACATTCTTACTGATCTGGGAATGTTGTGTTTTTAATTGTAGACAAGCTTAATGAAAGGCTATGCAATGAATTAGTTCAAAATATTTCCTCTCTTTGTTGTTACGAAATAAAAGTTAAAGGAATATCAAACTTTTAAGTCCTTTCAAAAGACCATTTAGAAGATCCTACCCCATCCCAAGCTAGTTTTTTAAAATTTCCAATTAGGATCATAACAGGGCAATTTTATGCATATCTACTAAGAAGTTAAGCCCCAGTGAGTTTAATGACACCACCAGGTAATTGTATATGGTTTCAGGCACAATATTTGTAGAATACTGACTCCCTCCCAAGAGAAATGGTAGTAGCTATGTGGATAAAATATTGAAACAAAATACTCTTATGGGACCTGTTACTAAGATACTTGAGAGTCACCACTTACTGAACATTTGTGCAGATGCAGCACTGAGAATCAAACGCCCTTGCTTTTAAATTTTTATTTCTTTGTCATAGATAGCTTATTTAATATTGTAATGCTATATTTGCTCTGTAGCATCCTGGATTTTCATGAAGGCAGGGCAGGGGAGTAAAAGAGAAGGCAGGTTACACAACAGCCGTGGTTGTGGCATGGGAGCATGAAGGGACTAACCCTGAGAGGCAGAAGGCGGTGGTTTAAAACAATAGGAAATATCTGAATAGATTGGGAAGGGAGAAACACTGAGGCATTTAAACATTGTTTGTTTAAAAAAAAAAAAACTTTACCAAGGAGAAATAGTAGAGATGGTTATGATACAGAAGCCAACGTCAGAAAGCCAGCGCAGCGAAGTCATTCTCAACTTGCTTCTTGCTGTACTCAAACCTTGTAGTGTTTCGTGTTGGTATGAACCCATTTTGTTAACTCAGAAGAAGGATGCATAAGCAGCAGCTTTAAGATGAGTGCATGCATTCAATATGTGCAGCTGCTTTTTTTGGTTTTGTACTTTGATATCTTGTCCACAAGCATTTGGGGGTTCTCTTCCTGGCGTTTTCTTATTGTATGGAATGCATGGATGGTGATGTGCTGTCCCCCTTTGTCAGTGATTTCATACTGTACTTGCTTACTGTCACTAGGTGCCACTATAGTGCTGATTGCTTCGCTGTTCACTTTAGCATATGTGAAATGCAACAAACTCTTGAGTGTCCTGGCCACTAGGAGATGGACTTCTGTAGCATCTGGGGGGCCACAGGTGACCCATCCCTAATGTAAGGACCCCATTTAGCATTATTCAAAGCAGCTGTTGATAGCTCCATCTTCCATGAATTTGTTTAATCCGCTTCTAATTCCCTTTAAGCTAATGATAATCACTACAACTTTTAGCAGTGAATTTCATAAATGAATTCTGTGTTGTGTGGAGAAATATTTTTGCTGGTTCAGAATACCCCGGCAATGAAATTTCATTTGATGCTAAGTTCTAGCATTTTTGACAGAGGGAGAAGAACTTTCCCTTTATCCATTATACCCAAGCAATTTATATACTGTACTTTTGTAGATAATATGAAGAGAATGAATACACAATAGTTATGACCCCCCTCACTGGATTGGGGCATGCTATCATAACAATAATTGCAAAAAATAAAAATATGCCAAACTAAAACCTTGCCATTTTTGCTTTTACAGAAGGCCAATTAATGGCTCCACTTAGCAACTGCATCCCATTTGGGTATGCCAAGATCTCCTCATTTATGCATATAATATGTTATTAACCATTATTATCACACTTATTTTTCAAAATTCCAAGCATTTCCCATATTTGCCTCAACCAAATAATGATGTAAGTAAGGATCCAAACACATTTCAACTCCAATCTTTATTATTATTTTTATTAAAATAATACCATATATTATGTAACTTTTTAATTCTTAGGAAAAGTTCGGTCACATTCATGAGAGCTGATGTAGCTTTAAGATTCTGGCACTGAACTAGATAACCCTCAAGGGTCCCTCTCAAAGCTAAAATTCTACTACTGTATTCCCTAAAAGACCAAGATGCTTATTTAGTAATGCTATGGAACTACCACCACCCAGCTCCCACGATACAGGGCACTTTTTACTCTAGCGAGCATTTAGAGGTTAAGGTGCACTGAAGCTGCCCCCCGTTTGGGGGACACTTACAAATTTTACATTCTCTTTCAATGACTTCACCAGCAGGTACAAAATTTTCATCATCAATGGGACAAGCACACATTTCACAGCCATCCTGGGGTCTTCCTATATGCTTGCAAGCTGGAGAAATCTTCGGGCAAGTGGAAGCGCAGGCAATGTTATGATCTTCTCCACATGTACACTTTCGGGTCCCAAAGTCAATAATCACAGACTGTCCCAGGAGAAGGATGCCATCTTCGTAGCCTTCCTCGATACAATATTTCTTCAGAAACGCAGGGCACTTGCACTGAGGGATGCAGCGCGGACAGCACTGGTCCTCACTAGTCACGGCTTTGTGATTGTCAGGACAAGCTAGGCAGAGAACAGCACTACAGTCTGGCCTGTGATGCTTGCAGTCACCATTTTGTAGGAAGCAGCAGCTCAGCAGCAGGCAGAGGAAGTGCTCAGGCTTCATTACTCTGGATCAAATGCAAAGAGGCCCTTTTAGCAGCATAGCAATTTTTGCTCATTCATTGCTTTCTATTATCTTGCCCAAGTTTGCCTTTTTAAATACAGAGCTAATGCCCTCTCTCAGTAGAATACCAATTTACATAGCATTTTCTCACACCAGGGGCACAAACACTCATTACATAGCACATTGCAATAGGCCTCGTTCCTGCTGGGGTGTGTGTGTGTGTGTGTGTATTAGTGCAGTTTTAAAATGTATTAAATTTCCAAGCTTTAGCTTCATAAAATTTGAGGAGTGCTAAAAATCAGTAACATTCTGTTAAAAACCTGTTACTGCAGAAGGAAGGAAGGATCTTGTGCAGCTCTTTCTATTTCTTAAAAACAGCAAACACATTTCTAACTTTTATTGGGTCAAATGCTTAGCTGATCTATGAAAAGGGGAAATAACTTTAGTTTACCTGGATCGGCTTCAGGTGTGGGTGTTGCAAATGGTTTGCTCCCCAGGTAGTGATATTTCTTCAGTAGCTGTTCAACTGGAAGGTATGCTATTTATAATGTCACAACAGAGGGAAAACCCATAAACCTGAACAGCTGGGAGGAGCTAAGAGCCCTTTCTAATATATTACCAGTGGGTCTTTTATTGTAGTATTATTTATTGTCAAAAGTTTTTATATTCCAAATTATGTAAGCAGAAAGCATTTACAATTTGCATTCTAACAGCTGGGATCCTCTCTATTTATCTATATAAGAAAGCTTCTTACATTTAATGGAAGTACATCCTGTAACAATAATGAGTACATTTTTGACAGATAATCTTTATTCTAAACAATAATGACATAAAATAACAAAAAATGAGCCTCTGATGATTACTAATAGGAATCCCATTTTGAGTCAAATAGTACTTTCTCATAAAAGTATAGGACTATAGTTAATTGTCCCTTGTTTACTATTCCATAGTTCCTTAAACCCTTGCCAAACATGTCCAAATTTTCTTTATACGGGTAAAAAAATGGAGACAAGATAATCTATATAAGCGCCTTGATTAAGAAGTAGGTTTTACTACCCTCGTTTTATCGGGGGGAATGGAAGTGGCTCAATGGGTGGCATGGAGCTGCTATGGTCAGTTACTGGCAGCTGGGTCACTGTTGCTTATTGAGCAGCAAGGGACAAGGCAAGATGCAGGTTGGCACATTACAAATGCACTGGCATTTATCCTCTTCAGAATAGCCTGCCATTCCGCAACAACATTTTAACATTTTGTACACGTGGAATTACACGTCAGTCCACAGTTTAGAATGGGCAATAAATGTCAGGCGACAAGGCAGCAATGACTTTTTTATTTTTTACTTGACAGGAAAAATGTGGGCTAACCTGCTTAAAATCTGCTTCTACCTGCTAAGCATGTTCCTATTTTAACTGCAAACCTCACACCATGCCCTTACCTAGTTAACATTTGCCCCATTCCTGTGACTGGGTTGAATCACAAAAGATTGCCTGGATGAGGGAGAAATGAGCTTGTCTCATGGCCTTGGGTCAAGCAAAGCTTGGTGTTTGTCATGTAGTTGGCCCTGCACAGTGGAGCACGTAAGGCTGTCCTGGGCTGTTGGCTTGAAGGAAGGAGTCCCTAAACTTATGCCCCCACCATGCTCCCAGTTATAATCACTCCCCAATGCCTCCTATTCAAAATGGAGAGAAGCGTCAATTGATCCCTTTGCAAATAGCAGACAGTGAGTGAACAGGCTGTACCGGTAATTCTGAAAATAATCATAGTGATTCTGCTCTGGCCAAACTACGTGACAAACTCACCATCTATACTTTCATCCCACTTTCCTTATGTGATTTCTCTTATACTGTCTGGTTTAGCCCATAAAGAAACACTCTGAGCCTAGACAAGTCTACACCGTACATTTAAGCTGTATAATCCCACTTTAAACAGTCGTAGCTTTCCCCAAAGAATCTTGGGAATAGAAGTTTGCTAAGGTTGCTGAGAGTTCTTCAAAGACCACTATTACCATCACAGAGCTGCAATTCTCAAAGTGGTTTAACAGCCAGTCTCTCTTCCCAGAGAACTCTGGGAGCTGTAGGTCTGTGAGAGGAATGTGTTGGTGAATACTGAACTGTTAATACATTGGAATAAAAAATTAACAGGATATCTGGTGAAAATAAGAGCCAGGATTTTTAAAAACACAAAAGGGAATATCTGTTCACATATTGCACAATGAATGAACACGTGTAATTATCTTTTGTTTGTGTCTAGCCAGCAATACAAAAGGCTTTTCTAATTAACCTGGCTATTGTGGTGTCGGTACCATTGTAAGGAGCACTCTGTCAGCGATGTCACCGATTTTCATGTGCGTACTTTGAGACGTAGTTAAGCTCCCATTAAAATGATTGCATAAATTCCTGCCATGTCTGTGAATCACTTTCATAAGCATGCCAACTTCTAATTCCTAGAAGTCTTGATTGTCTAGCCAGGCAAAAATATGTAGTGCCATTTTGCTGTAAACAGCATCCACATGAGCTGCATTCAGTGACCCTCATTTTAAAATATCTGAATTTTCATGCATGGGAAATGTTACACTGGAACAGTCTGTTGGTGGGCTCAGTCCAGAGATCCATGCATGCAAATGGATGTTTTATACAACTACTATCGTATTGAGCAAAACCCATGTGGTGGCATACAAGATGCAGATAAGCATTTCTGCCCATACTGAGAGATGGAGGGGAGAGTGTACCCATATCTACTCTGTGATAGGTTCCCCTGAGATAGTATCATATAGGTATATGCGTATAGTATCGACAACTGGCCTCAGGGCAGTCTCACCCATAGGGGCTAGTGGCGCGGCGCGCCGGCCCCCCCAGGGGCGCCCCCGCGAGCCCCCCGGCATACCGGGTGCCCCCTCCCCAACCCCCCCCCACAGATGAGCTGTCGGCCGGGCGCTTGCGCGCCGGCGGCTCAGCCGCTGCCGCCCATGCCGGTCCCAGGCGGGCTGCAAGCCAGCCACCCTCGCTTCCTGTCCCGGGAGCACTGGAAGGGCGCGCAGAGCCCCACACCACTCCAGAGCCACCCCCCTCATCCCCCACTCACCCACCCCCCTCCCGAGGGACGGCAAGCGTGGGAGGGAGGCAGCGGAGAGGCAGCACGCCGGGGGCGCTGGAGGGATCGCCGCGCCACGGCGGCCGATCTCCCTAAGACGGCCCTGATTGGCCTCCTTACTTGTATGGGCCAGTCATTCCCCATCCCCAACCAATCTACAGTGGAATCTAGTTATAAACATCACATGTGGTTGAGTGCTTCGTGGGTGAGCATTTTCGCTGTGCAGTGGGATCTAATGCTGGCTTGCACATGCACAGCAGCTTGTTCAGAGCATCTTAAACCCCCATCTTTGTTCACAGGGTAAAGTGCTTGGTTAGGAAAAACTACATACAAAAAAAGGAAAAGGGTACAGACAAATCGCAGATGAAAAGGTGCACAATAATCAATGGCCAGTATAGCTGTTGAATTCAGCTTTCTTTCTGCTAAAGGAAGTTCCTCAACTTCACAAAAAGGTGGGACTGAGCAACGGGAAGTAGATCACGGCCCCCGTTTCTGCAGTCTACTCAAAGACAGAAAGCTACATTAGAGACTGTCATTATATAGCTAAGTAGTTCTGATGCTATGCACTTAAGAGTGCAAGTCTACTGTTTACTGCTCTGCTTTATGAACTTCTGCGGAATTAAAATCATCTGTTCTGTTTTCTGCTATATTGAGGGGGGTGGAGTCACCATTATGAACTGAATATAACACTTTGGGTTGCAAGAAAGGTCAATTAAATGTAATTATAAGCTGCTTTCAAATTTCCATTCGATGTGAAGGCAGATACAAATTACTCTCAATGGGACTTAATTACAACTAATTTTGGTGTCTAGATTGACGTAATCTAGTCGCTATTGTGCTTCATAGGTAGTTCCTATAAGGCAGGGATGAGGAACCTCAGACCAGGGGGGGCAAATGAGGTCCTCCAAGTATCTGTATCTGGCCCTTGGGACTCACCTATCGAGACTGTATTTCCCCAAACTGATATTCATAGGTGGGTTACAGAAGTCATCAACATGTGACTGTTTATCTTTACCAGAATCAGATCTCCTTAAGCCCTACCCTGCTATGGCAGTTCTATGACTGTCAGACTCTTAGAGGTAAGAACCATTGGTATGCATGTGGTCTCCTATGCCCAGGAACCTTTCTTGGTCAAAAATGTTCTAAGAGGTTGATGCAGCAGTGAGTTGCAGCAGCATACACCTCCAGGATTCAGCCATAACAGCAGGAAGGCGTTCTCTGAGGAAAAGGGGGCTTAGAGACATTCAACCATCTGTACAGTCCCAGTTCACACTTCCCTTGTACAGGCAAACAGTATTATTGTCAGTTCTACAATCAAGTCAGGCAGCCTTTGCATCTGTAGTATTTCTTTATTGCTCTGCCAGCAGATTTTGAAATGCATTTACCAGTCAATGTTAATGCAAACAACAAAATGTCAGATAAAAATCAAGGCAACAAGGCACCCTCACAGGAGAATCCATTTAGTCTATGGCTTCCTCCCAAGAATCTTATTTTTTTTAACATGCTATCAAAGAATAGCTGCTTATTTTAATTGTAAGTGATCTTGTCCAATCATCCTGATCCCAAATTATTTCCCTTGGTGGCATTTAGGATGAGCATGGCTATGAACATAGCAGACCAAGAACAGCTAGGCAAATTAAAATAGAAATACTAGATACTAGTATAATACTATACTAAATACAAAGCTAATTCTAAAATAGAAAGCCATACTTGAAAACAAAACCATATACTTAAAGATCTTCTGCTATTTCTCCACAGATTCTGCCATGGAGAAAATTCTTTCAGAAGAATCTGATTCGAGTGTCACATCTCTTCGTTCCTGGGTCTTGTTTTTGGGGGTGACAAAGCTGAGAAGATCAACAGCTGTGACCACACCAAATACCATCTGTTTCATGAAGGAGCTGCCATCTGCATTGTCTGGAAGAAGACATAAATGAAGGAAGATTACATACTGTTGACGCTTCCAGAGTAGCACTCAAAGAAACCCACAAGCAGTGCTATTTTTCTAGAAAAAGAGGCGCTGGATCTCACCATGAACACCTCCCTCGTTCTCTTAGAATGGCAATGGAGCCCACCTGAGAGGTGCCAGAACTGAGTTCCCCCTGAAAAAAAGCCCTGCCCATGAGGAAATGTTATCTTTGTTTGTGGCATCTGGAAACTTTTTCCTTCATACCACTGTCCAATTATGAACGTTGGGGAGAAGATGGACAAATAGAAGTTTTTCTCCCTCTCACCATGCTGTGAAATGAAGCTGAATGCTGGAGATTCAGGACATGCAAAAGGAAGTACTTATTCACACAGTTCACAGTTAAAGTATGGAAGGATTGATCGCTACCAGCTAGGATGCCTTTAAAATAGGCTTAGACAAATTCTCAGAAGAAAAGACTACTAGCCACAATGGCTATGTTCAGGGCTCCCCCCCCCAAAGGTGCCACATGAACTAGCAGAGGAAGGGGGTGCAGTAGGTGTGGTCCCAGGTGTCATCCCTGAGGGGGGTGACATCACTGCCCCGCCCCCCTGGGATGCTCACCCTGTCCCCATGGGTGGCTAGCCCCGCCCCTGGGTCACAGCATGTGTGCCGCTCCGGGTGCCGGAGCAGAAAGCTCTGCCTCTGGCCACATGACCCCAAATGTCATCAGGGGGATGGCACCCCAACACTACAGAACTGCCGGAACGCACCAACGAGGTGCCGCAACGTGACAAGGAGGTGCAGGAACTCAGTTCCAAATGGAAAAAAGCCCTGGAGGCCAGTAGCTGGGAAAAACAGCTGTAGAGGATGCTATTGCCATTGGGTCCTGTTTGTGGGCTTCTGATAGGCATCTGGCTGTCCACTGGGAGAACAGGATGCTGCCCAGGGTGCCTTTGGGCTGATGCAGCAGGGCTCTCTTTATGGTGTTAACAATCCCACCCCAATCAGCTTGGGACCCGCATACCTGAAAGGTCACTCCCACCCTGTGTGGTTGATCCTAAGCATTAGATGGCCATTAAAATCTGAACTGTGGGCATCTCTCAAATGCAATGGATGGAGGCTTGTTGGAATTTAGACAAACGTGAAGTCGCCTTTGTCCATAAAATGGAGCTGTTGGAGCTGGCCGTGCGCCCAGCCACACGAGGCACGTGGCACCACCTCCAGTGTCCACATATTAGGCATGGATGTCTGTAAAGGAAAGCCAAAACATATAGGCTTTCCTTTGCAGATGTCTACAATGCTACCTTGAGCTCCTTGGAAAAAAGCTGGGCTATGCTATAAATGCAATAAATAAATTAATAAATGGTAAACTAATATACTAATATATAATGTAATGCCTTTCATGTATATCTATTTCATGGTTTGAAGGGCATATTAGGTCATCTCTAGGTGTGTATGTGTGTGTATGTATATATACACACAATTAGTACAGGTAGTATGACATTTTTATTTTTACTGGAAAAGCTACTTACATTGCTCCAGCTCATGCACAACAATAGCAAAATGATCATTTTCCAGGATGTGTGAAAGCTTTCCAAGGGTATCATCCAGGCTAATCTGTAGTAAAGTCCCAAACAAAAAGCGATTCAAATTGTTACTAGACATCTAGGACTCAGTTTACATAAAGTGGTGACATACTGCTGGAACCACATGGAAGATGTAAGGTATGAGATGGACACTTAATGTCAAGTACTCCTTGTTCCCTCTGAGGTTGTGCTTAGATGACCTACACCCCACCTCAGTTTTCTTGGGGGAGAAAAGATGTTCCAGCAGTGTCTTGGCATGAAGGATCCTGCTTCTGTGTTACTTCCTCTATGGAAGGCTGGGGAGCCCGTGGTTCTCCAGATGTGGATGGACTCCAACTCCCACCAGCTCCAGTCAGCATGGCCAATGGTCAGGGATGATAGTTGTAGTCTAGAAACATCCAAAGGGCCACGAGATCCCCATCCCTGTCCTATAGTGCTGTAGCAACAGAACCATCTTAAATGAGGCAAGATCTCAAGATGACAACCTACTTGAACCTACCCAGAATACTCATATCCTGGGTTCATTCCCTGGCACCTCCAGTGTTTTGAAATTGCCTCCTTAGCTTAGTTGGTAGAGCATGAGACTCTTAATCTCAGGGTCATGGGTTCAATCCCCATGTTGGGCAAAAGATTCCTGTATTGCAGGGCGTTGGTCTAGATGATCCTTGGGGTCCTTTCTAACTCAGCTTTCACTCTTATTTCATGTATCTCCCATCCTCATCCTTTGCCCTAGGCAAAAACTCCAAAACAGGTACTGGGCACAGATTACCTTGGAAAACTGCTGATACATGACCTTCATCACTGGGTCTGAGAACTGGGCAGTTCCTGCCAGGACGGAGGAGAGGATGTTGCTCAGAGTTACCATCCCCAAGATGAGTCTTCAAGAAAACACACAGTTGTTTGGTTTTTTTAAAAAAAGCAAAATGAATGCAGTTGAATTTTCACAACACAGAGATGAGAGCTCCAGCAGTTCATGCATATACAGAGAAGACACGGGACAAGTTGGGTGGGGTGGGGAGTTCACTTTCTGCAACATCTGCTGTGGCTCAGTGGCATGCAAGGTTGCCACTTTTAAAATTAGACCAGTACCAATGCCCCTATTCAGCTTGACTGGTGGTAGGCCAATACTGAACATAACTGGGCACTTTGAAAATGCTCCAAAAGTCACAAACTCTCAAAGGAAGCTTTTCAATAACACACCATCAATAAGAGTTCTAGGTCCTTTGAACCAAAGTGGATGTGACATAGCTCTTGAGAGTGACATAGCTCTTCCCTATGCCAGCTGTGTGGGGAGGGTGGCACAAGAGGGAGGAGGAGTTTGAGGCTTTGCCTCCTTGCCAAACCACAAAGCAGCAATGCCTGGTGCTAAGCCTACAGGAATCCTTCATGTGTAGGCACTGTCCTTGCAATAGATTGGCTAAGGCCCATATTACTCCAAGTGTTTCTTTAAAGATTTCAGTCATTATGTCAATGATAGGCTGTTTCTCATTAGTGCCTTATACGGTAAAAACTGTGGAATTCTCCTGAAGACTATACTGACTGTTAGAATAAGAGATTTACCCTGATTCTGCAACAACCGGTGCCTGGTCGTACGCCTTCTCACGAAGGATTTCAATGGCCTTTTGACAGTTCACATCTGGGAGGAGAGTCAGAGGGGCTAAGAGGCTTAGCTTCTGCACCTTGATAGTCCACCACCTATCACCGGGGGGGGGGGGAGAGAGAGAGAGAGAGAGAGAGAGAGAGAGAGAGAGAGAGAGAGAGAGAGAGAGAGAGAGAGAGAGGAAGGACAGCAAGTGGTGTTAAACCCCAGCAGTCTGCTCTGTGTCTTCTACACACACATACGGTATATAAATTTTGAAAGGACTTAAGGAAATGGTTTGCAGCCCAGCAAACTATTTAGGACTGATTCCTACATTATATTTTCCAGGCCCAGCACCTGGCATAGTGGGGCATTTTCCAGGACCCACTGGCAGGGCTCACTGGGACTGATGCCTGGTTTTACCCACCACCACCAGTCTCCCTCCTCCTGCTTACATACTAACTCACTTAGTACAGGTGCTGCATTGGGCAAGAAATCTCTTGGCTCCTAGCCCATTACAGCATCACCCTTGACGCTCAGAACTGGACTCACTTACTTGGGCAGCAGCTCTGCTCCCGGCTTCTTACAGTGCCACTGGCACGGAAGCCCAGAAATGAACACAAGGGAGAGGCTGGCAGGTACCACAATGCCTGTGGGGGCTCGCATGGCAGGCACTAGGGCGCTGGAGAGGAATACTGTGTCCAGCGCCTCCAAAATCTGGAGCCAGGCCTGACGTTTTCCAACATGGTCCCATCTGCAAGGATGTAACACTGGGACAAAAAATATTCGCCAGCCCAACTATCCTTATGCTTCATAATACACCTGTCCTTGTGCATGCTGCATGGCAAAGCACAGAAGAGAATTAGGCAGAGCGTGTAATGCAAATCATGATGGATCAAAAAGGCTTAGCTGCAGTCTGCGATCTACCCACTGAGCGCATCTGGATTTCATCAACAAAAAGCTATTTCGGACTCCATTTTTTAAAAGTGAAAGCATTAAGGCATATTTTTATCACTGATACAAACTAACAGTCTTCGCTTTCTCCTGCCCTACCATTCAGATTCCTTTTACTTTATGTCAGGCAAAATTAACAGGCGTAGCGACTCTGAGCCATACCAAGGATGATGCTCTTCAACATCTTCTTTTAGAAATCCATTCTTGACCATCCATTTGTCGTTCAAAAATTTAGACCTAGAGATAATAAAGACAGAGACCTTGTGCTAGACTTTGGTGTTGCATCCAAGCACCCATTACAGGACTAGCCTATGTTTCAGAACCAATCTACCTTAACCACCATTTCCTAACCTTCAGGCACTCATAGAATGTAAGCATCTTTAAGTTGCCCTGAGTTGAACACCCAACATTAAGGGACTTTCCGCACTTGCCATTAATAGTGACATAGTTGCTGTTTGATTTGCCATTTAAAAGAGTGGATTTGAAGGCATTTGTCTGCAGCTTTGGTCACATGTCGCTGTTATTATAGAGTGAGTGTGGGTTTTCCTTCCCACATGAATGGCGGGTTGTGCAGCAATGGAGAAATGTTCTGTGGCCATAGTCACACCACTTATGGTCCTCCAGCCAATAAACACCAGAGTTATGAGCCTCCGCATGAGGGTATTCCTTTTGCAGCTTTTTCTGTGTGTACAAAGTACTTAGCATTCCAGAATTCTAATCTTGTGGGATTATAGGATATTAAAAGAGGAACTGCATACCTGCCAGAGCTATTGCAGACCTGGATATTGCGATGAAGTTTTGTCTGCATCTAATAATGCATGCTGTCATTGGCAGTACTTTGACTCAGTACCATGGCCTCTAGCCGCCTATATCTTTCCTCTGAACTGAGTTTTCAAACTGATATCTTCCACAGGTAGGAGGAAAGTGGTACAAAACAGATGTCCCCCAAACCATACCCACCAATTCACAATCCCTCCACACAGAAACAGGGACTATGCTTGTACAAACACCGCACCAATGAAGATACTGAGTATCTATTCTGAATCTTTCACAAATGTCATGGTTTTTGTGGTAGAAGGAAAAGCGGGTTTTTGGAGTTCATTATGCCGGAATACAAGTTGAATGATGCCAATGTCGTGTGGCAGCATGCCAAAAACAATCCACACACATACACAACTAGACCACTAGAAATGATAAGTGTGGAAAGGCCCCAAGAGTCATTCTAGAAAAACTTGGGCTGGGTGTGAACCATATACTAAAATCCATAACAGTTGATATGACTTGCAAGACTTCTGTTTCTTCTGCTGAGAGCTATAAAATTTTCATAACACTATCCATGTGATAATGTAACAATAACAGGAGTTGTCTTTTTTCATTCTCCTCCACATCACTGAACTGAAAGTAATTTTATGTCTAGTGATTTACAAGTATCTGGTATCAACAGAATTAGGCCCTCATAAAACTCGCTTCCTGCTTCTTTGTTGACAGTTTCCTCACTGCTGTTAACGTAGTATGAGAGCAACAGCTCACATTCTTTTACTATCCTCACAGAATCTTCCTCTTCGACCCAGGGGCTTCTGTAGACAGGAGAGCAGAAATGAAAGAAGGGATTGTCTCTTACATGTAGTTCCTTACAGAGTCAGGCAGGAGGACAACACAGCGCTGACCCTCTTTCAGATGCTTCGCAGCTTTCACAGCCACAGACATGGCACTGCCTGAGCTGCCCCCTGACACAGGAAAAAAAGAGATTACTACTCAATGAGCAACAATTAAACAATGACTTAGATACAGCCATCTCCAACTTGGTGCCCTCCTGAGCCAATGGTGGGGAACTGATGCAAGAAGGCAGCCCTGCTAGTGTTCAGTGGTGTTGTTGCATTTTTAAAAAAATCAAGGATAAATGTCTTTCTCAGACAGTAGAGTTCTAAGCTCAGAGGTGAGCAGATACCAAACTTGCAGAATCTACTCTTTTTAAAAATTTGAACCCCAAGATTCACCAACTGGAGTTGATGAAGGGGGGAATAGGTGAGGGAGGCAGGGGTGGAGATCATGCACCTAGAATTAAGGAACTGGGTCCCCTTCTGTTTTCGGCACCAGAGATGAGTTCAATACTGTCACACAAAAATCCACTTCACCCCATTTCGTGCCCAAAAAGTACACCTTCGCCCGGCAGCACCGTGGCCCATAAATTGCAAAATACTGGGCAAGGGTGTGTGAGAGAGAGCCCAGTTATTGTTGTTGCTATTGTTGAACAAATGCACGTCAGAAGGCATTGCAGCAGATCCTGATCTACCTTCTGCTCACCCCTAATCTAGAGTAGCTTTTAAAATGCCAATAAGGATTGTGTGAAAGGCCCCTTAAATCAGACTACGAATTGGTTCCTTGGGTAACCTTTCTGCTCAGACTCTGAACAATGCTTTCCAAGAAGTCATTTGCCATTTTTTTTTTTGCAAAGGGCACGATTTAAACAATGGATCTTCAGCAATGCTTACCACAGAGCAAGCCCTCCTCTCTAATCAGTCTTCGTGCCATAAGAAAGGATTCCTTGTCATTGCTCTTGTACCACTGATCTATCACCTAGAAAAGAAACAAAATATGGAGTTTTAAGGTTTCAGGGGCCTTTGGGACTTGCACCTCTGCTACACGTAATGGGATGGGGGCAGAGAACCAACAGATTCTTGAGGGCAGTTTCAAAAAAGGTCATTCTTTTCCCCTTTCAGTAAGCTTAGTTATATCTGTTTTTAACTTTCCTTAGCATTTCAAAGATAAGGTGGGATATACAAATACATTCTCACCTGCAGCAAACAGGTTTTTCTGGTGTGTGTTTCCCCCGCTCCCAAAAAATCTGGAAAACGTTTGTTATCGGAGGGACAAAAATCTTTTGAGAAGTATGCCTCTCTCAAAGCATTTTCAGCTAGGCTGCAATCCAATGCACATACGGTACTTGAGATTAAGTCCCATCAAAGCCAGTGAAATTTACTTCTGAGTAAATGTGGACAGGATCAGGCAGCTTTTAAAAAGCACCACAATGTTGCCTATCATCACCCTCTGGCTGCAGTGTTAATACAGTACACTGCTGTTTTAATCAATTTCAGGCCACTTCCCTTCAATTTATGATTAAAAGTTATATGAGATGCTGCAGCAGAGTCTCTCCTATGACTTTTGCTGGATGATAGTGAGTACTAGGGCCGTGGACGTTGCTACCATTCAACTCTGGTTCCAGTGCGCTCCCACTGCTGGTATTTGAAGCCACTTGCACATGAAATTAGCCAGAATCCATATCTATCCTGTAGTTTCTTGAGAAATACTGCACTTTGATGTGCTTTTCCTCGAATCAACTTCCGTTTAATTTGAAAACGGAAGCTACATTCACTTCACAGTTAAGCTGAGATGTGTACATTAGACAACTGTTGCTCATATACAGATGACAGCACATGCGTGGATGACAACTTCATGACTAAAGGGTGGGGGTTTGGGGAAGACTCTAGTGCAGGCATAGGCAAACTCCGGCCCTCCAGATGTTTTGGAACTACAATTCCCATCATCCCTAGCTAAAAGGACCAGTGATCAGGGATGATGGGAATTGTAGTCTCAAACCATCTGGAGGGCCGGAGTTTGCCTATGCCTGCTCTAGTGTGAACAGCAATGTGCAAATGCGACTTCAAATGCAGCAGTGGGAAATGGCCTTGTCTTAAGCAGCTGCCATGTACCTAGCCAAAGAATCAACCACCCTCAGCAACTTTTAATGCACCTCATGTGATTCTGAAAATTTTCATTCAGAGTCAAATGACACCTCTCTATCTCCTGCCACTTACAGCTCTGTCAAGGACAGTTGGGAGAAAGTCGTGCCCAATCCCTTCCACCTCCATTGTTGTATCCTCTGCTGATACTGTGTTCAGTGAGCTGGGCAGGGCCACAATGGAGCCATCAGGATCCACTCCAACAATCTGTGAAGGAAAATTAAAAAAAATTAATTTAAAAAAATTAAAGGAACAACCAACAACTTCACACAAAAATGAGTATCTCGCCCTTGGAACCCTCAAGCAAAGGGGAAACTGCACTTGCCTGGTCAGGCCGAGGCTTAGGTTTGAGGGGCACATGTAGATGCTACTGTGTGAGACCGCGGTGACTGCGCATAAGATTTTAGCTGTGTGCATCTGGTATTTGCAACTCCTTCAGGAGCAGAAAGAGTCTGGCACACTTGGGGAATCAAATGTATGTCCGTACAATCTCCTTGCTGAAGCAAGAAGTTGGCTTGTGTTGGACCTCCTCCCCAGGCCCTGATGGTCCCTGATGGCATGAATGATGTTCCCATGGGCCTGGGTGTCTGGGCCAAGCCAAACAAGCCTTTTCACCTACTTTGCATTCAGGACATTTCTCTTTCATCTTTCTGGCAATTCCAGAGATGCTGCCTCCTGTTCCAGCTCCAGCCACAAACATATCAACTTTGCCTGCAGTGGGAGAATCAATCAATCAGACAGACAGAATACCTTTCCCCAAGCTCCAAAATGCATAGCTCTAAATAAAACACAAGCATTTAGGATTAAGAAGCTTTAATTAAGATAAACTGTTGTTCATTGGCTACAACTTCCTGGTGTGTTTTTGCAGTGCAGGCTCGAGGGAATGGAGCCTGCCCATCATACCGGTACTTTACATTTTTACTGTGTGATACACCAGAGTAAGCCAGCAGCTGCATGAAATTGTATTAGCTCTTAACTAGGAACTTTTAAAGAACTGTTTCCTTTTATGTTTGTGCAATTACCACTGCATGTTGGGATGGCAGCACTTACATGACTTTCCGGTGAGTGAGTAATTGCTGCTACTGCTTACCAGGAGGGAAAGAGGAGAGGCAGTGGGGAAGCTGGCACCATGTAAACACACCATTAGAAGCAATGGGTTGCCCCTGCTGGTAAATACTTGAGGGGGCTATCCTCCTCAAAAAAAGTTGATGGGCATTGCCATTCAAATGGTGTGTGTGCCGCGTCTTGTGGTCAATTATGTGGGCGGGGACTTACCTGCCTCCCCCCCCCCATATTTTATTTAAGTTGTCACCCATGCTCGTGGAACTGTGGAATTAATAAACTATCAGGGTTAGATAATTGTAAGCAAATCCATTGAGTCTTAAGCATATATTTGATTGTGGCCCTAATACATTTCACTGTAAAAGGCAATAACCACAAGCTAGTAATCTGCACCTCAACTAATTTTGCACACAGAGTAGACTCATTGAAACTAATGGGCCTCTCTTAGTCATGTTCATTCCTTTCAATGAGTGTGCTCTGTGTAAAACTTCATATATTCAATATGTGAGAACAGGCAACGGTGGTTATATCCACGACCATTTCTAAAGACATCTTTGTAAAATAACATAAGCTGAGCAGCATGAATATCCCTAAAATAATTATACCGTCACATTGCTCCAGAATCTCCTCAGCTGTGGTGTCATAGTGCGCCAGCGGGTTGCTTGGATTTCTGTACTATTGTTGTAAAGGGAACAGAAGAAAGGGAAAGTTACTGTCAAATGGATGGGGTCAAATGCAACACTGTAGAGCAGGCATGTCCAACAGGTGGCTCCCCTAAGAAAAGCTCAACATTTTACCTCCTTCCTAAAAAAAAAGCTCAACAACTTTGACTTGAACCAAAAAAGGGGGTAGATCACTGCCAGTTTTTAACTCTGTGAGTAGATTGCAGTCTCTTGGGAGTTAGCCGCCCCTGCTGTAGAGAAAGCAGACAGATAATAACCATGAAGACTCTAGGAAAGAAATGCCTTGCCAGACCAGAACAAAATGGTCTGCAAGATGCCTCTGGGAAGTTCACAAGCAGCGCATGAGATCATTTTGGCTGCAGCACAGAGAGAGACAGAGAGTGGCAGCAGGGCCCTTATCAGATCAGCTGAGAGACCAGCTGCTCTGTAGCTCTTCCTCATCCTGAACTCTTTTCACTCAAGTTGAACAAATAACAACCTTAACATTGGAAACAGAAGAAATGATGCCTAGAATGAACAGTTTAGTTCCCACCCCCGCCAAGTTTAGCAAGATCAGAGAGCAAACATGGATGTGTGTATCAATAGGCTGCGAGCTTCTTTGTTTTACTCCTAGTGCCAAATGCCTGAAACAAGGGTAAGCAAACTATGTTTACTAAGAAGCTGTGACATTTTTTTAAAAAAGGTACGCATTAGATATCAAATATTTTTGAATCACAGGCTAGTGTCAACAAATTAGACAGGTAGAAGTTGTTCTTTTTTAAAATCAAGTAATTCAATCAAGGCACTTCAATAAGGAATATATTACCTGATCCAAAATATGTGAGTTTGGGATTTCATTTTTCAGTTTCCAAGCAACACGGACATTTGATTCTGGGGCGTCGTATCTCGTGCAGGGAGTTCTTACGATCTCAGCCCCGAGGGCTCTCAGGATATCCACCTGGAGGGGCGAAAGGTAAACTCCAGATTTCCAGCCTCCAAGTCTTTCACAAGAAAAAAGAAATGCACAGCATATACAATCCATATTTAAAGGTTTTTAATTTAAATTTCGGCCCATCTCAAAGGTCAGGCAAGCAAGTAAAAAAAAAGAAAAAGTTAATTAAAAGCAGCAACGTATTACTCCCCCATACCACTGCTGGTTTAACTGTAGCCACCACAAGGCAGAGTACCAAGATTTATGCTGGTTCACAGTGACAATGCAGTCCCTATACTTATGCATGTAGAAGTACAATGTATGGGACTGATTTCCAGAAAATGTGAATGGGACTGCAGCATGAGTTTCCCTGAAGATAACTACTCAGATCCAAGGTCCCAAATGCATCCCAACATCCTCACAAAGCTCTTCTTTGTGGAGGCTTTTCCATTCATTTCAAACAAGGAGTTCAATTCTGCACATGCAAAGAAACGACCACACAGTTCTGCTACAACATCATTGAAATTACACTGATAAATTCAGCATAATCGACACCATAAGAAATCACTGGGCCTCATTTCCCAGCTCCACGAGGGCGACACTTGCTTCCCCACTGACTTCCACATTGGGGGCAGTTGTGTGGGCATCATGGAGATGTGCAACACATGAAGCTACTGCGCCCAGCATGAAAATAAACTCTGAACCATCTGTTTGCCCTGGAGCTCAAGGAAACCCATGAGTGCGATTCCTCCTGCACTCTGGTATAACTGGTATTTGGAGTGCAACCTTTGACATAGTACATGGCAGCTTTTTACATCTAATAATTTCAAGTTATCTGTAATGGTGATACTCTAACCCGGCAGCGGCTTCACTATGTTCTGTGAGGCGCTAAGGATCAGCAGATAACCACTTGCAACAGCCCCTCAAACACACAGGGTTGGCTAGTTTTCCTTTTATGAAGCATTAGGATGGAAGAAACCATGACAGCTCAAATCAAAACAGACTTTGACCATGGCTGGGGCCACTTATGTTTAATCAGTCAGGAGGACTCTCTCTCTCTCTCTCTCTCTCTCCTCTCTCTCTCTCTCTCACCTTCTCCATGCTCATTTTCTCTGGCATTACAATGATGCAGCGATAGCCCTTCACTGCAGCTGCCAGGGCAATTCCAATCCCTGGTGGATAAGTATGAAGGAAACAAAAACAAGACAAATAGAGGAGTTATTCAACAGTAGCAAGATAAGCAGATGTTTCCAACCTCCTCTCTTTCCCACTTCTAAACTGAGCAACTTTCAACTCTTCACTTTTTGAAGAAATGAAATCAGGGAACAGGTCTTGAAAGTATCCCATTGAGGATCTTTGATATTTGTAGCCGGAGAACATTAAGACAGGATGAAGCAAGCTGGCTTTTGCACCAGTATAGCATCAACATGATGCGACACTGGATCTAGACCCACACCATACATTGAAAGCACATTCCACGTGCATTTGTAGCAAAAAGAAACCTGGGGGTTGTAGTTTAAGAGCACTAGGTATTGTATTCTGTGAGGGATACACTGTACTTCCCAGGATTCTTTTTGGGAAGCCGTGTGCTTTGAATGTATGGTGTGGGTGTGAAAGTAAACCTGAGCAGAGTGGATCGGGCAGGAAGAAGGTGCAGTGAGTTCTGAAGCAAATCAGAACACAAGAAGTTCAGTTGCCCTTTCTCCCATCTGCCCTGCTGACTGCTTAGTTAAAGCCACCCCACTGGGTTTCCTCGAAAGACATCATCATCATCATCATCATCATCATCATTATTATTCTACCATCATTATCATTATTATCATCAACTTTATTACCTGCTCTTCACCAGCAGGTCCCAAGTCAAGTTACGAGAATTAAAACAGATTACAAAATAGGGTAGGTTCTGAAAGCACACATCTCAAGTGTCAAAGGTCAGGGTAAAGAGGTAGGTCTTCAGCATTCACTGAAAGATGTACAATCGTACCTTGGTTCTCAAACAGAATGCATTCTGGGAGTCTGTTTGACTCCCAGAACTGTTCGAAAACCAAGGCGTGGCTTCCGATTGGCTGCAGGAGTGTCCTGCAGCCAATCGGAAGCTGCAGAAGCTGCGCCGGACCTTCGGCTTCTGAAAATGGTTCAAAAACCGGAACACTCACTTCTGGTTTTCCATTGTTCAGGAGCCGAAACGTACAAGTTCCAAGGCATTCAGCACCAAGGTACAACTGTATAGTGAAAAAGCCACAAACACCTCTGTGGGGAGGGAATTCCACAACTAAGGGGCTGCCACAGAGAATGCCCCCTCCCAGACCACCACTTCATGGACTTCTGAAGGAGGTGGAACTGGTGGAACTAACAAATGGGTCCCCCTCTGTTGACCTTAACACATGGAGAGGTCTGTAGGGAAGGAGGCAATTGTTCAGACATCATGCCCCCTCCTGTCTTCCCTATGAGAGAAGAACATAACGACAGAGGGGAAGCAGAGCAGTGCCCAAGTCCTAGGCAAGATCTTGGTCCATTTCAAGCCCTTACTTTTAGATAGACAAGTTGTGGCACAGCAATAAAACTGCTAGCGCATTTGCAAAGCTAAGCAGGGTCTGGTATGATTTCTAATACCAGAAAATTGTTGACTAGAGCCATAGGGGTTGCTCAATTACACTTTTCAAGATGGCCACCGGTCCACCCTATGACTGCACAGAGACTTCTGTAGCTCTTTGATCTGAATAAATTGGAACCCTGAGAAGCATAAAAGAACGGTTTATGTTTTTCAAGACTCGGTGGAGTAAGGTTGATGAGATCATAAAGCCTTGCTGCATGCTTACGGGGTGGGGGGGGGAGATTGGAGTAGTCTCTTTCTAACAAGCAAAGCAGAAACAAAGGGGATAATTGTGTTTCCTATAGTATTGGACATGAAAGCAAATTGCACCTAATCTGTGTGCGCGCAGAACAAAAACGGCACAGATGTTAAGCCCTTCCCATGACTAGTTTGCAGTGTGCTTCTGCTGTGCACTCAGGTTTCATTGGGAACGAGTGGTGGAGGCAGCTGTCGCTCATTGAGATGAGGAGGCCGACTGGGGCTTTAGCATTAGGTGTCAGTGCAAGAGGAGAAGCAAAGCGGATTCAGAAATGAACCATGGATTTCTCTGCTATGGGGAATAATGGGGGTAGATTTGCCCACCACCCTGGAGTTTCCATATCCTGTCCTCAATGGAGTTTTATAGAAACGGCTGCTATATTTGACCAAGATCAAAGAAACGTTCAGGAATACAACACCAAGCACAGGAGCAACACACACTGATTTCCACTGGGTGAAGTGAGAGACCTGCTGAAGTGCACAGAGATCACAAGGGGAGGCTCCATCTTGTGCCTCCTCCTCCTCCTCCTCCTCACAGTGATCTCATTCAGCATGCCAGGGCAGAACAAAATGAATAGGATTGAGAACGTAATCCCTTTGGGAAGCACGAGGAGACACACTGACCTGCCAACTGGGTCTTCTCACACTTTAGACTGAAGAACTGGAGAATAGATCCTTTGGGTGCATTTACCCAGAATGCATATACAGTATTCATATAATTATGTATGCATGCATGTATATATTATGTGTGCATATTTAAAAATCACTTTGGGGTGAACTTAAGAAAAAAGTTTAATTCTGGTTTACCTAATTCTTTGCTACATAAAGCCTAAATGAACCTGCTGCCTGTATATGCAGCAGTGACAACTCACAGACATCTTCATACGGCTCTTAAAGCATTGCAGACCTTGTCCCATGGAGAAATCTCCATTTGTGAACCTTTCCTATTTTTAAATTTGTGGTTATTTTAAAATGTCCTTTAAAGCTGTTGTAGAAATGTGTGCACCACTTCACCAGCTCCAAAGCGCACATATTTCAATAATAATAATAATGGGAGAAAATGAGCAAAGACAAGCAGGGCATTTGTGTCAAGGGGATTCATGTAGCAGAGCTGCTCCCCCACCCCACCCTGCATCCATTCTATGGAGGTGGATGATCCTAGTACTGGCACAAAATGTAATGTTAAAGATAAAACAAAGGTTGTATTTTATCGTGTGGAAAGGCTGTTTTAAATAGCACAAAAGCTATTTGCTTCTCCTCACCTGTGTTTCCTGAAGTAGGCTCAATGAGTGTGTCTCCTGGTTTCAGAGTACCAGCTTTTTCTGCATCTTCTATCATCCTCAAGGACATTCGGTCTTTGACACTTCCTCCAGCATTGAAATACTCACACTTGGCCACTGGAATTTCACATCAAGCTCACACATGAGAACATGGACTGAAGATCCCTTATTACTATTGTTATCACGTTTTCTAAGAAGTAATTTTGTTTTTTGTTTTTTAAGACACTGGTCCCCTAGAGCAGTATCATAGCACTAAGAACCCCCTAAGTACCCTGGGAAGCGCAGTTTGTTAAGGGTGCTGAGAAGTTTTGGGAGACCCATAACAATTCCCAAAGCAGCCAATAGCCCTTATTGTGGCTAAAAATAAACTATTTGTAATAAGGCTTTGATTCCCTTCTCTAGATTCATTTACCTCTGATCTCAGTTAGCACTGCAAAATATTGTTATGTGTAAATCAAGAGCAGGGGCCCTCTAGCTTGTGTGCCAATCTTGGACCTCCAGGCTTCCTCATTTGGTCCATGAGCCTTTTTGGGGGGGGGGGAATCCACACCCACTCAGCCTTCACTTGATGTCATACAAGTAAGGGTAGGTCTTAACTGAAAGGGCTCAAAGCCCACTTTCAGCAGCTCCAGAAGTACCCATTTACCTCCATTTCCCAGCATTCTGCACAAATCATTCCTTAGTAGGGTCTATCATGCTTAAATAACCCCTTTTTTCATCACTGACACTTTGAACTCCTGTAACACAGCAATGTGAAAATAAATCTGTCAAGTGGAATGGAAGCAAAAGGACACTCACAGAGCTCACACTTCAGCCCATGGGCTTTTGAAATCTTGTTGACACGGACCAGAGGGGTGTGTCCAATTTTCTCCAAAATAGATGACAGAATCTTTGGTTCTTTTGGACTGCATTAGGAGAAAGAACAAAATGGAAGAATTTAAGGAATGTTCTTTTTTTGTGGAGTTTCAAAATAAATATTTTTATAGATTAACGACTAAGAGCCACACGGCAACATTTGAGGAACTTGTTTGTTTATTTGTTTCAGCATTTCTATAACATTTAAAATTTCAAAAATCTCTGTTCACCATAAGGTCTCAGGGCAGGTTACATCTAGAAAGAGATAATACTATACTGATCATCATTCACGATGATTTTATGGTCTTCAAAATACATTTGTGTGTGCATTATGAGTACAGTATGTGTGGTGGATAGGGATGGGAGAACCTGTCAGTTTTAGTTTCTCTTAATCCCCCCCCCCATCTTCCATTTTCCACATTTCCACAACAATTGTGGTTTAAAAAAAATCCTCATGAAAATTCACCAGTGTTTTTGTGAAAAAAATATCCTAATGTACACATTTTGGCATGTAGTTTTTGTCTAATATACACATTTTAAAACAGCAATTTCCCTTTGTATAATGCATTTTTGTACACATTCCTTGGCTGTAGTGTGGAATTGAAAAATTTGGCTAGGTGCGAATTTTGAAGGATGGCTATTTTTCAAGTTGTGCACTGTTTCAGAAACTAAGGTGTGACGTAGGTTCCACTTTAAATGTGAACCAAACTGAATTTCTTCCCCATCCCTAAGAGTGTGTGTATATGTGTGTGAGCAGCATCCCTGCTGCTGGCTGAAAAGGGTTAAGCAGTGCTTTTTTTCTATATATATAAAAAAAGTTTAGGGGTACTTTCATTTTCCTACTCTTATTGAAATACTTAGATTCACAAAATGTTTAGGGGTATGCATACCCCTGCGTCCCATCAGAAAAAAAGCACTGGAGTTAAGCATCCGTAGGTAAAGACACCTATAGAGCTCCTCTAGATGAAAAGGGATCCTGGCCCAATCAGGATCCTTCTGTTGAACAGAGGAGCTCAAAGCATGTACACCTGGCTGCATGCAGGGTAGCAATGTGTGCCTATGGAGCACCTGATCAATGGGTTATGTGGCAGGCACATGTGAGCAGCTCAGAATGGAGCTGGCCTCTACAGAGAACGCACAGTCTCACTGCTAGGCTGGACTTCAGGATAGGGATAGGTGACTATAGTTATTTCAATTCCACGCAACATTTGCATGTTTTTACTCATAGCTTTTCCAGTTCTAGTTCCACATGAATCTTTTTTTTTTTTAATGCTCTCAAAATATGTATTGCAGAGGGTTGGCCTAAATGACCCTTTGGTTCCCTTCCAACTTTACAATTCTGTGATTCTGTGTACTTAAATAGAAGAAGAGGAGGAGGAGGAGGAGGAGTTTGGATTTGATATCCCATTTTATCACTACCCGAAGGAGTCTCAAAGCAGCTAACATTCTCCTTTCCCTTCCTCCCCCTAAACAAACACTCTGTGAGGTGAGTGGGGCTGAGAGACTTCAAAGAAGTGTGACTAGCCCAAAGTCATCCAGCAGCTGAGACGCGAACCCGGTTCACCAGATTATGAGTCTACCACTCTTAACCACTACACCACACTGGCTACACTTAAATGCTTATTATAAGAACACAGGAAGCTGGTCTGCATAGTATGGGCTGCCTAGTATGCAAATGTAATTTAATAATAATAATAATAATAATAATAATAATAATAATAATAATAATAATGCTCTACTGCTCAGCTACAACCCTTTCATGGGTATTTAGATAAGTACTTTCCTCTCAAAATACAGGTTGAAAATGACCATTTTGATCTGTGTAAGCTCTGGTTGAACATCTGGAGAAATGCAAGATTGGGTGGACAGCAAATTAATCCAAGAGGTGTGGATCATCAGGCCTTTTTTAGAGTTTTCCAATCCCATAAATTTGGCACTGCACAGCTTCTTAGAGAATAGGTAAAAGAGCTCCCTCTAGGGGCTTTTCTTTGAATTCAACGCTTTGGAATATTCTTAAGGGACTGGAATTTACTTTGAAACTGCCTCAGCTACATGTAGTTTTCATTTATGTATGAGAAAGGAGCAACATTCAGCGGTGACGAGTTTTCCAGACAGAGAAGAACGCAAAGTGAACTCTTGGACAAAATAGTTTTCTAATTGGCAAAATTATCAAGAAAAATGAACAATGTTTTAAACTGATATTAATCGTACCTGAGATATTCCCCCAAGTGCTTATGGTTCTCATGCAACTCTCACATCCCACAAACTGCTTCAGATCACAATATCCCTTCATCATGGTGAAATAATTCCACTTTCCCCAGCAATGATATATTGCTTAGCAGTGAAAAGTGATCATCCAAAAGAGAAGTGCTTCCTTGAGAGAATCGCCCGCCCCCCCCCCCCCGCCCCCCACCAGAGCTAGGTAGGTATGTCTGGAGATTTATGATGCTTTAACAGGACATATAGTACTTAAAAGAGATAGAGCCAACATTTTAAACAAACAAGTCACCAGGATATCCCCAATGACTTCTAAATCCTTCTGCTTATCATTAACTCATTTTACTACAGGAAGCATTCGGTTACAGATCTATGTTATCTTACACAGGTTCGAGCAGAAAACTGTTTTACTTGGTGACGCATAGAGTTCTTGAACACCCTACACATTTAATAAAGAAGAACAGGGTTTCTTTCTTCGGCCTTCCTCTCTTATAGTTTAATGATTTTTTAAATAAAAAAATCCTTACAATGGACAGCTAGGTAATACTTTGGTGTTGCTAAATTTGATGGTGGTTTGTAGAGCTTGGCAGAAGCAAGAGGATTTCATACCCCCCCCCCAACAATTTGCTTTGGTTTTGTTTGAGTTGTGAGATGGAAATAAGCTACTGCTCTTTGGCGAACTGGGCAGTTGCAAGAAGGTGCACCAGTTATATTGTGAAAAGAGCACATTGCAACAACCGATGCTACCTTATCTGTTGACATGGAAGGAATGTCTTCTTTTATTTATAAAGCCTCTTCATAATTGTTCCAAAATGTAATTAATTCATTTATGTCAGATTGAGAGGATAAATCAGCCCTTTTGCCCAAAATGCTGTTTTCTCCAATTCCCTTTGTTATGAAACAAACAGGACCCCCAGAAGTGCTTCTGGCCTTTGAGAACTACTTCTAACAGCCTTTTTCATCTGTGGAAAAGCTGAACTAAGCACTACTTCCAAACTGCTGGTGCAGGTGGTTCTGTGATAGGGGACGCCGCAGCTCTGCTCTCAGACAGATCACCTCCCCGAGCAATTTCAAAACAGATTTACTGCTCTTTTGCTTACGCAGTGAATAGCCATTATCATTTCACACAAACCAGCTACCATGAAAGACAGATTAGAGGGAAGCCTTAAGGGTGCCACTCATTACTGTTTGCATTTTGCAACTCAGATGAGAATGAGTCTGTGCCACACTGCAGCTGCTCTTCTAAATCTCTTTCAAATGTGGGACTTGTCCACATTACTGCCTTAGAGCACCCCCTCCCAGCTGTTCATGTTAGTGTGGCTTCGTTGATGTTTGCTGAGGGGAAGGAGGTGTATTTACCTTATGCAAAGGTATTCACACCTTGGCTGGAGATGAATTAGGAACTGCTTAAGGACTCCAAACGATGTAAAGCTGGCTTGAGATACAATGCTTTGAACAGCAGTATTTCACAACAAAGTGCAGGACAGGTATGCATTCTGAAGAGTTGTGTGAACGTGGAATAAAACTCCAGCAATGGAAATGCAGTGAATGCACAGTAAATGGGAGCACGAACACAACCATAAAAGCTCTGGTTTCAGTGACTTGGGTGGTCATCTCAGCATTTCCAAGTCTCCCAGTCTAGAGACGTAGGGTGTTTTTTCTTGCTTTCCCCATCATAATAAATGTGGTTCACAGGGGGTTGCCATCAACACCTCCCATTCTTGAGTGACTTCTGGGGTTCCAGCACCCTGGCAGATCACACTGCAGATGTCTGCCCCTCAATTTTTTTGGGGGGGGGAAGGGACCAGAACTCCAAGCAGCACCAGGCTGCGGGATCTCATCACCTTTTTAATTCCCCACAATGTCCTTGACCCAGCACCACCTTGGAGCAGAGTGAGGAATTGAAAGAGTAGCTAGGCCCAGTCAACACAGGAATACTTGGGAAACTGCTACCACTGGCAGTTAAGCCTGACCTGGGTTCACTGACAGAGGAGTAGGCCCACCCAAAGATACTCTGACCAGGGCCCCTCAAATCTGAAGAAAGCCTTGGGGGACCAACATGCAATGGAAAGCATGTATGCTCATCATGGGAATCTGAAAAAGGTTCATGGTACACTTCACAATGTCTTCATTTTGTCATTCAAAAGCTGAGAACCAACTAAGAATAAGAAGCCATCGTGTGGACAAATTAGGCTCAGAAGGAAATGACCAGAACATTAGTATAGTACCAACCTGGTGCCCTCCAGATGTTTTTAAACTGTGATGCAAATGATAGTCCAAAACATCTGGAGGGCACCAGGTTGCCAAAGGCTTATATAGGTGATTTTGTATTTGGTTTACTCAGGTGTGTAACCAGATGTACATGTACATATACAGGTATAGAATATATGTATGCAGCTTAAGTACTGTATAGCATGTTGAACAATTGAATATCAATGATGAAAATATTGTAGCTAAAAAAAGAGAGTGGGGAGTGGGAGGGAGGGAATCTAGGAGTGGGGAGTGGGAATAAGGGACTGTACTATTCGCTAGTAATAGTGTGAAAATCCAAATAAACTAGATTGGGGGGAAAGCAGGAAAACCACACCATGTTGAATCTCTGAGCTGAGACTAAAGTATACTTTAATATGCTCACAAGACTACTTATAAATATCTGCTTTGTGATTCTTACATTATATATTTAGCAGGAACCACTCAAGGTGGGAGTGGACATTGAGAGGAATTTTTTAAAATTCTAAATGCTACTTACATAGGTACACAGCTGTGAGGTGACTCTGAGATGGATTTTCCTGGTTTCCATGTACATCTGCTGGGCAAATTGGGACGAATCCATGTGTTGCTGTTGTTAGTTTTGGTCTCTGGGTTTTCGATATCTCCATTGAGGAAAGGGCAAACCCTGATGGTTTTATTGGATGTGAACACAGAAGCCATCATCACCTACAGAAAGAGAGGAAAGTGGGGGAAGCATATGAATAAATAAGTTCAGTTCTTCAACTCTAATGGGGGGGGTGAAGTGTCAGATATGTGCTTATTAATGTATTTGTTACAATTTCTGGCATGCCGCCTTTGAAAAAGAAAGTAGTAAATTATTATTTTTCTAAAACAGCTGAACATTAATGAATGTGACCAGGCCCAATAATCTCACAAGCCAGAAATTCAAGCCTAGACTCTGGCAAAACTCTATGGAACTCAATTGCATGGCAGCCACAGTGAATTGCCATCCTGTCAAATCACTTCAGTTCTTCACATTTGCTATGAGTTTCCTCTTTACAATACAGAGCCCTGTGGCATCTTAAAGATGAACAAATTTATTGTGTATAAGCTTCTGCAGACTACAATCGACTTCATCAAATTCATTAAGTGATATCCCAGAAGTCCCCCCTTCCGTAGCGGGTGCGGTCATGAGATTAGAGGTTGGCTGCCAAGCTTTTCGGTATGTGGCCTTGAAGGCGAAGCTTTGGCTATGACTCAAATTATGCTTTAAACCAGTGGGTATGGCCCCCTTGATACTGAGGGATGATTTCCAAACATCGTGGGAAAGGGAGATCATAAATGAAGTACAGGCCTGTGGATTGTCACATCTTTACCTGGAGTCTATGACATATAGTCAAGCCAGAGCTGTGATCTCCCAGAGACTGAGTGATATTGCTGGACAAGAGGACATAGCCCTTGTGAAACCAGGGATGTTCCTGGGGGAGCAGATCTATCAGGTTACACCAGCTCCTTATTTGTGGAAATCCACTATGTGGAATACCGTAGATCCCTCACAGCGGCTAGAATAATTGTCCTCGAATCTGCAGTATTGTGGGGAAGGTATAGGGGAGTCCCATACGCCCAGAGAACTTGTCATTGTGCCCTGGGAGAGGTAGAGTCCACCGAACATATTCTCTTGAGCTGCCCTTTCTATACAGATTTCAGGCAAAATCTTCTAGCCCCACTCTTATCTCAACTTAGCTCTCTATCCAGTGAAAGACAGGTTTTATATTTGTTGAATAATGTTACGGGGAAAACAGCTTCATCGGTGGCCAAATTTCTTTTTCTAGCTCTTAAGCATCATAAGACTAAAATTGATTGCATTGACATGGGTTTATCTGTATAGCTTCATGTTAGTGTTGGCTATGTTTTACTCTAAAGTTCCTCTAGATGTTTTAATTTTGTATGGATAAATGTTTCCCCCCCCTGACTGACGGTCGAATAAAGAATGATGATGATGATATCCCAGAAGCACAAACTCTGGTTTTTTTTTGGGGGGGGGGCAGAGATTGTAAACACTAACAGTGAGGCCAAAGAGAAGTGAATGCAGAAAGTAACAGGATGGTCATAATTACATAATTAACACTAATTATTCACAAAACAGTTGTTGATAATCTAGATAACCTAGCATTAGTAAGCAAATTAACATGTGTAGCATGATATTTTTTTTTGAAAACTAGCTAACTAAATAACTAACAAACCAATAAACCCCACAACTGTCCCTCTTAATGAATTGCAATTTCGTACTTTCACATTGCAACTTTCCAGAGAACTTCCTTTGTTCTAGGTTTTGCCACTTTCAGCTACAGTTAAAAAGTTATCCTGCTGGTTTTTTAATACAGTATTGCAGTTACTGGTGTAAATGAATTGCCTCTGCACTTTCTGCATTTCCTTTCCTTATGACTTCACAACTGATCTTGCCCCCATCTCAAAAACAAAACAAAACAAACAACTATGTATGTTTACTCAGCAAAACAATTTATGCATCAGATCTAGTGGACTGTAGTCCACACAAAGTTTATGCCATAGTAAATGTGTTCATCTTTAAACTGCCACAGGACTGTTTCTTGCTTTGTGCTGCAACAGACTAATACAGCTGCCCTCCTGGAAATAATCTCTACCAAGAATGCCATTCTCAACTGCAAACACTTGTGAATTCAACCAGGTTCCATGGTCCTGAGTGACCGGCTAGATAGAGAGCTGCAATGCTCTGAGAGACGTCTTCAAGATTATCTTGTGTTTTCCACAATTCACTTCATCCTGAGTTCAAAGGTTTGATTAAGAAATATCTAAAAGGGTCAGACTACGGTTAAATCTGAAGTAAATGCAGGTTATTGACTTCAACAGGACCAAGGTACAACCAACGGCATATTTACAGGGTATCAACAACCTTAATTGCTTAAAAGCTATACAATTTGAAGGTGCTTCAAAAGCTTGAAAATAAGGGATAGTTCACCCTTTCGTGAAGGTTTTGACATGCCAAGGAGCAATTCTTTCAATAGAGCAATTCCATCCCATTCTTCACATCTGTTGCATTTAGAAAGAAGGCTGCCAAGGCCTGAAATCTAAGAATGCAGCTTCCATTTTGGATACTTACCCTGACTTTTGGCTGGTCATGCTAATCCAGGGAACAAGCAAACCTGTGTACAACCAAGCTTGATTTTGCTTGAGCAATTTCCTAAGAGTCATACCTCTTGCTATTTTTTCCCCAAAAAATGTTATTATTTGTAATTTAGGAAAAAGGTTACCCCACCTTCCCACTTCTGGAAAAAGTGTCTTACTTTACTTAGCTCAACATTTTAACTGTGTCTATCAAAGAAAAAAAAAAGCCTTTGGGTCCAATAAACTAAGGGCCAAAGACTTTAGTGTATTTTAGGATTTAATATGCAGCTTTTCCATCCAAAGGCAGTTTGTGTCAGCTGGGAACTAATAATTGATGGGAACTTTGGCAGGCATGGAAGGGGAGTTTAACCCTTTCTTCTCTTATCATGGTCCTTGGTCCTGGGGCATCCCTCCTTTGAAGCTAGTATTTGCTTCCGGGGGAGTCGGATGGGAAATCCCATTGACACCACTTTTTCGCAATGGCGTCATCCTTCATTTCCCCATACTTCCGCCTCGCAGTGCTACTGAGGCTTTTAGCGAGGCGCAGAGTCCATGCAGAAGCCCATGTGAGAAACAGAAGGCAGATTATACCTCATACGCCTTTAATGAACTCAGGTGCGAAGTCATTGCCCTCTTTTCGAATCCTAACTTGGGATCACAGGTGTAAAACGCCACCGAAACTCTGCCAAGTGATAATTGCTCGGCAGTTTGCCAGGTGGCACAACTGCCACAACATGTATAGGACTCAGTCAATTTTGATTATCACAGGTCTGTGATCATGAAGCCGATTGTGAGTGATGTCATTTGAGGAACTCTATAGGAACACGGAAGTATACTAGTATGGGGGTTGCCTGGCTATACAAAGCCTATCTTCCTTTTGCTGCTTGCTTCTGTGATTCATGCCTTGGCAATCTCCCTGGCCTACTTGCTGTTTTACATAAGGCTGCCTTTGAAGAGCATTTGGAAATTTCAATTAGTGCAAAGTGTGGCCGCACACTACCTGGTGGAAATGAGCCAATGGGAGCAATGTAGCAATTGTGTCAAAAGAATTACAATGGCTTTCCCTTTGTTCCTGATAATAATAATAGTAATAATAATAATAATAATAATAATAATAATAATAATAATAATAAATTATTTATACCCCGCCTATCTGGCTGGGTTTCCCCAGCCACTCTGGGTGGCTCCCAACAGAATTAAAAGCACAATAGAACATCAAACATTAAAAACTTCCTTCTAAAGGTTAGATAGTTGTTTATTTCCTTGACATCTGATGGGAGGGCATTCCACAGGGCAGGCCCTCTGCATTGCTGTCAACTTCCCCTTTTTTGTGAGAAATTCCCTTATTCCAGCGCCATTTCCCATTGCAAAAAAGGGCAAGTTGACAGCTATGGCCGTTTCCCAATGCAAAAAAAAGGAAGGTTGACAGCTCTGGCCCTCTGCCTCAAGGTGCTGGCTTTAACATCTAAAGACATACGGTATATGGTCATGGCCCAGATTACTTTAGTGAACAGCTTCTCCAAAGTGAGCATTCATATACAGTACCAAGGTTATATGAGGGAGCCTTGCTCCAAAGGCTCAGTGGTCAGATTGGGAACAACGATGAGTAGGGCCTTCTGCTGTGGTGGCACCATCACTAAAGGAATCGTCTCCAAAGAACCCAGTTCAGTATTGAGGATAGTTCTAAAAAATAATTTACTATATATTTTAGAAAGTTGTTTCTGTTTATTTGCTATGCAGCTGGACACCTCTGAAGATGTCATAACAAAATTTTGCACAATGGTTCCTGAGATCAAGGAACTGGTTTTTGTCTCTGTTTGGATGCAGCTGGATGCTATTTTTAATCAAGATGGCAGACTGAACCTTGCTAAACTGCTCCAATATTTTTGTTTACCAGAGTTCCCAAACAATGTCAGGTACAAGGCTACTAGTGTAATATAAGTAAACTATCTTTCAATTTATTTTAACCACTGGTTTATCCAGACAATAAGGATAGGTGAAGCCTGGCTGGGATTGCAGTGATATTGATGTGCATTTATCGGGGAATAACTCCTTTTGAAGTGGGACTTGTTTCTGAGTAAACATGCATAGGATAGCACTAAAAGGAAAGGCGTCTACTATATCCAAAATATGCCACATCTTTGCAAGATCAAATTAAACTAAATTAACTGCTGGAAATTCAGGCATCAGATGAACATTGACTGTGCACTGGGGAAAACCAGTCTGTGTGTTTAAATGCTGTATCAGTTGTGTATTTGCCACATATCAAAAGCACAATCAGGGCATGGGAGTGACACTGCATAATGGCACAGTAAGTACCGGTATGCTGGTGTTTATGACATTTGGCGCTGTTCCCTGGTTTTCAAAGTGCAACGCACTCCGGAACACACACATTCTCTCTCTCTCTCTCTCTCTCTCTCTCAGATCCTGACCTCTCAGAACTAATGTAGTGAAAGGTGCAGCAGATACAACCCTTTGCTCTACAGAGCAAGTCACAGGTGTATTTGACACACCCCTCACAGTCACCTGCAGCAGCCATCAGCCTACTTTGCAATTCTCTTTGCAGATAGCATGTTATCACCAAGTACATGTTCCATCTTCCAGTTGCCTCTGTTTCGGAGATTGCTCCTGTGTGCTTGGGCAGTTCCTTCCTCATTCTACATAGCTGTCAGGACCAATTATGACCAGCATAGGTTGTGAAGTCTGAGCTATCCCTCATTTAAAATTACATATCTCTCCAAGTAAAAGATATAGTTGTTGTTGTTTTTAATTTTCATATGTGATACAAACCAGATTATGAGCATGTTCTTGTCAGCAAGCCCTTGGTTTAAAAGAGAGAGAGAGAGCTAAAAATATCCACCCAAGACTGACTTCTTGCAATACTAGGTCTGATAACTAATGTTGACATTATATTAGTCACATTTTTTTAAAGGTGTAGCAGCCAGAAACAGCTCAAGCAACCAGGAAATGGCTGGAGACACACCTCTCTGCAATGGGCAATGGTCAAAGGTGAGGATTACATCCAACCTTTGCAAGACGTCTGGTAATTTTCCAGAGTTCTGCTATCTTATGCATGTCTACTCAAAGGTAAGCTTTCCTTAGTTGAATACTGCATCTTCAAGATGCCTCTTACCTCACCCCAGTCATAACAAAGCAGTACAACCTCAGCATTTGATCCTCTGGATAATTTCTTGGTGTGTTACACAAGTAGCTAAATGCAGCGCCAAGAGGCGATCCTAGATTTGCACCTTGAAGGATGCTTTTAAAATAGTTTGGAAGTGGCTGTTCTCATTTTGGATCTATCAGCTTTCTTGGTGGAAACTAGTGGCTGCCTAATGTAGAAAATTAATCCAGGGGAGCTGTGAGCAAAGTCACTACTTATGCACAAAGCAGAGATAAGCTTAAGTATTCTCAGTAGCTGGCTTTCTTAACCAGAAAACTAACCACAGGGGACACAAAGCAGAATGTTTGCAAACAAAGTTGTGCTGGGCCTGGGAGGGTTGAGAAGGCCAGAATCATTTATCTTTGGGGGGGGGGGGAGTAAAGCATTGGGTATGCCATGATGGGGTGGGGAGAGGGGAGGGGAGGCTTTGCAGCAGCATATATGACAGTGGTATCTCGGGTTACAAACACTTCGGGTTACAGACTCTGCTAATCCGGAAGTACCGTGTTTCCCCGAAATTAAGCCATACCCATAAAATAAGCCGTAGCGGGATTTCTATGCATTTGCGCAATATAAGCCATACCCTGAAAATAAGACATATCCCAAAAATAAGACATAGTGATGCGGCGCCTCCCTTAAGACGGCCTAGATAGGCGTGGCTATGCAGTGTACTGACGCAGAGCGGTTAAAATAAGACATCCCCTGAAAATAAGCCATAGTGTGCTTTCTTGAGGGGAAAAAAATATAAGACAGTGTCTTATTTTTGGGGAAACACGGTAGTGCCTCTGGTTAAGAACCTTGCCCCAGGATGAGAACAGAAATCGCATGGTGGCGGTGTGAATTTGGTCAGAACAGCTCACACAAACTAGGGAAAAGATGGACATAAATAGTAAAAAAAAAAAAAAATTAAAATTGTGCCTCATCTTGTAGGTAGAAGTTAAAGGTGAGTTGTGGGTCTGAAATATTTGAATATTATTGGTCTATTACCCAATCCAGGACATGTGATTTCATAAAACTTGAGCCAAACTTTTAAGGCATGTGCTAAATACTTTTTACAAAACAAAAAACAACTCCGAATCAATGTAAATACTTTTTTAAAAAAAATATCTACCAATGAAAGTTCATTCCATTGTTCACATTGAGGGTACAATTATATAAATAACCCTAAGCAGATGCTTAGGGTTATTTGTATAATAACAGTGGACAGTGTTCTTGAAGCGACTAGCATGAGTTTAGCCAAACTGCGGGAGGCAGTGAAAGATAGGCGTGCCTGGCATGCTCTGGTCCATGGGGTCACGAAGAGTCGGACACGACTGAACAACTGAACAACAACAAAGCAGATGCACAAGCATATGGTATGCTTAAGGGCAAACGTAGTTTGGAAGGCGAGTCAGTTAATTTGTTCAAGTTTGTAATTGTCCACATTGCAATTGGTAACTCACAACTAAGCACATGGAATGCCACAGCTTCATCACATGCAGAAGTCTGGCCACCTATTGAACAAACTGGCTACCTATTCCCATCCAACCTGCAGTGGGTAGCAAATAACCAGCCACTAAGAAAGTCTTCCACAGTCTCGCCTCTGGCAAATAGGTATGGGCAAATCTGTCCATTTCTGATTCCCTCCGTTTCTCACCATTTCCCATTTTAAGTTCAGTTCGCCACATTTCCACATCAGCTCATAATTCCTTTTGTAATACAAAAACTCCTTATAAAAGCTTATCAGGCTTGTAGCGTGAATTTATCCTAACGTACACAAGTTTGTATGCCATTTCCTCTAATACACTCATTTTTGCCAAACCATTTCCCCTAATATAATGAATTATTGCACGCTATTGCCACTAATATGTGCATTTTTATGAACATTTTGCTTCAGTACATGCATTTTTTGTACACCTTACAAAAATGTAAACCTCACTCCCGCTAAAAAAAAAAAAGTTTTTTGGAACAAGTGAAAAATAAGTGTGAGGTCCTTCTCCCTTAAGGTTTTAGAAGCTGTTTCTTGTAGTGAAACAAGGCAGTGTACTGTATTAAAAAGACAAACCAAAGGGTCTTGGGACAGCTATGTGCTACATAGGCCACAGAGTTTTCTCAGTTTTACCACTATCTTAAGATAAGTTTTAGCCTCCCTGATTATTTCTCTGAGTTATCTGTCTGGGAGACACTGCCACCTTCTACTTTCAAAGAATGCCTTCCCCATACTTACCAGAGAAGATCCACTTAATTTCCTTGTAGCACAAATTTGCTCCCAGGAAGAATTGGACAGTTTTGTACACTATACATTGTTTGTTGCTCTTTGTATACTTCCTCAATGGAAATATTTTTGAAGTAAAATTTAATAACACTTCATTTTTAAAATAATGCATTGCAACTTGATATCTGATGGCTGCCATGTTTGGGCTGAGTTGCCTAAATAATCTGATAAATTTGCTTGTGGCATCTTGCAATGGCAACTATTTACAATAAACAGCCTGTCTCCCTCTGATTTTGTTAGCTGGTTTCTGTACAGCACGCATCCTTTCCCCATGTTTGCAATGGTTTGGTGGTTTTAAACAACTCTTGTGTTTTCCAAAATTTGTCTATCGTCTCCTACGTTTAGATATTTAAGGTACAGATCCATGTGCAAATACACAATGCAATTTCTTCATAGCAAAGAATGAAATGATAAGAAATTACAAGGTGGAGGTGATGGGAAGAGTGCTATATTATATTAACAGATATGGAAGACACTTGGAAGGCAGTTAAAAGATTCAAATAGTTTCACAGGAAGCCTTTGTTAATGTTTAAGTACCGGTAGCTTTAGAGGTAATAAACTGATTATTTTAATTATAGGGATATGTGATAACAACTTTGAGGAGCAATAATATTTATTTATTTTCTGCAGAAATCCCCCAAGTTATTTCAAGTAAAATAATAAAGAAGGGTTTAGCATAATAAAGGGGATTTGGCAAACTTTCCTAGTTTCCTCATCTGGTAGTCCTAATATGAAGAAGTGTGCATGCACACGAAAGCTCATACCAAGAACTAACTTAGTTGGTCTCTAAGGTGCTACTGGAAGGAATTTTTTTATTTTGTTTTGACTATGGCAGACGAACACAGCTACCTACCTGTAAATGAAAATCCTGGAACTTCTAGATTACTTTTCAGTAACTTGCATAAAAAATGCTCATTTTGCAATCTCATCCACCTCTTCAAATGTCAGATAATCGGTTAACATCAATCAAGCAAGAAAAGGAAAAAGCCACAGACATAAGTGAATCAGCACAAATGATACTAAATCCATTAAAAGGGTGAACCTAAGCACTGAGTTATCAGAAAGGACGACTCACCTGTCTGTCAGCTTGCTTGCTGTGAGAGCCTTTAATGCTTTGGACTGCTCAGTTATATCTGTGTCTATGATCCAGGAAGCTGATAAGCCTGCTAAGAACACTGCTCAAAGGACAATGATTGGCTCCTCTTGACCCACATCTGTTTATTCGTATTCAAAGTACAATTACACTCCAGGTTGCACTGAGGATCAAGCTGCAAGTGGGATATGAATATTTTCCCAGCACTCGTTCTCATACTTAAGTTCAGTCAATCTTGATTGCGAGAGAACACAAAAGTTCTAGAAGAGAGAGAACCCTATCCATACTGCTCTACTCAGCAGCCCCCGTTTGCCTGTTTCGCTCCCTGACATTGTAGAACCAGTGTTATATGTCTAGAAAAAGTGCTGGAGCTCACCATGAACACTGCCCTTGTTCGCTCATAACGGCAGTTGCCGCCTGAGAGGTGACAGAACTGAGTTCCAGCTGAAAAAAGCCCTGTGTTAGAACCATCTCTGTTCAAGTGAATGTGCTTCAGATAACATGAGAAACAACCAAGACTAGCCAATTTCTGTTACAGGTAGGTAGCTGTGTGGTCTGCCATAGTAAAAAATAATAATGAAAAAATGAAAAAATCCTTCCAGTAGCACCTTAGAGACCAACTAAGTTTGTTCTTGGTATGAGCTTTCGTTATTTTTTTATTTTGTTTTAGCCAATTTCCCCAGTAGTAATGTATGGAAGTGAGAGCTGGACCATAAAGAAGGCTGATCGCCAAAGAATTGATGCTTTTGAATTATGGTGCTGGAGGAGACTCTTGAGAGTTCCATGGACTGCAAAAAGATCAAACTTATCCATCCTTAAAGAAATCAGCCCTGAGTGCTCACTGGAAGGGCAGATCCTGAAGTTGAGGCTCCAGTACTTTGGCCACCTCATGAGAAGACTCCCTGGAAAAGACCCTGATTTGGGAAAGATGGAAGGCACGAGGAGAAGGGGATGACGGAAGATGAGATGGTTGGACAGTGTTCTCGAAGCGACTGGCATGAGTTTGGCCAAACTGCGGGAGGCAATGGAGGATAGGCGTGTCTGGCATGCTCTGGTCCATGGCGTCACGAAGAGTCGGACACGACTGAACGACTGAACAACAAAGCCAATTTCTGTTAACTTTTAAAAGGTAGCGTCTTGATAGTGCTCTCTTCCAGATAGCCTTTTTACTGAGCATTCATCCTGAAGGGTTAACACAAAAATTGTGTAGAGACTATACAGCATCATGGATTCAAATTGCAGGAGAGGAGATTCCAATTAAACATTGGGAAGAACTTTCTGACATTGAGAACAGACTACTATGGAAGGTGGTTGACTCTCCGTCAGTGGAGATTTTTTAAACAGATTCTGTCACGGATTCTTTAGCTGTGATACCTGCATTGTGGGGTTGGGCTAGATGACCCTTGGGATTCCTCCCAGCTTTGCAGATCTATGAGTTTATGTATAGTGGCTTGTCTCCCATGTAGTCTTTGGGTTCTGGTTCCCCCAGCTGCTGCCATGTAGCCCCTCCCTTCCACCAGAATAACAGGAACCTGCAGCATACTGTGAAGATGATAAAAGTGTTATTGTACTTCTTCACAGAGCACACCGTTAAACTGTGGAACTCACTTCCACAGGAGGCAGTGATGTGCCCCTACCAAGATGACTTTAAAAGAGAGGGCTGTTGATTGCTACTATCCATTCCACTTTATGTCGGTGGAAATACCGTATGTCTAAAGGAAGTATGTAGGGCGTGGAGTTCATAGGTTCATACACACCTCCCACAAGGTATTTTTATGCATAACAGTAAAAATTGTGTTGTAAGGTTATATAACCCTTATCTTTCTTTTACATAACCAACAAGCTGTAAAATGCAAACAGCCCAGAATTGATGGCAAGGGAGAAGCAAGATCATGTGAATATAACTAGCATGTCATTTAACATTTGCAATCGTGTTGTCATTTCTGTTCCCTGGAGGGTTGGGTGTGTTCAGAACTTCCACTGGCATCAAAGCTGCCAGAAAGAAAACTAACTGTTGGGGTGTTTCATGCATTGGAATACTCCTCCCCAACTTTAAGTCCTTCAATATTTAAGTTCCATCATCTTTGACTAATGGCCATGTGGGCTAGAGCTGATGGTGACTGTAATCCTGCAACATCTGGGTACCCAAGTCTCGAGAAGACTGCATTATGAACAGGACAGCCACCTCTTTCTGGCAAGCCTTTAACAGGCAGGCAAAAACTCCTAACAGAAGAAGAGGAGGAGGAGGAGGAGGAGGAGTTTGGATTTGATATCCCGCTTTATCACTACCCAAAGGAGTCTCAAAGCGGCTAACATTCTCCTTTCCCTTCCTCCCCCACAACAAACACTGTGAGGTGAGTGAGGCTGAGAGACTTCAAAGAAGTGTGACTGGCTCAAGGTCACCCAGCAGCTGCATGTGGAGGAGCGGAGATGCAAACCTGGTTCACCAGATTACGAGTCTACTGCTCTTAACCACTACACCACACTGGCTCTCTAGGGAATTGCTGGGGTGGCAAAGCCTCACCTCTTGCATTTTGGCCTATTGTTCAAGGCACAGAGCCTCTGCCAGGAGACATGGGGACAACCTGAATTTAAAAAGTTTGGGAAGGATCACCTCTCACGAACAGAGAAGACAGAATGTAAGGCTACTTTAAGGATGTCTGCATTAGGCCATCTAGAGCTCGTTCCTTGAAAACACACACAACCAGTTCTAACCCATTACGGGACACTGATCTTGTTTTTGTCATTGTGTGTAATGACTTGCCTCCCAAGTAGTCTAATGAAAATTATAACCATTTTCCTTGCATAGAGAGCACTTCTCAATGTAGTCTGTTCCTTCGCCAAATAGCTTTCCCCCCCAATGTCAAACTGCACTTCACTTTCTTGCAGTTCCCACCCATGGGCTTTAGTCCTGCCCTGTGAAGCAACATATCTTCTGCATCTTTAACAATGCTTCAGATATCAGAGGACTGCTGTCATGTTTCCCCTTGATCTTCTCTTCTCTTCACGCTAAACATATCCAGCTCTTTCAACTGTTCCATATAGGACTTGATTTCCAGACCATGCTAGTCATCCACTTCTGGACACCTTAGTTTGTCAAAATCGTTCACAAAATACGGAACTTAGAAGTGAGAACAGTACTTTGCGTGTGGCCTGAGCCATTCAGTATAGATAGTGCGATGCTGCTAATGTAACCTAAGATAGAATAAGAAATACCACTTACCACAACTGGCATATCACCTTGAGTGTGGGAACAGTGGGCGGAAACAGACAATATACAGTAAAACTGTAGGCTGTTAGAAGGCTGCTACTCAAACATATGCTAGCTAATGAGCAAGAAGGGCAACTTTTCAGATTTGTTGTGATGATAATGCCACCTTATTTCTTTTTAACAAGAATGGGAGCTTTGGATACTGCCTGGAAGTTCTGTTTAGTCTCATGGCTAATAATGGCCACATTTTATGCCTGTGAATTTTTACTACCCCTTTTGCTGTCTTATTCTAGATTAAATCCAAAGAGGACAGGCTTCAGGTGGACTTTTTGCACATGCCCTGTGTAATTGCTTCTTTCCTTTTGATTCTTCAAGGCTCTTAGACCATAAGCCATAAAACTACAGTTAAGGTACAGATTAGAGTCCAAGGGCGCATGCACACACACACACACACACACACACACAAACGCACACACACTGCTATACTCTGTGCACTTAACCACCTTCATAAGCTTCGAACCCTATCAGTTTTGAATTAATTTTGGAACTGAATGACAAGAGATCTGTTTTTATTGTACAAATAAATGTCACCTACTGGTAGGCTGATATATAGTGTTCTGAATTTGTGGGTGCCTGATCTCTCCAATCTGCGTATCTAGCAAATGTTAGAATTTAATCAAGGTTTGGGGTGTTAAGACAGGCGCCATACCCCTCTAATCCCTGGATCCAGCAAGTGTTAAAATCTAATCAAGCCAAGGTAGCTTCCAGTGAGGTGATACCCTGGGTGGTATACCATTAAGGGGGTTAAACGTGTAATTGTGTTTTATTATCTGTTTATGATTGTGTGTGTCCCAATGTCTTTTCTAACTTGTCTGTTAATTTTCTACAAGGAAACTGTATTTTGCTGTTTGTTTGTACATCTGGGTACAGATGTCTTGGTTGTTAGGAGTTTGTGGGTGCTAGTCCCCTCCAATCGCTGGATCCAGCAAATGTTAAAATCCAGTCAAGCCAGGCTAGCTTCCTCTGAGGTGATAATGTGCCATTAAGGGGAATTAAGTGTCTCTGTAGGAGATGGCAAATGGGTGGGGCTCCTCCCTCAACTCCCAGATAGTGAGGACAAAAACCAGAGTCGAGGAGTGATGTGACCTAGAAGCAAAGCAGCAGGCAGAGGGAGAGCCATGCCAGATCTCTTGGTTTGCTAATGCTGTGAACTCCTCCATCATAGGCTCAGGTTGTATATATGCATAAATAAATTCTATGTCCTAAAGACATCATAGTCTCCACTGTGCCTCACTTCCAAAAGTAAACATGAACCCTGGGTAAGTGTCTGGAATCTTGCAGTTTTGGAGATTGGGGTGGCGTGTAACAATATATATTGCACACCATGGGGAGCTCCTTGAAGCCATCAGTTGATTTGCTAGGTGGTATGGTGGCAGAAGGGGAAATCTTCGATGGGAGGGCAGAATGGCGCTTCACTTTTAAAAGAATCGCGCCCACCCTCTTTTCCTCATGTAGATGAAACTTTCCCAGCAACTGTGCCACAAATATAGGTAGGTGGTGGTGGTGGTTTTGAAAAGGCTTGCCATATTAATCATTGTGGCATTCAGTTACAAAATTTAAATATATTTTTCTCCATTAATTGCACCTCTATTGAAAGAACTCCTGGTGGTTTGGGGAAAGACTTGTAATCTTTTTAAACTTTGTCTCCTCAGGCAACCCAGTAATTGAAAGGTAAAGACACAGAACTATTTTTCTAAGGGGATATTTATTACTTATGAAAGTAATGCTGTGGACTGAAGTCCTCTATTTATCTACAGAACAAGTACAGCACAGAACACACTGTGCTCAACTTAACCCTATTGTTTCACCTACCTGCAATAGGGTGAATGAGGGCAGCCTCGTTTTTAATCAGTCAGCTGATGTGCTGACTGATTAAAAAAAAAAAGGCCCCATCTGGCCCCATCTCCATCCAACTGGACCCTATTTTCCTAAAAAGGAAAGGATAAACCAACCATTTTAAAATCTCAGTGCACCTAAGATAGGGAGGGGGCAGAATGTAGATCAGGGTCTGCTGGTCGATACCTGGTGAATTTTCAAGCAATCAGCAAAGTGTTACTGAGTCAGCTGTCTTAACAAAAGAAATAAACTAGGCTGCTGCAAAAGTTAATCAGGAGTGGATTTACACGTGAAAAGACCTTAAGTCCAGTACTGAAAACTAATTCCTAGGTTCAGAATGAACTCCAATGCATTATCTTATTTCATTCTGACTGCATGTTTCTTAGATATGGCTCAGGTTGGCCAATCTTCGGGTTCTACTTTTTTTAAAAAAAAAGTAAAGTAGCCCTAAACAATCCTGAAGTCTGCCCACTACTCCTGACCCACAAAACCAATTTGTGGCTGCAAGCAGTTCCAACATCCCCCTCGTGGAGATGTTCAAGAAACGGAAGGAAATACTGCATGAAGAAATCCAGTTAGAGTGCAGAGATGCTGTGGTACAACAGTTTATAAAGCCGGCCTCCTCTCTGGTTTTGTAAACATGAAGATCAAGGTCACTTTGGGAACAATTCATGGTCTGGTGTACATCCTCCTCCAAGGATGCACCATTTAACACCCACCCAAGCTGAGTGATCTGCATTAGTGCAAATACATTAGGAGCATGATGCACATCCGCCAAAGATAGAGGCAATACCATATGTACCTCTGTCAATCCCACCAGATTAAGGGCTCCAGGATCAATTTCTAAAGACTTGGACTAATTTAATTTAAAAAAAAAAACCCACCTTCACAGTAATGTACTCCCAACTTGGCAGACCAGACATTGCTACAACCAGTATTATAACCGCACAAGCAAGAATTAGCTTCCATTTCAGATTTCATGTATATGGGCATATGGATATCCTTTTCTGGATACCCAACCCTGCTTGTTGTTAAAGACTCCAGCACAAACCAGACACAGGGCCTGGTTGAAGTTTGTGCCGGACTGAAAACTGCCTCCAAAAATACGATTGGTGCCATGATCTCTTACACTGCTGCTGACCAGTAGGAGAATAGGGAGGGGACACTGGATCCATGCATCCCTGCCCCTCAACAAAGGATGACTGTGATTCACTCCCTCTGGAGTCTGCAGTCAGAAGTACTTCAAAGACAAGAAAATAAATGATGATAACGATAATAACAAACTATGCAGTCTAGTTAGTTTGTCAGAAATGAAATAATTTTTATTTAGCTTTTTTGGAACAAATTTTTTAGAATGCTGAAATGCTAATGCTTGCTGATTACAATACTGAACAAAATATTGGACAATGGATATTTCATCTGCTATAAACTGGACCAAACTTAATTTACACTTATGAAAGCATCTAGAGTTAAGTTTTATATATAAATCCAAGTTTTCTACATGAAACCAATGTTGTTATGCACATTTCACTGAATGTTTGATTGTAGCAAGAGGGTTTTCTGACATAAAACACAAGTATAGATAGAACGGCAAAAAAAACCCCAAATAAATCACAGTATCTGTATCATGTTTCTTAAAAATTTCCAGTGAAAATTAGAGGAAGTTGCAGAAGGGAAAACGACATCAATTCAATTAAACAAATTCACCTGAGTAAATGAAGAGCCAAATGTGTTTCCAGTAAGGGGTGTGACATGAAACACCCCAAACCAAACACAACACAACATTAGCTTACTCATGTGCAAAGTAGAACGGAAGCTGGCATAAAGCAACACAATGTAACAAATGCAGACATACGTCTAGCTAAGAATCATCATTAAAACTTTCCATGAAAGATTAGGGAATTTGTTAAACTTTCTTTGGCCTACAAAGGGCGGCAATTATAGAATAATTTTGGTGTTCAATAGTCTATTAGCCAAACTGGCCAAGGAAATAAATTAATGGAAATAAACACTCTCCGTATTACACCTGGCGGAGTCAATGACCTAAAGCAACGGAGAATTTAATGTTCTTTGATGTTGCTGCTGTACATCTGTTTACCTTACGAGCGATGTGCAGACAATAATCCAGACTGTAAATTGGCAACACAAAGAGATAATTTGCAGTGCAGCTGAAAAAACGCTGTACCCACTTACAAGTGAAAAAGCAGTGTCGAATTATTTCCTTGCCCTGCCCCATCTTCACAATTTACCCAGAGTGTGGAAGAAGATATCAAACATCTAGTAAGGGAGGACTGAAGGCCTGGATGTTATTTTGTGTGTTTTCGGTACAGAAGACAGCAGCCTCGACACCTAGGTGGTTTGTAATGTGAATGAGATGACTAAGGTTGCACCTAGGCCTCCCAAGCCTGCAACACTAGTGAGGAAGAGTTTGAAGGTACATTGCACTCATGAAAGCAGGAACGGTGTGCTTTGGGGAGAACCCCATGTGGCCACTATCAGAGATATTAACGGTTTGGTCACCCCAGCCATTATTGCTAGTTCCTCAGTTCTGGGTTCTCCAGCTCAGCTGTATCATAGCAAAAGAGAACCAATCTTTGTGGAGGAGACAACCTCTCACTGAACAGCAGCGATCCTGGTGACTACTATAAATTCAGTTTGGATTACTTTTTTCAGTGTGCTCCTTAATATACTGGAAGTTATGACTGCAGAGCCTTGCTTACAACCCATGTGGTTCCACTAATGATGTTTGGTTTATTTGGTTAGATAAAAAATAATAATCAAATGGAGATTGTCTTAACAAAAACGGGAAGGAAAAAAAAATAGATACTTAAAACCCTAAAAGCTACTGAAGCAGCTGCCACCAATGTGCTTCTTGAAATTAGGTTGCCTTTCTTAGTCGTTCCTGGGCAGTCACAAAGTTGAGTAAGTCGATTGCTGTGACAACACCAAAGACCATTTGCTTTTTGCTGGATTGGCCATTGCTGTGATCTACAGAGGGGAGAAGAACATGACAAGGCATGAGTTGAGGAACCAAACCCTAACATACACAATTTTCAAACTACTACTTGTGTCTCAAGGCATGAGTATCTTCTCTTGCACTGTGTATGTTTTGGTTATTGAAAATATATGTACTTTTCCCTCTATAAAACTAATTAAAAACTACAAAACCAAAAAAAGCAACCGAAATTAAAGTATAGTAGGCAGATCCTAGCTTGCCATTGACACAAGGCATTCTCAAGATCAGTACAAGGGGAGAGGATGGCTTCCTTCCTTCTGCTCCTGGTAACTGGTCCTGCCTACGCTGTTGGCACTGCAGTGTTAGCACTCAGTTAAAGTCAATATGGTGTCAGTGCACCAAACAACAGGCATTTTTGAGGAAGCGAAAGAAGAATATGGGATTGCTATCACCTCCTAAGAGCAATTTGCCTGACCCCGTCATCTTAACCCCAACCCAATGTTCTACACAAAGAGCACTAAGCAAGGAGCATTTCATAGCTAAATGGAGCAAGGCACTGTAGCTTTTGCCTTGCATGAAGTGTATTTTTCAGTTGTTGAGGCACCAGCCTTTCTGCTTGTTCCACAGCATATTTTTTTTAAAGCTTTTTATGTTGACAGAGGCATAGCTACATGTCTAACCATCATGCTTGCTCACATTCACTCAGAAGTAAATCCTACTAAATTCAATGGGGCTTAGTGCTAGGTAAGTAGGGTTGGGCCTCCAAGCCTGTCATCTTCGAACTAAGTCCTTCAGAGCACAAACACAAGAGGTGTCCCTGGATAGAGCCATTGTGCTCTGCCTAGTCCTATTTCAAATGCAGGAGTTTTATAGTTGAAGTCCTCTGTCTCCTTACACCTCAGTTAAAATAAAAACCACTATCCCCCGGTCTACATTCACCAACTAAGGCACCAACAGACCAAGGGCTCTGTTGGAGAAAGGCAACCCAAATTACAAAAGGAGGACTCCAGCAGGTGAGAAATTGTTGATTTTCACCTCAGGGAAGATTGCAACTAAGTTAGCAATGCAACAGCATATGAGGCTGGATTCTGCAAACACTTACTCGTATCATGAAACATTGTACTCTTGGAGACGCACCAAAGAAATTGGAGGTCAGGGTATGTATATACTGGGTACTTCCCCTGCCTAACCCAGAACTGGCATAGTGAAAATCTTAGCCTCCACTAGCATACCTTATTTCTTACCCTCATATGTGTGGAGAAAATCCTGTGGCCCCTTCATGTGCCCTATATAAGACACAGAAGATTCTCACTGACATTAACGGCTATTATATGCTATGTTGCCAACGGGGAGTGTGACAGAGACAGTGGGATTCATGCCAGGTCTTCTACTTACACTGAATCTGTTCGTGCACCACCAGAGCAAAATGATCGATTTCCAAAATATGGGAGAGCTTCCCCAAGTTGTCCTGCAGACGAATCTGCAAAGAGAAACAGCCTTTAAAAGCAATTGCATATAGCCTTACAAGTATTGATAGATAAGCACCCCAATCCCAGTGCTTTTCCAACAAGCTTTTGAAAGTAGTATTTGTATCGTGATATGCCAGTTATCGTATGAATCTTTATTTTCCAGTGTGTGTGTGCTCATGTTAAATGTTGGCGTTTTAAAGAGAAGTGGAATGAAAGAAAAAAATTTCTGTAGAGCATGGTAATTTAAAAACCCAATGAGAGCCACGTGTTCTCTCTGCTTAAGCACAGCAACTGCAGGTTCAGAAACACACACCTTTACTAGTGGTTTATTTTCCAACTCTGGCAATAAGGAGGCGATTTGGGACAAAATAAGAGGTGTGAGAAAAACTATAAAAAGCCATTCAGTAGAAACAAAGTGCAAGTCCATATTCCAGAACTGAATTTCCCCACGGGGATATTGCTTTTCATTCCTAGCAATATAGGCCAGCAAAACAATGAATACCCAGGCAACTTAAGTAAAGTCTAGATGATGGCCAAGTATCACAGACGCTGCAGTAGCAGATATCTCACTTTGACAGGGAGTTGGACTTCAAGAGTTGTGATATAAATGCATTGCTATTGATGTGAGCTGTGGGAAAACAGAAAATACTATGGCTCCTGTATTATCCATCAAAAGAAACCTGCAGAATGAAAAAAGGCGCTATCTAAGCTGCCTGTATTTTGTGGCCAACATCCAAATGAAATTATTGCTTTACACCAGAAATGGGGAACCTGTGACTGACAACGCCCATCATCCTTCACCATTGGCCATAATGGTGGCAGATGGGAGCTGCCACCCGAAACACCTGGAGGGCCACAGTCTCCCCATCCCAGCTTTTCACCAAGCTTTAAGCTTAAGAGCACCATGTGAGAAAAGTGAACACATTGTTCCACTTGAACAAGAGCTTGTGCAATCTCTTGTGCCACAAAACCTATCACAGAAGCACACAAACTCCTGTACAGGCTTTTCTGGAAGGTCACTAGCAGGCATTTCCCTTCCACTTACAGTTCTTTGGAGCCAACTCATTATAACTGTGAACCTGTGAAACACAACTGAGATTAGTCCAGTCCTCAAAATAAGGCTGCTCAGGTACAACAGGAGAAGAGGACAGGAGGCTGTGGTACTCCTTTGGCCTTTCTTCAGTCTCACATAATAGAAACCAGGGACTTATCGCTGTAGTCTATAAAGCTGGCAATTTTATCCACACCAACTTGGCTTGAAACAATGTCCTCCGAAACACTCTTTTAGGCACACAAAATCTACGTTTTCTGCCCATCATCATTATTGTCCTAGATTCTAGGCTTGTGAGCCAAGAATGCTGGTACTTGTCAATTCAGTAGGAAATAAGATTTTTTAAGTCTAAGAGAGGGAAGCTGACAGAGCAAGAATAGAGGCACTAAGCACAACAGCGCTGTGTTTTAATTCAGTTGCTTTCAATTTATACTCACAGGAGCCTTCCTGCACTCTTTAATCACCAATACCATTATGGCAATCAATCATGATCTATGCTTACAAAAGGCCATCAGGATTTCGTAACTTTAAATGTAATATAATACTATAAATTTAGGAGCGATTGTATCTTAACTTAATGGAAAGAACCCTTTCTTGGTTTACTGGAACAACTCAGTGTCCCAATCAAACCAACCGAATGAACAGTAAGCATACCCAATAATTTTCTTCTATAATAAGGCTGTTCAAGATTTTCTCTTTCAGTGACAAAACATCTAAAGTAGATTGACAGAGTCTATGGTTCAAAATTTTAAAAAGAAAGCCATTTTATCACATTTCTTTATAGCATGTTAGCAATCTTTTAAAAAAGAATAAAATTATTAGTGGTAATGTTGGTTACAGAGTAAAGGAATTGTATGAAAGAGGGTCACTCCAGGCAACAATGTTTGAGCACAGAGAAGAAAGGAAGACAGTCCCCAGAAATTGTCACTAAAGAACCAGGAACTACAGCCAGGGCTGAGTTTACTCTGTACTTTCTAAAAAGTAACAGTACAGATTAAAATTCTGTGCCAGGATAATCAACATTCCATGTTGAAGGTGTTGGGTGTATCTGAAGGAGTGTGCATGCACACGAAAGCTCATACCAAGAACAAACTTAGTTGGTCTCTAAGGTGCTACTGGAAGGAATTTTTTTTTAATTTTGTTTCAACATTCCATGCAAAGGCAAAAATTCTGCAACCTGAATAAATTCTGCAATTCATGTAACATCTGTTTATTTTGCCAAGTTTGTATGGCACAAGGGCAGAACGCCCACAGCCCTGGCTTTAGCCACAAAAAGGAACAAACAATACAGGGTTTGAATTTTTCATCCAGAGGCAAACAGCATAACATCTTTAAACCCAGTTGCATCCTTCTCCCCCAATCCCTCAACCTTGGGATGAATGTTTGGCTGCAGAAGCAGCTGGCCTCCAGTCCAAAAGGACCATTTTCTCCCAGCGTCAGAAGCTCTCTCTCTTTTTTTTAGTGTGGTAGTTGACTGCAGACAGGTTATGTGACCTTGCTATTTGCCACTAGGCAACATGGGCCCCTCCACCGTAAGAACACCAGCTACACATAAGAGAGGAGAGAAGCTACATTGCTTAATTACGCACCAGATTATACATTTTGCACGATGATTCAATTGATAGCTAGGGAAGAAATTAAATTCATTTAATGTGACCATGAAGCATTAGTCGAAAACATGAAGTGGTTAGGTGCCGTTTTAGCCTCAGAATTTTAACAATTAGAAAATATATTTGCTAAAACATTAGTTTGAAGCAAAGTAGAAGTGTCTCTTAAGGTACACATTGGTTTGCATGTAAGTTCTCTTAGGTTTCAAGTAAGTCTTAAGGAACTCAGTGGAGACCAGCTTCTGGGCAGATTTGCTTAGGATTGTGACAAGCTGTAAAGTGCAGCTCTTCCCGTTATGTGCGTCTGCAGGATACTTTTCAGGGTGAGGCAAAGTAAAAAACAGAGATTCAAGAGCAGTTTCTCACAATATATTTTGAGAATTGTGCCGGCACAATTTGCCTCTCATCTCAGCTGCTACAAATGCTTTTTACAAAAATAAAAGCCCAGAATCTGAGGGTTATGGTTCATCCGGGGGGGAGGGCTGCCCCCCATGGATGTCCATGCTTCCTATTTAGAGAAGAGGCAGAACATTTCACTGACATTGACCAAAGTAAACTACAATACTGTCACTAGTTTAATTGGATTTATGCTCCCCACCCCCGAGTAAACGTGCACAAGATTGCAGCTGCAGTTTCACAGAGTATGTAGCTGTCTATTTCAGCTGTGTGCTGCAAACAAGCTTTTAATGGTAATTTTACCCAAAGTGTTGCATCTTGGTTTTACTTTAACATAGTTTGCATTCGCCTCCAAACAAGGCTCTGTGGATCCAGCCATCCTAATACTGCTCATGAAACAGCTGCCAAAATCCTGCAGGAAACTATTGTGCCTGCAAAAAAATTACAACACCAGATGCCAAGAGTCTCATTATCCACCGGGAAGACTCAAACTCTTGAGACCAAAATCAAAATGGGACTAACATACTCTCCAACTGTCCCTATTTATCAGTGTTGTGTTAAAATATTACTAGCATGAATTGCTAGGCATGTTTGCCCTTCTTCAGGGTTCAGTCATTTCCCCCAGGCCTGTACAGTTGTACCTTGGAAGTTGAACAGAATCTGTTCTGGAAGTCCGTTCGACTTCCAAAACGTTTGGAAACTAAAGCAGCCAATTGGAAGCCATGGAAGCCCCGTTGGACATTTGGATTCCAAAAAACGTTCGCAAACTGGAACACTCACCTCCGGGTTTGCGGCATTTGGGAGCCCAAATGTCCAAGTGCCAAGGAGTTCAGGATCCAAGGTACGCGTGTATAGGCTAAATTGTTTGACTTGGAGTGGGCTAAATGTATCCTGACAGCTGCTGTGCTAACATACTGCTCTGTGTCTTACGTTTTTATCAGATTTTTAAAAGAAAATGTAGAGTATCTTTTTACCCTGTTGTTAGGAGATCCTTAGTTCCCTCACAGAGCGACAATTCCCAGTTCCCTGGGAAGAGGGAATGACTGTTAAACCACTCTGGTAATTGTAGCTGTGAGGGGGAATGGAAGTCTCTTAACAACTCTCAACATCCTTAACAAACCACAGTCGTACCTTGGTTCTCAAACGCCTTGGTACTTGTAAACCCCAAATATGCCGCAAACCCCAAAGTGAGTGTTCTGGTTTGCGAACGTCTTTTGGAAACCAAACGTCTGACGCGGCTTCCGACTGAGTGCAGGAATCTCCTGCAGCCAATCGGAAGCCACGCCTTGGTTTTCAAATGCTTTTGGAAGTCGAACGGACTTCCGGAATGGATTACATTCGAGAACCAAGGTGCTGTACAGTTTCCAAATTGCTTTGGGGGAAGCTAAGACTGATTAAAGTGGTGTGTATGGTGCTTTAACTGTATAGTACAGATGGAGCCTGTTAAGAACATAAGAGGAGCCTGCTGGATCAGGCCAATGGCCCATCTAGTCCAGCATCCTGTTCTCACAGTAGCCAATAAGATGCCTGTGGGAAGCCTGCAAGCAGGGCCTGGAGGCCGCAACACTCTTCCCAGCTGTGATTTCCAGCAAATGCTATTCAGCGGCATACAAATTACCCCTGGGTTTTCACAAATAGGTAAAATATTTTAAAAACATTAACATTTGCATTTTAAATACATGTGTTTTCTCACAAAATATGCATATCCGGATTTCATAAGGGGTGTTCATAGGTACAGTATCGTGTTACGCAGAAGTTGATCAGTATATGTACCACTGTTCACATGTAATGTTCGAAGAGTACATAGCAGTTGAGCTGCGTTCACTTTTTCACACATGCCCTTGCAAACGTGTAGAGATTGCCTGTGCCTGTGTGTTCCGTGTAGCATGTGAAAAACCCTACAGCAAAACAGCATCTAAAACCGTGTGCAACTGTGTATAATTTCCTTAATGTGCATCATACATTTTAGTCAAACGACCTCCCCCTTGTCAAAAAAACTCTTTCCGCCCGCCAGCAATGGTGCGGATTGGGGGAAAGGGACAAGAGACACCAGAAGACTTTGATACCTTTTTGAACTGCTTGTAGATTACTTTGCTGACTTGGTCTGATGGCTGCACTTTACCAGCAAGCAGTGAAGAAAGCATGTTGCCAAGGGTAACCATTCCCAAAATCAATCTGAAAAGAAGAAGGTATCAGACACAGTTTTCGAGTTGTGGGTTCTTTCCTTTTTTATGTTTAATGTTTTAGGCCAATATTTACAGAATCCCTCTCAATTTGAATTCAGGGGCGTGCGGAATCCTTATGGGTTCTATTTAATAGCACCCCAACACCATTTTCTTTATAAACCACTGGAGGAAGGAGTTTAATTGTGGAGAACTGGCATGGAAGGGATGAGGAACTTTCCCTGCTTACCGTCTTCCCTTTCCTAATTGCTCCCCTTCCAAAAAATGTGTGCTATAAACCCTGAAGAGGAATAATAATTAATAATAATAATAATACACTGCAGGAATGCGTACCACAGTATAGATTATTATAATTATTATCTTATCGTCATTTTATTATTATTAAATTTGAGTCATTTTTCCATTTATGTACAACACCCAGAGCAACTTGCTTTGCTGGATTTTCTTGCAAAGCTATATGCTTAGACAAAGACTTATGATGAACTAGTTATGCACAGTTGCTTTCGGATAACGTAAAAAGCCTTGTTGCTATAAACAGAAAGTTCAAAGATGATGCGTCTTTCTCAGTCATCACTTCCCCAGTTTCCCAGTCTGTACAATTTGGATAAAATTGTGTGTTAGATAAAGTTGGCCTTTCTTTTGCCTGCACTGCCTTCAATGCAAATGATGTGAGACTCACAGAATAAACCTCGTTTAGCTTCCGTTTGTTAACTGGGATGAACCTTTGGGAGTGAACATCCTGCCTGCATTGCAACTTGTCCCTGTCTGACCCACCTGCAATGCTGACCATCCCACTGGCCTATTTCATACCTGGTGACTTCAGGACTAAGATGCAATTTAGGCTCAGTTAATTCTTTTATGGGTCATTTGAAGCAGATGACTCAGGCCCTCAAAAGGTAATAAACCATACCATGATTTTAAGAGAGGATTTTAAAAAGCCACACCTGTGACGGAAGTGACAATCAAAAATCTTTGTTGATGTCCTATATAACACAGGGATAGAAAAACAAAAGAGAAGGTGGGAGGTTTCGCTCCAAATTGGTCTCTAATCAGGGGCCTGATCATTCATCCAACTAATTTCAGGAGACTTTTTGTACCAGGGGATTGATTCTGGTGAGCAAAATGTAGGCAAAGGCTCATAGTTGAAAATTCAGAGAAGCAAACTAGATGGGATCATGAAATGGGGTGGATGAAACCAAATGGCAGGAATGACTATGTGTGTGCACCTAGATACTAAATATACATTTAGAAACTGGGTATACTTGGAAGGGATGAAAATCTACACATACCCAGATTCATCAACAACAGGTACTTGGTCAAATCCCTTTTCTCTGAGTATTTCAATGGTCTTTTCACAGGTAACGCTTGGTAGTACTGTCAGGGGAGCAGAGAGACACAATTCCTGAACTTTCAAGTGCCACCACCTAGGAAAATAAACAAAACAAATATAAAATCACTCTCCACCCAGGATTTTACACAAGCAATTCAAGGACTGAGAAACAGTTGCATATTAGTAGTTTGTACCTTAATGTCAGCTTTTCCTGAAAATGCTCAAGGAGCCAATTACTGTATTTAAGTGCCCTCTGTCCTACTAACAGAAAAGGTTGTTCAGGGAGCACGTGCTTGTCTTTAGGATGGATTGATGTTTACAGCATGCAACTTTCATCATTCCTGATGACTGGCCATGCTGGCTGGAGTAACCTTTCACCACATGATGTGTTTTGGCTCAAATGAGACTGTATGGATGCTCAGAGCCAGGACAAATAGTAAAAAAACAAAACAAAAAAACTCTCCCTATTTGAAAAGAGTTAACCATCAACATTTTAAAGAGTCTTGTGCCACCTGAATGACTTATCGAGTTTTTTTTTTTAATTACACAAGCTCTTGTGATTATAGTCTACCTGTATTAGACACACACAGAGTTATCCTCAGTTAGCAATGTGTGTGTCTGTGTGTGTACACACACACACACACACACACACACACTGGTACCTCCGGTTGCGGACGGGATCTGTTCTGGAGGTCCGGTCGGATCCCAAGCTTTTCGCAACCTGAGGACCGCTTCTGCGCATGTGTGGCAAAACTGGTATAATGCTTCCTGGTTTGCCACCCACACATCCCGAAGTTTACGTAACCAGAGGGTTACGTAAACGGAGATACGACTATATGAATATACGCAGGTGGACATAGGGAAAAAGAGAAATAGAAGTAGCAGCCATGGAATGCAAAAAGGACAGCCTGTGACAATCCTATGCAGTTTAAGCAAAGTGGCCATTCACAACAGCAGTAGCTGACAATAACACAGCAATCCTACCACAATAATAAAATCTGGATTATCGGGTTATCACAAACTACTGCTGTTGTGAAGGGTCACTGTGTGTCTTAAGCCTGACTTAGAATTTCCATAGCCAGTACTCTTCACAGTCGCTGTGTGTTTGTTTGCGTGCCTCTCTCACACACACACCTGCCAACTGTGGTTAGCACTTCATGGATTTGATAAAGTAGGGCTGAGTCCATGAAAGCTTATGCCACAATAAACCCGTTGGCCTATATGGTGCCAAAAGCACCTTTTTTGCTACAACAGATTAACATGGCCATTCCTCTGGAAATCAAAATCTGATGCCTAGTTTAGTACAGCTGGAATTGTATCTTAAATACGAACATATTTCCAGAGCCTAGAGAGGGTCAGTGTGGACAATATGAGTTGTAATGTTACTGCATCTTGGAGACCTGTGTTCAGACTTTGCCAAGTCACTGACATTCTTCTCAATTTCACTTCCTCCATGCATAATGATCACAGCAAAAGTAGAGGGAAAATTAAGAGAATTTAAGAAAAGAAGAAGAAGAAGAAGAAGAAGAAGAAGAGTTTAGATTTGATATCCCGCTTTATCACTACCCTAAGGAGTCTCAAAGCGGCTAACAATCTCCTTTCCCTTCTTCCTCCACAACACTCTGTGAGGTGAGTGAGGCTGAGAGACTTCAGAGAAGTAGGTAGCCGTGTTGGTCTGCGGTAGTCTGAAGAAGTGTGCATGCACATGAAAGCTCATACCAATAACAAACTTAGTTGGTCCCGAAGGTGCTACTGGAAGGATTTTCTATTTTCTATTTTATTTTGTTTAGACTTCAAAAAAGTGTGACTAGCCCAAGGTCACCCAGCAGCTGCATGTGGAAGAGCAGGGAAACGAACCTGGTTCACCAGATTACGAGTCCACTGGTCTTAACCACTACACCACACTGGCAAGAAATGTACCCTTAATTTCCCCCCACAATTTGCAAATGGATTATACTAGAACTAGTACCCAATAAACATTGCCCTATAAACTCCCTAGTTAAAGCTGAGTAATGCCAACAAGGCACTAGGATGCCATTTTAATATTTATGACTGAGGTAGAGGTAGGTGTTTGCAGGGGGAGGGGCAGATAACTTTAACAGCAGCAATTATCCAAAGCAACATTAATTCTGGACATATCTATGAAGTTAGCTTGTGCAGACTTAACTATCATTATTAGAAAAAATATTTTAACTTAAGGGTGGTTTTTTTTTACTAAGCCTTAGGCATGGTCACCTCACCAGGGCTTGTTAATAATGTCATCTTCTTCTTTCATGAAGCCTTTTTGGGTCATCCATTTGTCATTCAAAAACTTGGACCTGGAAGCAATCAAGAAACGAAACAAGTCACAAGTAGCAATTTAGGTTATACCTGCCTTAAAAGCAAATAAGCTGTAAAGGATGACGCGGCATAACATTTCATAGCTTGCACGTAGAATCAACACCTCTCTTTTAATATGCTTGGTTCTCAGTGAGACAGTTGTAAAAGTCTACATAAGGAGAATATAATCAGACTGGCTCACCCACAGGTCAAACTGGGCTGTGACACAGGCACCAGTCCTGCAAGGGAGAAGTCAACATGGCTGGGCTAGGGCATGAAAGTGGCAGTGGGAAGGATGGGTAAAAAACTGGCAGAGGTGGGTCCAGACCCAAGAAAGTCACTGAAACAGTGACAGTCTCTCAGAGTGAGTGAGCTTGAGGAGGGTGGGGAGCACAGGGGCAATGGCAGTGAGTGTGAGAGGGCGGGCCTCATCTGAGATGCCGTAACTTCAAGTGCCCATCCTCTGTTATCTCCCACTTGAACTACTGCAATGCTCTCTACGTGGGGCTACCTTTGAAGGTGACCTGGAAACTACAATGAATCCAGAATGCGGCAGCGAGACTGGTGACTGGGAGTGGCCACCGAGACCATATAACACTGGACCTGAAAGACATACATTGACTCCCAGTATGTTTCCGAGCACAATTCAAAGTGTTGGTGCTGACCTTTAAAGCCCTAAACGGCCTCGGCCCAGTATTCCTGAAGGAGCATCTCCACCCCCATCGTTCAGCCCAGACACTGAGGTCTAGCACCGAGGGCCTTCTGGCAGTTCCCTCACTGAGAGAAGTGAGGTTACAGGGAACCAGGCAGAGGGCCTTCTCTGTAGTGGCACCCACCGTATGGAACGCCCTCCTATCAGATGTCAAGGAAATAAACAACTGTCTGACTTTTAGAAGACATCTGAAGTTTAGCAAAGTTTTTAATGTTTGATGTTTTATTGTGTTTTTACTATTCTGTCGGGAGCCGCTCAGAGTGGCTGGGGAAACCCAGCCACCAGATGGGCAGGGTATAAATTATTCATCATCACCATCATCATCATTATTATTATTTGCAAGTTAGCTTCCCTTCATACACTACAGCAGCGGTGCTGGAGCCAGTTAGCCATGCAGCTGCCACCATCACATTCAGAGGTGAAATGCCAAATGGGCAGTGCTAGTTGTGCAGGCAGGGTCCCCTACCTCACAGTCAGCGTCAGGAACAGAGAAATAAGACACCTACTTACATGTAATTCCTGACAGAATCCGGAAGGATGACAACACAGCGCTGGCCTTCTTTCAGCTCTTTGGCAGCCTTGACGGCAACAGACATAGCACTGCCTGAGCTGCCACCTGACAGAAGACAGAGGACACAGACACCATCAAAATGGCATGGAAGCCATTTTGAAAATGCAGATGTAAAAGGAGACAAAGAATGGTGGGAGAGCCGGAGGTCCTAGCAACCTGATCATTAACAAAGTACTCATTATCATTATCATCATCATCATCTCATAAATTTTCCCATAAAAAGTTGCCTCAAAGTGACTTACAATTCATAAAATACATACAGCACAACAAGTATTCAAACAACAGAAGTGCCCCAAAGTGCTCATCTATCAATAACTAAAAAGGACATATCCCTACTCGCCCCAGGATAAGATGAGTATCATTAAATAGACCAGCCTGGTGCAAGCCACTATCTCACAACTTGTTCCCAGAAATGCATTCAATCTTGTTAAATGGTGTAATGGAGTTATGTAAAAATGTTGGCAAAAAAAAAATCAGCACCTTTGAGCTGACATTTCTAACTGAATCTTTTGCCTTTCCTTCTCAAGATTGCCTTTCTGTTACTGCCATATTATAACCAAGACTGGTATGTGTATCATACAGGCAACAGCGGTGTTGGAGGGAAGAAAACAACCCAAGCAGTCATTTCATCATTCTTTCTGTTCAGAAAAGCTTGGTGTCCTGCAAGAGCCAGCAAATAGCAGCAAAGACTCATTCCTTTCATGGAAATGTTCAGTTGGAACCACCAAGCCATGGAGGTTACAATGCATCTTTTTGTGTTTGTTAAGATTGTGATGATTTTAGCATAAACGCTTTGACAAAGCTCTGTGGAGTATCCAGAGATGATTCTCTGACTGTATGTAGTTGTTTTATCTTTGTTTTAAATAAAAAATTTAAAATGAAAAAGGGCTCTATAACTAGAGCTGCCTTTATTGTGTGCTGAAGCCGAGAAGCAACTACAGGTACAGTTGCAGGTGCTTAATTGGATATATATTCTAAAAGAAGTGACATTGTCTTCTAATGTCTGAACAACGGGTGCCTTCTGTGCCAACTTTTGAATGCCTGCGGAAAACTTTTCTATTCTGCCAGGCCTATGCAGGCAATTAAGAATACTCCCCTCACAACGGTCTGCTGCTGTTTTTATTTTTTCAAAAGCTACCAAACTGGTACTCATATACCGGTGATCCACTAGTGTGACAAATAGGAAAGTATGACTTGGTCTCGAGAGCAAAGAGGTTCCTTCTCAACTGTTACTGTCACCTTGAGTACTGAATTCTCCACAAATACAAATATACCCCTCAGAAAGCACTTACCACACAGCAATCCTTCATCTCTGATTAACATGCGCGCACAGGCAAAAGATTCTTCATCATTACACTTGTACCATTTGTCCACCAACTGAAAGAAAGGGCGAGGAAACAAAAACAACATGAAGCCTTGAACCTGTCTCTCCACTTGGGCCCTTAAGTCAATACTAAGCCCAAGAAATTCAGTGTGGGAGAGAAGACATGGATTCTAGTGGCAGATTCTTGGGTCCACTGCCACAAAATTGGAAGAAGTCTGGAAACTGTCTTCCTGCTGCCCACATATAAAGGCATCCCCTTAATCTCCTCAGTCTCCTGTTTCAACTGCCGTGATGTATTAATGGGGTTGTTTTGTTGTGCATTTCAATGGTGGGTGTTTATATTTAATCCTTCGCATCTTTGGGTACAGCTACTAAACACTCCTGCCCAAAAACCCTGGAGAGCAATTGCCAGTGTAGACTATATTGAACTAGATCAGGCACCCTCAAAATTGGCCCTCCAGATGTTTTGGGACTACAGTTCCCATCATCCCTGACCACTGATCTTGTTAGCTAGGGATGATGGGAGTTGTAGTCCCAAAACATATGGAGGGCCGAGTTTGGGGGTGCCTGAACTAGATAGACCAATGGTCTGAGTCAGCAGAAGGCAGCCGACTACATCCACAGATTTTCTACTGCTCAATGGGAAAAAATTAGGCACATTTGCATATGCATTTCTGAGCTCTATTATTTGCTCTGCCTGCAAGGAATGTAGCCACAGGGAAATAAGGACAAAGATTGATGAGGAGCTATGAAAAAGGTCATAGGAAAACTTGGAAAGCAAAGCTAAACACACAGTGTCTATGCATTTCCTGAGGAAGCATGATTAAGTTCACAGCAGGAAATCAGATGCAAAAACGGCGTTTCACAAAGACATAAGAATTATGGACACGGCAGCAAGATGTGTTCAGCAGTAAAGGGACTGCAAGGCCTGCACATGAGGGGAAAGGAAAAGGGAGTAAGGAGCCTGACTTACTGATCTGTCCAGAACAGTGGGGATGAAGTCGTATCCAATCCCTTCCACTTCATAAGTTGTCGTGTCTGTATTATTTAGTCCTTCAGGCTCTGCAAGAATGGATCCTTCGGGATCAACACCTATAATCTGGAAGAGAGTTTTTAGCATTGAGTCAGTGTTTGGCTATCAAAAACAGCATTTTTAAATCAGTCATGGCAAATCAAAATTGTTGTGGCATCGCAGAGATGTTTTTCCCGTCATTAAAACTTGGAAAACACCAAACCTGATGTCAATCATTGCTTTTAAAGCACATGAAAAAAAACTTGCTTGCTCCTACACTGCTTTCGTTTGGCTTAGTAAAAGGGTGAATGTCAACAAGTATGCTCTGGATCCCATTCAGATGCTGGCTCTCATTACATATATATAACCCCAACAGGTGATACAGATGGAAACATGATATTATGTGCTCAGTGACATACATCTCTATCACTCAAATAATTTTGTAAGGAATCACAGTACAGGATACAAGATGTCCAGCGTGTTTTATTACTCTTAAGATTCTGCTAAGTATTCTGTTTCCTGTGAGGATGAAATGCCTATGTTGGACACAATAAAATTATTAGATTCTTTGAAATATCTTTCTGAAAATTGGTAGTATTCACAGTCTCCAAAGGGGTGACCTAGCTGGCAAATTTCACACAATTCTGTCCAAATTTTTAAAAGTATAAGAATTTCTGTCTAGTTCGGGGGGTTGATTTAGAGTTTGTGCTCCTGGCTTTGGGCAATCAGAATAAACTAGGGATTCTGTTGGTTTACTGCCCACCTAGCTACAATCTCCCTGCCTGAACTGACAGCTGGTCTAAGGGCTGGTGTTGAGGACCCCCTGGACTGTTGGTTTTGGATGATTTCAACATCCATGCCAAGGCGACTGGCTCTAGAGTGTACCCGACCCTATCCTTGACAGCTGGTTTTCTGCTCAGAATCGTTCCCGAACTTCTTTTCCCTTATGGGCTTCCAGGTGCATAGTTAAGGATAAGGAATAAGTGATGACCAGACTGCTGTACACAAGGTGTGCAACAGTACAAAGGACACTCTTGCATCAAGAATGCTTAACGTGAACATAATGAGCTGGTCTACATAAGAACGTTCTGCCCGTGCAAGTAGCCCCAACTTCCCTTAGACATACACAAATGAGGATAAAAATGCAAACAGCAAGTGAACAGGCAGCAATCAGTGATATAGCTGGTGGCAATCCATGTCATCATGGCAACAACAGTGCTTTTCCCAGGCACCATGACTGTTAATGAGCTCCATTTTGGGGGCAGATCTGTGTGCATGGTGAAGGCTGTCACCCCTGAAGCCGTGGAACAGAATGGAAGCAAACTCTGGTCGTGAGAACTCTGTCTCACAGGTCCCAGTGCCTGCTTTAAGGGCAGAAATGCCTGTCTGCCTGGGCCCATCCTGGAACACGAGAACAGAAGGCTTGACAAACAGAGATAATGCAACAGGGTGAAGAAAACACAAGGCTCATGAGACTCCCTATACCCCAATAAGGCTCGGGATCACACAAACCCATAAACAATGAAAAACGATGAAGCAGTGATTGAGATGCCCTAGCCTGGGAGACTTACTTTGCATTCTGGGCATTTCTCCTTTAGTTTTCGGGCAATGCCAGTGATGGTGCCTCCCGTACCCGCTCCAGCTACAATCATGTCTACATTACCTATCAGAGAAGCAGAAACATATGTACAGTTGAAGTGGCCAAAAAGAATGAAAGACACAAATCTGAATGGATACAGTCTTTTAGCCAATTCTAGTATAAGGGTTTTGCCTCAGTATGGCACAGGCAGAAGACAAACATTTAATAAAACAAAAATGCTATGTGGGAGCTCCCTCTACTGGCCCTTAAGGCAGCAAATGCAAAAAATGCAATAGGTTACACAGTCGTACCTTGGAAGTCAAATGAAATCCGTTCCAGAGGTCCGTTCGACTTCCAAAACATTCGGAAACCAAAGCGTGGCTTCTGATTGGCTGCAGGAAGGTCCTGCAGCCAATCAGAAGCCGCAGAAGCCCCGTCGGACGTTCGTGTTCCAAAAGAACATTCACAAACCGGAACAATCACTTCCGGGGTTGTGGCGTTCGGGAGCCAAAACGTCAAAGTTCCAGGGCGTTCGGGATCTAAGGTATGACTGTACTGTGAACATGACCTACTCCAACCCCATACAATACAGAAATCTCATAGAATTGTTCCCCAAAACATCAACTGGAGCCCAGATTAATTACAAAAACATAAGAGAATCCAAGGATTATGTGAATGCAAATGCCAGATATTTATTTATTTACTAATCTGTCTGGCCTGCCAGGTCCTGAAAGCCTAGGGCATGTAATACATAAACAAATGAAACAATAATCCTTTATCTATGGATCTATTAGATTTTCATTTACAGCTATAGATACGGGCTTTCAAGATGGGAAACCATTATCTAAATCTTTGATCTGGCACAAAGCTCCAGCAATGGTTTTAGGTAAAGCACTGTCTTCAACTACTGGTTCACATGTTGTGGATGTGGCAGGTCCACCCCACACTCATGCAATGCTCCATTTAGGATATACTTGATAATGTGTGAAGCAGACATGTCTCTATTTTACCCAGTGACACAAATACAGTGGTACGTCGCAAGACGAATGCCTCGCACAATGAAAAACTCGCTAGACGAAAGGCATTCGCTAACGAAAGGGTGACTCGCAAGACAAATTTTTCTATGGTCGTGCTTCGCAAGACGAAAATTTCAATGCATTCCTATGGGAATTAAATTCCTATGCATTCCTATGGTCGTGCTTTGCAAGACGAATTTTTCGCAATACGAAACGACTCGCAGAACGAATTAATTTCGTCTTGCGAGGCACCACTGTACATGGTAGTACATCTGCTTTGCTGCAACGTGTTAATTGGCACTGAGCCTAACCAGCCACAGAGAGCTATTGTGAGAATAATTTGAGATAAGAGTTGTAAAATACTTTATACACCGGGATGTGCTGTGGATTTGCTAAGTTATAGCAATGTTGAAGCCTCATCTTGGTTCCAGCCATTAGAACACTACGCAAATTAAAATATGTCACATCACTTCTCGGGAGGTTGTGGACTCTCCTTCCTTGGAGGTTTTTAAGTAGAGGTTGCATGGCCATCTGTCATGGATGCTTTAGTTGAGATTCCTGCATTGCAGGGGGCTGGATTAGATGACCCTTGGGGTACCTTCCAACTCCATGATTCTATGATTCTCAGGCATGGCAAACTTGCAGGAGAAAAGTAGCTTGAGGGCTGTTGGACACCCACTGATGCCACGTCTCTATGCATCCTGGCCCTATAGTAGCCCTACAATTTCCCAGAATCCCTCTTTTCTCAAAGCATCTAGGATGAACGGCCCAAGGGTTACCCACCGGCTGAGGTAACTGTGCCCCTGAAGGACCAGGTGCGCAGCCTGGGAGTCATTTTGGACTCACAGCTGTCCATGGAGGCGCAGGTTAATTCTGTATCAAGGGCAGCTGTCTTCCAGCTCCATCTGGTACGCAGGCTGAGACTCTACCTGCCCGCGGACTGTCTCGCCAGAGTGGTACATGCTCTAGTTATCTCTCGTGGGGTATAAATAATAAATTATTATTATTAACAACATACCATCACACTGCTGCAGGATCTCCTCAGCCGTGGAATCGTAATGGGCCAGTGGGTTGCTGGCGTTGCGGTACTATGTTGCAAAATGAAAGGAAAATGTAGAAAAACAACAATCTGGCAAGTTTACAAAGAGGGATGTTGCTGGAACACACGTGGACTTAAATGTTTAATCTATAAGCCGATTTTTAAAGGAAGCATTTTCCACAAAGCAGTATGCAATAGCAAAAAGCAGCTATTACAAGTACCATTAAAAGCAAGCCTATTTAATAATAATCTAAAAAGTAAACACAACCCACCACCCCAAATCCTCAATGACAGAGCACATGCAAAAGGAGCCAGGTTCAATTCCTGGTGTTTTGAGACAGGGCTGGGGTAAACTGCCTGAAACCATGGAGAACAGCTGCCAGTAGACAAAACTGGTCTAGATGACCAGTGGCTTGACTCAGTAGAAGTGAGTTTCCTATGTTTCAATTTAGGACATTACCTTGACAGTCTAATTTACCTCATCCCCAGAAAGTTACAGAGAGGGAGCGAAAGTCTTCAAAGCCCACTTGAAAATCTCTACATATAGCACCTGCCTGATCTTCCATGGATCTGGTTTCTGGAATTTTGGGCCACTGCTGAGAAGGCCCTGTTCCTTGATATACCCCCCCCCCCCCAGAGTAGAACATGGGGCATTTCTTTGCCAAAGTACTAATATTTTATTTATTTCATAAAATTTATATACTGCTTGACTTTGTAAAGTGGTTTACAAAAAAGATAAAATAAAATTCTCACTAAAAAGTTCATAACCATAATTCAAAACATACCAAAAGTTCAACCCACAACAGAATAGACTAAAACAAAGTAGAACTCATACACACTTTCTAAACACCTGGGAAGACTTGTCTAAATAAAAATGTCTTCAGCAGGCATCGAAAAGAATACAGTGAAGGCACCTATCAGATAGCAATAGGAAGGGAGTTCCAATTATGATCTCAGCACCACTTAATTATTATTTTTACTACTACTACTACTGTATAGAGGTGTTCATGCTCCTTACGTACCACCAATGATTGCTCCTCTTCAGTGGCTAACTAGCCCACAACACAGCCCCACCCACAGGATGACAATTGTGTGTGAGTTGGAGGACAAGTTAAGTGCAATTAACTTTAGTCCAATTGACTTAAGATTATATAGGAAGCTGACTTATAATGAAACAAGCCATTGGTTCTATTAGCTCAGTATTGTCTACTTCAGCCTTTCCCAACCTGTGCCACTCCAAACGTTTTGGACTACAGCTCCAATCATAACTGACCATTAGTCATGCCAACTGATGTTGATGGGATGAGTAGTCCAAAATACTTGGAAGGCACCAAATCAGGGAAGACTGGTCTATATTGTTCCTGGGTTTCAGGCAGAGACCTTTCCATCCCTTTGTCTGAGAATTGGGAATCATAACTTATCAGCTTCATTGAGATATTAGAAGGATGAATGAAAAGGACTGTATTCCACTGAAGTACTTCTCTCCTTCTGCCTCTTTACCTGATCCAATATGTGGGAATTAGGGATTTCATTTTTCAGTCTCCACGCCACGCCAACATGAGATTCTGGAGAGTCAAATCTAGCAGTAGTTGGAGTCCTCACAATTTCTGCCCCAAGAGCTCGCAGAACATCCACCTGATTTCAAAAAAAAGAGGGAGAAAATTTGTGAAATGCAATGGGGAAATTAAACTTTAAGCTGTAAGACTTTGAGTGGCTTTCACTATGTATTAACGATGTCCCAGTTAACCAATTACACAACATGTGACGATCTGTAAGCATCTGAAATGACAAGCAGCTCTGACCTTCTCCATGCTCATTTTCTCTGGCATGACGATGATACAGCGGTAGCCTTTCACTGCAGCTGCCAAAGCCAGTCCGATCCCTGGAACCAAGGAAATGCATCACTGAAGGAAGCCACACATTTATATTTTAAAACTCTTTACTTGCAGGACCATAGAAACCAGCCTTATACAGAGTCCAACTAGTTTCCTATCTCGTATAGTACTGTCTATATCGGTCTTCCTCAAGCTAGTGGTCTGCAGATGTTTTTGACTAGAGTTACTAACAGTCCCAGCCACCATGGTCAATGGTCAAAGATAATGGGAGTTGTGGTTCAAAACATCAGAGAGGGTACCAGTTTGGGGAAGGCAGGTCTACACCAACTGATATGTTTCTCCAGGTATTCAGAAAGGAACCTTTTCCAGTCTTTTCTAGAGATGCCATGGATTGAACCTGAGACCTTCTGTAGTCAGAGCACCACTGAGTTATGACATACCTGAAACGTATGCCCTGGCATTCTGGACCAACAGGGTACTCATACTGATAGACAGAACAAGCCATTTTTATATTAACAAGAAGACTGCCTGTTTAGCCAAGTTTCTGGTTGTAGTTTAAAAAGCTTTCAAGACACTTCTAGTTGTATGTACAGTGGTACCTCAGATTAAGAACTTAATTCGTTCTGGGGGTCCGTTCTTAACCTGAAACTGTTCTTAACCTGAAGCATCACTTTAGCTTCAATTCAATTCAACACCTTTATTGGCATATAAACACCACTTTAGCTAATGGGACCTCCCGATGCGCCACCAGAGCACGATTTCTGTTCTTATCCTGAAGCAAAGTTCTTAACCTGAAACGTTATTTCTGGGTTAGCAGAATCTGTAACCTGAAGTGTCTGTAACCTGAGGTACCACTGTATGCTTCTCTCCCAACACACATGGCAGTTTAGGATTACATCCTGCTTCATATTTTCCCCCAGACACCAGGGGGCAATATCACTAACCACTGGAAGGTACTATTTCAGAGATTGGCGAGAAAGCATTCAATACATTCACTGTAAAAACTAAGGCTGTTTCAACTACAAGGACAACTGCCTGCTGTGAAGTTTTGTGTCCACTTGTACGTAACAACAATCATGATAACACTCTAAACTTGGCCTGTGCAGAACAGAACCACAACAGAGCGGTCTGTGTTTTCTGAGAGTGTAGGAGAGCAAGAGGTACAGTTTAGAACTTAAAAAGAACAGTGTGATCTTTGGCATCTCTTAACAATAGCAGTCTTGATGTTCTAATATGTTTGCGAAATAATGCAAGACTCTTCCCAAGAGAAGAGTGAAAAGCTAATCCAATAAGACTGCTTACCATTTAGGTAGGAAAAGCTATCTGTTCATATACATTGCTCAGTAATCCTTACAATGCTCCAGTGTTACAGATTAGTTTAGGCCCCATCATTACAACAGATCATGGTTCTGTTCCCCTTTAAAAGCTTCTCTGTGTTCACTGATTTCTTCAGTCTTGCAACCGCCCAATCCATTTCTTCCTCTCTGCATGACCCTCATTTCTTGATGCCAATCAGCTCTGATTTGACAGTGTGTCTCGGCAGCCAGGGGTGTCATGGCAGCTCTGGCTACCATTGGTTTAGCTTCTCTGACATCACAATGGGACTTGACTGCTGAGTGTTAAGCGGAGCATCAAGGAACTTAAGAATTCAAAGGCGCTTGAACAACTTCTGATCAATTAAACCGCATCATCAGTCCTTGGACTTTCAAACAACACTTTGATGTAACAGCTTCCAAGGCTTTCAGTGAAAAGGAACAGGCGACATTTGCTGTTTATATAACATGATGATGGGGTGTGTGTGTGTGCCTGACAGAGACTCAGTAAAAGCTATCAAGTAAATTCAAGGCTGAATTAATGTGATTCACACAAGGGACCTTCCAGCTCATAGTTCATGCTCTTAACCATTATACTGTACCAGCATATAAGGACAACTAAAGCTTTCCCCCAGACTTGTTTTCTCCTCTGGATGTGATATCACATTGTGTCTATATGAATGAGTAATGTTCCACAGCTCTGTTGAAAGCATAATCTAATAGAGGACTGGAAATTGTTAAAAGAAGGATGAGTTTCCTTAAAATAAAAAAAAGGCAAGAGAACATAGATTCTAAAAGGTAAACTGTTGGAAAAACTAGCTCCGACAGTGTTTCTCCTTCAGCTTGGTAAACACAAAGAGCTCCATGACTTTACACCAGAGATACTGCTTTATTATCTCACTGACTTCAATGGGAGAGCATTAAGTACATCCTTAATGTTCTCATATCCATCATGATGCTTCCATTTTGGGGAGAAATAAAGCTCCCCAGATAACTGTTCAGCAATCCATGTCCTATTATCCTCTTGTCTGCATTACTGCTATGCCCATCAACACAGCCCAGAGTCACACTACAATTGCTCTCATTCCCAAGCAACCATACCTGTGTTTCCTGATGTTGGTTCGATAATGGTATCTCCAGGTTTCAGAATCCCATCCCTTTCAGCATCTTCTACCATCCTTAGGCTGATTCGGTCTTTCACACTCCCTCCAGCATTGAAAAACTCACATTTTGCCACTGGAAAGCACAAAGACTATGTTTCAACTAGGTTTTATTTTTTTTTCTGTTTATCAAAAAGAGGGAACACATCAGCTTTTAATGTCTATCCATCTTTCAGGGGGGAAATGCACCTGGCCAATTTATAGCCTCACTGGGTGCACAAATACACACATGGTGGAGCAATAGCTCCCCACTTCCTTGACACCCCGTTGAAGACAACACCCACTAACTATTCATTTGGTATCATTTTGACACTACTAGTTTATTTAATTAGTTAGTTCTCTACTGTGCTTATTTACATTTTATTTTCCTGGGCTTCTTTTTATTGTTTCTGGTTTATGTGAATTCAGAGGACATTGTCAATTGGGCAGTCTACAAATGACAGAAGTAAAATTAAAGAAATATAATTTAACACAGAAGGTGACAAAACAAAAGGCTTTTGAGATATCAGCTCTGAAGTCAGCTCTGAATCAGCCCAATGCTGTATTTCTCTTTTGAACCGACCAGTGGCATTACAGTCAAGCCACGTTTACAGCAAACACAACCAAATTCCTGGTTAAACTGGTCCTTCTTGATAATGGCGATGGCACAAATGTTTGCATTTACAACTCCAACTAACCAGAAGATACTTACAAAGTTCACATTTAAGTCCAAAGAGCTTCCCAATTTTGTTGATTCGCACCAAGGGAGTATCGCCAATCTTCTTGAGGATGTCTGGCATAATTTTTGGAGTCTCGGATCTAAACCAGAAAGACACAGGAGCATAGGGCAGGGATGGGAAACAACTGTAAACCCCACAGCCATATCCAACAGCACCTGAACATGGCTTGCAAAGTATCAAACCAAACGAGGGCACTGGATTCTAACTACCAAAGCTAATCAGACCTCAGTTTGTGGTTCTATTGAATGGCAGCTTACCTTGCAACATGGCGATGGGGCGACTCAGAAGGAGATTTCCCAAGCTCCCAGGTACACTTGCTTGGAATGTCAGGCCTGATCCACTTCCTCTCCTTCTCTGGGGAGTTGCAAGGCTCCTTCTCCGGAATTCCATTGGGTGTGCAGCTGGCTGAGAAGTGAGAGCAAGCCAAGGTGTCCATCCCAGCTTCTGTGGGAAACGATGGCATTGCGACCTCAAGGGAAGAAAGGGACTAATGAAATTTTCACTCGCCATTAGGCAAAATACAGTAATTGTCAAAAAATTAAGTTTTACCACCTAAAATGACATGCCCTTACTGTATGTGAGACAATTGATTCATCTAGCCCAGTACTAGTTAGTCGTACTTGGAAGTCGAATGGAATCCATTCCGAGAAGCGGCATCAGGAACATCTCAGTAAATTAAGGGGGAGGGAAGCAGCTTCCACAGCTCTTAAAAATTCTAGACTAGTTCATCTGGAATTCATTTCCATACCTTGGTTCTGATCACATAGTTCCCAATATTGAACAGAACAGAAGAAGAGCCCTGATGGATCAGGCCAATGGCTCGTGTAGTCCACCATCTTGTTCTCACCATGGTTAACTAGATGCCAAAACTAGAAGCTCCAAAGCAGAACCTGGGCACAAACAGCAATCTCCCCGGAGCCCCAGCAGTGGATGTAGTGCATAGCCATCATAACAAGGAGCCATGATCACCTTAAGCCCCATGAACTTGTCTAATCCCCTTACTACATCTTGTGACAGTGAGTTACATAGATAACTACGGACTGCGTGAAAAAGTATTTATTTTTGTCTGTCCCCAAACCTCTGACCTTCAGCTTCATTGGATTTTCTCAGGTGTAACAGTACGATGGAGTAAAATGTCTCTCTATTCACTTTCTCCACACCAGGTAGAGTTTTGTATCTCTACCATGACCCCCAGCCTCCTTACTTGCCCTAAAAATGGCCAAGTGTTGTAACCTTGCCTTCCAGCAACCATGATCATCTTGCAAATTGTCCTATAATATGTGACCTGAAAGAAAATGTTATTTCCCTTATTATACTACACGCAGCAGGCAATGTTTTTCTCCAAGATCTCAGGAAACAAGAGGTTAAAAGGCCCAGTTATATCAATAAACAATCAGCAGCAACATCAAAGCCTGAAAGGCCGGAAAATCTAGAACTAGAAACTTCAAGTGTATCAGGAAATGCTGCCCCTGGACAAATAATAAAGTGCACAAAATACCGTACTCCCAAACAAGACATTAACTGGAGTCTTCTAGAATTGGTGTATTTCTAGAGATTGACTCCATAATTTTCAGCAGACATTGATAATTTGGCAGCATCCTCTTCTCGCTACCTCTCAACGCCCATTTGCGCTGATTCAGAAGCAAGATCACAGGCGGCTAGTATCCTTCTGTCATAAAAGGGCCCCCTTCTGCCAAGGAGAAGTTGCAACCTTAAGAACAAATTTTACCTGAATAGATATTTGCAGACCCAAGTCTTAGAGCGACAAGCAACAGGATGGGTGAGCCTACAAATTCCTAAATTCCAGATCCACTAAAAAGCTTCCGCATTTTCCCACGTAACAGTTGCCAATTCCAAAACCAGAGCTCTAGATTAAAGCTGTTGTGAAAGACCTTGAGCTTGCTTTGAATAAAAAAGTGCACAACTCTTCTAGAGTAAGGAGGGGAGGGAAGAGACCTTTTCCAACATGATGGTCACATTTCCTTCTGGGCAAATATCTGCGGGCCAGACTCTAGTGGCAGGGCAGGGTCAGAGGAAACCGTAGATGGAACAACTGATGTAAATTTTTCCTCTGAACAGCAGGTTAGTTTACACACACCTCTGTATCTTCCATCCAGAGAAGCACGAGACATCACCCAAGTTCAAGGCCACACTCTAGCCAAGCATAAAACACCAGGGTGCGAAAAGGATCCAGTGGGGGTGTGGTCTGGGTAGTGTTCAGAGGGCCAGAGAGAAAGAGGCACATTCAGGGCCCACACCTGATGCTCCACACCTTGGGTAACATTAACTTGCCAGTTGCCAAAAGAATACTGAGACAGTTTAAACTGGCACAAGACATTCTGTTGCCTGTGGCAAGACACACCTCACCCCATCATATTCTCTCTATACAGAAGCCCACTGGATTGGCAAGTTGAATCGTATTTCAACATTTGTGAAAAGTCTTATTTTGCAATCACTGGCTGTGACTGATTATGAGTTAAACATCTGGCTAGTTCAGATGGCAACCTTGAGCTAGGTTAAGAGCTCTGAGCACTTAAAGAAGGTAAGTCCCTTGACCCAGGGACCGTCCACATATATATTGGCCTATTCCCATTTCTTTTTCTTAATGGTAGCACGGACTATTCATAACGTAGGACTATTCTTCACAACTGTGAGCAGGGCAGTGGGGTGGGGTAGGTGGAGACAAGCGACAACAATTACCACTATCATGGTGTTTCTCTGTTCCTGCTGCACAGAAAAAACATTTTGGTTCCTGAAATTCATTCCGATTATGCAGATAAAATGTAACTGATAGAATTATACAAGATGTGGTATGAGTGTGTGAAAACAGTCTAGAACAGGGGTCAGCAAACTTTTTCAGCCGGGGGCCGGTCCACTGTCCCTCAGAATTCCTATGCCCCACAAATAACCCAGAGATGCATTTTAAATAAAAGGACACATTCTACTCATGTAAAAACACGCTGATTCCCAGAACGTCCGTGGGCCGCATTTAGAAGGCGATTGGGCCACATCCAGCCCCTGGGTGTTAGTTTGGGGACCCCTGGTCTAGATCTAAGGATCCCCAGGAATGCACCTCCAGGTGATGGAGATGTCAGACACCATCCTGGCACCCAGGTATCTTCACTTGGTTGCAAGTGGCTGATAGGTGCAAAATGTGCCTGGCACCTGGCTCATTTTGAATACAAAGCATCAGTCAAAGGTTTTTAAGGAGGAATGGGGGGTAGATATATCACATTGCTCCAAACGGGTGAAGACAAGCACAGAACAGAAGTCATAGTTAGTGGGGAGTATTGCTGTATATAATTAAAACCCAGTTGTTTGCCCTCATTGGTCCAGGTGCAGGTCAGGACAGTGTACTTCTATATATACCTGTAGCTCTCCAGATTTTGTTGGATTCCAGCTCCCATCATCCCCAACCACTAGCCATGATGGCTGGAGGTAATGGCAACTGGGCTCCAGCAATACCTGGAGGGCACCGGGTTCCCTGTCCCTGATATAGACCCTTCTATATCCATCTTCTGTTTATGCCCTATGACTTCCATTGCAGTTGCAAATGATACTAGGAGGATCTCAGTTACTTCATAGTAATGCCTTATGCGTGCCAAGATTATGCAACACCCACTTGAGTGGCATTCAATAATCAGTGTACAGAAGCCGGTCATCACACTTTGCATGACATTTATAGCCTTAAGGGTGTGTGATCTCAGCTCCACTAAAAGCATGGGTCTTGCCAAACAGATTTGGGATATCTATTTCCTAAGGTTAATCAGTTATATTAAGGAGCCTGGGAGTCGTTCCAAAATCTTGTTGGTATTTACGATATTATCCTGGCACTGCATGCAACGCTCTGCAGCAAGAAGTAGCAACGTGGAAGCAGGGGAGAGAAATAAACTGGGCTGGGCGGGGAGGAGAGAGAGATGAGAAATTAAAGCATTTCCCTGCCCTCCACTGTCCTGGGGCCCGATATATAGAAAAGCGTGAAACTGTACAGGAAAAATGAAAAGAAACAGCCCGCAAAACTGTTACCTGACTGCTGGGCTCCCAGGACAACTCACTCAGCATGAATCTCAGGGTTGTGGATTCGAGCAAAATATTCCTGCATTGCAGGGGGTTGGACTAGATGACCCGGGTGGTCCCTACCAGCTCTATGATTAACATCAGACTGGAGGAGGAGGATGGAGCAGCATTGCAGAATCTACCTATTGATGCAGCTAAGATTGCAGCAACTTTTAGTGCCTCCTCTCTTTGAACTGTTCCATCTCACATCTTGGGTACATGCTCTGTTAGAAAAAACTGTAACTAAGAACTTGAAACTGTTCAATTATTTCCTCCTGCCTCCCAATCCATTTTCACTTTGTTCTGTGTCTTTTAAGATTGTAATCCTGAGGGCACCATCTATCTCTGTCTGTGCGAGAATCCTTAGCTGTTTTGGGAGTCTTTCTTGGCTAAAAAAGTGGGATTTTAAATATATATAATTGAATTCCTTTAAAAATATGTGTCCAATGCAAATATCTTCACTGAGGTAATTACTGTAAATGATTTCGAAATAAGATACATAGGTATAGGATTGGGTATAGTGTCTTGACATGTGAAAATTATCTCAGGGTGGTCAGTGCTGAACATGAGTCAGCAGCGTGACACAGCTGCAAAGCGGCTAATGCCACAGCAGGCTGGGTTAACAGATTGTTTCCAGGAAACAGAAAGTAATAGCTGCATTTTATTCTGCACTTCAGTGTATCTGAAGAAGTGTGCATGCACACGAAAGCTCATACCAAGAACAAACTTAGTTGGTCTCTAAGGTGCTACTGGAAGGAATTTTTTTTATTTTGTTTATTCTGCACTAGTCAAACTTCGCCTGGAGAACTGTCTAGTTCTGAGTGATGCATTTAAAAAATGATGGGATGGGTTCAGACAAGGAGAACAAAGATGGTCAGGAGTACAGAAAACAAGTGTCTATCAGAAAGGAACTGTGTGTGTCTAGCACAGAGAGGAGAATCATAGAAAGACAAGCAAATCGTAACAAGTAGCTGAGGGGCTTTAATAGGGAAGGGCTGAACAAAAGCCTCTTGCTGATCACACTAGGGATCAGCCTAAGGCTTTAGGTGTGTGTGGCAGCAAGGCAGCAAGATGGCACAATTTTACAGGACCTTCAGTCTATGCTAAATTCAGCACAAGGCGCATGTTAAAAATTAGTAGGTGAGTAGTTTAACAGGCCTGTCCCTGCTTGTAGGAAAGTATTGCATCTGAGACAAAAGTGATAGGTAGGACTTGCTCTGATGTGCTAGTTTTATGTGCTGGGATTTTCAAAACTTCATTGTTGGAGACCATCCCAAGATGTGATTTCCCATTTTGCATCTTGGAACGGTACAGCTTGAATTGTGTATCCCTTTAAACTTTCCGAACTGTGTGTTGCGGCATGTTAGTGTGTAGGTGCGTCATGCGAACATGCCCCACGCTCCTCTAGGGGTTGGAAAGGGAATAGTTTAACCTCTGGTTTGCTAGAAAAACTGAACTACTGTGTCGCAAAATGAAGCAAAACTGAATTACTGCATGGTGAAATGATGCATGTCTAAAAAGTGTCACCTTCATGAACTTCTAAAAAAGTCACCGTCATGAAAAGATTGGAAAGCTCTGCTTTAAACCTTGGGGTGGAGCATACTTTGGCAGAAATGCTTATGTACCAACCACTCCTTCTCGGAAATGGAATTTGCCTTGTGTGGCTGTATTTATTTGATTAAGTGGTGCGTCACAAATCCAGTTCATCGTGGAAGAAAATCGCCTGCTTTCCATTTCTAGATAAAGTCTCAAGTCAAAGCTAGCCCACTGTTGACTCACAGATGTAACTCTGTTTGGTAGTTTGAGAAAAGGAAATCTCAAACTCTGAAAACAATATTGGGCTCTGTAATGACTGGAGAGGGTGTGCCCAGAAGAAAAGCTTTACACACAAATCTCCTAAAGAAAATAACAAGATGGAACACTGCATTCTGGAATCTTTTGCAGGTTGTTTACCTTAAATCTTCCTAGTGTTCACACTTTTTTAATGCACAAATGCACAAAAGCCAGTGTGGTGTAGTGGTTAAGAGTGGTAGTCTCGCAATCTGGTGAACCGGGTTCATGTCTCCACTCCTCCACATGCAGCTGCTGGGTGACCTTGGGCTAGTCACACTTCTTTGAAGTCTCTCAGCCCCACTCACCTCACAGAGTGTTTGTTGTGGGGGAAGAAGGGAAAGGAGAATGTTAGCCGTTTTGAGACTCCTTCGGGTAGTGATAAAGCGGGATATCAAATCCAAACCTCTCTTCTTCTCAATAAATTATGTGTTCTTCATCTCCTAAAGCAGGGGTTGGCCAGATTCCTATCTCCCTCACCCCTTATGGGCCAACTTTGGCAGGTGGGTGGGAAATGTCGGCAAGGAAGCCACTCCCCCGCTCTTCCTGGCTTAGGAAGAGTATGTGGTGAGTGTCGGTACGCGGCGAGTTACGGCACCAGTTCCGTCAGCCAGAGCGGGGGATCGTCGAAAAACAGCTCAGTGAACTTACAAAAGAAGCTCAACAACTGTTCTTGCAACTTCCTCCAAAAAACCTCAACCACCTTTTTTAAAATCTCTTGATTTTGGGCTACCAAAAATAAGGGTCGACTTATGCATGGGCTTGTGTTATACACGGGGGGGGGGGGGGATACGGTATATCTGATACAAGCCTGAACTTTGCCCAGCCTTGGCCTATCTTTGTAGAATATTTTAGGTTTTTATTTATTTCCTGTTACCCCTGGAGGTTCACTTCCCTAATATAAGTAAGATGAGAATAAAAGCTTTTAAGATACTTTTGTGGGGAAACCCCCAGATCACACATCACGTAGCAAAGATGCTAATTGGGTGGGAAGCTGGGCTTCAAGAGGCAGGGCAAGGCAAGTTAGCACTAGTGGGCCATGGAAATGTGAAAAGAACCACCAAGCCTGCTGCCAGGAACATTTTGGGGTGGAAGATTCAATTATATGGCGCCGAAAGGATGGAATTTCGTGACTCTTCCATGAAGAGGGGTGGGGGCACCCGGGTCTGGCAGGGCCTCCTGCCAGGAATCAGCTGCTTTTTTGTTCTGTTCTTTATTTGAACAAGACTCCAGCCCCAGGCTTCAAGCAAGCTCTGCATGGGCCTGCTTCTACGTTACCTCTCGATGTTCCTGGCCTGCCCATTATGAGGGTTGTCAGAAAAGGTGGGGAATTTGATGCCAAAAATCTAATGGCCCTTTAGCAACTTCAGATATTTCACATTAATAAGGTCCTCAGATTAAGCCACACATTTCAAAACAGACTCCAAATAACAGCAAATCCTTTAAAAAAATAATAATCTCAATAGTACTTTAACTCTCCTCAGATGCGAATGAGGTCAGTGATATGGACTCCATCACTGTCACTTTGCAGTTCGATTCTATGTTCCTTCCTTCCTAGGAGGTGAACTGAACTAGAAACCTGCTCTTAGCAAAGTTGTGTTTATCAACATTTTGGATAGAGATTTCTCCATTGCAGTGTCAAAAACTACAATATTGTCTTTAGGTAGGCCACTAAACCTTCAAGTGTCTGGAACCCCGATGCCTAGATTCTATCTACTTCATCAGGTTTTTAAAAACTTGTATCATTCGGGTTTATTTTTCTGGCAGAGAAACTGAAAAAGTGATATTTTAACAGGTGTTTTAATTGTCTTTGTATGCATTTGCATAAATATTGATTTTCCCATTGCTACATGCCACCTTGAGCATGACTTGTGTGCTCCAAGTAACTGTTAATAAATCTCCAGGATAGCAGTAGTGCTGCAAGCACTTGATGCCAATATTTTAAAAAATACAGAGCCAGGGTATGGTGTATTGACATAACTGGAATTTGCAGAATCAATATATTAAGCAACATCCTGACATTCTCAAACATCACAAGGCAATCCCTATCTTGATGACTTGTTTACTAGTTTGCTAAGCTATCAGGGAATTGAGAGGGAAACAGGATTACTACAGAAAGTAATCAGAAGGTTTATATTTACACTCTGAACAACATTATTATTATTTGCACTTTTTAGTCTTTCCTTTTTTTATAAAATAGAACTCAAAGTGACATACAAAACCAAAGTAGCATGTAAAATTAAAACCAACAGAAAACGAAAACATGCTTAATAATTAGTTTAATAATGATAATTGTATTTATACCCCGCCCCCGTCCATCTGAATGGATTGCCCCAGCCACTCTATCTTTTCAAATATGAACCAGCAATTTCAAGTGCAAAAAGCCTGTGCGCGTACTCTCACACTTTCATGCAGGTACACCACCCACAAAGCTTATCTCATTTTATGGAGGGAGCAATTCTGGGTGAGAAAAGGGACAACAGACATGCTCTGATGGGTATTCAAAAAAGCTTACCTCCCTTCTATATTGAACTGAATGAGGCAGCCCACCCACCTACCCACTTTGATATATGTATGGACGGAGAGAAAAGTCAGAAATTCAGTGCAGTCCATTTTGGAACAGTTATTGAAAAGACGGGGCCATAAGTGACTTTTACAGTGTAATGCTGCAACAGTAGAAAGAACTCTGATCTTTTGGCACACATAAACTACTTCCAAAATAAAGAAACAGTTCAATCAGTTTGTAGTGAAATCATGAACTGACAAACTAGTGACTATCTTGAAAGCCGAAGTCTGACTTTACTCAGCAGTGAAGTTTCATAAAAACGGCCTCAACAGATGTTGAGCATACCTTATGATGGGGTTTTCATGATGTTATCAGGGCTTTTATACTCAAGCTTAACCTGAGTCAACAATGTGATGTAACAGCAAGACAAGCTAATGCTATTTAGCTACATCAAGAGAAGTATGGTGTCCAGATCAAGGGAAGTAATAGTACAGTACCACTCTATTCTGCCTTGGTCAGACCACACCTGGAATACTGTGTCCAGTTCTGGGTACCACAATTTAAAGCTATGGTTCTATGAATACCATTTGTGCCCACAAAGCTCTGAAGTGACCACACTGCTGCATTTGTAATAGGTGCATGCCCCTATTACATTTCCTGCTAAAATCCTGTGACTTTTCATAGCACACATGTTCTGGGGGCTTTGTTGTTGTTATAGCTCCTCCAGAAGGCAATAATGCAGTAACATTGGGGAAGAACTGCAGAACAACTAATGAAGCAGAATGATCTGTGGATGGCCCAGGATAAATCCACTATGAATGTACTATTGTGTTGATGTCACATTGCAGAAAACACCCATAAAATAAACAAACAGCAGTCTGGAGGGGCCCAAACAAAAGCCAAACACACCCTAAAGCATCTCACCAGCAAGCCATATTACTTATCAAAGGATTTAAATTATCAAAAAAGAAACAAATCCTGTTCAACCTTGTTTTTTCATCTTCATCTTCAAACCTTGTTATATCTATGTCTGTTATCTTTACAATGTTAAAGATGGCAGTTATATTACCTTACACATGTGAATGCTTGTTGGCATAAAGACAGCAATTACACGCTCTTGCCAGAAAGTGAGTTACCACAGAACAAAAACCACAACACAAAAATCTTTGGACATGCACAACCTATTAATAAAGTATTTGAGCTAAGGTGTCTTGTCTATCGCTGCATCTACTGGTATAGGCAATTAAACCCACATTTGGAAAGTTATGCCCAAGATAGAATTCCCTTAAACACCTACAATAATCATACAAACATGTTCTAGCAACTCATGAAACCATTTCACAGAATACCTATCATCCCTTCCACTCAGACTGGGATTTTCATTTTGTTTGAGAGGAATCAAAAGATTTTGAGATTGAAGCAGGGGTGGCCAACTCCCAAGAGACTGCGATCTACTCACAGAGTTAAAAACTGGCAGTGATCTACCCCCTTTTTGGAAATTCAGGTCAAAGTTGTTGAGTTTTTTCAGGGAGGAGGTAAAATATTGAGCTTTTTTTTTTAGGAAGGAGGAAGGCCCATGGGGGAGGGGGTTTCAAGTCAAAGTTGTTGAGTTGTTTCAGGGAGGAGGTAAAACATTGCGTTTTTTTAGGGGAGCCACAGTTGTTCAGCTTCTTTGGGGGGAGCCAATGATCTACCACTGATCTACCACAGATGTCGAGTGATCTACTGGTAGATCACGATCTACCTGTTGGACATGCCTGGAATATAGGTACCTATCATTACCACACAAACACACACACCTGGGCTCTCTTTCATCCCAAGTACAGAAGAGATGTTAAAAGCGTGGAAAATTCTGACATACATGGCTCCTGTGCTGTTTGAAAACTGAGAATTCACAAGCATGTTCAAACTAATATTCCAGTCATTTCCATCCCATCTGTATTCAAAATATTTTTTTTATTATATTCTGCACCTATTTTTTCAATTGACTATCCCCAAAGTGCATGAGCCCTGTCATTTTATATTTACACATTCACTGAATGCACAAGAAGGGACCGGGATTGTTTCTGCTTGCCTTATCCCCAGCCTTTACCCACAGGTAAGAACAAGCTCTGTGTGAATGTAGGATCTGAATTGAAGATCAGGAGTTTCAAATGAAGACCCTCCAGTTGCATGCACTCAGAGCACATTCTTACCTTCAGCACAGCCAGTGGCAAAACTAGCAAGCATGATGATCCCACTTCCCCTCCACATGTTCAACGAATGTGTGATTATGAAGGTGTGAACAAAGCTTCAGTTTCAGTCTTTAGGACATTTCCAATGATGCAGTTGAGATGGGTGTGTCAAGAAAGCTCATTTTGTCATTCCCTGAGGCACATGCTCACCAAACTGCATCTTCAAAGATCCATGTGAGAGTTATATACAATCTGCCTATATTACATCAACAACTTAATAATTAGCAAGAGTAAACACTATCTCAGATAGTGCATCTTTTAAACTGAATAAGACTTCAGAAGAATAAACCAGGTATAGGAAAAGCACTGTTCACTGTTTTACTTCTAAGACAGTGTGAAACTTTAAAAATGTTTTCCCCTCCACATAAGTATTTGTTTACCCACACTTATAGTAAAGGTAAAGAGACCCCTGACCATCAGGTCCAGTCGTGTCCGACTCTGGGGTTGCGGCGCTCATCTCGCTCTATAGGCCGAGGGAGCCGGCGTTTGTCCATAGACAGCTTCCGGGTCATGTGGCCAGCATGACAAAGCTGCTTCTGGCGAACCAGGGCAGCGCACGGAAACGCCGTTTACCTTCCCGCTGGAGCGGTCCCTATTTATCTACTTGCACTTTGACGTGCTTTCGAACTGCTAGGTGGGCAGGAGCTGGGACCAAGCAACGGGAGCTCACCCCGTGGCAGGGATTCGAACTGCCGACCTTCTGATCGGCAAGCCCTAGGCTCAGTGGTTTAACCCACACCTGGGTCCCTACACTTATAGTAACTGCATACAAATGATTTTTAAGACACACTTATATGGGTACAACCCCTATAGAACATAGTGGGACTTACTGCCAAGTACAAATGCTCTGTAAATCAGTCACAGAATTTCAAGCCTCAGGGACATCTGTTTTATGCTCATAGAATCACAGAATTGTATAGTTGGAAAGGACCCTGAGGAACATTTTGTACCTTATTGCTTCTAAATATGCCTGCCCCATTTCAACAAAAATATCCTGGTCTAATCAAGCACGTGCAGTATCTAAGATCACTGCTTCACCAGGGCAAAAAGGTTATACCTGCAACACAAGGTAAAGCATTCAGTCTCGTATCATGAATTTGCAGGCATAATGGAAAAAAACACTGTAGGAACGGATCCCTTTAAGAAAAAGGAAACCACAGAAATTTCTGGAATTTTGCCAGACTAGAACCATATCCAGTATCTTTTGACCTCTGAACTCTTTCAGAAAAGCTCTCCAACCATCGTATCTGCAAAAGGCATTTGTAACTTGAGTTTGCACAAGATGCCCAACCAAGGCAGATCCTGTTTCTAATGTCCATGCATGAACAGCAAGCATTTCAAGCAAGATGTAGACTCAAATGTGTCCTATACTTTTGAGTTAAGTTCAGCTTTGCATTTCCTACATAGTGGCCAGAATGTAGAACTGAACTGAGAACTACACTCATTCTCTATCCAGCGTTAATGTTCTCCATCTAAATGATGCATTTCAGATCAATCACATTTTCACTTATAAGGCTGGAATTGGGTTTTGCTTAAGGAGGCCTGCAATATGAATGTTGCAACTGCATTTTGAAACTCATAACATCTGCACCTGATAGGGAGTGCAAACGGCTCTAAGAACATTTTACGTTCACCTACCTGGGAGTAAGCCCAACAGAATTCAGTGCAGCTCATTTCAGAGCAAAATTACTTAGGGTCACACTGTCAGTACCACCCTAAGAAATCTATTTCTAGAATATATAAAAAGAGGATTGCTGGAGCAGAGCAAAGGCCTATCCCACACCATGATCAATCAAGGCCATAAATGGGACACAAATTATAATAGTCCTTGCCCAATTTTTGTGGTTTGTTTTTGCTTTAATAACTGAAACAGATTGATTTTGCTTTAATAACTGAAACAGGTTGTGTACACACGGGCTTAGCCAAAAGGAGGCAGGGAGGGGCAGCTGCCCCCACTAACTAAATAAATAAAAATCAATAGAAATGCATAGCTAACTGAGGTTCTGCCTTCCCTAACAAAATGCCTGCCCCTCCCCCAACAAAAATCCTTGCTATGCCCATGTGAGTACACACCATACATTAAATCACCCCCCAAAAAAGAATATTGGAAACTGTAGCTCTTTGAAGGGTAAACTACAGTTCCCAAGACTGTGCATGTGTGCTTTAAATGCATGGTTATGTACACAGCCTAGGGAAAGGATTTCATGAGAAGTATATGTTGGGAAAGACTGAGGACACAAGGAGAAGGGGACGACAGAGGACGAGATGGTTGGACAGGGTTCTCGAAGCTACCAACATGAGTCTGACCAAACTGCGGGAGGCAGTGGAAGACAGGAGTGCCTGGCGTGCTCTGGTCCATGGGGTCATGAAGAGTCGGACACGACTAAACAAACATCATCATCATCATCATCACCATAGATTATTGCCTCTGTCCTAGTAAGCATTTCCCCTCCATTGCCTAATGGGGTTTTGCTGTTTCTTGGAGAGAGAGAAAGGGAAGGCTGGCCCCCAACCAAGAAAAATTAAAGAAATAAAGTTCGTTCAGAAGCAACCTTCACTAAAGCAAGAAAGAATAAATTAAAACCCATCATCTGCCGTTTTGCGCTGCTTCCAGTTCACCTGTTGAGAACTAGATGATGCAACCGGAAGGTGAATGAGAAGAAACAGGCGCTGCCCCCAAGGCTCCGGGGCGGGGAGTGGGGGGGGGGAGAAAAAGTGCCCAAGGCAAACACACCCTTAACAAAGAAGTCCTCTAGCGATTGGGGCGGTCAGAACTGGCGCTGCCTGCACCTCGTCCTTTCCTCGCCCCACTGATTGCCGCTAGATCAGATGCGCATCCCGCTCCTTACTAATCGCGGGGAGAGGATAAAACCAAGACTTACCTGGGTGCCTGAAAGAAAGAAAAGGGCAGCGGGCTAGCTGCGTGGATGGGAAACGCTGCCCCCGAGCAGAGCAGAGAAGCAGCGCCCGATGCAGCCGCGCAGTGGGTTCCTCGGCGTGTGCAAGCAGCCTTTCCCAGCCTACATTATCTTTTGGAAAGAGAGCGGGCGGTGATTGGCTAGGGCGGGGGCGTAGGGGGGGACACACCCCGCCAATGAGAAGGCGGCGTGTCAGTCCTGCAGCCTGCGCAGATGGTTTCTCCGAGCTGCATGGCAAAGGGAAATATTACGACACAGGGAACTCAGCTAGGTTGTAGGGCGGCAGTTCTTTTGCTTGAAGTCTGGCTTTCCGGGTTATTTTTGATGCCTTGGCGCACACACACACACACACTCTCGAGTTAGACACAGCTGCTCATAATAATATACCATGTAAATGTGGCTTGAAATGCAACCCCTGTGTGAATGTGAACCTACCCTCTCTTTAGGTGTTTTGTTTTTAAAATTAGCTCTGAATCTTATGTGTCGTTGATTTTAGATACGTGCCTCTGGCATCTTCAACTGACAAAAGGAGCTTAAGTAGGGAGCTAATTCTGGGTATCATGAACAATCACCAACTTGTAATTTAATTTATTGTATTTTTACTGACAGGGAGAGGCACTTGTGAGATTTTTTTGCCTCAGCTACTAAAATAACCTGCCCAGCCTTGAGTACTAAGCACCTTGACTTGGACAGTGCACATATATATTCACTGTTCCTCCTCAGGGACCCTACAGGTCATTAGTCCAACCCTCTGCAATAGGAATCTCAACAAGTGCCCCCCCATCCAGTTTAATATCATACCGAAACCTGCTTAGCTTTGCAAATGTGCTACCAGTTTTATTACTCCAACACCACACTGCTAACATTCAGCAGAGATGCTAACACGTGGCAGGATTGTATGGTTTTAAAATTGCTATCTCTGTTGCAATAAGAGCAGCTATTACCTATTGTTGTTTATTTAGAGCATTTGTGCCCCACACTTCAGTCAAAAAAAACTCTCAAGTGGTTTACATACAACCAAATTAGTTCAAGCCTGCAGGCCTATATAACCTGAAAGACACGACACAAAAGCAAAACGTGATGGTGAGGAAAGAGTGGGAAGCAAACTCAGACATTTGCTCTTAACGTTAAATACTGTTTAAAAAATATATATGATGGCGAACTGGCATGAAGAGTTCGTAGACAGGAAGAGCTTGGCGGAGCTGCTGCTTTAGCAGCGATGCAAAGGGCCCTGCTTCTCATCTCTCCCACTGCTCCAGCCTGCTCTCTCACACATTTGCACACTAAAAGCAGCAGTAAAAAAACGATCGCCTTGCCCTTGCCCGCCTCTCCTGTAAACAGTCACAACTCTGCTGGCGTCTGGCCTTCCCCTTCAAGGAATAGGCATATTGCGCAGCCGCCAGTCGAAGGTGTCGAATCACACCGGAAGTCTCGAGGCGTGCGTGCTAGTCCGCGCTTCCTCCCTATAGCTCAAGCCGGCGGCGCGGCGCGCAAGATGCGCGGGTGCCGGGCTGCGTGGCTGCAATCAGCGCCTACGCAGGACTACGTTGCCCGGCGATGCGCTTTGGCTCCCGCGGGAAGGAGGATACGGAGCCACTGCGCCGCAGCTAAAAGCAAGCCTGAGGCAGCGCCCCTCCATCGCGAGCCTGCGTTGCCGAGGGAGCCACCAGCGCCACTGCTGACTCATCATCGTAGGCTCGTTTCTTGCTGCGAGTCCCGTCGATTGGCGTCGCCTCTTCCCATGAAACATGCCCTTGCAGGATCGAGGGACATTTCACACGTTGTGAAATGGATACCCTGGTGAAGATTTTCATCTGCACCCAGCGTGAAGATGCATTTTCTGATTGAGTTGCAATAGTAATGCACACAGTCAATGGACAAACCACATTGAGCACCATTTTTTGCTTTAAAGAAAGTGTTTAAAAAGCAAGGCAAAGTTTCAAGAGTACATTCAAGCAGTTGACCGGTTTATGTTGTGGGCGTTTAGTCTGGATGGCATCTGTGGGCCCCTTTGTTTTTTTGACCTGCAAGCCAGGCATCCATCTTATATTTGTGCCCCACCCCTATATTTCTTCCTGCCTAAGAGTAGAACCTTACATTTTTCCCTACTGAAATTCAACCTGTTAAGGCCATCTTGAATCAGATTCTGTCTTCTGTAGCATTAGCTACCCCTCCCAGTTTGGTGTTACCTGCAAATTTGATGAACATCCCCTCAAGATGTTGAGCAACAGACCCAGAACAGAACCCTATGGGTACCCCACACGTCATTTTTCCAGGCTGACGAGGAACCATTAGTGAGCCCTCTGGGTTTGGCCAGCCAGCCAGCTACAAATCCACCTAACAGTTACCTCATCCAGCCCATATCAACTTTGTCAAAAGACTTATTGAAATCAAGATACACTACATCCACAGCATTCCCCAGATCCACCAAGCTTGTAACTCGTATCAAAAGAAAGGAGTTTGGTCTGGCATGACTTGTTTTTCAGACATCTTTGCTGGGTCCTAGAACCATCATATTATTGTTCATGATCTTAGGAAGCAATTGACTGAGGGGAAGCATACAAATTAATTTAAGGGCAGTATGCAATTTCATAAATATGACTAAAGGTGGCATTTGTTTTAGGTGAACTGGCAGCTCTCACGGACTTCTTCCTGAGGCTGGACAAAAAGCCTACTTTGCAAGTCACATTTGCCTCAGCACTTTTACAACCAAGCTGCAGATTAAAACTCATTGTGAGCTTGTTATAATAAAGAAAACCCCCAAGCTCAGCTTTCATATGACACTTTAACTAAAATAGGCTTCCATGAAATAGGCTTCCACTCTATGAATTTTGGCACAGCCTGGAGTAGCAACTACTCAGGAGTGCTTAGAGAATAGGCTTTAATTTTTTAGTTCAAAAACTGGATTTATTGTAAATGCCACATTCACAGAGCACAGATTTCTTAGTAACAAAGAAACATACAGATTTATATAACTAAGCATCTTGTCAGAGTAAAGAAATGCTCCTTCACAGCTTTCATTGAGAGGTGCCTACGCTAACCTAAATAAGCAGACAGCATAACAAAAGAGGGAAACTTAAATGAGTAACTGCTTATGCACAATTTAATGTATATAATATTTTGTATTATATACATGAACAATTTAATGCATATCCAAATATAAAAACCAGCTCTTCTGCAGTACATAGCAATCCCTGCCCCACCCAAATCATTCATCAAGGTCAAAGAAATATTTTTTTTCATAAGAAATCAGTTACGCAAAGAAAACTGTATCACTACAAATTTTTATTCAGAAGCCCATCTTTTAAAAAAAGTTTTCATTATGAACTTGTTTGGTCAATCAACTACAACACTTTCTAACAGATAAGGTAGAAATGGCATGGCTCAGAATCGTCCAGATCTTTCACGATCTCTTGACCGCCTTCTATCACGCTCTCGGCCACCACCACCACCACCACCACCGCCTCCTCCACCTCCACGACCACGATCTCTGGATCTAGAGCGACGTTCACGGGACCTTGACCTGGATCTATGCCTGGTAGAAAAAAAATGAGCACCGTGAAAAATTTTCTCACGTTTATCCTTACATCAAGACTATGTAAGCAACAACTGCTCAAATACAACCTTAAAAAAATGTATACTTGTTCAAGGTTTTTACACAAGAGTCTGCTTTTTTGAATACTAAAACTGCTGCCCATACTTTTTGTTAGTAACCTATGAGACCAGAGCTTTGGTCCTGGTAAGTAATTGCCCTCTTCCAAATGGCTGGAGGTGAAGGGCGTGGAGTCTCTTGTTTGCAGCCAAATATAGCTGCATTAGAATAGGGCAACAACAGAACACATACATTAGGCATTTATAAAAAGGCAATTTTAACAGGTCAAATAGTATTTCAATATTTAGTAAATGTCTTCACCCTTTGGGAAAACAACATGTAAATAAGCTAACTGCCCTCAGTGGCCCCCTTCTTGCCACTTCCTAATTCTTATTCTTTATAAAATTTCTTTTCTGCATTTCAGCATTAGGCCCTAGGGCAGGATACAAGTACAATATCAAACATGATTGTTACAGCCCTGCCCCCCAGCATACACCAATTAATTGCAGGGAAAGCATAATTAAAATGGCTGTGCCAGCACAGACCTTGCTGGTTTCCATTCCTGGCTCCTACCTTCCCCCAGGCCCTGCCATCATCCAGCTGAGCTACATCAGAGGCAGCAGTGCTAGACCCAACAACTTTTGTCCCAATATGCTGTGTGCTAGAATCGGATTCACATCTAAGAACCTGTGCATATGCTATATATCAATACTACTGTGTATTTAGCAGCTCATGGAAGTGGTCCCACGTAGAGGAGGGTAACCAGATGTTAGGAAAATACAGAATTTGTGTGCTGTGATATTCTGCAACATCCTTTTCTAACATTTCAAAACTTATGCAACTACATCCTAAATTCAATTATGAATTATCCTTGAGAGGAGCATTTTACCAAGCACATGTAGCAGGTGACAAAAAGTAGTTCCCAATTATGTACTACTACCATGCCCCATTCAGGTTTTAAACCAGCATGTTCTGGCATAATTATATAATAGAGCCAATCCCCCAAAAGTAGTATTTTTAGAGCTGTGGATAAAGCTAAACTTGGGAAAAGCAGATAGAGCTTCCTCTTGCATTATGGGGAAGATGTGCAAACTCATTCCAGAGAAATCCCTGGAATTTCTTTGGGGGACTGACTAACTTTTCGTTGACAAAACGGGTGCTATCCAATGTCAGTCAAACTCTGAACAGACCCATTGATGTCAATGGCTGATTTCCAATTGTGGAGTCACGCTTGTGCAACACTTCTGCTTGCACAAATGAGACTTGTTCCCCCACCCCCCATGGGATCTGCAGCAGGAAGGGAGGAACAGGACTCATGTTGCATCTGCTAGTGTGACACTGGATGTTGCTCAATGGTAGCTTAGGTGGTATAGAAATTTAATAAATAATAACAATAACTTAAGGCCATTGATTTCAATGAGTCATACTTGGATATCACTTGTGATTGCTTTTTGGTTTTAAACAGCGGTAGGTGGCGATAGAAAATAAAAGATTAAAAAGTTCACTGATATATTTTTTCAGAATGAAGCACTGATTTCAAATGAAACTTGCATAATAAATAAACATTGAAAGATACTTTATGTATCACTTTTCTAGCCAAACCTCACATAGCTGCTTACATAGAAATATTTAAACAATAAGCACCAATTAGGATTATGTAACAAACTGTTCAACACAAGTTACAACACTAGCTCAAGATGTTCCTTAGCCCTGTGGTCGTAGTTTGGGGAGGGAAAAGGCCACCTCAGCTGGAATTATGAGAGCTAGCATATGTAGGCAACCGATGCATACCATATTTACAACTCTAAGAGAAAGCAACTGCATACCAGACTCTTGCAAATATATTTAGAAGTGTTGATGGGAGAACAGGAACACTTTAATTAAGTTAATGAATGAACTGCTTCAACCTGTGGTTAAAGTTGCATGAAGTCCTGATAAATCAACATTTTTACCAGTCTGTCTTATTTTAGTCTTGAACTCACACCTTTACAACCCAATGCAATCTTTTTACTAGTGCTGTATTGCAAAATCAATCACCTCCAGCCTTGCTAACCTGCACATCAGTATTAAATAAATATATCTGTATGACTGTAATAGATTATATATATTTCTGTCAATGTTTAGTTGTTTTTTAAAATGATTTCCCCCTATGTTTTAGCTATTCTTATTTTTATCCATAAGCCACCATTGAGTCCCTGTCAGGGGAAAAGGTGGGATATAACAATAGCAATTCATGCTATCACCCATACACAGTAAGAGACTCCTTACTGCAACATTTATGTATTCTGCATGAAATAAGCCCTATTGCCCAACATTATCAGCGCTAAGGTACAATTCTTATGAAAAAGGACAGTATCAGTAATTTAACAAGTGCACATTTATTACTCCAACATTTAATAGCTCAGCTTGTCAGCCACTGCATTCAGTTTTCTGTTTGCTAGTTACTTGGATCAAAGTCAACTGAAATGGGTTAGGAAGTAACCTGAAAACCATGAATTGCTGGTACATGCATCAGTCTTCATCTCCATAAGCTGTGACAAATTTGGTAGTATTGCATCACCTAGCTTACCTACAAGTTCTCCCATTTTAGAAAAACACACATTTTTAAAAATTGAAGTTTTTTTATATAAAAGAACAACAAGCACTTACTTCTTGCGGCGGCGGCCATACAGCTCACGTCGCAATTCTCGAGAAATGGGTTTCAAATGCATAAAGTTACAGAAACCTCCTCGTGTACACTCCCTTGAGGGGGGAAAAACAACAACGCAAGGTTTTGATGATGATTAAGGAAATGCTATTGGCTTACATTCTAACAAAGTTTCTGCTGGCAAGACCGTTCTATGAGTGGTGTTCCACTAACAGGATGCTCCTGCCAGAAGAAGGCAGCTTTTCTTGCTGATCTCCTAATCCTCATGCAGCCCCTTTAAAATCTGCTATGTTGAGCTGGTGAACCTTGACAGCAACTGAGAGGCATTGCAGGGGGCTGGGGAATTTTTTAAAAAAAATGCTCTTCCCATCCTGTATTACAGCAGAAGCCTCTACTGCAGGCTTCCTCAAACTCAGACCTCCAGATATTTTGAGACTACAATTCCCATCATCCCTGACCACTGGTCCTGCTAGCTAAGGATCATGGGAGTTGTAGGTCAAAAACATCTGGAGGGCAGTTTGAGGAAGCTTGTTCTGCTGGATCCCAGGTCCCTCTGTGAATGGAGGGAATATGTCCATTCACAGAGGGCAAATCAGGATTCAAAACCATGCAGCAGTGTCCTATCACTCATGATTTTTTAACACAAAAAAGCATTTCAAAATAAACTCAAAAGTGAAGACAGGAGAAAACAGTTTACTCACCCCATTTCATACTGGCGGCAGCAAGCTTCTCTGAAATCTGTCACAGGAGAGAGCTCTGCATGTATCGGCTGCCCATTAAACCAGCGGTTGTTCAGGTCAATCACTGCCTTTTCTGCATCTTCTTCACGTCGAAACTGGAAAAAGAAGGTTAAGTTTACAAAAATGAAGTCTCCACTTTTACATATTACTAGGAACTGACTTGATTCTCAGTGCCAACATGAAAATTAGGAAATCACAAAAGATTCATTTAGCGGAATAGTAAGGAAGCATGTTTCGGGGGGGACACAAGCAGCACATCAATAGCATAAGGGCAGAATTCTTTCAGAACATGATATACTTTTATTAGAATCAAGATTATATCCTTAATGTGTCCCTGAAAGGTATTATTATTCTTCATACATCATTCATTTTTTGTCATGTTTACAATTTTATTGATAATCCTTTTTTTTAAAAATCCTCTGTTAAATTTCTAAAAAGGAAAAAAAGAACCAATATATGTTCATATGAAGTAAACTGAATGTAGTCTGTCCATTATAGAAATGTATCAGTTGTTTGTAGTAAAGTTAGATACAGTATTCAATGTTGACATTAGTTGACTGACAATACAATACAGTTAAACAGTTTCACTGTACTGTATTCTGACAACAATAACCAAAGTATCTTGGACCCAAATGTATTGGTCAGGGAAGGGAATATGAAAGCAAAAAAAAAAAAAAAAAGCAAAAAAATTGGTCCGAGTAGCAGCACATTTATAAATAGAGGGGCACACATCTGTGTCTAGTTTTGCCTGTCCGAGAAAAGAATGAATTGAGAAATGTTTTCACCAGTGTTAATTGAAAAGATTTGAATAAACCCTGCTTATTCAAGTGGATGTGACAGCTACTATTCCAAGATATACACCAGCAACACTTAGGTCATTTTTTGCAGCATTACTTCACTATCCAACTGCACTTTTGTGGCTATTTTTATTTTGCTTTTTCTAGTTTTTTTCTTAGATGTTCCATAGATTTGCCTAATAGTTTCCTATGTCACAGTAATAATTTTAGTAAACTACATTCTCCTTGTTGGAAAATCCTAGACAGAATTACACAATTTAACAACCAGTTTAAGTAGCTATACTGCTGACCAATGCCTGGTGTTAAGTGTATACTTTTGAGAATAAAAAAAGGAAAAAAGATACAAGAACAAATAGCTATGCACAATTACTTTGTAATGCTAAAATTCAGGGAAGGGACAGTACATGTACAGAAGTTCCATAACTCAATCTCAATCTGAAAAGTTGTTCCAAACAACTGTCTCTCTGTTGTAGCACTTTACAATTAAGTGGATTAAGTGTCTACAGACATGGGGAATGTGATATTGGGGGGAAATAGAAACGAAGCAGACAGTCAGATAAAGGGAGATAGCATTTTAGTTCATTCACCACATTTCTTTATTTACATTTCTTGCTGGGCTTAACAGGTTTCATTTGAAAGTATTCATTAATATTTATGCTATACACATAGCCTACCTATTCAAGACCTATAGTTACTTTTCATATATACAAAGCAAGACATTTAAGGATTTTGATCAGCAGTTTTTATAACTTTTTATATCTTACCTTTACATATACATTTCCAACCAGATGATCTCCAAGATTATCACAGACATTCATCTCTTCTACTTCACCATACTTTTCTTCCATCTCTGTAAAGACCTCCTAAATGAAGAAAAAATGGGTGTTAATTTGATCTAAACTAAATGAATTAGCAAGCCTATACATCACCAACTTGGCATTTAATCTGTTTTTATTGGCAACATAAGGTTTGGCAATGGCTCTATCCCTATTCCCCCCACAGGGCCATCTACCACTAGCTGTCTTGATGAGGAGGATTCCAGAAGAAAGCAGGAAGGTGCAGACCTGAGAGCCTGTTTGACCTAACTGCTCTCTTCCCCATCTACCACCAACTGCCCTGTAGGGGAAATCGTGACAATTTTATATGTTGATATTGTTTATGACGGCTTCAAAGACTGCATCTTGATGTTACTTGTAAGCCACTTTGGAAGCATTTGTATCCAGAAAGACAGGACATAAATAGCTTTTAACAAGTAAGAATTCAAAATTAAACTACACATCTGAAACTAAAATAACTGAAGACTGAAAAATAAAATGGGTGATATCCTGTGTCATTAACACTCAGAGCAGATTCAATGAATTAAAATTAAGTAATTTAAGCCCATTTCTTTCAAGGGGTCTACCCTGACTTTGTTCAGCGGTGGGGAATTCTCCCGCTGCCACTGCTGCCTCCCAAGGTAAGGTGCATGTTCACCTTTGGCCACTCTCCGTTGGGCCACTAAGGCTGGGGGCATCCTCTGCCCAGGCCCCTGTGGGGTGATGTGAGGAGGCACCTCTCTTTGGGGTGGGGTGGGGCAGCTCAGAGAACAAGGGCGGTGGCAGCAGCTGCCTGGATGACTCCCAAATAAAGGAGAGAGGAGACTGAGGACACACCCCAGAAGGGAGAGTGTTTGAAAAATGGTGAGAGGCTGCTGGCTCTGCAGCCAAGGGGTGACATAACTGGGCTCCTGAGCCCCACAGGGGTGCCACAAAAAGAAGGTAGTTGCTCAAGGGACCCATGGACTCAAAAAGGTTGAAAACATCTGGTTTAAGTACTTTCCCAATTCTTCCTTTGCAACCACAGCTTGAACTTTTGGATGCCTGGTGTCATACAATCTTGGTGTATGGTTTGTGTGGTGTGTGGCTATTGCTCATTACGTTTTCCCATAATCTATTGTTTGTTACAGGGAATCATTACTTGGGCAGAAACACTTTACTAAAATCAATCTATGGAACAAAGAATTTCAAATACTCCCCTCTTGCTGAAGAAGAGTATCTGGCATAATTTTGTTCTTCTTTTGCTCTAAGATAAACTTCAAAGCTTATAATGTTAACTGTGCTTGATGTTCTCATTTATATAAAATTTTCAAAGCATTACTCAGTGTAACATACCTCAAAGAATTCATCATAATGTTCCTGCATTTCAACATCGCTCACAGCACCTGCAAATACCAAGTCATACCAATTAGAATCTAATCTCAAACAATGCAAAGGACTCTGAGCACATTAAAAATAATTTATGTAAGTAGAAAAGTAAGTAGAAGCCGTCTACTGGAGTAAAAAATACATAATATGTAGCTAACCAATAGGAGTAGACCATAAACAGTTCTGCCAAGCCCCTAAAGAAAAAACAATCACAACAATCTCTTAATAGTTTTAATCAATAACCTGATAGATAACACACTTCCATGGAGAATGGTTTAAATCTAAGGAAACTGATCTGATATAAAATGCAACTTCCCCCAGCTCCAACTATCTTAATTTTAGTGCACCAGATTTTCATGAACAGCCTTTGAAGAATGTACTAGGATTCAAATAAGGGGAGAAATAAAATACTGTATAAGGGAATTTCATTTTAAAAATTATTCTAAAAGCAAACAGTGGAATCCAACAGGTGTTGCTCTACTGACAGAAGGCATCTCTGAACAGAACAGGGAAGAAGGAAATTTTCAGCAAATCCTCCTTTCTCAAGCAGGCTTCCCTCCCTTCAAATGTGCTTGAGGGTTCCCCAATCCTCTGGTGCAGGATTTTTTTGGGGGTAGGGATTTTAGTGGGTAAAAGGAACTACAAAAAATGCCCCCCACTTCTGTTGCTGAATACCTTACAACAGCAGAGCATCATCCCTTGGAGTCTGGCCACATACACTATAATTAGTTTGCTAATTTAAGCTGTTCACAATTCATATGCTTTACTGAACGCAGTATTAAGTTAATATGTTTCTACTTCCTTCAAATTAGCAAAACTAGGCTTACTGATGGGGGAAAGGAACCCAAATTTGCTCCAAAAGCTAATTCAGTCTTCACATTTTTCAGAATACTTAAAGTAAGTCATGCTATATTATTTCCATGCCCTTAAGTATGCATTTGCAGGCATCTAGGCCACCTGTTCATAAACAGGGGAGGTTTTAAATAAATATGAATTTCAAACCAGTATGTATGGCAAAAACTGATGGATATAGCATTTTAGCAAATATTAAGCACATTTAAAACTTTATATGTATATCTATCTGACCCTAAGTGGTCTGTAGTGCTAGAAAGCATCTTACCCTTTCAAATATAAATCTAAAATACTTAAGGATGGGAAAATTCTGTGGTATTTTCAAAATTCAGTTTCCCACCACCATTAATGAATAGAAAAAGTAGCTGAGATCCACTCTGGGATCTATTTTCAATTAAACTATGACCACATATATAACTCTACGTTAAGTTTAAAGGGACACTATTGAATTAGGAACTAAATGTTGACTGACAGATGTCAAATCCCATTTAAAATACACTATGAGCTTGATAAAAATGGATTAAACTGTCCCAAACCAAAGTATCAACATAGCTTAGTAGCTAACTGTTTTCTCAGTTGTCAGCAGAAATAGAAAGTCATGAACAAGATTTTTTAAATCTACTTTGGTTTTTCAACACATATCAATTGTTGCCATATGTGATTTTTTAAAACTTGGTAAAACCATTTCCCTGTAAGACATAACACTAAAACAAACCAAATTAAGTGATGGTGTTTTACTAGGTTGAACAAGTACACCACCAGAATTCGACTACTAGACACAACTGATAATGCTATATGACATATATGGAGAGCAGAATAGTTAAACAATGTACATAATTGCTAGGTAACTATAACAAACCATGCAATTCCTAAAACAGCAAAAGGCTGTTGATTTCTCAAGCAGCATTACTCAACTGACACCAAATTTTAAACATTACATTTGAACTATCATTTTAAAGAGACTTGCCGCTGTGTTTGTTCAGCCAGTAAATTCTGGACAAATAAAAAGAGCTTCACAGCAAACCATGCAGCTACAGCATGAATTACTTATACCAGATTGGTGGAAATTTTAGCACATGCCCAGATACGAACCTTACACTAAATATCATTTAGCAGTGCTAGTAGAAATAGTGTTGTAAATACCAGACTGTGCTTAACTATTTATTTAATTATTGCATTGTTTAACTGCTTCAAGAGCAAATTGCAGATTAGCTCAAATATTTACCCATTGAAATCACTTATTCTACTGATGTACAGTAGGCAAATAGATTTTCACAGTTTTATAACTACACAAGTGTTAAGAATTAGTTCAAGACAATCTCCACACTTTCCCATAAATGAATATCAGTTCATAATTTCAGATTTTAAAGCAAGGAAGGAATTTTAACCGTACCTATGCAGAGAGATCAAATTAAAGTGATTTTAACATCTGTAAACAGATGGATAAGTGCTTGAGTTAAGTTAATAAGCTGTTGACCTAGCCTTTGGATAACAGTAATATGTGACATTAAATATAATCAAGGGCACATTAAAATGATGGAGGCCAATGGCAAGGATGGAGTAGAGAGCGCCATTGCTCAAGAAAGCTTTAAAATGTGTCCCTTAAAAAAATTCATAAAATGGGCAGGTAGCCAAAGTTTCAGAGGAAACAAGTTTTTGGGGGTGGGTGGGGTGGGCATGGGATATGTGAAGGACCAAAAATTTCAGGCACATTTAATAAAATGTGATCAGTTTGCTCCATTAAACTAAAAATGGTAGACCAGCTTCAGTTGACACTGAGCTCTGACAATCAAGCCCAGGGAACCAGTGAAGGAACTTGTATGAACTTACAGCGCAAACCGTCAGCAGACTGGGAAGAGTTTTGAGGGTTACGGTAAATGTTCAAGAGGGCAATGGTCTGAAATACAAAACGCAACAACTTTATATTATGGAAAATAAGTTTTAACAAGAAACTGGTTTCCTTGTGGTGATCACTTTTAGTTGAGTCTCAGTGCTGAAAGAGAGAATGTTATTTTCTCCCGAGGGAAATATGCGCCATTTGACTTGCGACCCTTCTGAACCACCCTAGTATTGAGGAAAAAAATAGAGATCTCACAACACTTATTATTGCATTTATTTAAAATGCATCTAATGGCATTTTATTATCATAAATCTTGAACCTGAAGCAATAAATAGCCTTAACATATGGAAAGGTTGAAAATTGTCAGGAACTAGATTCCACTGCAACACACAATAATAAGGCTGTTATGAAATCTCTATTGCCTAAGAATGTTAAGGTGAACCAAAAATCCCCAAGTATCACTTACCGTATATGGCAAAAAAGCCTATGTTTTCAGATTTTAAAATATCAAGTCATTTGATAAATGCCTAAGATGTACTATAAACAAAGAACATGTCTTAATGCTCATGTCCTTATATGGGAAGTTTTGAACCAAAAAACCCAATCATTTTTAACCATCTTTTTTTTTTTGCACATAACATAGGCATTTGACAAATGCTTGATCATTATGTAAGAGTTCCGTCACTTGTCCTGTTTGCAACAGCTTTATGTCAGCAGCTCAGAAGCCAACATGATTTTCTCATATTTAGGAATGGGCTCTTTAACACCATTCTTAAAAAAAATTTCTCCAACTGTGGGACTTACAGTGTGAGCCGTCAGCCGTCTGTGCACTGTTTTGGGGATTACGATAGATGTTTTGAATCAAGATGGTCTGCGGGGAAAAAAAAATAAAAAGGGGAATTCTACTGGCTGCTGTGCATATAATAGACAATTGCAAAGAGACAACTTTTTTGCGAACAGCTTAATATATAATTATATTCAAATGGTACACTATTTTCTTTTGTATTTGCACCATGTTTTGAAATATCGCTCAGTCATATTATGTAAACAAGTTTTAATTTCACCAAGAAGTTGCACTATTAGCTTATCAAGGGAGGCATCCTCAGCCCAGCTCCCAGAAGGAGAATTAGCAATATACTATTTTAGTAACTTATTAGCATGGGCCTAAATTTAGTCCGAATTTAATCCTATCAAATATGGAGGGCCATAAAAATGTTACATGGTGCCCCCAATATGCAGTGCCTTTCTAACAAAAGGCCACTGCCACAAGGAACAGGATTCTTCACTTTCTCTAAACAAGCATTTCCTTGGTGGAACTTCTGTTTAAATAATATGAGTTTCTAAATGTTCAGTTTGCAGATCTTTAAAGAAAGAATATCCTTTCAGCCTTTGTGCTTTCTACTTGAAGGATTTGCCCAGGCAGACTTGAAACCTTACATTTGTATCGTTCTTCTTAAAATCAAGTTGTCTGAAAAAACAAACCATGTTTAAGTTAGTAATCTAATATCTCAGAGTTTTAATGTCCATATTAGTGTAAGTAGCTCAGTGTTACTTAATTAAAATGTTAGTTTTCATGAGCTTTCATTCAAATTTAATATAATGAATTGTATTTAAAGAAAACATTGTTTTCAGAGCTTTTTTGTTTTTTATAGAACCAGCCAGTGTTAACCTCTGGTCCCTAGCCACAGTAGAGACAAAATACATCTACATTTGTTGACTGTTTTTAGCCTATTTCAAATTGAGAGTACTTGCAACTTTCTCTCACCTGCAACATTCTATTTTAGTGCAAGCTGGGCAGGAACCAGCATGGTAGTCTTTTAAACCACATAGAAATACTAAACAATTTCAGTAGTAGCAGTAGGAACACAATATATATTCACTGTTTGTTCAGTACCTAACACATGACATTAATTTATTAAGCCAAATTATTTGGTTTAAGTAAGCAGGAAAGAAGACTCTTAAATTTAAGTCACAGATCAGATTAGCTGACCTATTTGCAAAATAGTATTTGAATGCACATATATAAATGGGGTGTGCATAATGGAGGGTCAAAGATCAAAATTCTATTGAAAAAGCAAGATACAGAAATTGTCCCTCCACATCTAGAAGATGCAAGTTAAAATCTTCCAAGCAAATCCTGGATTCCCAATAACGATTTCTTAACTGTTCTATCAGTCATTACTAAAGATGTAAAAACCCCTGACTGAAGGTGAAATTCAACACTGTGCAAGTGCACAACAGGGTCCCTGCTTCCTCTTCTTCCCCATAACCCCAGCTTCACTCCAGGTCCCCTCACCAACACTCTGGAGCAGATTATGAGGGCACAAGGAGGGCTGCACAGAAGGCAGGATGCTAAAATCATGTTAAGTTGATTCCATTCACAGAAGCTATTGGAATTCACCCTAAACTACAATCCACAAAAGCTTGCCACATTTAATCATCTGCTCTGGCATTCTTATTACAAAGTTCAAATAAATGCAGATACCACAGCTCAATTCAGCTCCTGATTTACTACAATTAAATATTCAGGAGAGGACATGCAAATTCTTGGCATCAGTGGAGCATAAAACTATGGTGTTATATTGGTGGATCACAACAATATTATGGCACATATACAGTGGTACTTCTGGTTATATACTTAATTCGTTCCAGAGGTCCGTTCTTAACCTGAAATCATTCTTAACCCGAAGCACCACTTTAGCTAATGGGGCCTCCCGCTGCCGCCACGCCACCGCTGCCCGATTTCTGTTCTCATCCTGAAGCAGTTTTTAACCCAAGGTACTATTTCGGGGTTAGCGGAGCCTGTAACCTGAAGCATCTGTAACCCGAGGTACCAATGTACTAGGTGGATCAAAGTATAAAACAAGCTATTGTTCCAAACTATTCCAGTCTGCTCTTCTACATGTACTCTCATAAAAGTCTTACTACATTCAACAGCATGCTATGAGTTTAGCTTTAAGAGCTGCCCAAGCAGTCATTCTGTGAACACATTCTCCCTTACTGCCTGTTCCTACTTTACTTCATGCTTAATAATTAAAGTTGGTGAAGTTATTTGTTTTGTATTTTGACTATGTCAGTCTTAACTATTTGAAAGTAGATGAGCAGGGTAAGATATAAGGGAGCTTGGATATTTTTAAAAATAAAATTAGAGTTCAAAAATAAATTAAACAAAACTGTAGCAACCAAACTGAATGTGAGCATCCCAACCAGCTTTAATCTGTACAGGCTAACCCAGTGGTTCAAAGACCACATGAAAATGGCTTAGGGTCTTGGTGGACCACTTAACCTTTTCTCTGCCCACTGTAGCAATTATAACGCACTGGGCTAAATGCGGCATGATTTTTCATTGTCTTTTTACAGGCACACCATGGACCACCTGAATGAAGCTTATGGATCACTGATGGTTTGTGAACAACAGTTTGGGAACCCTTATATTCTCAAACTACCCGGTACTTTAAATTTTTTAAAACTGATTATGCTGCTCTTATACTGTTACACAACCCCCATTCATTTTATAGGGACTGCTCTTAATTCCACACATGCCATATTTGGAAATATAAATTAGTAGAGAAGACATCTGCAAATGCCATTGTCTCTTAGAATGTAAGGATATGTGCATTTTTTCTATTTCACAGAATCGCCTCGTCAGGGCATTTTGGTTAAATTTGAAAACATGCACACTTACATCAAGGGGCAATCAACATGGTGTCCTCCAAGTTGTTATAGATTTCAACTCCCATTACTCCTGCCAAGGAAGTAGTGCCCAGTGCTCAAGGACTATGGCAGTCGCACTACAACACATGGAGTACACCATTTTGGCTATCCCTGGTTTACAAGAGAGAATTTGGCCCATTTTTAAAATAAAAACCCCAGCTATATAGTTGCTAAATATTTCCCAGGAGGTTACCACTGGCTGACATCTAATATTGGAAAAATTATGGAAAAAATTCTGCAACCATTAAAGTTTTAAAAAAAATATTTCAAATTTCAAAGGGCTGGTAAAAGAAATGAATAGCAACTCAAGGACAAATCAACAAATATATACATGATACCTTTTATAGTTTCTCAGATTTAACAATCACAGATTGGAGCTCTGAAAGTCATGGCTGCATTGGATGTAAGACTTCTACCAAAAAAAATTACACCAACCTGGCTGAATGTTGGTTTATTGTGCAAGCGAGAACACCGGTCTCCATGACGGCATGCTCCGATTTTGAAGTAAAAAGAACAGTTGACTCTAAAACCAAAAGAAACAAAAATTGTATCAATTGAAACAATTTCTATACAAACTAGTTATGGAGTTATAGCTAAGCTTATTAATCAAAAGAATACACTCTGGCCAGGCAAAAGCACTTGAATTGTGAAGCAGAGCCAGCCAAGGCATGGCCAGTGGAGTCCTGGGGTCTAGAAGAGGTGTTCTCCGTTCCTGTGCTAGTTCGTATCTATTTTAGCAATGATTCAACTACAATTGATATTGGCTGTTTCAAAGTATCGCCTTCACTAAAATTGAGGATGGTGAATGCTTTAAGTTGGGGTCTGAGGGCAGATGTGCATCCTTGTCAATTACTAGAGTTCACCATTGTCTTCACTCAGTAGTCTTTTCCCAGCCCAATCTGGACATGCTAGGCTAGGGATTGAACCTGGGACCATCTATAAAACAAGCAGGTGCTCTGCCTCAACCTATGGCACTTTCTCCTCCCTCCATTTGTCCACTACTAGGGCATGTTGGATAGTAGATGGGGTGGGAACATTCATATCATAGCTGTGAAATGCAGATAATATCAGCTGCTTTATTTCCACACCATAGAAAAGTTGAAAAAAAGCAGTTTTGGCAGGCATGTGACAACACTTGTATACATATGATAATGAGTTTTCTGCACTGTTGTCTGCAAGTTGGAGACATTCGGTTGCTCAGTGCTGCACTAACTTCGGTAGCATAGTAATAAGCTGCTCCCACAAATGGCTTTCAATCAGAGTAAAATAGAACATGCTGCATGGTCTGGTTTTTACTGTTTCTGCCCAATTAGGAAATTCAAATTTACTGCCTCCTCCCAGTATCAGCGCATGGACATGAAGTTTAGTAGTGAGCAAAGTAGCTTCTTCCGCTTAGATAGAGACCTGCTTTCCTCCTCTCCCTGTGAACAAAAAAGTGGAGTGGAAGGCAGATGTCCCCAGCTCAAAGGGCTACAACCCTCCTCCTTTAAAATATTATGTCTAGTTTTCTACCTCGTGTACCTTTTTTAAAAAAAATATGTTTGTTTATTTATTTATTTATTTATTTGAGTGTGATCATGAAAGCCAGCTTGAACAATTCTACTGAGGCTGTAGCTGCACTAACAAAACAAACTCTGCGCCCCTTCAAAACTCCTTAGGCGTGATGAGAAAGCGCTACGTCTCGGAGACACTCAGGGGGGATTTCCCCCACGAGATCTTCAGCGGCGATCCTGACCGACCATTTTGGCAGCGCCGGCCCTTCCCCATCCCCAACCCCCTTCCCCATTCAACTCATGAGGAAAACCAAGAGGAGAGGAGAGCGGCGGGGGGACGGGACCATATCTGGGGATTCCTCGCAGTCGTGAGCCCGCCATCAGGTCTTTTCCGGAAAGGAGCGCGCCCCCCTAGGCTGTTGGCGGGCGGGCAGACGCGCGCGCTCTCCCTCCCTCGGGTCGTGAGGGAAGGAAGTGGCGCGCCCTGCCGCCCGCCAAGGTCCAATAGGGAGCGCCTCTTCGGCTTGCACGAGGCAGCCACTTTGCAGCACCAGCAACGGAACAAGGGCTGAAGGTTTCGCGCGCTCGAGGCTTCTACGGCCAAGAACCGCGCACGCGCACGAGAGAGCGAGAAAAAAAGGGCTCCTCGTGGGAAACCATTGTTAGGAATGGCCCCCGCCAGGGCGCTGACACAGGCCCCGTCACCCTCCTCACCCACCCCGCAAGCGACGGGCGTTCACGTAGGCCGGACCCCACCCTTGGAGAGAGAGAGAGGGCAGGCCAGGGGGAGGAAGAACCCACTCACTTGTCTTTCTCGGTACCGAAGATGGAGGCCAGATACTCCGCCATCTCCCACAAGCTGCCCTGCCCGGCCGCCCGGCGGACACCTCGGCACCCCGCTTAAGACGTCACAACCCCGCGCCGGAAACGGCCTCGCCGCCCGCCAGCCGCTGCAACGCTCAAGCGCCGGTGACCAATCAGCGCGAAAAGCAGGGGCTGCGGGGAAAGGCTTCGCGCACGCGCCTGGTGCAGCTGTCTCCGCCATGCGCCAGCGCGGGGTGACTTGGCTTCTCCCCCTCCCCCCTTGGTTCTTCTTCCATCGCCATTCAGGATACGCCCACCACCGGAGATTTCGCAATAGGTGCAGTCGCTCCTAGCTGCCGTGTCTCGGTTTGTCACTCATTCCTCCATACAGTACTTGGTTCCATTATTAAATAAAAGTTTATTTGGGAAGGAATCAGATTAGACTCCGGTCTTTGCTGCTGCAACTGTACCCCGTTTCAAGGAAATGTCTGTATTTGCATTTGAAACCGGGCAGGAAAAAGCCCTAGAATGCGTTGTGTGAAGGTGACGATAGAAATACTTTAAAATTTCGTTAGCCTGAACTGCATTTTGAGATCCGCAGTGCGGTTGGGGGGGGGGGACTTTTTTTGGGTGGACACAGGCTGGTGAAGAAGCTAATAGCATGCGGTTCTGCGCAAGGGAGGGGGTGATCTACCAGAAACGGAGGGTAATCTGCCTTTAGATGTAATCTTTCCAGCAGCTCTGTAAGGTAAATCATCTTAGCTATCCTTACATGATATGTGGGAAGGTGGTCCCGAAGAATTAAAAAAAAAAGTTGCTTTTTAATGTAAGATTTTTGGCTCATCTCTGGTTTCACTCCTACTGATCTCTCTACAAATGGTAGGTGATGGCAGCAGGAGGGATTTTATACAGACAGTGAACAAAAAATGAAATTATGTTTACTTAATCATTGTGCCAGAGAGTGGGGTTCGGTAAAACAATTGAAAGCCGATTTGCACAACACTTATCCTGCCAATCTGCCAAGAGGGTTCAGTAAGCTAATACCAAAAGCTGCTTCTGTTTGACAAAGGGTCCCTGTAACCTTCTGTTGACCCCCCCCCCCAAGAATGTCTTCCAAGGACATTCTTAACTGTCATACTTTGCCACATGCCGGAAGCATGACCTCCGTCTGCTAATGATAGTCTTAAGCAGGTGAGAGCAGACACTACTCTTTCCTAGTACAGACCCTGCCTCTTCCCGAGTTCATCCATCCTGGGTGAGGAGGGACCACTCTTGTTATAGTGAGATCACAAATCTCACCTAACAGGGTCAAGTCAGATTAACACTTTGGGGGCTTGATCATCCATGGAAACATCAGCTGGACAGGATAAAATGTATGGGCAGCCTGTTGTTTTATCAGCTCAAAACTTTCTTCAGCAGTTTTGCAACCAGGTTTTTTTAAACAAAACCCACTCCAACAAGGTGGCTTTGTGACTGATACAGGACCATGCTGGCTGCTGCTGGATTTCCTCCAGAAATTGCAAATCTGGATTAAATTTGGTGGGGAAATAAGGGCTGGCATTTTGATGATGTTGTGAGGACACTGCCAAAAAACTTGAATGCATGAGAAACATCTGACAATAAATACCCACAGTCTGGCAGGTTGGAAGAACATAATCTTGGGTGCACATCTACAGAGAGGAAAATGGGAGCAGGAGAGCTAACCAGCCCACCCACATACCTTGCATTCACATTACTGTTATCAGGGAACATGCTTTTGTCAAGCTACAGTGTTCTTTCCTAATTGGCATAAATATGACTCTCATGCTGAATTTGTGTAAAACTATTGTAGTATGACGGGATATGCGATCACAAGGAATTGCCACATTGAGAAGGGAGGAACCCACAAAACTCCTGAACCAAGAAGTAATTCAGTAAGTTACACCATAAAATCATTTACAGGTAGGTAGCCGTGTTGGTCTGCCATACTCAAAACAAAATATAAGATCAAAAAATCCTTCCAGTAGCACCTTAGAGATCAAGAACAAACTTAGTTGGTCTCTAAGGTGCTACTGGAAGGATTTTTTTGATTTTATATTTTGTTTTGACCATAAAATCATGTGCATGCTGATCAGAAGTAACCCATTCTATTAAATTCAGTTGGACTTCCTCCTGTGTAAGTGTATGTGGAATTTCAGTCTTAAGCGAGAATTTAAGTTGAGGGGTGGGTGGAGATAAAAAGGTGCACCATAACTGCTGAGAAGTAAAATTTAACTCAGTGTTACATTTATATGACTGTTACTCCCTCCAGTGGTAAAAAGAAGCAACTTCTCCCGGAGAAGTACTGTATGTGCAGGCAGGAAATCAAGAGTTTTAGATGGGCTGTAATGAATGCAGCAGCCTTTATCAACCTGGCACTAGGCTAGAACAGGACCTGAGTGCAAAAGCACTCTCTCCACTTGTGATTCCCAGCCAGTGGCATTCAGAGGCATACTGTGCCTGGGCTTATCCAAGTGCTTTTTATTTTTTTGCCCCTGTGCTTACTCCACAAAACCTGCTCTTTACCATTGAAAGCAATTCTGCAAAAAAACAAAAAAAAAACCCAGATTGCCAGTTGTTCTGATTTAGCGTGAAAGCGGGTTTTCCTGGGGAAATAAGTGCTCAGACATGGACTGGGAAAGCATGGTTCCGTGCCTAGAAAGCATAGGGCAAAAGCTAGGTGTGGATGAGCCCTCAGACTGTGGAGGCGGAAGACATATCCTGAGCACCAAACCTTGCTGTGTTCCATGGTATGTCATGCTTTGAGCTGCTTCCTCCACTACTGCACCCCAATTTCCTGCTTTTTTAAGATATAAAAGGAAAAACCATCACAAAGCACAGATGGTTTCTTCATACAAACCATAGTTATCTTGTGGAATTCACTGTCTTAAAATAAATGCAGTACAGTGTGGGAATACACTTCGTGGGTTCCTTTGAACCCATGATTATTTGTTTTAAGTTGATGTTATTTATGTACTATTTTACGTATCCTTCCGTTTTAAAGTGAAAGTAAAAGTAAGACTCAGTGGGCATTTTGCCACTGAGATTACTCCGCCTAAAAGTTTAGTTCCAGAGGTTTGAATTTGTCAATGATCGTTTATTCTGCTTCCCGCCTTTTTTTGGGGGCAGCAACAGCGTTTCTATTGGTAAATATATCGATCGTGACGTTGCACTTGGTTGTCAATAAAAGGCTGCGGCTCCCCGCCTTAGGCATTCAATTCAGTTCAGTATTATTAGGGTCTTTCTAATATTAGTTCTATTAGTTCAGTTTAGTTTAAGGGATTTTTGGGGAACGGGTTGGAAGGGTTGGACGGGTTGGAAGCGTGTGCAGATTTAGCTAGGTTTTAGTTTGCGGAAGATCTATCGGTAAAGGTTTAGATAGTTTTAGTTTAGCATAGGCTTCGATTGCGGAAGATTTGGCGCGTATAGATTTAGTTAGCCTTAGCATTGCGGAAGATTTGGCAGTGCAGGGTCTGATAGCTTAGGAAAAGCTTAGAATAGTGATAGGTTTAGTGAAGTGTAAAAGCCTATGCGGGTCAGCCAAAGCCATTCAAAGAAACAACGTGTCTGTCTTTATTTCACCTTAATTAAAAAATTTCGGGGTTTATTTAGCCATTATGCTTGGTCGTAACTTTAGCCTTTAATGCTTGGGTATGTAACTTTAGAGTAACTCAGGAGGTCACAAGTATTTGTAGATAGTTTCACGAGGCATTTTCACCCAGACTACTCACGCACCTTCAGATTTAGCCTGGCGGACAGCGGTACGGTGCGAGTTTATGCTCCGGAATTATCGGCCGCTCCGTTCGCAGGCCGGCCGGCGCCCGTGCAAGGACGCACGTGGAACGCTGGCCGCATATCCCCGGCAACTGGAATCCCGTGTGTAGGTGGCTTAGACCTACGCGCGGGAAGCTCCAGCAAAGAATCCCCGCAACACAGTGGTACCTCTGGTTACCTACTTAATTCGTTCCGAAGGTCCGTTCTTAACCTGAAACTGTTCTTAACCTGAAGCACCACTTTAGCTAATGGGACCTCCTGCTGCCGCTGCGCCACCAGAGCACGATTTCTGTTCTTATCCTGAAGCAAAGTTTTGAACCTGAAGCATTATTTCTGGGTTAGCGGAGTATGCAACCTGAAGTGTATGTAACCCGAGGTACCACTGTAATGACAACTGCATTGGATGGCCTTTTGAAAAAAAGGTTGAGACAAATGGATGATGATACAGCTAATAGTCAATGCATCTCAGTGGAACTTCAGCATACCACTGAGCACCAGATGCTAGGATAAATTAGCAGAGGAAGGCCATCAGCTTCACCCTGGCTTGTGAATTTCCAGAGGCACCTGGTTGGTGGGATGCTGTTGGCTGCAGAATGCTGGACTTCATGGAGCAGGTCCACTTAGAAGTTTCCTAAGTCCCACATAGCCAGAAAACAGTTTTGCTCTTTACACATTAATTTCCATTCCAGAAGCTATGCAATTTCCCTCCCAAATTTCCCAGTCATTCACTTTCTCATTGAAGAAAGGAATTTGGGGTGGTGAAAATTAATTTTGGGGAAGGTGGGAATCTGGATAGAGAAGGGCCATAGTTGGATACAGTGGTTCTTAACCTTGGGTCCCCAGATGTTTTTGGCCTACAACTCCCATCAACCCTAGCTAGCAAGACTAGTGGTCAGGGATGATGGGAGTTGTAGTCCAACAACATCTGGGGACCCAAGGTTGAGAAAGGCTTGGCTTAGAAGAACCCAACCCCTGGCCTATTTTTAGTGTTCTTCAGAGTAACTAGTCTGAGGAGAAGAACTGGAGAAAGCCATCTTCAGGTTGGCTCCTCAAGTTCATAGAATGACAGCACTAACTTCCTTTCAGAGTAGAGTTACCAGAGCCATTCCCTGTTATAGACTCAGAGATGCCACCCACAATAGATAGGTAAAACTACGGGGCATGTCAGGAACTCTCATAGCAGCATCCTAGTCATATTGTACTGGACAGAAGGTGAAGAGGACACTGTGGGGCAAGGATGTGAATGGTGTGAAATGGGACATTCTCAAATAAGAAACCATCTCTTATAATAAAATGAATATTCCATTGACCTTATGGAGTGACTATCCTCATTCTCTTCACTTAATGGAGCTGGAATTTATCACTGGATGGGGCTAGGGTGAGGAAAGTTCTTAGAGACAATAATTTTATTCTTGGTTCTCAGTGTCTTCTTTCCTTTGGTAGTTCAGTGCAGATCAGGCCACCCAACCCAGTCATAATCCTGGGAATATATACCCCCTGCTGTGTAGTGCAACATGGATCACCCTCCACATGTGACTAGGCGTGGTGAGGGAACATGAGTGAGTGAGGGCTATTGCGCCCGTGTCCCATTTGTAGGCTTTTCATAGGCATCTGGTTGACCCCTATGGGACAAGATGGGCCTTAGGTCTGATTCAGCAGGGCACTTTTCTGGATTATAATGTGTGTGAATGAGCATCCAGATATACGTAGGATCCAGCAAGGAGATCCATGCATGGAAGCCTCTTTTCCGCATACGGATTTCCCTTGTTAGATTGGAGTGCATGATTTGTAGATGACAAAACATGCCTTTTGGACCAGTAGTGTCCAGTGGAGAAAACTTGTCTGTTATCATATAAGAACAGCATACTATTTCTTTTATCTTAACACCAGGCCATTAACACATCTTCTCATGCGGTGATCATTCCAAGCAATACTTTTTCTCTTTCACACACACATTTTCTCTTTCAAAGCTACTGCAAAAACAACAAATGCTTTGAAGCATGATACATTGCACTTGAATTGGTCCGCTAACAATGACAAGAGGCCTGCTTGTTTTCTTCTCCTAGCACATTGCTTTCCTAAGCAGCTGTCCTCACTGGAATGCCAATGCTGGGAATTTTACTAGACTTTGTTTTCAGACCAGATGTGGGATAAGGTTGTAAGCGGTAGAAGACCATATTCAGGGTGCGGTGCTGCGCTGGATGAGGGCCAAAAGCAGAATCCTGACAAGGCAGAAGCCCTGTGGATGTGGAAGAGTGGTTCCCTGATCTGAGAATTGGGTGGATGGCCTTGTGCTTTCACATAAGGAATGGGTGTGGAGTCTGGGTGCTGCTTCTCGATCCATCTGCTCTGGCTAGGAGCACTTTCTACCAGCTTCAGCTAGTACCCAGCTGTGACCATTTCTGGATAAAGGTAGCTGGCCAAGGTGAGCCATACATTGGTAAGCTCAAGGATGGATTACTAATTACTGTAATGCATTATATCCCTTTACAATGTCTCCACAAGGAAGCTTCTGTCACACTTCACTACATATTGGTGAGCATGTTAGTAGGAGCTATGTTATCCATCAAGGTGTTGAACTGTACCCTTTAACACAGGAATAGTCAACATGGTGGTACCCTCCAGACATTGTTGGACTACAACTCCCATGAGCCCCAGCCAGTATGACCAAGGATCAAGGATAATTGGATTTGTAGCAAGGATAATTGGATATATATGGCACCACATTGGCCACTCTTGCTTCAACAAGTGGTTGGATTCAGGAAATGCAAATGAATCACACTTTCCATATTTATACATAATGTCAGGAGTGAGGATTTGTGTATGGCGACCTGCATGGAGATGTGTGCTCTGTACTTGAATTGGGAGCACTTTTATCAACCCATGGTGATGTATGAACTTCTGTCCTTGACTTGATTAAGTCCCTAAATGGGAAGTGCAGCTCTCCCTGTATTTATGCGTAGCATTCAGGTCTGCAGCCAGTTCACCTTTTATATAGTGAAATTGAGCTGTATCAAGTATGGCACAAGGACAACTTATATAAGTTCTGTCTAGACAAAAAGAAGGGTCTAGGGCTCACAAATCTTCCCACCATGTGAGACATTAGTTCTGAAGGCTTCACAGAAGAGAAAACCAGCCTTTCCAGGCCATAATCCATGGGAAGATAGGCCACTAGATGGATGTGGAACATGTTGTGATTTCAGCTGAAGACGGCACATTGCTTCTGCTGTGCTGTGTACACACTGAACAAATGGTCTGAACTACAGTTTGTGGAGATAATGGAAGGGAAAGCTTGGCCATGTGAAGTCTGAGATTCTGTATTTAAAAGCAGCCGTGTCAAAGGCCTTGTAACAACATTCACAGCAGATAATAGTTGTAGCTGTTTTCAAGGGAAATTCTTTTTGCGGGTGGGGGTGGAAAAAAAGTACAGTATAGCATTTCAGAACCTTCCATTGCCTTTGTTGTCTTTGTGCCCTCCACCCTCTTTCCACTGTTGGAATTTCTGCCTTTTCGGAACCATGCTGGGAAATGGAGGTTCCAGAATTTCATGGTACTATGTTTCGACTTTCTTCAGAGTTTAAACTATAGGTCTTTGTGCTTCACACTTCGGGTCTAAGAATTACTGGGAGAGCAAATAAAGTCATGGAAAGGAGTCCTGTTGACTACAGGAAATGGACAAATCCTCGCTGGCATTGCAGGGATGTAATCATTTGACATGACATAGGCACAAATATATGGGAATAATAATAATAATAATAATAATAATAATAATAATAATAATAATAATAATAATAAATTTTTCTACCCACCCGGCTTCCAACAAAAGATTAAAAATACATTAAAACATCAGTCATTAAAAACATCCCTAAACAGGGCTGCCTTCAGATGTACAATACCAAAATTGTACAATACCAAAGTTCCAAGACTTTGTGCATCATCCTCCCAGTCTAATGAGGATTCCCTTGTTCTTCTTGCTGGGCTTGACTGATGGTCTAGTGGTGCATATTGTGCCATAGGGCTCAGACTGGCTTTACTACAGTTCTACCAAATTTGGATATGGGTGGGGATGAATCCCCAGAGGAAGAGAATTGTGACCCTCTGTTCCCTAAGGCTGCCAGCAGGTACAGCAATCACTTTGTATTGCTCATCCCATTACACAGTTCCTTTGTGTCATCTTACTTTTCCTTTCCAAACTATGTAATAGCCATCTCTAATGTTTTACTATTATCAAGTATTCAAGCCACTGAGCCCAAGAAAGCCACGATTGCTCAATGCTTCAGCAGACCCTTAACAACAAAAGTTATGTCTGATAGAAGATATACTGCCTTGCTCACTTGGGCACGATGCAACCAAAGTTGAGCACATTTCAGCATGGTTTCAATGCTGAAAATGTTATCATGCACTCAACACAAAATGGCAGGAGTGTGCTTAAATTTGGCCCTTTATATCTTATTCTATGAGCAAAGGGGCAGCCCTCCCCTTAATCTGTAGCACTTGCCATGTGATCTTGCTTTCCCCCATTCCCACTGTCCTGAAGGTCCATGGGCTGAAGTGTTGAGCATCTCATTCACCATATAAATCCATTGATGAAGACATGGAGTGCATTGTGCTGCTGAAACTTGCTGAGCTTGGTTGAATAAGTGCCAGGGATTAACACCACGTACATTCACCATTGATTTGACAACAATGATATTATACGCCCCGGGCACTGATGGGATTTGCTCAGTGTTCAGGACATGGGCTCTGAGGTGGAAAAAAGGGATTGCTAGTAACTTTTTAAGCCCCTTTGGCTGGGCCCAGGCAGACTGTTGACATTATATAAATTCTTTAGATAAAATAAATATCTGCCTTTGTATAAAGAGAGCTGATATTTAGCTTTTCCAACATGCAGCTCAAATGGAAAAGCTGTTCCAAATTCAAGCACATGCTGCAATAAAATGAACCCCCAACAATTTTAAATATGGAAGAAGGTAAAATTGTATGGTCCTAAAGGGCAGGAACCAAGACAAGGCTAATGCTCAGGCATTTGCCCTTAAAAACAGGAGGCCTTGGTTGCTGGCTTCCCATACGTATCTGGTTGGCTGCTGTGGGAAGAGGATGCTGAGCTAGACAGGCCTTTGATCTGATCCAGTTTCGGAAAACACTGAGCTGATACCAAGCATTTTCCAAAGTTCAGTCTGGCCGTGGCCTTGCACAGCACTAGGGGTCTCCCCACCCCAATTCCCTGTTTCTTGTGAAGGGTAGAAGATGGGATAACCATGTAAGCTTAACATTCAGCAATTTCTCAATTGACACTCTGCAGGCCATTGTGCACATGATAATTTTAAAGTTAACATGACATTGTAGATGGACCATGAATATGTAAGGGAAAGCAACCACAAAATCCCATAGAGATAGGGAGACATTCTCACCTGAAAATGCATATCTCCTCTTCCAGCTTGAGAGGAAGGAAGAAGGTTTGTGGGTGGTGGTAGTGGGGGCACAGCTCAGAGATGATGCAAGGATAGAGCAGCTTCACTCATTCAGTTACTTGGATGACTGAATTCCAGAGCAAGCCTCCGATTTCTGCCTATGTGGATTTTTGTCTCACACTAAGGAAGGGATGGGGAACCCGTGGCTCTCCAGATGTTGCTGGATTGCAACTTCCATCCTCACTAACCAATTCTCATGTTGGTTGCTGCTGATGGGCAATGGAGTTCGATAACATATTGAAGGCCCCAGGTTGCTTCATCTACATTTAACGGACAACCTACATGACAGCTTTCAGTTTGAAGTTTTAAAGTGAAACAATATATTATTGTTGGTATAATATATTATTGTACCAACAGTATATTGATAATGAGAATAAGTTTGCCACAAAGTAAACGAAATATCATTACAACTGCCAAATGTACATTTCAGCAATGCTTGCAAAGAACCATATAGTAGAAAAATAATTATTCTTGTGTTAAAGAATGCTCTAAGCGGCAGACAACAGACAGGCTTCCACATAAGGTCCTGTTTCAAGACCTTCCTCAGATGATAACACCTCAAAAGCGTTTCAAGGCTCTCTTTGCAGTTTTCGCAACTGGGAGGCCTTCAGGAATGTTTCTCTATCCAGTGAAGTGACTCAGTTCCAAGAGGATAGCACCACTCCAAGGGCCCAAAATTTGCGCCTCCCAGCATGAGCTGCTGGGAGCAGAGCAAGCCAGCTATTTCAAATCACTTTAAATACACAGTCTGAATTTGCTAGCATATGATTGAACCCTACCTGAAACCAGTATGTGTCTCAAAGCATGCCTCCTATTTTCTATCATTTAGTGGAAACCCTCTCTCTTTGGGGGTGAGGGGGGGGAGAGGTAAAGTATACAGTGTAAAAATGTCTGTAAAATATTTGCTTTCTTCCCTCTTGAGTCTCGGGCGAACACCAAACCAACATGCGAGTAAAAAAAAAAAAAAGGCTAGTGAATTTTCTCGTTAAAATGCTGCTCCACGGTAATGTCAACGACAATAACAGTCTTTTGGAATGGCTTGTGTAGGTGAGGGTTGGTGTTCTGTACTGCCGGGCCTTGGTGACAGCCTCCTATGTCCGCAGAATGCTGCAGGCCAGCCAGCTGCTGTTCAGAGAGATATCTGGCACTGATTCTAACCAGACTGTCACTCTCGGGTCAGCCCCTACAATTTCTGCTGACCAGATTGGCCTTCATCATGAGATCATGTCTTTCCAGAGAAATCCCACTAATGCCTTCATTCTGTGAAAGTCGTATATATAGAGGGAAGTTTTCTACACCTCCACTGTGCAGTCCAGCAAAGACTTCACTGTCACAAAGTGATTGCACTGTCTCCTGTCCACCGCCAAACTTGCAGCAGCAGAGACCATGGATATTACCATTCAGCACCCCTGGTTCAAACGGGCTCTTGGACCTTTAATTCCAAGCCGTTTGTTTGATCAGTTTTTTGGAGAAGGTCTTTTTGAATATGATCTCCTGCCTTTGCTTTCCTCGACCATCAGCCCATACTACAGGCAATCTCTCTTCCGCACTGTTCTGGAGTCAGGTGTCTCTGAGGTAAGATTCATGTTCCTGAATAACATTTGAAGCTCTCTCTTTTTTTTAAGCAAGCTTTTTGCAAACCACCAGGTGTGTTGCATGTTTTAATCAGTTTAATCCCATAATGAATGGGATAGATAGATTAGGTGCCAGAAAGAACAATGTTTGACAGAAACTGTAGTTCAGGATTTATGTGATGACAGTTTTAAGAAAAATAAGCAGAATTGGAATATCGTATTTTAACATCTCTTAACTATCTGAAGGGAGTGTGTCGCATATTTAGATGATCTCTGTGTCACAAATGAGGTGGGTTTAAAAAAAACCCACATAGCAAGGTGCTTTATTCTGAGTCAGAAATTGGTCCGTCTAGCTTAGTATTGTCTACATCAGGGATGGGGAAACCTGTGACCTAGCTATTGCTCCCATCATTTCTGACCATTGGCCATGGGATGATGGGAATTGGAGTCCAGGAATGTCTGGATAGCTAGATTCCCAATCCCTGGTCCAGACTAACCGGCAGTAGCTCTACAGGGTTTCTGCCAGCCCTACCTGGAGATGCTGGGGACTTTGTATATTGTTGCATTTCATGGAATCATAGAATTGTGGAGTTGGAGGGGATCCTGAGGATCATCTAGTCCAACCCCCTGCAATGCAGGAATTTGCAGCTGCCCCATATGGGGGCATTATCAGCACCATGCTCTAACCAACTGAGCTATCCAGTTGAGCCTGAGGCATTGTGCATGCAAAGCAGATTCCCTAACAATGAGCTGTGGCCCTTCCCCTAAAAATGAAGCAGATTCTTACTTAATCAAGTACATTTTGTTGACTTTTTAAAAATGCGGGTTTTGAGTTTTGTTTGATGCGCTGCATAGTGGTCCCTTGGGAAGAGCAGCTAAAAGGTTATTCATAAAGTGTTGCTTTTCAGGCTGCGTTCAGAACATTCCAATAGGACGTGTGACCATATTGGGTGTTTGTTTGATATTCTGCATACATTTATGGTCTGGCTCAGAAATCTAGGAAGAGCTGAGCCGATGAAAAGCAGTGGCAGCTTCTAAAAGTTAGCCATGAAACTCAAGTCTCCTGCAGTGTCTGTGCACGCCCAGGTTTTTAGAATCATACGGGCAAGTTTCGAAAACAGCCAAACGCCTCCGATTACCCTTTGGGTTGCTGGGGGCAAGAAATAATCTATCCACAAAATAGATAAATGCTGAAGCGACTCGGCAGAAACGGAATAGTACAGTGGTCATAACGGGAGTGAGGAATGGAAGCCACAAGCTGCATTGCAAACAGCATTTAGGCAATTGTATGTAGCATCCTAAAATCACACCCAAACATACAAACTTGCCAATCCAGAGTACCTGTAGTTAGAGTTAAGTCACTGGTGCCAATTGTGAGTGAACTGACTCAAGTTGCAGACTGAATTCTCACCTGCTTTTCAAAAAAAAAAAAAACCCTTTTGAAAACTGAAAAGAATAATAAAAAGACACTTGCTAATTTCATGGGTTTAAGAACATGTCTTAATGGTTTTTCCTTCACAAATTATCTGACAGGGAATCTGAGAAATATAGAGTAAATGATATGACTTAAAAGCTACTTTGTTCTTTAAATAATTGCCTAGTCTTAGTAACAACCGGTCTGAATTCTAATTCTGTTTGGGGGGGTGGGGGTTGTTTCTTGTTATTTCACTTTCAGGTAAGATCTGACCGGGACAAGTTTACAATCTTTTTGGATGTAAAACATTTCGCTCCCGAAGATTTGAGTGTGAAGGTCATTGAAGACTTTGTGGAAATTCATGGCAAACACAGTGAGAGACAGGTAAGCAGAAGGGAGAAAGAAAGTACAAATTACTCAGCGGGAGGAATGAAAAACAAATTTATTTTATTTAGCGCTGTGGTCTAAACCACTGAGCCTAGGGCTTGCCAATCAGAAAGTCAGCGGTTCGAATCCCCACGACAGAGTGAGCTCCCGTTGCTCAGTCCCTGCTCCTACCAACCTAGCAGTTGGAAAGCACACCAAAGTGCAAGTAGATAAATAGGTACCGCTCCGGTGGGAAGGTATACTGCGTTTCCATGAGCTGCTCTGGTTTCGCCAGAAGCGGCTTAGTCATGCTGGCCACATGACCCAGAAGCTGTACGCCGGCTCCCTCGGCCTATTGAGCGAGATAAGCACCGCAACCCCAGAATCGTTTGCGGCTGGACCTAATAGTCAGGGGCCCCTTTACCATTACCTTTACTGAGATTTGGTCCATGGGTCACAAAGAGTCGGACACGATTAAATGACTAAACAACAACAACAACAACTGAGATTTAGCTCCAAGGTGTATGCATCTGCTTTAGGAAAGGTCAAATGTAAGATTTGATGATACTGTTATGGTTAGGCTTTTTAAAAAATCCATTTTCTTTCATCATGTACTCCATAGCACAGTACAGAAAAAATGTAATATACGGTAATCTGAAACTCCAAGAAAATGTCTGCACTTTAATAGCTCTGAAACAGGATAGATAGCTGGGTTGGTCCATAGAAAACAAAATAAAAAATCTACAGTAGTGCAGTACCTTTATTGGGGCCAATCGAAATATAAAAAAATAATGAGCAAGTTTTCAAGTTCTTCATAACCCTTCATCTAGCTGGATGTTAAGTAAAACCTGCAAGTTGGGTGTTGAGTGGGTGTGGAGAGATAAGAATGGCTTGGCTGGACTGGAGACTTGAAGACTAAATGAAATTAGCTTGCCTTGGGTGCTAATGGGTTTCAGATCACTCAAAGACTGTTAGGACAAAGAAACTGTGTGTGTGCGTGTATGTGCGTGCATGTGTGTGCGTGCATGTGTGCGTGTGTATCACAATCCAACCATTCCAAGGTTTTCTTTGTGAGGCAAAGAACAAAGTAAAGACAAATGAGTGTTAAATTAGCAAAGCTAGAGATTAATTTTAGGTGGTACACTAAGTAAAAAAGTCAATAGAAGCCCAATTGGGTAGCATTTCCTAGTGGTCAATAGCTCTGAATCAACTGCGAAGGCTGAGCTTTTATAAGCCAGCATGAATGAGAAGTGTTAAAAGAAGACATGAGAAGGAACCAACAGCCTTGGGCTTGGAAAGTTACTACATCTGAAATGGAAAGGCTTCAAAAACTGGAAGGCAGGAATAACCCAAAGCCTACAACCACGCTCAGTCAGTGAAATCTTAGGCACCATCTGCATTATACATTTAAAGCAGAATCATGCCACTTTAAACAGTTGTGACTCCCCCCCCCAAAAAAAAATCCTGGGAGCTGTAGTTTGTTAAGGGTGCTGAGAGTTGTTGGGAGACCCCCTAGTCCCCTCCCTAAGCTATAATTTCCAGAGTTCCCTTTGAAGAGGAATTGACTGTTAAAACACTCTGTGAACTCCATTTTGTATCCGCGACTCCCCTTTAAGTTACAGCTGAGGAGGCCTCTGCAAGCCGCTCAGCCTGAGTTCTCTATCTCTGCAGTTGAAATACTGATTACTTTATCTCACAGGACAGCTGCAAGCTTGAAAAAAAGTAATGCTATCGGTTTCTTTTGTCTCTTGTCAGGATGACCATGGGTATATTTCCCGTGAATTCCACCGTCGGTACCGCTTCCCATCCAACGTGGACCAAGCGGCCATCACCTGCTCTCTCTCTGCTGATGGCATGCTGACCTTCTCGGCTCCCAAGGTCCAGTCCAACACTGACCCCAGCCACAGCGAGAGACCCATCCCTGTATCCCGTGAGGAGAAGCCAACCTCGGCTCCTTCTTCTTAGGCTGAACCTGCTGCTGCTGAAGGAGCATCCAGGCTGTCACATTTCACTTGCAGGCCTCATTCACAGAGCCATTACATAGATATCAGTGAATATCTAGAAGGGTTTCTCTCTCTTTCTCTTTTTTTGTTCTAATTTTTCTCTTGGATGGAATGAGAGGCCGGGTGAGCGGCTAGAGGACTTTGAAGCTGAAGCCTAAAACCTTGTGATGTCGGGGTGACAACGTGGAAGGCGAAAGGGTGCTGCAGCAGATCAGACATACTTGCTGAAATGGTCTAGGATGCTGTGCTAGTTTGGATAAACATCTGCCAAGCCCCAAACACAAGAGCTGGCCAGACAGCAGCATTAGCTCTCAATGCATCAATTGTTAATGCTAAGTTTGGTGCAGCGAAACCAACAGTACAGGCTTGTTCTACCCTAAGGTAATTAAGAGCAAGCGAGAGCTAAGCTGATTAGTGAGAGGGGAGAAGAAGAGGAAGAAAGAGTGGGTACTTGTAACGAATGTGCCATGCACTTTTTAAAAGGAGGGGAAACCACAAAAAGTGTTTGGAAAGGGTTGTAACTTTTTTCTAGCCAAGTTGAAAGAGGGGGGGAAAGTACACCCATTTACAACATCAACTGTCGTTTCCTCTGCTGGTGCAAGGACAAGCACATCTCTCCATGCTTCTTTGCAGACCCACTCGGGGGTCCATCACAAGTGCTGAGGCTTCAAATCCCTACTGAGCTTTCCCCCAGGCCTGCATCTTCCTTAATCTTGCTGTAATTCTAACATAGCTCCACCTCTTTTACTGATGTCTGGCGCGCAATCTGAGAACTCAGCCAGTGGCAGTCAATAAAGAAAATGTGAAACAAGCAACTTGTCTTCTTTCCCCACCGACCTGCCCACCTTCTCCTCTCTGGTTCTCCACGAAGCCTTCTCTAATCTTTTGTCCAACGTGGGGCTCGAACCCATGATCCTGAGATTAAGAGTCTCATGCTCTAGCAACTGCGCTCTCTCTCTCTCTCTCTCTCTCTCTCTCTCTCTCTCTCTCTCTCTCGTATGAGCTATTCTTTCTCCAGGGAAGTACAGTTGTACCTTGGTTTTCAAACAGCTTAGTTCACAAACAACTTGGAACTTGAATGTCGCAAACCCGGAAGTAGGTGTTCTGGTTTGCAAACTTTGCCTCGGAAGCCGAACATCCAGCATGACTTCCACAGCTTCCAGTTGGCTGCAGAATGCTCCTGCAGCCAACTGGAATCTGAACCTTGGTTTCCGAACGTTTCAGAAGTCGAACGGACTTCCAGAACACATTCTGTTCAAAAAACAAGGTACGACTGTATAGCAATGCCGATCCCTGCCCATCTATGCAACTCACTGGGTGACTTTGGGCCAGTTATCTTTCAGCCTACCTCGCAAGGTGGTTCTGAAGATTAAAGGGGCAGGGGAGAGAACTGTGTACATCTCCCTGATCTCCTTGGAGGAAGGATGCAGTATAAATGTAATAATTATACTGAATATCACATACAATTGTGTATCATACATTCTGTTGCCACAAGGTATTGGGTTGGTATCCTGCACTTGAAGAATTTACAGTCCAAACACTCAACTTTTTTGACATAGGCATTGAAGTAGGAGAGTGAATGGACTCTCTTAACTGGACAGGAAGTGGCTATCATTTGAACATGATAATCAGGGTATGCTTTGAGTATCATATATTGTTAGCAGTGGTAGGAACTGAAAAGCCCATTTCTACAAGAAGATTTTCAATCTTCAGGAACAAATGAGAAGTCAAATGAGTGAAGCTTTTTTAGGCAAGGAGGGTCCTGCTCTGGGTGAGAATTGGGATAGATGGCCTTCCCATTAACTTCCAGACCTATAAGCCTTTCTCTGTCTCTAATAACCCATGTACACCTTTTTAACGTTACGGACTGCACTGAGCTGCATTCGTCACAATAATGTGATTTGAATGCATTTTAGACACAGAATACCAGATGGTGCCAAAGTGAGCATTGTTTAAAATGGGATTTCTCATTGTAATTTTTCCTTTTGGTAAAAACAATCTAATTTCTGACTTATTTACAGTGTTGTATTCCTGTGTTTAGATCCACCCATCTGATAGCGATCGTGCAGCGGGTTGCCTAATGTAAGGCAATTGCTTTATACTCTACCTACCACAAGAGGTCAGGCTTTGCTATAGTTCTGGTAAGGGAATCCAAAAATTGTGAAATGGATTTCTAATGCCTTTGGGGAATCAGCTAAAGTAAAACTGTCCACATTTAGTAAGGAAAAAGGTGTCTGCTAATAGCAATACTTTCACAAATGGCACAAAACGGATCAAAGTTGGCTCTATACTGCTTTTGACAGTTGCATCTGTTCTTTGATGCTCCATAAAACAGGGAGAAAATCTCCAGGCGCTGACTGAATTCTTCATCAAATAATTGCAGATCAATTCAGTATTTAGAACAGAGAAAGCTACCCTTAGGAGAATATTGTGTGCTTTCTGAATGTGGCACTGCAGCTTTTAAAACCTAAATATGAGCATACTGCAAATTCACATCTTAGGCTCTAGGCAGAAAGACAATTTCATAGAATCATAGAATTGGAAGAGACCACAAGGGCCATCCAGTCCAACCCCCTGCCAAGCAGGAAATACCATCAAAGCATTCCTGACAGATGGCTGTCAAGCCTCTGCTTAAAGACCTCCAAAGAAGGAGAATCCACCACACTCCTTGGCAGCAAATTCCACTGTCGAACAGCTCTTACTGTCAGGAAGTTCTTCCTAATGTTTAGGTGGAATCTTCTTTCTTGTAGTTTAAATCCATTGCTCTGTGTCCGCTTCTCTGGAGCAGCAGAAAACAACCTTTCTCCCTCCCTCTATATGACATCCTTTTATATATTTGAACATGGCTATCATATCACCCCTTAACCTTCTCTTCTCCAGGCTAAAAATACCCAGCTCCCTAAGCCGTTCCTCATAAGGCATCGTTTCCAGGCCTTTGACCATTTTGGTTGCCCTCCTCTGGACACGTTCCAGCTTCTCAGTATCCTTCTTGAAATTTAAGTTTGTTTAAACGATACATCATAGAAAAGTTATTATTTTCACATAACATACTATAAATGTTAGCAATGTTATTCCATAAAAACTTGTCCTGCCAAGGTATTGTTGCATCCCACCCCAATCTCTGAGCAGTGTGAGATTCCAGGGGTCCCAGGCACTCACTCAGGTTTCGTGTTTCCTTTTGGGAATGAGACATAGTGGAGAATGTGGTGTCTTTTATGATATATGGTTTATTTACGCACATATACAACCTGAGCCTATGATGGAGGGGTTCACAGCATCAGTACCAAGTAGGTCCTGCTACTCCCATAGCTGCAGCCTTGGATTAAAACAGAAATCAAACATTGTGCTCTGCCTCTCTGGTTCTCCAGTCTGCAGCTTTTTCCTTACATCACAGAAAACTCTGCCCTCTCAATTCAGGCTTTGTCCTTATAATTATCTCTGAGTTGAGGGGGGGGGCCCCAACCCATTTGCTGTCTGGCACAGAGCCCCCTTTCTTTGTTCTCTTATTGGCCCATCACCCAGGTGATCACCTTCAAACCAGGAAGCTAGCTGGGCTTACATTTTAACACTTGCTGGATCCAGGGATCAGAAGGCTTGATTAGAATTTAACAGCCACAAACACATAACAATATAAAATCCTGCTGCCCATGCACTGTTTCCAAAAGAGGCCACAGCTATAGAAAAAAACGCACTGGAAATGCTCTGCAAAAAAATATTGTAAAGCTCACAATTGAAAACTACCAAGTTGCAATTTCAGCTCTACAGTGCTATCTAGTGTCACAGTGTTATAACGCTGTATTTTGACTGATGCAGCTGAGTCCTTGGACTGGCCAACCGTTCAAACAGAGGACTGTCTGATGGTCCTTCAAACCAAAGGCTGTCCTTTTGTAATGTAGGGCACACACAACAACCCTCGAGGAAGCTTTGATGCTCTCTGCCTACTCATCATGAAGGAGAATCTCTGATACATGCAGGGGCAGGGACTCAACTGTGCCGTGTAGAATTCATCCCTGACTAACCTAGACTTTTGTTTTAGTTTATTATGCCAAATCTGTTTCATGTGTGGTAATGGGAAAAATGCCACAAACATTTATGGAGCACACTATGTTTCACAGCACCAAATGCACTTTTAGTACAGCTCAGGAAGCCTTCATGGAGGCATAATGCCTTCCCTAAATGTGTTTGTTCTCTCTAAATAAGTAATAGTGTCTCGGGACTTTAACCACGGGGTGATCTCCTAAACACACTCATTTAAATTAATGAGTATACTCTGAGTATGCCTTAGATATCACCATGTAGTGAGATTCCCTCCTTTTTTCTTTCTTTTTGATAAGTGGATATATTATGTTCAAAAAAAATCATACCATTCTGAATGAAGTTAAACACTTTTGACCAATCCCAAGCTATTTTAAAACAGTACAAAAATACTATGAGGAAAAATGAAAATGTTTTTGGCATGTATTTCTTGGAGATTATGGTCCTGAATGATCAGTGCCAGCCTTTCCCAACTTGGCCCTCCCTCCCAGATGTTTTGTGCTGGCTGGGGCTGCTGGGAGTTGTAGTCCAAGACACCTGGAGGGCGCCAAGTTGGGGGAGACTGGCCTATGCTATTTAAACAGCACCATATATGGTAGCCAAGCCTGCTCCTTTTGTTCTTCCACAGAAAGCACAGCTCGATCAAGCTGTAAACTACCATACTGAGTTCTGCTGCTCTCGATGTTTCCTGCCTTTGTTCTGGAAAATGACAAGCCCGTATTGTTTTTCAGCTGAGGAAAGAGCAGCATTGCATACACCTTGAGCCAAGCTGCTAGCATTAATCACACCAATCACATTACCCCAAACTCGTGTGGATAAAGTGACACTGCCCTGCAGCGAGAGCTGCAAAAAGCGGCAGGCCCAACCAATTTGGCTAAGCCTTGCACAATGGCACAAATGTCCTTCCTTCAGCGAAAAAACGAAGGTTGGAAATAAGTCTGTCTTCCAGAGGGGGGCCCTGCTGCAGCACTTTGCTGCCGGCATGTGACACGAGCGAGGATTATTTGCAGGAGTACATTAAGAGCAGCACTTTATTACAGCAGTGCCAAGCTGCGCTCAAAGGCTCGGTTCTTTCAGCATTTGCTGTGGTGGTAATGACCGTCGCTTGCGTCTCCGAGAGGCATGCGGCGGTCAACGAGGTCTTCTGTAACGCTTCCAGGTAGTGCCCATCCTAAATTACCGCGCTTGCTAATTAAGTGGCTGGGCACTGTTATTCTGGCTATCTCCCAGGTTCCCCTCAAGACCCTAGTTATATGTTAACTTTACACTGTGTCTGGTTTGTACCAGTTCTTCCGGCAGCAACCAGCCTGAATGGCAAAGTGGTCGCTTGACGCTGTGGCCATTTTAAAACCCTGACTTATTGGGGGAAGGGCTGCGGCTCAGTGGCACAGCACCTGCGTGCTTTGCAGGCCCAGGGTCCCAAGTTCAAGCCTGACATCTCCAGGTAGGGCTGGGAGCCTTTTCTGTCTGAAATTCTGGAAGGTTTCTGTCAGTCACTGCAGACAACACTGAGCTAGACAGACCAAAACAGCCTGGCTCTCAGCATAAGGAAGCACCCTGTGTTCCTATGTTTTGTGACCATCAAACCTTAAATCAGGCATGGCCAAACTTGGCCCTCCAGCTGTTTTGGGACTACAGTTCCCATCATCCGTGACCACTGGTCCTGTTAGCTAGGGATGATGGGAGTTGTAGTCCCAAAACAGCTGAAGGGCCAAGTTTGGCCATGCCTGCCCTAAATGGACATAAAGGAGCAAAGACAGGAGTCGGCATGTACTGTTCTACTGCCTTCGAGGTCTCTTTTCACTTTTGAACTGTGTTACTTGTGTGCAAACTGTTGCAAATGTAGGACAGGGAGACCAAGGCTGTGTACACACAGCAGATTTTTAAAGCGCCCCCAAATAATTCTGGGAACTGTAGGCTGGGAGTTGTAGCATTGTGAGGGGTAAGCTGCAGTCCCTAGGATTCTTGTGGGAGGGCAGAATGTGCTTTAAATAAATAGTGTTTACGCAGCCCAATATACATTTTAAAATCAGATATACTATTATGAAGGGGGGGGAGAGACCTCCCAACTCAATAAATTAATGAATGTCAGACTCTAGCTAATATTTGGGATATTGAATGAAGGGGGGAAATATAGGCTGCAGTAGTTCTCTTGAACTGTGCCAAACGAAATTCCTGGGATTAGCCTATGCAAACTAGGCTAGCTGGGCCAGTTGAATGTAGGGCATTATAAATCAATGGCCAGGCATTTGCACATCAAAGAAGATGCTCAGGTCTGTGCAAAAACAGGCTGCCAAGAAACCATGCCTACCCTTGTGGATTGCAGGATCTAGAATCAATCTAGATTGAAAGGATAAGTTCAAATGATTCCAAATTGAGAAAAAATTTTGTTTTTTAATTCTACAAGTGGGCTACGGTGTAAACAGCCTGAATTCTTATTGAATTCTAGAGCATTTAAAGAATTGTGGATTTGGACAGTGAAATTCTATTCAATTATATGGGCTGCAAACTCCCCCACCCTTTAAATGATGGCTTGTTTGTGGCTTTGCAGGTAACTCTTCTTCAGCGCAATAGGCAAGAATGACAACAATATTTCTTCAGGTCAATTACAGTGGCTTGGGCCACATCTGAAGTTGAACTAGGCAATGACTACAGTATACTTAGCCGAGTGGTCAGTTACTTCACCACATAATGCCACATAAAAGAACCTTTAATGTTGAAACCATGGATGGGGATGAGGAGGTTGAACTGAAGCAACTTTGCAAAAACAGACATTCTGAAGTAAAGATGTGCAGCCTTCGAAAATAAAGACTCCCTTTCCCAATTGTTTTCTTCTCTCCTAATTCAGGAGCCAAGAGGGCAAAAACAAAACAAAACAACATAAAATAAAAAACCCACAATGATGTTAAAACCTCAGGTTATTCTTGCTTGTCAATGCAAGGTGATTTCAACAAAACCAAAGAGCTTCATAAGGAACTACTTGAAGTTTGCCACACCCTTTGCTCCTTGTCACACCAGCCAACCAATTAAATTCATTTCAGGGACCATTTAGAGCGAGATGGAGGATTCACTTAGAGCGTTCTGGCCATGATTCACTGTCCTCCATTTTCTCACAGAAAAGAGGGGTCCAAAGAATAATGGGCTTCTGCAGCCATTTTTAGTGAAGGGGAGATATGTAAGAGTCAACAAAAACAAAACAAAGGAGAGCAGCACCAGCTTTCAAAATCAGCAAACAAAGTGAGCAAAAAAGGTGCCAAAAACTATTTCTTGAAGAACTTCAAAATATTTGTTCTGTCTCATGTGCTTCGCATAAATGTAGTCAGCAGAGCACATTTCTCATGCAGTAGATACGAAATGACCTTTGCTTCTGATGAGGAGTTACATTTTACTTAAAATGCTAGAGGCATAACAACCCTCTGGATTGAAGTGATATGAAAATACTTGTTTTTAAAGTACCTTTTGAGGTTTATCTCACTTGGTTTGCTGGAAATGTGCAAGTCCCCATTTTGCAAGTCACTGATATATACAGGGAGCGTGGCTGGATTTGTGAATATTAGCAAGAACACTCAAAAGTTCCTCTGGGCACAAATATTGAAGGATTAATGAACTTAAATGGGCAATAATGGAATTTGCTGGTTAGTTTGGCTGCATACATAGGGTTAAATTGCATTCTCAAGAAATGTATCTGTTGCACATGCATGCGCTTCACTGTATGATCAGGCTACAACAGGTACTGTAGTTATTAAAATACAAATTTTGGGGATTCTCAAAAAGGGGGAAGGGAGGAAAAGAAGGAAGAAGGGAGCAGGAGCAGGAGCCGGAAATTGGGAGTCCAATCCGGAGGGAACCGTTGCCTCAGTCCTGGGCCTCCCCTCCCCTCCCTGCCACTGGTTCTGTGCTCAGTCCAGTCCAGCCCAGCCCAGCTCCAGCTGCCCCAACCACTGCCAGCCCCTCACTGCCTGGCAGGTGGCTCTAGCAGAGGAGGGGACAGGGTGGGGGAAAGCGTTGGGAAGGAGGAGAGACAGAGACACACACAGAGAGAGAGAGGCCAGGCAGGCAGGCCAGGCAACATGACCCATGGCTAGAGGAAACCACCAAAGCCCTTTTGACTCATGGAGCTGACTTATCTTTCCCTGTTCCATTTCATGCTTCCTCATATTGCCCTGTAAGATGTCCCTATACATCTGACTCAATCAGCACCCAAAGAGCATGATTCAAGCAGGGTTGTAATTGTAAACAAGGCTTTGGTTGTGTGTGCGTGTGTGTGTGCAAATTGTAAATACTTATAGCAAAACTCTGTTGTGCAAAACTGTGTTTAGGTTGTCCCTAAGCTCTTAGCAAATCTTGACTGGAATGCAGGTACTAAACTGACCCTGAGCTAAAAGCACTCTGAGGACTTTGCCTCATCTGCCTGGGGTTCTGACTCCCCATAACCTCTTCCGTGTTCCTATGGGGTGTGCTCCAAACATCAGGAATATGGCGACTTGGTCTACAGGGCTGCAAGCTCATGCTTTAAAATTGAAATCTGAATTCTGAAGTTGCAATGCTTTTGTAAGAACCTAAGAAGAACCCTGCTCAACATTCTGTTCTCATAGTTGCCACCCAGATGCTTATGGGAACAAGCAAGACATGAGCAGCACTCATCTTCTTATGAAGCCTAGCAACTGCTTTCCAGAAGCATGGGGCCTCTGAGACTGGCCAGAACATATAGCCACTAATAGCGTTATCCTCTATGAATCTATCTGATCCCCATTGGAAGCTGTACAACTTGGCGTCCATCACTACAGCTTGTGGCAGCATGTTCTATAGTTTAATCATGTCCTTCATTCTGATATGCAGTTTTGATCCATTTTGCCGGGTTCACAATTATATTCATTTGGGCGGGTGCACTATTTCCTACCGCAGCGACCTGCGTCAAAAAGGAAAGCAAGATCTGTCAAGACCTTGACACTGTTGTGTCGCCTAAACTCACAAAGAGTCTCTCCATGGGTTCAAGAACTGGAAAATATGGTTCAAAAACAGTTCTGGGCAGTCCAACTTTGAGCCATAAGAGCCATTATTTCAACACATTGCTGACTTTCTGAGAAGAGCATGGGAGGGTTCCAGGCAGAGCCAGCTCAAGCCATTTTACAGCCTGAGGTAAAAGGCAAGATGAAATACAAGATGGCTCCCTCCATTCAACATACAGAAGCCAACCAGACTGGCAATTGAACCTTACTCAACACTGAAGTGAGCAACAGTGTCCTCCACTGCACCTGAGGGCAACAGGGCTAGCTTAGGGGTGCAGGTCAGGCCATATGGTACATATAGCTCTGCCCTCCAAGACTTTGCCACCACTCTTTGCTCTCTCCCCTGCCCCCTCCCAGCATCTGCTGCCTGACTGGGCTGCCTCACTCTGCCTAATGGTAGAGCCAGACTAAGTTCCGGAGGGAAAAGATACCCACTTTCCTTAGAGTGGATTCTCCATTTCCAGTTAAGAGTTTCACTTTCTACCATTTTGCTAAATCCTCTGCATCCTAGGTAGTACAGGGAGAAGGAAGGACGGCATTTTTGTGTAAAATTAAAACACTGGCTTTGATCTGGAAAACATGCTTCCTCCTGGCAAAGGTTGTCTGAAGTCCTGTTTATAGAACTGTTCTGCACAGCATCTGTCAGATTTTTCAAAACTACAAAACCTGACAGGAAACGCACTTAAACACACACAAACACAGAAGACAGAAATGACTTGAAGCTAATGTGACAGCAAGGATTGGACAGGTTTTTAATTGATCTTGACAGCTCTGACATCACTGCATGCCTGAAAGTCTGTGTTACTAATGGACTGAGTGGCAAGCAAAGTAGGTCATGAACCCTGGGGCTCTCCACTTGCGATAACAGAACACGCCCTTCCATGGGTAGAAATGTATATGTGTGCGTGTTTGTGTTTAAATATGTACACATACTGCAAACAAAAATATAAATTATGGGTAGAATTCAGGCTAAGTTACTTGGATTGTTATTGAAACCAACAGGACTTAAAAGTCCTGACTTATAGTACTTGTCTCTGTTATTTCAAGGGGACCTAAGTTCAACTACCTCTGTCTGATTCCAAGCCTATATATATATATATATTGTGTGTGTGTGTGTGTGTGTGTGTGTGTTAGTTTAAGATTAGAGTTAAAGCTATCTCACATTGGCTCAAGTGCCAGAAGGCATGAAAACCTGAAGCCAAGGCTGATGCCTTAACAGCAGTGCCCCATGATCAACAATGCAGTTGTGAAGTGTCACAAATTTCACTTGCTTACAACTTACCCATACTTTTGCTGGGTCTTTCAGGTCCAAACCCAGATGATGAGGATGGAGTGCTTGGGACCAGCAAAGATGCCCCACACTGTCCTGGCCTTGTATTGCCTTATGAAGCACCTGAGCCTTACTTTATTGCTGGAGGAATTATCCAGTGGGTTGAGCTATTTCTGTTTGTTGCTTACCTTCTGGGGGGAAAAAACCACACAAACAAGTCATAAGCTGCACGACTGTGGTGTGAGAGTACAGTGGTACAGCTGCACCTGCTCTGAAGGTATCTGAATAATGATGCCCTTGGATCAATGGATCTGTGAGTGAGTGATTGGATCTCAGGCATCCAACCAAGCACAGTGTGGTCCATGCAGTGGTCCACGCCCAGTGGCGGACCTTGGCGCCTATCTCAAATTTCAGTGGTGCCCTGTGCAATGCCAAAAGCCAGCATCCCCCCACCTATCGCCTGCCGTAGGACATCCTGTAGGCGCCTGCAGTGGCACCCCAGAAGCTCTGCACCCAGTGTGACTAAACTGGTCGTGCCCCCCTAAATCCACCTTTGGCTTGCCTGGGATATTAGGTGTGGGGGCACCAGTCATAGGATGTCTATTCAGCTGCTCACTCAACAGTTGAAACAAATAGCTCACATTTCCAGCTCGGTTAAACAATCAGTCTCCCAACTGAACTCTGGGAATTGCAGCTCTGTGGGTAGAAAAGAGGTCTCCTGACAACTTTCAGCACTACAAGCTATAGTTCCCAGGATTCTCTGGGGGAAAGCTATGGCAGCTCAAAGTGGGATGATACTTCTTTAAATGTGCAAATAGGGCCCTGGACAGACCATAGGCCCATCTAATTCAATACTGCTGGCACAGACTGGGAGCAGTTTTCCAGGATTTGCAAGAAAGAGCCTTCCTAGCCGTATGCGGAGATGCTGGGAATTAAATGTGGCACCTTCTATGTGCAAAGCATGTGCTCTGCTGCTTAGGTATGGACCTTCCCCTACAGCCCTTTCTACTCTTATGTTAACTGGGTAGTGAAGAAAGCTTCCCAGGTCACTCACTTAACAACATCCTCCTTTACATGTCACTGAAGTAACAGAACTTAATTCCAGGTCCAGGACAAGGTTGTGAGCAGTTGCTACTGTTGGCCATTATTAACTAATGCACAAAAGAACATGCTTTATACTTCTTCCCAATGCCCCCAATGCCCAAATGCTAATGCCCAAATCTGCCATTTCCACTGACTCCAGTTTTCTCTTTTTTCTTCTTCCTCATCATCTCCAAAGCAGCATTAACAGGGTTGGAGTGCACAACGGAGCGGCCAGCCACCAATGTTTTATGAAACTCATAAGCTTCTCTACCTAGACTGATTACTTGAGTTGCTTATTAGTGTTGCACCTGCTATAAATGGTACTGATGGCAAATTAGATGGAAAAACATGCAAATACCTTGCTAGCTTTCTGGTAAATTAGCATGCAAATGGCATAAAGGTGAATATAGCTTTGAGGAGAAATGCACTAACATCATTTGACTAATTACTGAAGCAGGGAAATAAAAAAGAACATAGATTTTGGCGAGGGGATTCCAGTAAACATCAATCTACCGATACATCTCACTTTCATCAGTTCATCAGATAATGCAAAGCAAACAGCTTGTGATTTATTTATTTTTTAAAAAAATGCTGACGGTGATAGCCACCTGCAGCCTTTAGACTCACAAAGGTTCCAGGAAACTTCAATTAATAGTTATTTGCTTGCGGGTCCAGTCAGTTTTATTGCTTCCTGTTGATGCTGGCTGGGGTATTAATGATAAATGGTTGTGGGATCTTTGCTGAGCATCGAGGGAGGATCCTGGCCATAAGGAAGGACATTACTGGATAGCAATAAAGTGCTCTGTGGAATCTGGTTTAATTCTTCTAGCTCCTTGTGGAAATATAATGTCTCAGCAGCCCTAAAGGTCTCTTCTGTGGAAATAGCTCAGTTAACTCTCCCGCTGCTCCAGAACAGAAGCTACTCCCCTCTACAGTACACACCCTAACCCTAACCCCATCACCCTTCTGCCTAACGTTAAAATTGACCTGAGTGCTCCCTTAAAAAAACAAAGAAACAGGACTTCCTCTGAAAAAACATTTTCTAGACTACCTTTAGATTTTTGTCCACACAAACGCATACAATATTTACAAAGATCTAGAGAGCTGAAAATATTTATCAGTCACAGAACAAGCATGAATCAGTCCTAGCAAGTGTTATTTTCTTCTAGAATATTGCTGCTGCTTATAACCTTATTTTCATTTATTAATTGCTCCCTATGAAGATTTTTGAAGCAATGTTTAAATAGGCTATGACCTTGTTATGGCTCTTGTGTGTTTAGCTTGCTTCACTACTGAACTATGGCTCTTCTCTTGTACATTATGCAGAACTAAGAATTATCCTTTTAAAACTATTTTCCTTTCAATATCACCTTCAGGATATAAAATATCCTGAATATAAAAATATATAGATTTTTAGTATTGTCCCACTTACTTACCTCCCCCCCCTTAATATTTTTGATCAATATGGCAGAAGAGGCATATTTCCCATTGGTAAAGAACCATGTTGGTTTGTAGGAGATAATTCATATGTCTTGGATATAAACTATATTCAGAAGTATAATGTGGAATGGCTGCTCCTGGACTGAACCACTTCAGACTCTAGGTGGGGTAAATTGCAGCTTGAATACTCCCACTACATCAGGCATTTCCTGTCTTTGGAAGCTACCATTTCACCATTTAAATAGTGTACTATTGTTCTACCTTGCTAGGCTTTTTATTCATTTCAAAACTGAGCAGACTGAACAACTGCACTTTGAAGTAAATTCTGTGCAGTGCAACCTGCTCCTAGGTAAATGTGTACAGAAATTTGGTGGTCAGATGGTTCAAGGAGCACATTTATGATGATACTCCATTCACCACAGCAAGCAATTCACCTGAATTACATGCTGGTTAATTTGCATATTTTATCTGCTCCATCTTGCCCTAAACTATTGACACATCCCCTTCCTTCAATATTTAGATCTCCTTGACTCCGTGTCTAATACTGCACAGAGCTTTTCACCCTTTAGATCTTGCCATTTTCTCAGGGTCAATGCACTTTTCATTTCAGGCTTGATAATTGTGATTATATTCCCCACAGGAGGTAAAAGCAGAGAGATGCTTTGTCACAACAGCAACATCTACAAGAACAAAAGCCTGAAAACTGAATCTAGACAATATTACCTAAAGGGCTTTGCATAATCCGTTTTACTTTTCACTGCTTATTTTTATATCATTCTCATTTAATAAATATTTGTCTTTTGCTCAGATCTTTGGTTTTTCTCCTCTCTTCATTTGATTTCTTAATTTTAACGTTGAATTAAATACTTTTATCTTGTGACAAATGATGATGTGTATGAATCCTTAACATATATACACACAAACACATTTTTAAATTTTAGTTGGGATTTGTTTATTTATTTTTCCTCGTAGAAGTGTCCCCAGTACATTTTAAGACATGATTCAAATAAATTACAATCAAACAGAACTACTTGTAAATCATGGGGGAACTTTCACAGAGAGGGACAAAAATGTGTCCATGCTTCAGAGGAAATAGAATACATAGGTATTTAAGGGAAGCCAAAAATATGTTGACAGGCAGGCAGCGCAACACTTCATTGATAGGTGTATCAAAATCATTAGGGCACTTCTGTAATGCATGGGAACATTTACATTTGGCACTCATGCACTACAAGCAGCATGGGGAGAAATTCGATTCCATTCACATTTAATGGCAAACCTAACTAATTTGCATTTCTTGACATAATATACGAACTGAAACACAATCCTTCAAAACTCACACTGTTCTGAATTTTGCAGTGCAGTTCCCCATCCAAGTAATGTGTACCAAACAAATTCACATATTAGGTAAAGTTTGCATTAAAATGCATATATTGGTGGAAATGACATTAAAAATGTGTTATATATGGGGAAGTTGCTTCGCAAAAAACAATATGCCTATTAGGTAAAACTGCACACAAAATTGTGTCTATTAGGAGAAAGTTTCGCCAAATGCTAATGAATTGTAATTATGACTTGCAAAAGAAATTGTAAGCTGATGTGGAATTTCAGATGGGGGGACAACTGAGAAATGAAAGGAACTCTAAATTGACAGATTTGCCCATCCCTAACTATAAGACATCCTGATTACTGGAAAAGTCTGAAAAACTGAAAGGTACAAATATATGTTCCTCTAGGTGCTGGCTTTTTTTTGGGGGGGGGAGCTTTTAATTTGCCCCATCTCTGCTTTCAACTCTTTCATCCTTGCCTGCTTCCTAATGGTGCATTTGACCCTTGCCTGTGTTTTCATGTTGTTGCTTAATACAGTGTTGTGAGGCCCTTGTGTGAGAGCAGTTAAATCTGATCTGGTTTCAGAGATCAAAGCTCATTCACAGGGCCCTTGTGACAAGGTGCTGTTTTTAAACATTCTGAATTGGCAGCCCAGGTTCAAGAGTGTTCATAGCTAAGCAGTTCTTTGAGTGCTTTATCATTAACGCAAGCTGCTATTCAGTCCACCACCACTCAAAACACTTTAGGGACGAAGCTCAGACCAAGCTCTCCATATGGTGTTTAAGAGTTCCTACAGCGTGACACAATTTCCTATGCTTCTATGCAGGAAGCAGTGCACAAACTGTTCGCCTCCAACTATTATATACAGTGGTACCTCGGGTTACAGACGCTTCAGGTTACAGACTCTGCTAACCCAGGAATGGTACCTCAGGTTAAGAACTTTGCTTCAGGATGAGAACAGAAATTGGGCAGTGGCGGCACGGCGGCAGCAGGAGGCCCCATTAGCTAAAGTGGTGCTTCAGGTTAAGAACGATTTCAGGTTAAGAACGGACCTCCAGAAGTACGTAACCAGAGGTACCACTGTACTTACCTGTTTCACTGCATGTACACATAGTGCTCACATTGCTGCTGGGATACAGGACCCAATTGTGGTTTTCTGTGACAAATATGCCCAGTAAAAAAGATGTGGGAGCATTCGTTACCAACATTGAGAGCTGCACCTGATGTGCATGTCATTTTCAATGCAGAAGTGGAGGAAATTTGCCAGATTTGTTGTGCCTCAAAGCACTGAGGAAAACCAGTGGCCACCTCCAGTTTGACCTACTACATACTGGTGGCAGGGCTGGCATCTGGAGTCAGTATTCTCCAGCACCTGCCAAGGCCTATGCTGTGACAGGGGGTTCCCTGTCCACCGTTAGAGCCTTCTGTTCCTTCTCTTAGCTGCTGACGCCTTTTCACATGCAGAATGTTGTTGTGACATCACCAGGCCTTGCCTTTGAGCCTCAGGGATTGGGATGCTGACAGCTGTTAAATCACATGCTGTTGACCAGATAACCCTAGCACAGGGGTGAGGAATCCTTTCCAGGCTGAGGGCCACGTTCTCTTCTCAGCAAGCTTCTGAGGGCCACATGCCTATAATAGGAGGGAAAAGAAGAAAAAGTGGTCAGTGCACTGGATGTAAATGTTACCTTCTAACACACACACACACACACACACACACACACCTGTCCTCCATTCAAGCAAGCAAGGGTCATCATTAGAGTTCAGGAACACATTCCAGCCAGCCAAAAGCACTAGTATTGCAAAGCAGTGGCAGTGAGCGGTGTGGCCTGTAGAGAGTCCTGAGGGCCAGGCATAGAGGTTTGGAGGGCCACATTCAGCCCCCAAACACATGGTTCCCCACCCCTGTCTTAGCACGTAGTGACAGAAGTGAGGACAGCCTTGTGGATTGGGCCCTGTGTCTGGGGGAGTGGTGGTGGTGGGGCGGCAGGCACCGGTGGCGCAGAGGAGGCCCCTTGGGAGCCGCTCCTTCACTGCTGCTCCCGCTGCTCCCTCAGATGACAGCGGCTCGGCGGGCAGCAGCTGAAGGGATTCCCGCAACCGAGGCAGAGGAGGCGTCGTCATCCTGTCTTCATCCCTGTCCGCCGCCTCAGAGTCGAGGAGCAGCTCCTCATCTGCTGCAGTGCACGCTGCCGCCACAGAGTGCTTGTGGGAGCCGCCCAGCTGGACGCCGGTTCCCGCACAGATGCCGGTTCCTGCGCAGGGGCTCAATGCAGAATTCTCTTCCATGTCGCTGGGCAGGGAGGGAGGGTTGCCTTGGGGCTCCCCGCGCATGACAGGAGGCGAAAGTGGCCGATTCACGGCCCGCCCAGAAGGAGGAGCAGCAGCAGTGCTGCCGACGCACCCAGCCACACGTATGCCTGCCCGCAAAGGGGAGGCAGGCTGAGGAGGGTAGGAAGGAAAGAGGCGTGCGCCAATCAGGGCGAGGGAGATGAGGTGGCGGTGGCAGTGGTGGAGTCATAGGGCTTAGTGGCTCGTTGTGCCCCACCAACCATCTGGTGGCGTGCAGGAGGGAAAGGGGAGGCTGGCGGCAAAGCCGCGCAGCTCTCCCACTTGCTGGGGCACCCCTGAGAGGCTGGCGCCCTGGTGCAACGTGCCACTCAGCCCTATGGGAAAGACGCCTCTGACAGTAGTGACAGAAATGGCTGGGGCAACTTGCCCAAGGCCAGGTCTCTCAAAATCTGGAGCTAGTCCTGAGAGGTGGAACTGAGGAATGGCATATGGGAAGAGAACTTCAGTGCTTCTGGAATACTCTAGCTGAAACTTTGCAACATTAAACAGGGGAATATTCCATTTTCGCCAAGCAGTGACCAACTACCCAATTTGTAATACTCTTTTTATAACTGGAATGGGCAAGTTTCCCTTTTATTAACTCCCCAGACCTGCCATGTTTGCAGAGTCCAGATATATTTTCATGGCAGTTCTTGGACCTGAACAAGTTCCTTGTCCCTCTGTTAAGAGCTGGGGTACCAATATAGTACCCTCCAGACTACACTTCCCATCAGCCCCTTCCAGCATGGCCAGTGGTCAGGGAGGAGGGGAACTGTAGTCTAGAGGTCACCACATTGGCTGCCCTTGGGATATAGGATTAAACACCACGACTTAAAATGATCTCTCTTAATACGGAGGTGGCTCAATAGTGAACTGCAGAGGCTGACATAAGTACTGAAGAATGATGTATGGTCTGTTTCAGATGCCGGATTTTTCTTCCTATCAGCTTTGTCTTTTTCTGTCACTGTCTCAAGTTTCTCCTTTGGTTCACTGAAAAATAAATCTGTAAAGACAAGGCAGGGGGAGGCCACAAGGCAAAATAAACGGGGTCTATTGACTTAAAAGCCATCTCAATGAAAGTGCGTCGAATAATTTCTTAAGAAGCATCCTGGGAGGAAAACAGAAGTCAATACCATGCAGGGGGAAGTCAAATGTTGAGCAATCTCAAATGTATTTACCAATCAATAGCAAAAACCTTCAGCTCTAATATTTCACCCACTAAAATAGCTGTTACTTCTGCAAGATGCCTTATTTCTTCTTCATCGCTCTTCTTGTCTTATGAGTCATATCAGTTTATATAGCATTACACATGCACCTTGAAGGTGGTTAGGGGGGATCACATTATTCATTGTGTCACAGAGCATAAATTATATAAAAGAAATCATGTATGTTTTCTTTTAAAGGTCATTGAGTAAGAAAGCGATACCTATTGTGGAAAAGAAGTACACTTGAAAGAAAACAAAAACTTCCTTCAGCAAGCAACCCAAAAGTTCAAAAAGGAATTGAAGTATTAAGTAGCAGCGAAAGTCACAGCTGAGCAAGGTGTAAAAGTGTTGTCTTTCATTGATTCAGTGACTCAGAGCCAAAGTCAACAGCACATTAATACTAATTACTTAAAAGTGGTGGTTTCAGCTTTATATAATGCACCAAAAAACCCCTCACGACTTTCCAGTCTGTTGGTCCTTGAACCATACTGTGCTTGGGCCCCATCCAATGTTGGCTAAGGAATGCAGATTTTGCTTGCAGATCTTCATCTTTCATAGTCAACAAGGCCGTCAACAATGAAACCCAATTCTGTATGTGGGCCAGATAAATCCACAGAAGTCAGTATGTAGAAAGAAATAGGTTTTCACTAAGAACGGGGTAAAATTTTGTACAGTTTGCAGTAAACTGCTAATTTTCTCTTCCCAAAAGACTATGCAAATGAAAATGCAGCTATCCTGTGATAATCACAATTCTACATATTTTGCAGTACAGTTTCCCAGCAAAAAACCCACCTAATATGTCTATTAGAAGAAACAAAATTGCTGATAATTTTTTTTGTGTGAGGACTTTCAAAAAGAAAAATATTGTGAACTGGTGCAGAAATGTAGTGTACAGTGAAACCTCGGTTTTCAAACTTAATCCAAGTCCGGAAGACCGTTCAGCTTCCAAAAAGTTCTAAAACTGAGGATCAATGGGCTGGCTGCAAAGTCAAAAGGGGAAAAATGAAAAATCCAGCTCAGAAGCTGTTCGGTTTCTGAAAAATCGTTCAAAAACTAGACCTGTTACTTCCAGGTTTTCATCATTCAGGAGCTGAAATGTTCTAAAACAGAGGTGTTCTGGAACTGAGGTTTGACTGTACTAAACTAAAGATTAGGAGAAGGGAATGAGAAATTGGGAGAAACTGAAACTGACAGATTTTCCTATCCCTGGTGTTGATGCATGCATCAGCTCCATTATCAGTTTATAAGACTGGTGAAGGGTGACACTATCTACCTCCCAGCTGGTACCTGAGATATATGGGTGATGGAATTGGATGGAAGCCTCCTATAGTCCAATGTATTAAACCGACTGTACTTGTCTTCAGATAGGTGAAGCAGGTCCTAAACTCACTCCAGGCACATCTTCTGAGTGTATAGGGCTGTGTGTGAATTTCAGTGGTGTATCTGAACGAGGGTATTGAAAAACTCAACAGCACTGGCTTTTTCATTGTTACCTTCAATCAGCAACTATGTACACACACACACACACACACACACACACACACAATTTGAAGCCACTGAGAGATACCACAGCTCATAAATCATATCTTTCTAATAGCATTTCAGGGTGCTATTATATTTACTAGTTGTAAGAGCACTTTCAGGAACTAGAAATTAACTTTTCAAGGATTAGCATACTTCAAGTGTCATTTTGTGTCATTTTATCCTATTCATCTATGCACCTGTGGTGAATTATGGCATCTCAACTTTCAGAAAAGCCAGTTTCTTCTGGGTGCATAGAGGTGGGGAAGGTAGTGTCTGTAACAAGAGTGACATTGTGGCAGAAATTGGCTAACGAGAAAACGTGCCATTTTAAAAGCTGACCATTCCTTGTTCTAGTACTGCTTAATTTAAGTGTGCTTCTTCTGAGCTGTACTTGTTTTGATCTACCATTTCTTTTGTGCAATTTTCATGTCACATGTACTGAGTTTTCTTGTCAAAACACAGGTGCTTTCATTGTACTCTGAGTGCATGATGTTAAATGATATATCTCCCCCTCCCCTTTTGTGTCTTTATATAGTCAACACCAGTAGGCTTCATGGGTCCCGAGAAAGAGAAAAGAAGCTGACAAAACAGGATAGGAAAGAAAGAAAAAGTCTGTTTTGTGCATGGCCCCATTTCTCTGAAGGGGGGGGGGTTCAAATCAATTTATCTATTACTCTCTCACCTTCATCAGAAACCCAGTCATCTAGATCAGTGGTTCCCAAACTTTGTCCCACAGACCACTAATTGCTGAGGTTCTTGGTGGACCACTTAATGATTTTTTTTCCTGCCTGTTGTAGCAATTATAATGCTGGATGGTTTTTAATTGCATTTTAATTGCTTTCTATTGCTTATGTTTTTTTATTGCATCACAGTTTGAATTCCATGGAAATCAAAGTGCAATGAATTATAAGAAATAAAAGGAAGAATAAAAAGGCAATTAAAAGTCAATATCAATATTTCATGCAAGGTTTATACTGTCTCCCGTCTCCAACCACAAATCCAAAGACATGCTGAAAACTACCTGAATGCAGCTCATGGACCACAGTTTGGCAACCCCTGATCGAGATAATTTTTCAAAAAGTTTCAAGTAATGACCCATCTCAAAAGGTATCCCGTTGCCACAAGGACCTCATTTTCTGTAAATTCAGTCTCTGCAGGCCTGTAGAAAGCTGCTTTAGGATTTTGTGCCCAAAATCCACCCCTGTTGCCTCCCCATGCTACGCCATTGTATTGGGGAACTCCCTAGTTACACCAAGTTGAGAATCTTTAGTCTAGAATGTTCAGTCAAGTAATAAAAAATAGCCCCCTGAGAAATGAGGCTCAATAACATCATCATCATCATCATCATCATCATCATCATCATCATTATTATTAAAAAACAATTTCTCTCCCATTTATATTATCCTCAAATTAGCACAGTCAAAACAGTATTTCATATCTGAATCACTTCTCAGAAGCCACAAGTGCCATGAGTCATGGACACAGTGACTTATTTAGCACGACCGAACTTCATGGGATCCTCGAAATGAGACAACCTCTGGGGCTCTAGAGAAGCTCTGACATTTCCAGCGACCTAAATAAAGCTGAGTTCAGCAGGATCCACCTGGTGGAGGATTCTAAGAGGGCAACCAACCAGGCTGTCTGTGTGATATGAGCCCCCATTTCTTCGCAGCCTGAAGAAGAATGACTTTTTAAAAATGACAATTGTTAGAACAATAGCAGTGAGCTGGATAAACCACAGTGCTATCAGGGCCATAAAGACACTGCAGAATTTATAGCATTTGGCCTCCTCTTGGTCTGAGTAACAACAACAACAACAACAACAAGAACTTAACTAGTGTGGTTTCATTGCCTACATCATCCCTGCATCATCTCACCATCCACTCTCTAGTAGTCTTCTATGGATGATCAAAACCTTCCCTTTTAGGAAGACTTGGGTCATGAATAGCTGGGAGTGGTCTTAATTCCTCTGCAAAAGTGAAGAGTTTTTTATGGGTGGTTTGTATTTCTTCATCTTTTCACTCTGCTGTTTAACCTTTTATTCCTTTTATTATTGTGGTCATCAAACTGTTTGGGCGGGGGGAGGGAGTTAAATCCTTTAAGAAAAGTTGTTAGCCATCTTGGGCTTGTTGGGGAAAGATGAGGTGTAAGTATTTTTCTTTGCTGCCAAGGAATATATGGCTATGTGGTTCTGGTATGAATGGCCTCCGGTTGCAAGAGCAGAAGCCATTGGGTTGAAGTGCCAGTAGGTGTGTGTGTGTGTGTGTGTGTGTGTGTGAGAGAGAGAGAGAGAGAGAGAGAGAGAGAGAGAGGAGAGCTCAATCACCCCACCCCAATCCAGCCTGCCTTTGGACAGGCTTTTAACTAGAGTTAAATAATTGCCATTTCCCCCACTCTTTTTGCAAGCTGCTGAGATTTGTGCTTTCTGTCACCACAGCGGATCTCATTTAGAATTTCCAGTCACCGATGCACAAAAGGTTTCTGGCCCTCTCCCTGAGCCTTCAATACCTGTCCCCTGCTGCCTGTCACTGTGATTAGCTAGCAGTGAGTGACAGTTCTTCCTCAGTGATAGGTCTTCTGTCAGTCTCACACAGAGGCCGAATTGAATCTTTTGTTCCCTCTCCTAATGCTTCCAATTCCTTTCACCTGAGAGGCTGGGGGCAAGACGCGTCCCCGTCCCCGTCCCCCCACTTCTAGCTCAGCGGTTTGGCCATACGGCTCCCATTAATGTAAATGACGGTTGCAGCGTTTAAAATCTGTGTATATATCTCATTGAAGATTTGCCCCATGGTGTTGTCATTTTGCAAAGATTCGTTCTCCGTGCTGCAATCACTACATGGAGCGAAAATTGGAGGAAGCTTCCCCCTCCTCGCAAGCTGAATAGCAGCTCATTTACCAAATCAACATTTCAGATAAAAGGTATTTAATGATGGGGAATGAGAGAGGAAAGGGGGGGGGGCTTGATTGAACTCAAGGAGATGCAAGCACTTCCCACTCTGCTCTTATCCTTGCTGTGTTACCCAAGAAGAGCCAATGAACTGCTGATACATTCGAAAATGCCTGAATGGCAGCTGTGATGGAGTCCCTCATGTGTTCTTCCAACATGGTGGGGGGAGGGCTTCCATCTGATCTCCCTTGTGCATTCATGTCCCTCTGTGAACAGAGCCTATGCACAGATATGTACCCTCCACCTGAATTCAATAACACTACATTTTGGCAGTGTGAAAGGGGCTATTCTTGAAGAGCACTCAGCTCAATGCTGCCAGCTATGGCTTGCAGTGGTTCTCCGCGGTCTCTCCTAGCCCAGAATTTGCACTCTACTTACTACAGTTGCCACAGATTGCACCTAAATCTTTCACTATCAGCATACATGACTGAATATGGGAAGCCGTGCTCCAATACTGTATCTGACAGGAGACCCGCAGACCTTTCAAGTTGATACATGATTTATTTTCAGCCACCTGCAACTGTCTTTCCATGTGATGTACTATAAATAGCTTCTTCAGCTTGTATCGTGTCCTGTGTCTTAGGGCCCATCCATACTGTCCTCTCATTAATTCCCCGTTGTTCATATGACATGCTCTTCCATGTCACTGCCTTCCTTGACTATTGATGTAAACCTCCAAAATGTATTTTGCATAGTTAAGTCTTTACCTCTATCTTCAGTACATTTTATTTTATTGCTACGGCTAGTGGCTGATGCAAATATTCTTCTGGTTCTTCATTGCCTTCCCACACTTCCCTCTCCCTCAGTCTGGATTGTCTCATACCAGGGATACTCTGGAAAAGAGACAGCATGAGGAAATTGGCATTGAGAGAGGGGGAAGTGTCGGAAGGCAGTGATTTGGAAGAGGAAGCCATATGGACAACGGAGCATTAATGGAGGTACAGAAAGCTTACCATCTGTGTTAAACAACACAATAGGCTTTTCTGCACCGCCACTGAAAACCCACATTTTCCACATCCATTTTGGGCTTTGTAGCTGCCATTGTAGGGACACGGGTGGAGCTGTGGGCTACACCACAGAGCCTAGGGTTTGCCGATCAGAAGGTCGGTAGTTTGAATCCCCACGACAGGGTGAGCTCCCGTTGCTCAGTCCCTGCTCCTGCCAACCTAGCAGTTCGAAAGCACATCAAAGTGCAAGTAGATAAATAGGTAGCGCTCCGGCGGGAAGGTAAACGGTGTTTCCGTGCGCTGCTCTGGTTTGCCAGAAAGCGGCTTAGCCATGCTGGCCACATGACCCGAAAGCTGTACGCCAGCTCCCTCGGCCAGTAAAGCGAGATGAACGCCGCAATCCCAGAGTCGTCCGCAATTGGACCTAATGGTCAGGGGTCCCTTTACCTTTACCTAGCTGCCCTTGTAGCTGTTTGCTGTTCACACGTATTGCTCCTCAAGGATCACACATCTGTTTACTTTTGTTGTGCATTTTGTGTAACATTGCCTGTTTTGAATATCCTGCCCATTACTTTGCATAAGCAAGACATGAGCTCCCCTGAACCTCCCACAGTGTGGTTCTCCTGGTGGAAAGAAGGGAAATTAATGTGTTGTACAGGGGTGGTTTTCGTTGTTGTATTGTATTGTATTTCCATGGTTTCATCATGTTGTTTCTTTGTTACAATCAAATGGCATCCTACACCCATGATTTTAACCTTACGTGTTTGGCTGCAGCTCCATTCCAGACTTTTTCTTCTGCCTGCTTCTCTCTCTGCAATGCCTTCACTGGCCCAGAGTTGACTGCTGACAACCCTGTAGCTGAAATTCTTCAGACCAGCAGCTCAAGATCCACTGATGGCTTGAGCCCTGACACTTGTGTGGCCAGGCCAGCTGTGCACCCGTGTCTGTGTTGGTGACTATGTGAGCTCTCAGATATGTGCTGTGCAGTTTATCACAGTCTCCATAAATTTATACCCCCTTGGATTCATAAACGTTGGTGGTTGCAAGGAAAGGAAAAGGGTCCCTGCCATTTGGGCTGTGTATTCCCAAATTGCAGGAGAAAAGAAAATGGAGATATCCTTTTTCTTTTGGGCGGGGGATGGAGGAAAGGGGAGGAAAGTCTGGGAGGAAAGCAGTAGAGGAATAAAGAAGAAAGGTCACGGAACCTCACAAACAGAACCTTCCTCATCTTTTTGTTGCTTCCTTTTAAGAAAAGCCCACCTGGACCTCGGCTGGCTTTGTAGCCAACTCTTGCAGGCTGGATCGATTCTTTCATAACAGATTATTCAGGAGAGGTGACTGTAGGCAGACAGGCTAGCCGCACACAGCCACTTTTCTTCCTTTTTCTATACAGTCAGTAAATAGCTGACATTTAACAGGCTCCTCCTGGCGTCACGGGGAGAGCTCATTAAGGGGAGAATTGACGCAGGGACAATAAGAGCTATAACCTTCCACTTTTAATGAACTCCTGACTCTGCACAGCATTTGGGCTTGGAACTCCCCCTCCCCATCCTATCTCCATTGTTTCCTTCCCTTTCTTGCTTTCCTATTCTTTTTGTCATTTTGAACAAAGGAAAATCAAATGGCAAACACACACACACATACCCTAAAACCAACCAAGCAGCCGTGAGCTGTGATCGCGCAGAGCAGGAAAGCTGAAAGGCTGATAGTGTGCACAAAGAGATGGGATGAACAATTCGTTATCAGTATAACTGCTCTCCTCCTGACACGTCCTATATTTCACCACACAGTCATCAGGGTCAGGTGTTAACAAAATGCTGTGTAAGCCTTATTTTGATTAGAGTTGGTGCAGTCTTTGTGGAGACCCCCAGTTAACTGTGCATGCATCAACACCACACACTGCAAGCATATTTATACCTCTTTAGCAGTCATGGCTTCCCGCAAAGAATCCTGGGAACTGATCATCAGCACTAGCAAAGCCTTAACAGCAACCACGGACTGCAGTGTTTCCTGAACGGCTGTTTGGGATGGCAATATTGGTAGGGAGGCCACTGATCTAAAGAGTTGCGCACAGGGATTTTTCACAGTGTTGCAAAGAATGCTGGGACTGCAACCCAGAAGTAGCCATATTGTATTGTTATCCAAGGTGCTGCTCACCATACTCCTCATCATATTGCTCAACCATCCCAATTTAAGCAGGACACTCCGGAATTACAGAAGCCACTCCCAGCTTTTGATTGGATCCTAGAATGTCCCAAAAAAATTTTTTTTTTTTTTATAAGGTTTTATTATTTTCCAATAAGACAAAGAGAAAACAAAATACAACATCAAAAGATAAGAAACAATAAAAAACAAAATCAACATTGAACATAATCAACAATAAACATAATCAACATTCGAAACAATAACAGCAATAAAAACATAAAAAAAGAAAAACATATACAAACCTTAACCAATATCTATCTTTGTATATTCTTGTTTCTAGCTTCTCTATTTGGGGAGAATGTCCCAAAAAAATTTTTGGTGTGAGTCAGCTGCCTCGTGCCAGAGTGCCGGACCAAAAGGCACTGGGTTTTTTCTTCTTCTCACATTCTGGTGCAAGTCACCTGACTCCCATGAAACGTGCATTGAAAGCATGTTTCCTATACATTTAAAGCATATGCCGCCCCTGCAAAGAATCCTGGGAAGTGTAGTTTGCCAGTGCCCATAACAAATGACTGTTCCCAAGATTCTTTGGGGAAAGCTATATGCTCTAAATGTACGGTGTGGGTGGGTGAGAATAACTTACAATTAAGGCAAGGAATTAAAGAAAAAGAAAGGTCTGATTGTGATTGCAAAGCATCTGTGGGACCCACAGGGCTGCATTAGTTACAGAGTACAGGCCTGTGGCCAGTAACAAAAGGGACCCAATGTCAGGGATCATGCTGACGAGGTCTGTACTGAGGATGAATGGTGGGAGTCTCCTCCTCCCCCTGCTCCTGATCAGGATCCTGAATCTTCCCAGGAGCAGTGGGACAGTATAGATTTGGAACAGTAGTTTGCAGAGGGACATAGCTCAGAAGAGAGAAGTTGGGAAGAACTGGGTGGTAAACAGCTAGGAGAAGAAGAACTAGGAGAGAGAGAGTTAACAGATTCTCTCTCACTGGAAAGCGTACATCCTCTCAGCCCAAGGTCAAAGACAGCAGATAAGGTGGCAGCACAGAAAGCAAAGTGGTTGCGAGATCAGGTCACAAGACGTGGAACTGACGTGGGTGACTGGGGGGAAGTGGGCGGAATCCTTAATTGGGGGCACCTTCATTCCTAGGAATGGATTCTTTGTTCTCTCGCTATTATCATTAAAATTTCTAACTGGTAAGAGACTCCTTTCACTTTGTTCAGCTTATCTACTGCCAGGGGGGGGGGGCAGGGAGAAGCCGTGTCCCTGAAGCCTTACACCCAGATGGAAGAGTACCAAATTAAGAACTGACCCACAAAAGAGGAACTTGCTGTGATAAGTGAGAGGGTAGGGGAGAGAAACGTTTTCAAAATATGGAAGGTTCTGGCAAATGGTAACTGCTGTGGTCACTGAGATCTTTGGATCTGAAGTGACATTACATCCCCTTTTGTGCTTATTGAATTATGTGAAAACTTACAGAAGACCAGAATATAAAAACTAGGCATTATAAGTTATGGCTATGATTCTTTATGGAAGGTCAAGAAAAAGGTATTTGGAAACCTAATAAATTAGATCTTGTAAGAAAATTATGGAAAGAGCTAAATATTAGTAAATTACTATTACTTATTTATTCACTAACCACCTTCCAGGTCTCAAGGTGACATACAAAATACAATAAAGAATTAAAAGCACATAAAATAGCATCAGATTTTTTTTTTAAAAAAAAAACCCCAATAGATAAGTTACATTAAAGGAAAAATACAATTTTAGGGACACTATTGGTAAATGGACGCTGGTAGCTCAATATGTACCACTGTGGAAGGACGTGTGGATCCAGAATTGGCCTCCACAGTCACCTACAGACATAATGTTAAGACTGCGTTCATGGAAGACATTCTTACTTGGCTATGAGTGATCACCAAAGAAGAAAGAAGAAGAAGATGTACATTGAGAACTAAGAGTCGTAAGGTAAGGTATAGATTTTACATATTAATACACAGACTGCATTTATAAAATGAATGTTTATGTATTTACTTGTCATGAAAGGCTTAAATGAAAAATGACGACTTAACAGCTTCTTTATACATTTATATAACACCCCTCCCCACCCCCGGTTCTTCATGCTCCATATATTATACCTCATTATTTAATTATTAAATGTATAGTGTTTTATTGTAACATGTCAATGAAATAAATAAATATTTTTCCACTAAAAAACAACAACTGGTAGGGAACAGTTGGATGAAAGGAGAAGAGGAGCCTGTTTTCCAAGGCTGATATCCTACTAAGTCATACTCAGAGTAGTCCCATGCAGTGCTTTCAAGTATCCCGTTTTCACCGGGAATCTCCCTTATTTCAAGCAGTTTCCCGCTGCTATCCCTTATTTTTTATATCCCTTTAATTTCCTGTTTTTTCAAAGGAAGCAGCTCCTCTCCTTCCCCCTGCTGGCCAGGGACTGGGAAGACCTTGCCTCCTTGCAGCCTCAAAGCAAGCGGGAGCCATTTCCCATGCTTACAGGTGTCGTAGCCACGGGCAGCGTTTCCAAAATACAGTAAGCCTACTGCGTGCGTTAACACCAGTGCCGCCCACTTTTGCTTCTGGCTCCGCCCACCACTGCCATGTGACTGTCCCCGGGATAGGTGAGGCTGCTGATCCCTTACTTTCAAATCCGAAACTTGACAGCTATGGTCCCATGGCAATCAATGGACTTAAGTCTACTTTGAAAATAACTATTGTTGGGTAGCACCCTTAGCACCAAGTGGAGCCAACGGCACATCTTTAATTAATTAATTAAATTTCTGCCCTTCCTTTCTGTCTAGACCGGGAGCCACATTAGACCCAAAGCCATAATACACCTGGTTCTTTTCTAATAATAAAGCCTAATTCACCTCAGGACGCCGGTACTTCGAGAACCATATAGGACAGCATTCTCTAGTATATCAGAGGGCAGCAGGCTGACATAAATTAGGCCACAGGGCATGCATAGCACTCACCGTTCAACACTTTCACCATCTCTTCCTGCCCAATCAGTTGCAGTCCTCAGCACTAACTTCCTAGGACTGGCACTTTGCCTAATGGTAGGGTTGGCCTTAAGTTTTCTTGGGAGGTGAAAGCTGGACTTGAGATTTCAAATTAAAGTACCCGGGATTTCTTTTAGATTGGCTGTCTTCGGATACACTAGAGGAGACAGATTATTATTATTATTATTATAGGTAGGTAACCGTGTTGGTCTGCCATAGTCAAAACAAAATAAAATAAAAAATTCCTTCCAGTAGCACCTTAGAGACCAACTAAGTTTGTTCTTGGTATGAGCTTTCGTGTGCATGCACACTTCTTCAGATACATGCACACGAAAGCTCATACCAAGAACAAACTTAGTTGGTCTCTAAGTTGCTACTGGAAGGAATTTTTTATTTTATTTTGTTATTATTATTATTGAAACTTTTCAACGTACAGTACAATAAAAAACAAACTAATCTAAATAAAAATAACAAAACAGAGAGAAAGATAAGAAAAAGAAATATAAAGCCCTCTGTCAGAGTTGGATCTTAACCCTTGTCCCACACGAAAGGAGACAGACCCTCCCACTCTCACCCTTTCTTCCCCCAGCCTCCCACTCTGGAAGATCTTCCCTTTCTCTCACACAGAGTCCTTCACCAGCGAGGCATCACTTTCCTGTGCATACTCCTATGAACCCAGAACATAGGACATCAAAAAACAAAATAAAACATAGACAAGAGTAAAGTGAATAGAAGAAGAAAGAAAAAGAGGAAATACAGGATTTTTAATCCAAAAGTCTCCACAGAACAATAGGGAACAAACAATCTGCTGAATGGCTAGATTATTTGAGCTCTTCTCTTTTATGGTGTGTGTGTGTGTGTGTGTGTGTGTGTGTGTCTTAAATTGTTGTGTGCTTTAAGAATCCAGCTGCTTTATCTCAGTAAATGCTAACAAAAGGATAGTGCCTAATAACAGACTATTCTTGATGCCTTCTTATTTTGACAAAAGGCTTACAAAAAGACACAATGAATGGGCTGCAAGAAGTGTTGTGTTTTTTTTTAAACAACAACAACAACCTGCCAGTCAGATCAAGGTTTACTTTAGCCCACTGCCGCAGAAGCTAGGACTCATCTGATGAGGGTTAGTCATTTATGTTCCTCAGCAGGTGTGTCTGTAATTTTCTCATGCTAGCTACGTCAGTCAAGCCCAGCAAACGCAGTAGACCTGAATCATTTGAGCTTCATTTGCAAAGGAGTTGCATTTGTTCATTCATTTACATTACCTTCCACCTAGCACTGACAATGTGGGTGGGTGGGGAGACTAGTACATGATGCATATCCTATAATATTGTGAAATGGGATTATATTAGGGAATTCTGCAGCTGAAAATAATGACTTGAATGAAATTGACAGAGAATATACAGTGAAGGCACAACATAAATGCAATTAAAAGCCTCACTTGATTGATGTGATTTTTAATGGATGCAATTATTAAATATGTTTGACATTTGTTTGGAAAATAAAATATGTATGGGGTATTTGGGGAAGGGTAGTACCTCACTAAAGGGGCGCGGGTGGCGCTGTGGTCTAAACCACAGAGCCTAGGGCTTGCCGATCAGAAGGTTGGCGGTTTGAATCCTTGCGACGGGGTGAGCTCTCATTGTTCAGTCCCAGCTCCTGCCCACCTAGCAGTTCGAAAGCACGTCAAAGTGCAAGTTGATGAATAAATACCTCCGGCGGGAAGGTAAATGGCGTTTCCGTGCGCTGCTCTGGTTCACCAGAAGCAGCTTAGTCATGCTGGCTACATGACTCGGAAAAAACTGTCTGCAGACAAATGCCGGCTCCCTCGGCCTATAGAGCGAAATGAGCGCGCAACCCCAGAATCATCTGCAACTGGACCTAACGGTCACAGGTACCTTTACCTTTACCTAGTTCCTCACTGTTCTCCTATTGTTTGTCTACCTTTGGTCCCTACTCTGTACTCAGCTCTCACTTTTGGCTTCTAGAAGCTGTCAGCATGCAACAGCGGCCACACCCTAGGAAACAGCTTTGATTGGCCTGGCCAGATAAACCAGGTGAGCATAGCTGATGGGTCTCAAACCTCCAGTGAGTTAGGGACTTACCCTGCATTCAAAAGCAGGCTCTATCAGATTGAATGGCTGAGACCAATAGTGGGTCCAACAGTCAAGAAGGCAGTTTCTGCACATGCTGTAGAGGGCATTGAAGGGCAGGTGGGGCATGTCAACCTGGGAAGGTAGCCCATCTAGGAGAGGCAAAACTCTGATCCTAAACCTCTGTTGCCTTGCAGCTATACTCGTTCATGAGAAAGGCTTCAGGAGTAAACCCTGAGGACATCTTTGGGAGAAGAAAAGTCTAAGGAACCCTATACAAATCTGGAGTTGAGTCCCTAAGACAGTTGGGGAACCTATGGCCCTCCAGATGTACCGTATTTTTCGCTCCATAGAACGCACCGGACCATAGGGCGCACCTCATTTTTAGAGGAGGAAACAAGGGAAAAAAAATATTTTTCTGGTTTTCCTCCTCTAAAAGCCCTTTTTGTGGGTTTTTTTTTTTTTTTTTTTTTTTGAGGATCAGCTAAAAGTTTTGCAGCTTTTTTGCAAAGGGAAAAGCCCTGGCTTTTTTAAGGATCAGCTAAAAGTTTTGCAGCTTTTTTTGCAAAGGGGAAAAAGCAAAGCTCCTTTTGCAAAGGGGGAAAAGCAAAGAGGAAAAGCCCCATTTTTATGAGGTTTAACTCACATTTCTGAAAAATCTTAAGGAAAGTGAGCCATTTCTACAGTTTCCAGACAGCTAATCTAATCAGCCAGTCACATGTCCTGGGGAAACAAACAACCTTCCTCTGCAGCACATTCAACAAAGGAGGGCGGGGCTGAAAGGGAGCCGGGACTCTTATCTCTCTCCCGATCTCTTGCTGATCAGCTGCTGAGCGGGGTCCTTTCAACACTCCCTTTTCTCTTTGTAAAATAAAAAGCATGATCCTCTTTTGGCCCCTGGGCAATTCAGCTCCAGGGACCACCATTCGCTCCATAAGACGCACAGGCATTTCCCCTTACTTTTCAGGAGGAAAAAAGTGCGTCTTATGGAGCAAAAAATACGGTATTTGGACTTCATCTCTCATTAGCCCCAGCCAGCATAGCGCATGGTCAGGGATGCTGAGAGCTGCAGTTCAGCAACATCTGGAGGATCACAGGCCCCCAATTTCTGCTCTAGATGCAGGTTTGCTACCTCAGTGAGAACTAGGCCCTAAGGGCTGTTAGTACCAGGGGAAAGCACAGCCACCTTCCTTTCTCCCCCTGCCTGGCACTCATATCTTATTGATTCTCAAATGCTTTGCAGTTCATTGTTCAAAAATCACACTGGGAGGAAATTGCCTACTTACAATTCAGCTTTAGTGATTTGGTATTGATAAGTTGAAGTGGGCTTTTTTTTTTTTTAAAGTAGACAGGGCTCCTTTGGAAGTGTAAAAAGTCATTTTTGCCAACCAGCCTAAATGGCAAAATCAGCTCTTTGCATATTGCACCTGAACAAAGGACAGACTGCTATGGTTCTTACAGGCAGCGAGAAAGATGTTGTTTTACAGTCTATAGTTTATTACACAGGAAAGATTTCATATTTCATATTTCATTTCATATTTTTATTCATTACATAAAATTACAGTGAAGCACTGGATTTTCAAACTCATCTAAAAGGCGATCACTGGTTGTTAAATATTGGCTCAGATGCTATTTCATTCAGTGACTAAATGCTTTCCCCTCCGCAGTGACCACACTCAGATACTTGCAAATTCCCTATCAAGCCTGCCTGTGTGCCTGCAACCAGGGAGTACCAGATTCACTGGACCATATTCTTTTGGACTGCCCTTTGCACAGCAAACTCTGCGAACAGATGCTGAGCAAGAGGCTGGACCTGCGACCTGCAGTTCCAAGAGAAAGCCAAATGAGGTTCCTCCTAGCGGACAGGGACAAGGGCGTTACTGCCTCAGCAGCTTCCTTTTTAGTCTCCATTAAAGGGTTCTTAATGAATCATCCCTCTAGGGAATAGACAGGGTGAAGTAGAACAATCGAGTGCCTTGTGATCCTCGACAGCCTCACTCCTGTCCCTTTTAAATTTATCTCACGGATTTGAAATGTCTTTACTTGTAATGCCAATAAAGGTATTGGTATGGTATGGTATGGTATGGTATGATATGGTATGGTATATATAACCCTAGTTTCAGGTTCACTGCACAACAGCTATGGGGTTGATTGGGACTGATGTCTCCATGCCCTGCTCATGGGCTTCCCAAAGGCATCTTATTGGCCACTGTCAGAAAAGGAAGCTGGACTTGATGGACCCTTGTCTGATCCAGCTGTACTCCCCTCATGAGATGCTCTCATTTTAGGTGTACAGCTAACATTTTCACACCTAAATTGAAGCGGCTAACTAGTTCAAGAAAGGATTGCTACTGTAGACAAAGAATAAACTATACTTCCCCCCTAAAGTATGGAAATTACAGCACAATCCCTATCATTTTTCAGATACAATTTTCAGAAACCATCAAGTAAGCTGAAGTACTAGTTTCTGTCTATTTGATTGCTCTTACTGCTCTGTCATCATCTGTCTTCTGTTTATGTTGGCCCTGGGCACCCATAGTTGCGAGCGCTTCAAAACCCACTTAAAATATTGCTTTGTTATTCAGGGTTTTCATCCTCTGTCTTCTTCAACTCAGCTAACTCAGCTGATTTCTTCACCCTGTTAAGTCTTTCCCTTTGGCAAAGCACTTGGAACTGTTTAAATTTCCCCCACCATCACCAAATCAAACAAACTGCTCTTCTAAAGTGCCCTTCTGATGCAACATTTCTTGATGACATTTTTGGTTCTGAAAACCTGTACAAATGAATGCTAGGGCACAGGCCCTTATTGCTTCCAGAGCTGCTATTAAGCCTACTAGATAAAAGGAACAAGAGAATGAATCCCTTTGAAGTTAATAGACATGGCTAACTTAAGTTCATTCATTTCAACACATTCACTTAACTTAGTTTAATACCACTCCTAGATTCATTCTGGACACTCCCTGTCAAAATTAGTAAAGCTAAACCACGGTTTCCATTAAAACAAACAAATCCAGAAGGCCTTCCTAGCCTTGATACTAGATAGGCAGGCCCTCTGGCTTCATTGTGGAAACCAAGAGACTGGATACCCTGCAGGCCACATCATGCATAGCTGCTCCTGTCAGCTGAATGGTGATGTTTCTGTGGACAGCAGAATTGAACCTACATTTCCTGAAGGTACATTTTATTTTATCTCCTCTTCTTTTTCCTGCTTTCTTATTTAGAAGTTTCGATATACCACAAAGTTCCAAAAGCTAATATAGAAAAGAATATACATGCAAGCTGAGAAGGAAGGAAGGAAGGAAGGAAGGTCAGGTAAAGGACATGACAAACATCCTAATCCTTCAGTATAGAGAACATGAAAGGAGTCTAGATGGAATAACCAATTACATGTATTCTCCCAAAGACACAAAAGAAAGCTAAGAAGCTTCCAGAATGTCACCATTTTCAGGTGGGATTCAATCACATACTTTATATTTCAGGTTGCACAGTTGGAGTTGATTTAGAGGTCTTGTGCTTGCACAACAAACATGCTTCCCAAATGATTGGACTTTTTGTGATGAGGCAAGTGACAGGGAAATCCTCTAGAAAGTGGGATAACACTTGCTTTGATGAAATGTCATCTCACCTCCCTGCAAACCTATCAGAATGAATGTTCATAAAATAACCAATTGTTGTCTGATCTCCATGGGAAACAAATCAGGATGAGTACTAAATAAACAGTTCCTCAGGTCACCAAGAAAAACAGCCTTGAATGGGTCTCAATAAATGGTAAGTCCCAGATGTTGGCTAATTATGGGCTTCCTGTGAACAGCTCCTTAGAATGTCAGTTAGTCACAATTAATACTTTCGCCACCATAACCAAGAAAACAATAAGAACCCTGGAATGAACCCAAATAGCAGAGTGTAGCTATTTAATGAAACAAATAATTTCCTACGTTTGCAACTGTGATATTCCATTGTTTGCTTGCTGGCTCAGTAAAGCGCAGGAAAGAGCCTCCTTCCAGAACAAGTTTCTGGTGGACAAAGAATTATTGGTTAACACTTTTGCCCATATGACACAATGTGTGAATACTAATTTAATCAAAATGTCTGGGAGGGAAGGTCTGACCTCTGAGCAGGAAGATTAATCTTATGCATATGTATCTAGCTGTGATTACTTGGTGGTAAGAAAATGATGCTTTACTTATGCTCAGAAAACCCACGATTTTCAATCAGTTTGATGGAAAATTTAAAAACCACCACAGTTATAAAATGTATGTTTCTGGTCTGAGGGCCCTACACATCGAATCAGCCTGGAATAACTGTGTTATTATAACTCTGGAGGTCACCTGGCCACAAATCTAGCTCAAGCCCCATAGAATGTACTCTGTCCTCCAGAATAGGCATATCAAGGACTAGGACCAGGGACCAGGGTAAGTATTTGTCCCCAGAACATATTGACAATGGATCTCCAAAGGTCAGCAATATGTGGCATTTGTATAAATTAGGATATGTGGGGGGTATTTTTTTTCAGTCCAACAGCTGTATTACCTTGTAGCAAACTTTCAGTAGGGGGCACATGCCAACAGTGGGTGGTTCAGGAGCATAAAGTTGGCATAGCAATGGATGTGACTTGTACCTTCGTATAATAGTCTATATTCCAGCTGAGGTAAAGCCAAAGGTTTATTCCCACACATACACCCATTTTCCATGCAGGAAAGCAAGAATCAATACCACAGTTCAAGAACAAACTCCAACCATGCAAAGCAGGAGAGCTGGGGAATAGGGTTGGTGAGAACTGTGGCCTAGGGAGAGGGAATGTGGTCTGAGGAGCATGGCTTGGGCAAAGCCCTGAGGGCCAGGGGGAATTATATCCTGAGGGGGGTTGCATGCGAGGTTCCTTATGCCCCATTAGAGTCTTCCATCTTTTCTGAGCTGTATCCTGAGGGAAGGTGGAAGCAAGGAAGCCCAGGCCAGGGAGCTCATAACCACCAGCTCCAGAAGGGACCATCCATGAACTGCTTGAGAGAACTATTGGGGCAGTCCCAATGTTATTGGTATTTGCTCACACTGTCCTTGTTTTTTAAGTTTGCAAATAAATGATACACGATCAATTCCTCTCTTTTTTTTTACTGTACATTGTTTTGATGTTTCCTTTACATTGAAGTGAATGTAATTTATGTACTTATGTAAATAGTTAACCATATACCGGTAACTTGTGTTAAAGAGCAGACAGAGAGACAAATAATGTAGTATTTGACAGAAACTCAAATGCAGTGGAATGGAAACAGTGCCATTTCCATTCCAATCGCTGCCTTGTTTATTTCATAATCTTGAGACAACTGCAGATACTGACATCCCAGTCAGAGATTGCACCCATAGCCAGATAGGAAACCCCAAGTAGTCAAGTAGTTGGCAAGCCAGCATTCGATTTGGAATTGCCTCAGTTTAAGGCCTATGTCTGTTTGAAAAACTGAACATCTGGAAAGGTCTTCAGAAAGTTGCCCGAGTCATGAGTTTGAGAAGCAAGGAATCTGTTCATCACAGTTCCTCTCTTTATTGGGGTGTGTGTATGTGTGTGTGTGTGTGTGTGTACACAGTTAAGTCCAGTCGCAGACAACCCTGGGGTTGCGGCGCTTATCTCGCTTTACAAGCTGAGGGAGCCGGCATTTGTCCACAGACAGTTTTTCTGGGTCATGTGGCCAGCATGACTAACCGCTTCTGGTGAATCACAACACCAAAACCAGAGCAGTGCACAGAAATGCAGTTTATCTTCCCACCGGAGCGGTACCTATTTATCTACTTGCACTTTCACGTGCTTTCGAACTGCTAGGTTGGCAGGAGCTGGGACAGAGCAACAGGAGCTCACCCCGTCACGGGGATTCGAACCGCTGACCTTCTGATTGGCAAGCCCAAGCGGCTCAGTGGTTTAGACCACAGCACCATCCGCATCCCATTGGTATTAATAGGGCCTTGTTAATGGCTGTACACACTACATTCCTTTGCAATTATGGGATGGAACTTTATATAGCTTTTTAAGTGTTGGCTAAAATACACTGCTTTGCTTTGATTTCAGCCATTAATAGGACTTTTCCATCTTTAGACTTGGCAATTCGGCAAGTCCATGGAGTGTGCAGCAGTTCTTTTTACAAACAACTTAACAATGTTCCTTTTTTAGGTTGACAACCTGTATAACCATTAGTTCTACAACCTAGTGATGAAGATGGCATTTCACATTGTCTGTCAGAGAGCACCTCTTAGGATAACTTAGAACAGAAAAAGGGAGGAATGAAAAAGCGTGTGCAGATGTTAGCGGGAATGACGTCCAAAATCAGATAAGCTCTCTTGAGCTATGCTTCAAGTACAACTGGGCAACAAGGTTTGAGGGTGTGTGTGTTTTTATGGCCCTGGAGAAAAATCTGCCATTCTATTAATAGCTAGCCATTCTTCCTTGTTTCTCATGAGTCTCATCTGTTTCAAGAAGCCCAAAGCCATAAAGTGATCATCCAAATTGAATAGAACCTGAAACCATTTCGAAGCTTGTGTGTGTGTGTGTGTGTGTGTGCATTCAAGATGGCAATTGAAAATGAAGGTTTGCTTCTAAAAGGGGCATCAGTGAGATTCGTATTCACTCTGTACTGTATCTTGTTTGTCTACAGACCACCATTACCAGTACTAAGGTAAGGAATTGTTTGCCTCCCATACAACAAGACACCTGCGTTTTTGCTCAGAAGACAGTAGGGTTTCTGATTTGTTGAAACTGAAGACCCCAGAGGAGCCAGCTTATGAGGGCAGTTGGGGAGGAGGCAATGTCACGCACATGATGTCCCAACTTCCTGACGTCGGGAGGAGCCGGGGACAGAGCTGAATGTGGCAGCCGCATGGCTTCAGTGGCCAATGGCTTCTTCTCTACCTTCCCCTGGTGTTGCAGGACACTGCTTCAGCTCCTTCCTCTGTGGCAGGTTCACAACATAACAATAAAAAATGAGAAACACAAAATATAGAATCAAAATAAGAGCAAAACCAAAACAAAACAATAGCCCCCCTCACATAGCCATGTGTGTGTGTGTGTGTGTTGTGTGTGTATGTTGTTGGTGGGCACAGGTGTAACTGGCTAAACCACTAAGGATACAAGCAGCTGCCGTTGACTGCAAGCAGCCCCACACTTCACATGACAATCATGCTCGCCACATGATTGCTGCTGATGTGACTCTGCAGCAAACAGGCTAAGGGTAAACAATGGATGCGATCCTTAAACATCCACATACATGTACGGGGAAGTTTCCACCTATTTGTTATTTTTATTTCACAATATTATATATTGCTGGATTGTTTGTTTGTTTTTTTAATCCCTCAACATGGTTTACAAAAGAATTGTTGGCATCCATCTGTCTCATGACAATGGAGGGCACCTTCGAGGGTGAAGTCAAACTGTGGCATTTGCAGCACCAAAGTGACCTCTCTAGGGTGCTAACAATAACAACAATACTGAAAATTATCAGTAAAAGAAAAAACCCAGGTTAAAAGCAACTACCTGTATTTAAAACATTTAAAAGAATTAAATCAACAATAAGCTAAAACCCGGATGAAAACACATGTCAATGCTATACATGTCTGGATAACCAAAAAAATGTCCCTTCCTTCGCTCATGCACTGCCTTTTGCACTTCATTCCTGGCTTGGTTTGTTAACCAGCATGAAAACCAGAGTTCCCCAGTTAAGTCACAATGGGGAACCCTTGTTCGATCCAAACCAGAAATAAATCATGGAAGGCAGCACACAAGGAGAATAAGGAGGGTAGAAATGCATGAGCCCAATGCTTGTTTCTGAATGCAGCCACTATCTAGCACTTGTAAGTTCAGGTTAAGTGTAGAGTATTGGCATTTTGCTTCCTTTAATCCCCCACTGACCAAACCTTTAAGGTAGGACAAAGCACTAGGAAGCGATCCAGCAAGTGCTGCCTTCAGTTCCAATGCCAATTTTAAAGGAACCCTGCTGTATCCTCCAGGCTTAATCACACTCTCTGAAAAAATAATGTTCTTGTGAATAATAGATTCTGTTGCAACAAGCAGAGAAAATGTCTATTTTCTTAGATGTCAAAGAGATGGATGTGTGAGAGAGAACAGTCAGGGCTCACTTTAAACACAGGAAGCAACCATTTCTCAAAACCCACTCTGCTTTCCTTACACAAACTGAATATCGAAGCGAGGAGGGGGAATATCCCCTTTGTTGCACACACCAAACGCCAGCATTGAAACCCTCTAAGCTGCGCACGGCCCCTGTGAAGAATGAAAACAAATCCTTACAGAAAAATGTTTTCTAGATTGCTAACTTGAGTCATTTCTGAAACTCTCCAGCCCTGGCTCTCCTCCCTCCTGTCCTTGCCTTCATGACTGAACAGGGGAAATGCTTATTGGCAGAATTAGTTCAGCATGGTGTGAACGGGCCCTTCACACCCCTGTAGATACAGTTTAACACTTGACAATTGCTGTCTTGCTTCTTTGCAGCTCAGGCCAAGTGACTGAGTAAGTACAACAAAGGCATACGTGTTCTATATGAAGATTAGCAGTGCTAAGGGATTTTTTCCAGCCTGAGTTTGTGTGGGGTGGAAGAAACAAGTCATTTGGGTTGCATTGCATTGTACACGTGTTCTCTCGGAAAACCTCTTCCAAGATGCTATTCCGACACTGGCTTTTCAAACATAAGAGCTGCAGTTTAGCCCATGTTGTTGTACCACTCTGCATTTTGTCAGTCCCTGCTGCTGCAGCTGCTAATTACATCTTGCTCTTTTTCAAAGCAGTGTGATAAGAGACCTAGTGTCTTCCAGATTTCACCTTTTCTTATTTCTGATGATTATATGATGGATATGGCACAGATCTGGGAAGATGTCCAATTAGATAAACACGCTTTTCATTGTCCACTCACATTTGACAAGAGAATGCAGATGACGCCGTTGTCAAATCAACAGAGAATCCAGATGTTGTTGGCTGCAAAATCACTGTTCTGTTTCGTCTGCTCATGTTTTTTTCAGGCCTGATTGTGACAATGATTTTGTGGACAGGTCAAGCACTATTGATGCTTTAATCACTCATCTAGTTCCCATGAGGGAAGTGGAGGGCTCTAATACACGCCCCCTTCTCTCACTACAAACAGAAAGAAAAAGAGAAACAAGTGACAGGAAACCAATTATTAAAAGGCTCCTTTTCCCTAGAAAGAGAAGCTGACATCTCCTGGCTTGCACAACATGTTTAATAATAATAATAATAATAATAATACTAATAATAATAATTATATTATTATTATTATTATTATTATTATTATTATTATTATTATTATTATTATTATTATTTATACCCCACCCATCTGGCTGGGTTCCCCAGCCACTCTGGGCAGCTTCCAACAAAACATTAAAAATGTGGATTACACACTACGGTAATTTACAGAGACTGTGCAGGCTCCTGGAGAGGAGCTCTCAGCAATTTTGTTCTTCCCTGGTCCTTTTACTGTGGAGCTAAATCTAGGTTTGGCATAGCCTTTTGTCCCAACTTATGGTTAAGCTTTCTCTAATCAGGAGCTGTAGCTAAGGTTTGTTGGATTGTTGTTTCATGTGACGCAGGCAATTTTAGTGCTAATCCCCTAGCCCCACTGAACAGGAAGCAAAAAAAAGAGAAATAACTTATAAAGAACAAAGTACTACAACAGTTTCCTGACTGGGACATGCATGTGAATAAACATTGTGGCAGAGTCTTGGCACTTGGGAAGGGGATTTTTGGATAACGTAGTGCAGTACAGTATTAAGTGTTGTTTTAGAACCACCATTTCTCTTCTGTTTTCAGCTGATTGCAGAAAAACAGTGCTTCAGCAGCACTAGAAGGACATCATCATCTGACCTGTGAGGAGGAAGAAGGCGGCAAGGGAAGCAGGCACAGACAACAATAGGGTCTGCTCCAGCCCAACAGTCCCTTCTCCCACCCCACAACCACAAGGCCCCATGGACACCATCTGCCCTCTTGAGGAGAAAGAAGGGGAGTGAGGCAGGCAGGGGTAACATCAAGACCAGTTCCAGTTCACCCCCTCCTTGTCCCTGGCCAAATTTACATGTTTGTAAACCCCTCAGTAAAAAGATAGCATATAAATGCAATGAAATAATAAAATAAAATAAAATAAATAAAATAAAATATAAAATAAAATAAAATAAAATAAAATAAAATAAAAATAGCCTTAGTGTGGAATCAATTGCAGAAGTTTATTGCCCATGTATAACCATGTTTTGCATATGGAATATAGTACTACAGGGAATAGCTTAAGTTTCAGCTTCGGAAAATGATGTCATGAAGTCTTCCCACTGCTACCTATCCCCTTTCCGTTTTCATATGTACATTTTTGGTCAGGAGTTGTTAGCAAAGAAGAGGAAAACTAGCACAGAAAGGAGAACTATGTAAAAAAAAACAACCACCCTGTTTTTTCAAAAAATAGTTTTTCTTAAAGAAAAAGAAAGACTTAAGAAGCAAGCCCCAAGGGTACCCCCACCCCACCACTCATAATTCCAAGGGGATACTTGAAAAGCCTAATATTTTTGGGGGGGGCATGTGTGTGTGTACCCATTTGAATCTACCCTTTGAGGTTTTCTAAGGCACCTCTCATGTATGAGTCTTGAGTCTCTCTCAAGAATTTAATTTCACCTCTCTTTCCTGTGTGCGCTATTCTCCTCTCCTCCTCTCTCTCTCTCTCTCTCTCACACACACACACACACACACACACACAAATACACTTCAGGTCACTGGCTTTCTTCTGGTAAATTTTGTGTGTTTCACCATATTCTTATATTTGCTACACACACACACACACACACACACACACACACACCATAGACACTAACATGAAAAAAATAATGATTATGTTTCAGCCTTGTAGATATATGCAGGGAAATAAAACCCATCTATCCTTGAGTTTATTTCCTTCCTCCCTTTTTTTGTTCAATGCCAAAGGGGAAATTCATATACCACAAAAAGCCCCCTAATTTCATTCAGGATGAAGTGGAAAACATTGTGACACGTGACAGCTGGATGGCAATCAGGCGGTGGCCCCCACAGTGAAAAGAAAAGTGGTCTGGAATTATTAGAGGAGGAAGGAGCCTAAGAGAGCTTGCTCTTCTCAGTCCAGCTTTTGTGCCAAATGGCAGCCAGCCTACCTGAATCTGTGCTTTATCTCAAAACCAGTTTGTGAAATGATGGCATGGGGACCTACTGTTCATAGGCATAAAATTAAAAATTCCTTTGGACTTGCACAAGCTGCTTAAAATGAATAGCTTTGGGATTCTGGCCATTACTTCTGAAAACACAGTATATTATTTTATGTTCAAGCTGAGGAATTGTGTTGCTTCCCCCATCATTTTCACTATTTCATTAATGTTTCAATGGAAGGATTTTGGTGCAGGCGTATCCTTTCTCTTCATGCCTCTCTTTGACAAGCAAACACCTTTGCCCCTTTCTGGTTAGATCCTACCAGATCTATCTCATCTGCCTGGGCAATCCCTGCAAAGTCACTGTTGGGAAACAGATGAGGAGCCATACAGGATTGTGTGGTTTTAAACTTCGTATGTTTTAAATTCTGGCTGTAAATTTTTTAAGTGATAATTTTATATTTTCTGTAAACCGCTTTGAGGTTTCTTCAAACAATCCAGTGGTATCTAATTTTTTTGGAAATAATAACTAAATACAATGTCATTGAAAAGATCTTTAGGGAGGTGTTTTAGGGACAGGAAGTAGAGTGGCATTGGGGAGGAAGCGTGAGGAAGTTCAACCCATGCAACTGTAGAGCCAAGCCATTTTCTCCAGACAGTCAATTTCATGTGTGAATTAAGCCTGTCAGATAATTTAAGTTGCCAAGGTACAAGCAAAGTAGTGCTGCACTTAGTGGCACATTGCTTTAAATGCTACAGTTTCAGGCAGTGCTTTTTTTTCTGGGGGGACGCAGAGGTACACATACCCCTAAACATTTTGTGAATCTAAGTTTGGCCTCATTGAGGAGCAGTATTCCAATATGAGTAGGAAAATAAGAGTACCCCTAAACTTTTTTTTTAATAGAGAAAAAAAGCACTGGTTCCAGGTGTGCAATTCAACAGGGCATGAAAATACAGTAACTGCAGTTTCAAATGGTCTCAGTGGAACAGGCACCATTTTAGTGAGAATGAAAAAGAAAGCTGGTCCAAGGTAGATAGCAAACAAATAAGCAAGCAAGCAAGCAAGCACACAAACAACAAACAACAAACAAGATTACGTATTTGATAAATCGGGTTCTACCCTGAGTAAGAGCACGTGTTGCGGTCGGGGCCTGGCAAGACACTAAATTGACCTGTAGGGAGTGGCTGGACGCTGGCCTTAGTCAGGATTGGTCAGGCAGAGTTACTGGGCAAAGTGAGATGTAGCAATTTGTGATGGACAGGTCAGCGTCCTTTATAATCCTCTGCACGCAGGGTGATCCCTCTCTTGGCTTCGAGCTTCGGATCAGATCACCAGGCTGTGAACACGGTTGTATTAACCTTATTTATCCCTTATTTATCCCTTGAACCTTTGGCCTTGTACCTTTTGTTCTTAATTTACCTCGGTTAACTTTAAGACCCACCACCCTCGTTTTAAGAATTCCCTTGTGATAATGCCCCATTTTTGCAGGCCCATGCCGCTTCCTCACGAGGAGGCCCCCTGATTGCCTTTCCACGCACACATCTCCCGCCATTTGGGTGGCCTGTCGGGGTCCTTTTGTACAGTAGTTGGATAAATTACATTTATTTCTGGCATAGGGCATCTTTATTGCCAGCTATTCTGTGTCCACGCAGCCTAAGAGGGTGGCAATCATTCTGTAGCCCCAGGGCTTTGGTGTGTATTTCTCAAATATTTGATAATAATAAGCAGATACCAGTAATAATAATAACAGCAGGGGGTTGCTTTTTCCTGTTTGATTTCCCACCCCACCCCTGGCGGGGCTTTGCCACACCAGAGGCCTGTTTGGGCTCTTCCCCCTGCTCTTGGGAAGATTCTCCCTGTGCCCATGAGCTCTGCCCATGCATAATCCCCTGGCTTGCTTTTCCTAATAGTGAGAGCCCCATTAGGGGCTTTCCTCACACAAAAGGTTTTCCCCCATTTCTCCCTTTTATAATAGTGGGGTTAGTCAGGGCCGTTCCTAGATTGAGGAATCACTTTCATTAGTATTCCTGCAGGCTGCCTTTAATTTGGGGGTGTGCACTGTTGGCTGTTTTTTAATCTAGCCATGGGCAGGAGCACTATTGTGAGGTTCTTTTAATTCTGCAGCTGTTGCTATTGTGAGCGTGCTTTCCTAGCTGTTGATGTGAGCACTGTTTGGGCTGCTTCTTTTTTTTTTTTCATTTTGTGTGGGCCTCATCATGACAAAGATCCCTAAGAGCAGAATCATTGAGGCCTATACGGCCTGCTCAAACCATTGAAGCCTAAGCCTCCTACTGTTAACAGAAAATGGCTGAGTCTGTGACATGTGACTCTTTCTCCTATACAATTGTATCAGTCTCCTTGCAGGCTTAGCAGCTCTGTGTGGGGTGACTGCCTGAATGTCTGTACTGTTATTGCTGATGCATCTCTGAGGCAGACAGGGTGAGCCGGTTGCTCCTGGGTCTCTAATACTGGGGCACTCTGTGTATGCTCTTTAGCTTTGCTGTTTCCTGAATAAGCCTATTTTTCTTCAAGTATATTCTGCCCTGTTAGTCTCTCCCAGGTACCTTGCTGCAGGATCCTGCGCCTGAGTCCTCTGCTGAGGTCAGCCTGCCAGTGCCATTACAAGTATCTTCGGGCGGATGTGCCGCCACAAAGACATTCCAGAAAAGCCGGCAATATAGGAGACGGGGAGTCTCTCCTTTTGTCAACGACCTCTTCCAGGTACCTCGGCCCAAGGGGCGATTCGCCATGATGGAAGCACCTCTTGGCGGGGCAGCAACATAGGTGCTGGCATGCTTGCAATGCTAAGCAGGCCCTTACGCGGTTTAAATTGGTTGGGATTCACCTGTTGCGATCCATGGAAGTTGGCCAATATGACCCTTAGGGCCACACTCACTTTGTCAGTTACTTGATTCCACGACACCTCTCGCTATTGGGTGCACAACTTTTCGCTACTTGCTGCCAGACAGTCGCACCCCCTGTTGGGGGGGAAGGGGCTCAGCAGCAGCTCATCAGGTCCACTGCCAAGTGGGAATGGGTTCGACAAGCAATAAAACCTTACCATTTGCACTTACTCCTGTAAGTTTATCTCTATCAAAATCTGGCAATAGGTTTTTACGGTTTAATTAGCTTCTTCGTACTTGTGGGAAGGGTCTCCCCACTATTTCTAGGATTCCTAGGGCTTTCAGCCTTGGGTCAGTAACACAGCAATTTAAATTTGGTAGCAAGCTACCTGCAGTAGCCTGGGGGAGGGGCGAGCTAGGACACTGCACTGAGTTGCACGGCGGGTCCCATTCCGATTCTCCTTGTGTACCTGACTTGCATTCACCCACATTGGGGTTTCGTCCTTAAGCAAGTCTCATGTGATTTCTGTCTGATCCATATCCTGGCATCTACATGCTCCCAGTGAACGACGCTATCCCGTCGGTACCTTATTCCAGTGTTTTTCAACCTTTTTTGGGCAAAGGCACACTTGTTTCATGAGGAAAAAATAATAATAATAATAATAATCACGCGGCACACCACCATTAGAAAATGTTTAAAAAAAAAAAAAACTGTGCCTATATTGACTATAATATAAAGTAATTCTCTTGAATAGGAATCAAATAAACAATTTTTCCCACGGCACACTAGGCAACATCTCGCGGCACACTAGTGTGCCGCGGAACTGTGGTTGAAAAACACTGCCTTATTCCATATAATACGTGTCTTGGATCAGGCAGTTAAGTTTATCAAAGCTTACCAACAACCAATTAAGCAAACGGGCAAAATGGCCCTTGTGGTCAAAATCCGCCTTAAGGTTATTGCCAGTTCGCCCGCAACTTTTAAGGAATATTAATGTTGTTAATTAATAATAATAATCATTATTGTTTATACTCTGCCCATCTGGCTGAGTCTCCCGGCCATTGTGGGCGCTTCCGTCAGCACTTTAAGATCCAATAACCCTTTCATCACAGAAGTAGTTGGGCTCTCTTGCGGAAGGAGCCTATCTTATTGATAAGGAGTCGCCTTGGACCGCAAATAGCCTGTGCAGCATTCGAGACCTTTAGTACCTTCTTTGATTGGTCTTGGAGAGGGAGTCTGGTTAACCTTGTGCACCCGGGTAACCTGTTAATATGATTATTATTCTTGCGGGATCATGGGACAACACGGCTTAGTTATTGGGCACCTTTATTCCTTCATTGAGGAGCCGTGTTCCTGTTGACGGGTCATCTAATTACTTTTGCAGGCAAAGCAGTTGCATAGGTGTTTCCCCGTCTCGCTTCCAAGTAAGCCGCAGACGGAGCTTAGTCGGAGGTTACAACCTCCAGGCGACTGCATGAGTGTTCAACATGGCAGGATTCATGAACCTGCACATTGTCTCAGGCGCATTCTGACACTACCGGAATTGCTTAGGGTTTTAATTCAGGGGCGGTAGCTGTTCAATGCCATGGCCCCGAGTAGTAGCTAGGCTTGGTATGGCGACCAGGCAGTGGGGACCCTTGGCAAATGGCCCTCACATTCCAGTAGAGTTTTGCCCACCTTTTTACACATTGTCAGCTGCACTGCTTAAGGTTTAAATGGTGTTTGCTGTTCATGTTCTCACGGGTTCATCTGAGGTGTCGATGTTGCCCTCTCCCATATTTCAGATGGGGACCTTCAGGTCCCGGGCTCTGGTTGCCTAGTTGGAGCCAGAATTTTCTGGAACTCTTGAGGGAATTTAGCGGCAACTATTTATTATGAGAAGTAGCTCCCATTCCCTCTGCCACTTTGGGCTTTGAGCAGGTCCAGAGTGACTTCTTAACCTTTTGCTGGCAGTTTTGCCTAGTTGGAGGGACTTGCAGCTATCCTCCGAGCGGGCGTTGCAGTCCTTGGATCGCCTGCTCCGGTTCGGACAGGCCCTAATATCATCCAGACTCAGTCCACTGCAATTCCCATTATAGTTCCAGGCCCTATCGTCTGGTGCGTTGAGGGTAGGTGAAGTTGTCTCGGAAGCCACACCAGCTGGTCATAGGGGTTTGGCACTGCTTGACGTATCTCTTTCGCCAACCGAGGTAGTCATTTCCATCAGATATTCTATGACTGACCAGCTGCATAGGGGGGACCCTCGTTCGCTTGCCTGCAATGGGGGCACCCAGGCCCCTGCCCAGTCTGTGATACGTGTAAGTACCTGGCATTTCGGCCGTTGGGGGATGGCCCATTCTTGGTGCATGCCAATTCCCTTCCTCTCACCAGACATCAGTTCGCTGGGGTCATGCGCAAGGCCGTTGCTGCCTGCGGCGTCCCGGCCAACAATCACACCCCTCATTCGTTTTGAATTGGTGCAATGACCACGGCAGCTCATTGGGGTTTGTCGGCAGACAGAATTAAAGAAATCGGAAGGTGGAGGTCCGCAGCCTTTAAGGGGTATGCGAGACCTCGGCCCTGATGTTGAATTGATACTGCTTGTATTCTGTTTCCAGGTCCCGTTCCCATCCGTGTCTGGATTGTTGGATGCAGCATCGTGCACTGGGCCAGCACCAGGGCATGGGAGTCGGGGCTTTTTCATCATCTTGGACTCTCTCCCCAGGTCCGGGTAACTTGGTTGGGCAAGCGGGGTATGCTATGGAATGAGCTTATTCCCCTGGTTGAGAATAGGGTGTTTTGGTTGGGTCCCCCCGATGTTCTGCTCTTGCAATTGGGAGGGAATGATTTGCCCAGGATGGATTGCCGCACCTTGCGCTGGCTCATCCACAACAACTTGTGGACCCTGGGGGCTTGCCTGCCCGACACTATTTTGGTGTGGTCGCACCTTTTGCAACGTTTTTTCTGGCGGGGAGCTCGATCCCCGGCAGCGGTTGAGAGGGCACGCAAGCGGGTCAATGGTTTAGTGGTCCAAATGGTCCGTGCCCTGGGAAGTTGGGACATTCTGCACCCTGGTATCACCATTCAGTCTGCCTCCCTGTTTCGGAGGGATGGCGTCCACCTTTCCCCTGAGGGGAACGATTTGTGGTTGGCGGCAATAGTTGAGGGCCTTAAGGTTGGGCTTGGTTTGTGAGTGGTTTTGGCGGGAGCCGGTGGCTCTGTGGCGGTTAGGCATTGGTTATGTTTTGGATTGCTCGGATGGTGAGGCCCCACCTCCACAATCATGTTTATGTTGGTACAGGGAATTCCGTTAAAGGAATCCGGCGGCTCTTTTGCTTTGTCCGAACCCCAGGTCTGGGGCTAGGGCCATAGGCAGAGCCCCCGGGACCGCTGGTGAGGGGGAGGTTTCGTCCCCAGCCTCCTTAACTCTCCCCAGCTGCATTCTCCCGACGCTGACTGAAGTCAGCAGCTGTCCCGTTTGGACAGATAGTCTGAACCAATGCCTACGCAACCACTCACCAAATTTGTATTTTAATAAAGTTGTGGCCCTAAATTATTTGCCAAAAACCCAAACAAAAATTATGTCTCTGTGTTTAATTCTTGGGGGGTGGCTTGAGGACCTCGACGCGCAAATCGGGTTCTACCCTGAGTAAGAGCACGTGTTGCGGTCGGGGCCTGGCAAGACACTAAATTGACCTGTAGGGAGTGGCTGGACGCTGGCCTTAGTCAGGATTGGTCAGGCAGAGTTACTGGGCAAAGTGAGATGTAGCAATTTGTGATGGACAGGTCAACGTCCTTTATAATCCTCTGCACGCAGGGTGATCCCTCTCTTGGCTTCGAGCTTCGGATCACCCAGCCCCCCCATTGTTTTCTTAGGCCTCTGCTTTGACCTTGCAACTGCCTGTCATGGGGTCGTCTGCTTTGTAGCAGGGGCCCAGTAGGAATTTTCCATCTGGCTGATTAGTGGTTGCCTTATGGTTTTTGCCTACTGCAGTAGCAACTTGTCACAACTTGTAAGGTTGGCGGTTAGGCATTGGTTATGTTTTGGATTGCTCGGATGGTGAGGCCCCACCTCCACAATCATGTTTATGTTGGTACAGGGAATTCCGTTAAAGGAATCCGGCGGCTCTTTGCTTTGTCCGAACCCAGGTCTGGGGCTAGGGCCAGAGGCAGAGCCCCCGGGACCCGCTGGTGAGGGGGGAGGTTTCGTCCCCAGCCTCCTTAACTCTCCCCAGCTGCATTCTCCCGACGCTGACTGAAGTCAGCAGCTGTCCGTTTGGACAGATAGTCCTGAACCAATGCCTACGCAACCACTCACCAAATTTGTATTTTAAAATAAAGTTGTGGCCCTAAATTATTTGCCAAAAACCCAAACAAAAATTATGTCTCTGTGTTTAATTCTTGGGGGGTGGCTTGAGGACCTCGACGCGCAGTGATCTGGGATAGACACTTCTAAACTTTCCCCCCTTTCCCTCCATAATATTCGAGTCTTAACTCCCAGGATGTTCTATCTTATGAACATATAGCAGCACCAAGATAAGAAGGAAAAAATTGGCTCCCTAAACCTATGAGAAAATAAGCAATACACTAGATAACATCTGAAGTTAATAAAATGTATTGAAATAGAATGAATCCCATTAAACTTTCCATGTCTATAAAGAAGAGAGTAGTCTTTGTTTGAACTCCTGGGCTGTTTTATTCAGTTTTAATTATTCTTGTCCTTGTATCTCACTTCCCTATCTCCTTATTCCAAACTGACACAGACTGCTCAAAAAGTGTGATCAAAACACCATGACTATGCAAATCAGTATTTGCCTTACATTTCAGTAGCTGCAATCAGAAACAGGTGAAACTTTGATATGCAGAACACACAGATAATGCACACTGAAAGAAAATGCATTATTCCTTAACTCTTATTTTAGCCTAACCAATCTCAAATAAAACTCGGTGCAATGTAAATACGAATGATGCCAAGGTTGCAGTGCAGTTTTGCATCTGATTTTCTGCTCCTTCTAGTACTGCCCCTATAGAAGCTCATTGTTTGTTTGTTTAAAAGCACTTCTAACCGCTTAATATTTAAAATCTCCAAGCGGTGTACAAACAACAACAGTAAACAGCATAATAAACACAGAGATAAAGACTAAAATCTAGTAATAACAGGTACAATCTTATGGGTCGGGAAAGCCTGGGCAAAAATGTATGTCTTTATTTTTTAATATAATTTTAATTAATTTTACAAATAGTACAAATAAACAAACCATGACAATCTGTTATTTTTTGTACATGGCAGAGAAAGCATTATCTTAAATATGCTTAATTACTTATCTACAACTTGGTAAAAAAAGAAGATATGTCTTTACAACTGATGGATGATGCTTCAGGTATGGTAGAGTGCAGGGACATGGCAGAAAATGCCCATTTCGAGCCACCGTCTTCTGATATTCTGCAGGGTGTGGTGCCCTGTGCAGAATATATCTAGATGATAGAATGATATTACAGGTGTGTACAGGGCAGGACTGGCACAACCATTAGTTAGAGGGAGGCAACTGCCTCAGGCAGCCATTGCTGAGGGGCAACAACAGTACCGACCCCTTCTTGGCTGTTCCACTTCATTGGAGGGCAGATGTGGATGTTCCAGGTGGCCTGCCAAACACCCTCTAAATAGCGCAGCGGCCCTGGGGGATGCTGCTATGCTGTTGCCAGTGTTGACGTTTGAGCCAGCTCTCAGCCCAGTCACCTTCTGAACATGGAAGGCAGGTACCATCTTGTCCTTTGCCTCAGGCAGCAAAATGTCTTGGACCAGCTCTGGTACAGGGCAGGCAGTCCTTCAGGTAACCTGATCCCAATTGTTCAGGTAGCTATTGGCAGGCAGTGTAGTTCCTTTAGCACAGGTGAAAGAGGAGGGTGCTTAGGTGCTCGGCTCAACAACCTAGCCATAGGTTAGGCATTCTACACATATTAGGTTGGATCCAGAGATGATTGAGCAAAACTAAACTCATGCATTAGGCTTTTTCTATCTCACCCCCCTCCCATTACAGCCCCGCTACATCATTTGGGAGAAGAAAAGACTAAGGACTAAACCCTACACAAATCCGGAGAGGGATCCCTAAGATGGTTGAATGAAGCCTTGTATATCTCCTTCTGGCAACTCCTGCAGCCAAAGTTACTGCCTATTGTATTACTCCGCTTTCCTTTGGACCCGTCAGTGAGGCCAAGAAGAGGGTCTGGTCATCTGGACATCCCAGGAGCTCCACACACACTGCCCCAGGGTGGTCACTTTGGTGCTGCTAACACAGTGCTTTGGCTTCACCCCCGGAGACCCACTCCATTGTCACTCGAGACAGATAGATGCCAACAACAACGTCATTCTGGGGGGTAAATGGGCCCTCTGGAATTGCATGGGTCACTGGGGGCTGCAGTTGGAACTGGGTGCTGGACCCAGGACATAGACTCATCCAATCTTATTCCTTGTTCTCCTGCATGTCCCCAAAGTTGGATGAGTACATTATTTTTCCATACACAGTCACAAAGGATTTTAAGATAGAAATTGCATTAATGTTCTTGAAGCATTTAGAAGAATGTAAGCAGCGCAACAACCAGAGGAGCAGGATGATCATGAGCTGCTTTTCAGCCCTTGCAGCTGAGGAACTTGGGCCCAGGAAAAGGTGAGCTGTGCATGACTGAGCAGGGCTTTGAAACCAGATCATGTAGCTTAAATCCAACATACCCTGTGATGGACTGCATAAGCTCTCATTTCATTAATGGGAGCACTTACAGCAGGACAAAGGCTGTGCTTGTTTTCATTTCATGAAGTCAGGCAAGATGACAGGCTCATGTTGTATAGGCTCGAACCTATGCTAATACTAAAACCAGATTTATGAAGGGGGTGGCATTTCTCCAGTTTCTTGAAATCTGGAGTCTGCTGCAGGAATTAAGAGCTTTGCATGCATTAAAATACTAGTATGAACTTGCCACAAAATGAACATGTCAAAGTTGATAGTGTTGGACTCCATTGGAAAAATAAGAAGAAGAATTAGAATTAGAAGGACAGGGTTTTTTGTTTTTGTTTTGTTTTAAAGCAAAGAACAGCTGAATGCTTTCTTGCTATAAACAAGTTTGCCTACAGCTTTGGTAGTGGTCAAAATTCCATAGCTATGCTTTGGTCTCTACAAAAAGAGTTAGCATGTGTAACTAATCGCTGTCCAAACTCATTAGAGACCCTATGAAGTGACTGTTTGGTGAAAGAAGTGCAACTTTTGAATGAAGACACAATCTGAGCAGTAGCCACCTAGTGGAAGAATCACTGCTATGGCATGCAATCCAGCCCTATCAGGAGTACTCTGCTGAAAGTTTCCTCCCTTTTTTGCACTCTTTTTTGCCTCAACCATTCTGCAGCAATTCGTGTGAAATACAGTGATGCTGCCTGCCACAAAGCGTTTGCAATAACATTGAGCAAAGTAGTTCAGTAGAAGCAAAGTAGCAATTTAACAATTTCCTGGAAATATGTTTTAAAAATTAAAAATTTCAAAGTAAGAACCGTGCATGTATTCCCGTTCTTTCCGCTGGAAGAAGTGCAAGGAGATTTAAGGGAGGTAATGGGTAGCTCATGCAAAGTCCATAGGCGGGATATTGAAAATGGGCAACATGACACAAGATGTACAATACAAATAATAAGAATGTGTGGTCGCGGTAGAATGATATGCAAGAACAGCAAACACACTGGATAGGTATGGAAGTGTGGAGGGTGGAAATGTGGATTTTCTGGTGTGGCGCTGAGGATGGCCTCTGTATTGAAAAATGATCAAATTTTATGCCCATGGTTATCACACTGCTGTGATTTGAGGATTTCTCTTCCCATCCCATCCACCCCTTTAATGAATCAATACTTAACTCTTCTGGTAAGTGTGCAGCAAGCTAGTAGCATAACCTGCAAACAGAAGCTGGGCAAACTACTTGCAGAGAGAAGGTGACATGAAACGCACGGCTCAAATAGAATTGCCTCTTTCTGCAAAAATCCTGACCTGGTGGCTTCCAGGTTTCAAGCCTGAGCCACACTCTCACACACATTCCAGATTGGTTGACCAATTAACTTGCAGATTAATAGGACAGCCAGGCTGCAAAGTAAGTCACCTCCTGGATTGCATAGTGAACTCTGTGCCACAGCTGGGGTGGAGAGAGAGAACTTGATATTTACTAGAAAACTTTGTTCTCTTTCACTTATTAAGTTGAAGTAAACAGATGGTTGGCATTATACACTCCCAATGTGTGTGAGTGGCGGGGCAAGTCACCCGGTCAAAAGTGGTTCCCAGGTTTTCGTGGGTGGAGCCTCATGAGACGAATGAGAACAACCCTCCACAATTTATGAAACTGGCCCTTGGGTTGCCCGAGGGTTACATAAGCTTACCATAAATGACTAAAACGCCTGAAAGAGAAGTGTGGTTGGGGTGTGGTTTCCTGCAGGGATTTCACAAGCCGAGCATGTAATTGAAGATGCAGTTAATAACCGTTGCAGTGGAAGGCAATTCTGTGTACCAGTTACCCTGGATGTAACAAAGGCCAGGGTATGGAAGATTTGTTTAATAAAGCTTGGAAGGAAAGTGGGATTTTGAGGAAGCACATCTGCCCTCAAAATGTGCAGGGTTATTTTGCCTGGCAGCCATATAAGGGAGACTTCATGTCCCTCTAATCAAACTTGGCCTAAGAAGGTGGCCTGGGATGCCTCCACTATCTCAACACAGGATATATGCTACTGTCCCTCCTCTCCCTGCCTCCTGAACATGGTGTGTGTGTGGTGTGTGTGTGGTGTGTGTGTGTGTGTGTGTGTGTGTGTGTAGAGCATTGAAAATATATTCCCCCGAATTTAGGCAGGAAAGAGGGGATATTATCAATCCCAACCTCGGTAGTGTCTCTGGTAGAGCAGACCAGGCTACCTGTTAATGTGATAATCACTTCCTGGGTACAGTTTCCACAGATTAAAAATCTTAGAAAGTAGCATTTAGAAAGAAAGAGACTTGGCAGAAACCAAAGACCATCTTGTTCTGTTCCCCACCCAAGGCACAACAGTCCTGCCTTCCATGAAGCAGATGCAATGGATGACACAATCCCATTGGACAGTTGCTGTCATGCAGGTGCCCAGAGTTGGCTAGAGGGCAGTCCACATTGATTCCTCTATAAATCTGTGAGGATTTCATAGAATCATAGAATTGTAGAGTTTGAAAGGTTCCCAAGGATAATCTAGTCCAACCCTCTGCAATTTAGGAATATGCAGCTGGCCTGTACGGGAATAGAACCTGCGACCTTGGCATTATCAGCACCACACTTGGATTTTAGGTCAGGTTTGGTGACAATTTTTTAAATTTTTATTTATTTATTTACTGTATTTATTTATTTAAACCGCTGCCCTGTATATTGGCAACATTAACAGAGTCATAACATTTCAAAGCTGATTTCACTAGCTACAGAAATATTTTGTTTCCCACTAGCACTGCCAGATAGTGCTCAACAGTTCCATCCATGCTTACGCAAAAGCTGCCAGGAGGGTAGAAGGTTTATGCCTCACCTCCAAAGCTAAGTACAGAAACTGCAAATCCCAGCTGGCAGAGTGCATTGTTTGCCACCTGATCGCTCTCGAAACAAATTCATTCCTAAGGAAAGATGATCCTTGGGAATGTGCCTATGATGGGGGAGTTGTGTGGCAATTGTCACTGTGCTGTGCTGAGGGCATGAGGGACGGTGCTTCGAGGTTGAATGAAAAGCACCTGGCTTCAGCAATGTGATCATCAGCAACACATTCTGTCCACCGATAGCAGCCAGGTAATTGGAACTGTCTTGCGCCTAGCATGCAAAGGCACCTTATGCACAATACTGCTTCTCATCTGCACTGGTGTGAAAACAAAAATAATCTTTTTGGATGGCAACATTGATAACTTTTTAAGAGCTCCAATCCAAGTGGTTGTTTGCATATATGTCACTTTAATGATTATCTGTATTGTTTTTAACAGTATTTTTATTTTATTTTAATGTTTTATACCACCCTGGTATTTTATGATATAGTGGTACAGAGATACGCTTGCAAATAGGTGAAATATTCATGTGATGCTAAAAACTACATATTTAGTACATGGATTTTCCTTTTGCAATGTTGTTGTTGTTGTTGTTGTTGTTGTTGTTGTTATTATTATTATTACGCCAGCAAATTCTCCTGTATGGAGAATCGATCTTTGAATATTTATCAAGATTGGCCTATGTGGAGATATTCTCTCTGAAGGCATCGGGAGAGCACCAATATATAACCACTGGGGCAGTTTTTTGGTATAGCAGCTACATGTACTCACTTTATGAAGGGTATTTGAGTAAAGGGGATTCATTTCCATAGTCCAAATGCAGAGAGGGCTGTTCATTTCTTAAATGTGTGCTGAAATGCAGCATGGCTGTTTTGTCTCTACTTATTCTTGGGGTCAGTCCACCACTTAAAGAAGTGGATGGCCGATAGGTTCTCACAGTCTTAAGCGTTTATTCATATCGATAATGGTGCTGTTTCAAAGAGATCAATAAAATGCTGCCTTTTCCTAGTTTTGACAGTGTGTGGGGAGAGGAGAGGAAGGGGAAATCTCATTGCTTGTGTAGAAACTTCATGTGTGCAGGGTTGGATATAACCCTTTGTTACAATTATGGGGTGCTCACCATTTATTAGGATCCCGTTACTACTACATGACACCTACTTTATTAGGTACGATCACTTCTGAGGCTGTTGGTGCACTAGTGCACACTTCCATCACCGCGGCGCCCCTACTCTCTGGATAATTGTCTGGCCTGAAGAATACAATAGTTGGCCATCTCCTCCCCCCTCCCCCGCCAAAAAAAAAGCCTGATTAAGAACATCAACCCATCTCTATCCTTCTGAGTGGAAAAGTTGCTATTAAGCTAGAGGTGACTTCTTATGTGTACATAATATAGTACTATATACACACAGCTGAAGGAATCAAATATTTCTCACGCCCTTTGGGAAATAGTTGACCTTTCAGTATCAAGAGCCATATTAGATGATTTCTTAGGTATGCCAGTTATCTAAAAAAACATTTTCTTCCTTAGCTGCTCTCATGAGCCCCAGGTTATAAATCTATGCACATTTGACGCCAGTGGAAAATCTACATCGTGACTCCCTGGAGTGACCGAAGGATGTGCCAGTAACAAGACAGAGCTTTGCTGTGCAGCCTGTAGAGGAAGAGGTCAGGAAGATGGTGGTTTCTGTTTCTGTCATGATGTCTGAGCAAGACAGCTTCCTGCTCTCTCAAACTGGAATGCTTGCTGTCATAAACAGCCATCAACTACCAGCAACATTCAATTACTTGAGGCATTCTTAGGAATACCCCCCACTCCTCTTGTTTTGAACATCTATTTTCAGCTGGATGCTTGCTATATTGTTTTGAGCTGCAAGGCTGTCTACTTTGAAATGCGGCAGCTCAAGGAGCATAGAGGGGTGGCCCTCAGCTTTTAACTTACTAGCATTCTCATCCAGCTTCCAGACAGAGGTACAAGGAACACATCAGAGCAACATGATAATGGAACATGGCAGCTTAAGTTAGGCGTGATGCACTGCAGAGCCAGGAATAAATGGAGACAAGCTGTTTCCTATTACCTGTATCTGAAGGAAGGTCAGAGCAGCCCTTTCAGTAAAAGAAGAGTTGTCTTCTTGAACCTTGCTCCAAAACTGAGACCAAGCACTAACCACTACAGCAGTTACGGGTGGAGGGGAAATTGGGTTTGTTTCTCTCTTTGAATTTTTTCCCTCTTTGTTGACTGCGGCAACTGGGACCTTCGCATTTCTGGCCCTGCTCCTGTGAAAGTCATGTGATCTGTGCAAGATCATGGATCTTGTGCAAGGTCACAATTTTGCATGTTTTACCCCAAAGCATGCATTTTTGGGCTCTGTGAACCAAGATGTCCCAATTTAATTGGGGCAGTTGCAGGATATGCAATACTTCCTTGTCATTTTCGGCCCCCAGCATCTTCTGCCTGAGGTAGCTGCCTCACTGCTTCACAGTAGGACAGATTGCCTAACGTGGACACTCTCAGTGAGAAAACTGTGTAAATGAAGGCTTTGCTGTTCTAAAGAACTGACTTGGAAACATTGTGCAAGGCTGTGGGTTCATGCCCCATGCAAAGTTTGAGGGGGAAAGGGTCATAGAAGAATTTTTCCCACAAGGGATGAAATATTCATTGCTGAACCATCAAAGTTACTTCATGCCCACAAAACATAAAAATAAACAAGCTAACCACAAACCTTCTTTCATGGGTCAGTAACCATATTGCGCCTGCACAGAAACGCCATACCACCTTTTCCTCAACCCTCTCTAGAGTGCACATAACTACTTAAAGCTGTATTGATTATTTTCACTTTTGGGGAAAGTGAATGAAGGCCAAGACTTCCTATTTCCAAAAAAGAAGGGGGAAGCTTCCATTAAGAGCCCCAGCTGTAGGGAGGAAGATGAAAGACATTGACTTTGCCATGAGATGGGAATTATCTTAGCTGCTTCTGAGGAAGAGAAAGAGTATGGTATGAGAGAGCATTGGGCTTCAATGACTAACCCCTGGAGTTCATCTCAATGATCTGGAACCCTGAGATTTGGTACAAATGGGCTCAGTGATATTTCCCAATCAACACAGAAATCAACAACAACCTGATTATGTTGGTTTCCCAATTGCAACGAGCTCTTAATAGCAAGCAGAAAGAAGCTCACACCCTGGCTTCTCCTTCCACCCGAACTGCACACAACACACAGCTGTTCAAAGGAAAGAGACGATGTCGGGGAATAAAAGCACGACCCCACTCCTCACTCGACACTTTCATGAGCTACAAGTGAGCAAGGAATTTGGTTCAGTTTGCTTAAAATAAAAATGGTGAAATATAAACACCCCACAAGCTTTAGTATAAAAATATAACTATAAACACATCTGTATAATCCAGCAAAAGGTCAGAGACATCATTAAAAAGATTGTTCCTTAAAATGTTTCCAACAATATAATTGGGCAGATATTTTCTTACATCTTGTTGTACCGATATGTCATTAAGTTGCCTGCTATTCTTCAGTTTCAATATGTTGGTTAATTTTGCCCTAAAGGAATGCTTCCATGACTATAATAACCAATTGTTTACTGTAGGTGCCCTTGAGTCCGTCCCCTCCACCATTTATAGCAGATTGCTAGCTGAGTGGCTGTTAGAAGGTGCATGGTGAGCTCCATGACCTCTGGTACGAGCAGGCCATATTTCCATGTAATCTATTGAACGAGTTAGCCGAAAGTCTGCACCCTGTTATAATTTCAATTTCAATTATTCTACGCACCCAAATGATCATTATTTTGGGACATAACAAAGACATAGAAATATGATGTGCTCCTTGTCTCCAGCATGTGCTGGCTGTTCTGCGGGGTGGCCTAAGGCGTTTTGGCCCCTAAGGAGAAATGCCCTGCTACTGTCCCCACAACAGAGGAGCAAACTCTGTAAGAGCTTCTCCTCAAGAATCCAACTCAGCAGGAGGGGAGGCAGCGGCGGAGCAAGCCGATTGGGCACCTGGGGTGGCCCGGGGGCAGGGCCAGCTGCCTGTGGGGGTAGGGACAGCTGCACACAGGGTGGGGCCAGCCAGGGCAGGACGCTCCATGGGGCCTCAGACGAATCTGCCTGCCTCCTGCCACTCAGCTGCCCTACAGCTGAGAGGGAGGTGGCGGGTGGACAATTTGGGGCAGTGTGGAGCCTGCAGGCGCTCAAGCCACCGTGTCACTCCCAGGAGAGACATGTGGCTCAGATGCGCTGCAGGCCCCGTGGTGAGTGCTGCCCGGCATTTTGTCTCTCCCCTCAGTGGTGACATCCGGGTCGGCCCGCCCCCACCGCACCCCCTTCCTCCATCCCTGTGGGGAGGCAGGAGGTGGAATGGGGTGGCACCCCTTGGTGGGTGCTGCCTGAGGCTACTGCCTCAGCCCGTTTCATGGGTGGGCTGGTTCTGCAATTGAGTCTTGTGGGTGTTAAATACCAGCAAAATATCAATTTATAAAAGCTTTCTTTCAAAGCCTTGTGCTCACAGTCTGCTGTGGAAAGCTCTGCCAGACCCAATTCCATACTTCTTCAGGAATATATTCCCTCATTCCATCTGGTCTAACATGTTTAAATAAATCTGGTTTGATATGTTGATTTTTAAATAAATCCATGATCATAATAATATTATATATATTTCTCTAATTTCTGTTTCAGCGCTTTTATCATTAAGCTTTTAAGTTCTGCTTTCCTTAAAGGGCCTATTTTTATCAACAAGCACGTGGCAATGTGTCTGACTTGGAAGTATTGAAATAAAGATGGTCAGTATTGTCCCACTCAATGTTCCCATCCCCTATAGTTATAATCCATGGGTTGTCACCTGATTTTATTCTGCTCCAAATTTGATTTTAAGCTGTATTTTAATTGATGGTTTGATTTATATTTTTAATGTATCATACGTTGATGTTAGCCACCCTGAGCCTGGTCCTGGCTGGGGAGGGCGAGGTATAATTAAAAATTATTATTATTATTATTATTATTATTATTATTATTATTATTATTATTATCATCATCATCATCTCTTTGCTTGTTTCTTCATATGATTTAAAAATCCTGTCTTTAAAAAGCCTCTTCCATCCAATCAAATCATTATACATCCATTGTTGTAAATTACCCCAAAGTGGCATCAGCTCATTCATATTTGTAACAAATAGCTGTGAGTGGGGACATCCCTGGACTTTTGCATCTATTCCAAATTAAAACAAAGTTTTAGTGCATGTATTTGTTCTCTGGATTTTGCAATGCAGTTCTCCAACCAAAAAATTCCCTCCAAATGCAAATGTTAAGCAAAAGTGTTCACTTACAAAAACATACAAACATGACTGTGCATAATAAGATGAGACTGGCTTGTCAAACTGTCGAAGCACAGAAATGAATGTTGGTGTATAGTACAAATATTCGGAAACGCTTGGTTTACTGCACAAGTTCGCAAGCTGTTCTTCAGAATTGTGTGTACATTGAACAGGAAACATATAGTTTGCTAAGGATTACATAAAACAATTGCAAGGCAATCAGGCCCTGAGCCCCCTTCCAGACTGCCGGGCCCCAGCAATTTGTGCCAGCTTCTTCCCCATCTTGTCAGCCCTGGGAAAAACAAAACATTTGGTTAGTTCAGTGACATGTTAACAAACGACTTTGAAATTACATTTTCTCTCTCTTTGTTGTCTGGCTAGATACAGCTCCTAATGGACAAACCTCTCCTGCAAAAAGCAGGCTGGAACAGGCAGAGGAGAGGCAGGCAGGCAGGTCTTTAAGGCTGACTCTGTCCAGGCCCATGAGGTATCCTGTTCTCATCCAGGCATGCCACCAAATTCTATTAGTGTTACATGTGGCATCCGTGCTGTAGTTGGCTCATCCAAACCCGTGGCCAGCCCGAAACAGTTTCTTGCCAAAAGAAAAATACAAGATGGTACCCCCTCACACACACACACACACACACAATTTCATGTATGGGAGTTGACTGGATTGGTAACTGAATCTTACTTCAACACTTGTGACTGGATAGCATCCTCCATCACACTTGAAGCAGCAAGACACACTGCAGGGGGTGGGGAGGCTATGTGGCAACAGAAGGGAATGGCAGGTTGCTCAGGAAGAGTAGCCAGGGACTCTTACTGCTGCCCCGGAAAACCAGCTGCATGAGGCAGTTGCCTCATTATGCCTAATGGTAGGGATGGCCCTGCTCAACTTTTGCAGAAGTTGCTCCATCCTCATTCCAAATATCTGGATGACGTCAATGTGTATTTTTTTAAAAAATATTTTAAATATATCCTCCTTGTTTACTTAACAGTGTAAATATTCCATAATTTATATATCCTTAGCCAATGGAAGAATGCTAGAAGGCAAGAATGGGAGACGGGTTGGGGCGGTTGGTTTCAGCTGACTGAAAATTCACTCAAAGGCAAATTACCAACACTGTTTCTAACCCATACATCCACGTCTCCCTCTCCCTCTCTCTGTCTTCTCCTTTAGCCTCCAAGAGGTGTAAAATGATCTCAACAACATCCTTTGGTAGGACCCTCATCTTCTGCTATACATTTGGGCAGTGAGCTTCATTTGGTTCTCAAAGCTTCACCTGCTGGCCAGTAGTCACCATCTTCAAGGAAATTTGGAGACAAGTGGGAGGGCAGGCCCTATCATTAGGTAAAATGAGGCAGCCTCCTCAGGCTGCAAATGCTGGATGTTGGCTGCAAATAGATTTTTCTTTTCTGGAATTAAATAGTATGGAAATGAGCACTAAACTGGCACTACATTCTTCTGTATTTATGGAATTCGCTTTTATATTTTGTGAAAGCTCAGGTATGATGTAGAGATTAACAGTTAGGAAGATGTCAGGAAAATGGAATAAACTGCCGTGCGAATGCAGCCTTAAACAAAAAGCAGAGAAGCACTTCTGATTCCTGTGCAACTTGCTTAGCTGTTTGCAATTCCAAGGTTCTTCCTCACTGATCACACACATTTCTATGCACAATTTCCAACTCTGCTCAAGGGAGAATCCCATTTTTAAATTTCTTAAGGCTTTCACCCACTCTTTTAGGGCAAAATAGGGCAAAAAGGGAGGGGGGCTGTTAAAGAAAATGCTACAACTGCATTTCAGGAGCAGTCGAATGAAGTATAGAAAAGGTTCAACAAAGTGACAGCAGCACGTTCTAGCTGAAAGAAAAGATATTCTTATCTGACAGATAAAATGTTGTATCGCCTGTGCTTCAGTGACAAAAATAGCTTTGTTTCTTTTGACCCTGTCACGCTGCTTGACATCCTGGGTCTAAATGAATAATGTAATCAAAATGAACAAAGTCTTCATTCCTTCTGGTTCCTTTTAAATTGCCAGACTACAAAATGTAGTGTTTACAAGACATATATTCCGGACAAAAGGGGAAAAAAGAGCCTCTTTTTGAGGGTTGTGCCTGTCAGACCACAGAGGCACGGACGAAAAAAGACCTCCTCCAAACAAAGACATTTTTCACAGAGTTCTCGTCTGAGAGAAAAACCACTCTGGGCTGCCACTTCACTTAATAAGAGACCAGCTCACTCACCTGGGTCTGAGCAGGTCATTGCAACATGTTAATTCTTTTCAGCTTGTGGAGCCAGCCATATCGCTTATTTTTCTCCTAAGTGCAGGCGAACCAATATTTTTAGAAAATGGTGTGGTTTAGTGGCTGGAATGTTGGGTTTGGCTATAGGAAAGCAAGGTTCAAAGCCCCACTCAGAGCAAATTCAAATTTTACCATTTAACCTTCAGGGTTGTTTGTTTGTTTGTTTGTTTGTTTGTTTTAAGATAGAACCCCAGTTTAAATTGCAATATTCAGCAATATTTTCTCGGAGGAGCTCAAGGTGTTGTACAAGGTTCTCCCCCTCCTCATTTAATCCTCACAACAACCCTGTGAAGCAGGTACGGATGAGAGGCAGTGGCTGGCCCAAGCTCACCCAGTGAACTTCATGGCTTAGTGGGGAATTTGAAACCTCGTCTCCCAGATCTTGACACTAACCATTACACCACACTGGCTCTCACAAGAAGTCCAGTTTTGGGAAGAAGCACATTTGTTGCCCGAGAGTGCCAAATGAACTTTAATTGCACAACATGAATTCGCTGATAAGGGATCGGATCCCACCAGAAAATAGTGACCTTCTGGAAAGGCTTTTAGACCGATCGAAAGATTAGGATGGTTTCATATCAAGCCACCCACCCTTTTCTGCCCTCCCACTGAAAACTAAACAAAAAGAATTCTATACTTCCTAACTGTCAAGGACATTGTCAGTGCTGTCTCCCCAGGGAATCAGACAGAGTCCATTTGCAGCATGACTCTAACCATGTTTCCTTAGGACAGGCAAGTGGAACTGGTGACGCTCCAGATTTTGTTGGACTATAATTGCTGCCATCCATGATCACTGGTCATACTTTCTGGGGCTGCTGGGAGTTAAAGTCCAATAGTATCTGGGGGTGCATAGGGGTTGCCAGTCTCTGATTTAGGAACTAACTCCATCCCCAAGTAAGTGAGCAAAGGAGTGCAGCCTTTGGATTGTTTCCTAGGAAACAACATCAATAAAACCATTCTGATGTGGTACAATTTCATGGCCCTGTTATATCTCTCTCCTGTTATATCAGATGTTTTCCAGTATCTCAATGATGACTTTTAAAAACTAAAGTAATCTTAACTACATTTAACTAAAGAATGAGGTGTCAGACCACATGCATTCTTAGCCATGCTATCTCAACTTTTTCTCTACCCCATATTACAGGGATTTTCTCTCTCTCCATCCTGTATGTTACCCAAAAACTATAGCTATATCTGCATTTATTTATTTACAGCTATAGCTTGTGCAATGTGAAAGTTCCATGGGGCTCCGAATCTTTGTAAAACTACATGTTTTAAAACCATCTTCAGTGCCCCGGCTAGAATCTTATAATTAACTACTTCCCTTAGTTTTGCAGTGTTGTACAAAACCCAGCAACAACTGCGCCGTTAAAGCATGCAGCCCTCACAAGACCTATCCAAGGTCAACATGAGCCTTACCTAGAATTGCACTCCACAGAGACCCTCCCCTATGGATAGTTTTTCTGCACAATAAAAGCAGATGGGGGAGAGAAATTGTAAGAAAAGAGCCTTCAGCTCCTGCAGATCTGTCTGTGTCTCTGCAGTGCGATTTGAGCTGTCGCCTGGTGCTTTGATGTGCATCCCTTTCCTTGAAATTCTAAATTGTCTCCCTTGTCATTATTCCCCCCCCCATCTACTTGCGAGATAGCTAACCTCATTGTGACATCATGCACCTGCCAGTCACAGAGAGTTAAAAGCACCCTGAACGCAGCCCCGTCAGGCTCCACTGCAAACTGACGCAAATGAAACACTTCTCGCTCTCCCCGCAGCTGCCACTGACTGCTCTGACTGTAGCCCCTTAATTCCACCGGGGAGAGTGCAGGAGGGGAGGGGGTGTGTGACTCAGTCTGCTCCAGTATGGCCTGGTATTTTAGATAATCAGCCTACTCATTTAAACTGCAGCCAACATGGCATGCAAGAGCACTCGTCTAGGTCAAGGAGAAACTGTTCTCTCTCACGGCTATCGCTGGGCAGACAAATGCTGCGCCACTGAACAGCTTAGCCGACTTTTCCGAAAGCTACAGCTGCATATGCGCTGCACACTCTCCCACCCCAACACCCCACAAGGATGGTTGTTTGTTCCTTTCAAATATTCCTTATCTTAAATTCTCTTATCCGGCCCAAGATATACAGACAGGCATCTGAAGGAGGTGAGATAATCTGAAAATGTAGGTATTACAAGCAAAAAAAATGAAAAATGAAAATCAGCAGTCAGTTGCGCCACCATTCCATAGATGCTGTTCATTTGGACGGACAGGTTTACGGGGGGGGGCGAAAATGGGCCCCCCTCACTTGTTCACATGCTTCTGGCCACAAGATGTTTGCTCTTACATGAATGATGTTAATAGCAGAATTGCCTCTTACCCTGAGCTGTGGTTTCTTTGCACATTTTCTATTTGTCCTTCTGCTAATGAAATAGTGAGCACAATGGTACTCATAGCCGGAATGAGTCATTGGGGCTAGCGTTGGAATCTTAAGAACTGCCTGGGATTTCTTTTAACATAGCAGTGTTAAAAGGCTCCGCCAGTCTTACTTCAAATGGCAAAGGTGAGGGTAGAACAAGAAAATGGAGACAGGTGAAACCTAAAACCAGGGAGGGAACGCTAAAAGGGTTCTCAGGAAGCTGCAGTTGTCATTTCAGCAGTCTCCTTGCAGCACAGTCTTCACGACTCCTTTCATACTGATGACAGCAACATACAATAGAGCGAGCGCCACTGCCAAAATGAAGATCAGCAAGTTGTTTTCCAACGCCAAGCAAGATTTAGCCTGTGGTTGGGAATGTAGTTGAGGTTTCAAAAGGTTTAAATAAAGAAAATAGCTGACTAAGAATCCCCTTTCTTGTCTGCCAGAATGGGACAAGGCAAAGAAAGCAGTGTTTTTAGGCTAGGATGCTAAATTAGTTATCTTGGGCTTATTTCTCTCTGGTAACTTCCTTCCCAAAGTGCTTCTTTGGAAAGGAGGTGTGATGGCTCTGAAAGGCTCCTAGAGTCCTCCCACCTCCTTCCCAAAGGCTCTAGTTAGTGCTTGCCAAGCTTTGGGAAGGAAACAGGAGGGTTGTAGTACCCTGCCAGAGCCCTCGCACCTCCTTCCCAAAGACCGGCACCTTGCTTAGCCAGCTTTGGGAAGACAGAGCGAGGGTTGGTGGCAGGGTGTCAAATTTTGACACAGAGCACCATATCAGCAAGTTCAATCCATGATGGGAAGCAGAAGGGTGTGCTCCACCTTGAGCTCCTTGGAGAAAAGGCGACATATAAATGTATAATAATAATAATAATAATAATAATAATAATAATAATAATAGTGTGTGCTTTCAGTCTCTAGGGGGTCCTCCAATCCCATAAATCTTCTTAAATCATCATACACAATATGCAGTAATATATAATATTATATACAATAATTATCATTACATATCCATATATATTATTGTACTTTTGGGTTGTATGCAGTGGTAGGGATGGGCAAATTCAGTTTATCTCCTTTTCTCACTTTCCTTGTCTTCAGTTCAGTCCTCCACATTTGCATTTTCTTTATTTTTTCTTTCTTTAAGTCCTTATGAAAATTCACAAGCATTTCAGTTCCACTGTATCCTAATATATGTTTGATGCCATTTTGCTAATGTACACATCTTTGCAAAGTGATTCACTCTAACTGAATGTATTTTTGCCTGTTTTTCCACTAATACACACATTTATATGCGCACTTTGCTCCAGTATCTGCATTTTCGTATGCATTGTTTGGCTGGAGAACTGCACTACAAAATTCGGAGAAGTGCACATTTTACACATGGCTGGATTTTGGTTCACACATTTGTTTTTGGACAGTGTAAATTAGGCAAGTTTGCCTTCAAGTGTGAACTGAATAAAATTTCTCTCCTATCCATCTGCAGTGGCTATATGGCAATCTTTGTTTCTTAAAAAAAAAAAATCTTTCCTGTGGCAAAAGACTACATATTTAATTAAAGTTCTTCTTCTCATAATGTTTCATCTCCAATCAGAATGTATGCAATTTGGTATTGGTGTATAATTAAACTACATGGGGAGGACTCCGCCCAACCCAAATGTATTTCACACAAGGGCTTGCAACACTGTGGCTGCCATTGGGAACACAATTGCCAGAAAGTGCTTTCACTCTACAGCAGCCTTTCTCAACCTTGGGTCCCCAGATGTTTTTGGCCTACAACTCCCATCATCCCTAGGTAGCAGGACCAGTGGTCAGGGATGCTGGGAGTTGTAGGCCAAAAACATCTGGGGACTCAAGGTTGAGAAAGGCTGCTCTACAGAATTGCTCAGTATAGCCAGAGGGGGAAACAACAGACCATCATTGCACTGCACGGTCTGATTCCAGCGGTCACTTCCACTTTGAGATGGTCTATGGAAAATATCTATTTCTATGCTAGCTTAAATAGGAAAACTGTGGCCAGCTGTAATTTGAAATGTTTCAAGTACTGGCTTGTAAAAAAATAAAAAATGAAGGGACATAAGACTGCAATCCTATATAGGCCTACTCAGGAGTAAACCCCACTTTAGTTCAATGGCACTTAGTCTGATGTAAGAGGGCATAGGATTGCAGTCTAAAGCTCTAGTCTGGTGCTTAAGAATACAATTCTATTTCCATCTACAGAACTCTTGTGCAGGCTTTCTCCCTCTTTTGCTCACCTTCCCTCTTTGCCAAATCCCTGTAATAGAGTGAAGGTGATGTTGCAGCCAGCACTCAACTATACAACTGGCTTGTAACATCCACAATCATGTGAATTTTCAGACATTCTGGTAGATGCTATTTATATATGGGAGAGTTTGCTTAGTTCATGCTAGCAAACCCCTTTTATAATTTCATCAAGGATGAATTGCTGTTTAACTGCTCAATTCTAATGGGGAGTGGCAAACACCTCTCATTCCCTAGACTTGGTCAAAACCCTTTCAGATGCTTTAGCTGAGATTCCTATATTGCAGGGGGTTAGACTAGATGACCTTTGGGGTCCCTTCCCACTCTACAACTCTATGATTCTAAGAAGGAAAGTACTCCTTTTGAGAGAGAGAGAGAGAGAGAGAGAGAGAGAGAGAGAGAGAGAGAGAGAGAGAGGAGTGCTTTCTGCCTACACAGAGATAATATTGTGAGCTCCAGACATTCCTCTGTTCAGTTCAGCCACAATAACCTAAGTGGGTGACCTTAGGCTAACCACTTTCTCTCGACTTCTCTCTAATATAGAAAGTTAACCTACCTTACAGGGTTGTTGTAATGGCTGCTGAGGCAATGGAATCAAAGGCACCTTGAGCTGATTTGGCAGGCTGTTTGTGTGTGCCATATACATACTAACTAAGGAACCAACAACCAAACATGACTGTGTAAGGTTGGTTGTCAGAGCTGCTTAGACTTACTCCAAATGTAACTATTCAGTTGCTGTATCGCATCAGTGCTTTAAATAGCCAGGGAATCTTCCAGCAAATGCAGTGTGTGTATGTGGGGTGGGGGAGGAATAAAAGAGAAGAGACATGACAAAGGGAGCAAATGGTTGATCAGCTAGTATTCTTCTGAATTACATTGTTACCCTAGATTGGCGCTGATTTGAGGTGTTGGTGGTTACCCTCATGTGGAAAGAATGCAGAATTTGGTTCTTCGGACATAGTTTCTTTTGAAGTGGGGTGAAGAAGAGAAAGCCTTTTCTATTTAAACAAAGGGAGGTCAGTTGAAGTTCATCTGATTCTCATGCGCACAGCACAGTGGAAACCCTACATGCCTGGTCCTTCATAACTGTTTCTGGCTCAGCCTCCTTGTCTTTGGCTCTTCCCCCTTGTAAGCATCTTTTTTTCTCTTGACTTCTTTTTCTGTGTTTCTGCCTTGCTGCTCTTGAAATAACCCAGTTAATGAAGTCCTCCCATATTATCTACTTGTCCTGCAGTTATTGCCAGCCAACATAATGCTCCACTTATTTAAAAAGCCCCAATCATGTGGAGAGTCATCTATGTGCATACAGTTGTATGCACAGAAGCTCTCTTCAGGCCTTCAAATGATGACACTTCAGCCTTTAACAACCATACAAAATATCAGCCTGGGTGATTGTTGGGCATGGCAACCTACATGAACCCAATGAACCTATTGTTACAGGGCAAAGAAGCAGTGGCAGTTGGCAACCCCATTAATAGCACAGGAGCCTAACATGGAATTGTAGCTCAGTTGAATATACTCCAAGTATCTTGTCTAGCAAACAGACAAATTTTTGGGATATGTCCACCACTCTGCCACTGATAGCCATCAAGCTCCAAGGTAGCGGGTGAAGCTGTCACAAACCGCAGAATAGGATACCGGAACATATCAATATTCCCAAAACAACTGAGTTGTAATTTCTTGACATTTTGACACTTGAGTGAACATGGAAAGCCCTTAACACAACATGTTAAACTGAAAGGTTTCTTGCTAGTTGAATAAGTTCTCAAGCTGAGGCTGGGAGGGTATGTTCATGTTAAAACGGAGAGCAAATTAAATGAACGAGCCCTCTCTATTTCACTTGTTTTAGTCATGAAAGAGAATGGAGATTGAAACAAATGAGTTCTGAATTAAAATTCATTATTTTTCATTTCCCTGCCCCCTGTTGGGATGAAAGATTGATATGGTCTTGAACAGACTCTACAAGACACAGAATTATTAAAGGGAATAGGAGGAGAGAAAGCAGTAAAATTAACAGATATAAAATGGGGGTCTGCTGTTTTTATTTGTAACTGAAATCTGCATTCCTATTGTTTAACTTTTGGTTTGGATTGTGTATGTTTCTGAGTGGCAGATTACAAATATGGTACTTTTAATAAGTAAATAAATAAAAAACAGAGTGGCAGGGTCTGTAAGTGTGATCCTCATCACCTTCTCTCCCATTTGACCATTTCTACACAAAATGAACATTTCCACGGGGTTCACATCTAGGAACTTAGAAGAGCTTTTATGAGTCTTTTCCTAAGTGATATCAGCTGACAACATACAAATAAACTCCCAGAATTCTGATTAGGGTCCCTCATCACTCGCCATACACTGCCAGAGCCCATTCCACAGTGTCCTGGGTACCATATAAAGGAGGATACCAGCATAACTTTTCATGGTATCATTATCACCTTGAAGTAGTGCTACAAAAGGCATTTCCCAGGAGATGCAATCTGCATGGCTGGCACTTAGAAGAGTCAGCAAAAGATGAGATGTGTAAGTTGCACGAAGACAACAAAATGAAGTGTACAAGTTGTGCCAGGAACAGACTCAAGACTGTCAGAAGTGAAACTTTGGGCTTGTGTTCTGCATGCTCATATTCCAAATGAGCATACCAGGACTTGTTTATTCCACAAACTGCCTCCCATATTTACATCTGTGTATCACACAGACAGCTTTGTACTTCAAGTCTCTGTGCTGCTTAGTCACAAGGGAAGCCTATGCTAGCCTGTAGCCTCAGGTGAAGTGATGCATACTTTCAAATATGAAAAACAGAAAAGAACATTAAAGCTGTTCTTTGTGTGGGGTGGGGTTAAACCCTTCCTGTGAAGCATCATATTCTTGCTTTGTAGACTTATTTTTCAACCCTCAAGTTGTTTGCACAGACGCAAGGCACACATTGTACAAATAATATAACAAACCTCTGCCCATGAAGCTATTCAGCTATCAGAACAAGATGTTGGGGATTTCAGTTTAGAATCCATCTACTGGAGGCAAAGCTTTGTGCCACAGGGCTCTTCCAGGTTGTCTGTTTGTTCAGCATTCAACCTGATTTGCTTGCACAAAGATTTGGGCAGAGGTTAGTCTAGGTCTGCTCTTAAATGAGCATTTGTTCTGACTGGTTTGTGGGGCAGTTATCCCGATTTGCCTACAGGGTGTTTACAAGTCTCCTCATTAATCATCCCACTCTTTTCAGTGCATTTCTCCATCACTGGGGAATATTTTTTTTTCTGTCTGTAGTTTTGAGTGGATTTGTTGTGCCAGGGCAACAGAGCACTTCAATCCCCTTTAAATGTGTAAACCTAAATTTCTGGCATGAAGAATAACGGCAGTATGGAGGAGACCACAGTGATTTTTCAGTAGGAGTTTCTAGGCAAGCACAGGTGAAAAGGTCTTGGAGAAAGGAGTGACTTCCCTGCAGGCTCTTTGAAGAGTGATCTCCTCGTCTCTCTGTCCATATCATTATCAGGCTGCTGAAGCCTTACAAAACTCTGCCGTTCCCTAGAAAGGAACCCAAAGGAAGGAGTTAAGTTCTGCTAAACACTTGTACTTTCATCAGCTTCAGCTAGGGCAAAATAAGAACTGTTTAAATAGCTCACTCAGCAATTTATCTGAGAATCTTGAAGCAGCATGCTAGGACTGCAGTCTTCAGACATAATCTACCTAGGAGATTAAGATGCCGTGGCTGCGGGATAATCTTGTGAAGCCATTACATGTGTTTACTCCCTGCCTGCAAACACCTAAGATGTCCCTGGGAGCCTTCCGTGCCACGTGAATTATTCATGAGGATTTAGGAGATCTCAGCTGTAGCATGGCAGCGCTGGTGATCGAGCAATCCTTGGCCTTAAACCGGAGAGCACATGGGAAGCTAAAGAAAAACTGAGCGAGACTTCCAGGCGTGCATGCGCACGCACGCGCATGCACACACACACTGTTCAGAAAACTGCTGTAAGAATCTCAATGGCAGGTTTGTTTTCTAAAATATCAGAATCCAGTGCAAGTATCGGAGGTTACTGACTCTTTCCATAAGCTGAAATGATTCTTGCAAGCCTTACCAGAGGTAGCATGCGGGGTGGGGGGAGACAGCAGTTACCTTATGTCTTCATATGCACTATACATTAGAAGTGCATGGTCCCCCCCAAAGAATCTTGGGAACTGTAGTTTACCCCTCACAGAGCCACAATTCCCTTGGCAAACTACAGTTCCCGAGATGCTTTGGGGGAAGTCAGGTGCTTTAAATGTATGCTCTGTACGCAGTCTATGTTTCAGATCATATGCTGTGATTCCTTTGGAGCATCTGCATCCTTTTAATTTCAGGGTTGTGAGTTCAAATTCCACGTCGGGTAAAAGATTCCTGCACTGCATGGGTTTGGTTTAGATGATCCTCGTGGTCCCCTCCAACTCTACAATTCTGTGATCTCTTTGTTCCCCCTTGCCACCAGCCACTGAATCTGAAATACCTTTACTGTTTATAATACTGCTATAAAAACCAAACTGGTTATATTAAACTGTGTGTGTGCATAAACTAATTCACAAAATAATTAGCACGCATGCACGCATGATGGTGTTTGTATCACAGATACACCTTTCTACACATTTACCGGTACCTTTAACAGTAATTTCCGTCTTTCTCCATCTCATACCCTTCCTTGGAAAGCAAACACATGCTGATGCATTAGAAGCTATCAGGCTATATTGTATCACTGAACTACATATAATCCATCAAAGGCATTAACTGCTCTAGTTAATCAGATCAATATTTGAACTGTTACTTAATCTAATATTCTTTTTCAGTAAGACTCTGCACCCAGAGGAGTTGCTGGGATATTTTTGAGCAACAGTGGACCAAATGAACATATTTATTTAAATCCACAAAAGTAAACAAATGCACGTTAAGCCAAAAAAGAATTATTTGTTAAAAATTATTATAAACACCATGTTGGCATGTTGCTGTTGTTTCTGGACTGCTGACCACGTCAACACAATTTTGCATAACAAACCATTGCCAGCCTACATCATATTGGTGGGAATGAGAGGAAAATGCAAGTCTCCAGATATTAGTGCACTGGAAAACCGGATCACTCCTTAGATGTCCTCTCTCAGATAAATGTTTATTTAACATCCATAGTAAGCTCGGCATGGGGCTTGCCCAGGGGTGTTTAACAATCTACATTAGATGAAGGCAGGAATTGGGAGGATAGTTTAATGGGAGGGGATGTCAAATAGCTATGAAAAAGCACTTAAGATTATGCTAGAGTGGTTCAAACTGGCAGGTAGATGTGGTTGGGGAACATGTTTGATAGACAATAAGCCTGGAAAAACTGGTGTCTGTTTGGGGCAATTTCTGTCCACATTAAACAAAACTTTGCAAGAAACCGGATGGAATTTGCTTCAGCAGAGTCTTTCAAGTTATCCCTGTGCCATTCATTTCACACCATTCAGGCACTGCCTTGCTGTGTCCCTGAGCTTCCATCTGCTCCATATCCAGATTAATTCTTTTTGTCAACTTTTATCAACGTTCCACTCAATTTCTCATAGCCATTCTGTCTCTGCGGTTCCACACTGGCATTCCAGTGAATAGCTCTGTGTGGCAATATCTGCTTCACAAAGTGAAATGCATGAGCCTGGGTTCACACAGTTTTCCTTCCTAACACACTCGGCTTTATAACCCCTTAGGTCACATTTTCCAGATACAGCAGTTGTTGGTACATATACATATTATCGTCATCCATCAGTTGCAGTGGAACTTGCTCCTGGTTTTGCAAGCATAGAAAAAGAATAGAAATATTTTCTCCTTGTTGCCCAGCTGCCTTGTGGCATTAAGCAAGCTTACGGTAAATATTTCTTCATGGAGTTTTCTTTCACTGATGGTACAAGGTGCTATTACTATAGGTGGAGCCATGAAGGCAGCCCAAAAGATATGCATGTTTTCTTGGATCCATGTTCCATTACTAAGCGTTTGTAAATGTTTATGGCAGAAAGAAAGGGGTGCAAGGTAACATCAGGTTGTGGAACCTTTCCAGTTTTCCGGGGGATTAGAACTCCAGTCAGCTCCACTCGGCATAGATAGACAATGGTCAGGGGTGATGGGAGTTGTAGTCCAATATATTTGGATCGCACCCGATTGGGGAATGCTGCCCAGACAGAGAGAATTCCTGCAGCTGCCACAGGTTATCTGGAACTCTTGCACACCCCATACTTCAGTCAGGTGGCATAGTAGATGGTCTTTGCCAAGTGCCATAGAAAAAAATGACGGGTGAGCCCAGTGCTCCCATTCTCTGCAGAGGTTTTTGGCAAAGGACTTCCATCTACCCCACACTCGTGGCGTATTGGGCCCATTACTGTGTAGCCCTTCTTTGTAACTTGCTCATTTCCACAGCTCTTTCGCCTACAAACCTGTGGTCTGCCTGCACCCTCTTCGTTGCTTTCTGCTAGTGGTTATACAGTGGTACCTCAGGTTAAGAACTTAATTTGTTCTGGAGGTCCATTCTTAGTTAATGGGGCCTCCTGCTGTTGCCACTGTGTGATTTCAGTTCTCATCCTGAAGAAAAGCTCTTAACCTGAGGTACTATTTTTGGGTTAGCGGAGTCTGTAACCTGAAGCGTCTGTAACCTGAAGCGTCTGTAACCTGAGGTACCACTGTCCTTCACTTCTCCTTCCCCTCTTTTCATTTCTCTCTACATTTGCTTTCCATTCACCTGCACAGCGAAAGGCAACACATTCACAGGTAGGTATTAGGCAAGTAACATGGGTGTGCATGGTAGCACCATGAGATAAACATCATAAAGTCATCATGAAAGTACCTCAGCCCCCTCAATATTTTTAAGGGGGTTGGGTCCCCTCAATCTTGAGGTCGCCCTGCGTGCCACATGTGTGCATGACATCACATACGTCTTGTGCATTGAAGGTCCAGTGGCCAGCTTCTTCAGCCTCCTCTGTTGTGTGCGATGTCACACATGCATGCCACACACTACATGCTGCCACGCACACACCCCAGTCTTGCAGGCAACCTGGCACCTCTGTCATGAGATAAGCACCAACCAGGTGTATGGAATATATTTAGAGGATAGCTAGTTCTGTTTCTGTTTGCATATTGGTTTGAGAAGTGTAAATGAAGTAGTTTTTCACTGAAATGCAAACAAAATCAAATATCTCCCCTATTCCTATAGACCTACTTCTCTCCCCAAGGAATAGAAACACAGGGATTTGGGTATCGTGAGAGACAAGAGAGGCATTTGAAATGCGTTTCGTGTTCTCGCTCTAGAAGCTGCAGTTGAAATCTATCTTAGCGAGATTGGGAGCAGTTACAAATAAATTCTTCTCAATGTCATGCCATCAGAATGACTTACATCCAAAAGAAACAAGTCCAGAAATCTTAGTTCGTCTTGCTTGAAGAGTGGTTAAGGATCAAAAGAAATTATTTTCAGCAGAGCTTATTGAATTAAGTGAACTGCGTAGAAGAAGACCAATGCTAAGATGTGCCAGCTAACTCAAAACAGATGACTACAAAAGCCATCAAATCACATATACACGTGCTGCTGATAACTATCAGTTTAACTTGATACTTCCTTCAGCAAAATGATTGACGTCAGCACAGCTCTCTACCCCTGTATTTCTGTTGAGGCTCTGACATTGAAGAGGCCCTCCTTGTCCAGCTGGCTTAGGGCATTAACAAATTTAATGTCAGTGTTTCAGAGAAAGAACCTTGGAGGAACAAATGGAGTCACAGGAGTGCCCCTTCCCCATGCACACAAATCATGCTTTCTTTAGATCACGCTTTTACCCTGAGCCAGATTAGTGGGCCGTTTGTGAGGCTGTGCATTTATCATTACAGTGAAAACCTGCATCGCTTTAAATGATGACAGTAAATCATTCTGACAATGAGAAACTTGGAGAAGTGAACAGGTCAGTGGCCCATCTAGTCCAGCATCTGGTTTTCACAGTTGACTGTGGGAAATCCTCAAGCAAGGTCCAAGCAGAAGAACATCCTTTGCTCCCCAGGGGCAGATTTTGCTCTTTCAAAATTCAGCAGAACCCTGTGCAAGGCCAAAATTTGGTCATCGCCGTCATCCCCCCCCCCCCCCCCCCCGCTTCTTGCCTTCCATTCTGCTCACTTCACTACACCTTAGTTGTGATGCCCTGCACTGCCTTCTTGGCTCTGTGCCCAGTGCACCAGAACCAGCCACACTGCCCGAAATCTGCCTCTGCCTCTTCCCAATGGTTTCCAGCAACTGCTGTTCAGAAGGATACTGCTTCCAACTGTAGACAGTACATCAGTTGTGTGCCAGAACATGACAAAAACAAAAAACCACAGACTCTTCAATGCAGGCTGATACACCTGCTGCTTCGGCATTTAATCTGGAATAGCATCAGTATTTGCATGTCCCATCATTCCTAGTTTCCAAGGGCAGCAGTGTACTCTGGGATCTCTGCTTCTGTGACATACTGCAATGGAGCACAACGGAAAGAAAAGATAAATGAAAACTCAGAAGTTGCTGCATTCTCATAAAAGGCTTTTGTTCCACAAACAGGATTGAAAGGGTGTCATTCTATGTTTTCTATCTTTATCATCATCGCGATCATTCATTCATTTATTTATTAAAGCTTTTTGTGTAATATGTCCAACTATTCAGCGATAACAGACCCTGTCTACTCTAACAAGGAACCGAAGGGCATTTCAGTCACATTCCCTTGTTGGCAATCTAAGGTCCATACCCAGGTCACCTCACTTCTTTATGCTGTTGTTTGCATGATTATGCATAATCACAGGTGCAAAAAATTGCCAGGCGCCTGATGAATGCAGGATCAGCACAAAGGTCATTAACGACGACTGAAAGTGTTTGTTCCAACAAACAACGGAATGGTGAGCGATGTGAGCAAACACACACAACTGTCTAATATTGGGAAAGGATGGTGGATCCAAATGACTTAGAGAAGAACACCAAAAGAACATTAGTCAAAATAAATGACTCATCACTTAAATTGAGTCATAGGTAGCATATCACCCCAGTGTAGATGCACTAAATTAATAGATCTCTCTCAACCCCATGTGCTGGAAAGATTGTATGATGAGGGATGCATTTCTACATACAGGTATGTGGTAGAATAAAAAAAAAGTAGCTAATCAAGACTCCTCGTTTTTGCTGCAGGTCGATAACTCTTCCAATACAGTTCCTTTCTGGTTCACTTTTGCATCCCTACATATGTCAGATATTGATGTGAAGATCTTGAAATCAAAGTATGGCAAGATTACTCAAATCCTATCCTTTGGTTTTACACAAAACATTCCTTATACGGAAATGTAAATCTATGATTGTAAATACCTTATTGCCTGTAAGCAACTGCTTCTTTTCTTTTCTTTTCTTTTCTTTTCTTTTCTTTTCTTTTCTTTTCTTTTCTCCCCTTTCCTTTCCTTTCTTTCTTTTTAAAAAAGTATTCTGACACTTTGGCAGTAAAAAAAGCAATACTTACCTGCACTCATTCTGAAGACTGTCACATAATCAAAGAGGTGCCCTGCACTAGGTAGGAAAGCTAGATCTCCTTTGTTTATCTGCCTTTTGAGTTACAATGTAAAGCATACCAGAGAGAACCACACAATTCATTTTGTTCCGGGAGCACGCAGGAGTCATTGTCCCTAATGCTTTCCCACATGAGCTGTCATTGCACGACTTCAGGGAAAGCTGAAAACACTGTGTTTTCACAAGGGATTTCAAACCCAATATTTGCAAAAACCATTTTATGTTTAAATTTAGAGGAATGAGTTATAGATGATTCACAAAAGCATTATACATAACTGGTCAGGGAGCAACAAGAACATTTGCAGATATAAAGGGAGGTGGGATCCCATGATCTGAAATGTAATTGATTTAGCCAGGGTGACTAGAATACCCAGGTTTTTCTTTTCTTTTCATAAAGGTACCACCTTAGCACTTGCTTGGTTATGCAGGATTCTCTTCTACTACATGCTCCTGTACATCTAGACCTCTGTTCTTTGCAGGATTGCAGCCTTGAAGACTGCAGAGTTTAAAATGAGGCACAGCAGAGCAATTGCGTTTGGCTATATAGATTTAATGTGTGCATGTGAGCTTACTTCACGTTTATCTCTTCATTGCATCTCAGCATGATGGCTACAGCAATTGCAGTTTCGGCAGTCTGGGGCCTCAGATAAAATCAATCTTAACTTGCCCCAGGTCACAACACCATTCCTTCAACCATACAGCCCACCACAAGGTATAACGTATATCACGAGGACCTTCTTTTCACTTCCTGCTTCTTTACAACAGCTGCAGCAGACGATGCAAATATAGGGGTTTTTAATATATAAGAACATACCTTCTAAGGCAAGGGTAGTCAATATGGTGTCCTCCCACCATCTCTGACCATCGGCCATGCTGGCAGGGGCTGATCAGAGCTGTAGCCTAATGACGTCCAGAGATTTCCATGCCTCACATAGCAGCCCACTGCAATTAAGAGACAATAAATGTTGGTATATGTATACAAAAGACAATGCTAGTGTGGGAGAGAGTTGTCAATTGGGTTTGATTCCAGAAATGGTGGAGCCAGCATTGTGTGCATCTCTTACCACACACAGGAACCATGGACTGAACTAGATAACTCCCAGGACCCCTTGCAACTCTACGATACTATAATTCTATGTGATTGTCTTATGTCCACTTCAGGAGTGCTGCATAGAGTCACTGCGTTTGTAAACCCAAGAAGAACACTGTACAGATATGATATTAGAATAAAAGAGTCTGCTGGATCAGGCCAATGGCCCATCTAGTCCAGTGTCCTGTTCTCACAGTGGCCAAACAAATACATGTGGGAAACCTGCAAGCACAAGAGCATGTCCCGTGTGTGTGTGTGTGTGTGTGTGTGTGTGTGTGTGTGTACAGATATTGTATGATTGCATGCATGCCTCATTCAAGGCTGGGGAATCTTGTTCAACCCCAGGATTACATTCCCTCATTGGTAAATGTGCAGTGGTGGGTGAGGCCAAAGTTAAGGGGGGGGAGCCATATCCACCCCATACACACCCACAACACTTCCTTCCCTCTCACACAGTTATTAAACCTCTCTCCCCCTCTTCACCTTTCACTCCTTCTCTTTCTGCCATATGACTAAACTGCAGTGGTACCCATTTATATACTTGCACTGGTGTGCTTTTGAACTGCTAGGTTGGCAGAAGCTGGGACAGAGCAATGGGAGCAATGGGATTCGAACCGCTGACCTACTGATCAGCAAGCCCAAGAGGCTCAGTGGTTTTTAGTCATGCTGGCCACATGACCCGGAAAGCTGGCTGTGAATAAATGCCAGTTCCCTCGGCCTGAAAGCGAGATAAGTGCCGCAACCCCATAGTTGCCTTTGACTGGACTTAACTGTCCAGGGGTCCTTTACCTTTTACATTTTACCTGCCTTTTCAGTTGCCACCCCTTCCCTACACAGCAGTTAGGCTTGGTTAAAAAAAAAAGGTCCCATTCACAAAAATTATTTTCAGGGGTAGTTGTAGTACATGAGGAACCACAGGCAGATTTAGAGCAGCATGACTGGTCCCCCTGCACAGGGCACAGAGGCTGCTTTCCTGCCTCCTTCCCAAAGCCTAGTAAGTGCTGGGCTTTGGGAAGGAGGCATGAGGGCTCTGACAGGGTCCTAGAGTCCTTCTGCCTCTTTCCCAAAGCCTAGTTAGTGCATGCCCAGCTTTGCAAATGAGGTGGGATGGCTCTAGGATCCTGCCAGAGCCTCGTGCCTCCTTCCCAAAGCCCAGAGCCCCCCTTACCTGACTTGGGGAAGGCACTACGATTGCTGGGGGGAGGTGTCAAATGTTGGCCTTGCATTGCAGGGGGTTGGGCTAGATGACCCTCATGGTCCCTTCGAACTCTACAATTCTCTGATTCTAAAGTGGATAGAAGAACAGATTTGCTGGTTCCTTATTTCCAGTCGAATCATGAGAAGACCCTCCAAACAATAATTCATCCTACATTCTGTGCAGAAGATAATGGCAAATAATATATAGCTATTATTTATTGCTTCAGACTTATGACCAGCACTTTCCCCAGAGGGAGTCTGCCACAATAATAAAATTACATTTAAATTTAAAACAGCCCTAAAACACATCGCAGCTGTGCTAGTGGTAAGATATTGCTAAAAGTCTAGGGAAAGAGCCAAGCTTTCCTGCCACTCCTGTGCTCTGCTGTTGGATTATAACTCTGATGAAAATGGATGGAACTAAACAGGATCAAGATCAATGCTCATATCTTCAGTATATACTTATGAGATCAAACTGATTTTAAGGGATAAATGATAAGTCAGGCTTTGCCACCTAAGATGACAAACTTTGAATAGAATTTGGGGGCTTTGGTAAATTAATCCAAATCAAGTCAGCGTTGTCTTTATCTCAGTGTTTCTTACACAGTGGTTCAGTTTGTTTCAATCATGGTATGCCAAAAGCAGAGAGGAAGATAAAGAAACTAAGGGAATGTGTCTAGTAATGAGCCCACTTATTCATGCTCATAAATTTTGTAGAATTTTTATGAGTAAATGCAAACTTATGCATATATACATAGAAGTAAGCCCTAATGAATCTATGAGGCTTACTCCTTGGTACAGCAATCCTATGGATGTCTACTAGGAAGTGAATTCCATTGAATGCAATGGGTCTTAATTCCAGGATAGGAATGTCCCTTGCTTGAATCTCAGGAGAACCACTGCCAGTCAGTGAGTATAGACATTAGTGAGCTAGATGGACCCAATGGTCTGACTCGGTATGGGACCCCTTCTATGTATATGCTCAGAATTCAGATTTGGGAATGCCAAGCAGTTTTTGGTGTCCAGCTTGTGAATGGAAGCATGCGACAAACTTTCTTGCCACTTAACAGTTTTACTCAAAGCTGCAACTTGCTGGAGCACTGGTAGGATGAATGTGGAAAGCAGATCTCAGCCATCATTTTACCTCTTTGAAATTCAGCTACTTGGAGGTATCTTGTTCCAGATCTTTGTATTAATTGTCATTCTGTTTTTCTTTGGTTCTGAATGTTATTTATGTTCATTTCTTTTTAACGGATTATATGCATATTAACCAGAGCTAGAAAGATTCCTCGTCTATCTGACATGAGACATTCTATTAATACAGCCTAGGATGGCCTGTGCCTTTCGCTGCCACTGAACATCACCAACTCAGACAAAATGTGTCCCTCTCTCCAGCACACAGCTGCCTGGCCAACTATCCATTTCCCATTGTGCTACTATGACCCCAGTGATTCCTTCCCTTTTGCTGTCAGCTCATTTTGCATTTGATCTCCGGGTTGTTGTTGTTTTAATACATGTCACACAATTTCTCTGATTCATCATTTTGCCAGAATCCATTCTGCATTTTAATCCTATCCTCCAGTGAATGTTCAGTCTCTTCCACTTTTGCTTCACACTTTGATTGGGCTAGTCTAATCCTTTCTCAACCCTGGAGTTAATTATTGTTATATGCATTACAGTAGCACCCAGAAGCACCAATCAGGATCATGCTAATGCAAGGCACTGCATCATACAAATGTTTTGGTTAATAGGCACAAGAGGTTGCAAAGATCCAGGAAACAAGGAATGACATTGGACCTTGAACTCTTGAGAGAGACTGAGTGAGGGAGACAGACAGAGGGAGATGATGCTTACCCCGTACAACCTGAAACTGAAAATCATCTCAAGTAACCACACAGTGGTACCTTAGTTCTCAAACTTAATCCGTTCCGGAAGTCTGTTCCAAAACCAAAGTGCGCTTTCCCATAGAAAGTAATGCAAAATGGATTAATCTGTTCCAGATTTTTAAAAACAACCCCTAAAACAGCAATTTAACATGAATTTTACTCTCTAATGAGACCATTGATCCATAAAATGAAAGCAATAAACAATATACTGCAGTCACACAATCATTTAGTAGCTGAACTGGGTTCTGCACAGTCACACACAAAAAAAGAGCCACAAAAACGCAAAATAAATAGCAAAAACAGACAGACCTCAGCGTAACACTCAAAACAGAAGTGTGGCACTCAAAACAGAAGCATAACACTCAAAACAGAGCATGTTCGGCTTCTGAAAAATGTTCTCAAACTGGAACACTTACTTCCGGGTTTGCAGTGATTGGGTTCCAAGTTGTTTGAGTACCAAGGCGTTTGAGAACCAAGGTACCACTGTACTTCTAATATCTTATCACCATGCAACACAGATATCTTTAACTGAAGATTTAATATAATGTTGTCCAGAAAAGGACCCACATGCCATCCTTGCAGTTTCCTGTTTACAAGCACCAAATGCCAGGAACAAAGAAGGCAATGAACCCTAACAGAAGCCATGAGTAGGGTGCTTGCCTGGCAGCCCAAGCCCTCTCTCTTCCTATCTAGGCTCCTAAGAACCAGGCCTTGCTTGTGCTTCCAGGAGCAGACCTCCACCACTCTACCAGGAGCTAAAATGGGACATCCTGGGAGCCAATCACAAGCCAGGATGGCTTCTGTCAAAGCAGGACAGTTGATGTGTATCCCATAGCTCAATGCATGCCAAAAATCTTAGAGTTTAATCCTTGGCATCTCTAGGGAAAGATTTCTGGTTGAAGCCCAGGAGAGTCACTATCAATCAGCTTAGACAATATTGAGTGAAATGGATCTGATTCGACAGAAGGAACCTTTCTGTATTCCTCTGCTTCCAGAGGCCCACCATAAGAATTCGTAGGCACTATGGTGCAGGTGATGGTAAACAGTGGCGAAGATGCATGCTCCGGCACCGGGGGTGGAGAGCAGATGGGGGTGTGGCTGGTGTGTATCCCAGGGGCGTAGCGTGCCACCCACAGTGGCGTGCGTCCTGGGGACGTGGTGCACTGCCTGCGGGGGCGTGGTACCCGGTGTGGTGGTGGGGGTGCATGGTGCATGTCCAGGAGAGCGGCTGCGATAGTACCATCCTCCCCAATGGTGCTGGGGGCAGTGTGCTCCCCCCGCCCCCTGTTCCTCCACCAGTGATGGTAAAGTACCTATCCTCACTGGCAGTGGGATCCTGGTGGGGTGCCATCGCGGCTGTGTCCCTGCCCACGCTGGGGGCCACGCGCCAGCCCCGCCCCCGCCTGCTGTCTGCCCCCCAGTGCCAGAGCATGGAGCTCCGCCACTGCCTACCCTGTCTAGCTCTTGGCAGCCTTGGCTACCTTAAGGTCAATTCTCTTGCTATTTTAGCAAGGGTTCTGGTTCCAGTGCCAGCTTGATACCCACCCACCCCATTCCCTTGCAAGCTTGTGATGCTGGGACCACTGGCTCCCGTGTTTCTGGGGACAGTTAAGCATATTTAAAGCATATGATTTCCCTCTAAGAATCCTGGGAACTGTAGTTTGTTAAGGGTGCTAGGACTTGCAGCTCAGGGGTAAACTCCAGCTCCCAGGATTCTTTGGGGGAAGCCATAACCGTTAAAGTGGTATGAATGTCTTTTAAATGTATGGTGTGGATGTGACCCAAAGGAAAACTGGGAGCCCATGGCTGCAGGTAAGGCTTAATGAACAGGTACAGAAGACCGAAGTCAACAGAAACAGATATTTTTATTACCAAGTAAAGAAAGGTACCAGAAGTCATCATGTTTTGGTTATAACAGTTTGTTCTGAGTGGGGAGATGCCAAAACAACAACACCCCAAACTGTGTACCATCACAACATTTTAAAATGTGATGTTATACTCTAATTGCAATTCTTTTCCATATGAAAGCATGCAGAAGAAACCCCCAGAAATGACAGAATGTCTGACAATGCTGCTCACTAACAATTGCATATGCTAATTAAACAATCCCCAGCCATCCAAATATCACATAAAAATGCAGAGTTAAAAATTGCCATCACCAGTTTTTGCAATCATAATTTATGTATTTTATTTGTGTATTTATATGGAGGTTGTGACATGCAACGGACTCCCAGGCCATCCTTGTTCTTCTGGGGAAGCTCTCACAGTGTGTGAGTTTATGCGCTGTTGTCTTGAAACAAGTGAACAGGCAAGACTGTTGGATTGCTAACCAGTGTTGACTGGTGACACTAAGGAGGTAGACAATTCACACATTGACTGGAACTAACCACTGAGATATTTATTGGCTGCAGGTCTCTATATTCTTTTCTAAAGCTGCTTCCAGATGGTGGTTTATTGTGGAATTGTTGCTGTTCATGCACAAAAGTGTCCTTCTGCCATCATTGTCATCAAAATGCCAACCTATGCTTTTGTGTGGTGGTGGGGGGTACAATTTAGGGTTCATCCACACTAGGCATGGGTCCAGGGAGATTTTTCTTGGGTCCTGCTGCGTACCCCACGAAAGCCTGCTCTTTACTGCTGAATCAGAACAAATATCAATCGGATCTTCTGTGCATTGGAGTTTGTTCTGATTTAGCAGTAAACAACAGGTTTTCCGCAGCAGAGGGCCAAAAGAAAAACCTCTCATGCCCATGCCTAGAAGTCATGGGACAAGTGGAAGAAGTCATGGAAGTGTAGATGAGCCCAAAGTCAGAAAATCCATTAAGTAAAAACAACCCATTATACACCCACAGTTATTGTTGACGTGGAAGCACATTTGGAGTGGCTGGTTTGTCATATGTGTGATGAAGTTTCAGTGAGTGGTCCCATTTGCCACTCCCCTGCTTGTGTCTGCTCCTCATCCATGCCCAACCTAACCATTTTGTTTCTGGCAGCCGAAACAATACAAGTGTGCCTATTTCCACCAATTGCTGCATGCTGAAGGCATATGGAAATTTCAACAACCCAGTTCAGAGGAGCTCTTCTTTCAACACGTGCTGGGGATCACTCAGAGGCCAAAATTGCAGTACATATATTGGCACTTTATAATACACAAGTCTTGCACAAGACCTCTTTAGCAGATTTTTGGTATCGTCGGCATTCTTTTGGTATAGTTGCCAATCATACTTGAGGAAGACCTCTGTATTTTTTTAAAACAAACAAACAAACCACCAATTGAAATGAATGGCCTCGGTCCTGTATACCTGAAGGAGCGTCTCCACCCCCCATCGTTCAGCCCTGACACTGAGATCCAGCACCAAGGGCCTTCTGGCGGTTCCCTTGCTGCGAGAAGCAGGGCTACAGGGAACCAGGCAGAGGGCCTTCTCGGCAGTGGCGCCCGCCCTGTGGAACACCCTCCCATCAGGGGTCAGAGAGATAAACAACTACCTGTCATTTAGAAAATACCTGAAGGGAGCCCTGTTTAGGGAAGCTTTTAATTTGTGACTTTGTATTGTATTTTAATACAGTGGTACCTCTCAAGATGAATGCCTCACACAACGAAAAACTCGCTAGACGAAAGGGTTTTGCGATTCTATGGTCGTGCTTCGCAAGATGAAAATTTCAATGCATTCCTATGGGAATTAAATTCCTATGCATTCCTATGGTCGTGCTTTGCAAGACGAATTTTTCGCAATACGAAACGACTCACGGAACGAATTAATTTCGTCTTGCGAGGCACCACTGTATTTGTTGGAGGCCGCCCAGAGTGGCCGGGGAGACCCAGCCAGATGGGCAGGGTATAAATAATAAATTATTATTATTATTATGAATGAATGAATATTGTCCCTTCACCCTACCCATACACAAAGCACAACCCTTCATTTTGCCTATTGTGGAACATAACTAGGGATGGATATGTTGACTCTTCCGCACTTTCAGTAGGAACTTAAAAGGTGTGCATACGCAGACGCAGAAATACCAGTGTACATGCCCAAAATGGGAAAAGGTGGTGGAGGGTGTGGAATAGGCATTAAAGGGAGGGGCCAGAAACATCCTATCAAGGACTGCTCATCCATGTGGGTGGAAAGCAGGGGCTTACCCAGTGCTTTTTTTTTCTGGAGAGACGCACGGGTACACATATCCCTAAACATTTTGTGAATCTCTGTGCTTTTGTCCATTTACTGTATTTATTTTTCCCAATTTGAACTATAAAATGGTGATTTTCTTGAGTCAAAATGAGAGTACAGTACTCCTAAACATTTTTTAAGAAAAAAAGCACTGGGTTTACCTATGAAATGTCACAGACTAAATTGTGTAATTCGTTGCATGCCACTCATACATAGAGAAAAGTGGTATCATATAGACTCATTTACGGCATAAAGGCCCCAACTGGAAGCACCCTACATCTAAGTAAAGAACTGGATGGGGTCAGCTTCATCACGGTGATTCAGAATATTGTTCTCATCACTCTCCATGGCCTATTTCCACCTACTCAAGATTCATTTTGAAAGACTCTGTGACGCTCCTGGAGCTGAATACACTGTTTTAACATGCACAATTGTTACATAAGCCTTAAAGAACAGCGTGTCTAGGGGCGGATGATCATATAGAGTTCCTTGGCAAAAGCAAAACGTTTCCTGGTGCCAATTCTGTGAGACTAGAAGCGGATTGTGAGCGGAGAGCATGGGAAAGAAGCGAGGAAAGAGAACCCTGAAGCTCCCAGACAATGTGTCTAACTTGGAAGTGGTGCTATCAGAACCACCAGAATTTTCCCACAGCAATGCCCAACTTTGATACTGCTCCTTGAGTTAGGAAATTCCTCCCTTCTGACGCCACTGCTCCTGAAATTGCTTTTGACCTGTTTAAACACAGCTGTGCTTTGTGGAATAAGGGTAACTTCAAAGAGCCTGTTGTAGCCGCACTTGATAGAAATTGAGTAAGTACGTTATGCAATCAAAAACATAGATAAGAACCAGCTGGAATGCAGCCACAATGCCAAATGGGAGAAAACAAACAACTTGTGAATCAGAGCATCTTAATTTTATAGATATTTTAAATGGTCGTGACCTGTTATGCTAGCCTAGATAGACACCATGGGACACCAAACCAGGAATACATCAACAGGAAAAAGGGCAAACTCAGTACATCTGTTTTGCTGTGTATACATGCACTGCTCTGTCCATGCACCAATAAGCCATTTCAACTGCCACTTCCCAGGACATTTTCATACAGAAATACACCGTGACCACCGTGCTTGATTGTACGTTTATAATTCATGGATTGATCTCCCTGCGTGGAAGTTCACAAGCCTAGGAGGTATTTGAAGCAACTTCAACATTGCCTACGATCTATACGCATACATCAGAATTAAAATGGTTTAAAGTTATTTTAGGCTCGGATGCTTGCTGTGCTAAATAGTCCTCTAAAATGGAAACACCTCCTGCTCTGGATTACTCTAAAGGTGGAAACTGCCTTGACATACAATGTGCTTCTTTATGCATACCAGAATCTTCTGAGCTGTAACAGAGGCTGAATCATCAGTTCAGAGAAGGTCAGGCCAAGGGCAAGATTTCTTCCTTTATAGCGGGTGCATTGACTTAACCCGGTCCTCTCTTTTTCTTTTAAATTCAAGCCAGCAACTAAAAAATGTTTCTTGCAGATTGAAGTAAAATGCTAGTATGCCTTCAAAAACACATCAACTGGTGAAGGGATGGAAGAGAAAAGTCTGTGATGTTGAGAAAAGGCCTTTTTTTAAACGTTTCTAAACCCTTCCAGTAGCACCTTAGAGACCAACTAAGTTTGTTCTTGGTATGAGCTTTCACGAAAGCTCATACCAAGAACAAACTTAGTTGGTCTCTAAGGTGCTACTGGAAGAAATTTTTTATTTTGTTTTGTTTTGACTATGGCAGACCAACACGGCTACCTACCTGCAACTGTTTCTAAACCCGTTAGGCTTTTCCATGTAGTATCACTGTTACAGCTTACAGACTAGCTGCTGATCAGATATGCTTGTGAAGGAAAGGAGGAGTCAACTGGACCCGTCAGCTTCCATTAAAGCAGGCTGGGGAACCTGTGACCTTCCAGCTGTTGTTGGACTCCAACACCCATCAGCCTCAGGCAGCGTGGCCAACGGCCAGGGATGATGGGAGTTGTAGTGCTGCAAAATACAGATGGCCACAGGGTTCCCATCCCTGTGTTAAAATCTTAAACCAATTCATTTGGCCAGTTTTGAAACAAGGCATAGTGAATGTGTCAGATCTGCAAAAATCTCAGCTTCCAGATAACTATTGCATATCCAGGAGCCCAGTCTTCCTCCGCATTTGGGGAGGTATTTCCATAGATGCTGAATTTGAACAGAAATCAGGGTTTCCCAAACTTGGGTCTCCAGCTGTTTTTGGACTACTAGCAGAACCAGTGGTCAGGGATGATGGGAATCTTAGTCCAAAAACAGTTGGAGACTCAAGTTTCGAACTTACCAAAAGGGCACCTGCTATCTCCTTGATCACTACCCAATGATGTTGAGGAAGGGGATGTAGCATAATATTTTGCAAATGCACCTTTCAAAGAAGCAGGGACCATCATTGGATCAGAACAGAAGGTGAGAATCCTAACTGTGCTTTTAGTACTAGAGTACCCAATGTGGTGCTTATCAGATATTATTAGACTACAACTCCTGACATCTCTGACCATTAGCCATGCTGTCTGGGGATGATGACTGGTGGAGAGCACATTGGCGACATCTGCCTTTGTGTCTGTGTGGCAGGGAACAAGATGTGCACGACAATGTTGCCATAACAGGAGGCTTTATGCTTATTTTATTACATTTTTATTCCACCCTTCCTCCAAGGAGCTCAGGATGACATACATGCCCCCCACCCCACCCCACAATTCCCCTCACAGCACTGGTCCAAGGTTAAATAATAATAATAATAATAATAATAATAATAATAATAATAATAATAATAATAATAATATTTATACCATCTAGCTGAGTTTCCCCAGCCACTCTGGGCGACTCCCAATCGAGTGTTAAAAACAATACAGCATTCAATATTAAAAACTTCCCTAAACAGGGCTGCCTTCAGATGTCTTTTAAAAATAGGAGAGCTGCTTAGTTCCTTGACATCTGGTGGGAGGGCGTTCCACAGGGCGGGCGCCACTACCGAGAAGGCCCTCTGCCTGGTTCCCTGTAACCTCAGTTCTCACAATGAGGGAACTGCCAGAAGGCCCTCAGCACTGGATCTCAGTGTCTGGGCTGAACAATGGGGGTGGAGACGCTCCTTCAGGTATATAGGACCGAGGCCATTTAGGGCTTTAAAGGTCAGCACCAACACTTCAAATTGTGCTTGGAAACGTGCTGGGAGCCAATGCAGATCTCTCAGGACCGGTGAGCTTGGAAGCTTGAGTAGGGATTTGAACTCAGGTCTCCATGGATGATGTAGGTATTTCTGTGACCTCTGGCTGCCATACCAGAATGAAATATACTCAATTTCTGGAATGCAAGTCTTGTTGACGAATGGGGCTGACTTCCAATGCTTGCAGCTTTCAAGTTCAAGCAGTCTTACCCACCAAATATTTCTTTATCGTATGGTAGACACTGGTTAGAAACTGCTCTCATTTTGGAATGTAAATGCACAACGGCTGTGCATGGGGTAAGCACATGGGTACTTGTTCTCAGTGATGTCATAACTGCAAGTAAACAGGTTTGGGGTTGACTGGACCAGAAAGCATGAAAGACTTTATTTAAACAGAGTATAGGTTAGCGCTGTCAATTATCAGTCACTGTTGCTTTGTGTGTATGTGATTTTGTTTTCCAAAGGATTAAAGCTATGATTGTTCCTTCTGACATTTGCAGCTGGATTGCACCAGAAGAACCTAACAGACCAGTACAGACCAGAAATTCATAAAGCACCCTCTAAAAACTCTCACATACACAACCCTATACCACTCTGGCTCCCTGTTTCTGAGCTCGTACCTTCCATAGGGCAGAAATCTTGTTACAAAATAGGGATCAGAAGCTTGGAAAGATATTATGTAATGCTGCAGGTGTTACAAACTGCTTTGGGTTGTGTGTTAAAACAGATGACCAGATTTCCAATTCCACAGCAATAAAATCACAAAGGGAGCCATTGGGAAAGGGTGGATTCCAAAATGGGACATTTTGTAGGAGTTGAAATGGAAGCTAAGATTGCAGGAGAAAAGTTGACCCAACTGAAGAGGTGGTAACTTGGTATTCAGTATTTGCCTATTCCAGGGGTCCCCAAACTAAGGCCCTGGGGCCGGATGTGGCCCAATCACCTTCTAAATCCGGCCTGCAGATGATCCAAGAATCAGCATGTTTTTACATGAGTAGAATGTGTCCTTTTATTTAAAATGCATCTCTGGGGTTATTTGTGGGGCCTGTCTGGTGTTCTTACATGTGTAGAATGTGTGCTTTTATTTAAAATACATCTCTGGGTTATTTGTGGGGCATAGGAATTCGTTCATTTTTTTTTCAAAATATAGTCCAGCCCCCCCCCCCAAAGGTCTGAGGGACAGTGGACCGGACCCCTGCTGAAAAAGTTTGCTGACCCCTGGCCTATTCTGATTAATAATTCTTAGCCTTTAAAATAATTTATTTATATTTAAAAAAATTATGTGCTGCTACTCATAAAAAAATCAGAGCACTCCAACAATTGTACATAGAGACATGATTATTTTTTTTAAAAAAAAGAATTGCACTATGGTGCAACGCAATATAACCTCCCCACAGACAAATCAGAATCGATGCTCAGTGCATAGCCAACACCATCTAACCTCCCCGCAAACATTGTGCACCCACCTGCATCCTCAAAGCTCAGCTCTGCCCTCTGCTTCTGCCTCCATCTCCCTTTTAAATCTGACTCCCGAATGGGTTACCTCCATAAATGCCTCCTCGCATTTCCAAAGTGGTCTCTGCATCAAAAAGCAACCTGCTAGCAACTTTATCCATTGAGAGGCATCATCTGAATACCCAGAGCTGTTGTCTTGCACCAAGTCAAAGCAATGGTCCACCCAGCTCTTTATTGTCTAAACTGACTGGCAGTGGCTCTCCAGAGTTTCAGGCAGGGACCTCTCTTAGTCCTATCTGGAGTTCCTACCCAGGACCTTCTGCATGCAGATCAGACAGGCCACCATGGGGCTACAGTCCTTCCTTCGTCAAGCCTGTCCAGGTATTGCCTTAAGGCAGGAATAGGAAACCTGTCATCTTCTGGTTGTTGTTGTTGGACTCCAGCTTTCATCTGCCCAACCAGCATGGCCAGTGGTCAGCTGCCCTGGAGCATTTCTTGATTTTCCAAATGCTGCAAGATGGATTTCTCATGTAATGGATCTCTCAGAGTCATCTCCCCAAGCTTCATTTTTAGAAACAAATATGTGCATGATGATCTGATGTTTTACTTATTTACTTGTTTTCATCCTGTATTTTATCACCCCTGATGAAGGGTGGTATAGAAATCTAATAAACAAAATTCTCCACCTTCTCTTTCTTGGCTTGATGCAAAACATTTTGCAAGAAAGTTGCAGTTTTAATGTTTAATTATTTTTTTAAAGTACTTCCTTCAGAAATATCAACTTGGAAAATTTTGACTTTCACCCCCATTTTCCAAACAAGCACGCTAATTACTTCAAATGAATGGTATATCTGATTGAAGTTCCCCGTGATGGCACTATGACTGCTAATCTGGCTGCTAATCTTCACGCACCATCATAAGGAAGAGAAGAAGTAAGACAAAAGTCTTGGAGAGGGGGGGGGGGACTTTCACAAAAGCATTTCGATTATATAAGATTGTCTGATTGCTGCAGATGAGCGCAAGCTTCCGAGAAAGCTTAACAGAGACACTGGATTTTTCATTATTTCACTTAAATTGGCTAGAAATATATTGAAAAGTGTTGGGTGATATTAAGGAAGTAGCATCTGATGGCAGCCTACACAGAGTATTTCTGTGAGCATATGTATTATAGGGAATGTTCAACTGACACATACCTCAATTGTATTATGTAACTGGCAGCTGTCTCTCATTCAGCGGGTAGAATAATGCAAATACAAAATGACCATACCCAGGATTGCCTTATTACTGTTGTGATTAGGAATGGGATTGAGAATCTGTGTGCTGCCCCCCCCTCCCATGTGCTGTTGGATTCCAACCCATCAGCCCCAGCCAGCATGCCTAGTGGTCAGGGATGATGGGAACTGTAGCCCCCACAACAACTGGAGGGCTGCAGGCTGCCCACTTGTGATCTAGAAGGACCAATGACCTGGCTCAGCTCCAGGCTGCATCAGCAAAGAGATCAGGGTGGAATGTGTACATGCCCCACCAGCTCCTGAGGGAAACTTATTCCACACCTTGGTGGTTATGCAACAGCTGAGGCTATTAGGCAGCATGACAGCTTTCAATGAGCTTAAACCAGTGAACAAAAGGATGTGCGTAAAAACGGTTACGAGGCGTTTACTAACAGATTATTCACATGTTGCCCTGTTTTGGGGTGTGGGTGGTTGCAAATGCAGTTGTCACTTACACTGGGGGAAATGTGCAATGTGACCAAGATCTTTCGGTAAGTCCAGTGGGAAAGTCACAGCTAAGAGTCAAGCATTTCCAGGTCCCCTATAAGACTTTTTGAGCTTATTAAAGCAGATTCCTGGAGGAAGAGTTGAATTTCCTAGCATTCTGGCTCTGTCCCAGGGAAAGCTTCACTTGCTAAATTTCTCTTGGGCTGTTGTTACATGCTCAGGAGAACGATCAGTGGAGACTAGTCCATTAGGGGAAAGGGGCACTGCCACACCCACCTCAGCTGTGCTCAATTTTGCCTAACAATTTTATTTTTTTTGTAGTGTGATTTTCCTAATTCATTTTAGTATGATATTTTCAATAATGTGTGCATTTATATACACACTTCAGTATATACATGTCTGTGCACAATGCTAAGCTGAAGAACTGCATTGCAAAATCTGAAGAAGTATGAATTTCAAAGCATGGTTGTGTTTCAGTTAGCATATTGTTTTGGAAAATGCAGACTATGCAAATTTGCCTTTAGATGTGAACTGAATCAAAGTTCTTCCTCATCTTGGCTCTCTACACTCATTAAACATCCCTGGCTTTCTGCTTCTTTCATTGTTTTAAGCAGATTCTAAAGGAGGTAGAATTTCTGCAGACTGCTAGAAATCCACTGGCTTAGAGCAGAAGTGAAGGAAACTGGAAGGACTGCTACACCAGGTCCTAGGTCAGTGTTTTGACTCTATGGTAAACTAGCAATGAGTCAACAGCACAACCAAAGCTAGAGAAACTAGGGGTACCGGTATATCTTCGCCAATGAACACTGAGCTTGAAAGAGGGCTTAGAAGAAAAGTTTCTCCAAAGCTTATGCTTTTTACACCTTTTCAATGACGTTCATACAAGCTACTATTACAACAGTACTTTTTTTTTAGTTTAAGATTATTGATATTCTTAGTACCAATGATACCATCATATAACAAATCAGATCTAGCTCCATGACAACATCACTGAAGGCAAACATTGTTAATTTGAACCAACAACCGGTATTTAAAGACACGTTGCAAAACTGAATGGTTTAATACTCCTGGGATTGCTAGTGCAGGTATCTCAGAATCCCTCTTCTGATAATTTAAAAATCATGTTGTTTTTTGAATGGCAAGTACATCGGGAAAGAAACCAGGAGTTGTAATACCACAACATATATGGTTGTGGAGGTGGATGAACACATCTAGTAACTTGGGGCGGAGAGCCTCAGTCCCAGGGGCCAAATCATGCAGCCCTCCAGGCCTCTCTGCCTGGCCCTTGAGACTTTCCCTTGCCACCCATCCGCAGGCCACACACCCTCTCTTCAAACCATGCCCTTCTCTAGACCTGCTCCACACTCCTTGCTTGCTTGGCCAGGGGGCAGACCTGAGGGAAGACTTCCCGCTCTGTTGGCTCCACCCCTGGCTCCGCACTTGTCCCAGCCTGCATCCCCATTTGCTGAAGCGGGATGCAGGCTAGGATCTGGCTCCTGATAGGTGGAGAGGGCTTATGCCCCCTCTGCCTATCAGGCAGTGGCACTGAGGTTCTGATTCCTTCGTCATGACCCCGGTGGAGCCTCTGCCGCCCCAGAAGGTTCTCCATGAGTTAACATGGTTCTTGGGCTGAAGAAGGCTCCCTGCCCTGCCCTGAATATTTTTCCAATCTGAAAGGGAATGAGTTATCAGGGATGGCTGAGAAGAGCATTAATCACATGGCAAAAGCAGGACTGCACCACTGGCCCTACTCCTAATGCCCCATACACCCACTGGCCCAGCCCACTCAATGCTCATACATTCCTCAAAGGAGCACCTACACGGGAGGAGGCTGGTTGCAGACCGTTGCCCCATGCAATTGGGAGTCTCAATCTCTACTGCCTTATTCACTCAACTATAACTCATAATAGCCAAAGTTGCCAGGTACTATTACTGTGTTGTGGTTTCCAGAAATAAACCACAGGGGTGGATGTTTCTTGTTAACGCACACCCCACTTTAGGACCTATGGGGAAATCTCAGCACTAGGGTTGAACAAAAAAGAAATGGATAAGCACGTTTGAAGGAGCTCAGCGAAATTCCATCTGCCAGGCAGGAAGGTAGAAAAATGTAGCAATTCTGTGAAAAGCTGCACAAAGCTTCTTAGATATGCACATTTAATTAAGATGTAATGAAACACTGTTAATTAAGTGGCCAAGATGAATTATAAAACTTCACTTGGGATTATGTGATACCTACAAAGTAAAAAATTCTCGCTCTGTTTATACATGTGTATTTTTCTCCAGAGGATTTTTAAAAAAAACACACGCTTGTATTTACTTAACTGGGTATACTGGTAGCTATAGAGATATGAAGCTATCATCTGATCCAGCGTGTTTCTGATACCATCAGTGTTTCCTTATTACTTTTCTGTTCCCATAGCCTCATTATAAGGCACGCCCTAAACAAATCTGCTTTCACTTCTTGTTGCTATGCCAGACTTCTCATTATTTTATTTTGAATCATGCTGTGAGTCTCATGTCGTGAAAAGCCAAGGGAAAGCATACTGGTGGATGTATTTCATTTCCATAAGATGGTAGCAAGAGTGCTGAAAGTACGTTACTTTGTTTGGACAAATGTTACCACAATGATTCACCATTGCTGAATAGCAACGCTACTTGGAAAACTTAAAAAACACTGAACCTGTTTCTGGGGTTGCCAATTTTAAACAGCTGAGCCTTTCAACAACGGCTTGAACAAGGCAGAAGGTAGTAACTGATAAATGTTTAGCTCCACCTGTGCAAAGATTCATTCTCTGAATTTTGTGATAATAACTCTCCAGTCAAACAAAATTTACAAAAATGCATATATTGGGTGGAAATGTTCTAAAAATGCTACATTTGTTAAAATAACAAGCCAAAATGTTAGGGTAAGCTAGCTGCAGAATGTATATATTGGTCAAAAACTGCATGCAGAAAGTGACATATTAGAATAAATTTACACTAAAATGCTGGCAAATTTCCATGAGATTAAAAATATATAGACGCACACACAATTTGCTCACAGAATTGAGGAGAACTGAATTTTGCAAGAATTGACAAACGGAGAGAAACAAAAAACAGGGACATACTTTGGTAATCTTTCATAACATGGAGCCCTGTGTGAGGCCAAAATTTGGCACCCGAAAATGGATCTTCTCAATTATGGATCTTCTTAATTTTGCACCCTATGGCTCGATACTCTGTGCAGTAGAACCGCCCACACCGCCCTAAATCTGGTGCTGCCAAAATCGACAAATGTGTCCATCTGTAAACTGGCTCAAGATCACTTATGACTGGAGTAGCCTATGAACTGGGGACTTTCCGGACCACACTCTTAGCCACTGCATGAGTGTGGTCTGGAAAGTGGCAGCCTTATTTTAACAACCAGAGAAATGCTCGGCACGGGGGAAACTCTGCTAGCTGTTCTGATTCTTCCCCCTTTTAGTAATTCATTATTTAGTTGTTGCCTGTTGGAACATTTCAAATGCCACTCGCTGGGGTTTAGAAGTTTTAGCCTCATTAACAGGTAGGGAGCAAGTCTGTCTTTTCTAGATCATGAAACAGTACAAATGTCAGAATGATTCATGTAACAGAAATGCAGGAAAATTCCACCGCACAAAGCAAGCTGGCTTGCTTCGTGTCATTTCTTCTACCAGAGAGGGTTTCCCTGCATAGCTGAATACTTTCTCAACAATCACGAAGTCCTACTTCTAAAATCAGGTGAGAATAGCGAGAGTTGGAAAGCATGTACATATGTACACACACAAATACACAAACACACACAATGTTATTATAAAGTGCCCTCAATGCTTATAAAGTGGTTAATGGATGTTCCGGGGGGGGGGGAGGGCAGGCACAAAGGTAGTACTGAAGGGAAACAATACCCAATATTAGATAGAAATGAATACCTAAAATTAATTTGTGTTTTAGTTGTGAGGAAGGGGATGTAGCCAGAGGGAAGAGAGCTTCGCAGGAGCAAAATCAGGTCTCTTTCAACCAACATCCACCAACCAGCTGCAGGATCAGCAGCCTTCTCAGGTGGGGCTACGAGGACCAGAATAGATGGCACATTCTACGTAGGAGAGTGGCACTAAACCACTGAACCTCTTGGGCTTGCCGATCAGAAGGTCGGTGGTTTGAATCCCCACGACAGGGTGAGCTCCCATTGCTCTGCCCCAGCTCCTGCCAACCTAGCAGTTCGAAAGCATACCAGTGCAAGTAGATAAATAGGTACCACTGCGACGGGAAGGTAAATGGCATTTCCGTGCACTCCAGTTTCCGTCACGGTGTTCCGTTGCACCAAAAGCGGTTTAGTCATTCTGGCCACATGACCCAGGAAAGCTGTCTGTGGACAAACGCCGGCTCCCTCGGCCTGAAAGCAAGATGAGGGTCACAACCCCATAGTCGCCTTTGACTGGACTTAACCATCCAGGGATCCTTTAACCTGGAGTGGAGGAAAATCCTTTGTGAAGGGTAAGGAGACAGCTCAGCAGGAATTAGGGCTACCATTTATTGGAAAGCAAAATTATGGCACTTGAGTGTACCTGGGGTGGGACTTGGCAAGGTCTGTGTGAACAGGTGAGCCCAACAAGTCACAGCGTGTATATAGTTCTAAGGCAGTATATAACATAGCTAATGATTTAGAACAGACTTCCTCAACCTCAGCCCTCCAGATGTTTTTGGCCTACAACTCCCATGATCCCTAACTAGCAGGACCAGTGATCAGGGATGCTGGGAACTCTAGTCTCAAAACATCTGGTCTGGAGGGCCGAGGTTGAGGAAGCCTGATTTAGAAGATCTTCTAGAAATCATCGAAAGACATTTTGCAGGCAAGGAGCACTGAGGCTGACAGACCGGTCCCAAGGAAAATATGTGACTCCATGGCAGAGAATTCAAGACATGTGCAAAAGATGTAACTCAAGAAAGCAAGCCATGTTACAGACTATAGGTCAAGGGGCTCTATCACTGGATCCAGAGCCTTGTGGGTCTGCCAAGGGAATCAGGAAAATGCACCTCTCCCTTTCTGCTCTGGCTACCAGAGTTTGGGGTGAAGCTGCTGATCAGAAACTCCATTGTGCTCCACTGCTCCCCAGCTGGGGTTAGATATGTTTTGTCAGAAGTTTGAGAACTGTAAAAAAATAATAACTTTATTAAGGAAAAAATGGGGGGGGGAGAGAAAAAGAAAAGGAAAATTATTATTCATTTATGGAAAAGGGACATGCTAAAATTCCAGATCTAGAATTGGAATCTGTGGAAAAGTTAAATTCTAATATAACAGCCCAGCTTTAGAAACCTGGAGATGTGGAAAATAAAATTATTATATTTTAAAGTAAGTAACTATTTCACACTATATCTATTGAAGTTAATGCTAGGCTGAGCTAAAACACAAGTGTTTTGACAAGCACCCAGTGCTATTAAGACATGAGGGTTAGAATCCTGACAAGAGAACTGCAGAAGAATAAAATGCCAGTGGGGTTTCCTACCAAAATAATTTGTGGTTCATAATCACAAAAAACATAGTGATAAAGAATAATCACAGAGAGTTTAAACTTTGTAAAGTGTATAGATAAAGAAAAACAGAGAACTAATCAAGAAATTGGCAGCGGCAAACAAACTATTGAAAATTGTGTGTTGTGGGTTGTTGGGGAGGTTTGAAGAACAGGAAGGACAAGAAGAATTTGACCAAAGGATTCCAGTGGGGCAATCTAATCTTGAACAAAGGGAAATGTGATATCTAAAACATTACCCAGTTGAAGAGAAAGCTGAAGCAATAAATGCAAAGTTGATAGTAGTGAATTATTGAGATAATAAATTGTTGTGCTATGTGGTGTGTGTGTTTTTTCTTTCAGTTAATTAATTCTGGCAAGTGTAGATAACATTTCTTCCTTAAGTGCAAAATAAGAAGCACATACATAGGAAACACATGAGAAACTTTTGGACAATTGCATTTAAACAATCTGTATACTAGGCCACAGCTGGTACCAAACTAAAATTGGTCATATAACCTCTATTGTAAAGTAACAACAAAAGATCAGGACAGTAGATATATCTTATTAAAAGGTGTAATTGAATAGGAAGCATTTTCGTGTGTGTGTGTTTATGTCCCTGGTTATAGACAGGGACACTTTTAAAAACCTAATTAAAAGGTTGGGAACAGATTTCAGCAAGATTTTTAACCCATGTCTACATAGACCAGCAAACAGTGGACATGGTAATAATTGAGCAGAGGTTGGATGGCCAACTGTCTTGTATGATCTAGTTGAGATTCCTGCACTGCAAGGAGTTGGACTAGATGACCCTCAGGCTACCTTCTATGATTTTAATCACAAACACATGCATCTTAGACTGAGCCCTGCAACATCAGAGGTGCAATTTGCAAGCAGACAAACCCTTTTAGGTTTGGAAATTAAAGTGCATAACGCCAGGTTTCTTGTTTGCTGAACTGAACCATAGCAAGTAGCGTGAAGCTAAAGATCTAGTTCCATTGCCTGTGTCTCAACCATAGCTGTCAACCTTCCCTTTTTTGCAGGAAATTCCCCTATTAGTACTATAGCCTATAGTATAGTACTGATAGGGGAATTTCCCGCAAAAAGAGGGAAGGTTGACAGCTATGGTTGAGACACTCACATGAGGGTACTTAAATCTAATCCAGCCAGATATGATTTGGAAGTGGGGTAAAATAATAAACAACCCATGATCTGGCTAGCAAGCTCATAGAAATGTTGTGCATTGGGCAAGGGTAGAGACTTAGCCAACAAAAATAATTTTGAATTTCTTCATGAGTCAGCAGTGTTAATGTTCTTTGTGCAGGTTGCTGATGCCAAATTAGCTGTTGCTGGAAAAAAAGTTCATAGCATTATTATGCCTGTTTGCTCTCCCATGCCAGAGCCTGGCTCATTATAGTCTCCTCACCTCTCTCAGCCAAATCATCTGAAGTCTTTGTGTGTGTGTGTGTGTGTGTGTGTGTGTGTGTGTGCGTGTGCGCAGGAAAAAGGAAAAAGACAGCCTTCTGCATCAGCACTATAATTTAGTAAGTTCTTTCAAAAAAAGAACTGTATTCTTTTCAAAAAAGAAAGCCACAAATTAAAAAGGGGACAGAGAAGCTCAGGAAAACCCAAAAGCAATAAGTATTGTAACCCTCTCGCTCAATGATAGTACCTTCCATGCTCAGTATTCCCTTAAGTGGGAAAACTTCCTAGGAAATAAGGAAAATATTTGTGGAATTTGTATTGTTAAAACAGAAAGGGGTCAAACCATCTCAAGAAGTGTTAAAATTTTGGAAAGTTGGATAATTATGATAAATAAGGGGCTTGGGGTTGGGTGCACATTTTTATTTGTATTATTATTACTTTAAGGGGGAGGGAATCCTTGTTGGGGCTGTGGTACACTTACACTCTACCCACCTCATTGCTTTGAGATTACCCAGCTTTCCGTCATGCATAGATGAGAAGGAAGTGACTCCCAATGCACACCTGGAGGAAAGGCTTCTGCCTCACACTTTTGACAGCCCCCACCTCCTGCCATTGCTCCATCCCCAAGACCCCGGGCATTTACCTGGCCACCTGTCAATCAACACGCTGGGCCAAACAATCCTTTGTCCATCTTGATCCTCCAACCTGCAACTGATATACTCCTTTTGAATAAATTGCTGGATTGGATTCCTGGGCTATACTAATTTCTAGGCACACTCAAGGGCTGGTTGTCTTCCATGTCACTTAGACTGTCTGGGCTGGGCTACTCATTGCTCAAGTACCTGGGAGAGCAGGTGGGAATATGGACTGAAATTGCCAAGCCAGTGTTCAGTTTGCTGATTAATCCCACAGAGATCACTGTGAGGAAGTAGCGAATCCCATGCCTCTTGCCCAAGGTGACACTAAGTGGGTGGCAGCAACAGAGAGGACTAGAGTGGGACCTTCTTTGCTACTGGGATTCCTTATAGGATTGGTGCTGGAGTGGGGGGACACCCTTCCGTTACAGGGGCTGAATATATTCCAACTGGAATAGTACTCCACAGGCATGGGAGGAAATACCTAAAAGCAGGCAAAAAGCTGGTATCCACCTGTCCTTTAATAAATGATGATGTCTGGGGGTCCACAGTTTGAGGGCAACAGAAAGACAGAGGGGGGGGGGAGAGAGAGATCTCAGTTTGGGCTCTCTGTAAGCACCATAGAGTGTCGGGTGCCTCTCTAGAAAGTTCACTGCTCTAGACAGCAGTGAACTTGGGCTGTCTTTTGGTGTTTTTACACTGCAGCTCTCCCTGTGCTCAGTCCATTTATTTGTAAGCAAACAGAACCATTACAAAATGCCAATAAGCCTCCAGCAACTTCCTTCCAAAGTGAGTAAACACTGAACCCACGGGACTTTCCACAACTTGGAGAAGTGGGATGAGCAACGCAATACTTCCCTACAGAGAGAGATTATCTGTGGAACAGAGCAGTATTCCAGGCTATAGAGGAAGAAGGAAACGCTTCAAGGTCACCAATCAAACAGGCCGGGAGAAGGGAGAACAAGTCCCACAATCAGGTTCCAACCTCAGAAGCCTTCTTTGCCTCTCGAAGCAAATGTGTGTAAAACCACAACGATCTGTGCCCCAAATTTAAAAGCTACATTTGCACCCGTTCATTATGAGCAGGGATACTAAGAGTTAAGTTCACAGTTGGTGTCAGCCCCAGTTCCCTAATGGTATGTAGCCAAAGGAATTATTGAGCCAAAAGTATGCATTCATAGGCAATTTATTTCTGCTTATGCAATGTAAGAGGCATAAGCGTGTGGAAAATCTAGATGCTTTTGGAAGATCTTGTCCAAATTCATATGCAAAAACAGATGACATGCACAGAGCTTGCCAGCATCTCCTGTTTGACAATTTCTGAAAGCAAAAGACAAGCGCTTTCCCCCCTGGCCAACACCCATCTGCCAAACTGTGATTAGTCCCCAATGAGAGACAGAAATCTCTTTCTGAACACACCTCCCCCCCCCCCCACTGCAGAAGGTGGTGTTTATGCCATGCTGGCACTACAGCCCTGTCTCTAGCAACGCCACACAAAGTAATAATTATAATTATTGCCCAAGTCTTGTACACTGCATTTAGTGGCTGATGGGACGCTAGTGGCAGGCCAAGGAGGAAGCTGAAGCTGCCCTACTTACATCACCCCACAAGGGCAACAGTATTTACTTGGGTAAATCTAGGTTTGCCAACCAGCCATTATTTGACAGGTCTTATGAGCGAAACTGCATTCAGGGAAGTAACCAGTATCTGGGATTAAAATGCCAGTAAACTACAGAGACAGCTCAAGAATTTGCGTGTATGTGAACAGATTTTTTTAAAAAGTTCATTGATACTTCCCTCATTTTGCTACCTTAATCCTTAGCTTCAAAGGCCAGCCAAGAGGATGATTTGCAACATTTCCAAAAGATCCCAAGACTTTTGACAATAATGTTCCATTATTCAGGGCAGGGGGAAACCAGTGAGAAAGGCAGAACTTTAAAATTATTCCTCCTCAACAATATGCTTCTTTCGTGTTTGGTCTGAGTGAAGTTACAATACTTAATTTGTACTTCTACATATGTTGGTAATCACAAGTCATTTGCCATATATGTGGCCTTCCTATATTAGATGACAGTTATTGCCCCATTTTTAGAAATCCATACCGAATATAATTTTATGACATTTCTACATCATAATTCATTTTATTTGGGCTTTGATATATAATAGTAGGAGGAAGAGAGAGACTGACTGATTACTATACTTGATCCAGTGCATCACCTGGTGTGTTTTGTTATACTGAGTTTCACACACAGAGAGACTCGATATAATTTTCGTCTCGACTCATTATGTTTCTGCAAATTTCTCCCCTAACCTACTAGGTGTTCATGGTAAAACTAGCTCCACGTAAGGTCCTAGGAGAGCAGCAGAGGAGTATTTTTTTATATCAAAAGTTGGCAACCCCATGAAGACCCCCCCAAATCTATAAAATGTTAAGCCATAATAAATTTGTTAGTGCCAGATAAATTTTAGTTGCTTGCGCTCAAGAGGATAGAACTGTTCACAAAAATAAATACCTTGTATATGTTCCAATGACTGTGTGGAGACTGTGGATAGGACTAGGGAACATGGTTCCATTTCCTTTTCCATTTATTCCATATACCAGCCTTTCCCAACCTAGCCCCTTTCAGATGTTTTGGACTACAACTCCCATCAGCCCCAGCTAGCACAGCGTTTTGGAAGCTGTAGTCCAAAACATTCTGGAGGACTCCAGATCAGGAAACACTGTAGTATTTGTGTGGGGGTGGAAAACATCTGAGGAGCCCTTCTTTTTTCCATGGAAATAAAAGAATTTACAAAAAAGATCTGCTGTAAGGGAAACCCAAATAGATGTATCTTTTAAAAAACCACACACATTTTTTTTTAAAAAAAAGGATTGCAAGGCAGATCACAAATTATTTCAACAACTGTTTATTTAAATATTAAATAAAACACAACTAATCATTTTGGTGTACATCTCTTTAACATAAGAAACAAAATGATCTCGTCATGATAAAAAATAAAACTATACATCTTAATTAAACCAATCACATAGTGTATTTAAATAATCTATTGCATTGCAGTCTGCAAAACAGTACTGTCAAGAACACTACAAGGGGGGGAAAGGAGACACAGACCCTGAAATGTTGAAAATGACCTTTTTTCTACTTCAGAATAGTTTCAAAGCATTTTCTATAGCATTTGGGGAGGGGGGGCCCAAGAAGTAAAGTGCTTGTCGTTGCTTAGAACAAAAAGTTGTTTTTTGTGGCCTCTTGATCTATGGTAGAAAATAAAGTAAAAAGACAGAAGTGGATGGGGTGGGGAATGCAGTTCATAAAATAACAGGTTGCTACTGTTTTACGAAAATGAAGGCAACGTTGCTGCTTTGTGATGGATCTTGCTCCCACTCCTTGTAGCCACTCCCACAAACCACACACCAAACCACTTCGCAAGTTAGCATGAGTCTGGTATTTTCTCTGCCGAAAGGCACCAGTCAGAGAGAAGGTTGTACAGAGTTATTTCCCTTCACCTTGGAGATTCCAGAACACATAAGCAGCAGCAGCAGCAAGCTGAAGACACGTCAATATAGATACTGTACACAGATAAAGAGGTTGAAAAGCCACAGATAGATCTATACAACTTTATCTCCCTCCCCACCACCACCACCACAGACAGACAGTCTTTGGCTTATTTATTTAAAAAAATAGCTTTTTTTCTTTTTCTTTTTTTACATATATAACACTGCAGGTTGCAAGAAGCAGCAGTAACTTGAAGGCACCCCTGTGTTACATTTAGAGATGGGTCCTTAAAAGTGTTACGACAGAATGAAGCTGTTTTCAGACATCTGAATGGTAATTTTGGCCAAGCTTGCTCACCTGCTACTGACAATTGATCTCCCGCCCTCTTTTCCCTGCCAACTATCTATTAGGTCAAAGGAAGAAAACGCTGTGGTCTCCCCGCTCCCTGTGACATCCATTGCCGGGCTTCCTCTGGTATCGACAAAAGTCATTCTCTGGTCAGAGGAAGCAAATGCCAGGGAACTCCAAAAAGCTTATTTCAAAAGCCAAGTAGTGTATATTGTCTTCCAAGTCCTATATGTGTGCGCGCATGCACACACACACAGAGAGAGAATATTAAAACCGCAAATAAAAATGCCTAAAATAAAAACAACAACCCTCTCGTCTATTAGTATACAAAACAAGAAAACCCAGAAGTTGTGCTGTTCGTCTCACTTAGTTTGTTCAAAAAACGACTGTTTACGAAGAATATCAAGTTGTGCTATCCTATTTCCTTTTGACTGTCAGTATAATTGTCACAACCTTTTGAATATTGCACGTTTCCCCAACGCGACGGTTCAGTTTGGACCCTGATAACGAAATGCATAAAAACCTCATTAGCAGCGGCATTAATTGTGTGCAGCACTGAGAGACACCCCATAGGCAACCTCAAAGTGCTTTTCAAGGGGTGGAAGAGGGAAGGGAGGTAAAAGAATTTAAAAAGAAAGCCTTCCCACACCAGCACCTCTTAGCAATTCTGCTCCCATCACCTCTGCAGTATTCCATGGGAATCTCCTCACTGATGCACAGACATTTCCCTACTGTTGAACCTCACCCCCACCAGAAGAGAGAAAGGCAGGAACACAATTTGTAGTCTGGTAACAGAACCGCCAGAGGACAAATTAATTGCTTCTAATGAATACAAACTACCCTTAGCTGCTACAAGTGAGAGACTAAGCAGAAAAGTTCACAGTTTCCTCTTAAGGTATAAACCTTTGAGTAAGGGAGAATAAAAAGTAAAGAGAGGTATTGGTTCCTTTAACAAGAGTATAAAAACAAATAATGCGTAATAATTTTGTCATCATTCCCCTATCAATGATTAATGTGACAGAAAACCATCTGTGTTTATGGGTGTTTGTGGGTGGTGGTTTTTTCTTGCTTGTCGTCTTTAAGGAAAGAGGTAATTATCGTCTTCACAAATCCATAAACAAATATTGTAAATAGGGTGGCTCTGGTCCCTTCTTTGAAAAGCCTTCCCCTGCTACACCACAACCATTGACAGCCGTCAAAGTCTTGCATAACAGCAGAGCTGTATTGGCCTGACTTTAATACAGTACCAGAAAAGTGTTCTCCTCTGCCCTCCCCACCCCACCCCCCACTTCCCTGTCATTCTTTTCTTCCAAAAACAAAAAAAAGTATTTTTTTTTTCTCCTTTCAGTTTCTGGTTACATTTGTTCAGTGCAAGTACAGTTGAAGCCAAAAGACGCAAGTATTGCTTTTTTTCTTTTAGTTCTATAAAGTTCGGGGCTTTACTAAGCCAAATGGCCTCTTCACATATTTCAAACAGGTTATTGCTTCTGAGTTTTTACTGTTGCAAAAATAATAATAAAAATCACCCATCTGCAGATTGTAGCGAGAGCAGCACACTCTTCCAAAAGAGAGATGTGTGAACCACGAGAACTGGAGAGCAGAAGGGGGGAGGGGGGCGGGAATCTTATTTGACTAAGACGAACTTCCCCATCTGGGTGGATGTAAGGTCCTCCATTTCAAAGTCCCCATGCTGCAAAGTAACTGCATCATAGCTCGGAGATTGCACAGCGAAGCCACTCTGCTGAGAAAACATGGAGGCGATGGGGGAGACATTGCTACTGATGTGCAGGTGGGTGTCTAGGAGGTGAGCAGCTGAAGTTACTGGAGAAACACTGACTCCAAACAGGTGAGGCTGGAGAAACTGGGTGTTGCGGAAGGCAAACTCTAATGAGTTCTCACTCTGCAGTTCGGACAGGGGAAAGGAAGTGGATGCTTTGCTTCCTGTAGTGTCAGGCATGAGGATGGTGTGCGAGTGGGACACCTGAGAAGGTTGGTGACAGGCTGGCTGGTGATGTTGTAACTGGAGCATTCTGAATACAAGAAAGAAGAGAGTGAAGAAGTTATGAATTTTTAATATGCTTCCTTGGGGTTGTTCTCACATTACAGCCTCTCTCCCTCACACGTTGGCATTAGAAGCATTTGTCTTTGCAAGTCAGGACAGCGGATTTGGTGGTGGTGGTGGGGAAACACATACACACATTCTTCTGCATGACTAAGCCATTGGTACGGAGTCTCCCTTGTGGGCTGCAGCCCTACACAGACATTCCATCTCTATGTGTGTGGTGGGAAATGGGGATCTTGCCAGCTTAGCCCATCCCATCCTCTGTTGTGTGCTTGCCTCACCCAAAATGCTGTTCGCAAGTTCAGCTATGTGTGTACAACCCAGCATGCACAGATCCTACCCACACCACCCAGAGATCTGAAAATCAAGAGGCACAGTTCAGTGTGGACTGAGCTTGTGTGGATACTAGGCTCTACATAGCCCCCGTACATAAGAGGATGACCCGGGGTAGGGCCGGTATGATTTGCATCCCCATCATGCACACAGTTTGGATGTCTGCACAGGACTCTGTGTGATGCAGAAGCAATGTAAGATGCTAAAAAGAATCCTTCCATGCCTGAAAATACTAAGAACGAATCTTATGACAACAGCTGGAATTCCTCCCACCCCCAATAACAATCATAATAAACCCATTGAAACCAATGGGCTACAGTTAGCCCTGGCTGACTTAAGTCCACTGATTTAAATGGGTCAACTCCAAGAATGACTTAGTCAGAAACAACCCATTTATGTTTAAACCTGAGCACCCTATATCGCAAACTGATGCTTTAAGTGGAGCTAGTGATGCACGCTTCAGATCACACATCCTGTCCCAAAAAGTGATGTGGAAAATAAACAGCTCGTCTGTTTTCAATGTGAAGGCAAGGTCGTGATATACTAAGCTACGGTTGTTACAATAGCCAGTGTGTCTGATGCCAGGGCTGCTCTCTCACCTCTGCTGCTGAAGCACCTCTTCAAGGAGGTTCCTGCTCTCTCGGCTGCTTACGCCACTGCCGCCATTTCCCCCACTGCTGTATACGCAGGCACTCTGCTGAGAATGCTGGAAAGGACTCGTGCCACTCCGTGCTACCCGAGCAGATGAGGACTGGCACACCTGGCGAGCGAGCCCTTTGATTTTATTCAGTCCTAGAAAACCTTTGGCTCTAGCATTCTTCCGTAGCTGCTGTCTAAATGCCTTCAAGCCTATAAAGCAAAGAAGAAGAAGGTGGTGAGTTATAAATCTACCAGCATGACATGTTGACATTGTCTTTGGACACACACATTACTTGCACCTACCACAGACCTGCTGGAGCTCATTCCCCCACCAATCAGGAACCTCGTACAAGAGCCACAGAAGACAAATAGGACCCAATTTTATCTGCCAAGCATCTTCTCTTTTCCCAATTTGCATATCTTATAAACTGCATTGTTGCATTTTCAGGTTATTTCATGGGATCGGAAAATAAAATGTGTGCAGATGGTCTGTGCTAATCTTATGATGAAAGCAGGAGTCTGGCATATTGATTACAGAACTACAAAAAGCGAATACTTGGTGTATCTACTGTGTGTGTTTATGGACTGGTATTGCTTACATAGCAAAGAAATAATTACCTTGAGTTAGTGAGGTATCAGATGCCCTCCTTCCTTCCTGGAAGCTGACCGGCAACAGTGAAGCACCACCTAGACAGCCCTGAGCCTGCAATACTGGTGTGTCCAAATGGGAAGTCGGAAACGATGATGTAACTCTGGCTGTCGCTGGGTGACCAAGCATCATCTGATCTTCCAAACAGTTGCTCAGAGCCACAGAGCCATCATTTGCTGATGAAGTGAGGCAGCTGTCAGAACTGGTTCCTTCCGTAGGGCTTGCGGAAGAGGAAATGACTATACCTACAAAAAGAAGTAGATGGGTTGGAAGAGAACGTCTGCAAAATGGATACAGGAAGTTAAAGAAGAGTGTTGCAAATAAGATTAATCTCCCCACCCAAAGAAAATCTACCATTAACCAAAGCCTCAGACCACAATGCAAACAAGTATAAAACTCACGAGGCTTTGTACATGGCAGGCATGCCATCCCAGTTATAGCAGCAATGTAGTCTTATAGGATGATTTTATTGCTAAAGCAAGTAATAATACAATGTTGTTGTTGTTGTTGTTGTTGTTGTTCAGTCGTTCAGTCATGTCCGACTCTTCATGACCCCATGGACCAGAGCACGCCAGACACGCCTATCTTTCACTGCCTCCCGCAGTTTGGCCAAACTCTCCTTGTGCCCTCCATCTTTCCCAACATCAGGGTCTTTTCTAGGGAGTCTTCTCTTCTCATGAGGTGGCCAAAGTGATACAATAGGGGATCCTTGCTCTATCAAGTGCAACTGCAATAGGTTTTAGGGCTTACATGGCCTTTTCCAGGGGACAGGATGAAGGTAAGGGAATAGTGTTGACACTATTGTGGGTTTGTGTGGTGTGTGTTTAGTAATGGTAGCACACAAATCATGGCAGGTTCTGTAGCTTACCAGGAGGGAGAAGGTGGCTGATGTGCTAGGGAGGTCAACCCACCAGTGTGCTTGCACTGCAATGACCTCCCTGCCATCTCTTCCCTCTCCTTCCTGGTAAGCAACATCAACCCACCTGCCAAGAAGCTAGCATAGCTGGCTAGAACTCCATGTCAGAGGCAAAATATCCTGCTTCCAAATAATGCCATGGAATGCAGCGAGAGATGCAAACTGTTCACTAAGCTTCAAAAACACACCCCATACCCATTGAAGATAGGTACGAAAGAGTGAAAACACACAATTTCCAAAGAAACTAGGGTGGGTAGGGAATGGGAACAGGAAAGAATAAAAAAGTAAATCAAACAGTTAACAAAAGTTATGGTCTGATGTTCAGATTTGCACTTTTAAATTAAATGGTTACATGAAGTGCTCTATCGTTTTGGGGAGCAACAGAGAACCAAAAGAGAGGGAATTAAAGTGTTTTAAGAGGGCATGGCTAGGGAAAGAGCCTGTTTTGCTTGTATCAGGAAAAATAATAGGAAATGGCCTTATACAGAGTCATGTAGCATTGTCTACAATGACTGGCAGCCGCTCTCCAGGGTTTCAAGCAGGAGTCTCTCCCAGCTCTATCTGCAGACTTCCAGGATTGAACCTGGGACTTTCTGCATGCAAGCAGATGCTCTGCTGCTGAGCTCTTGTATATTCTCAATGGTGCTCATACCACCATCTTCCATCTATGGGAATCCCAACTATGGAGCTCATATTTTGACAAAACGTTGACAAACACTGCAGCTACAATGCTTAAAAAAGGAAATTCTCTCCACAAAGATGACCATGCTTGGGTAAATGTCGTTCAGATTTCCAATAATCATTACATGTTTGTTGTGCACTGAAAGGAAAAGCCCCATTCTGGAATAGGCCTGAGAGAGTTACTTGGCTGTTTGGCTCCAAAGCAAAATGTCTTAAATAGCCGACTGTGAATAAATGCACTAAACAGAGGCACAAAAAACCCTGTGGTGTCTGTCAACATGTTGTTTAAAGCACAAAAAGGAAACACTCTTCTACCCTCTATGTATATATCCTGCTGTCTGCCCTTCTTGCAAACACTTACATGGTGGAGAACACTGATAAAAATGAGTTGTCACTTCAGCCAGTGTGTGCCTTCGGCTTGTGTTGATAGGGAGGCGAATGGGGTTGAAGGCTTTAATTTCCTCCTCCAGCTCTTTGTCCTGCCTGACTTCCTCACTGATGGTGGTTTCCAGGAGGCTGTTTGGAGAGATTGAGCGATTCCGAAAAAGACTGTTGAAGTTCGGGTCCACAGGAAAGAACATAGGCTGAAAGGTCAAAAAATACAGGAAGTGATAGAGTGCCCTTGTTTGGTTCTTCTCCACATTCCTTTCCCCAACAATCCCTTCTTTATCATAGCTGCACAGCTGCTTGGGTACCCTGTGTATTATGCCTCTATGGTATCCTTCAAGGGATTTTTTTTATTCAGTTTTATGAATTTACATGGGAGTTCAAAACGAATAAAAAGATGGATGGGGTGGATATTTAAATGCACCCTGGACCTTTTTGCCCCCAGGTCTCTCTCTCTCTCTCTCTCTCTCTCTCTCTCACACACACACACACACACACACACACAGGCATGCACACTTCCTTCAATCAAACATGAAGTAAGGATGCTAGCAGCACCAACCTGTAATGGGTTGTTTATGTCACAATCCATTTCTGCCTGCAAGGGCGACTGAATCAGATTCTGGGGCTGCTGGTAGAACAGAGATGATCTCAAGGTCTCGCTGGCAAGGCTGTCCTGAGGCAACTGAAGCCAAAGAAGGATTGAGAGAACAGTCATTACCAACCACTCTTGTAACTACAACAAATACATTAAGCTTGAAATGCTGCACGGGTATGGATCAATATGAAAGGATGAATTAATTTGCTCTTCAATAAATACATATCCATAAAGAGTTCCAAGTAATACAGAGGTTAAGACATTGCACAGGAAGGATGCAGCTCCCGTCTGCTTAATGCTTCACAGGCGGAGATTTCCTGCAGCCTATAGTTTTTACACTTGTATAATTCATTCTACATCCTCCTTAGTGCTTGCAGAATTTTGGTTTTAAACCTGAAGCAAGCCACGTTTCCTGTCAACACTGAGGCAGGGTGCAAGAGACCTCCTCCCCACCCGCTTCCTATCCCCTGCTGAAAAATGTCCTTTGATCTCAGGCATAAAAAGAAACATGAGGAAAATGCCACTCTTGGTCACACAAAATATAAGCTGCTGCCCCAGAAGCAGAATATATACTTCTTAAAAGGACAGCGAGGAGCTGGTGCGACCTTATGAAGGACAGTGCATCATCTTACCTCAATGTTGCTGAAGTCTGAGCTCCTTGGCCTTTGCTGACGGCTGCTTACTGGGCGATTTGACAACTGATTGCTTCGGTACTCCTTGAGACGCTCCAGGAGAAGGTAATAAATTGCAGCGAAGTGATTGTAGCTGCTGTTTTGTAGAGACTAGAGGAGACAGGAGAGAGAAAGGCAGCTGTTAATATATTGCTTTGTTCAAAAGGGGAGTGCCACCTCTTCACTAAAGGTCAGAAGGTCAAGATGCGTTTACTTGAAAGAACGAGCCCCCGAAATCAAGAGGGATTCTACCAAATAATGCATTTAAAATAGAGGGATTGGGATGTGTGCATTATTAGAACCAACGCAAGCTCATATTTCCCTTTTCTATAGAGCACATTGGCTATTCCAATATTTTATAAGGGACAAGGGTTTCTCAGATGCCAGACATGTAGCTATGGGCTCACCTCAACTGTTCTCTGCCTATCAATCCCAAGAGTATGCATGATCCCAAGGACTTGTTCATTGTAGTCACCCAGGTTAGAGTTGTAGTTATGCATGGAGAATGACAAAGACTGCTGCTGCTGAAGGGAAGGGTCTGCTTGCATCCACTTGTGCTGCTTTATTTGGGCAATTGTGATTCGTTTTGTGGGATCTACAACCAGCATTCGTCGAATCAGCGTTTCACAGTCTGTTCAAAGACAAGACACAAAACCAAAACATGAATGTAGATATTAAGAGGCAAGACACATCATTGAGAGCTAAACTAGTGGCCACTACTTTTTATCCTTACCCATAAAAGAACAACTGTCTGATAACCTAAGGTAAATCTACTTTCATGGCTATTTTGCAATTGTATCACATACCGCTCAAAAGAGTTTAATCTGTTTTTGAGTCTATATGCTGAAAACAATGATAAATTAACTTGTTCTTTTTTCCACAGCATGAGAAAAGTGTAAGTTATTGGGGAACTGTAGCAAACTGTCAATATTTCTGTCTTTGACAAAATGTCCTAGTTTTAATGACTGAATGAATTTAAAATAATTTTTAATATGCCCCCTTTTCATTAAATAAAATATAAGCCACTACAGCCAGAGTATCATCCTCTTCTACACAGATATGACTTTGTACATGTCAAAGAAAATCTACCTGGGAAACGTATGTTTTCACTATCAACATAGATCTAAAGGGTTCTTCTAAACACCAAAAACAGGATTATGCAAGACATAAGCTATTATCTGGAAAATATTTGGAATTTGGAATAATTTATTGGCCAAGTACATTTTCCAACATACATGGAAATTTGCTTCAGCTACATTGCAATGTAATACAATACAATACAATACAATATGGTTCAAAACCTAAAAATCTAACAAATAACTAGAAAACAGGAAAGAAATTGTGGATTTCTAATGCCAGAAAGATTGGTAAACACACCTTGTGACATGAAGTAGGGAATGCGGAATCGTCCTTCGAGCACCCTTTGTCTTAAAGATGGCAGATTGGGTCCATCAAATGGCAGAGAGCCACAGACAAGGACATACAGCACCACACCAAGGCTCTGCCAAGAAATAAAAACAGTGCAATACATGAATGCCTGAAATGCAGTCAGCGAAGTCTGTCAAGCACCACCATGTTGGAAAATTAATACACAACCAGAAATCTAATACAGAATGCAATACCTACCCATATATCAAGATGCGGACCTTCATATTCCTTTCCTTCAAAGACTTCAGGGGCTGCATAAGGTGGGCTCCCACACCACGTAGAGAGAGGCTCTCCAGATTTGTAGAAGTTTCCAAACCCAAAGTCTGTAGAGGAAGATGAATGAAATATTGCTTTATATTTTTAAAAATACACTTGTAATTAAAGCAAGCAGGGGCACTGCAAGGGACCTCTATGTATTTGTTTTGTTTTTATATTTCAATATTGGATTTTATTCTTTTATTTATTGTGAGCTGTTCAGAGAAAGTATTCTGTGAGCAGCTTATACAGTGGTACCTCGGTTTGCAGACACAATCTGTTCTGGGGTGCCATTTGCACCCCGAAAAGTCTGCAACCCGAACGGCTATATTGCGCTTCTGCGCATTCACAACCTGCGCAGAACGCTTCTGCGCGTGTAGCAAAATCCAGAAGTAAACACTTCCGGGTTTGCCACGTTCAGAACCCTCGCTGTTCGCAACCCGCAGCGAACGCAACACGAGGTATGACTGTATTAATCCAGTAAATAAATATAAACTGCACCAATGCTTATTTGCTAAGTATTTATATATAATCCATTCAGCAGGTTCATAAACATAGAATTTCAAAGGTTCTCTTTATTGTGGCATCACACAAAGAAGTTGTTCATACAAGGATTTCATGGAGCCCTACTAAGTTTTTTAGTGACATCATCTGTGCAACCATTCTCACCTGCAAGCTTGATGTTCATGTTATCGTCTAACAACAGGTTCTCCGTTTTGAGGTCTCTGTGCACTATATGATGACTGTGGCAATATTCTACAGCTGAAAGGATCTGCCAGAACTTCTTCCTTGCTTCACTCTCACTCAGGTGACCATGGGAAGTCAAGTGATCTGCCAAAGACAATGACAAAAGGGTCAAATAATAAACGCCACGGACAAACTTCTCCTTTGATCCCCAACTAGACTTTCCTCCCTCCTTCAGTGTTGTGACCTTTACTTTGGATATCTAAGCATTAGGATCGAAATCCTCAGCTTCTGTACCCTCATAAAACAACAGCCCACAAAGAAGTTCCCATTATTTGGACTTCAGCTAATTAAGAAATTCATTTATATCTGGCTTTTCAGCCTAGACCAGACAAGTACTTGTCTGTTCAAAGCACAGTTATCTGAAGTAGAGTGTAACTCATATATAATCCTATGTCTACAGAAGTCTACAGATAAACAAAGCCCACATTCATCCGAATGCTAAGATGCATGCTCCTCACCCAATATTCAAGTTACTAAGGAAGTGTCTACTGCTATGCTTTGATGATAAGAACTTACCAAACATTTCTCCATTTTTTGCAAATTCAGTTACAATGTAAAGCATATCTTTTGTCTCCATAACCTAATAAGGGTATAGAGGGAGTGGAGAGAGAGAGAGAGAGAGAGGAAAAAACCCAGAATGCATTAAAAATACAGGCCTTTGAAATATTTAATATACTTTTGAATATCAAATGCATTTGCTCCACAGAAAAGAGCTAAACGAAAAGACCAGGCTTCCCTGCGTGAACCTAATATTGTTTCTATACAGAGATACTTTAATAGCATCCACCTCTTCCTTCAGTGTCCATAATTTATTTCATTAACATGTATTAACTACACAGGTGTATCATGTTATTTAAGGACAGTTAACAGGACTCATGATCTCACTGTTAGGAAGCAGGTGACAGACACATTCAGAAGGTGGAACAAAAAGCAAACAAGAACTATCCAAGCGCCCCATTCACACTTGGTATTGTGTGGGTTTATTCACTCAGTAAGTTACTAGACATGCCTGTCTATCCATAATATCTTCCTGTGTGTGCACAGCTATTTCTCAACATCCATCAACACTGAAGTGTGAATGGCAATTTCAGTATCAATTTACTTCTAAAAGGCATTACTGCCTGCAAAATAAGTTTAAAATGACCTAAAGCATTTTTTTAAAAAATATGGTTCAAATTCTTTCAAAAAAATAAATTTAACATGTTGCTCCCCGAGACTGCCTCTCCTGTTTTACAGCATCAAATGATAAATATAAAACATCCGTCAAAGACAGCTCTCCCAAACAGAGCTGTACTTTCTGGTTCAGTAAATTCTGGCTTACAAAAAAGGATTAAAAACCACAAAGCAGCATCAGTGTCTTTTCAGAAACTATAATTTTTAAGATTCTGCAAGGAGGTTTGAATATCAAAGGCAGAGAAAGGTGCTCTCATCCCACATATAAACATAATGAAAAATATAAATTTTAAATATATATATGTAGGAAGAAGTGACAGGAAAGAGTAAGACATTTTAAATGTTCTGGGAAAGTGGCCAATTGGATTAAAATTAGACAGTGCTGTTGAAACTAAGTCAACACTATCCTTCCACCCCCAAACTGGCATTTCACCTAATTCCTGCAGCTCAGACTCCTCCACCAAAGGGGAGCATCAAAAAATGAACACAGAAAAGACGTGTAGGTAGGAATACTGTCCTCTCCTCCTCACAAAAACAGCTTCTAAAAACACTTTTCTGGTTCAGCTGAGTAGCCTGATTCAGCAATGAGAGGATTGTGTACTTCACTGGCTCTGCTTTTCATATTTGCGAAAGCTTATCCTTGCGTACTTCACTGGCTCTGCTTTTCATATTTGCAAGCTTATCCTTGCTCATCTTCCCAAAGATAAGATGTATTTTCTAGGCATCTTATATTATGGCAATTGTTTCTGTACACTGAACTTAAGAGCAGCTATAATCTTACACCACATGTTTAACATTTTCTTCTTCCTTAGACAAAAAGTCACTCATCACCTTCCTCCTAAATCCATATGGTGCTCTTTAAGATGATTAAGAGGAACTTCCACCAAACACTAATTAGATAAGATATTTAGCATTTGTAAATTCAACTCTGCTCACCAGATGCAAAGTACATCAGTTTGTTCTTTTTTTAAGGAATGCATGTGCTGAAAATACAACTGAGCTAGAACAAATTGCATAGTATTTCACTGTGGCTTTTGAAGTTCCTAAAACCAAGATTAATCATCATTGTAAGTAGAGGTTTGATTATGGTTTGCAAAATTCTATAAGCAGAGAAGTGTTTTCATCGTGTAAAAGCACAAGGAATTTTAGTTATGTATGCCTACGCAGCACACCTAGCACATCAAATGATTTACAGTCACATTTGAACAATTTATAACTTTTTGAATTGATTTTAAAAACAACATAACAACCCTGCTAAATATTTAGATATGAAATACTTTGTCACTTTGTTCCAGCATTGTTTAGAAAAGTAATGATAATTCATTTCCTGTTGGAAGCATGTGCATTTTAAGATCATTAGCAGTCAAAGCCATAAGGATAAGTCTAATAGCCAGGTAGTGATCAGAACTTATCTCTTACCTGATACAGCTTGATAATGTGGGGGTGGTTCAAAAGCTTCATAATCTGAACCTCTCGATAGATTTTCTCCAAATTGCTCGAATCTAACCGTGTTTTGTCAATAATTTTTATTGCAACCTATAGTTTCAAGAAAACAAACCCAGAACACTTGTAAAATATGGTTTTATACTACTGCACAACATACAAGTACAAATAAAAAAATGTTTTGAAAAATGAATCATATTTGAGAAAGTTAGGGGAAAACAATCAACAAATGCAATAATAACACAAAGACTAGTTCACTGACTATACATTTCATTGGAACCAATGGGATTTGTAAACAAGTAAAAGTGAATGCACCACAATTGTAAACTTGTTTACTTAGAAGTGTTACTAAATTCAACTTACTCCTTAAACTATGCTTAAAGACTGCTACCTAGGAATCAAAGTGCCAGTCACTGAATTTAACTAAAATGGCAATCACTCCTGATGTTCCATGTTTTATAATATATTGTCTAGTCCAGATTCAAAAAAATAGATCATAGGCTGACTCAGAAATTCAGCATATATAATTAAACTGTATTTAAACATATATACATATATCTTTAAAACAATGTCAAAGGTTTCAGTGTTTTGATCCAAATCACATATCCCACTAAAATTCTAGAAAGGTAATGTAAGCTGGAGTTGCACTACACAGCTTATTTCAAAAACAGACAGCTACCTAGGAATATCAACTAAGACACCATGTCTTCAGTTTGTTTTAATTATGTCAACAAAAATAGTGAAGAGAGCACTAATCACAAATATTTCCAAATTCAGTTTGAAGTGATTTCAATGTGCAAATGGAACTGTTGCTATTTTAACTACATTCTATTATACAGTCTACTCCAGGGAGTTTCTGTTAATGTACTTAGTTTAGTCCTTATCTGTGGAAACAGAAAGCCCCACAGAGGTATACTACCAGCTCTTTACAGTTGATTTTCTATACAGATCAAGGCAGCAAACATCAACACACCCACCTGCGTTTTGGTTACTCTGTGTCTGGCCAGTTTTACTACAGCAAAATTGCCTTTTCCCAAGGTCCTCTCAATATCATAGAATCCGACCCGAAGAGGCCTTTGCTGGTTGTGGCTTGAGGTGGGGACAGTTGTATAATCTGACATGATCACCATGGTTTGATTTTGGTGGGTGACAAATGCTATTTAGAAATGTCTACATAAGCCTTCCTCTTCCGAGACTGGAATCTGCACCTGCAAGAAGACAAAGTTATGGTGAATTTTTCCATATATATATATATATATATATAATCTGCCCCACTCTACCAAATTGCCTCAAACTTCAGAAGTCAGTCCTGAGGACTTTTCAACTTGGAGAAAGCACAACTGACTCTTTCAAAGCTTGCCTAAGATGACTACACAATAAAGGCAATGAAAGGTACTTTTGCAGCTTAAAAAATTAGCAATAAGTAGCAGAAAAGTGCTGGGCAAGTTATGTCTAGGATGAGGGAAGAAACCCGTTCCTAGATCATCCGAAAAACTAACTTCTGCGCCCGATCCATTCAAGTTACACTAACAATGAATGGGACGGGAATTGGGGGGGGGGGGCGTTAAGACGAGCGCCGTGCAAATCCCCTGCGGCTTGGAGAGTCTTGCAGTTTGGGAACCTCGCATGGACTATTCACAAGACGACCGTCATCTATACTATATATATACGTATACGAAGATACAGAAACGCTCCACTAAAAAACTACCTAGGGGTTGCAACAAGGGCTTCCCTCAAAGCAGCCGCCGTCCCGGGAGGCAGAGAGAGAGAGAAAAGGCTAACCAGACTATGGGGAGCCCAGGAATGCCCCCCGAGGACAGAGCATGAAAGCCACGAGGCGGAGGCGCCGCGGGAAATTCCCCTCGGAAAACTTGCCCCGCCGCGCGCCCCCCGAGTCAGTGCAGCGGCAGCGCCGGCTGCGAGCGTCTCCCATGCGCGCCTCGCTCTCCGACTCTACCTTGCGCTAGGCGGGCTGGCTGGCGGGCTGGCTGCTGCTGCTGCCGCCTCCTGCTCCGCGCCCGCCCGCCTGACTGCCTGCCTGCCAGGCTCCCACTGCTGCTGCTGCTGCTGCTGCTGCTAGTGGCGCCACCGCCGCCGCCGCCGCTGCTCTCCCTGCTGCCCTCGCGCTCTGTGTGTGCCGGGGCCAGAGGAGCACGCGGGAAGCCCTCCCTCCGCCCCCTCCGAAAACCGACAGGCCCATTGACGTCACTTTGACGCCAGAGCGACGCGCGACCAAGCGCGAGGCTGAATGAGAAGGGAGAGAGAGACATCCAGCCGTTGCCAAGAGACGGGCGGCTCTGACGCGCGCCCAGATGGGCCCGTCGCCCTGGAGATCTGGAAGGTGGGGTGACGTTAGCGCCGAGGGAAAGGGAGAGGGAAGGAGCGAGGGAGGGAGGAAGAACGGCCCTCCCCCCCTCGAACCGCACCACGTGACCGTTTGTTATCATTGCTGGGGTCGCCCCCTGTCGGAGCCGCAGCGCCTCCAATTAACCCGTCCGGCGCCGGAACTCAGCCTGGCCCTTTTCTCTCTTTTTTCCTTTCCTTTGTTAACAACCCCTTGTGCCCCGGAGCCCAGTGTGAGATTTACGGACGCGTGGAACTTTACGGACTCTACTGCGTGAGAATGTAAGAGACCGTGTGCAAAGGACGGCCGGAGAGCGGGGCTGCTTGGCAGATAACGGTCGCACGTGCGTCGCCTCACCAGAGACCACGATTAACCCCATAGTCGCCAGTGGGGCGGATTTAACCTCTTGGCCGACGCTGCAAAGCGAAGCCGGCAGGCAGGCAGGGCGGTGTTGCCCCATCCATGTGCACCGAAATAGGATTAGGCAGCTTCACGCTCCGGCACCCAAGGCAGGGATTAAACCTCGCCGCGGCTCTGAGAGGCTAGGCTGGCAGGAATGGCCTCTCCTCGGGGGCAGCCAGGGGCAGCTCGGCTGAGCTCCTCGCCCGCCCCGGGATGAGGCCTGTGGGGGGTGATCGCCGGGCTCTCAAGGCGCTTGAGGGGGGGGGCGCCTGTTAAAAGTTGGCTTTGAACCACCCTCGAAAAGGATCCGAGCTCTCGGGCATATATGATTTAATTTTTGTTTTGATTTTTGGAACCACGTGTCAAGGGATTTGGAAGCCGCGTGTCTGTCCACTGTCCCTCGGGGCGCTTAAAATCTGACCAAAGACACCTCGGCTTCTAAAAGCGCCCGAGAAGATTGTTTTTCCCTCCTCGCATCTACCGATTAGGGGTGGAGAACAAGGAGCCTTGGCGGCGGGCGAGAGATGGTCGAGGATCCCTCACGCCCACAACTCCACGAAGATGGGCCCGGCGGCCACCAAACTTAAAACAACCTCACCTGCCCCGAAACAGTTAAACGTGCCTTTGTAGATCCAATGCTTCATTTTTTATGTGCTGCGTGCACAAACAGTAAACGGACTCCAAGCAAAATCCCCTGCGTGACCTTGACAGTTTGTCCTGCCTGGATTCAGTTTGCGTGGGTCACCTTGCCCCAACTCCTATAATGCCATTTAAATTGGCCGAGAGCTCGTGCAATGTGGCAGCAGGCCAGGAGTCCAAAGGCTGGTTTCATTTGCCCAGAGTGGAGAAGAATGCAGCCAAACCTCCGAATGAGAGTGGAGAATCACCCCAGCCCAAGATTTAGCCATCAGCAATGTCATTTTGGGGTGAGGTGATGCAGAAGCTGTGGCTTGGTAGAGCAGTGTTTTTCAACCACTGTTCCACAGCACACTAGTGTGCCGCGAGATGTTGCCTGGTGTGCCGTGGGAAAATTTGAAAAATTACTTTATATATAGTCAATATAGGCACAGAGTTAATTTTTTTAACATTTTCTAATGGTGGTGTGCCTCGTGATTTTTTTCATGAAACAAGTGTGCCTTTGCCCAAAAAAGGTCGAAAAACACTGTGGTAGAGAATTCTGTACACATAAATGTATATACGGTATATACATGTAGTCAACCTAGTTCCATGGTTTATGGCATGTGCTCCCTCTATGCAGCTCCAGCCAATTTATACTTTTTTCATTTCATTTGGGGGGTTCCCCCCTCCCTTTGAATTATTAGCATAATCACAACTGTATTTAAAAAACAACAACACAGGAGGAGCATGACAAAAATCAGGAAAATTTTGAGACTGAGACAATTTGATATATAAATGTTATATAAAAATTACTATGGTGTTTAAAACAACAACAACATCATCATGAGCATATCCTGGACATATGTTTTCTTAAGAGAGGAGGAGAGGTCAATATCTCATTGCTTAGCCGTAAAATTTAGGTAGGAATTCTGTGCACATTTACTCCATGAAAATAAAAATAAAAATTTCATTTGTACCCACTGCATGGTTCCTACACAGCTGTCTTCCAGTGAGCCAAAAGTTAAAATTAGGTTGCAAGAACAAGAGTGCAGGTGTGACAGAAACAAGACATGGCCTTAGCAGAATAGACATCTGGGAGTTTTGAGTGTTTGGGCTGCTAGACACAAACTTGATCAATGACCTTGGACTTTATTTGACCTATCTTTGTGATGGAGGTGATGAGATGTATCTGTTCAGTGATGATCAGTTAGTGTCTGAACAGTGCTCAAAGAACCTCATGTGAAATACCGGTAACAGGTGAACATTCCTGACTATTAGGAAACAAAACTCACTGTTCTCACTGAAGCACTTGAAGCCTAACAAAACAACATGTACAAGCACAGTGGCTGCAAATGAACAATTCCCTAGAAGCGATTATGGGTGAGATACATTGTGACAGGCTGTGTTTCATCCCCTTGAAACACTGGCAAGAGACTGTCCTAAACAAAGTTACACCTGGAATAAGGCAGGAGTTTACTATAGTCATAGAATAAAAGGATTTGTCACCCAGGAATGGATGATATTGAGCAGCTCAGCATAACTGGTAAAATTATCTATTATGGCACATTACACAGGAGTAAGGCCCATTTGGGGTCTTAGGTTTATCCTGGGGACCCTTGTATCTTTCTGGAATTAATTCCTTCAAGTGGGGCTTGCAACACAATGTTACAGTGTGGAATGTTGCTGTTTAGTGTTACCATTGCATCTCAATTCCATACCTTCCCTCTGATTTCCCCCACCCTGCAGCCAGTTGGCACTTTGTGCCCACTGAGCTTGCTCAATCTTCGTTGGAAAATTTTATGTGGTGTTATATATGGAGGAACACACTTGTGCTCAACTCCAGCTACATTACATTATTTCATTGCTCAATTGAGGTCTATGGGAAGCTCTCACTTTCTGATCCTTACAACATAAATAAATAGTTCTTGGGTGAACCAGGACCTATTCAGATGATGAGATTATTATTATTTATACATCATATGTGTGTGTTTATCCATCCTCCTGTTCCAACCACCCCATTTTCTTCCTAATTCTCACACAGTTGTCAATTTATTTCCTCCTCAGTCACTGTTCTGTCCTTCTCTCCCACCCAGTTAGAGTTTGTTTACTCTCAGTCTCTCAGTATTCCATATTGAATTATTATGGTTGGGGTGGGACCTTGAGGTTTACCCCCTGCAACTTTTGCAATTGTGCATATCCCAGGGTTATCCAGGGTCTGCTGGTACTTGTCTCTTGTGTGCTAGTACTGCACAAGCAACAGGAAGTCTCAGGTTGGTATGAGTATACAGGTGATGGTTGAACTGTTCAGGGATCACTTCCCTTTTTGCTCCTATGCCTGTTAAACTTTCTTCCACTTCCCCTCCCCTTTTGTATCAGCATCCAGTCATGAGTGGAGACTGCATTTGGTTCCCAGTTATACATTCTGATATATCCAGACCTCAGTCTCTGTCACATGTGTGGTTCATGTTAGATGAGTCTGAAGGTAGAACATATGTTAGGGCTTGATTGACACAGGTCAGTTTCACCCATTCTTCTCATCTAAAACCTCCCAGGGTTTAAGATATCCTTGTGATGTTTGCAATGCCATTTACATCAACATTGATTCTTTTAATAAAGCAGTTCCCACACTTTTCTGTCTGCCAGTTCCAGTTAAATATTAATATGATGTTTTCAAGTAGTTTGGTGACAGAAGTTTTGAAAGTCTCCTGCCTCTCTGTTTTTAAAATGCCTTGTAGATCTGCTGCACCACTTTAAAATCTGTGTAGGAATGAGTCAGCATGACTTCCCCCCAACACTGCAGTTTGCTGAGTATTCTCAGTATATGCTTTATCACTCTCACCAGTTCAGCATGGAATCAGTTCACAAAGTCGCCCTTGTGCAGACCCCTGGGTGTGCATTCTGACAATGTGTGTGCATAAAGTTTCTACACAAATGGGCTTGCCTGTTCAATGGAAGGGGCAGCTTTATGTGCATGTACTGTTTAGCTTGCACATTGTATGGACAAATTAACTTCCGATTGGGAATGGCTGAATTGCTACAACAGAAAGATATGAAACTGCAAGAAAGGGAGTTTGTAGACTCAAAACAAATAGGGGTGGTTTTTTGGTGGAATTAATGAGGTCAAATAAAGATTGAACCATTCTATAATCACAATATGCTTGCAGCCAAATAACTGGCTGGCCAGTTCCATATAATCTCTGAAACTCAGTCCATGCCTGCTCCCAACCAATGCACCTTAGCCTTTTTCTGCCCATTAGGGTTGGTAGGTCACAACACTGTGATGTTATTAAAAGCCACAGCCGTCAGAATTCCCCGAACATGGTCTAGACTTTCGACTTTGCAACTCTATACACATTGGCTCCCTCTCTTGTTTGCCCATGTCCAGCCAAAATGGCATCATTTCTCTAGGCCAGACCTTTACCCCAGTTCTGCTTCCTTTGCTCCCCCTTTCGTCATATTCATAGTCCTGTGCATGCCGGTCACATGCATGCTGACTGAATGCATTGCAGGGAGGAGAGGACTGCCCCAACTGGCCATGTCTCCCTGCTCCCACACCTCTGCATGTTCAGCAGAAGCATGAAAGGGATTCACAATTGCAAATCAAGCATGCGGGATCAGAGGAGTTCACCCATCACAGGAGAAAAAGTAATAGAATGTGCAGGTGCTCCAGCTGGTGCATAGACGGACAAGGACACCTGAAGATCTCCCCTAGGGCCCTGGAAGAACTGGCTTCAAGACTCTGAAGTACTATACTTACTTGTGACTGACTTAAATGTAAGTTACATGACCTGACCATACTGCACTCCTATAGATATTTACTCAGATGTAAGTCCTATTGAAGAGGGGGTAATTTTGAGTTTTATTTATGCCGAGGAAAGCTTTTTATTCTTTAGAAAACTGCAGAACCAAACCATATTTATCTCTGCATAAATCTTATTTTCATACTTACAAAGTAACAAGACAACATTTAGAAAACAAAATGAAACTTTGATTTGGGAGCTTTTGGGAAGGTGCATGCAGAAGCCTCCTTGTAGCTCCCCTTTATAAAAGTTCTCCTTGGTACATTGTCATTATCATTCTGTAATTAATGTAATACAACATAATAGCAAAATAATTTATGGTGGTTTTAATAATTATGTGGTTTGGGGAAATAATGATTAAGGATTCGTTTTTCTGTCAGAAAGGTACCAATTAGTTTACTTCGTGTGTTCCAATGCAAGTATTTTTTACTGCAAAACCAGTACTGCCAAAGAAGTTATAGCTTGTCTGTGTCTGTCTAGCGGTCATCCTCCACCTTTTCTTCTGAATCAGTTTCTACTTTTCCCTCTGGCTCTTCTTCATCCTTTCTCTGTAGTTCCTCTGAGACCTCTTCTTGATCCATGGCAACAGAGAAGAAGGTGTTTGCATCTGCAGTTGGTGACCCAAGCTCCAGTTCCTTTTGCTCCCAATGAATAAGAGCATGGCCACATTGGATGTGAAAGGCAGCTCCCTTTCTGGGTAAACATACTGCCAGCTGTGCCAAACACTTGCTTGAATGAGACGCTTCGGTTGATCAAGCCAAAAGGGAGATTACCACTAAATGACCTGAAGACTAAACCAGTGTGTCCAAGCCCCAAATCCTTCGCAGTCTTCATCACATTTGTCCCATTGTCTACTACTATAAACCCCACCCCTAGCTCAAGAGGTATGAGCTTCTTTTCTGGAAGAAACAAGCTGGTCTCTTGAGTTTGAAAAAATATATATGCCCCTAAGCATAGGGAGTTGTTTGGGTTTTCTTAGAGTAACTGGTGATTCCTGATCTGAGCAAATGTCATGACTTCACACAAGGCAGTCATTAATGCAGAGGTCACCCTGGGGTTGGATGAGCCAGAAGGAAGCACCAAATTGCCCACAGCTTGGGCTACAGGAGATTGGAGGGAGCTCCATTGGTGGGATTTCTTCATGCTCCACAATGAAAGCCTCCTCCTTCAGGTGACTGCTGCAGAAGCTGCACATCCATTGCCTACTGTGACATTTCTATGCTGGACAGGAAATACATGTGGGTGCTCCTCAAACAGATATTGAGAATTTTTCCCACCAACCTGCTCAACTGCCCCCTTGATACAGAAACTGTCATGGCACCAGCGAGCCTCACTGTTGGGGCGGAATACACTCTTCCTGTTTTTGGCAGCCATCCTGAAGATCAAACTATGATGGTGGTGAACTCTTGTTAGTTTCCATGTGTCCACCCTATTTACATGCAAAACAAGGGAGTGTGGGATACTTTACACTCCAAGACATTTTGGAACCACAAAATGAACAGGCAACAGCATAATTTAAAGTAAATGAAATGGGGGGGGGGGCAAACCTGCTGGTGGTAAAGGTATGCATACACTTACACAAGACCTTTGAAAATTTTCACTCTCCCCTCAAAAATTTCAGAACTCCACCCCCTTTTATGCTTATTGAATAGGTTGCTAAAATATAAATGAGCATTTTATAACACAGCCCAAATTCCTGCAAAAAAACCCACATGGGAACACCATATAAACGGCAGGCGGAAGTTGCAAAAACAGAAACAGTGACAAACTCCCACCCCCAGGACAAAAATCCCCCTGCATTTGGAAATAATCCAAGGTGAATGCTGCAGAAATAATTTCAAAAGCAGGTCACACCAAGAAGACAGAAGAAAGCTTTTACTCATGTTTAACTTTGCCTTGTCTTGGGAGAAAACCATTTCCTTACAGGTTTACTTATGCTAAGTGGGTATCCCATGTTACAAATGTATTATCTGTGATTATACCTTTGTGTGGACAGGTGGAGTCCCCCCAACCCCAGGCGACTCCCAAGTGGAACGTGCTATGGGATTAAAATTGGCCACAACTTTATTAAGTTTGAGATGTAGGGAGACCTTGGCTCAGGCATTGGGTGTATATCCTTCCCAGTCCCCAGCTGGGGATCTGGGGGACATCAGGGTTATCCAGAATGTATGGGGATTGGGCTGGCTCTGGAGAACATATGTTGAAGCAGAGAGCCTGCCCCCCATTTCGCCACTGTCACAGGGCAGAGCAATGACAATCTCACGGCGTATGGCCAATGCCTCCCCTCAAGACCCCTTTAACAGGGAGCCTTGGGATCACCACCGCAAGGGGGTCGTGTGTCACCGCTTCACACACACACACACACACACACCCATTTAGGAAGATAGACTAAAGGATTCTGCCCAAGGCCTGAAACCGCCAAAGTTGTGACGTTTTGCTAAAATTCCTTTCCGGTCCTTCAACAGCGGCCATGACGTAGAAGCACCCGCATACCTGTGGAGAAGAGGTTAACCTGCAAAAAGAAGGCTTAACTGAAGGAGGGCAGGGTGGGAGAAGCTCTGGAGCCAACTGATGATTCGCAGGTAAGACCCACCCTCTGTTGTGTGGACAGGGCAGTCCTTCCCCCTACCTGGTCTATCCCCTGGCAATGCCTCCCCAGGCAGGATTGGGCGATTGGCTGAGGTAGGTGGAGACCTCCAGGGAGGGCAAAGCCAGCCCATACTACCAGGAGCTGCATGGGATCCGGGGGACTGCGTGCGACCATGCAAAAGGCGCCCCCCATTTGATGTGGGGAGCAGTCATTCTAAAATAAACTGTGTCCTCACAGCTCCTGCAGTATGACAATGCATTGCTGGAAATGGTGGAGCACTGTGAGAGTAATAGTAACCAAAACAAAATTAAAAAGAAAAACAGCTTATGGAAATTTCAGTGTTGAACAAGATGACTAAACATGCCAATTAGTAACTGTCATAATTCATCATTCCACCTGGCTGCATCAGTGGTGGACAGCAGAGCCCTCTCCTTTGGTGCCATGGAGAGACCACTTGCCTTCTTCCCTCCCTGAACTGTTTACATTCAAACTGGTCACCATGAGACTAATTATATAACTTTAACAATTGGTGCCTGAGTTTCACTGTTTTCTTCTTCCCTCCCCATCCTTCTTCCTTTCGTGTTGTGTCTATTGGATTCATAGATTGTAAGACACTGGGTACGGATTATTTTGTGTGGGGGTTTGTTTGTTTTTAAAAAGTAGTATATACAACACCTATCAAGCTCTAGATGCTTTATAATGATGCCAATGAAAAGTGATAGTTCACTGGAGGTGGTTTCTTCCTCAATCTGGGCTTCACCTGCTTATGAAATGGAAAATTAAATGTTGAAAACGAAAAGGCAGCCAAAATTCACCACTAATCTTTTCCCTACCAAAATGAACAATTTCCCCTCCCTTCACAGAAGTTTGGCCACAAACTGCTTTGCTTTCTGAGCAATGGAACTTTCTGAGCCACTGCACCAGCTTCCCCACTTACTATGAGAGCATTCACTGCCAAATACAAAATACAATATATCTAATATATCTGTATCTAATGTCCTCTGCTAGCACAAAGGTTCTTGCGTTAGCAGACGGGTGAGTTTTAATATTCTGCAACAGTGAAATCCAGGGCAATAGCTGCGTTAGCAAAAACTCATTACACAATAGTTTGTGCAACAAAGTTACCAGCAACCTACTTAAGCATTTTCTCATGCAAATATTAGTTCTGCCGGCACTAAACATTTCGCCAGCACAACAAGCATACCCCTAAGTGACTTTAACTCAGCACTACATTGGACACAACCCATTTTTTTCTACACGCAGTTTTTTATATAGTGTTGCATGGTTGTGCACCAATACAGAAACCCAAACACAACCACCGTTACTTGATTTAAATAGCTAAACATTTTTATTTAGGTCAGGAAGAGGTAACTGATATCACTGTTTATTTTACTCTGTTCACCATCAGTTCTTGGTAGAGATAGCAAGGGAGAAAAACCTTTGCCAATATTCAGCTCTCTGTGGTTACAGGCAACAAGGCTTATTATTACAAGGCTTCTTCCATACTCTCACCCCATTTCTGTGTGGTGTTTAGCATTTAAAAAAAAAAAAAATTACTGGATCAGTTTCAAGGCTGATGCATAGTGATGCACAAAGCAGAGTAATCCATTGGGAGAGCCAAATGATCTTTCTGTCTTGAAAGGCTAATTTGGAGCTCAAGGGTGAGAATTGATGGACAGATCTCCACAATGTACTGCCCTTTGGCCCTTACCACACCAGTTTCAGCCTTTTGCAAAAGGAATGGATGGGGGAGGCACTGGGCATTTTGCACTGAATACAGATTTTTCAAGCCGCTGATAGGGTGGGTGGGGAGAGAGACCAAACCTGCGCAAAGGAAAAAGAAGAGGACATTAGTATGAGAAGAAAGGAAAAGATGAGAAAGCAGGAAGAGACAAGTGCATCTTGACATGAATAAGGAGGGCAATGTTAGGTCAAATGGCAAAAGCACAGAGGTTTCATTCAAGGTAATTTACTTTTAAAACTGTTAAAATAAAAATGTAAGGTAAAAAATTACTGTGCACCAACCAGGACCGATTCTCAAAGCACAAGCATGGAAAGAACGGTCCCTGATCCTTTATATAAGCCCAGGTTTGTGAGAAAGGATGTGTCAATATCCATCTGTAATAATGTTATCTGCCCACCAAGCAGAAAAAAGAGAAGAAATAGACTGAGTTTTCAACTAGCATAATTAGAGTGCAATCCTGTACAGGAGTTTTGCTAGTGAAGGATGTGATGATGATGATGATCATCATCATCATCATCGTACCCCACACATCTGACTGGATTGCCCCAGCCACTCTGGGCGGCTTCCAGCATATACAGAAACATAAGAAACATCAAACATCCAAAACTTCCCTTTACAGGACTGCCTTCAGATGTTTTCTAAAGGTTGTATAGTTATAGGTAGGGAATGATGAAATATTTTCACACAAATGCTTACAGGTTTGAATTCATCTTACCAAAGAGAGAAATGCAGAGTTTAGGTACCATCATGCTAATTTAGAAAACCTCAAACCCTCAAAAATGCCAAAGATATGAGTCACTGATCTACAAATTGCTGATTGACAATAAGATGGATTTTTGTTTGGTAAGTAGGTGGCCCCCTGTAGATTCTTTGAAGAAGGAGATTACATATTGGCAAAGGCATTACTAAAGACATGCATTGTCAGCAACACTCTGCTAGCAAGGAAAGAGAACTTCAAAGAGGAGGCTTGTGCCAGGATGATGCAAGGCGTTAAGAATTCATGACATCAGTGCTGGAATGGAGTAGAGGTTTCACACTAAATTCCTGTACATATTTGCTTGTGGCTACTTCCAAGTAGGTGTACTTGGCCTTGTGGCCTTCATCAATTCCCTAGATGAAGTTCAACTAGACATCAATAGCACCTACTCAAACCATTTATATTTTGCAGGTAATGTGCTAAACTACAGATAGCAACAACACTTGAAAAGTAAAGCATTGAAAAAACTAAAAGATGTCAGTAGCTGGCATGAAATTTGAAACGTGTATGGCTATTTCCATATAAGTTCATGAAAAGCGGGCCAATTACCATGATCAATAATTTGAAACTGGAAGTGACAGAAAAGCTCTATTCACAAGCATATAATTGCTGGGTGCACTTCTAATTTTCCATGTAATTTTTTGTAAAGTGCAGGTGAATGTGGCTGGGGAAGTAAGATATCGCTGTGTACCTCAAGCCTGATCAAGCCACAGCCAACTAAAACCCTAAAACTTCCTCCTAAGAAAAACTCTGGCATTGTATTATGACTAATGATCTCATAGTTCAGGAAGGGCTGCCCCCATTTGCTGGCTGGCACAGAGTCTATGCTTTGCTGATAGCCCATATGCCTGCCTTTGTTCTCTGCTAATGGCCCATTTTTTTGAAGATCTGAGTCCAGCTATTAAGAGACTGACTTCCAGTTTAGTTCTCCAAGCATTGGTTAAATTCTAACACTTACTAAATCCAGGAATTATGGGTGTCTGGCACTCATAACCACTGGCACCAACAAACTCGAAACAATATCTTTACTATATTAACATGACATATCCACAACTAAGCTGGGGGGAAATGTGTGATATGGAGTTGATAAGGCTGCACTTCTGTTCACACTCACTTGGGGGTAAGACCTACTGAACTCATTGGGACTTACTTCTGAGAAGACACAAATAGGATTGTGCTGTAAGAAATGTAGACTGTAAAAGGAGTATGCAAGCGTTCAAGTTTACAAACTCCTTTGAGACTGACACAGAACCCCCAAGTCTGTTACGGCATGACGTCAGCCACAGCAACAAACCAGTGTTATTTTCCATGAGTTAAACGTGACGACTGAAGCTGCCCTGTGATGTGTTTTGGTCTCTGTGGTCATTTAGCAGGCAATTAGGGCCTGATTCAACTCTTTGATGTCAGTAACAAGACGTCCACTAATCTTGGCATTGGTTAGACTGAGTTCTTAAAGCCCTTGTGGTGGTGGTCTTGCTGATGTAGTTCGCATACAGCCTACAGAGAGACTGCTATGCTTATCTTACATTTTTAGCATTTGTAGAAACCATGAGAATACTGGGCAAGGTGTAAAATTGGTTAGCTCTTCCTATTCCCTTGTATCTACATATCCCACCAAATTTAAGCAACATTTAATTAATTGATATGAGTGCATCATGTACCAATAAAATTACTGCCAATGTTGGGGTTTTATATATATATATATTACTGGTAATTAGGCTTTTCTGGCATTATGTATAAGACATTAAAAAGATGATCAGATAACTCTGTTGTATACTGAGTGCTAAATCACTTACTGAAATATTCCCCTGACATCACCCTCTTGCTCATATTTTTTTTAAAAAAACAAAGAAACCCTGAAATAATTTTTTTGATAACTTACGGTTGTACGATGCCGCATCCTGCAGGGAAAACTAGATTTATCCACATATCATCAGAGGGAGGAAAACAAAGCCTTAAGAACTGAGTAACTGAATTACTAAAGCTGGTTTCCTTTCATGGGGCTTGATAAATCAGGTGTATTGCTTCCACTGTGGGAATGCATAAGGGTGGGCTCAGTCGTGTGGAGAACACTGAACAGCAGGGAGGTTGCCGAAAGAACTGTTGCAACACACATTGCTGGCTTTCCCTGGCGATACGTATTCCATTCATTTCTCATCCTTTCTGCTTTCCTATAATTGTTATCCTCTCTGATGCATCATAAACTGCCCTCTCTTACGTCAGATGCACTGTTGTAATCCCCGCCCGCCCCCGCCCTTTTCTGTCAGGAAAACTCTAATCCTCCTCTTACTGGAGGATACTGGAGCTACATCACTGACATTTTCAATTGTACTCACCAGAAAAATCAAAAAGCAGGAAGAGGGAGAAAATAAAGAGTGGGGTTATATAAAATCAGCCAAGGTAACAGTTACAGTCGCCAGGGTAGAAAATTGTGATTTAAAAAACAACAACAACATAAAACAAGACATATGATCAGTGCTTACTTAAAGGTCAAATGTATTTTGCACACTCCATTCACAAATTCCTTGAGGATTAACTATATCTGCAGAACACGAGGAGCTCAGCAGAATTTCTGAATGCCATTTAATCATACCTCAATATGGTATTGCCAACGGGCGGCCTGTGGGTGCAGGAAGAGGATGCAGCCCTTTAAACAGCATGTGTCTGCAATGATGTTTACACAACAATTCTGCAGGGCCCAGATTGCCCCGTACACAGCCAGATCCCCTAACAGCACAACCCTTTACACCAGAGGTCTACAACTCCCAACACCCCAACCAGAGGCCAATGTGGCACCCCATTTATAGAAGAGCCTTCCCAGGAAAGCTTGCCTGGTGCCAGGAGTTCACTCAAGCCTTTAAAATACCTAACCTGAGCCTCTCGGGATTGTTCTTTTTTAATCTGTGTTTTTAATACGGAGGAATGTCAGGTTCCATTCTGTTGGATTTATGAAGCTCCCCACTCCTTTTTTAATGGTTTCACATTTTACTTTGCAGTCTCTGTTTACCTGCGGTTCTGGGGAAGCGGTGTTTGCTGCTCAGCGCAGCCACTGCCCAGTCCAGGGGCCATTTTTCCTTCATGCGCAGCCGTGGGTGGGACCCTCAGCGCCTCCTCCTCATCCAGCCACAGTAGCCTTGGCAGCAAAGGCCCCTTTGAATGGGCTAATCCGGGGACATTGGGGGCAGGGTTGCGGTGCTACAAATCCGGGGGTCCTTGCTCTTTCGGGTTCATCGTGGGAATAACCACCCACCCAGTCTGTATGTTTCCTGCCCAAAGGTAAGCGGGCGGGGCAGTGTGAGGACTCTGCTATGGTATATTCAGTCGCCATAATCAGGGCCAGAGAAGAATTTCTCCTGCAAACAAGTTGGCTGGTCTGCAAGCTTTTGCCCATCTCATAGCATTGGGTTGGATATTTATGTGATCAGGTACCCTGTTAAAGGGGTCCAGGAATGTGTGTCTTTGTCAAAAAATATCCACACATAGGTCAATGGGGTCAATAGCACCCTTCCCAATGGTGGCCCTGGTGGGATCGTACCACCTGGTGCATGTTAGGGGGTGGATCCCCTCCCCCAGTCAGGGTCAACCCAACCCTCCTTATCAACCAGCAGATGAGTTGCTTGATACCAGATACATCCCTAATAGCAGATGAGTTGCTTGATACCAGATACATCCCTAATACCTTGGCCAAAACCTACTTACATCTGTAATCAATCAAAGTTGTGGCCTACTTCAACCCAATACCAATGTCCTGTGTCTATTCCTATGCTTGGACTCTCACCGCAGTGGCTGCAGGCACCATTCGCCAGGGAATGAAATTGCATTGTATTTTTTACTTATTTACTGTAAGCCATCCAGGGAACATTTATGTTACGGGGTGGCATACAAAAGTTATAAATAAATCCATAAAGTGTTTTACCTTGCTTTGAGCCCACAAGACAGAATTGCCACAAATCCAAATGCATGAAATACAGCTTTAAGGATATTCTGGCAGCTTCCATGCTTTGAGTGGCTTCCGTCTTGGCCTCTCTGCGGAATCCTCAAGCCTCCGCAGCTGCTGTGCCATTCATTAGGGGACGGAGCTGAGATAATTGCTGCACTCCTGCGCCAGAAATAATGCCAGCCTGTCCACTTCAAATTCCACTTTTCCATTTCAAGTAGCAAGGCCAGTTTGCCTCTCCTTCGCAGCTTTCGGATATTTTGCACACACAGCCTGTGCTTAGCCACCACATTTGAACAAGGAGCAGGATTTGTTCTGAAATTCTTCAGATGAAAATGCTTATCATTTACATCATTTAAAAATAAAACAAAAATCAGGGCATCGTTAGCTGCATATTACCTTTAATATTTGCACAATCTCCTTTGACTAGCTGGGCTGGAGCACGGGAAATCTAAGTTGAGATCCCTGCTCAGCTGTCAGCTTCAGCAGATAACCTTTATGTAGGTTATTAGATTCTAACTATGCCTTATATTAATGACATTGATTAGAACTCATATCACATAATTTTTTTAATATAATACCAGGGGGCTAATAGTTACCAATACCACAGCATGAAGGGAGGACAACTTTAAGCAATGCTGTCTTGCCACTTCTCTCCAACCACTTTCTTGGTAAAAATCTACCCCTGGTGTGTCAATTAACATTAGGGAAAAACTCCTATTGCTGTATGGGGTGTGATTTTTACCAAGGTTATGGAAAGCAAATGAAGGCTTGAGCCTCCCCTATTCACATACTGTGGTTCTGATGAAAATCCCCCCACTCTGCCCTGAGCTTTTTATTTTAAAAATCTGTGTCATGATTGCTAACCATGCTAGCATAACACGTAGTTAAGGCCTTGATCACAGCCTGACTATTTCACAGAACTGAATCTTTGCAAAGCACTTTCTATGCTACAGAATGATTAAAATAATGTCTACTGCTCAGGAGTGCCAACATGGCCCCGCCACCATGGGTGTCCGAAATCTGTGGGTGCCCAGCCCCTTCATGGGGAATTTTGTGGGTGCTTGGGTACCCAGGGCCCCAGGGAGTTGGCACCTATGCTACTGCTGCTGTATATAGTTTGGAAGTGCTTGTTCTGTAAGCCTCTGTCTGCAGTGGCAGACCTTGGGGGGGTCTCAAATTTCTCTGGCGCCCTGTGCAGCTCCAAAATTTGGTTCCCCCCACCTGTCGCCTTCTGTTCTATATCATAGTTGCAGAGCCCCTGAGGCTCTGTGCCCAGTGTGATTGAACCAGTGGCGCTCCCCTAAATCCACCTCTGCTTTCTCTAATGTACATGATTTCCATTTGTGGTCTGTGTTACTTAGGCTGATGAATGAGAGAGGCCAGTGGAGGATCTTTTAATAACTGTTCCTGATCACAGGATACTTCACTTGAAATGCACAGACCCTGTATTTTATGGCCATCAATTGCAGAGGTGACTTTTTCTCTAGGATTCTGTAGATGTTCGCTCAATGAGCACTGATAGCTAGAAGATGTAGTTTAGACAAGCATTGGTTGCTTCTGATGACTGGTGGCTACTAGCTACTGCCCAGGAGAAAGAGTTCAGTAGCAGTAGCCAGCAAAGGAGACAGAAGTTGGATTTTTATTTTTTACAGCTGGCTGGGATATACTGATAGTATGCTGTTTATTTTTGGGTGAGCGTGTGTTGCTTTTAAAGACTAGGCTTGTCTCCCTGGGTGTGTCTGCCCTCTCTCAATGTGTAGTAATCAACAGATAATACAAAACAGTATTCTAATAGCATTAGTGAAAATGTACATGGTATCTTAAAAGACTCAACCTCTATGATACACAGTATTGTAAAATTAAAAGCAGGTACGTGCTCTTGTATAAACCTTTGGCCAAAATAGGACATTTTGATCCTGCATACACCCACTGAGATCTTGTGATGTGTATCTTCAGAGGTTTCCTATATAGGTGAACAAGCGGTCCTGGGACACCCACCATCACTGGATCATTGTTGTTAGCCTCAGATAATTATGTGGCATCTGTAAAACCTTTCAGCAGCATCTTGATTCCCAGGCTTTGAAGAAGTACAGTTAGAGCGCCTGGGTTTCCCTAGCAGTAGTTGTGGTGAGATTGGCGGGCTGGACTGCTCACCCACTGGGTAAGATTTTCTGCTCAGTGAACACCGCTAAGCTTCAACTTAACTGATTTCAGGCAAAAACAAAATGTATTTGCACATGGAGATCTTTAAGGAAAGGAGGGAGGACCCGCAATGCTACAACAGTTGTCTTTTCCTTCATTCTCTCACCAGCCCAGGAGACTCTGCTGAAAGGAAAAAAAGGCCTTAAATTGGCTAAGCATGACGCTATAGCAAATTTCCCCCTCGCCACCTCAGCAAAAGGCCACAGCGTTACAATTTAAGCTGTTAGGAAAACCTGACAAAAGGCAGCAATTGACTTACGGGGGGGGGGGGAGCAGAAGGGGAACATCTCCCCATTTCTTTGTGTTGGCTGCTAAGCTACTGTTTTTAACAGGCTTCAAAAGGAGGGGTGTGATGGGGGTTAGATGATTTCATGAAGGGCTCCCTACCTCTTTGCCTATAATTTGAGCGTGAAGAGGCAGGAAAGAAGCACATCTCCCATTTTGTTCTTACGGTAGGGTAAAGAGAGGGAGGTGGGGGAAGTCACACCAGGGAAGAAACATTTTGCCTGAATTTGATACCAAGTCCGCTGAAGCCTGGGAGAAGCTAATTCAATCCTTCATCGCTGATGACTGCCCCCCCCCAATTTGTCTCAGAAACTCCACACTGCAAGAGTCCATTTTTTAAAATGTTGTTTTTAAAGAAGTTGAAATAAATAATAATAATTGTGGGATACTGCTTTACTGTCCATGTATCAGCTGTAGGCTAATAATATACGATCTGAATTATTTCGACCATCTATTCCTAGCTGACCTCATTTTATTATAGCATTGCTTGATCTCACAAGACTTGTTGAAGGCCCTTAAGTATAGATCCCGGCAGCAACTGCTTAAGACGTGTTCAATATGTGTGCGATCAAGCATGTGTGCAATCTGCTGAACCCAGAAATATCCTGAAAACATCTCAAAAAGGGTCAGGGCACGGTGGGGCAGTGTGTTAGCAGGCTTTTTCAATGGTGTTTCAAATATACGTGATTTCACTTAAATGTGTGGTGCCTTGGAACGTAACCCCCACATAAATTGCGAGTTGCCTGTACAAGCAACAAAACCAAGCAATGGGCTATTTTAGAAGCTGGTAACCAGGGTTATGTCTATACCAGTTCATTATTATTACATGTAATAATATTATTACATGTAAGAGCATCATTTCCTTCCCCATTTATATACAGAACTGCCCTTGCCTACTATCCTGTGTCCCCTATTCTTTCCCTAAGCAGTGTAAATTAAAAGTACGAGCTCTTTGGGAGTCTGGGTATATCTCTGTCCTGAGCCCCTGGGAGAGAACAGGCTACAAATCTGAATGAACATTGTTGGCATTCCATCTTTCAAACCTGTGTGCAGAATCTGATTTTCAACACAGCTGCATAGTAAACAACACCCACTGACAGAGGTCTCTTCCCCACATATCTCCCCCCTATTTAATTTAATATACTCTCCTCTTTCCCAAACAGCCCCTTTCCAGTTAGAAATAAAGTGCATTTATGGGAGAAGGAAGTGTACGTTCACCATAGGCATGGTACAGCAACAAGCTGTTCAGGCTCAGTATGACGAGAACTTCCTAGATCGGTAATCAGCTGTGCCCCTACATGCTGAACTAGCTACTAGCAACTGTAAAGCACTGCTGGAAACCAGAGCAATATCAGACCTTGTCGTCATGCTGCAGCAAGGTCAATCTGGGACACATAAGATCATAGCTGAAGGTGGGGAAACATAGCTGTTCACAGATTGTTCCCTTACAACCTGTCAAGTACTCCAGGGATTGAAAGGGGAACCTCATGGTCTGTGGCTAATACAGAAACAGCACATGCTCAGAGCCACCTTCACTCACAGAAAGGAGCTGGTGTGTGTGTGTGTGTGTGTGTGTGTGTGTGTGTGTAACACTGGTCCCTCTGATGGGATAGCAGAATGAAGCCTCTGAATTACTTAGGGATGGTGGGCCATCTTTTCCAGGCCAAGGGCACACCATTTCCTTCAAACTTCCTGGGGCCGCATAACAGCGGTGGGCAGGGCTGGAAGCCCAAGTGAATGGAGCAAAAAATGTCAACTGACTCACATACCCCTCTCTACCTTCCATCCAGGGAAGCAAGAAGCAGGATCAGAGTTCAATGACACATTCTAGTAATCATTCTAGTAATTTGCCCCCCAAAATCAGTAAAAATCAATACAAAACTGAGGTTCTGCCCCCCCCACAAAAGCCTGCCCCCTTAACATCCTGGCTATGCCCATGGTGAGAGGTGTGATGTAGAGAGAAGGGGTGTGGCCTGGGAGGACTCCTGAGGCCCAGAGAGAGGTGGCTGGAGGGTCACATTCAGTCCCTGTGCCTGAAATTCTTGATCAACACATCTGCTGCTGTGGCAGCTGAGGCTCTAGCACAGGGGTCCCCAAACTAAGGCCCAGGGGCTGGATGCAGCCCAATCACCTTCTAAATGCGGCCCACGGACGGTCTGGGAATCAACGTGGTTTTATATGAGTAGAATGTGTCCTTTTATTTAAAATGCATCTCTGGGTTATTTGTGGGGCCTGCCTGGTGTTTTTATATGAATAGAATGTGTCCTTTTATTTAAAATGCACCTCTGGGTTATTTGTGGGGCATAGAAATTTGCTCATATTTTTTTTCAAAATATAGTCCTGCCCTCCACAAGGTCTGAGGGAGTGGACCGGCCCCTTGCTGAAAAAGTTTGCTGACCCCTGCAAGTCTAGAACATGCCTCATATCCAGCCAGGCTTCAGAAGCCCTCCAGAGTAAATGAACCATACCCCAGGACTTGTTTCCATTTGGGATCTAGCAGGCCACAAGTTCAGGCTTGGCCAGCTTACCACCAATGACACATGTGGCCACGGAAATATTCTCCTCCCGTGTGTCCTCATAGTTATAATAACCAATGTTTTATAATGTAGCACTCTATATCATTTTAAGCATTCTCCAAAGAAATTAGCAACAGGAAACTTGTCAAAAAGAGGATGAACATACGCAATTGTTCCTGATAAACAGCAGAGGTGGATTTTGGGCAGCGCAACCGGTTCCGCCGCACTGGGTGCCAAGCCGAGGGAGCTCTGCAGAGTGTTGCAACTAAGATGTAGTGAATTGAGCAGAACGGAAGGTGAGAAGTGGGGAGCAAGTCGAATTTTGGCCTTGCACAGGGCACCACTAAAATCTGAAAGATCAAAGTCTGCCCCTGTAAACAGTGGTTCACACCCAAGAATATAATAAATGCCCTGTTATGTGGATCAGAGCAAAAAGCCCATCTAGTCCAGCATCCTATTTTTCTGTGACCAACCAGATGCCCATGGGAAGCCCACAAGCAAGTTCCTATTCCCTTCACTTCCCATGCCTTTCAAAACTTTCCTGTCCAGGCACCACGTCATCCAGTATGGTGTTAGTGCATACATTCGTAGAAAATGTGATGCTGTCCCAATGCATGGCTTGCTCACTTAACTATGCTCTTAAGGCCCCCAAGTTCCACACTAGCTTCTCTAAACAAGATCTGTTGCTTCAAAGTCTTACTCTGTGTGGCAACTGGTAACTTCCTTTCTTTCCTAGGACCTTGCCATCCTGCTGTTTATTTCTGTTATGATGTCAAGTGAACAGAAGTCCAGTGAACTGAATGAACCTAACGAGTATTCAGAGAACACACATGATACTGGTAAGTATCCCTATGGGGAAAAGTTGCAGCATTTCAGACTAGAGAAAAGGGCAAGGTGTCAAGGTCCTGATGGGGTCCTAGAGTCCTTCTGCATCTTTCCCAAAGCCTACTTAGCGCTTGTCCAGCTTTAGGAAGGAGTTGGGAGGGCATTGTTGTTGCTATATGTTAAATTAGTATGCCACCCTTCACCTGTAGATCTCAGTGTGGCTCTAGGACCCTGCCAGAGCCCTTGCATTTCCTTCCCAAAGACTGGCACAACGTGAAGGCTGATGGGGGGCACCATAGCTCAGGGCACCATAGTACCAAAATCCACTCCTACAGGTGATGAATCTTCCCCTTTCCCATGCTTTCCCTTCCCTCAGTCTATTCCTCCAGCCACATTTCCTTGTTCCCTACTAGCATCTGGAAGGCGAAGATGTGACCAGATGTAACACACTGCAGGGAGTGTTCAGCATCCTTTCCCCATGCACTCTTTTTACAAGGGGAGTGTTGCAGTGATGGGTTCCTGGACCCTAGGATTCTATACAGAGGAGGCACTAGAGGGGAGAAATTTATTTTGCCCATTCTGTGTCTCACCCCACACACATACAGTGCAGAAACATTTTTTTTTCTGGTGTCCCCCACTCCTCATACGGCACTGAGGAAAAAGCCCAATTTAATGCTCCCTCAATGTGATTAGAATTTCCCCCATATCAAATGTCATTTGTTCCAGGTTTCAGGCCTGGTTTCATGACAGCAACAGATGCCCTCTCCACATTTCTAGAAAACATATTAGAAAACATCAGCCAAAGACAGTAAAGGGGGGGGGGCTCCTTCCACAAAATCCTCAAGGTAGTTTCCATACGGCACATGTGACTCAACAAGCTCGGGAAATGATTGTCCTTAGCTCGCCTTGAAGGCATTACTTTCTAGTTGGCCTCAGCCCCTGTTTTCCAATCTGAACATCTTTTCTAGCAGGAAATACTTGGGGGAGAATTGGCAAGCGTGAAAAGGCTAGGTCTACGTCAGCAATGAAACGGGGAAAGGCAGGTGAGGAAGAGACAGAAATCTACAGCTCCATAGACGCTCAAAGACAAAGATGAATTCTATCTGGGGGCTGTTGTGACTGTTTATTCTGCATACTGGCCATTTCTACCATTGTACAATATCCAAACCTATGACAGAACACAGAGGTATCATCAGAGTAAGTACTCAAGTAGGGGATTGGGTTGTGGACCACAGGCAAGTAAGCAGAAGGGAATGGGAAGCAGTGATGAGAACAACTTCAGTAGATCAAACATTTGGGAGCAGATTGGTTAACAGAGAACTCAAGTAGGTTGTGTCAGCCTTTGCTTGAACCCATGTCCACAGTCCTAATAAACATTAATCTTAGAGTCTGGTAGTTCTGTGTTGCTACACATGGAGGATTTTCACTGCACATTTAGCATAACTCTGAGTCAATTTACACAAACATTTCAAACATGCACTGGTGATTTCCTCATGAAGTCACCACAGTGGATAATATGCCATTAACTAGTCTTGTGAAAGTGCAAACAAGCCCTCCCTGGGAGGAAAATCTGGAGGAGGTCTGCTGTAAAGGGGCCAAGTGGCTCTCTGGGAATGATTATGGTAAAGAAGAACAATGTGGGTTGATGTGTTGCTAAGACAGCCTTTGCCAAACTGGTGCTGTCCAGCTGCTTTGAACAACTCCCATCAGCCCCAGGGCATGCAGGGAGGGAGAGGCAGAATGTGCTGGCTGGGGTCCAAAGCAGCTGTTGGACTACAACTCCCATCAACTCCAGCCAGCAGCTGCGCTAACAATATGTCTTTGGACAATCCTGCTAATTAAATGGGAAAACACTGGTGGTAGCTCTTGGAACTTAGAGGAACTGATGCCATGCTCACCTATGAGCAAGCCAGTCCACCTTCCCCACCTTTAAAAACCATTATATCATTGGGTGGATAAGCAAATGATCATAGCTTCAAAGGAGATCTCCACAAAGCAGCTGAAGATCCTTAATGAAGGCACTTCCCACCCACCCGCCATCTCAGTGACACTGTGAAAGATTTACTTTGACATTTCGGAGATCACAATATTATGCCAAATTATTCATAAACTTACAGCTATTAAGGAAACACAAACTCAAATGTTCTGCTTAAAGAATCAATCAATAATACAATTTGCATGGGAAAGTGCTGGTGGGTGGCTCTAATTACAAATCCCCCAAGAAAAATAAAACCACACTTTGCTCAGTAGGGCTCTGTTCATCACACAAATGTCAGCGTCCTTAACAGAAAACAGTAACTCAACAGGTTGGGTTTTCCTTGAAAACTGAGGACATAGTTCCACAGTTGATATCCTATGGCTGAAGTACTAAAGGATATATTTTTGTTTACATTTCTATATTCACAGTCCTTGTTCACCTCATGGGGAAAAGAGGAGATGCAATGCAGCGGTTAAGGGCAGAAAATCCAAGATCACGACTTCGGCTTTCTGATTTGGAATGTGGCCCAAAGCCTGTTGCTTAATATCTCCCTCCTTCAGGTTTACGCAGGAGAATAAAAGCTACCTTGCTAAGGTGTTGCAAGGCTTAAACAATTATTGTTTGTACACAGCTTTGATTCAAACGTGCTATATGATCCAAAAGCCAGCCACCTACCATGCACAAACATTTTACGCACATTCTGAAAGCTTCAGCCAAACCAGTGAAATCAAGCTGTATCTCATCCAAATGTCAAATGAATCCAAAGACTTACGCAACAGTGACTCAAACATACATTTTGACTTTAAAAAGTAAGAAATAAATGGACTTTTATGAGTTGCGCAGAGTACAGATTGCTAAGCGCAGAACAAGATATTTGAAGGTGAACACACTGTACCCAGCGAATAATGAAGTCAAGTACATCCCTCTCCCCAATTCTCATGTAGGCTCTGGACTGCTTGGTTGGGAGTTTTAATTTCCTCTCTTTCCTAGAAAGCATCCATGACTCCACTGGCTATGCTGGGCAGAAAAATCAGTATAAAGTCCTGCCGTGGCGTAAAACTGCTAGCTCTGGAATGATCAGTCCTATCTAGAGCCCAAAGCATAAGTACTGACTCAGACTGAAGCTACATATGTCTGGCATGCCATTGTATGCCACTTCCCCCTCACAATTCCATAAACCATAGAATCATAGAATTGTAGAGTTGAAAGGAATCCCAATGCTCATCTAGTCCACCCCCTGCAATGCAGGAATCTCAACTAAAGCATCCATGACAGATCATGGCCATCCAGCCTCTGCTTAAAAACCTCCAAGGAAGGAGAACCCACCACCTCCTGAGGGAGACCATTCTGAAGAGATTTGAGGTTCATAAGCTCTACCCTGCAATGGGGAAATGGAGCTGGGTTGAGGCATTCATTGAGCAGCAAATGTCCAGGGGGGAAAGGGTTAAGCAGTCTCTCCCTTTGTAATGTACTTCTTATTATGTTTACCTCCTCCCAAGTCTGCATTTCGTTTTAAAACAAAAACACAGGGGGAGTCACATGCCTTCATGTCAATTCAACAGGCATTGCCATTCAAATGGTATGCATGTGCCACATCTTATGATCAGTTATGCTGAGTGGGACTTACCACACACACACACACACACAAACACACCCAAAAAAATTCAAGATGGCACCCTTTGAGGGGAAGGAAATAGTGCGGACAACTGCTGCAAGGGGCATTGAAGGTGAGAGAGAAGGCGCAGAGATGGTAAAGTTTTGGAGGTCTTTTGAAGAACATGTTTGCGGACCCTCCAGAAGCTCCCTTTCTGTGCTGAAAATGCTTGTGTAAAAACATGTGGTGTAGCCCCAATCTCAGCTGTTCACTTGTAAGTTCAAAGGGCATATAATGCGTTTGGGATTCAGCTCTCAAGAAGATTATCCTCACAGTCAGGAATCAGTTACAGGTGGGTAGCCGTGTTGGTCTGCCATAGTCAAAACAAAATACAATAAAAAATTCTTTCCAGTAGCACCTTAGAGACCAACTAAGTTTGTTCTTGGTATGAGCTTTTGTGTGCATGCAGACTTCTTCAGATACACTGAAACGGAAGTCACCAGACCCTTAAATAGAGTGAGGGAGTGGGGAGGGGTATTACTCAAAAGGGTGGTGGGAATGGGTGATCAGCTGATAGGTGTGGAAACCCTGTTGATGACTCTTAACCTCTTAACGGCTGCAATTAGTCTTGCAGAGAAAGGCAAGGGGTGAGATGGCTAAAGATAGCTTTGTCATGTATAATGAGGTAAGAATCCAATGTCTTTGTCCAGACCAGGTTTCTCCATGGTTTTAAGTTTGGTGATTAGTTGCAATTCAGCCACTTCTCTTTCCAGTCTATTTTTGAAATCAGGAATCAGTCAGACACTCTGGAAGATGGCTAGGCTTTATCACTGAGGGAAAACTGAACCCCACATGTCCAGCTGGTAAGTCAGAGACATGCTGAGGGAGATTTAGACAAGAATAAGAATTGGCTCTTGCAATCCCCTTTTATGCTTATATTTTATGTAATCATTTGTTACAGTTTCTTTTGTTTGACCCCAGTTTTGCATTAAAAGTTGCAACTGGGACATATGAGGAATGTGAGGAGGCTTGCGCTTCCTGAAAAGCCTTGTGCATCTGCTTTCAGGAGCCAGGAGCCGTAAGACACACCAGGAAAAGGAGAAGTCTTGGTAAAGAACGAACAACTAACTACTCTGATAGCCATTTCCACTCTGGAGTTATTTTCCTCTGTAATTTGCTTGCTGTCCTAAGATTTAGGAGTTGGAAAATCTGTTGACTGGAGGGAACTTATATATACTTTTCTCCCTCCCTAGTAAGTCACCTTGAGAAAGTCTCCCAGTTGGTAGGGGTATAAATATTCCAAACAATAAAATAATCAAGCCACCAATGAAAACTCTATTAATAACACAACAGTAGTTAAAACAGCCTTCAATGGTGCTCTCCAGATGTTTTGGGCTACAACTCCCTTCAGTCCAGTCAACTTGTAAAGAAAAATGTTTTCAAAACTGTTGTGAACATATGAAAAGGGGGAGCCTGTTAGATCTCCCCAAAGTGGGAATTCCATAAAATCAGGAAGAAATTGTATTTTCTGTTACCTGCCAACCAAAGAACAGGGCTCTAAAGGTGGTATTCATGGCTCATTGGGGTGTTCCATCTTTAGAAGAGGTGCATCATTCTGTCCTTGACTGCTGTCCCAAGGAAGGTATGCCTGGCACTGGCAACTATTTCCTTTGGTGCCAAGTTAAAACTTGTTTATTTGCCCAGAGAAAACCCCCTATCATGATCATTTTTTACTCCTCTTAATCCTATTGCACTGTTGATTGTGTTTTGTAATGTGTTTGTAATTTTAAACTTTTATGTAGATTGCCCTGAGTTCCTTTTTCATTTTATTTTTACATAGGGTGGTCTATACATTTAATAAACAAACACAAAGCCACAATTTATACCAGGCATCCTCAACCTTCGGCCCTCCAGATGTTTTGGACTACAATTCCCATCATCCCTGACCACTGGTCCTGTTAGCTAGGGATCATGGGAGTTGTAAACCAAAACATCTGTAGGGCTGTAGGTTGGGGATGCCTGGTTTATACTGAACCCAAAAGCAGCCAGGGAAACAATGGAGTTGATCAGTGTGAGGTGCTCCAATTGCCATTTCCAACTGATGGTCTGGAAGTCACCAGCTGCAGCTTCTGCAATATTGTAAAACCAGACATACATAGTAGTGGGGTAGGAGAGCTGAAAATAATGCCAACATATTTCACAGCTGGCAACCAATGCACCCCTTTGGGTTCAGATAGTACATGGGTAAACGGTAAAGGGACCCCTTACCATTAGGTCCAGTCGCGGACGACTCTGGGGTTCTGGTGCTCATCTCACTTTACTGCCCGAGGGAGACGGCGTACAGCTTCCGGGTCATGTGGCCAGCATGACTAAGCCGCTTCTGGCAAACCAGAGCAGCGCACAGAAACGCCGTTTACCTTCCCGCCGGAGCGGTACCTATTTCTACTTGCACTTTGACTTGCTTTTGAACTGCTAGGTTGGCAGGAGCAGGGACCGAGCAATGGGAGCTCACCCCGTCACGGGGATTCGAACCGCTGACCTTCTGATCAGCAAGCCCTAGGCTCTGTGGTTTAACCCACAGCGCCACCCTCTGTACATGGGTAGATGAGTCTAGAAAGCCCGAGACACAAATTTCCACAGCCCTCTAGAGTCTATGGTGGCTCATTTACCAGAAGTAATGTATTTAGCATCAACTAACCAATCCAAGCACCTTGTCCACATCCTCAAGCCTTACTAACTGAAATTCATCCAATGCAATGGGACTAGCCTGTGCTCTGGACACCCTCTGAGATCCATCTGCTGTATTCTCAAAATGCTTTGCAAACAAGTCACAGCAAGCTGCCATTGCTTCTGCAACCTTCTTTGGGCCAGACTGTAGCAGACCCCTCACTACCCAGAAAAACTTTGCTGGATGGCACAATGAGGATGCAATGGAGGCAGCATAGAATGAGAGTGCTGTGTGTGGTTTTATGTACTGGTGACACCTCAGCCAAAGCTTCTACATGACCACACCTGGTTCTTCTATGTAGATGTTAAAAAGCATGGGAGATAAGAAAGACCCTTGCAGCGTTTCATAAGTCAGAGGGGTGGAACAATTATGTCTCACCACCATCACAGTCTATGGATGAATCAATGCCACTATGAAAAGTGTAGTGGACACTGAACTGAGAGCATCAGATAATTGTTTGGAAACTCAAAACATTTGCAAGAGACTCTTATTACACTTATTTAACACCCACAGTCTTCAATGTATTGCCTAACAGAATCTAGTTCTGTGAGGTAGGGTATGCAGACAGGCCACAACTGTAATTGGCTTAGCTCCTCTGATGTCACAGAAGGATTGGGTTGAGCAATATGGAATTAGAATTCTTTTTGCCACAGACTGTAGTGTCAAGTTTAGAAATGCATAAGGAATTGCTAAATATAACTTCATAAATGAATCACTTGCCACGGACCTCCTCCTTTCTCTATCCATTTCTCCCCTTTCCTTCTATGCAATCTGTCCTGTCATTCTAATATATTTCAAAATAGAAATCATATCTGCTTCCTCCCCCAGTCAAAGCACTACCAGTCATTGAGCATGTTAGCAGGTAAGGCTCCTGAATGGGTGGGTGAGGGGAGTTGTGGCTTTAGCCAGTATTTCAAAATAAAAACAGGGCATGGTCCCAGTATTTCGAATTACTGACATCCATTACTCAAAATAACACTAGACTTTGCTCAGGCCATGTTTATTGTGACCTTATTTGTGTATTTGTTTTCGCCTGTTCCCCCAAGTTGGTGGAATCCCAGCTGACAATTCAGACAGGATTCAAAACATTTGGGACAGGAAATCATGTTAGTACATCACATTCTCATCTCAGATGAAAATCAAAACAATGATTCATCCTGCATAGAAGTGGAGTTCCAAATGTTGGTATAGAGGCGTCACTGTGTGAGAGATTTCAGGTAATGTTTCAGGCTATTGATAAGAACACTGCAACTGGCCCATTAAGTCGGGGGGGCAGAGAGCAAGAATTCCACCAGCCTCACCATCTTGGTGGCTTCTTCTCTTTGCCCCTGGGCAGAGGAAAGCTGAGGTGTGAAGTGAGAGAAAGAGCATTGCTTCCACCTCTCTACCCACATAACTTTTTTAAACTAAGCAGCTATGCTAAAGCCCTTGTGACCAGTAGCGTAGCACGGGGAGGACCACAGGGGCAGCTGCCTTGGGCACAAAATTTCAACACCCAGAGCTGCCTCAATACAACTGCATGCTTCTGTTTGCTGGGCTCCATTGAAAATGGCTTCTCCATGAGAACCAAGAAGTAACCTTTCCAGACAACAGAATGACTCTTCTTTTCTTATCTCTGCAGCTGCAATCTCCTGGGTGATGTGGACACCTTTAAGCAGTTGAATGTGCATGCATATTCTGGCCATTTCCCTCCCTCGCATCCACCTCCTCTGTGTGGCCCCGGGCACTGGTAACCCACACTACGCCACTGTTCATGACTGGCTCCTAGCTGGTCACTGGAGCTACAGCTTTGCTAAGAAGCAGAGGAACGGGCCCTCTTCCCAGTTAACTGCCCCTCTTGGCTTTGCTATAACACAGCCAGAAGTGTTCTTGGGCTTTTGGTAAGAACAGACGGAACCTCTCACAAATGAATTGTATTTTTTAAAAAATATAAAATAAAACTGAGGCCTAGCACCACTAACTCAGGGATGGGGAACCTGAGACCCCTCTGGATGTTGTTGGACTCAGCGTGGCTAAAGATCAGGGTTGATGGGAGTTGTAGATCTTGGATCTCTAAGGGTATGGATATACATGGCTGCCCTATCAGTCAGTCAAAAGAGGGATGAGCGCTTCAGAAATGCTTTTGCTGCACTGATAAGGAAGAGAGGAGATTGAGTTGAAAGGGGCTATGCCACTCGGACACCACAATGGGAGGGGGCCTGAGAGCAGCTGGCTTAGTGCTTCCCAAGGGAGACTCCCTTTCAAAAACTATTGTTGTACAGAAATGCCAAGCTTTACTGGGACAGCCTAACTTTCCTTCCCTGCAAAACGATTCTTGTTAACCATGTTTGCAGCTTTTTGAGGAGCCATAAACACTGGGCTGGGCTCTGCCACTCGTTCCTGATAATCATCCTACGTGCCACACATTGGATGATCTTTCTCTGCCCTCTTGCTGACTCCTGGGCTTGCTGACGTCTGACAAAGGGTGTGTCAGATAACTTCAGAGGGAAGGAGGAAAACACTTCTGTGTGATTCCCTCGCCTGCCAGTGTCCTAGATAGTGGGAAGGCACAATTCCTGGCACAGCAGCTCTGCATGTTTCATCTCCTTGATAAATGCCAAGCAGATAATTAGCACTGGATTGATTTAATAATAAAGCGACCACATGCTGCACTCACATGAGAATGAGGCTGCTGTGCCAGTTCTGTTGTTCTTCCTTTTCTCAGGCCAGCCCTCTTCCCACTCCCTACTACCTCTCCCTAAATACCAACTTTGCTATCAGACCCCCCACACACACACACCTTATAGCAAGCAACATTTTCAAGAAGCCATTAATCCCACTCCTCGACCTATGATTGTTTACAAAGCTATTTCTCTTTTCTTTCAGCGATGGTCTCCTTCCTTCCTTCCTTAGCTGTCCACACACAGCCCTTTTATCTGGCCTTGGGAGGTTACTGAATAGCCAGCTCTTTCCTTCCAGGGAACTGCTCTTTTGCCTCCCTAGCTGACAAAAATGAAGAACTTGAAGCGTCTAGCTCCCTAATCCCACCCATCAGAGCCATGCCAAGACTGTTCCCAGAACCTACAGCAAACAGGAGCTTGTGCAACCGGTAGTGAGTTTGAGCAACTTCCCCTTTGATCAAATGCATCAAATGCCGTATTGAGCTTCTGTCCCATGTGGGTGTGGGGCAAGGCACGCTGTCATAAACAAAGAGAGCAGTTGTGACATAGTGACCTCACTGCGGAATCTGAAGCACCTTTGTTTCTCAAAGCAAGGGGACAGATGTTCCCATTCCTCTGGTGTGGCCACGCACTCAGGCATTAAGGATTAACTATTTTTGCTCCGCTCCCTTTTGTTGACATTTAAATCGTAATGTGAACCTCTCAAGTAGCTTGAATATAGCAAAGCCTCACCTGTAAACATGTGGCAGCCTCATCTAATAAGGAAGAAAGGCCTTGAGGCCGTGTGAAGTGATTTGGTGAGCTGGCCATGGGTGTGGAAAGAGTACCGGTATATCACGGTCCCTTTCCCACCCAGGGCAAGTCTGAGTGATTGCTGCCACTACACATATAGGTCTGTCCTTTTCTCTGGAAGACTGAGGGTTGGAATTGTGCTCTCTTTTGCTCCTTTTGGCATTCTGGCACAAAAGTGGGTCCATTCCCCATTCCACACTTTTCGCTTTACAGCAGTAGTGCCTGGATGGCCACATGGAAGAGATCCCTCCTCCCACCTGCCAGCCACTACTTCAAATGTGAGGGCAGACCCGCAAAGATCATCGCAATGTCTTCCATGTGGCCATGGCTCCACCCAATAGGGTAGCACGTGCCAAAATCAGCAGTCCACTCGTGACGCCAAGGCAGCACCACAGCATCAAAGCAGCTGATATGAAGACTTCCCACTCACTTGGCACAACAATGGACAAGATAGCTGCTTGCAAACCATACCCTGTTAATCTGCCTACCATGTGGAAAAGAAACGTTTCAAGTGGGAAATTTTGAAGCAGCCCTGAGATCAACATGCACAAGCCAGGAGTGGAGTTCTCTCACTTATGCACCTTAGGTATTCCCCTCCCTTGTCGTTAGGGATGGGGGAATGTGTCAGTTTCATTTCCTCACATTTTACCAATCTTCAGCTCAGTTCAGTTTGTGATTGCTTGATTTTTTTTTCAGGCCTTTGAAAAATTTATCAGCATTAAAGTGTTACTTTCTCTTAATATACACATTTTTGCATGTAATTTTGCCCAATATACACATTTTTGCAAAGCAATTTCCCCTAATATAATTCATTTTTATGCTTTTTTCACAAACACGTGCAATTATATGCACACTTTACGTTAGTCCATGCATTTTTGTACATACGATCGCTACAGTTCTATGATACTAGGCTGGAAAACTGTATTCCAAATTCAGAGAAGTGTGAATTGTGAAAGAGGGTTGCGTTTCAATTTGCGTATGATTTCAGAAAGTGCAAGTTTTGTAAGTTCACCTTTAAATATGAACTGAATCAAATGTCTCCACAATCTCCCCCCCCCCCCACATCAGTTTCTCAGATATGGTCATGAAAAAGTCGCATCCACAGAATATTCAGAATATTCAGCTTTGTGGTCTAGGCTGGTCAGTGTTTCTGTGGTTTTGTAATGGAGCATTTATTTCACCTGGCTCTGCTTCAAGCACCAGCCACTGTCAACGGGTGCCCTCCATTCCAAAACAGGAAGTAAACAATAAAGTCGAACAAGAACCTTCACATCTTGTTGCCTGTTTTCTTCCCTTCCAAGGCAACATTGCAAAGCGTAATCATTCCCCAGTAGTCTCATTTGGCAAGTGCTGCCTCCAATTCCTGAAAATTCCCTGCTGTGAATAGCTTAATAAGAACTATGGAAGTACTTTTCCAGCACAAACCTATGCAAATCTACCCAGAAGGAAGCCCCATCGAGTTCAGTGGATCTTACTTCCAGGCAAGGGTGGTCAGAACTCCTGCTGTAGCTTGTTTGCTACTTGTGACAATTTGCACATAGCCGAACTTTGTAACTTTTTTTTTAGTGATTTGCAAAGTGCATGACTTCTCACTAAAAATATCACAGGCTTATACAAGTCTGCTGGAATCAATAGATTCCAGTAAAACCTTTGATTCCAAAATGTGTTAGTGGAGTACTTGGTGTAGTCTGCTCTTAATGCTTCCAGCGTGAGCCCTCCCAGAGGACTAGGAGAGTGGAAGTTAAATGTGAGGGAGACAGATAAAACACTGATTACTTTGGCTTGGCTGTGCCACCTTATCCCACCCAGAAGGGGGGCTGCACTTAGAATTCATCGTTTTGTCTATGAATAGGCTTCTGTCAACAGTTTAGATTAAGGCTGCCTAAAGTGGCATTTATCTTTGGGGCTATTGATTAGATTCCTTTCTAATTTTGCTGCTTGCGTTCCCCTTGGTGTTTATACCATACATGGCTAAATTGAATCTTTGTTGGTCCCAAACAGGTTGCTGAAAGGTCAGAACTTTTGCTCAGTACACCCTTTATCCTCCTAAATATTGTGCACCGAATCTCTGAAAGATATACACCACCAAAGATGTATTTTTGAGTCAGCGCACAACATTATTTGGTGTGCAGTGTGTGAATACACACACGGCTAGCTGAACTATTGGACTCATAAAAGGCCTCCCTTTTAATTCAATTTTCCTTTCCTTGGGATTGTTTGAGGCTTCTCCTGCAACGTGTGTGGGAGTTGATGATATTGTACCACACGGATGTTAATGGAAAATTAAAACACTAAGGTCTTCCTCTTGATTCATATTGTATCTCACTCTACAGTCACCCCAGCAGTTTCAATTTCTTTCAGCTTCTCATTTTCCCAATCTTAAATTCAGCTCTCCACATTTCCACACCACTTTGTGATTTTGTTTTTTTAATTGATCAGATTTTCAGTGTGTGAGTTTCTCCTACTATACCCCTTTTAGTATGTCATTTTGCCCAAGACAGTTTCGCAACACAATTGTCCCTAACAGGACACATTTTTAAATGTTATTTTGCATTGCAAAATTCAGAGAAGTGCGAATGTTGAGGTACGGATGTGTTTCAGTTCATGTGTTGTTTTGGATGATGTGAATTAGGTAGGTTCACCTTTAAATGCATAGGGCATCCAGTTTCTACCTCATTCTTACTTGCGGTCCTCTAGATGTCATGAAACTCCAACTCCAATTATTCCCAGGTACAATGGGATTTAGAGTTCAGCAAGTATATCAATGGCTACTAGCCATGAGAGAAGCCATGCTCTGCCTCCTTGAATAGAGGCAGTATACTTCTAAAAAACCAGTTTCTGGAAACTGCAGGAGGGGAGAGTGCTTTTGTGTTCAGGTCCTGTTTGTGGATTTCCCACAAGCATCTGATTGGCCACTGTGAGAACAAGATGCTGAACTAGATGGGGCATTGGCATCACCCAGCTGGCTCTTCTCATGTTCTTATATCTGTTTCCTTTGAAGGGCAGAGTGCTAGCAATTTATATGTTGCTGGTGGCGTTTTTTCTTATTTGCAAATATACAAGCTGAGCCTGGGGAACCAGGGAAGCAAATGCAATGAAGCGAAAGTAGCACCAATTAACCCCAAAGCAAACAACATATCCCTCTCTCCTCCCACACCCACAACCAAACCGCAAAACTTTGCATGTTCTTTGCTGGTTACATTCCAGTTGCAAAACTGTTTATTACAGCCCCCACCCAAACAGGTATGGCTAGTCAATGCTAATTGCTGCCATCATTCAAAAGCCACTGAGCAAGCATCTTCGAGTCATGAATGTCACAGAGGGAGCATATTTAGCTATTAAATTAAACAAAACAGGGGGACAGGACCCCTAGTCATAACATGACTCACTGTATTGGTGTTTACCTCTAAAGGCCTCCATGTTTTGGGAAGGCTGACAGAGCAGAGGTGGGGAACCTCAGCCTCAGGGGACAAATGCAGCCCTCTGGGTCTCCCTATCTTGTCCTGGCACACCCTCCCAAGGCCATGACCCTTACTGCTCCTGCTTCACATCATCCTTGTGTGCATATCCTTCAAGTGTCCCTGTTTTCCCAGGACATTCCCGGAATTACAGAAGCCATCCTGGCTTATGATTTGCTCCCAGAATATCCCATTTCCCCCCCCCTCCAGCACTGCTGCTTCCAAGCTTGGGGAGGACAATGAGCCAGTGCTTGCACTTGAAGCAGAACCCTTATGAAGCGGAACCCTAGTGCACAGGGGAGGCAGTTCTCTGCTGGAGCAGAGGTGGCGGACATGCGCAATGCTCTTGCTAACCCCTCTCTGCTGCTGCCCAAGCCACTACCACTGCTGTCATAGCGGCCTGAGGTGCAATGCGGGCAGAGGAAGGAAGTGAACAGCTGCCAGGTATGGGCTGTGGCAGGGGAGACGGGCAGCTGATTGTCACAGCAGCATGCATCTTTTGGTACTGCTCTCCCACACAAGCCAGGTGACTCATGAGATGGCGCAACAAGTGCCCCAATTTTCAGCTGAGGAATGTTGGAGAGCAGTGCTTTTTTTCCTTAAAGGGTACTCTCATTTTCCTACTCATATTGAAATAATGCCCCTCAATGAGGCCAAACTTAGATTCATAAAATGTTTAGGGGTATGCGTTCCCCTGCGTCCTCCAAGGAAAAAAAAAAAACACTGTTGGGGAGTACATGAGTGCTGTTTGCCTGGCTGGAATGTGTCCTTAATCTGTGATCATGCTGGCTGGAGGAAAGAGAGGGGTAGGTGGTTGCATGTAGAAACCAGGCTAATATACGAAGGTAAATTTTACCTTAGTTGCCCAGCCCATTTTTGCTTCTGACTCTACCCACCACTTGTATGTGGCCCCTGGCAGGTTGCCCAGATGAGAACGAAAAAGATTTCCGACTCCTTCCTCAGAGACTCTGTTTCCCTCCCCCCCCCCCATGAGCCATCATGCCAGCAATGAAGACTTTCTTGTTTCAGTAGGCTTTTGGGAACTAACTGTTGAGTCGCTGTCATTGAAAAAGGTGGGAAATAAATTAGATGATGATGATGATAGAACCTGCTTCTGGTGTCTTCACTGTGTCTACCCAGGAACAAGAGCAGATGCTCCTCTCATGCTACTTTCCATAAAAGATCTAGTTCTCTGATGGCTTTGTTTTAATAAACTCTAGCTTTTATCATTGTTTTTATTAATGTTTTAACTAGTTGAGCTGTTGGATTGAAGCCAATTGAATCTGCAAGAGGACTGCGAGGGCTGGAGAGAGCACAAGCACCCTGCTTGCAGTGGTTGTGTTTTTCCAATGCTGGTGCCCTTACATGTGCCTATGTAAGGAGGATCTATGGTTTGGAGGATCCCGGTGGGCTCACAGCACAATGAGGATGGGGAAGCAAAGTGGGAAGGATGCTCCAAAGAGAGGCAGACGAGTTAGAGGCAGCAAGTCCAGAGCTGGAATGGCTGAAGAAAGGGGTAGATAAGCAATAGGTTGAGCCCAGGAAAGACTGGAAATGAATAAGTATCTCCTGGGGAAAGGGAGAGCTCAGTGAAACCACACCCAGGGCTTACAAGCAGGAAGGGAGGAAAAAAGACAAGACTGATGATCTGGAAAAGGGACTAAGATTTCTAGTAAAAATAATATGTTAAAGAAGATGTTGATCCTGCATAAACGAATGGTATGTGCAGCCCATACTTTGAATGCTATGTAAAATTCTGGCACCATATCTCAGAAAAGATACGCAAATGTTGAGCTGACTATAGAAAAGTTTGACCAAATTATCTGCAGGTAAGGTGAGCAAAAGAGACCCTAGAGATTAGATTTTTCCAACTCAGAAAGGGACAACTGATTACCTGGGCACTATGAACAGAGGCATAGGGAGGTCAGGTGGTACCCGGTGCGGAAAATTTCTTTTCACCCCCCATTGATTCCCCCCCCTTGCAAAAATGGTTTAATGTTATTTCATATTTTCTTACAAAGGAATAATAACAAATAATAATAATAATAATAATAATAATAATAATAATAATAATAATAATAAACTTTTATTTATATCCCGCCCTCCCCAGCCAAAGTCAGGCTCAGGGTGGCTAACATCAGATACATAACATTGGTATAAAATCAAACAATAATTAAATTACCTCCTAAAAACATTTCAAAATCAAATTAAAGTCTAATTAGATGGCTTTCCACAGGGTTAGGGTTGGGAACAGTAAGTGCTCCACTGAACTGAAATTTCAGCCTTCACGACATAGGAAAACAGCCAAGTAAACAGCTATTTCGGTGGAGGAGGGTCGAGATATTAACCGATATGCATGAAATTTCATATATAGCTATATAATCCCTAGTATAGTAAGATCAGACCTTTGGAGCAGGCATTTTTAAAAAAAGTTTTTTTATGAACTGTCCTAGTAGGGCAGTAATTGTTCCTTGATAATTGGTCACCCCCTCCATTATAGAACATGGGATGTCCGCCCCCTATGCCCCCCTTGCTACGTCCCTGACTATGAATATGAAGTCAGTGTTTTGCATCCATGGCTTGTATGCCTGATACATATGCATGTGTCTATGAATTATGGGAGCCTAAGGGCACAAGCTTATTTCTTCAGAGTATATTTGCCTTTTATCCTTTTTATCCAAACAACCCTCTTTCATTTCATTTTGCAAACAACCCTATGTGGTAGGCTAGGCTGAAATGTAGAGTCTGACCCAAGGTCAGCAAGTGAGTTTTGTGGCTGAGTGGGGATTTGAACCCAGATCTCCCAGGTCCTAGTCTGGCATTCTGGTCACTACACCATGGGGAACTGCTGCCAGTCAATGTGGACAATACTGAACTAGCTGAATCAATGACCTCACTTTGTAAAATGTAGCTTTCTATCCGGTAAGCCCAAGACTCAGTAAAAAATTGAACCTAGTTTTTCTACTGTAACCAGGTGAACAATCTATTACTGGACCTTTGCTGTAATTAGTGCTGTAAATACAGAAGGACCCAATTGGCAGGAAAGAATCCCTCCAAATTTAAACTGGTGTAATATGTCAGTGTTTGGCCTGTAACTGTAGCTGGATGTCAGCCCCCGCTACGACACACCCTTTCTGCACCTGTTTGCGAAGGATAAACTCTGAATTCCACAACCCACTCAATCCCTAGCTGAGTGCCTCAGATTCCTTGTGAGGTGCAGTGCAAGATGTCAGGTTCTTTGCTGCCTGTGGTGATATCACGGCTTTAAAGAACATGTAAGATCGTGGTGTCATCATCATCTCTTATATATATTATTTCATGTCATTTGTTGATGGAATCGTTTGGAGTAGCAAGGCATAATCAATTTTTTCATGGGCCCATTTGTGTCTGTTGCTCTGCTGATCAATGAGTGAGATGACCAGCAAGGCACGTCTTTGCTCAAGATGTGGTTATTTTTGGAAGTGACGAAGATAAACAACAAAAGACTCTGTAAGAACTTCCTTCCCTGCTTATTTGCCTTCTAAGAATTCAGATGCTAAAGATCAACAAATGTAATCTAGCTGTCATGGACACCACTTACTATTACTAAACACAGGAACTCAGGTACTCAGGTACTAAACTCAGGTACTCAGGAACATCTCGTGAGTTCCTGTGCTCCAGCATTTCCATGTGTGAAAACTGCAATGCCAGAAACCAAAGCAATTCTAGTGAGGATGGAGGACCAAACTGCACATTATGGAGGAGATGTGCTACTGGTGCTCCTCATTCATTTGCTTTCATTTTTAAGCAGTTATGAGGGTTGCAAGGTTAAAATTGGGGCTGTGCACATGCCCTGCCCTCATCAGATTTAAGGCCCAATCCAGTGCTTCAGAAAGGTCCCAATCTGACTTTGATCTGGGCCCTGAAGCAATTTGAGGCCTTTTAGTTTTTAATTAGGGTTTTAAAAATAGAGTTTTTAAAATAAAATAAAAAGTAAAGTAAAGGCCTTTCCACCAAGTAACACAAATGTTACATGTTGAGTTTCTTGCATTTAGTTAAATTGCATGAGTCAGCACACCCGCAGTGTAACAAATGAGCCTCACCCTGAGAAAACCACCTTTATGATCATAGTATCCCACCTGCCAGTGTGGTGTAACAGTTAAGAGTGTTGGACTAGTACATGGGAGACCAGGGTTCAAATCGCCACAAAGCTCACGGTGTGATTTTGGGTCAGTTACTGTCTCTCAGCCTAACCTACCTCAAAGGGTTGTTGTGGAGGCGGGATAACCACATACACCACCTCAAATTTGAAAAGACGCAATAAACAAACTAACTAACTAACTAACTAACTAAAATGTCTGCTCTTAAGAGATGCCCTTACACTCCTTCAATCAGTTATCCTCACATACCTACTCACCACACCCAGCCTCACCACTTGCTCCTTCTCCTGCTCTGTAAATCAGTGTTTCGTGTTTCATTTTCATTTAGTCTACAAAGAATGGTGGCAGATTCCATGTGATCTCAATTACTTCTCCTCCCTGCCTCCGTCTGCTACTTTCCAACTCTCTTTGCTTCCCACCCATCTACTTTTTGGAAGCCTCTGATTACTCCATGTGGACCCGATCTGACTTGTCTAGGGCTGCTTCAACCAGCTCTGGCTAAATCCCAGTTTGACCCAAATCGGCCCTATTCAGTTCAGGATCCAGCTGGAGTTGGTGCACTGCCCTTGTTCAAATGTCCCTTAGAGGAAAGATGGAGTGCAAATGTACCGGTAATCAACAAACATTAATTCTGTGCAACTCGGCCGAATCTCTGCTATAATCTGACACCTCGTCCAAACGTGTGCATTCCAAATTATTGCCCAAATCCATGTAGAAAAGCCAAAGTTCCTTACTGGACTATAGATCATCAGCCGGAGTATGGAAGCGATTCATAGACAGCTGGAACAACTGGAAACAGACTGTCTAATCTGTGGGAATAATCAGACAGTATAAATTCAGGCCGGCATCAGGGAAGAGTTAAACGTAGCAGCCTGGAAAACTCTGTCCAGATGACTTCCTGATAAAGTTTATACAAGGATAGCTTTGTAGCAGTGTGTGTACATGTGCGTGCGCACAAGGGTGCTTGTGTCTACGTGCCACATGCCCCGAATCAGGGTGGGACGGGGCTCCATGTGCTTGTCCCAAAAGAGCTGCCATCGATCATATTCCTCGTCTAGCAAATTCTGATGAACAAACCAAAGCAATGTGTTCCCCACTCCTGCTGCTGCGCTCGGTTTATGCAGGCTGGCTCAGATGGGAGGAGCGCCCGGGAGAGCTTGAAGCTCTTTAAACCAGAAGCAGGCAAGCGTCATGCCCACAGCAGTTGACACGGGGAGGGTCAGATTGCATCAAGAGCCCACAGCCGCTTTTATGTGTGATGCATTTCCCCACACGTCTTTCTCGGCTTTGGAATTTGTGTCAGACTGCTTCAGCAATGTCAATTGCTGCGCCTGAAAATGTCAAGCAGCACAATTACAGCCTTCTATTTACTTTGGTCGCATGGGTTCCTGATTTCTAGGAAAAAAAGATGCCAGAGCTGAAGTCTGTCTGGAAACAACACCCTCTGATCTGGAAGCTTTCCCGCCTGTTCCTTGATGTTGTGCGAAGTATATCTTGCCATTGCTCAGAACGGAATGAAACCTTGCCAAGAGGAAGTCTGCGCTTCCCAAACATTTGTTTGCCAAGTAAAGGTAATGGGGGAGAGTATATAGGCCCCCCCTCACCATTTATCCCCCACAGCTTCTCCTTTTAGGGCATTTCCCCATCAGTTTATTTCCAGGCTTGAAGCTGGTTGTGAGAGGGAGCCATGGGGAAAACAGTCGAGGTGATATGATGAAGTAAAGAACTGACGGGCAGGAGAAGGGTTAAGCAATATCTCTCACTTGGCAATTCACCCCCACAAATTGACACAGGACTGAGAATCCAATGCATCATAAGAAATGGCAAAAGGACTTGTCAAAGTTTATATGGCAGGGCAAAAAGCCAAGAATCAAGTTTAAGATTCTAACAGACTCTAAAGAGAGAGGAGGCTTTGCCCTGCCGGACTTAAGACTTTACTTTGAAGCAGCGGCCTTTTGCTGGCTAAAGGATTGGTTTAAACTAGAGAACGTTGATGTGTTGGACTTGGAAGGACATGATAATATGTTTGGATGGCATGCATACCTTTGGTATGACAAGGTTAAGATCCACAGAACCTTTAAGTCTCATATAGTTAGAAAATCCTTGTATCAGGTCTGGACTAGATATAAAGACTTGTTAGAGAGAAAGACCCCTAGATGGATCTCTCCAGTGGAGGCCAAAGCCTATAAGAGACCGAACATGTCTGCAAACTGGTTAAGATATATGGACATATTGCAGCAGGAAGGGGACTCTTTTAAGCTAAAAAGCTACGATCAGGTGAAAAGTCAGGTCCCCGATTGGCTGCACTATCATCAGGTATATGAAACATTTAAAATGGACAAAAAAGTTGGTTTTCAAGTAGAAAAATCAAAACTGGAAACAGAACTGATAGAATCGAACTTTAAGAACCTTTCCAAAATGTATAATCTTTTGCTAGAGTGGCATACGAAAGATGAACTGGTTAAATCATCAATGATAGATTGGGTGAAAGATGTAGGACATAATATTATGATGGATGACTGGGAGAGATTGTGGCAGAAAGGTATCAAATTTACTGCTTGTCATAGTTTAAGAGAAAACATAATGAAAATGGTTTATAGATGGTATTTGACACCAGTTAAGATAGCTAAGATGAATACCAAAATGTCAGGTGTATGTTGGAAATGTAAACATGCGAAAGGTACCTTTTTTCATATGTGGTGGTTGTGCCCAGCGGTAAATGCTTTCTGGGATAAGATTTATAACGAGCTTAAGAAGGTAATGAAAGTTACCTTTTGTAAGAAACCAGAGGCATTTCTTTTGAGCATAACCAATGAAGAGATACCCAGTCAGGATAGAGTGTTTTTTATGTATGCCACAACAGCAGCTAGAATCTTATTGGCAAGAACATGGAAAGGTGAAGAGATACCAACGGTGGAAGAATGGCAGATGAAGATGATGGATTATATGGAACTCGCAGAACTGACCGCCAGGATCCGGGACCAGAGGGAGGAGAGGGTGTCACAGGACTGGAAAAAATTTAAAGACTATTTAATTAAATCAGTTAAATTGAACGTTTGAGCAGAATTAAATAGAATATCGGCTTTAGTAGATTTATGATAGATAAAACTGTTAAGAGGAAATTTTTGGTGCGAATGATCTATTTGTTAAAAATGTGTTAAGATTTGATGTTAAGATAAGATTTACAGTTGAATAGTTATTGGATTAAGTAAAATTAAGCATATTAAAAATATGGGCAAATGTTAATTGAATAAGATATAAAGCTACCTTGAAGATGTATAAGACTTTGAAGACAGTGGAGGGAATGGGGGAAGTCCCCCAAATAGAGAAGATTGAAACAAGGAAGGTATGAAGATAAATGTTAGGTTAAGGTTTGTATAAGTTTCCTTTTCTTTTTATTGTTATTGTTTGATTGTGTTTATTTACTATGTTCAATGTTTTATGGTGTTAATGTTGGTGTTTATGTTATGTTTCTTTTTTGTGTTAATGGAAAATAATAAAAATTTTATATAAAAAAAAGAGAATCCAATGCATCATAACATGTAGTTTTGCTCTCCACTGTGAAAAAATGGCACTCTGCACCTGCTCAGAGGCAACACCATCAATTTCTACTTCATTTTCCATAGTTAAGCCCCGGCACCGATAACAGGTGAAAGTCAACACAAATTAAGCGAGGCTTTCTAATATTTCCATTTGACTGCCTTCCCTCTCCCATGTCCTGTTATTTTCTTTTCTGAAGTCTGTTTTTTTTTTAAAAAAAGTGCTACGTTCCCATTCCGGCTTCCGTCGAGGAGCTCAAGGCAACATGCATGGTTTCGCCCTCCATTTGTTTCTCTCAACCTCCCTGTGAGGTAGCTCAGGCTGAGAGAGAGCTATTGGCCCAAGGTCACCCAATGGCTGAGTGGGGATCTGAACCCAGGTTCCCCCAATCCTAATCTGACACTCTCCCCATTACATTATTATGGATTAAGGGCCAGGGTACTTACCGGTAGTCACAAAAAGTTGTAATCTGAGAAGCTAGAGCTGACCCTGGTACTACTTTTGCTGCACTGTCAGAAGAGACCTCCTCGGCCTCTCCTTACTATGGAAGGCATCTGTGCCATTCTGTCAGGTGGGCAAGGAGGAGGTGGAAGATGTTCACAACTACCCCTGAGCAGCTCCCCTGCATCTGCTTTGTGAAACAGTCAGCAATCACAGGTGACAGAGCTCAGGGTATCGACCAATGGGTAGGTTCAGAAAGATCTGCATGCACTGCAGTTAGTCATGCGCAAATCTGTCAATGTTGCTTTCTCTCTGTTTCACAAATTTTCAAGGCTTAAATTCAGTTCTCCACATTTCCACAGCAATTTTTGAATTTTGTTTAAGTTCTCATTAGCATTTTAGTGCAAATGTCTCCTGATATACACAATTTGGTATGCAATTTTGCCTAATATACACATTTTTTGCAAAGCAATTTCCACATCTATTTTCATAGAATTGTAGAGATGGAAGGGACCCCAAAGGTCATCTGGCCCAACCCCATGCAATGCAGGAATTCTGCCCACAGCCGTCCCTGGGTGGGCTCACCAACCTTCTGCTTAACAGCCAGACACATTGACCCATTGTACTGCCTGAGGGAATTGCCAATTTTGTTTGCTATTTTCACTATTATATGCACTTTTATATATATTTTTCACTAATACATGCATTTTTATTCAGACTTTGCCCCAGTTTATGCATTTTTGGACACATTACATGGTTAGAGAACCGCATTGCTAAATTTGGAGAAGGGTGATTTCAAAGGATGGTTGTGTTACAGATCATGCATTGTGTGAACAAGGTAGGTTTGCTTTTAAATGCGATCTGAATGGGATTTCTCTCACATCCATAATTGCAGCCCACTACTGCATGTTTATATCTCTGGATTGTGGCCAGAAGTGACATCAGCCTTCCACGAACATTTAATTGTGCATTGTTCCTCATATGCTCCATTTGAGCTGAAGCTGTAGAGACCGCAGCTGTTCACCTTGCTTGCACTAATTTTTGTTCAGCCTGTACCCACATCTGCCTACAATTAGCAGTCTCCCTTACCTGGATCGCAGCCTGAAGCCTGCCATATATGCACATCATGTTAGCTCTGATTCCCAACATGAATTGTAGCCTAACCTAATATAAATTTCCCTCTGCTGATGTGCAGAGCGTCAAAACGTAGGCAGATTCTTTCTCTATTACTTCATAGAATTCAATCACTCTCTTGCATAAACAAGGTGTTTGAAAATGGTGTACAGTGAACCAGGAATACAGGCTGCCTGAGCTCACTGAAATCAGTGTGGAATTCAATGGGCCTGCATGTTAATCCCAAATGCTAAAAAAAAAAAACTGCTATGTAGCCACAAGTTGCCAAGTAGGACCTGCTTGTCTCCTGTCCACTTCCTTGGTTCTAAATGTTGGTAGCACAGTTCGCATCCTATTACCCTTCAGGCCAGCATTTCGTTTTGTGTTGATGTAATGAAGACATCAAAGTTAATGTGATATGATTACTTTTAATTACTTTTAATTTGATTTATTACCCACCCTTCACCCCAAGGTCTCAGGGTGGGTCACAACAATTTAAAATGCAACATTGTGGTCACAAGAATTTTGTGGGTCCTAAAAATGTACGTCTCATGTGCTAAAGGACAGGATAAACAGGTGTGCCTTCAGCCTACAACAAAAACTAACAAATTTAGGGAATGGCACAAAGAATGCCCTCTGCTGGACCACCATCCCAAGCTTCTGAAGGTGGTGGAACTACAAAGAGGGCTCCTACTGTTGATATTAACACCCAAGGAGCTCTGTATGGAGAATATCTTTTAGATTATGGGGGCATACATTTAAAGCACATGTCTTCCCTCAAAGACTCCTGGGAGTTGTAGCCTATTAAGGGTGCTGAGAGTTGTTAGGAGACCTCTATTCCCCTCATAGCAGGGGTGCCAAGTCCTAGGGGCCCAGATCTTTTGGGTCCCCCTAATAATTTGTGGGGGCTTCCCCCATGTTAAAAAAAAGCAAAGGTGGAGAAGGCAAAGCATGTAACCAAGCACAGTGCAGCTTCAGTGGCCGGCTCCTCCTCCTCCTCCTGCCATGGAGGGGAAGGAAGGCGGAAGCAGCCCCCAGCTGGTGGCAGTGGTAGGAGGAGGAAGAGGAGGCCGAGTGCCAGAGAGGAGGAGCTGCCAGCCATTGAAGCTGCGCTGCTGCCCCTGGCTCCTCCCAACATATTGACATTGTGATGTGACATTGCACATTGTGTGTGTGACATCACACGCATGACATCAAACCCCACCCCATCTACCTCACAAGTTGGGTCTGCCTCAGAGTTGCAATTCCCAGAGTTCTTTGGTAAGAGGGATGGTTAAAGCAGTGGTAGAATGCACACACATTAGAAATGTGTACCGTATGTGTCATACTAAAAAAAAAAAAAGAGCAGGCAGGGAAAGGAATCTTGCAATGGGCTTGTGAAGTAGCTGGGATTGTGCAAACACAAAATGAGTGCCATCTCCTCTCCCCCACCACACACAGACAAAAGAAATCAGCAGAAGAAATTTGCCAAGTCTCTATGGTCAAGGGGTACTTTTGCACAAAGTCAGCATAGCTTAAACAAAAGAAAGGAGGACAAAAGAAACAACAAAGCAGAAATTGGCCAACAGAGTTAGGAAAGGAGGTTTATGCCCTGAGCTAGTCTTGGGTCTTTGGGATGTTCTTTTAGCACTTTAATGAGGTACTAACTTAACATACACACACGCACACAACAGGAAATTCCCCTGTTGCTAATCAGAGGCAATGGGTGACAGGATAAGATGCAGACACAAGCAGCTCCTTAAGCAATTATCTGTGACCAATCAGAATGGGGAAAGCCAAAGGACAGCGACCTGGGCATCCCCTGAGAGATTTGTTTCAGTTTCACTGGCTTCCTGTAAGGAACATCTTTTGATTGTAAATGGAGGTGGTGTAAAACCAAGGCAGCAATTGGTCGAGGGTGCTCTAGGGCAAAGAGAATGTACAAGTGACATAAAAAAGGTCTGGGGAAACAGGCAAGGCTGATTCAGTTTCTTAGAATGGTAGGTAAAGGGGACCCCTGACCGTTAAGTCCAGTTGCAGACAACACTGGGGTTGCAGCGCTCATCTCGCTTTACTGGCAGAGGGAGCCGGCATTTGTCTGCAGACAGCTTCCAGGTCATGTGGCCAGCATGACTAAGCCGCTTCTGGCAAACCAGAGCAGTGCACCGTTTGCCTTCCCGCCAGAGTGGTACCTATTTATCTACTTGCACTTTGACATGCTTTCGAATTGCTAGGTTGGCAGGAACAGGGACCGAACAACGGGAGCTAACCCCATCACAGGGATTCAAGTTGCCAACCTTCTGATTGGCAAGCCCTAGGCTCGGTGGTTTAGACCACAGCACCACCCACGTCCCTTGGTAGAGGGAATGGTAGAGGTAACAGCAAAACAACAAGATGGGGCCTTCTCCCTGGGCCACACAGCAGAAGTGTCACTCGCCCATGACTTGACTGCATGCAGTTTATTCTGGGAGTAGAGTCCACATCATCTTCAATAATAACCTATTAATTAACAGGGTACAGATGAAAATAAACTTACCAGATAATATCTCAGGGAGGAAAGTAGAGGTGGGCAAGGAAATTACTTGCTGCTGCTGCTGTTTATTTACTGTGGGGTGTCTGAATGATGCAGCAAGCACTGCTGACTGCTGGCGGGGTGTAATTGCTAAGATGATGAGCTTGAAGGTCCTGGGTTCAGTTCTCACCTCTGTAGGTGGCTCAGATAGGCAAGACACTCTCCCTTAGCCTCAGCTATCTGCAATATGGAAATAATAACACTAACCTTCTTTGATTCTATGACCTACCTTGCAGGGTTGCTGTAAAGATTGCAGAAAAATTGTCTGTGCATCATTTAGATTTGTCAAAAAGCAGTACCTAAATACTATTTTATGAATTTTAAGCCACCTTGGTTATTCTGTAGAATGGTGGGGTGTACATTTTGGAAATAATAAAAATAAATGATCACTAATAAAACAAGTGTTTTCTGGTCCCCAGATTTATATCTACTGCTCCTCCTAATAGTTCAAGGTAGTGTATGCTGTGCATAGGATGGGCTGATAGACAATGACTGGTCCAAGGTCACCTTGTGAGGATCATGACTGAGTGAGGATTGAAGTCTGAAGATAATACCTGCAATGGATTCGACTGTCACTTCCGAAGAAACGTTTTTAAAGTGTGAGGAATCTCTCTGTGTGTGGAGGCTGAAGCAATACAGAATATGTAAGAGGTTTCTTTTATCTAATACTAAAAATGTGCCAATTGTGGTTGACGATACTGGGATTGGGGGGGGGGGTTAAATTGGTCCTTGCTGCAGTAATAATGTCATCAGATAATTTCACAATGAGTTTCAAGCCGGATGTGTCTTACAGCTCTTGGCTCTTCCCATTCAATCCTTCTGTCAGTCGTAACTATCACATGCCAAGTTTTGGACCCTGCTGAGACACTTGGAATGGTTTATGGGATGCTGTTGATTCGGCAGATGACGTATGATCCAGATGGTCCCCCTGTCATTTAAGGCGGTTGTTTCCATTTGTTGGCGTCATATAATTTTCAGCGGAAAGGTGATTCTTTCTCCCTCCCAGATCCACCGCCTGTTCTTTCCCAGGCTTCACAGTCTTTAATATATAGTACGCAAGTGCTGGTGAGAGAAAGGAAAACTCAGTGGGAGAGGAGGATATGCTTTGCATCCTGCACTCAGGCACAGGGGCAAGCAAGCACCTTGGGGCAGACAGGCCGTAGTCAGACAGGGTGAGGTTGGGCAGCTGGCAAACAGGCAGAAAATCAAGATGGTTCAGATGGAGAATTGGCAGCTTTCCAAAGGAAGACAGCAGACTGTGCCCCATCCCTCCTGCTTTTTATTTATTTATTCTGGCATTAAGGATAAAACTTTACAACTCACCAATGTCAATACAAAATATACATATTAAATTATGCCATCAATTATGCTGGCTTCCTATAGCTCTGCCCATTCCCACCATAAATAAACTGGCTTTTCCAGCTGGATAAACGTGTCTTTGGAAGGTTTAGAATGTGATTAATAAATCAGTGACGATGACAATAATTATTGTCATACGGAGGCCAAACGACATCACTTGGGAACAAATCACGTTTTTTAAAAAGTGCAGAGCAAACATTCCATCAGGACGGCACCATGTGCGGAGGGTAGGCTTAACCCTTCCCCCTTTAGCTGCAGTCCCAATGGAAATATTCCCAGCACACGTAGACAAACCACTAACAACCTCAGGACGAAAGCACCCATTGGCACCACAACCTTACTACCTATCCTAAGGTTCCTGGGACTTGACTATGGTTGCTGTGAACAAGGGAAGAGACAGTGAGGGAGACAGGTAAAGAAGAGCTTGTCCACACTTTCTAGGCACGGGTCCAGTATGTTTCTCGTTTGCCCTGCCACTTTCCCCAGGAAACCCCGTAGTTTACCGCTGAAACGGGTTTTCTGTGCATTGGAACTTCCTCCAATTCGGTGGGGTTTTCCTGGGGAAACAGCAGGCCAAACAAAAAACCTCTCAGACCTATGCCTAGGAAGAAGAGCAGAAGTAAACATGGGATAGGCCAAAGCCAAAGATGTCAGAGCCTGGCCTAGTTGAACTGTCCTCTCTCTTCTGCCCCCCGGGTAGCCTACCACCTACTACCTCATGGGGAGTATCTCAGGAGAGGGAGGGAGGCTGGTGAAAAAGATGTCAAGGAACCCGCTCCTGTTCCAGCTAGACTGCTCCCTCCTGTCCTTGGAGCCACCTGCCACTTACTGTCCCGTGAGGAAATGCCGTGATGACTTTATACAACAATATTGTTCATTGCTTATTTCTAAAGAATGGATTTCAATGACAACCTGTAAACTGGCTTAGAAAGACTTGTGGATGTCCTGAAAGGTAGGACCGTGATAGGAATAAAAATAAATGAAGACAAAGATGAAGAAATATATATGCACGGTTGTTGTTGTTATTTTCCAAATGGCTGTATGCAGAGAGTAAAAAGGACCTTCAGATCAAGGAGTCTGTCCTCACAAAGAGAGCTAACTGATAACAGAAGGGCCACTAAACTCTGTATTCACTTGCATCTTATTTGTTTCAAACTACCACAGGTGCTTTTCCTCCAGCAGTTTAAAACACATTTTCCTTCCACTCTGCTACTTTTCTCCTCCAAATCCCAGCATCCCAAAACTGCTTTTCGTTTCAGCACCAGGCAAAGACATATTTTCAGGCTTTTTAGTCAATTTTAGCTGTTTTATTAGTTTTAAAGTAATTTCATTAATTAATAATTTAATACTAATAAAATTAGCCCAATTTTTAGAGTTTTAGAGTTAACATATTCTTCCTAACTTCCTAACATGAGTCTAACCAAACTGCGGGAGGCATTGGAAGGCAAGAGTTCCTGGCGTGCCCTGGTCCATGGGGTCACGAAGAGTCGGACACGACTAAACGACTAAACAACAAACAACAACATATTCTTCCTGGTGACAGATTTAATGTTCATTGCTGTTGTTGTTTTGGACGAGGAAGCTTCCCCCCATATAGCTTTGTTTAATGGAGGGGTGGGTTATTGATGTTCTTATGTAATTGTATTTATGGATTTTTAATTGTATCTCCTAATTTGTATGTTGTAAATTGCCTACAGGCTTTAGCATAGAGCCCCGTCACTGGCGTAGGTGGTACACAAATGTAATAAGCAGCAACACAAACAAACAAAGCAAACAACTTCAGTTCTGTCCTATATGCATTTCTGCATCATGTGAATTAGTCCCTGAGCTGATGGCATAAACTTAGCTGGCAAGTAAGCTGATTTTTATGTAAGTAAGGACTGATCCACAGAAGCTATGCAATTAATTAAGTTATTATTGTTGTTGTTGTTGTTGATGATGATGCTGCTGCTGCTTTTTGGCGGGGTGTCAAAGAAGCATGCAATTAAATACTGTATATTTAAAATAACGATAAAGCACAATTTGATGCCATATTCTAAAAAAGACAAATTTAGCAATTGCATCAGGGATAGCAAACCTATAGCACTTTGGATGTTGTCCAGCTCCTGTCAGCCCCAGGCAGCATAGCCAAGGATCGTGGATGATGGGAGTTGTAGTCCCACGACATCTGGAGGGCAGCAGGTTGTCCATCACTTCATTACATTAACAACCTGCAGGTTAGTATCAAACCTGCAAAGCATACAAAGAGCCCACTTCACTGAGTTGTAATGCGGGGAGGGACGTTGTCTTGCAGCTTTTACAAAAGGTAGAGAGGAAGGCCCATCATCAGACAGGTTGTTCCATCATCTTGGGGCTACCGTAGCAGAGGGCCCACCCACATCCTTGTGAAGCAAGGGCTTACAGAGCAGGACCTAAGCTTCTGCATGCAGATACACAAAGGCCAAAGAGGTGGCCTCCATGACATGCGAGTCCCAGGCCAAGAATGACTTGAAGGCAGAAGTTGGGAACCTATGACTCTTCAAATTTGCTGGACTTCATCCCTATCTATTGGCCATGCTATCTGGAGCTAATGGACTCATGCAGCAACTGAACAGCCACAGGCTGCCTATCTCTGCTTTAAAGGTAAGTTTATTTTCACGAGTGTCTGCCTATGTACAAAGACACTCAACAGAGATCCTTCTCCATGTGTGCTTGCCAACAGAGGTACAGTTGCTGGCTACTGGAGAAAGGGCTTTTCTCTCTGCTGATTGCTTTGTGTTTGCTGTATTTCTGCTCCTTTCAGCTTTCAGATGGCCAGGAAACCTGTTAAGGGTATAAATCCCTAAAACTGGCCTCTGAATGCCTCTTGCTGGGAATCACAAATGGGAAGAGCAGTGTATGTATATGTTCATTTGTGTACACTCTGTTATGGATAACTAATGTCATGGGCAGTAAGGGATCAGAGCAAGAGGCAGGTTTTGGTTTTGGTTTTCTTATTGCTCAAGTAAATATTTGCACAATAGAAAATTCAGGGGTCATTAAGGATATATTACCAGCAGTAGTGCCTAAGTGCTCTCATATAGATTATTGCAGTTGGTAATGATCAAAGGGTTTGGATGAGTAAACATTCACAGCCTATAGTAAAATGCCATTATTACAACCACTGTCAAACACAGGTAGCGGGTATGAGGATATAAAGCTGAAATTACAGAGGCTATCATGAGGCTTTGATCAGAGGACTCAAAAAAGAGCCTCGGGGGGCATTCTCTCCATCAGAAATGATATGAACTGTGTCAGTTTCCAACTGGGAATCCTGGAACTGGATGTCCCAGACCAGTTGCATCTCTGATTGGAAAAGGCACTCTACCAATGCCTGGAGGGTGTGCATGGCCTTCTATTGCCCTCCAAGCTTTTTTTTCCCTTTGCTTTTTTTTTGCAAATATTCAAACTGACTCTTTGCAGGAAGCTCAAGTCTTTGTGAGCATTTGCTCTGAATGTTTTCAAAAGCCTTCAGGGGCAAGGGACAAGATGCTCATACATCCTTAGAGGCCAGAGCCACTCCTGTGATGCTTAGAGGGTAAGGGTTGGGTTAGTAACCAAGGTACTGTTTATGATTAATGCAGCTAGTTTGGTCGTGTTTGCTGAGATCTGTAGTTGAGACTACTCATCTTTCATTAACAATTATGGCAAGAACATCTTGTGCCAGTCAGCAGGTTCTCATAAGAACTGGACACAAACAGTTTTGCAATTAAGGCAGGATTGGAGAAAGAATACTCCAGCATTGATCTCTCCTCCAGTTCTTGGTACTGGTAGCTAGGATTTCTTTTAATCACAACTGAGAGATCAAGGGCATTAATTCTGCCTAAATAGCAGACTGTATTTCCTCCAGGCTGTTCTGAGGAACTAATTACATAGACTCCCAGTTTGAGGAAATATAAAACAGTCTGCAAATTATTGTAATGTTGATTTGTTGGCAGCCCAAAACATGGCATATGGCTCTTCAGTATGGCACCACGCTGAACAGGCTGACTAGTAGAGCTCCTTACGCAAGGCAATGTCGTAAGTAACAGTCAGATGCTGCTTATAGAAATATATTTTGGGTCCTTTCCCTTCTAGCTTACATAAGAAACAAGGGGCATAGAGACTTTCCTCAAAACAAGGGTCGGTGTCTGAAGAGAATTCAATACGCTGTTGTCAAGACAGAAGTAGCCAACACAATGCCCTCTAGCTGTTGTTGGACTCCCAAGTCCCTTCAGTTGGGAATGATGGGAGTTGGTGTTTAGCAGTATCTAGAGGGCACCGTAGAATGGAATGAAGGCAGCACACCAATCCAGGTTTCATTGAGAAGGGCTAAGAGGTTTGAGGGCAAAATATTGACAGCAAAGCTGAAGTGCTTGCTCTTGGATTGGCAAAATAACAATAAAAGCATTTGTATTATAATAGAAGGTAACAACAACCACAGAATATTATTAAAAATACAATATAGAGTAATTAAAACCAACAAAAGACCAAAGAAAACTTTGCTTGGAACAGAGTTAACACCAACTATTTACAGCTCAGAATAAAACCAGCCCGAAATTGGTTGACAACAGAATTTAAAAGCCTGAGTGAACAAATAGTTCCCTCTCTAGTGTCAAAAAGGGTACCGGGAAGGTCCCCCATGACCCTCCCTGAGGATGGTATTCCACAACCAAGGGCCACCACCAAAAAAAGGCCCTATCTTTGGTAGCAACAAATCTCATTTCACTTAGCATGAGCACCTGGTACAGATCCTCAAAGAAAATATTGAGGTTTAGGTATGCTTACGCGGGAGGAGGTAATCTCAGTTAACCTGTTCCCAAGTCATGTAGAGCTTTAGAGCTTAACATCTACATTATAAACTGGCAGAGGTAACTGTCATAATAATTGAAGTTATTGTAGATGATCCTGAGAAATAATCCTATGTGTTGTCCTTGTCCTGATCACAGGTTGTGGCAGATGCGTGAGAGTCTCATGGACACTCAGTAGCAGCTAGGTGCCACAGGACCTTGGATAGCTCCACGCAGCCCACTTGCTCTGACAAGGTATGAAGCTCAGGGCTCATCCACACTTCTGCTTGGGCTGCCACTTCCCCCCAGGGAAAACTTGCTGTTCTCTGAGGATCCCAATTCAGGGGGCTCTTGACTGATGGACTCCAGCAACTCCACAACTTGCACCACTGGCCTTCATTATCCAGCTGGTTCTTCCTCCTGTTTGAAGAGTCCCAGCTGTTGCTCAGGATCATGTCACGTGGGCAAATGTCACTTCCCTGAGAATGGCACCCAGGGCTGAAGATGGAGTAGTCAGCCATCCATTCAATACACTGGTGCCCAAAGGCCCGTTATCATACACAGACATCTGGGTTTAAATATAGGTAGGTAGCCATGTTGGTCTGCCATAGTCAAGAAGTGTGCATGCACACGAAAGCTCATACCAAGAACAAACTTAGTTGGTCTCTAAGGTACTACTGGAAGGAATGTTTTTATTTTTTATTTTGTTTTGGGTTTAAATAGTGGCTCTTACATAAAGCCATTCACTTGCTTTTCCTGCAGGCAGGCAGCCATGTTCCTCATCCCATGCCAGTGGTCATAAACAAAAGAGACTACAGTACTCCTGTGGACATAAAGAAAGATATTTCCTGACCATGACAGGATGCTAAGATGAAGAATCTACCATCTCTTTCCTTAAAAGTCATATGGCAGTCCTTGGTAACAATTCGGTGTGAGACAATGAACAGACTTTTGGCATTCATGTATGATTTGAAAGAGCCTTGGGTGCAAGTAAGCTCTGCTATACTTAACCATTGTCATTGTGCTTCAAGTAACAGAGCAGCCTTCCCCAACTTGGTGCCCTCCACATGTTTCAAACTAAAGCTTCCATCAGCCACAGCCAGCATGGCTGTGTAGCAAAAGCAAAATTGTACCCAAGTTCCCAAACAAACTCAGCTGAAGTGACATGCTCTGTAGCTATCTGAAGAAGCAGCTTGTTTGCCAGTTTTCTTTGCTAGGCGCACCCTATGGGCCAGTCATGGCAGCTACTTCAGGGTGGGACTGTCCAGAGATAAAAGTATAAAGTATGCTTTGCCTTAGAGGGCAACATCCCAGTGTCCTCATCTGCTCCTCCTTGATGTCTGATGGTTGGCAGGTAGAAGCTCTTGTATTGTGACAGGAGGCAGGGCTTCCTCATCTTCTGTTTGGCCCTCTGATAACTGGCAATAGTCGTTTCCGAGCTGAGCTTTCTCATCACACATTCAAGGCCAGCCAGGGGCATAGCAGGATTACATAACTCTTCTCGGAGAATCTTAAGTTCCAGGAAAGAGGAAACAATGCATGACTGCCTCTGCCTCTCTCTGTGCTAAAGGTGACTGAGTGCACAGTGTCCAGGGAAAGATAATCTGCTCTTGCCACCCGCACTCCTATCCTTTCACATGCCCTTCACAGTACAAGGGTTGATGTTGACTCTGAAGTGTGCTGTTTGTGCAACCCTACCAGCTGGACACCCGAGTGCTATGTTGCCTAAACAGCAACTAGGGGTAAGTGTAAAAGCAATAGATATAAACATGCTGTTGAGCAAAGGAGTAAGTCAGATGGCGGCTGCAACTGCTTGCACAGTTCATACCCTCATGCCACCCATACATATTTTTTGCAAGATGAGGGTTGCCCAATAGCAAATGGGGGCCTGTGTGCCCACGAAAGGGAGAAGCAATATGATACTAAAGGCAATGTCGCTTCTTGCTATTCTGCCAGCTTCTACTGGCAGAGACCACAGAGAGGAAGCACCCATCTGGAATCAAATTTATCACCCGCAAACACTTGGAGGCCTGCCACTAGCTGGCAAAAAAGAAACCCACACCACAATCTGAATGGGACTAGCTACAGATAAGCACCCCAAGGATATGAAAGCAAGCAGGCCTACCTGGGAGCAGGTGAAGAACAAAATCTGTCTGGGCCTCAAATATTCAGGAGGTTTTCAATTGCCAATTGGGCTAGTGGCAACAATATATTTAACCAGTAATCCCATCTGTCCAGATCTGGTCCAGATCTGGTCAAAGGCAGCTCTCCACAATGCTCTGTGAACGGACAAAGTGATATAAATGTGAGAGCAGTATCCCACCATCTTGGATACATTTTTGTGCTGCCTGGTTTTTTAAACCTCCTTATAGTTTGGACGCAGGTGGTGCTGTGGGTTAAACCACAGAGCCTAGGGCTTGCTGATCAGAAGGTTGGCGGATCGAATTCCTACGGCGGGGTGAGCTCTCGTTGCTCGGTCCCAGCTCCTGCCCACCTAGCAGTTCGAAAGCACGTCAAAGTGCAAGTAGATAAATAGGTCCCAGCGGGAAGGTAAACGGCCTTTCCATGCGGGAAGGTAAACGGCCTTTTCATGCGCTGCTCTGGTTCGCCAGAAGCAGCTTAGTCATGCTGGCCACATGACCTGGAAGCTGTACGCCAGCTCCCTCGGCCAGTAACGCAAGATAAGCGCCGCAACCCCATAGTCGGACACAACTGGACCTAATGGTCATGGGTCCCTTTACCTTTACCTATAGTTTGGAAAAGCTCACAACCGCTGACCTTCTGATCAGCAAGCCCTAGGCTCTGTGGTTTAGACCACAGCGCCACCTGCGTCCCTTAGGATCTTGGTATAAGACATAAATAGAGGGCTGGTTTTTGTTTTGTTTTGTTTTTTGATGGAGGTTTTGTTTTGTTTTGATGGAGGAAATTCAGAGGGTGATTAGGGAGAAACAATCAGAATTCAGAAAAAGTCTGAACTGCCATCAGCTGCCAAGAGTGTTTTTATATATGGGTGTGCAGATAAAGAGAGTGAGAAAGAGTTGGGCTATGTACACATAAGTCTGGCTCCAGCACACTCCCACTGCTAGTGTTTAAACCCAATTACATATAAGGGAGGTCATAGTCCATATGTATCCTGTAGTTTCTCAGTGCTATCATTGTAATTAGCAGTTTCATAAATTTCATGTCCAGGTTAGACTCAGAGATACACAGTTTGGCTGAAGGCATAATTTTCATCATAGGCTTTTGGAAAGTTGTTCATTGGCTTGCTTGAGAGATGCACTGATAAGATGCACTGATTTAGCTATCTGCCAAGTCTTCTTATTGTGCCTGATTACCTCATTAGAATTCAAAACTGTCACATTATTCCTGGTCATACAGAGATTCCTCTAGCTGCATTAAGCAGTTAAAACTGCAAATCTTGCACCTGTAGGCAAATCCATGAAACCATTGCTAGCAAAACATCTCCTTGAGATTGGAAGGGGTTAACAAAATCCTGTTATAAAACAGTAAATTCTAAATGTGCATTTAAAGGCATATGACTCAGATTATTATTTTTTTAAAAAAAGATTGTTTCAGCTTTAGTTGGACACATTTCTGTTTATATCTCTAAGCTTCCTTCAGAATTAAAGAAATTGCGATCCTCCACAAAAAACCCTGTCATTCCAGAAAACTGCAGCTGATGATAAATGATTCCATCACTGGTGAGTTACAGAATCAAAAAATTAATAACAGAAGCAAGGATGTCCTTTCCAACCCCTGCATATGATCAGAATTTTCTTTCCAGTCCCATCTGTCATTACTTCACTCCCACCTCGGGGGTATTCTTGTCCCTGGAAGAGAGCTCAGTGCAATACCTAATCCTTCTCTCTCTCTCTCTCTCTCTCTCTCTCTCTCTCTCTCTATATATATATATATATATATATATATATACACACACACACACACACACACACACACACACACACACACATATACATATATACATATATTCAAATCTGAAGAAAATATAATTTGAAGCATTTCTATTTTTAATATATTTTATTATTAACACTTAAAAAGGACAATGGCACTATTAAATCATAGCACAATAACACTAAACATACTAAAGGGCAGGGGAAATGAAAACAGTCACTGGAATGGCTCTGTGGAAAACCAAGGTAAGTACAAATCAGAGAAGGAAGCATAAGGCAATAAATGAAAAGGAGGAACATGGTCTTCCTAAGCAGGGTCAGGTGAAGAAGGCATGATGTGGACCAGTCAATATCATAAAGGTAAAAGGTAAAGGGGCCCCTGACCATTAGGTCCAGTCGCGGACGACTCTGGGATTGCGGCGCTCATCTCGCTTTACTGGCTTCTGGGTCATGTGGGTAGCATGACTAAGCCGCTTCTGGCGAACCAGAGCAGCGCACGGAAACGCCGTTTACCTTCCCACCGGAGCGGTACCAATTTATCTACTTGCACTTCGTGCTTTTGAACTGCTAGGTTGGCAGGAGCAGAGACCGAGCAACGAGAGCTCACCCCGTTGTGGGGATTCAAACCGCCGACCTTCTGATCGGCAAGCCCTAGGCTCTGTGGTTTAACCCACAGCGCCACCCGCGTCAATGTCATAGGTATTGCCAAATAAAATCATATTTCACTTAGATAAGTGGTTTCATATGTTGTTGGTTCATGTGCACCACAAAAGCCCTCCAACTGGCAGCGAAGCCCCTTGGCTTAGCAATTCCTTTCAAAACCTTAAGATGATGGGTTAATTTTTTGGAGACAGCTAATAACTAAGCTTCCTTATACCAGCAGTTCACATTAATAACAGAAACACCCTTCCGTCCCTGTGTTATGACCAGTTGGTTGCAACTAAAAGGGAAATTACCAAATGTTTTAAAGGGAGGTCAACATTAATTCCTGAGAAAATAGAGAGAAGACACAATTTGGGATCTAGGACCAGGGAATGGTCAATAATGATTTCAATTTTCTTACACATTTGTGGCCAGAAAGTAGCTACGTGGGGCAAACCCACCACAGGTGCCAATATGTGCCAATAGCACCACATCCCCTCCAAAAGTTCAAATATTTGTATTCTGAATGTGTGCTAGTCATGCAGGTGTATAGTACCCTCTATCAACTGTTTTTAGGGAATTCCTTTGAATATAGGCTGGTGCGGGGGGAAATGGTTTTGTGTACCAGATTTTATTCTGAACAATTCCAACCAGGATCTCACCCAACTCCGCTTCCCACGCTGAGCGTAAATTAGAAAAGGAGGGGAACTGCAAAACTAGTAACAATGAGTAAAAATGAGACACCAGCAATTTCATATAATTATTAGAATGAGAGAGAAAAAATACCCCAGCTTCCATGGAAGTAGAGGTTGGGTTGCTGGGCATTCACTGCTGGATTAGATATAAAGTGTAGCAACTGGAGTATTTCTATTTGACCCTTAGATCAGGGTAATAGAATTGTGTAAAAAGAGGTTTCCACATGTAGATGTGAACTACAGAGTGCACCAAAGTCTGCTGCATATGCACAAGGGAGAGGAAATATGTTCACCACCAGTGAATGATGTCACAGGCACTATCTAGTAGGTACCACAATGGCCATAAACGCATCTCAAATTTGCAGTTCATTCACAATGTCGGGAGTTAGTGTCAGCATTTTCCATGTATCACCCAAGGTGCTATAGGAGTTTATACAAAATGAGTTTTACCAGAGGCTAAAGTGGGGCAAAGAAGATGAATGCCAAGCAATTATACATCTGCATGTCTTTGAAAAATCATGACTCCCCACTGTGGAGTACAATGACCTCATAAAAGCTGTATAATTGACCTTCTTCCAGCTTATGAGTTGACTACCTTAAAGAACAGACATGTTGATCTTTGGAAGTCAACTCCCACACAATGATGAATCTCCATTATAGGTATGCAGAGTAAATACATACAAGGTATTATAATATTTGAATAATGTTATCAAACATGATACAATATCTGGTTGGTTGGTCTCCTTAATTATCCACTGCAAAGTTTCTGAAGTTCTAATGGATGGTAAACATTTGCTTTCTTTTAAAAAAAAAAGTTACAGTGAGGCTTCTGAAGTGTTGTGCCTCCACATACCCTCTTTCTTTCTTGCATGTATGTATTCTTCAGTATTACCTGGTCCACGGGAAATTGTGCAATGCATTCCCTCTGGCCACTGCAGGAGCTTAATGGCTATGAGTTCCAGCCACTTTCTTTGCCCTGGTGTTGCTTTATTGCTCGGAACTTCCCAAAAAACACAGATTCAGGTCCCTTGCAGTGAACAACTAGTGGAGCAGACACCAGTCGAGGCTTAATTTGTGCCAAGACTCAGCTGGGCTCATCCCTACCATCTTTTCAATGACAGAATGCAGTCTTTGAAACGTCAAATCCATGACACTTACTTCTGAGTAAACGCAGTCAAGGCTGGGCTGTGTGCCACCTGGCTAGAAGAGCTTCCAGTAGAGAGGCTTAAAAGCCTTTTCGTGTGTCATATGCCGTCTGTGCTGTAGTTTGTTGTGACGTTTTTCTCTGGAAGCCTCCTTGCTGGTGTTTCTCCACCTGCCAGTTCCCATTTCTTTCCAGCCACTCATCAGTGGGTCTGTTAAGCCCATCATCATTCTTCCTCACTACTGTGTTCCTTAAGTGTTGGCTTCCTGCCAACACTAAACCTCGTTTTAAAGCTTTTCGCCTGCTTTCCCCCCTCATTTCCCTTTACACCCCAGCTTCCTTCCTGTCTCCCGCAACAGCTTGTCTGCTGTTTCAATGTTCTTCTCTGTCCTTCCCTCACTCCCACCTCTGTGGTTTCTGTTGTATTTCTTCCTATGCCTAGAAAGGTCTCATCCCCCACCTTCTCCTCTCTAACCTTGAAGCCCTTGCCTCAACATTCACTTTCCTAACTCACCACAGATCTCCTCAGTGTACCTTCATCCAGAGCCACCCCAATCATGAGATGAACTGAGACAACTCTCTGTGACAAAGGTGTAGGGGGTGGCCAATCGATGTCCCCTGGGTTCTCCTCTTGCTTTCCTCACTTCTGTCCTGGGCTTGCAAATGCAGCAAGAACTTTAAGCTTAAGTAAAGTTTAAGTTTAAGTGTAAGTAAAATGTCAAATTTACTCCCAAAATGCCTTTCTCCAATGATGGAGCCCTGTTGGCTCTTTCTCAGACCAGTTTCTCCACACCAGATTCTCCAATATTAAATCCATTTCCCCATTTTTTCACAGCAGTTTGCAACTTTTTCTTTTTTAAAAAAAATCCTCATGAAAATTCACCAACACTTTAATGTGGACTTCTACCCTTGCTAAATATACCGAATTTTGTAAATAAAATTTCCCCTATTGTAAAGCATTTTTCTATGTTTTCACTAAGACATGCATTTCTATGTGTACTTTATACATTTTTGTACCAGTTACTTGGCTGGGGAAATTGCAGAAATTCAGAGAAGTGCAAATTGCAAATGATATCCATGTCCCAGTTCATGTACTGATTTGGAAAGTGTGAATTACTGGTAGTTAGGTTTGCCTTTAAATGTGATGAAGTAAGTCAAATTAGGAAGGCATAGAGCAGCTCTGAAACAAATCAGGCTGCTTCCAAATACTAAAAATTCAAATAAAAATAAAACGTTGTGGCTGTTGCATACCCTTAGAAGAAAATGAAATGAAATGAAATGAAATGTATTGTTATGAAATCTATTAAAATATTATGGCATTGGCTTTTTAATCAGTCCCAGGCAGTTTAAAGGTGAGTTAATCTGGAGTCATTCCTATAAATGATGAGAGGGCACAATAAGCGAACTTTAAAGGTTCTTTCACTTTGTTTTATATATTCTTGCTTCTTTTGTTTAATGCATATTTAACACTTCCATTTTGGCATATAGGTTAGATATGCATGAAGCTAATCCATGTTTCCAAAAATGGCAGAAAATAAAGTTTCTGTCTGGTCTTCAGCTCTCTATACAGGTGCATGTAGCATTGCCACCATATACAATCCCAAGTGGGGGGAAACAGCCCTCTCCTCTGCTTTTCTCCCTTAATAAGGAGACACCTTTGAACAACCAGTGAATATTGCAAATGGCAATCTTAACACAAAGAAGATAAAGACAAAGAAATTCAAACTCTCTCACACACACACATTAAAGTTGCCATTGGTGTGATAATTCTGGCTAAGAAGATCACAGGATTAATAGTGGAGCAGATTTAACTTTATGCTTGTTGACTCTGCCATGAAAATCCACACAAACAGGAACCGAGCTGATGACATCTGATCTGCCTCATGGTCAGTGTCTGGGAATCAGTATGTGGGCAGTGGGGAATTGGGTCTTCCTAGGCTGAAAAGTGAGAAAGGGAACAGTTTTTCTGCTTCAATTTACTGTACCAAAAATAAAAATATAAAAATATGCAAGTAAAAATGAAAAATTGGATTATGTGACTGTTGCCTACTCTTTTGCTTATCTCTCTGCCCCCACCCCACCCCCGGCCTCCCCAATTCAGCCCCACTTCCGAAGATTATCAGAGGCACTCCTTGTCCTAACTAGAACCTCCGTGTCGCTTTGTTTCTAAATTGTTCGTCTGTTTGCCATCCTGGATTCCATCGAGAGAAAGGGTGAGATATAAATGCAAGGCAAATTTGGAATAGCCCAGTTGGCTAGAGCATAGTGCTGATAATGCCAAGGTTGCAACTTCGATCCCCATATGGGACAGCTGCATATTCCTGCATTGTAGTGGTTGAACTAGGTGATCCTCAGGGTCCCTTCAAACTCTGCAATCCTATAATTCTATGATTATATTGCTAAATAAATAAAAATAAATAAAACTATGGGAGCAGTAGAAGGTGAAGCTAGTCAGATAGAAATATGCTATTAAAAAATGAGTGTGATTAATTTTCCACCTTTGGACATAACTTACCCAGCAGTGCCCAGTTTGTGTTGTCCTCCCACAGCTTCAATTGTGAAATCAGCAATTTCTTCTAGGACTGCTTGAACTCATAAAGAAGTGAAGATATGCTCACATAAATCCAAGACAAAGGCACACAGTTGCCTAGAACAATTTAGCACAGGATTTTGGAATCTGTACTCGGTAGTTCTGTATGTACTTTCACTGCAGGAATTTGCTCAAGGAAGTGTTATCTGATGCTCCTATGTTGCAAATTCCAGGCTGTTTAAAGAATCAACATATTAAATCTGGTGGATCACAAAGCAGCATAGTCATAAACATTTTTCATAATCCAGAAGGGCTGTCAATTCTTGAGGTTTATGACAAGTCTGATAATAATAAGGCACTGTGACCCAAAAATTGGAATAAGGGATCTCTTACCAATGGTAAGAGCAGGTGGTGCTGTGGTCTAAACCACTAAACCTCTTGGGCTTGCCGATCAGGTCGGCGGTTCAAATCCCCGTGACGGGGTGAGCTCCCATTGCTCTGTCCCAGCTCCTACCAACCTAGTAGTTCAAAAGCACGCCTGTGCAAGTAGATAAATAGGTATCACTGCGGCGGGAAGGTAAATGGCGTTTCCGTGCACTCTGGTTTCCATCACGGTGTTCCATTAGTCATGCTGGTCACATGATCCAGAAAGCTGTCTGTGGACAAACACCAGCACCCGGCCTGAAAGCGAGATGAGTGCCGCAACCCCATAGTTGCCTTTGACTGGACTCAACCATTCAGGGGTCCTTTACCTTTACCTTTCTACCTTTACTTCTCAACTGTTCCTCATTGTGAACAACATGAATGTATCAAATATATAAAATGTTTGTGAACACATACATGTTCTTAAATGTTACAAATGAATTTTAGCCGCAACCACAACCCTACTTATCTCAGACTAAGCCTCATTGAATTCTACTGACTTCTGAATAGACATAGTTAGGCTCACACTGTTAAGAGTACCATGGGCTTTCAAAAATGGTGGCAAGCCTACAGATATAGGAATAACTAGATTGCCTTTGTTAACAATTGGTGTGATATTCACTGGCACGAGGGGATAACTACATGTCAGCAGAGCCCCAGCACTGCGTTTTTAAAAACCAAGATAGCTCCAAGGTAGGTCCAATGAAAAGTGGGTGCAAGCCACGGGCCTATGTGATATACTGGAGAGGTGGGCTAAGGTCACCCCCAGTGGAGTGCTGACATCACTTATGCACATCGTAGTGGTGTGCTGATGTGACACACGCACCGTGCTGCCAAGTAAAACTGGGGGGGGGGAACCTCCATTTAAAATGTGTTGGTGCCTGGGCACCCAGGGCCCCACATAGTTGGTGCCTATATCTCCAACACTGTCATCCTCCTCCACTGCACCTAAGTAGCTTAGGGGGTGGAGGGCAGGCCATGTGTTACTCCCAGCTCTGACTATTCCCCGCCTCCTCAGCAGTTGCCACCTCAAGTGGCTGATTCACTCCCCCCCCCCCAAAGTAGGGCCAGCCCTTGAAATGAAATGAGATGAAATGAATAGTGGAGTAGTGGAGTAGCCAAGGTCACTGGGTTTTGCCAGCAGAAAGTATTTTTATTTAGCTCCTATTATCATGAAGCTCAGTCAACATTAACATTTTAACAGGATCTAGACAGGGATCAATAAAGTGTCATGTAATGATTACCTCTCAGCAGAGGGAAGCTGGGAATTAACAACCAGGAAAAATCCAATTCAGGCAAAACTAAAAGAATGAAGGGAGCAATAATTCAGACAAAGCTAGGAGAAAGGTGGGAACAGTAAACTCTCTCGGAATGAACAAGGATTGGCTGGTGGGAACTGCAGGTGAATGACTTATCCAAGGAAGAGGGTTATATGCATACTCTTGAGTGATTCAGCTGCAGAGGTAACAATGAGACATTTCCTGCAACCTGCTTTGTGAGCAGATACGAAGCATTGGATCAGACAGTCCTGGGATTGCTTCCACGCTGCAGAGTGGCACAGGAGATGTGGCCAGTTCCACTTTCCTGCTTCAGAGTGTACCTGCATGGTACACATGATCAGCAACACATTTGCTATATATGCACAGGTTAAATGTACCTGGATATACATGTGCTGTGTGTATCTGTAAAACAATTAGCATGTGACATTTGGATGAAATTCATAAGCATCTTGGTACAGGTTATTAAAGATTTATTATGTACCCTCCAACACTTTACAGGTGGATATAGGGACACCTTTGAGTACTTGTCAAACCTATACGCCATCCTTTCCCAATCTGCTATCCCTCAGATGTTTTCTAAACTCTAGCTCCCATCCATTCAAACTTTGGCCATCTTGGCTTAAGCCAACAGGAGTTATGTAGCCCAAATAACTGGAAGGCACCAGATTGGAAAAGGCTGCGCTACTTCTGGTGCACAATTCAAAGAGTTAGTGCTGACCTTTAAAGCCCTCAACATATTCAGCCGTGTATACCTGAAGAAGAGTGTCCACCCCCATCATTCAGCCTGGACACTGAGGTCCAGCTCCGAGCACCTTCTGGCGGTTCCCTCACTGCAAGAAGTGAAGTTACAGGGAACCAGGCAGAGGGCTTTCTGGATAGTCACATTCACATGATGGACCACCCTCCCATCAGATGTCAAGGAGATGAATAACTATATGACTTTTACAAGCCATCTGAAGGCAGCCATGTACAGGGAAGTTTTTAATTGCTGTTTTTATTGTGTTTTTAATATTTTGTTTGGAGCCGCCCAAATAACCCAGTCCGAAGGAAGGTATATAATAATAATAATAATAATAATAATAATAATAATAATAATAATAATAATATTGTGAAATAGCTGCAACTCAGAAACATTCAGCAATCTTTATTATCTGCATAAGGGTGTACAGAATGGAACATGATGGAAGAAATGCCAGTGTACCAGTGTTGTGTAACCATGTGTGTGTCCATTTACATGTCACACTTACCTTTCCTCTGCTCTTTCCAGGCATGGTCTGCGCTTTAAAGCTCCATGACCAAGAACCCTCCCCCCCTTTTCCACCTCTGGATCTTTCCTTGTGAAAACCCACTCTTTAAATCGGAGCAAAAATCTGAATTGCCATTTGTTGCGCTTCAGCTTTAAAGAATGGGCTTTTGAAGGAAAGCTCTGGGGCAAAAAGAAAGAGCGCTAGGACACAGTGCTTTACAGCACGGACCTGTGTCTGGCAAGAGCAAGGTGTGTGTGCATAAGCCCTAAGGTTGTGATGAGAAAGTCTCTGATTGAATTTAATTTATTTTCTTGATGATCCGAGTTCTGACCAGAGCAAGACAGAAACCATGCAACAGGAGAAATTTGCATGATCTCTTGGGCTGAAGAGAAATACTTACCCTTGACTTGCATCGATTTCCTAATGGCATATTGTAGCAAAACATAAGCAAATAATTTTGGGACTGGCTTCTCTCCCCACCCACCCCCACCCCTGCTTTTAATTGTTTGGGTCATGGGGGCTGTGGGGGAAAGTACGTGCAGAGGAGGCTTGCCATTGCGAAAGATGTGTTCCCTTGGTTTTTCTTCTCTTGGCTTGGCAGGAAACGTGGGCTTTTGACTTCCTGTAAGCAGCAGATGCCTTATTCTTTGTATTCCCCAAATAGGAAGTGTGAGAACCCTTCTGCCAAGCACATGGAAACTTAATTTCAATTTCAGTGCAGGATTAATAGCTAGGAAGTTATATTGTTGCTCAGCGTTGGCTACTGCTAGTTACTTCAAACATTAATGCAACTTCCTTGAACAGAAGTGCAGTGTCATCTCTCCTAACTTGCAGCTCCCTGGTGCTAGGGGTGGCATGTCCTGTTTTGCCACTTGATGTGACAAGGGAACGTGCCACCCCGGCACATGATCTCACCAAAAGATTGTGAAATCTTGTGTGCTCTATGAGGTCTCACAACACAGATGCCAAGTTGCGCCTGACATCGGGGGGGAGTTGACATCACACGTGCAATGTGCATGCACAGGAGGTCATTTGCATTGTGTGTCATGTACACACTGGGAGAGACTGACCAAGGCTCCTCTCAATGCAACATTCGCCCGCCAGGCCACACTGGTTCGCGTGGTGCCTTCCAACGCTATACAGCCCAGGGCAACATCCTGTCAGGTGTCCTCTGCCCCCTCACGATTGGGGGGGGGGCTGAGGCCCTGCTCAGCAGACATTGAGGGGCTGTAGGGACCTCAGCCCCATAGAGTTGACACACCTGTCTCATGAGGTTTCAGCAAGATCTTTTGAGATCTCAGTGGAAACTGGTGCCACTGCTGGCACCACTCCTCTGCTAGCAGCAGGGGGAGTGGGGCACCCAAGAGGGTGCCGCCTAGCAGGCTTCCACCACTTGAGGTGGTGTCCTCACCTTGCCTCATGGGAGGACCACTCCTGCCTGGTGCCATCTCTTAAAGTCCTCACTTCCTGTACAAGAACCTGGGCCGGAAACATTTTGAGGCCTTAAGCAGAGTAGGAAATCCTGCCCCTCACATGCACTCAGTCAAGTAGGACCACTGAACATGCAGAGAGCTGGTTCTAAAGGACATTTTTATTTCAGATCTGTAAGTAGACTAAATATTTGGGCAATGATTAATATATTTTTTATCTTTCTGAGTATAATTCCATTTATTTTTGTAAAACAAAAACAAAATGAAAGGAAATATACCTTGACATCTTTATTCCTCCTGAAAGTTTTAAAAGCAATATGTTAACAAATCTGTGCAAACTGATCCTGATCCCAAGAATGTACAGTGGTACCCCGTGTTACGTACGCAATCCGTTCTGGGTCGCACCACATAACCCGGGCGTACTTAACACGAATGACCAAAAGAAAAAAGAAAAAACCTGGAATTTCACAGGTTTTTGTGCTTCTGCGCACCCGTGCATCGCGCACGCTCTGCGGAGGACTTCTAGGTCGTGGAGGTGCGTAACCCAAACGTACGCAACACGGAGCATACGCAACACGAGGTATGACTGTAATCTGAAGGGAAATTATAATAGTGATTATAGTGAGCTATGGGCAGGATCAGATGTCACGATCCTGACTTGATAAACCATACAGTGGTACCTTGGTTCTCAAACTTAATCCATTCCAGGAGTCTGTTCGACTACCAAAACCTTTCGAAAACCAAGGTGCGGCTTCTGATTGGCTGCAGAAGCTTCCTGCACTCAAGCGGAAGCCACATCGGACGTTTGGCTTCCGAAAAACATTCACAAACCGGAACACTTACTTCTGGGTTTGTGGCATTCGGGAGTCAAGCCGTTCGAGAACCAAGGTAATTATGACCAAACAGACCTACTTAATATATATGGTTTTCAGAGTTTAGAAGCTGTATTTCTGACATCTGGCTACTGTCTGCCAGAGGCAGCTGAGGCATGAGTGTTGGGCTCATGGGCTCTCTGGCTTCGATGAGGCCTTTTAAGTCTGGCTTTTTGTGCTCCTTCACACCAAAAGAGCATTGGGACCACCTTTCCTTTGACTCCTGCATTTTCTTTCTTTGTGGAATGATGTCAAGGGCTTTTCATTTCTGTCTTGACATTCACAGCCTTTGGTTCGGAGACATAAAAAATCCTTCAGTTTTGTAATATGGAGTTAATGGAGATGTTTCCTCTGTGGGGGGGGGGAGCATCATTTTTTAAAAAGTTTCTTTTGGTCATGTCAATGTTCTGATCAATACCCAAAAATATAGATTGCCCGTTTCCCAAAAGGATAGATTTGCTTTACTGCAAAAAAAGAAAAGTGTGTGAGTGGGGAGAAAAGCCTTTCAAATTATCCTCATCCTGCCAAGCCCTGAACATGACCCAACACCACATTTTGACCACATACTTCCATTGCACTCTGAAAGCTCCCTCGGTTCAGAAGGGTCACCTCCTATGACTTCAGAGTTGTACTGGAGCGTTCATAAATTAGGCCTTTCCTGTACATTAGTACTTTGGCTTCTTGCCCTGGAGTTGTAGTCCAAGAACTTACAGCCAAGAGCTGTGACAAAGGTTAAAGGATGGAAAGAATTCACTCTCTCCCTATTTTGCCACTGCCCTCTTTGACAACTATGAAAAATTAAAGTGATACACAGCTAAGAAAATGAAATCCTATAAAATACCTCTATGACTGAGACTGCTGACCGGTGCTCACTCAGTCAAGAGAGGGTTTAACTTTTATTCCATTTGGATGTTTCCCTCTTGGATTGCAAAGAACTAATGCCTGGATCATATCTTGAATACTGAAGCACTGGGGCCACTTTTGTAAAACACCCCACCACTAGTATTTGTAAAGAGAAGCCATATGGTTCAGAAGCCATATGGAAGTAGCTCCTTCAGTAGGGCCATGCAGCACAGGCTTGAACCAGTCTAGTCAAGTGAACAGTATCATGGTGAAAATCTAAAGAACAAAATACTTCAATTAACCAATGAATTAATTAGTTGCAGATTTCAAAAGCAGGCTGTGATATAGCCAAATACTCCTTAATTCTAAGTGTCTGAACTCATATCTGCCTCTGTTCTCTTCATATGTATATTCAAAAGGTATCTGTCATGGACTGATTGGACATAGAGGAATGGTGAGAAGAACTAGCTGGGGAACACCCAAAGGAAGAAAGCTCAGAGCCCGTGGTTGGTGGTGGGACAACAGTGAGTGATCAGAGGGAAAGAGGCAGAAGACCGGGGGGGGGGGAGGTGTCAGAAATTGAAGAGATAACAGGGCTTAGTGAGCAAGTGGCCCAATTTCCTGGTATTACAGAAGCCATCTCGGTTTCTGATTTGATCCCTGAATGTCCTGGTTTTCTTTTTTCCTCTCCTCCACATCTCGGAGAACAATTAAAAGTGCTGGAGAGATCACACACACACACCCTTCCTGTCCTTTTTGGAAGCAGGAGGCTTTGCTCCATTTGTGTGTAGGTGCAAAAACCGAGTCCTGTTTATGCTGAAAATAAAATACCTGCCCCAAGCGAAGGAAATGGTGAAGCTGTCATACAAAGTCCTTCCTATAACTTTGAAGGAAAATGTAACTGATCCACTTTAAATTCTTTAATTGCAATGCTTCAGCATGGTGAGGAGAAATTGGGTATTGATATATTTTTCTCCTTCTCTCGTAGTATTAGAACCTGGACCCATCCAATGAAGCTGAGGGTGGGAAGGTGGGGGACAGGGCATAGTTAAACTATGGAATTTGCTCCCATAAGATGTAGTGATGGATTTGAAAGAGGTTTGGGCAAAATGGTGGAGAATATGGCTACCAATGGCTGCTAGCCCTGCTAGCTATGTGCTCCCTCAAATATTGGAGACAGTATGCCTTTGAACTGGAGTCCAGTCCGTGAGTCCAGCTTTGCCATAATAAATTTATTTGACTTCAAGATGTCTCAAGACTCTTTATCTGCTTACAATAAAATAAAATTATATGAGTTTGACCCCAATAAATGAACCGCTACACCCAAAATGATTTATGCAATCATTTGATCAGAAAGATCAGAAAGGAGCAGAAAGTTCTGCCTCAGTATTTATATGGTGAGAAACCCAGTAATTTCCCAATTTCCCTCCACCACCTCAAGGGAGCAGGGGCCAAAACAAAACAAAGCACAATCAAAAGCACACCACAGTCCATGAAACTCAGTGGGTACACTGTTTCTCCCTGTAAACAACATGTGACAGTTGTGAGGAGGGGGTAAGTGCACATGTTTCCTGATTCCTGCTCAGCTGTTATGGAAATGTGGAAATTCCACGTGTGATGCAGGATTGCGACAAGAACAGTAGCTGTCCCTCACCCCCAACCCACATCTCCATATATCTCAATAACTTGGAGGGTAACCTTCTGGAGTGGAGAGTCTCCTGGACTCATGGCGGTCCCTATGCAGTAGAGAAACATGGGAAATCAGAGTTCTACATCATGTGGGTTCACCCCCATGAACAGGAGGAGGACAAGGGAGATGTGGGTGGAACTAGACATGGGTGCATCTGTCCATGTTAGTTTCACTAATTCTCATTTTCCAATCTTTAAGTTCCATTCACTCCATTTCCACATGATATTTTAAATGCCACACGAAAATCCATATGCATATTTGTGTGCATTTCTCCTGACATACATTTTGGTATGGGATCTTGCCTGGCACATGTGGTTTTGCATGCCTAGAATGCATTTTTGTACATTGTTTTCACTAATATACACATTTTGGGAGGTGCATTTCTCACTAACAAAAACGTGTTTGTGTGCATTCTTTGGTTAAGAGAGCTGTACTGCAAAATTCAGAGCATGGCACATTTTGGAGGAGCATTGTGCTTGGTTTCTGTCTTGGTTCATGAAATGCAAACTTGGTAGGCTGATACTAGAATGGGAACCAAAATAATTTCACTCCCATCCTTAGGTGGAACCACCACATTTGTCCCCGCAGGGCCCCTTCAAGTGTGAAATTTCCATATTTCTAAAACACTTGACTAGGATTTTGATAGGTGGGTTATCTGCAATTAAGGCTAGCAAGAATCATGCACTGACTGGATGCAGTGGTATACTGTATCTATAGGGTTGGAGGAGAAATTCAATTAACACTTTCCAAAACAATATGCAAATTGAAACTTAGCCATCCTTCAATATTCACACTTATCCAAAGTTTGCAATGCAGTTCTCCAACCAAAAAATGCATGAAGGTATTACTGAAAATAACATTTACAAATGCATTGTATTAGGGAAAGTTGCTTGCAAAATGTGCACATTAATCAAAACTACATTTTAAAATGAGTCTTATTAGGAGAAATAAAATGCACTAAAATGCTGATTAATTTTCATGTGGATTTTTTTTAATGAAAATTGCTGCAAAATCCGGACAGCTAAATTTAAGACTGGAAAAATGAGAAACCAAGAGACCTGAAAATGACAGATTCTCCCACCCATATCTGTGAGTGCATAAACCCAAACATAGCTTCTTAAAGTTGTAACTTGAAAGAGGAAGCTACTATGGGCACATCTGTCTGGAGACAATAGAAGGATAGCATGTTTATTACGTTGGCTAGACCAAAGAAACCTAATTATAGGCATGATCTGAGACAACACAGAGCATCTCCACTGTGTGCACACAGAAAACATGAATGAAATTAAAACTCAACCCAACTTAAGGAAACAATTAACTATTTGCATTTAAAATTCACTATTGAGCCCTGTTAGGGCTCAGCCTTCTGCTTTGCTTGTTGGCATTTGATCTGTACACCAGTGATTCAAATAACCTTGGTCTATACCATAAACAAGACAGTCTATTTTCTGTAGTAGCCCTTGTAATTCTGAACTCTGGAAGAGCTGACATTTATTTTCGCCTCCTCATGGCTTTCGCCGGTGATTCAAAGAGCCCAACCCAGCAGCAACTGGCAGGATAGGGCAGGGTTGTCAATTTGTCCTGCTGACATGGATGTCGGTACAGTTTCCTTGGATGGGGCTATATAGTGACGAGGACAAGGCTGCACAGATGCCAATCCAGGGCTCCCACATAGCCCTGAATTCGCTGCTGGCCTGACCTGTCACAGCCGTTTACAGGTAAGCTGTAGCAATACAGGTTTTGGTTTGACAGCTCTGTTAGTGTGCCGAAATACCAGTGGTGGCATGAGGAAAAAATTGGTGGGGGGCACGGAAATGACATAGTATATTTTGAGGTGGCCAAGTTGTATCACACATGGTAAGATAACTGGCAGAAAAATGGTAGTATATGTCAATGGCACAAGTCCAGCAAAGGGGTGGGCAGGGGCTAGCTCCTTGTATGAGGGGGCAGGGGCAGGGGCAAGCTCCTTGTATGAGGGGGCACTTCACACACACCCCTCCAGCACTACTCATGCCCAGTACACTGGGTCATATATATTGGACCAACCAAAAGGAATCCGAATGTGAATGGAATGACGCTAGAAAAGGAGATCATCTCGCTTCATGTACTCAATAAGAGCTTAGCAAAGATCTCAATCAGAAGTTAGAAAAAACCCCAACAAAAAGCAAGGTTTTGCAACAATATCTACTACATTGTCGGGAAGAGAAGAAAGGAATATTAGCAACGTCAGTCTTTCCTGTAATAATTCATGATAGGATGGAGCATTAGTATATGTGACTTTCAAGACGAACTTTCCAAATGGAAAGCAACATTTGCAGAAAAGAGAAAAACATCTAAAAATAAGTGCTCATCATTCTTGCATGCACAGAAATACCAAGGGGCAAAATCTGGCTTTCCACATTGTGAAATGACTCATCCTCACTCCCCCACCCCCACTGCCCTGCCCCAAGTTGTAATTGGCGTGGAAGACATGTATTTAGCAGAATGATTCATTCCAAATGGCCACCGGGTTACTAGCTGGGCTGGAAATAAGGGGATGAAAACTGACGTAAAGGCCGAGGGACTTGGAATGCACCAGCTATTTGGAGACCAAGTATGGCAGACATTAACACTCAGTTGTCACTTGTAAATCTTCAATTGCTTTGACAAGCGGCAGAATGGGACATGTGAATACCTATATTTTTCAGGGAGAACCACACTGCTTGGAAAGTGGGTCGAGGCCACAGCAACAGTCTATATTTTATTTATATCTGTGGGGTGGGAGAGATGTCAGGGTAGCCTGAAAACCTTTGCCAAGCACACTTTCTCATTTTCAACTGTGGATATGTCAAACTACTTGCTTACTCCGCTTGTGTAGGGCAAGCATGTCCAAAGTCTGTTTCGGGGGTCTAATCCGGCCCCTGTGGCAGTTAATTTCCTGGGGTAAAACCCTAAAAAAATCCTCAACAACTTCAATCCTAAAAAAGCCCAACAATTTCAACCCTAAAAAAGCCGAACAACCTCACGGCCCATCATTTCATCAAATCTGGCCCTCTTTGAAAAAAGTTTGGACACCACTGGTGTAGGGTTTACTCCTTAGCCTTTTCTTATTCCAAAGATATCCCGCAAGGCAGTGGAGGTTTAGGATAAGAGTTTTCCTTCTCCTAGATTGTCTACCTTCCCAGGTTGATGAGCCCCACCTGCTCCTCACTTCCCTCTACAGCACGTGCAGAAACCACCTTCTTGACTGCGGGACCTACTATTGTTCTTGTCTTCTTAATCTGCCAGAGCAGATGCAGAGGAAGTCCCTAACTCACTGAAGGTTTGAGACCCATAGGCTACCCTCACCTGGTTTAGCCTGCCAGTCGAAGCTGTTCCTGGGGTGTGGCTACTGTCTTATCATGCTGACAGGAGCCACAGGTGAGAGCACCCACCCAATCTGTGGCCTTGTGTAAGCAAGCTATTAAAGGTTAAGGAAACTCAGCCTCTTTTTCCCCCATTGGGTCACCCCTGCCATTTATTATGTGCAAGAATTAATCCTTCTTTGACACAGCCCATTTGTGTAAGAGGTAAGATTTGCAGAGCAAATGGAACATTTCCTTGTTTTATACAAATTGCTCAACTTTAGAATAATGGACACGGTTCCACTAGGAAAGGACTGCCGCTCAAGGGAACTACAATGCTGAAGCTGAGATAAACGAAACCAAAAGCTTTTCACAGAACAAACAATGGAGGATCTTCTCATCTGGGTCAAGCTGGACAGCTAAACTCAGAGAAAGTGCAACTCCTTCCCTGGAGGAAAAGCTCATTAATCATGTCACAACCGAGGCCAGAATTATAAAGGGAATTTCAGGTGCTCCGTATTTTAATGTACCCCTTCTTTTTTAACAAGCTAAACCAACATCTAATTGAGTCCTTGGTACCAAAACAGATGGTTTATTAAATATCACTCACCAAATATTTATATGAACTTGTCAAATGTATGAGAAATCCATATATGTCAGGGAAACCCCCTCCCCGCGCTCGGTGGGATCCGGGAGGGTCTGCAATATAGGGAACCCCCTGTGGATTTCACCAGCAGTTCCTCCCCCTCCTCCTCCTCTGGAAGCTACCATTCCTCCAGTGGGGAGGGGGAGTCGGAGGCAGGAAGGCGGTGCAGGGGCTCTGACAGGACCGCAGAGCCTCAACATCGCAGGGATAGCGGGGAACGGGGTCTGGTTCCCACGCTCCTAAGGGGGAGGCAGGAAGGACGTGGCAGGGGCAGGCGGGGGTTCAGGATCCCGCGCCTTTTTTGCTGGCGAAAGAACCAGAAGAGGTCATTCCTGGACTCTGCAGAGTGAGGAGATGGACGTTGAAACTTTGTCGTGGTGAAGGGACTTGAATAACTCCAAAAAGCTATGAGTTATGCCGTGCAGGGCTACCCAAGATGGACAGGTCATAGCCAAGAGTTTAGACTAAATGTGATCCACCTGGAGAAGGAACTGGCAAACCACTCCAGTATTTTGCCAAGAAAACTCCATGGACATAAAAAAGGAGAAGAAATGCTTTGAGAAGAAAGTGAGAGTTTCCAAGGCATGCTCTGGTTCATGGGGTCACAGAGAGTCAAACACAACTAAGACAACTAAACAACAACAACCGGGTTGGTAGGTGAGAGACAGATGCTGCTGACACACTAGTAATATATCCTTTACTTACCCAGTGCAGGAGAAAGGGGTGTTCCATTCTGATGGAAAAGAGAATGGAGATTGTCAATGTTTGCTTATTCATTTTATGTCTGGAATGGAAATCAAGCCAATTATTGTTTTCAGTCTGCAAACAGTATGTAACTGATGACATTTCCCCACCCCCTCTCTCACTCACACGCATTGTTTCCCCTTTGCATTGAAAGAAATGGCCTTTTTTGCATTGAAATAAATGGTGTGGAATAAAATAATATTTGTGTAATTAATTACATAACTAAGTGTGCAAAATTCCATCATGGAAACCATTTTTTGTCAGAGCCGAACTACTGCGAAACAGAAACATCACTACATGCGACGAACACAGGTCAGAACAAACATTGACATCTTTTTACATCCTTAGCAGGAGTTATGGCAGTGGGCAATGCATCACTCAGAAAAGTCCAACATGGTGTAAAAATGACCAACACACCTCCTCATGTTATGTGCTTTGGTCTGAAACAAAAACAAGCAGTCCTTTTTGTGTGCCTCCCACACACATCTCTTTTGCTTCTGAAAATGGTAGGAAAGGGCAAGCACCAATAAATTAGAAATAAACAGTCCTGCTTCCACATATTGGAATAGTTCTGGAGAGAAATTAAACACGGTCGTTTCAATTTATGCTGAATTTATATTTGTGTTTTCCTTGGAACAGGGGGATGTCCAAGGGTCTATTGGAGCTGTAGCGACATCCAGCGAAACAAACACAGCTGATGTCATGCTTCGGGCATCTGCAACTGAGAGGGTACAACTATTTCATGTGTTCTATAGGATCCTGGGTCTACTTCTGATCTCCCTCATGGGTTTTTAAAATTAGAACATCCATAAGCCATCAGAAATGCATAAATAAATGCAGAATAAAACTTGTGTTTAGCAAAACTCTCATATTCTTCTCATGTGTTTACATGTCTCATACATGAGTCTGACTTCTTAGAATTTACAGAAACGGTGACACTTTGCTCCGTGTTCTGGGCATCCACTTATAAATGCACACTTGTTTACTTTGTCTCTGCCAAAATAAAGTTTGGGGATAGCAGTTGGCTTCCCTTGATGAAGTTATAAAACACTTCAGGCTGGGAACAATTGCGGTATTGAGGGGCCCCTTTTCACACCAGCATGCATGCATACCTGACCCCCAATGGTTTGGTACTGAACCCTAAGAAGGCTTTCTTCACTTCCTCAGCTATTTGCCTGCTAGGGTTCATAACCCTTCCTAAGGTTATGGACTCTCCTTCATTGGAGGTTTTTAAGCAGACGTTGGATGGCAGCTGAGATTCCTGCATTGCAAGGGGTTGGACTAGATGACTCTTGAGATCCCTCCCAATCCTATGATTCTGTGATTCAGAGAGTTCCACTCCATTTCAGCTTCTGACTCACCCCAACCTTGACAGTTCTGCCCCTTGAAAAGAACACCGTCCTTGGCATTTGCTCAGGTATGCCTGGTGCTAGGGCAATCCCCAGAATGGCTATGCTGAAGTCAATAACGCCCAGCTCCACAGGGAGCTATATAAATATAGTTTGCAACTAAACCAAGCACTTGGGGAATTCTTAGTCGCTCTGCAGGGGGTGTATTCCTACTACATTTAAAAGAAAATCAAATTCCAAAACCCTTAGTGTAGTTGTGACTGCTACAAATTACCAGGCCGCTCTGAATCATCCTCTTCTAGATTAAGAGACGAAGATTCAGTCTCTGCAGCTGTTGAGTGAATGCATATATTTCTTGACGCCAATATTTTTATTCTGGTCATGTTGAATAGTTAGCTGATACTGCATTACAGTCAAGGTAAGAATAGACATGGGTGTTTTCTGGCTGAACAGCTGCAGACACTCCATCTGCTAAGGATTCCTTCACTCTGGGTATGCAAAGGTCACCGCCTTCTTCTTGGCAAAGTTCCTGTTTCTGTAACAGCTGCATGGTGGGCAGAAATTCAACAGGTGTAGTTTTTGTGGCCTAGAAATGCAGAGTGTTGGGATGGTCCACATGCTAAGGGTATGGGAGCCCCCTCAGAGAAAGAACCTGGAGATATGCCGTGACATTACAGTGGCCCTAGGTAGGACATGACTTACAACACCTGTGCCTGATTTTCAGGAAACGGAAAAGTCTGCCATTAGGAAGTTGTAGAGTGACTCATGTACCTTAGGGCTTTAAGGCTTTGACTCAAAGTAAGAGTGGAACACCTGCTCACTCTTGCTCAAATTACACACAAAGGATATTTGCTGTCGTTATGATTCTTCCCCATTCAGGACAGTGGTAAAGGAATGAATGAAAGGGTACACAATGCAAAGAATGTGCAGTTTGCCTCAGAATTCCAGTTAAACATTCCAAGGTATACAGCGGTGCAGAAAACGAGACGCCAGGTCAACAAGTACACATAGCGAAAACAGCAAGGAGACGAGCAGAGGCATGATGAAGATAAATTAACTCAAAAGGTCAAGTGGTTAAAATACGTAAATACACTTTCCCAACATCAGGCAGCCTCCCATTTAATGAAAGTAACATATTGACTTTTTTAAAAGAAGGACCTCGGAGCTCTTGACAAACATCTTCTCAGCCCTGATGATGATGCACGGAATTGGTTATTTAAACAGCAGACAGTGTGCTCTAAATGCTCTCATTTGTTTATTTGTCTATTTTGGATCACAGACTCTACAATTTCATGAGAATACAGCTCTGGAAACAGCAGCACCTCACAAATCTAGTAGGTGGTATCAAAAAGCTGAAACCCAGTTTGGATCAAAACTAACATGGCAACATTGCAATGAAATCAGAAGTGGTACAAATCCAAAACACAAGCCTGCCTCAATGCACACGTAGCAACCCGACCTATTACTCTTGTATCTCCCTGTGTTGGTTATTATACCTTAGCCTAAGCCATATAGGGGGGGTCTGTATTAAAATACTGTGTCACAGTATAAAGGGAACACAGGGGGAAAGTACTAGAGGAACTATGTGATCACACATTTGACCTGGGAGTTTGCCTGGCTTATAGCATGCTGGCTTATTGTGATCTTGGCAAGGCCTCCCCACTTCCATTCATTGAGAATCTCCATCTGTGGCACCAGCCTGACTTTCTTGCCTTTCCAAGGCTCCTACTCACCTTGTCCATCTCTGAAAGATGTTATCCTGGAACAAGTTCAAACCCAGTGACCTTTTCCTCTTGACTAGGCTCTCCCATTCCGAGTAAATGGACCCTCATTTGACAGTGCTAGCTAGGTAATAATTGGCCGAGAAATGCTTTCAGAGTGGGTTGAAGAACATGCTTCCAGACATCAGGCTTAGCCCCATACCCTTAGGTACTTTGGATTGGCTCTCAGGGATGATCTTGGCCACCTTCCCATGATCTCCCTAATTTCTCTGCTTCATTTTTTACTGTCTCAAGGCGATGGTTTAGAAAAGAAGAGTCTGAGCCATGGGTAGGCAAACTAAGGCCCGGGGGCCGAATCCGGCCCAATCGCCTTCTAAATCCAGCCCATGGATGGTCCGGGAATCAGCGTGTTTTTACATGAGTAGAATGTGTCCTTTTATTTAAAATGCATCTCTGGGTTATTTGTGGGGCATAGGAATTTGTTCATTCCCCCCCCCAAAAAAATATATAATCCCCCCAAGGTCTGAGGGACAGTGGACCAGCCCCCTGCTGAAAAAGTTTGCTGACCCCTGAGCCATGGAGGTCCTTCTCTCACATGGGACTCAAGGATATGGATGAATCATGCTGCTGAACATAAAATTCTGCAGTGTTGCTCCTTTGTAAACAAGGAAATGGATGTTGCCTACATGCGAACCTGGAGATTGCACAGGTATAAGAGAAAGGGAGTTTTTAATTACACACACACACACACCCCTTTCCCTTTTTATTTCTCCACCTTAGTTTGCCCTTTCCCCCTCCACATCACCACAGTTAATGTGAGCCCTTAATGCTGGTTTTGAATCATCAATATAATGAGCCCTGAAACCTTGGGATACTGTTGGGAGAAGAGCCACAACAAACCCTTTACCAGTAGTGTTTGAAAGATATTTGCCTTCTATTAGAGGAAGAGAGACGTTCCTGTGCTTGCCATCATTGGCTAGAACCTCACTTGAATTCTAGCCGTGGCATCTCAGAACTAACAAGGAGGACTACACATAAATCAAAATCAGCAGAGCTTTCCCTAAGGGAATGATTTCTGCTGACTTAGGCAGGGTGTTGTTTTTTTAGGTTAAGCCCTGATCTGAAAAGCACCAAGGCCTATGCATCATTTGACGGAGACAAACAGCGTATCCGAGGCAAACCCCATGTTACCAATATTGTGCTGATATGGTTCTAAATTGTGCAATAGGGTCTTTTCTGTCCGAGTCTTTTTTCTCTTTTCTTTTTTTACAGGAACAGCTACAATTCTCCTTGTCCCTACACTCCAATCCACTAATAGACATCAGACAGACATCTTGAGGCAGCCTGGCCCTGTAAAAGAAGCAGGCTGAGCTCCACCATGTGCGTATCTCGTATTACTCGAGTTCCCCTTTTCCACCCTCCCCCTTGACTATTAAGCTAACCAATAATAGCTGTTGGGGAGGGAATTTCCTAGCAACTGTCTGGAGCAATTGCAGCCTTTACCTTCATACCTATAAGTCAGCCAGTCATTAATGCCAGGAAATTACCTTCTCATTGGCCTATTGCCGTTATAATGAGTCTGAAATTGACTCATCGATTGTAGTTCTGCAAACTTGATAAATCTACTTGAAGTTGATAAGGTTTCTTTTCCTCCACTGATCAATTTTCACTAAGGGACTGGAGCTCTTATGAGTTGGCAGCCTCGTTTACTGTGAATGGACCTATTGCTGAGCAACCAAGGGGAGGGGAGGGACTTGACATCAATATTTCTTAATAGCTGGGATTGGTGGGGGGCGGGTGGTTGCCTTAATACCCCAAAATCTCTCTCTAGCCTTAAAAAGCAAATGTTTCCAACTGGTGGGTGGGGCAGGTAGTTTGGAGCAAGTGTGGATTTGGAAAGAGTATGACAGAAACTGACAGAATGGGAGTTTTTTTAAAACGTAAGCTGTCTGAAGATACCCACATACCCTCCATGCCCACTGTTGTGGACAGACATTCAATGATGTGCAAATGTGATTTAAAAGGCAGCAAATAACAAAAACAAAACACGGCCTTGCTGTGTCTTAAGCCCATAATGCATACCCAATGTTAGACTTCTGGTTACACTAGTGAATTGCATTTTGGTCACAATGTTGAATAAACTCACACTTCTCTTAGCTTCTCCCCAAGGACTTAGCATTGATTTCTTGTTTGCAGTGAAGGGGGACAACGCTTGCTAACAGGACTCATTTGCAGGAGAACTTGATGCTATTCAGTTTTGCCATCTGTGGTGTCTGAATGCACTGCTAGGTATAGAGAATTTGGGAATATGTCGATCCAGTTCATGCATGGCCTGGCAGAAACACATGAAACCAGTGAATGGAAATAGTAACATTTTACTCCTTTCATTTCCCAGAGACTGGCATTTTATATTTTCATGCACACTCTTAAAAAGCAAAATTATAGGGTCTTGTTTGTTTGGTGGGGGGGGGGTTGTTTAAAAACACCATTCTGTGTCAATTTAAACACTGAAATAAAAGTGTTACCATCTCTGGAAAAGGTCCTTTTCACTCAGGCGTGGACCATTTTCAGTACAAGGGCCACTCACCCACCTGGGCAACCTTCTGAGGGCCACAGGATAGTAGTGGGCAAGGCCAGAGACAACAATGGATAGAGCAAGGAATGCGGATTTTGACTTTGTACAGTAGCCTATCATCCATCCATGTCAGCAAGAAACATGATCAGGGTTCAATGACACATCCTCCTGTCAGAAACACAGGGAGGGGGGTGATCCAGGGAGAACCCTGTAGGGTCAACATTCAGCCCCCAGGTCTGAGATTTCCCACCCATTCTAGCCTGATGCCTTGTCTAGTCTTTCATTATTAGTAGCCCATATTTTGCATTGCTTTCTGTCACCTTCAGCCCCACTGGTGTTAGATTTTGTGGTGTGCATAGGATGGGAATTAGAAAGTAGTGTAAATGGGAGGGGCAGTGCTAATGGGATAGATATCTCCTGCATTCTATTGTAAAGAAAATACATTCATACAAACCTTTTTTTTAAAAAAAGAGTCTCATTGTGACAAGAAGATATCATGGTGGGGTAAGAGAATGTGCATGGCAAAGCAAAAAATGAGCATTATACTCAAATTAATTTGGCTGAGCTTGGCACCGAGTGAAGCTTCTGTACAGCTGAAATACAGAAGTGACCTCAAAACAGAGATGGGGAAACTGCAACCCTCCAGATGATCTCCCACCAAACCCAACTTGCATACCCAATGGTCAAGGATTATAGGATTGACATGTTAAGAGGGCCACAGGATCCCCAGCTCAGCCTTAAAACATGTCAGAACTGAGCTGCATTCAGCTTTTCAAGCTTCAAGGAACTGACAGTTGTTTTCTACCTGCTGAACTCAATTAAAGGCGTGTATCTAGAAGCAGGAGTGGGTGTGGGCTTTTCTGCTAGAGTGAGGTCTGCTTCCCCCTTCCTTCACAGAACAGAAACAGAATCTGGACCATAATGAAAGACATGATGAACAGACATTGCTTACAGTCAGAGTTGACGTAACTGACGTAACGAATCAGAAAGGATTTCCCCCAGCAGGTATGATGAACTTGTATTGAGGTCTCTCCGCTTATTTTGAGTCATCATCTGGAGCTATTTGTCTGCACAGACCTTGTCTAATGCACCTTATCACTCTAGTAACATGTTGAATGGATTGATTGATCTGTACTGAACTGATGTGTAGGTTATTCTGGTGTGAAGAGAGGGTTTTCTTCAACTTCTGCTCTAGATCTCTTTATCAGGCAGGTGGGCTAACTCTACATGGACCAGGGGTCGGCAACCTAAGGCTCATGGGCCACAAGCAGCGCACAGTGGGCCGTTTAACCAGCCCCAAACTGAGGCAGCCACTTGGTGAGTGCCCACACACAGCGCTAAACCGGAGCAGCGTAGTGCAGGGACTCACTTCCGCGGTGCTGGAAATCGCATCTGCGTAAATGGAGATGCCGGAAATCACGGGCGCTCACGCACGCCCAAAATCCAACCCACAGAGGGATCTCCACTGCAGTGAACCAGCCCAGGCAAGGTAAACCTTGCCAACCCAATATGGACCAATGCTGGGTCTCTTTTGTCACTGACAGGAACGAAGAAGGCACTGCTTTCTGGCTGATGCAGAATTAACTTCACAAAGCTGTCAAGTACAAATGTTGTGACTTTGTACCAGAGACCTGTCTGAACAGCTTCAGGACAGTTGGGGTGTCAGGCCACTCATTCTTGGATTACATGCCGAGTCGCAGCAATAATCCCCAGTTCTGATTGGTTTGCTCTGTTTCTTAGTATTTGCTGACACATAGATTTTGCCCAATGAAGCAGACAGCTCCCAAGCACTTCAAAGCATACAAGGGATGAATCACCATGGCTACAAAAATCCCTCCTATAATGGGATGTCTACTTCGAACTCACCAGCCTTTTATTTGCATCTGACTGACACTAAATGGATCTCCTGCACAAGCAAGGTTTTTTTGTACCAAAAGTCACTCAAGTCAAGCTATATAAGGCAAATATTATAACTTGCTGGAGCATGAAATTTCAAGGACACAAACTTGTCCACACATTAGAATTTAAGCAACTTGCAGCCTGTGCAATAGTTACTGCATAGTTGATGTGCCATATTGGGGTCTGTGGACCAAATAGCTATACCTACATGAGCTGAGGACCACCTCTGTTGCATTATTTCCAGTCTCCAGAAGCCAAAATACATAGAGCAGTATTCAGTCAAGTTTTACTCAGAGCAGACCCACTGAAATGACCATGACTTAGTTAGGACCATTAAAGTCAATGGGTTTACTCTGAGTGAAACTTCCTCGATTACCACCCATAGAAACACTGCAGAGTGTAGAGCTGGTAGTCATATCTGATAATACAGTATCTTTCTATGGAGTTGCACCTAACTTTTATTATTTTTAATTAAGGCATTTATACCCTACGTTTCAGTTTCAAAAGCTTACAAGGCTTTTCACAAAACAGAACCAATAATGGTAACAGTATAAAAGCACAATTAAAATGCTACAACTGATAAAAGTAGCAGTTAAAAAGAACTTAAATAGACGCCTTCACCCTGGTATGGCTCCCCTTCATCACATACACAGCCCAACAAGACAATGACAAAAATCTACCGACACCATACAAATCAATATGGCTAACCTGACCAAAAACACTCACCCCCCCCCACACACAGGAAACCAAAGACCACCACAGCCAACCACAAATGAACAATCACACCCTACGCCAACCCCAACCTCTCTCACCACCAAAGGAGCACAAGTGAACAACAGAGAACCTGCACAAACAACGCTGACACCAAACCCTACATACTGTATATTCAGTAAAATAGAAACATTGTCACCCCACCCCACCCTACCCATCTCCCCATCCCGCTCACCTCTCTCCCCCTTTTCTTCCTAATGTCTCAACAAACGAAACTGATTTGTAAAAATGTTACATGGAAAAAATACGAGACATTATACTACTGTAAATCAAGAAAATCTTTAATAATAATAATAAGAACTTAAATACCATTTAAAGCCTGGGAGAATTAAGATGGACTTCGGGTGTCTTACAGAAAACCATGATGGTGATCCTTCAATTACTTTAATAATGCTCTAACTAGATATATATCTTCCCACACACACACAAGTTAAGTGAAAGAAAATGAACAGAACTTTAAAAAGGAGATTGCCTAAACAGATACAAATGGCATGGTTGTTGCCTTTTAAATGTCTGTTCTTTTTGATCTGCCATCAAGAGACTACTAAGAGGACACCTCCTTTCCTGCTTCTCTTAACTGAGATCAGACTGATGCTAATGAGTGGCCTAGGAAACTGAGACTCTAGCTGTGTCAAACTTGCAGTCTCTTAAAAGGTCCGGGCTAGCATTACATACTGTCAGCATTGTTAGATTTAAAACAGGAATTCAGCACACTGCATCATTACTACAGATTGATTCCCTACTCATCATACCACAGGAAGAAGAAATAACAAGAATAGAGGGTCTTGCAAGACAATCAAGAACAAACTTTGGTTATAGCTCAGTCTGTTTGGAGCAACACAAACCATGAAGTCAGGTTTACACGTAACACCAAGACAAGCCGTGGTGTAGGTCTCAGGAAGTGTGACAGCAAGCAGGATCAGGGGAGGACTGAAGTGGTTGTGATTTTTATCTCCAGGCACCAGTACACATGCTTGTTCACAGTAAGACATAGTCTGGCATCCCATTATGTGCAAAGACCATAGTGAATGACAACATTTCCAGCAGCAAAAGATTTATTCAACATCATGTTATTCAACATCATCTGAAAGTGACAAATGTAACTTGCATGTAACCAGCTGCAGTTTATTCAAACCATTTAATCTTTGACTTCAAACAGTTTAAAGCAGAAATAATAATGTCTAGTGAGCTTGGGTGAGATGGTTTGATGTAATGTGGCTAGCCTGGGAATTCTGATGTATCCTTTCTTCTGTGAAGAAACACTGGTCACATACAAACACACAAATCTAATTACAAGAAGAACCTTTTTTTTAAATGCATGCATAATTTTACAAATTACTACAACACTGGGAAAAAATGCTGGAGAAGATAACAATGTTATAGAGCACAACTTTATATTTCACTTTCTAATATTTTAAGGTCCTCAAGCAGTTCTCGGGCGAGGATTTGTAGATCTGCATTGCGGCTCTTTGACAGCATATGGATACGTGGAAGTGGCAAAGAGTCACGTATTTCAGGAGCTGACTTGGTTAAAACATCTGGCTCTAAAATCACAGACTGGAGAAGCCGTAGAACATGAAGACATACTTCTGGATCTGGATCTAAACGTGAAAGAGAAAACTAACTAAACCAATTATCATAATTTATAAAAGAACAGACTTCTCATTGAGCACAACAAATGGAGTTTTTCTACACCCAACTTTCATTTTCTCACTATTAAATGGAGTCACATCCATTGTTCCTGGCTCCTTGCTAATGTTCCTGTTGATTCTGTGCATTTGTTGGAACGTGTGAGCAAGGACCCAATTCACAGTTGTCAGCATGTAAGCTATTCCACACAACTGGGAATCCTGTTCATGCAGCATTCAAGATCACATGGAGGAGCTGGACTGGCTCCCCATTCAGACTTTTCAACAAACGCACAGAGATCAGGAAGATGGAACTTGTGGGTACCATGACATGGGGGAGGCCAGCAGGTACAGCTGTGCTTTTTCCTCCCCATTCTCCCCACGTTGTCTGGAGGGGCAGTTGTGAAGGGGGCTACTTTGTTGCTGCATTAATTTATTTCCAATGTAGCATAAATACTTGCAGAACTACCAACTTGTACCTTTTGTTTCTTGTTTACTTACAATACAAAACTGGATCACAAGCTACTGGGTTTCCAAAGCAATGCCACTTTGTAACAAACATTTGTTCATTTAAAATATGAATACAGTCGTACCTTGGTTCTCGAACAGAATGCGTTCCATTCGACTCCTGGAACCGTTCAAAAATCAAGCCGCGCCAGACGTTCAGCTTCCGAAAATCGTTCGAAAACCGGAACACTCACTTCCGAGTTTCGATCGTTCGGAAGCCCATTTGTTCAGGAGCCAAGGCGTTTGAGATCCAAGGTACGACTGAAGCTGCGTTTCTGAACAAAGCCAACCCAAGGCAGTGAACAATGTAAACTTGAAACTACAATTACATTAAAAACTGGAAAATTAAGAGAATAGAAAGATACATTAAAATATAAATTTAGGCAGTACAAAACAAGTGTAAAAGCGGCAGCGACAAATCAGAATAATGTCAAATAAAAACACATCTGCAGAAAGACACTTGAAACAAGTTTCAAAGTTGTTGTTGTTTTTTCATAATACAACTGAAGCGTACAACTTTACACCCTCTGGTTCCACACAGTAGCAGCTGCTACTGAGAACCCTTCTTCCTAAAGCCTGCCAATCTGACCAATCTTAAAGGTGGTCCAACAAGTCAATGACAAAAGCTGATGCAGGTTCAAATGGGCATAACCTGGCCCCAAACCATTTAGGACTTTGATGGTCAAAACCCATTGGCTTTCAGCCCAGAAATATACCAGTAACCAATGCAACTAACACAAAACCTATGCAGTATACTATGGATGCCTAGCAAAAAAAAAAGCACCCAAGCTGCTGCATTCTGTACTAGCTGAAATATCCAGGTCAACTTGAAAGGCAACACAGAGTACATTACGGTAGTGCAGTTTCCACTACAACACCAAATACCTCTTCAATGCATCTCACAGGAAAAAAGTGTTTCTGAACTGTGTTAGCTAAGGTCTGCATGAAACAATACAATATCCTCCCCCCAAAGAACTGGTGATGAAACATTTTGATTAAAAATATATCTATTAATAATTTAAAGACAATAGTCTGGATGCTTGCATGAGCTCATGAGTAGGAGCTGCCTATAAAAGCTGACACAATTTTAACAACGTACTGAAAATCTACCTTAACATCACTGACATGAACTGTACCGTAGTATTTGATGTCATTTGCATTCAGTCACTAACAGAAGCAACTGATAAGGCATTGAGTTATTGTAGTCACATGTGTCATTAGGAGTATACTCACAGATGAACTATTCTCTATAATGGGGTTTAAGTAATTGAATTACCTCAATGCTAAACTGTTAATCTGCAATCGGCTATGGAAGTGTCGTGTGAATTCAACTGACAGGTGCTTGCAACATTCTTTAGTCTTCAAATACATAATTTATCAAGCTGACAAGTAACGGGTACCAAGTTCAAGTATTACTAATTTACAAGCTTTTTCATCATTCTACCCACAGTCATTTTAACATTTTAATATAATTTCATACGAGCAATATGTGAGCTGGCCACTGACTGCATGCCTAAACCTACAATCTTTATGTACAAATCTGGAACTAAGTCTCATGAAATTCAGTGGCCCTTTTTTCAATGTAAACAAGCGTATCATAAGGCTGAAATGCAGATAGGATGGGAGGCTGCACTAGCAACAGGCTAAGTAATTAACAAGAATTGCACAGGTTAGGAACAATTGCAGCTGTGGTGAAGATTTGGCAGAGAACAATCAGGGAAATGGGTGGAAAGAGGGAATATTGGCAGTAAATCTCCCTTAAAAATAGACTGGGAAGTCCTGCTCTGAGATATTTTCATTATTTTTCTGTGCTCTGTCTTGTGCTTCCATGCATTATTGTGCCTTTAGAATGTGAGTTTTCAGGGAGGGACACCTATGTAAAAAACACTTATGAAACTTGAGCCCTGGAGAGAACTCCACACACACAAATCTAACTAGCCGTAAACTAAACCTCATTTTACAATAAATTAAGGGCTGGCACCAATACTTAGTGCAGAAAAGAAGCTTCCTGAAATATATTTGTAGTGAGTCAGGTATCATTGCTGCACAATGGGTAAGTTGTTGCTATGCTACTGAGAAATACCACACACCATGCCAGCCAAAGCAGGTGGGGTGCTTCCCTTCTATTTGGTAATGACAGATTATTTCATCACTGGGAAATGTAAGAGCTGATGTGAAAAAGACCGCACCAAACAAAACAATTTAAAAGTTTCAAGCATTTCCTCAAGCAATGTCCCAAATCTTATATGGGTAGATAGCTGTGTTAGACACGTTTTATGTCTGTATGCAGTAGCAATTAGACAGAATGCCATGCTGAGGAGCACAAAAAATGGATTTGTTGTGTGTCAAACCTCAGAGGACAAGTCTTGATAAAAAATATTTGGAAATGTGTGGTCTATTGTATTACCTATGTGATTTAAGTCCTGCTTTGGCATTGGGTGGGGGAAGTACACAGCTGCTTTGGAGGTAAGCAGGCCTCTCTCAGTAGTCAAGGAGCAAAATGGAGAGATTTTCTGTTCTTTGAAAGGAAAGTCTCAAATCGTAACGAACAGCCAAGATGAGGTGTGTCTAAGATATATTTTGCACCAGTGCCCCTTGTCACATTTCAGTTCAATTCTGTTAGTCCCCTACCATGGAGACCTGAAAAGTCCAAGCCCCAACACTTTACAATAAGCCGTAATACATTTTAACTTAGACTTGCTTTTAAAAGCTGGGTGGCAGGCAGATACTGTGTAATTTATTGAAATAATGTATTTAATACTTTTATAAATATTTATAGATTTTACCAAATGTTGATTTTAGAATTGATACCTATCCTAAGACTGAATGATGGAGCAAGTTATAAATCTAATAAATTAAATGAAAGTGAGAATCTAATAAATAAAATATCTGAAGAAGGAAGTTAACAAGCGTGGACTCGGAACTTCTCCTTTTGCCCTTCAGGACAAATGTTCAGACTTATCTTTCCATCAACAGTTGCAGTATTTTGTGTTTTTAAGAAGATGTCAAGCCATTTAATTAAACAATAGATTACATCAAATAGTTTCAAGCAAGAACAGCTTCTTTGTTCCAACATTGCATTTCAAGAGCATAATCTAGCTCCTTAATTTTAATAATAACGGACTTTAAAAAAAAACCCAAACCTGAAGCTGAATAACTAATAGCTCAATCCTATGTACTTTTCTCACCATAAAGTCTCATCAAGTCCAATGAGAGGTCATCCCCAGTAAGAGTGGACAGGATTTCAGCAATGCATAAATGAAGAATGTGTGATAGTTTTCTATATGCATAGGATAATCAACATACAAACCATTTTAGCAAGAGTAATCCTGCTTATACAACTCATCCTTCCATTCTCATGCCTATAACATCTTAGTTCCAAAATATGTCTTTTCTTACAGGCTATACAAGGTGTTTTGATAAACAACAGGGAGCTGGTTTATTTCCATTTAGCTAACATATTGACATTTGTTACGTAGTAAAAACGTGTGTAGGACAATTTAGTACCATATTGCATTCATAAAGTTCTTACCGTTCAGGAGCCACCAGAGTAATGGAAAGAACCCTGGGCTTTCACTGATGTACTTCAAGCCTTTCACATTGATACTAACATTGTATAAGGACATCAGCATCAGTCTGTAAGAAAAGTTGAAAAGGGGACTGAGTATATGGATTTGCATCTCACAACAACAGCTGTAAACCATGTTACTAACACAAGCCTCAGGAAGCTTAGCACATTCCTCACATTTAAAAAGCAAAGACTGAATGACATATCAATATTAATATAATCCTGTATGTTCTTTTTATTCATTTTTTAAAATAATGTAGTGTAAAAAACCTGGCAGCAGTCAAATCCTATTGAACTAGCTGGAGGTGTTCATATGAACACAGCCTTATATGATCACACAACACATTCAGTGAAATCCTCTTAATTGAGACTCCTCAGCAGATAGCCTATCATCCTGATTAAGTGCTTGTCCTCCTGACAAACAGAAAAGGGCACTTAAAAAAATTAGCCTGGCAAGGCTTAATTGAAAATCCTGTCACAAATGTAACAAATTCCAATACAATTTTATCCTTCATTCATTCTCTTCTTTTTAGCTTCAACTTTAACTTTATTATCAGCTTGTCATGTCTCTAACAAACTTATATGGCAACACACCAATGCTTAACTCCAGCTGACCCTTCTTCACAAACAGAGCTGTGCCTCTTTCACAGTAACAGCCAGACAGCCTATATTAGATTAAATTAAACTTCACAATAAAAGATGTGCCCTAATCCCAAAATTCACTGCCAACAATGTTCCTAAAGACCCCTGTTGCATCAGAACCTAAGTAAACTAACTACTTACAGAGTTTAGGGCTGGGCGATATCTGGTTTTCAATATCACGATATATCACCAGCTAAACATTGTGATATATTGATATATCATGATGCCCAAAATAAGGATGGAATTATGTAGAGGTGAACATGACTTCATTTTACTAATTCACTGAGATACTTGAGATCCAAGATGGCTTGACCCCACCACCTCTTTCAGGGTTCTTTATGTTTTGTTTTGTTTTGTTTTGTTTTGTTTTTTAAAAGCTTGATTTTGTTGTATCTGGCATTTTTTTCAACTGGCATGTCTTGCAGAGAGAATAGGGTCTCTGAATGTCAGGACTTTTTGAAAACCTGTTGTTGCCTTCCTTCTTTGCATTTGTGAATAAGACTTTTTATCCCTGGGTACTACAAAGACTACATCTGGAGATCCACATGAATAAAATTTATGCTGAACAGAGTATCCCTGAAATCACTTTTGGATTTTGCAGCTATGGCCCAGGCCTAAATCAAAAACTTCTTCTAGGTGCTACATTAGATACTCTTGCTGAAAAGCATCCAAGGTAAAGTCTGCAGTGAGTACAGACTGATCCCTGAAGCTCTTTCTACAAGCTATGGCCCTGAACCATAGGCTCACAGGTACACCAGCCTAGTAAAGACAGAGGAGGTTGTGGAGGCCTGAAACACCACAGCTCTGCAAAAGGCCTACTTGGAAAGACTAAAAGCACTACTGTTATCCAGCTCCACATTCCTGGACTAAGTAGCAAGGGGTCAGAGCCATCATTAAAGATTTTTCTGCCTAAGCAGCTTGTTTCTCTTGGATTTGCTGCCCAGCTTACTCCAATACCTGTCCTACCTAATTTCAGCACAGAGGGGTCAAGAAAGGTGAAAGGCAGATTCATTCAATATACCTTTTTTGTTTGATAAAGAGCTCTAGCTAAAACCCTGCTGTCTCCTAAGAGACAGGAAACAGACTGGTCCTGCAAGGAAGCTCCTCCTTTGGGAGGAAGTCATCAATCTTAATCCTGCCTGTTGTCATCTCACATGGAGCAACTGCGAAGTATTCTAGTCTGTTATTCTGCTTCTGAGGGAGAACAGACTCACATGACATGCATTCTTCTAAAAACATATGTCCACTACTTTGAAGTTCATATAATAAGAATATAAATTGATCTGAATGTTTGAGCAATATCAATAAAGAGATTATACAAAGAAAACAACTTCTACTATTCAAAATCTGTGCTAAATTTTTGTGAAAATAAAAGCTTTTTCTCCCCCAGTTATCAGCTTTCAATCAGGATAGCAAACCAGGGCTTATCTGTTGTGAGGTTGAGAAGAAAATACTCTTAACAGGACTTTCCCACCATCACCTCAGATGAACAAGTTAGCCTTTTATTTACATTCAGAAAGGCCAAAGCATATTTTGTTGAATTACATAAAGTCACCAACTATGCCATTATTTCTGCAGTGACACTACTCTTGTCAAACCACTTGTTACTGTTTACACAGCACTCTGAAAATATACACAGTGGTTAAGTGCTATGCTCAGTCAGCTATTTTCAAAAGCCTTTAGAAATGTTTCATAACACCGCTTTGCTAAATTGTACACTTCCTAAAACCTCACACAATGAGATAATAAAATTTTAAATTATGCTTCTTCTTCTGTTGAGACAGGAATTTCCTTCCAACTTAAAATTTTCTCTTAAAAAGTAAAGTTGAGAATCAACATGAAAAACAGAACACAGCTGTCATTACATTAAACTGATCTGCTTTATATTATTGAGTCTCATTGACTTTCATAGATTTTGCTCTCAAAATGCTCTGGTAAGCCACCTTGACCATAAGAGAGGAGGGTCCAAAAATATTTTCAGATCCTGTTGCTAGCATCTGCACCTTTGGTCTATGTTATTCTTTGGTCTCTGATACTTCTGAGTCATGGTGGCATCTGGTCTTAAGCCTTTGGATTGAATGCAATCCTAGGGTGAGGCAGAGAGGCTGGGCCTTGGATAACTCACCTGCCCTGTAAAAACTGGTATGGCATCCAAATTTTCTCTTTTTCATAACCTTTCTGGACAAGCTTCACTTAAAGGTGGATAGTATTTGAATTCATATGAAATACTTCTCTGGTAGGCTTTGTAGTGTGGATTCTGCCACTGGCACACCTGTAAATGACCTGTGGTCCCTGCTACTATTCCAACTGGGGGGGGGCGGGGGAGGAGAGGGAAGCAGGACATGGATCTGCAATGTTCAGGTTGGAGATGCTAGCTGAAGCAAAGGGGAAAGGAAGCAACCCCCCCCCCCAAAAAAACCCTTGCATTCCACCTTGATAGGCTTAAAGATGCTTCAGTCACTACAGATACAAATTTTCTTTCCCACATCATGTTGCATCATTCCACAACCCCCTCTGGTTGAGGGGCTGAGGCTGGAGTGGGCTCTATCAGGGCCTTGAAGATTGTCTATTCAGCAGGTGCTGGGCCCCCTATGTAAGATGGGGATTAGGCAAAGAGACCTTAGCTTTTGCATCTCTCTCTCTCTCTTTTCTAAATCTATTATCTGGAGGGGAAATGTGAAAATGAAAATAGCTTTGATGGCGATCCACTCAAATCTTTCTCCAAGTTGGGAGAGAAACTGGGAAAAGAAAGGAAATCGCATCCTTCTCCAGACCTTCACATGTATTCCTGCTTATCATATTCCAGAGGAGGACCATATCATGATACAAAAGGATCTGCTCCAGTGTCTGTTCAGCATCATTAACCCATGTAAAATTATGTAACCTTTCTTACAGTGCAAGGGATTAATACTTCTTGATATGGTCTTTCAGTCTGTTTATCAGTAGTATCAGTAGATAACAAAATAGATTAAAAGTGAGGTAGAGAAACATGGCTGTGCTTTGTGTTTTCCTTTCAGCTGTTTGTTTTGTAGGGAACTGAGGGATTGGTTATGGTGAACTGAAAAAGTAAAGCAGTAAAAAATACTAACAGAGGGAGGCAGAGTTTAAACATCTTCTGCTAAGCTGTTCAAAGGGCAAAGCTGTCTGCCAAAGCAAACAGCCTGGGAGTTGATCCCTATTTCTTCAGCACCGTCTCCTATCATCAACTGCTCTTATATTTGCTATACTACAAAACTATATCCATACTTTTAAAAATGTTCAAACGTTTTAATAAGGTATCTCATTTTAGTTATCTCTTAAAATCTAAGTTTTCTTGGGCAAAAAAATATAGATTTATGACCAGCAGTAGTTCTGTCTAGAAATGCTAACTTAAGTGTTTTACAAAGCCTGCAGCACCATCTGGTGGCCATCCTTTGTGACAACATATAGAGACAACTGAAATTTATACTGTATGGCGTATTTTCAGTAGCAAACAAAACAAAGCTAGATTTTAATGTATTTGGAGCTACAGACTAAGGTGCAAATCCTCAATCTTTCCTGCCTAGGAGTTACATATCTAAATAGCTTATTAAGGCAGTGATACAGAAAGCCTCTTTACCCATTCATAAACTCTTGCACAAATGTGTTTTGTTTGCTGCTCCTTCACCCGGCAAACTGACAGGCACATCTCACACTAAGGAGAGATTTGGATTTGATCTTTTGGGCTGACTGCAAGGCTCAAATGCAAGAATGACCAAAGTACTTGCTACAATTTTATCCCCATGTTCAATATGCTTGCTTGGATCTGATGCTCAGATTTACCAAACTGCCCAGTTCCTTCCCGGACCAAAGGCTGTGGTTGGATGCAAGCCCTGTTTCCCTTTATCCAGCAGTGAATGGCAATGGTGGCAATTACCTGACCTACTGACATTGAGTTGCTGCTGCATACCAGCAGGGAGTTGCCTTACTCTGAGTCAGATCACTAACTCAGTGGCTCTTCCAGGGTTTCAGACAGTGAGCCTTTGCAAGCCCTACCTGCGCATACTGGGGATTGAACCTGCAACCTCCTGCAAGTAAGGCAGATGCTCTACCGCTACAACCCTTCCCCCCAAGTGGGAAGGGTCAAGGGGAAGTAGTGGATAGGACAGTGCACACACAACAGCAACACCAATCCAGTGCTCCTGCCAGTACATTCACACAGCACCAACTTCCCTGCCACTTCACCCTTCCCACTCTCCTTCCCTATAAGCAGCAGCAGCAGCACAGCTGTTGGGAGGTCAGGTAAGTGCTGCCGCCACACCACACCATCCACTAACAACCGCACCCTGGAAACCCATTGTCTTCTGTCAATAAAGATGACTTGCCCACTCTCGTAATATCTTCATAAATCCTACCTAGGAGCCTCTCTCATGTTATTCATGACCAATGTTAGTGCACACAAGAAAGCAGAGGCATTTGTACAGTAGGCAAGTGTTATTATCCTCCATACTAAAGATACGGAGGGAAGGAGGGGTTAGGGGTTAAGTATGACTAACAGCAGCTTACCTAAACTATAGACTCCCCACTTAACAACTCATTTTAGTTCACAGCACTTTAAACATTCCACCACACTATATATCATTCTTGACAATATTAGATTGTTAAGACAACAAGTTTCATTCTAAAAACATCCAATCATCATACACTTTAAGTTTTGTGCAGCATCCTTGCTTCATGTCTCCCAGAAGTTGCATCATTGTGTCCAACAATACTTGATTTGAATTAACTAGGAATTCACGACCACATGCTAAAGCAGCAACATCTACAAAAGAGAACACAAAAACAAAAACATTATTTAATATAATTTATTCAGCGCAATTTTTTTTATTAAAGATTTTCTTGGTTTACAAAGTGTATATAATGTCTCTCGTATTTTTCCATAAAACATTTTTACAGATCAATTTTAGTCGTTGAGACATTAGGGAGGGGGGGCAAGGAAGTGGGTGGGAGGGTGGGGTGGGGAGATGATGTTTCTATTTTCCTTAATATATGTAGGAGTTGGTATCAGCGTCGCTTGTGTTGGTTCTCTGTTGTTTGCTTGTGTTTCTTTGGCAGTGAGAGGTCGCAATCAGTATAGGGTTTGATTGTTCATTTGTGGTTGGCTGTGGTGATCTTTGGTTTCCTGTGTGAGTGGGGTGGGTGGATGTTTTGGGTCAGGTTAGCCATATTGATTTGTATGCTGTTGGTAGATTTTTGTCATTGTCTTGTTGGACTGTGTGTGCGATGAAGGGGGACCAAACGGGGGTGAAGGTGTCTTCTTCTGTTTGTCCCCGTGCTAGTTTTAGGTTGCTGGTTAATTTTTCTAGTAGGGCTGTTTCCCATACTACAACAGCACTACTGAAAATTCTGTACAGTAATTGTTAGGAAGGCTATGGATTAGAGTTCTATAAAATAATCCCCCACAAGACAACAATAACAATGTGCTGGGTTTTGGTGCTATGTTTCACTACAGCATCTCCTAGAGATTTAAAAAAAATCCAGAAATTTTGTAGTTATGGAAGAAAACCATGGCCTGAGAGGGGCAAATTTTGCAGAAACCTGAAATATAAGCACAACCTACTTCCTTATCAAGCCTAGTTGTAATGAGTTTTTACAAATGTTATTATGTAAAATAACATTGTTTTTGCAAATATTATGAACAATAAAGTACATACATAATTCAGATACATATATAAATGTATCATTCACACCTGATCAAAGTGTATTTAAGTATTATTTCACTGTTTGTAAAAGTTATTACAATCCTCACAAATGTAAAAGCCTACTTGAGGTATAAAAATAAATAACAAAACATTACAATAATGTTTACATTGCTAATTTATGTAAAAATATTCATATATGTCCCCGACTAAAGAGTAGTATTGGGTTAGGCCTTGCACTTTATTATTCCAGTAGTAGACTAATAGAGGATAAACAGATTCCACTTTTCAGTACATTTATTATCTTTTTGTCTGCCTTCCTTTACTCTCATGAAGTTTGTTAACTTAGCTTACATGGTTAATGCTGTTTCTGAGGTTATAAAAAGCCTGTGTAGGATTTGCATGCCATGGACAGCTTTAATTTGAGCGGTGTGGGTGTCCCAGCTGCTTCACAGGCCTTTTGCAAGCCCTGAGGGATTTGCTTTGACTGCTGGGGGTGGGAGAGAGAAGCAACAGGATAGCTTCCCCATCACTTCATGGTTACAGGATACGCTCTTAAGAACATAAGACGATCCTGCTGGGTCAGGTCAATGACCTATCCAATTCATCATCCCGTTCCCACAGTGACTGACCATTTGCTTGTGGAAAGCCTTCAAGCACTCTGCCTACTTCTTGGGTAGAGAGAGACGGATCTGTGGGGTGGGGGTGAAATACACACTTTTGGGTAGAGACAGAAGATTATGTGAGGTGGGGGCAGGAAGATGTTCCTGTATTGAGAGAGAAATGAAAAGAAGGATCAGCAAGGTGGGGAGCAAAAGATGCTCATGGAGAAAAAAAGTATGTACATTGGGGTGGGGGGAAGGGAGATGTCTGTATGTGTAGCTGTTTGTATGTAATGTGAGTGACTGAGACATATGTTTCTAACCTGCATGTATGTGGTGTGTGCATGCACCGGGCAGTGCAAGTGAGTGTGAAGTAGAGTGAATTTGGCATGGGGGCAGTGTTTCCCTAGTTCTATTTAAAATCATGCATCAGTTTTATTATCCTATGCCTAAGAAGCAATTTACTCAATATTTGTTCTCAAGCAGGAAGTCATTAATATGGTGAGGTCAGTTTTGCTAAATACTACAGTGGTACCTCGGGTTACAGACGCTTCAGGTTACAGACGCTTCAGGTTACAGATTCCGCTAACCCACAAATAATACCCCAGGTTAAGAACTTTGCTTCAGGATGAGAACAGAAATCGAGCAGTGGCGGCGCGGTGGCAGCAGGAGGCCCCATTAGCTAAAGTTGTGCTTCAGGTTAAGAACGATTTCAGGTTAAGAATGGACCTCCAGAACGAATTAAGTACATAACCAGATGTACCACTGTACAGCTAAACTACTAAAAGTTACTATGAAGTATATCAGCTCAAAAAAAGTCTTTTGAAAGGTAGAAACTAAAAAAAAGATATGCTAACTTATATATGATATGTTTCATTATTCCTATGACATTCCAGGACAAACTTACTTGTAACAATCCCTGCCAAACCTAACACAAACTGACTTTCATCAGAATCCATGTCTTGCTGTTTGATATCTTCACTTAATGATCGCACAAAACTCTCCATAGTCTGTCCAGCAATGCTAAAAAACTTTATAGCTTTACTCTGAAAATTCATAAGGAAAAATTACTACGTTGTGGTTATGAACTTATGAGTTTTAAAATAATGGTTAGTTTTTTTTCAGTAGGTAAAACTCAATGGCACTATGATACTAATCTGCACAGAACATTACCAAGACTCCTCTATTAAGACAAATGTTTTTCAGTGACTTTAACTCTCCTAGCAACTGTAGCAAGAGGAGTTTAACTAGGGAAATAATGTCTATAAACATTATGAAACTAGGCATCAGATTAGTAGGACTCCAACATATTATAAAAGATGCCATTCAATGCATACATCAAGAATGTAATCCATGTTCAAGAGGAGCAGCAGAACAGGTGGTTTCACCTATGCTTCCTTAGGTATAATTAGCTGTACAGAGCACAACCATTTCCAGACGTGTAGTTGTGTTACTAGCAAAAACAACAAAGGATCCTGTGGCACTTTATTTCCTTTCATTAGTTTATTCGTGCTTGAGATTTATATCCCGCACAAGAGGTCCATGGCAGGTCACAACTCTATAAAATATAATCTTAAAAAACAGAAATATAAATCCATCTGCAATGCAGCCTTTCTCAACCTTGGGTGCCCAGATGTTCTTGAACTACAACTCCCATCATCACTGACCATCTTGTCTAGGAATGATGGGAGTTGTAATCCAATAACATCTAGGAACCCAAGGCTGAGAAAGGCTGTGCTAATGTATTCAGATGGCCTATCCAAAGGCCCAGAGGACAAGGAGCTAGTTCCAAAAAATAGACTTATGAAAAACTAATAAATAATATCATGGCATAAATAAATGTGTGCCATAATATATGCCAATGGTTTCCTTGTTTCTGTGCAGAGGACAGCACCTCAGAGAAAGAAAGAAAAAAACCCAAAGTACATGTGCCAACAGAGACAAGCTGCTCAGGTTGTGACAGAAAAAGCAACAAGGGAAATTTATTATACCACTTAACTTCAAAGGAATTCAAGGTGCCATATAGGGTCATCTATCTACCTGTCCTCCTAATTTAAGCTTCATAACAAGCCGGGCCAACAGATAATGTCACCAAGTGACACCCAGTGAGCTTAATGGCAGGGTGGAAATTTGAACCTGGGTCTCCCTAGTCCCAATTTTATTATGCTAACCACTACACCATATTAATATGGTGCAGTAGTTATTGTCTTACACATAACCGTTGGAAAATTATTGTGGACTTACAGTGGAATCCTATACACATCTACTTACTTGGTTGCTGATTTGGTACCAGGCCAGGTTCAAGTTTACTGTGTAAATTCACAAAGCCCTAAAAACACGAGCCCAAAGTCCCTTAAAGGCCCCCTAATTCCTTATGCACCTTGATCACAAAGATCGTATGATGGGGCATTTTTGGTGGTGTCCTTTACATTTGGTTGGTCTTTACCAGAGACTGAGTCTTTAGTGTGCCAGGTCCTGCTCTATGGAAATCCTTGTCAACAGAAGTCTGGGAGGAGTTATCAGTGCCTTTTAAAATACATCTTTGAAAACTGTACTGTTCACAAAGGCCTTTGGAATAGCAACTTTTAACCACTTTTTCTTATGTATCGGGAAATTTACTATGTTATATATATGCTGTAAGCCACCCAGAGTGGCTGAGGAAACCTAGCCTGATGGGCGGTGTAGAAATAATAATAATAATTAATAATGTAGCAATTTTAGTGTCTCAATCACAGTAAATAAGTGCAGATTGTCAGTTGCTATGTGGACATTCTAACCAGAATGACACAAAAGTAATTTTTTTTAAAAAAAATGTTTGAGTCAAAGCTGTCATTTGTGTATAATACCTGTACGTAACAAATAAAGATCTCTGCAGTCACTGAACTTACACTTCCTAGAATACTTTTAACTGCTTCTTCATTGCTAGAGATACTCCACAACAACGTGCAAACTGCAGCACCCATTTCTGTACAGTATTCAGCTTGCTGCAATAATTGTTGCTTTGCTTCATTCAACTGCTGCCGAACAGTTAATTTTTCCTGAAAGTAATAAAGCTACAATGTGATTCATATTGGATTATATCAGATCATTCTGATTAGATTTCCCAATAACTTCCAAAGTCCTCTGAGCATTAAACAAACAACAGCAACAACAACAACAAAACTTGGCTCTGGTGAAGTAGATCTGCTAAGATTTAAATTCTTCCTAAACTGTGGAATTCTCTCATATCTGCATACACAGAAGACATTTTGCTTATTTATATTTACATTTACATTCCATTTTCCTTCAAGGAGCTTGATATAGAACACACGGCATACTTAAGCATATTTATCAGCATTTCATCTCGCAGCTTCTATGGCAACATTACACAGTCATAAGCAGAAGAAAAGAACAGTCAGGATAATTATATAAAAATAGATAATAGCAATGTTCTCAAACAAATATTCCTGGTAATATAAGCCACAATTCTAACAATGTCTACTTAGAAGTAAATCCTACTGCATTCAATGGGAATTATATTGTAATAGTTGGTTGGAGCATGGTGCTAGTAATGCCAAGGTTGCAGGTTTTATCCCCTGTAATGCATATTTCTGCACTGCAGGAGGTTGGACTAGATCGGGGGTCAGCAACCTGCGGCTCCGGAGCCGCATGCGGCTCTTTTACACGGCTGCCGCGGCTCCGGGGCGGGTACGCCCGCCCACTTCTCCAGCTGGCAGCAACCGCCCTCCAGCTGGCCAGCGGCCCGCCCTCCGGAGGCTGAGGGCGCTGCTCAGGGGCGTACCCAGGATCACCTGGCCTTGAACAGTGGGGCAGCGGGGCTCGGAGGCGGTGGGGACGCAGTAGAGGTGGTGCAGTTCAGCCGAGGGCTCTGGCGGGGAGCGCGCCTGAGGCGCGCACGCTCCTTCGGGAAGAGATGGAGCTGGGCGAGCGGGAGGGGGAACTTTGAAGACCCCGCCTCCGCCTCCGAAGCAGGCGCCCATGGGAGAGGCTGCCCCCCGAGCTTGCCTGGCAGGACCAACCCTGCCCAGCTCCGGGAGTCTTCCTAGCGTGGGAGGCGGCCTTGGGGCGGACAGGGGAGCTCCGGGGTCGGCGGGTATGTGGGACCCCGCGGCATCCAGAGGCAGCTGGGAGACGGGACGGGATGGGGGCAGGAAGGGGGCCTTCAGACGCGCCCCCGCACGGGCACTGGAGGCCAGGACTCCTCGGCTGGGTCGTGGGACCACGGGGGAGGGCTGGCTGCGGTTCCTCTCGGAAGGCTGCTGGCTGCTGCGTCGAGGCGATGACGAGGTAGGCAGCTGCGGGCTGGGCCAGGGGCGGCGGGTGGCGGGCGAGGGGGAAAGCCCTCTTTTTAAAAATGGTCGAGGAAGCGGCGCCTGTTTCCCTGCCGCTGCCTCCTTCGCTCCTGGTTCCGCTTGCAGCCTCAGACCGCGCTCTCGCGGGCGCGCGTCTCTCTCCGCCCCGGAGCAAGGCCGGGACGTTTTGCAGTTTTTCCTCTGTCCTGAGTGTGTGTTAGGGGAGCCTTGACAAAGCACCTGTTGGCGTGGAAGAGAGGAGTCCTAACTTGGATCTGTGTTCATGTGCAAAATCTATCGCCATTGTCATTAAGGGGGCAGGGAACTCCCCTAAAAAGGTTTGAACACTACGAACTACTACAGCCACCTGTATGCAAGTCAGCACAAACATCACAGGCTTCTCTGGTGCAATTCTGTGCTTTATTTAGCAAGAGAGGAGGTTGGAAGAGGTGAACATAGCCTCTGGTCTGGAATATTAAGGGTAAAAGACACTAAGATTATTGTAAAAGCCAGCAGTCTTCAATAAGACATGGGACAAACATTTAACACAAGTGTGCAGTTGAGGACTCATTTTTTTAAAAAAACAACAACAACAAATCAAATATTTGTATGCTGTTGCAACCCACCTTGGATCAGGCTGTGACCTGGTAGTGGTCCCCAGGGTGGATAAAAATGAATGATATTTTTTTAAAAAAAAAATTGGATTTTTTTTTATTTAAATCGGATTTTTTTAAATTTAAATCGGATTTTTAAAAATAAAATGCAGTGTTATATTTGTTTTAAATGTCGCAATGGTTTTGCGGCTCCCAGGTTTTTTTTTCCCTTCGGAAACGGGTCCAAGTGGCTCTTTTGGTCTTAAAGGTTGCAGACCCCTGGACTAGATCATCCTCACGGTCCCTTCCAACTCTACAATTCTATTCCTAATGTAAATTGGGTTAGGATTGCAACCTGAGCCAGGCAAAATATATGCTTTCCATTAGTGCAGCTCCCTCCTTGGCAGAGGGGCAAGCTTTTGTCTTTGATACCACAAGGAGGTTTGGAGGGAAATAGAACTCAAGAGATTTGTTAGATCTCTCCTGAAAACTCTTGCCCGAGTTTTATGTGAATTAGTACACTTTTGGTACAATTGTTCATCTATCAGTGTGGTAAAAATGCGCTCTCCATATGAAGATGGAGTTACAACACCTACAAATAAGCTATATAGAATTTAAAGGTGGGTGCGCATGGGGCTGCACGCAAAGGAATGGGGAGGTGGGTGAAGCAGAAATAGCAGACAATCCACAAACCTTGTCCAGAAAGGAAAAATGAAAACAATTCAAGAAATTACACTATAGAATTAATCCTAGCTAGAAAAAAATCCAGCAACATTAATTAATTAATTAAATCATTCCTGTGATATGCTAGCATGAACATAAGACAGCAAACCAGCAGGGAAGTCCTGTATTGTAGTTAATACATAAAAAGTGCAGAAGTAAATCCCACTAAAGTCAATGGCGTTTACTACCAGGAAAGTCACTGGAGGATTGTAGTCTAAAATGCCAACAAAAGTTGCAATCAATAGTTACTTGGGACTCTCACTGAGCTCAGTGTGAGTTGACATATGTTACAAACAGCTATGTTCTGATGGACCTCCACAGTGCTACTTAGAGCATCTGGAACCCTTAGTATGAACCATATATCCTTAACTGTTTCTGAACAGTTACAGGTGGGTAGCCGTGTTGGTCTGCCATAGTCGAAACAAAATAGAAAATTCTTTCCAGTAGCACCTTAGAGACCAACTGAGTTTGTTCTTGGTATGAGCTTTCGTGTGCATGCACACTTCTTCAGATACCCTGAAGAAGTGTGCATGCACACGAAAGAATCTGAAGAAGTATCTGAAGAAGTGTGCATACACACGAAAGCTCATACCAAGAACAAACTCAGTTGGTCTCTAAGGTGCTACTGGAAAGAATTTTCTATTTTGTTTCTGAACAAACACCTAGGATTGAAGATTTTTCACGATGTTGCGTCCAAATGCAGCTTTAAATTTTTCAATATACTGTACAGATGTAAAATTGTTTAAAAGGTGGAACTAACCTCCAAGTAATTTTCCAGCTGGCCAGAGAACAATTACATCAGAGATGGAATAGGTTTCATGACAGAAGCAAGCAATAACCCATCATGGGAAGGAGGCCAACTTTTCTTAGTCTCCGATTCCCATAAATATTGAAACTTCAGTTTCAGTTTTTTTTAATTCTGGGAAACACCTAAGCAAGAGTCAAAGATGCTCTCTCTCTCTCGCTCTCTCTGAACCTGTTTTACCAGGAACTTTGCACGTGCTCTGAAATCCAAGAAAATACTCAAGCAGGTAACTGGCTAAGTTAAATAGTTTCTACTGGTTTTATTTGTACATCTGTATGTGAGACTGTTGCCTTCCCTTTTTTCCTAATACATTTATTTAGCTTCATTGGCATTAAAAAGCAATTCTCCAGAATTTCTCCCTAGAATCTTTTCCATGTGATGGATGGCATAGATGCTAATGTTATCCCTTGTTTCTTGAGATTACACAAGATTTTGGGAAATTCTAAATCCACAGAACTCTGGAAAGATCAATCCAAAGCTTCTCTTTTGTTTTTTCTTATACCTCGGCTAGGCCTTTGCAGTAGGGCTCAGGAACTCCCCAAGCAACTGGTAGGATGAAACAGGCTACCATAAGACAGAATGAACCTTCCTTCATACCTCTTTTTGCAGAAACCTTTCTACAGAAAGAGGGGGTTGCCAATACAGTACACACACACACCCCAACTGTCTCAACATGTATAGAATTTGAGCTGTAAGGTTGCACTCCTTCCTACACTTAGCTGGAGTTAAGTCCCACTGAACTTCCCCCTGAGTAGGCATGTTTATGATTGCCCATATTGTTAGAGGTGTAGCACAATTATGTACGTAAATAAAGTGGGTTTCAGCTAATAATCTACGTACCTTTCTTTCTTTCATACAATCTGCTTGGGCTGCTTCTAAACGGGCTTTATAGTGTTCACAATCCATTCTCAATTGCTCCACTTCAATATCTTTCCTTTCCACAACTGTAAAAAATGGAGGGCTCAAGTAAAACAATAAAAAGAACAAGCATTCTCAAAAACTATAAAGTACATGTAGCCACTAATCAGTAGCAATATAAAAATGTGGCTAAGTGAAAAAGCTCTGATTCTGCCATGAGAAATATGTAAAGAAGGTGCTGGAGAGAAGCAGTGAGAAGGTAGGTGCTTAACCCTTTCCCTGCCAACCATTTCCCACTCCAAATCACTTTTTCTTCCCAAAGCTGTTTTTCCCCAGGGAAGATCTGTGACAGAGGAGCATCAGCAAGGAAAGGATTGGGCATTCCCTTACCTCTCTGACATTTTGAAATCCTCTTCTCTCCCAACCACAAGTATTTTCTTGAGGTCAATGATTAGTTACAAACTTTCAGTTACTTCAATAATATTCACCACCACCACAAACTTAAGTTGTTCGCTCTAAGCTACTTTTATAGCATTAATGATTTGATAGCATTAATGACCCAGGGACCCAGGTGGTGCTGTGGGTTAAACCACAGAGCCTAGGGCTTGCTCATAAGTTTTATTTGATTTTAGATTGACTGCTTGTTTTGTATTGTATGTTTGTATTGTATGATGGGCGCAAATGCCGAATAAACATCTATCTATCTATCTAGGGCTTGCTGATCAGAAGGTAAGTGGTTTGAATCCCTGCAACGGGGTGAGCTCCCGTTGCTCGGTCCCAGCTCCTGCCCACCTAGCAGTTCGAGAGCACGCCAAAGTGCAAGTAGATAAATAGGGACTGCTCCAGCAGGAAGGTAAACCAGCACGCTGCTCTGGTTCACCAGAAGCGGCTTAGTCATGCTGGCCACATGACCTGGAAGCTGCCAGAGTCGGACATGACTGGACCTGATGGTCAGTGGTCCCTTTGCCTTTTTAGCACTAATGACAGAACCTAAGAACTCACTTGTTTCAACAGCATCCAATTTCTGCAAGTTCTCCAAGATATCATAATTCAGTATCTGGGGCAAAATGTCATGTAGCTGCATCACTTCAGTAGTCAGCCTCTCCAAAGCTCTCTTCCTGACTTTAACAAATTCCCCTTGCGTCTCCACTTTCTGTAACAGAAACAAAAACTCATCTTTTTCTCTGCACTTAGCATTTTATATGATGTTGGCCACATTCTAAACTGTTTTCAGCTTTTAAGACCCCTGAAATTTCTTCATCCTCCCCCCCCCCAACTACAATAACCACAGTTCTACCTAAGTTTCCCAGCCCAGAAGTCTACATTACAGGGGTGTTGTAAACGACTATTTCTCAGTTCTGAACGACAAATTGAAGGCACCATCTTAAGCACTAGCAAAAGAACACTGATGCCTCAAATTTCAGCCCATGACACACAAAGGAAAATGTTCCAGTCAGAAAGTTTTGGATAACGTTTGACCCTCCAAAAGTTGTTGGACTACAACTCCCGCCAGCGCCAGTTCTGTTAACTGCTAGGCCTGCTGGCGTCTGTTGTCTGTGACACAGACAGGTGAAGAGAGGGGAAAGAGCAGAAGGGCAGTTCCTGGCTCCATCATTGGGCCAAGGTCACCTTACGGGTAGCACCTGGCCATTTCAGCGTTGTTGCCCTTTATAAGGAGCTGGAGGCTGCACCTACAACTGCCCTCTCCCTTTTTTATCCTCACAACCATCCTATGATTTAAGCTTGAGAGCGCCCGGCTATCCCAATGTCCCCCGGTGTGTTTTGTGGGGTATAGGCGCGAACAAGACAGGGGACGAAGGTGCCTCAGAGACTGCTGTGAGGAGGGGCTCGTCCCTCATCACCGCGCTAAGCGCCGGATCCTAACAGAACGAGAGCGGGCCGAGGCGCTTCCTTCGTCCTCCTCGGCCGAGCCCTCGCGCTACCTGCTCTCCCTCCCGCGGGCAGCACGCGCTGCCTCGGCTCGAGCGCTTCATAGCAACCCCAGCCAGCAGCGAAGCGAGAGTGAGGAGTCCCTATGGCCCCGCCCAGATAACCCTCCCAACATGTGATAGGAAGGTGGGGGGAAGTGAGTGGGGGGTCACACACCTCGGAAGCCGCCCCAAGTTCTCGATGGTGTCCGCTCTACCCCTTTCGGATCTCTGTGGCGGAGACCCCATACTTAACATTGGAAGCGCGCGCAAGAAACCATAGAGATTAATGTTGAAGAAACGCTTCGCTCGTCCTTTATCAGCGGCGAGCTCCGTTCGGTGGATCGGTGAACTCAAGTCTGAGAGAAGACGTGGGGGAATGGCAATCGTTACGTTTGTGGGAACGTGAAGTAGGGGATAAAATGGAGATTCCTCGCGATGCGAGCACAGACTGTTAGAGGAATTATAGAAGTGTAGAGTTGGAAGTTACCCAAGGGTCATCTAGACCAACCCCCTGCAATGTAGGATTATGCAGTTTACATGAAATCGAAATAAAAAATAAAATCCTTCCAGTAGTACCTTAGGGTCTCTTAAGGTGCTACTGGAAGGATTTTTTTTTTTATTTTTATTTTTTTGTTTTGACTATGGCAGACCAACACGGCTACCTACCTGTAACTAATACATGAAATCGGTTATGTATAGGTTAGCAATACAATAATTTTTCTTTCTTTTTTCTTTTTTCCCCCTCGCCTTGAACTAAAACGCCCTCAATCTTTTCGCAAAGGTAAAACCATGACCTCGGTGGAAATAAGTTTGCAATCCTACACCCGCTGGGGCTCTAGTTCTGACCTGGGGCAAAGCCCCATCGATGTGCTGTTACCTGGGAGTAGGTCCCATAGCATGCTTTTTTGATATGCGATTTTCCCCCGTTTGTTGACCGTGTATTTTTAATTTGCTCGTATTCTCGTTCGTGAAGATATAAAGAGGAAGGCATATTAAACGCCCTATTTTGACTGTGTAGCGTATCACTCTCTGCACCACTCTCTTCTCTCGACCCTTCCGGAAAAGCTGCCTCGGGCGCCACGAGCCGCTGGGCCACCTCCGCTAAGCCCCGCTTCCTTTCTCTTCATCGGCCGAATTGGCAGGCTCGCGGCGTTCTGCGCCTTGGGCCTGCGACGGAGCAGCGGCTGTGACGTCATCCGCAGGCGTCCGGGAGGCTGCCCGAGCTCGGCCAACGTAGGGCGGCGCGTTATCTTTCTGTCTCCGGCGAGCAGGGGTGGTGGGGATGTCATGGCTCCCGCCGCTGCCTCCGCCGCCGCCGCCGCGCAACCTCCGGAGGTTCAGTTCGCACAGAGGCTGGCCGCCAACGAGAAGCGAATTCGGGACCGGGCGCTGAAGAAGCTGCGCGGCTACCTCGCTCTCCGGACTCAGAGCCCGGCGAGTAAGAGCGGGGAAGGGATGGCAAGGGAAGCACGTGGCGCTGGTGGGGCAGAGCAGCCGGGTGCCCCGGGTTGCTTGAGCGGCGGAGAGTGAGGGCAGCGCGTGGGGCTACTCACCGAGGCAGAAGAGCAGCTGCCCGAAGCAGCGACAGGACTGAGGAGGGAAAGGCGGGCGTTGGGTTGAGGGGGCACATGGGCGACAGGACGTGAGGTGTCTGCAACCGGGCTCTGCTTCTCAGGTACCGTGATAAGCGAGTATGGAGTCATGGTACGGTTGAAGGGGAGGCGCCGCTCTTTATGGGCAAATGGGCTCCCGTTATCTCTAAGGGTAGGGGCTTTTGTAGGACAGGCTGGGGAAACTTTCCTCCTTTTTCTCTAATAGGCAATTTACTTCTGTTCTCCAGGTAGCTTTAGCCAGGAAGAATGGCTGAAAATATGGAAAGGACTGTTTTACTGCATGTGGATGCAGGATAAACCCCTGCTTCAGGTATGTAAAATCTGTGTAAGGATGTATTGCCATGATATTGTCTATAGTCTATACAGTGGTACCCCGCAAGACGAATGCCTCGCACAACGAAAAACTCGCAAAACAAAAGGGTTTTGCGAGTTTTTAGTTGACTCGCGAGACGAATTCGTCTATGGCTGTTTTTCGCAAGACGAATTCGTCTGGCGAGGTACCACTGTAAGCCGGCACCGGACCGCACCGCGCCACGTTTTAAAGCTGCAGCGAGTGAACAGCAGTGCTGCTGTTCGCCCGCTGCAGCCTTAAAACGCAGTGCGGTCCGGTGCCGGTCGGAAGGGGTGTCGGCGATCGCGCCCGCCATCTTGGGTGGACATGTGCAGTCGACCCAAGATGGCGGGCGCGATCTGCCGGCACCCTTTCCGACCGGAGCCACGCTGCGCCGCGTTTTAAAGCTGCAGCGGGCGAACAGCAGCGCTGCTGTTCGCCCGCTGCAGCTTTAAAATGCGGCGCCATAGCTGTAAAGTCTTACCTTTTGGCTCCGGTCGGAAGGGGTGCCGTCCGATCGCATCCGCCATCTTGGGTCGACTGCGCATGTCCACCCAAGATGGCGGGCGCGATCGCCGACACCCCTTCCGACCGGCACCGCGTCGCATTTTAAGGCTGCAGCGGGCGAACAGCTGCAGCCTTAAAACGCGGCTCCTGTGCCGGTCGGAAGGGTCGTCGGCCGATCACGCCCGCCATCTTGGGTGGGCGGGCGCGATCGGCCGACGACCCTTCCGACCGGCACGGTACCGGAGCCGCGCCGCGTTTTAAGGCTGCAGCGAGCGAACAGCCCGGACTTTTTTCCTCCATAGGAACGCATTAATTAAATTTTAATGTGTTCCTATGGGAAACGGTGCCTCGCAAGACGAAATTTCTGCAAGACGAAAAGTCTTGCGGAACGAATTAATTTCGTCTTGCAAGGCACCACTGTAAATGGAGCAGTTGTCTGTGGACCTTGCCTGCTCCACCCTCGGGAGCACAGTGTAATGGCTGGAGGGGACACTGCCCCTTCCTCATCATGCACTGGCGTTGCTTATGCTTTTATTTGTGTATTTTCCCCCTCTGGCATGTTACAGTATATGGGGGTAAGAAAATACCCAATGTTGGAATTTGGAGGTGATTTTTTTTGTCCCCAAAACAACATGAAAAACAATTGTACAGGATGAGGAGTGTAGTAAGTGGTTGAAATTTGGAGACATGTTTGCTACTGTACAGGTAGCACAAAAGACTATGTTGTCTGTCTCTGACCAAATTCTGCATTGAAATATCCACCCTGTTTTGGGTAAGGAGGTTCTTTGTCTACTATTTCAGACCAACTGTGATAATATATTTTGACCTTATTGGTCAAATTCTCAAATAGTCTTTTCTTTGGGGGAGTTTAGAGAGCAGTTTGGGAGTGAGAGGGTAGTTTCCGAAAAGAAAAAATGGAATCTACTCTTGGAACACTGTATACTAAAACTAAAACAATTCCTTTCATTTTTAGGAGGAGTTATCGAACAATATAGCACAACTTACCCATGTAATAGAGAATATAGATGCTTGTAAGTTATTTTTATTTTTTTTAGTTTTTACTCTTATTATATGTTTCGGGGTTTCCAGCCAAGTTTGTTTGTTCTGCTTATTAGCATATAAAGAAGAAGAATTAGGAGTATTCTATAAACTTTGATGTCCTGAAGCATTGTGTCTTCATTTTCTAAGAAAACCACATTAATAGCCCATGATTATTATTTTTTGAGGGCAGTGTTTGGGCAGCCACTATTTGCTACAGAACTGCATACCTTACTACATATAAGAGGCTCTATTGGTCACAAGGTGAAATTCTTACGCATCATCAAGACTCCTGTACAACTCATCAGTGCGGGTTGCGAACGTGATCCGTGCTGGAGGCACATTTGCAACCCGCAGTGCCACGTCTGTGCATGCGTGTGACGCAATTTGGCACTTCTGCACATGCGTGAGCACTGAAACCTGGAAGTAACCCGTTCCGGAACTTCCAGGTTCGTTACAGTCCGCAACCCGCAGCGTTCGCAACCCCAGGTATGACTGTACTTAACCATAGAATTCAGCTAAAATATGTGGAATGCTATGTCAGACATTCTCTCCATCTGTACCGAGCAGTTTTGATAAGCAACTGGAATAACATGTGAATAGGTCCTGTGTATGTTTCTTGTGGGAGAATAAAATAAATCTTAGAAGATTAAGCTTGGGGGGGGGTGGATTTGATGACTTCAGATCCATGCCAACACCTTCAGGCTTTTTGCTTCAGCAGCACACTGGTGGCTTTGTGTTTCCTTCACTTATTGAGAACAGAGAGATAATTAACTACTATTGTTCACACTTGGAGTTGTCTTAATTGTCCTTCACATGTGAACATAGCTAGAATCCTGCTGGCACATCTAGTCCAGCATCCTGCTCTCACAATGGCCAGCCAGATGCCTCTGGGAAGCCTACAACTAGGGCCTGAGTGCAGAAGTGCTCTCCCCACTTATGAATCCAGGAATTCGTATTCAACAGCATACTGCCTCTAACACTAGAGGCAGCATAAGCAGCCATCATGGCTAGGGACTACTTGTAGCTTTATCTTTCATGAATTGATTAAATCTTCTTTTCAAGCCTTCTGAGTTGGTGGTTGTCATTACATCTTGTGAAAACAGTTCTATAGTAGCTACTATTTATTTGTTTATTAATCATTTTCTATATACATATTAAGGTGACATAAAGAATGCAATAAAAACAGTTTAAAACAACACAGAAAATAGTGGATAAAAATAAATGCAAAATAGGCACCAGTGACAGATACCTATTCACCCTGCTGGGAAAGTGTCATAACAAAGATGTCTGCAATTCTTTCTGGAAAGTGCAAATAGTGGGCACCTGTCATATTGCTACAGGAATGCTGTTCCACAAAACACACTAAAAGCCTGCATTACTGTGGAGCAAGCTTCTGAAATCTTTGGAACTTGTAGGAAAATCTCTTCTGCAAACTGCAATGACCAACTTGGGTAGATAAAGCCATCTGTCAAGTACACATTGTGTGAAGAAGTACTATCTTTTGTCTCTGCTGAATCTTCTAACATTCCGCTTCATTGGGTGGTCTCACTTTTTGTATTATGAGAGAGAGAAACTATCCACTTTTATCACATTGCACATAATTTTTTTACACATCTTATGCATTCCCCACCTTAATCATCTTTCTTTTAAACTGCAAGCTTCAGCTTTGTATTTTTTCCCTACATTTATGAAAGGGGTAGTGAAAATGTTTTGAACTAACACAGCTTGTATGGAACTTCAAAGTTGCCTCTGTTTATTTCACTGCAGGGCATTTGTTCATTCAGACTTTCTGGCAGACCATGAACCGTGAGTGGAGTGGAATAGACAACCTGCGCTTAGATAAATTTTACATGGTAAAAGCTGTTTCTTCTACCGTCTTTGAAAGGGGCATAATCAGTGGTGTGGGGTGAAAAATCTTCCACTTTTTGGATTGCACTGTTTCACAAAATTAGGTAGTAGCATAATGAATGAACACAACACAAGTAAGATTCAGCAATGGGAATAGATAGAGAACTCTTCAAATTAAAGTTAGAATTCATGTTTTTAAACCAGAGTGGGGAGACGTGAACATGTCATGTTTAATCTTTACTGTTGTGTGCTGGGGGATATTGGTGTTATGGAGAAACCTTTGCATGAGTTCTGCAGTCCTACCATACTTCCGTAATCCATTTAGCATCAAGAGAAGACTTTAAATTTCTGTATATGAAGTTTGTTGTTGTTCAGTCGTTCAGTCGTGTCCGACTCTTCGTGACCCCATGGACCAGAGCACGCCAGGCACGCCTATCCTTCACTGCCTCTTTCTTACAAAAACAGGAAAATCGGCTATAACCCTATAAGTGCTGATTTGAGGGTAAAGCCAAATCTAAACAGTAGGTCATAGACATGTACAGTATAAGGTTGCATAGATAGTTAAGATGTTTGTCAACAAAGTGATGATTTCCTATCAATTGAAACATGATGGGATGCATCTTTTTCTAACCTAGTTGATCCGCATGGTGCTGAGACAGTCCTTTGAAGTACTGAAAAGAAATGGATGGGATGAAAGGTAGGCGGCGACTCTGGGGAGGGTGTGTGTGTGTGAGAGAGAGAGAGTGTAATAAAGGTTTGTGTAGAGGTGCAGTAGATTAATTGCAGTGTGAGAAAAGTTGGAAATCGTTTAATAGTTACAATCTGTGTTGTATCTGTTTCCTATCTATATAAAATCTGCATTGCTTAGCTGAGATTCCCATGAATCCTGTGCAAGTTGTGTCAGCTGTGCAAATTATACCAATGTACATATTTGCTTGACCAAAATAATTAATGGCCACTGAAAATTTTGGATTTTGAAGTCCTACCATCTTATATTCAGTGAATCGCTATAAGTAAACGTCCCATTGGCATAAGGGTTCCTGCTCGTTCAATGGGACACCTCTGCTCCCCCCCCCATGCCCACTAAATCTGTTGTGGGGTTCCCCTGAACTCTTCAGAGCAGATTGTGGATGGTGTGGGGCAGTCCTGTTGCACAAGCTGGAAACCTTTATACAGTACTGCATTGGATACAAACAAAGGTTTAGAGCTGTGTTTCCCAAACTTGGGGTTCCAGCTGTTTTGGGACTACAGTTCCCATCAACCCTAACTTCTGGTCCTGCCAGCTAGGGATGATGAGGGTTGTAGTCCAAAAAGCTGGAGACCCACATTTGGGAAATACTGGTTTGGGGGCTTAGTACAGAATTCTAGAATACCTCTACAATTTTAAATTGTGTATTACTGACACCACACAGTTTTTTATATGTTAAGCTATTAAAACAAGTTTTTATCAAAGGATTTGTTGGGAGAGGGTAAACTTGTTGGAACTCTCACCCTGGTAAATCACTTAGAGAAGAAAACATCCGATTCATGCTGTCGCTCTATTTCAGTGGATCAGATTGTTTTCTGTTTCAAAAGCAGTGGCCGCTCTTTTGGAGCTGATGGAATGTCATATGACGTTACACAGATGAATGGACCGTGCTTTATTTTCTCCCCGCCCCGCTTTTCATCCAGTTTTACTGAGCCATTTCTGAACCTGCTAATGAAGGAGGTTATTCACCCAGATAGCAATGCTCCTGTTGGGATAAAATTGCATTTTATTGACATCTATCTGGAAGAATTGGCTAAAGTTGGTGCTAAAGAGGTAGGAAACAAAACATCTCTGTGTATTGCTGTGCAATCTAGCAAGTATTCTCCCTAAAATATATGCTTAAAACAAGTATTGTTAATGTCTTCACCTAGGAAGGATTCTATAGTCAAGTTTACTCTGTGTATGTTTACTATTTGCTTAGGTTGGGCACACTATCTAATTGATTGTTGTTGTTGTTGTAGCACTATATAAACATATAAAATCAGATAAAATTTGAAATTTTTTGTTAATGCTATTAAAAGCAAATCCTCACCATGGAGCAACTTGTGAATTGCAGATCTCAACTTTTAATGTTACCTAAAATGTAAAATGTCTTGCTTAAATACAGTGGAAATCACTAGATTTTTTTATAATGCTTTCCATCTTTTTGAAATTGGTCAGGCTATATCAAAAGGAAACAAAATAGTCCGTAATAATGACAACCTTAACAGATGATAGCATAATACGTCATGTCAAATCCTGACAGCATTTCAGTTGGTTGCACAGTAATTCATAAATATATATTTAGAAACAAAATATATTTCCTCCTTGTATTTCTATTGTTGTAGGCTATCATATTGGTTTTTGCCAGTCTGTGTTAGTATCTTTTGGCAAGAGAGAGCTTATCTTCTATGATATATTTACTTCAACTGTGAAATGCTTCTCCAAACCTAACTCCAACCCCAAACTGTAAAATGCTTCCCCCCCCCCGAGTCCTAGCTCTTTTCAAGTAACCTTGGGAATATTCAGGTGGAGAAATTTCCCATCTCTTTGAATAGAATTGGAATAGGTGGGCCAAGTTGATGTTGAACTAACCATGTATTTTATTTTTTTGCAGCTCACCGCAGCCCAGAATCTCAAATTTATAGAACCATTCTGCAAAATTGTTGCCAAGACCAAGGAGTATGTTATATAGCTGTTATGCTACTTGTATTGACTCTGAAGTTAAAGGGTTGTCCGGGGGGGGGGGGGTCTTCTTAAATAGTAGATAACGTCTGGATAGACTCGCAGAGCATAATTAAAACGGAAGAAGCGAGATAGTGAAATGTTCAGTTTGTGAAGCAAAGCTTTCTTTTGTGTGCCTTGAAATGAAAGTATGTAGCTATGGGAACTGCATGAGTTTCTTTTGTACTGATGATAAAAAAAATCTAGTTCCTGATCCTTGGGCGCTACTATGGTGATATTGAAGAGAATACTGGGCGAATCCAAAGACAGCAGCTTCTGATTCACAATCTATGTGATTGACTTATTGGTAGTTCTTTTATTTACTCTTTGCAAATGGCATACAATTTTTGTAATTTTCATGGGTTAGTTTTTGATAGGCTGGAAAGAGGATCCATAAATTGGAATGCTTTTGTGATGCTCCTTTCCCCCCTTCCTTCCCCCCTTAATGGTTCAGTCATCTTTTGCTGAAAGTAATAATCCGTGGCATCTTCGAAACCATTGTTGATCAGTCCCCGTTTGCTATAGAAGATTTAATGAAAGAACTGAAAGCGGGGAGCGATGATGACTTATCAGAAGAAGATGAAAGTAATGAAGGAGAGAACGAACCAGTCGTCAAACGTAAGGGCTTGGCCATAGTAATAACTGTAACTTCTAGAATGGATTCCTGTCATGACTTCTGCTTTGAAAACTTCAATTCAGAATGCAACCATCTGCTTACTAGTGAAAGTGAGCTCATGGAAGCATGTGGCACCTGTGGGAGCGGTCTTTCCTAGCCCCACCTAGAGGTACCAGGGATTGAACCTAGAACCCTATGTGTGCAAAACTTAGTACTCTGTCTCCTTTTCAAATTCTCCTACCTTTCTGGCCACTGTTTTAACATGACACGTGTCCTTCCCCTGAGTGTAAAGGGAGATTGTGCGTGTGCGCGCGCTGTCCTTAAGGTGGTGGTGTGCAACATTAAATATCTAACAGCTTGCATAAAGCATCTCTCCTTTATGTTGATGCTTCATTGACCTTGGTGAAGGCTGTTATGGATCTCACATTTGGTGCTCTGTTAAATGTGTTGCTTTTATCCTGCAGACACAGACTTGCCAAGCAAACATTCCCTAGATTCAGAGGCACCAGACAACCTTTTAGAAGATGCAGATGATAACATTGGGCCTGTTCTCCAGGTAGGTATTGTCTTTGACAACATACTAATTTCTGTAGGGTCTGAGCACTAGGGATTGCCTTGTTAAATCTGATAAAGTTCGATGGCTGCTCTCTTATAAGTGAAAAGCTCTCGCAAACAATATTCAACTAGCCTAATGTACTTTTTTTCTTTGAAAACTGGTAGAATACCATTTTTATTGTCTTGCTTGATTTAAACATACCGTATATCGCGGCGTACAAGGCGACTCGGCGTATAAGACAGCCCCCCAAATTTTCAAGGTGAAAAACAGTTTGGGGTATACTCACCCAGCCAGGGCTCCATGGTGGCTGAGGTGGCGGCAGCGGCTGGAGCGGCGAGGAGAGCCTCCCCTCTCACCGCACAGGAGCGCTCCGTGCTTGCCGCCCACGCCCAGCCCGGGCTTCATGGTGGCGGCTGAAGCGGCGGGGAGAGCTTCACCTCTAGCCGCAGAGGAGCGCTCCGTGCTTGCCGCCCACGCCCAGCCCGGGCTTCATGGTGGCGGCTGAAGCGGCGGGGAGAGCTTCACCTCTAGCCGCAGAGGAGCGCTCCGCGCTTGCCGCCCACACCCAGCCCGGTCTCCATGGCGGCTGAGGCGGCGGCGGGGAGAGGCTCCATGGTGGCTGAGGCGGCGCACGCACGCAGCCAGCGGCGGGGCGGAACTCCGCGTAGCGTCACATGATGTTGCCGGCGTACAAGACGACCCCCGACTTTAGAGAAGATTTTTCGGGATTAAAAAGTCGTCTTGTACGCTGCGATATACGGTAGGTCAAATTGCTGGTTCTCAAAGTGCAAGACTTGGAACACAAGTGAATGTTGTTCAGTTTTGTGAGTGTTGGACTCACAAGATTTCCTGAAAGTGAGGCCTGACTGCTGTAGGATCAGTAACCAAAGGCCTGAGGATGTGAAGGAGCATGGCTGAGAGAATGAGTGTACTTGGACTGGTGGGGGGAAAGTACAGGGAGTTGAGCTGGACAGAGATACTCCATTGGGCAGGCATAGGCAAACTCGGCCCTCCAGATGTTTTGGGACTACAACTCCCATCATCCCTAACAGGACCAGTGGTCAGGGATGGTGTGAATTGTAGTCTCAAAACATCTGGAGGGCCAAGTTTGCCTATGCCTGCCATTGGGCTTTTCCAATTTGGAGTAAGTACAAAATTAGCAAATTAGTGCCACAGTGTCTAAGTGGTTCTGGGCTAAATGATTGAATGCAGCTGATCTATGTTGCTGTAATGCCTTCCTCTTTTATGTTTACAGTTTGATTATAAAACTGTTGGTGACGCACTGTTTGAATTGGCCAGCAGAAAAAACACGCCTGCTTTTAACAGAAAGTGCCTGTACAAAGTGGTGAAAAAGTAAGTTCCTATGTAAGAAGTAAGTTCCTATGTAAGTTCCCCAAACTTACCTGGCCTCGGGCCGGTTTCTCCGGCACCGATCGCAAGGCATGGCGGGGGAGCGCACACCCATACACACGCACACTCGCTTTTTTCCGGTGCCATGCCAACCCAGAGATGGGCAGCCTTGCCACGCCGGTAAGAGCGGGCAGCGGGGGTTGTTGGGGGCTGGATAATTGGCTCGCACGGGCCGTATCTGGCCCACGGGCCTTAGTTTGTGGACCCCTGTAATAAATGCTCTTTCTGATTGTGCTGACTTACCTGATTATCCTCTTTCCTTTCACTTTCTGGAGTCCCAACACCCCTGCCCTTTTATCTCTTGCTTCCCCATAGTGCCTGTCAGCTCTTCATTTTTGGGTGTAACTGAGACAACATAATTCCTTTCTGCTTATTTTTCAGGTTCCAAAACCTTGCAGAAGGTGAGGCTTCAAGAACATCTGCTACTGTTTCGTTTCCATGAAGAATTGTACAGTAGAAGAGGGAAGAAAATGCAGTCATGTTAAATTTGTGACAGATGTCTTATGTGCACCTGAAAGGGCTTCTTTTGGGGACATTTATATCACCTCTTATAGAATTATAGAGTTGGAAGGGATCATGAGGGTCATCTAGTCCAATCTCCATCATTAGCTACTGGAAAATCGGTTGTATCCTAACATTAGGCACGCTTGGAGCTGACCCATTGAAATAAATGGATGGGACTAACTTTGGTCTGTTTATCTTAATGAGTAGAACTTAGCTGGATACAACTGTGTCCAGTATCTGATGCTCTAAAGCAGGGGTAGGGGGGCATGTGGCCCTCCAAGTGTTGGACACCAACTCTCATCTTCCTTGGAATGATGGGAGCTGGAGACCACACATTCCCCATCCCTGCTCTTAAAGAAGCATAGACAGCCTGCAGCCTCATAACCACATGCGGCTGTCTGCTCAATTGCAAGTGGGTGGTAAATAAGGGAGGAATTGATTGGGGTGTGTGTGGAAGGGGCTGACTTAAAGGAAGAGTGTGGCAGAAAGAGAGAGGAAAGGGGTGCCCACCCAATCTTTGCTTCAGTCCTGCCAATTACCATCATGAAGCCACTGATAGGTAAGCCCCAAAGGTTGCCCATTCCTGCCTTTGGGAAGGTGTGACAAGGTCTTGCCCTTCTCTTTGAATGAACAGTTTGTTCTGCTTGGCATTTAAGATAATGGGGAAAGATACACACCAGTACAGCTGACACCAGTCTGGCTCACTCCGGATGCTGATTGGGGCTGATGGGAGGTGCAGTTTGACAACATCTGGAGGCCACCATGTTGGTGATGGCTGGACTAAAGTATAGGTAGAGAAAAGAGAGTGTTGTATGGGTGAAGGACCTCTGAGCCACTATTTGCTTGGGGGCAACTCTCACTCCAGTGTTCTCTCACTTTCAGGGACCTTTCCACAGGATGACTTCCCTGAAGACGTTTCTACAGATGAAGATGACGATACCTTCAGCAGGAGGAAGTGGAAAAGGAAATCTGGCAAACCCTTGGATAAAACACAACCAGAAAAAGAAGGTGAGGTTGCTACCATTATGCAATATCCTAACTTAGCCTGCAATCCTATACACACTTTGCTGGGAGGGTAACCCCTATGGAACTCAGAAGGACTTCCATGTAGAATCATAGAATGGTGGCGTTGGAAGGGACTCCGAAGGTTATCTAGTCCAATGCCCTGCAATGCTGGAATCCCAATACGTGGTCCCCCATCCAATTTGAAACGATTCTGGACCCTGCTTAGCTTTGCAAATGTGCTAGCAGTTTTATTGTTGTGCCACTAGGAGGGAAACACCTGGAGATGAACCAAGGGTCTTGTTGTAGGATTGCACTTTTAAACGGATTTTCTTTTACTTTCTTTAAGTAACTGACCAACTCTAACTGAACTTCACTATGATAATAAATTGTCTCTGCTGGAAATTAGAAATAGCTGTTGCTGTTGGAGGATTAGCCGGAAGGGAGTGGAAGCTTTGCAGTGGCCTCAAGCTTCGTTTATGTATTTAAAAGCATTTATATACCCCGGCGAGTAAAAATCCTAAAGCAGTTTATAGCGTTCAGAAATAAATTGAAATAATATCTTAGAAAAAGCAAATGCCACAGCTAATAATCAAAAATACAGGATGACGACAGAAGACTTGGCAAGTCTTGATTGTGTTATAAAATCAAGCACTCTCAATAGGATTTCTGCATGCTGTGCTCGCAGTGTTGAATCAATAGGCTGGGCAGCCTTTTCTCTCCAGACTCTGGACATTTTGAAATGGGACTGAGCCAAATTCTCCTGACACTCCTGTGAAACAGCAGACAGTGCTATTTTGTATTTCTTTTCATCTCTTTATTTGTAACTTTTGTCTTCTCCTTAGGTATATATGTGTGTATATTTTTGTGTGCATATTGTTTTGATTGCTGTAAAGTCTCTTTGTTCAATTAAACTGAAAGTAAATTAACAGGGTGGCTGGAACTAATGTTAATTGCCAGGGAAAGCCTGAACATTTAGGCCTTTCTGCATGAATGTAACCTTGTTTAGACACTCTCCCCTAACACAATTTACAGCAGCCATACCCAGCATTGCGCCTTTTCGGGTCCTGCTCCTGCCAACCTTCCACACATTGAGGCGCAGAAGATTTGAAGCATTCAGCATTCTAAATCACGCATGAAGTCTACATACATGGAGCTGACTCCTTAATTCACACACACGTTCCCCCCCCCATACACACACATGGTAATAAGGACATAGGAACAGAGCTAGTGAGTGTGGCTCTGATCTCCCCCTCAATGTGATCCAAATTGGGGGGGGGGGGTATCTGAACAGGGCTTATTAAAATATCTAACATGAAAATCAATGACAATACAGTGGTACCTTGGTTTTCAAACATAATCCATTCCGGAAATCCGTTCCAGTTCCAAAACGTTTGAAAACTGAAAGTGGAAGCCTCAATAAGGAAGCCGTGTTTCTTGTTTGACTTCCAAGGTGCGTTAGAAAACCGAGGCATTTACATCCGGGTTTTCGGCGTTCGAGTTCCAAAACGTTTGACTACAGAGGCATTTGAAAACCAAGGTGGTACTGTAGTTCTCATCAGCTCTGTTAACAACAAATACTGTACAATAATAGTATAGCAGCTGCCCTGTTGTGGACAGATCAGTGGCTCATCTTCCTTCGCATTCTGTTTTCCAACAGTGACTAGAGAGCAGTACCTCTGGGACACGCAGAAGCTGGGTCTAATAGTAGTATCCATTCCTCGGTTACTAATCACTTGCACCAGCAGTTGGGGCCACTCACTCTTTCTTCAGGTGTAGAATTTAAAAGCTTATTTATTTTGTCTTTACAGTTTGTGCTAGAAACATAAAAAATGGTATTGAGGAAGAGGAGAAGAGCCCAGGGCCACAGAAGAAAAAGAAGAAGCGAAAGAGGAAGTCCAGCCAGATGGTTGACTTTGGTATAGCTGCTGAATGTAATGAGAAGGGACTGGTCCCTGAGGAAGGATCCAAAGAGCCAAACGAGGACAGTGAATCATTAAATAATAAGAAAAGACCAAAGAAGTCTTTAAGCATGGAGGTCAATGAAATGGATTCTTCAGCCGCACCCACTGTAGGTATCAGTGGTGATTCTGTGCTGGAAACCTTGACTTGTTTGGTAAACAGCATAAAGAAACAGCCAAAGAAGAAAAATGGCCGCCTGCAGAAAGTCCCTATAGAATTCACCCATCAAAATGGACAGGCTCATATAAGTACCGGGGAAGATCCCAGCCACTGTGGTAGCAAAGCAATTAAGAAGAAACGGAAAGCAGAGACTGGCATGATACCTGGGAGCAGTTTTTCTGAAGAGGCTGTTGAGCAGCCCAAAATGGAAAACTTGGCAGAATCTGGATGCACAGTGCTCCGAAAAGTTAAATTGAGGAAAAAACAAAAATTGGTCAAGATTAGGGGTTCCAAGCAGAAAATAATCGGCTTGAAAAAGAAAAAGAAAATCAAGGAAGTCCTAAGTTCCATGGAAGAAGCTGTAACTGAAGTTGAAAACAAAAAGAGCAAAAGCAGTGTAAGTAGGTCTGTCCTGCAAATTACAATGTCTGGTTCCCCCTCAGCTTGGGGAGCAGGTTGCGGAGGACTCTCTGGCCACAATAAACAGTGTATTGGGCTGCATTTTCTGATGTTCTGCTTTACATGCACCACCAGATCTGTGTACTTTTGCCTCAAACAGCTATATTTCCAACACAGATCCTTCTGCTTCTATTTGGAGAGAATATATATAATGGCTGGTTTTACTAGTAAAACAGGTGACCAGATAGAAGCTAAAGAAGAAAATCAATCCCCAAATCCCATGTGTTGTTGTTGTTTTTTTAATCTATTTTCTGAAACTAAGAAGTGAAAGCTTTGACACCTTGAGATTAGATAAGCAAAGGCCTCACTACTTGTATTTCCATGAGATTATTTAAATTCTATACTCCTGGTCTGATCGCTGTTGGCCAGTTTAATTAATTTTCTCATACTAATGTGGACATCCTCTTGTCTTTCCAGATGAAGACATTCAGTTTCAGTGTGTGGCTTGTCTAATGTTTGTGCTCTTAAAGGTTGGGGTGATATGTGATCTAGCTGTACAAAAAAGAGTGGAAGTCATGGACATGTTGCAGTGTATATAAACCATGTTGTATGCCCGTGGTTTGCTAACAAGGTTCCTGTGAGCACCAGTGGACCTAGTGCCTCCTACGTTGCCTGCAAAAAGCCCCTTATAAATATCCCCTCAAAATCCACAGCGCATGAGAAACTGTTTGCTCTGGCTCAGCCTTTTTTTACATTCAACAAATCCCCATTTAATGCAATAGTAGGTGGTGAGATGGAGCAGGGACTGAGCCACTGCTGCTTACCAGGAAAGGAGAGGAGAAGCAGTGGGCTCAGCTGAGTGCAGGTGCATCAGCAGGAGCTAGTCCAGCACTCCTGCCGGACCATTTCCACCAAGCCCCTGGTGCTGTTCAGCATCATATTACTGCATCCAGACACTGCTAATAGGTCTCTGCTGCTCTTTTCTCTCCCTGCAGGAAACAGGTGGCGCTGCTGTGCTGCTAAGGAACAAGAAGGCAAAGACGGGAAATGATTTTGTGAAATTTGAAAAGGCAACTCTACCAAAGCCAGTGTTCTTTAGAAAAGCTAAAGCCAGCATTTCCCCCATGCAGGTATATGACAAAGGTGCTAGAGGGTAAGGGTAAAGGTACCCCTGACCAATAGGTCCAGTCGCGGATGACTCTGGGGTTGCGGCGCTCGTCTCGCTTTGTTGGCCGAGGGAGCCGGTGTTTGTCCGCAGACAGCTTCCGGATCATGTGGCCAGCATGACTAAGCCGCTTCTGGCGAACCAGAGCAGCGCACGGAAACGCCGTTTACCTTTCCGCCGGAGCGGTACCTATTTATCTACTTGCACTTTGACGTGCTTTTGAACTGCTAGGTTGGCAGGAGCTGGGACCGAATAACGGGAGCTCACCCTGTTGCAGGGATTCAAACCGCCAACCTTCCTATCAGCAAGCCCTAGGCTCTGTGGTTTAACCCACAGTGCCACCCGCGTCCCATAAAGGTGCTATAATTTGCAGTTAAAGCAGGGGTGGGGTGCCCATTTCAGCCCAAGGGCCACATTCCCTTCAGGGCAACCTTTCAGGGACTACATGCCAGAGGTGTGGAGAGTAGTGTGAGGAAGGGCCTGACATGCTCCTTTTGTTCTTCCTTGCGTGAAAACGTTGGAGGCTTGCATGCCATGCTTGCTATCACCTAACAAACTTTAGGCATAGAATTTCAGAATTTCTTGTCTCTGTGAGCCAAACTGCATGTGACCACATTAATTGTGCATTTGTATTTGAGGAGCAGATTTTTAATATTTTTTTTAGGCACATAGCATCAGCTTGCAGTGAGGGGTGATAATTATTGGGATCCCATACTGCAATTGCAGTTAGGGGAAAATATCCCACTGGCACTAATGGGAGCTTTTCCCCAAAGCCTATTGGTCACACCTAGGTGTCTGCAAAGTATATTCAGTAGGAATTGTATTTACATATTAAAAATTTTCCTGCACAAAACACACCAGAACTTAAGTGAATATTTAATACTGCACAAATCTGCAAATATTTCAGTCTTTCAGAAACTGTAAACTACCCATGATGATGATGATGATGAACTGTGTTTTTGGGAAGCACCACAGATAGTAGAGAGACACAAAAAGTGTTTTAATAAAGGGAAAGGTTTAACTGGTCCAGAAAAACAACTTTATCTGCCGTTTTAATCTCTCTTTGTAGTTAAGCAGGCTGCAATCTTCCAACTCCAAAAAGGTCACCTTTGGACTGAGTAAAAACATGACTGCTGGTGAGTTCAAAATGACTGCAAACCTTGTTGCTTCTCTGAAAACAGGCAGGTAAAACAGTGGAAGATTTGATGAAGTTTTAAATAGCAGTTGCTAAATGTTGTCTGTGCATGTAATTGTGGTAACAATTTACTTCTACACCAGCTGTTTATCGACCAGGTGAGGTAACACCTTTTAAATAAAACACAGAACCAAGAGGAAAATGGCATGCATGGCTCCATTCTGAGATCAACTTCCCCACATTTACCTTGGGTGCGCCAAGCCATTTGGCCTCAACTATCACACTTTAACCCAGTTGCCTTAGGCACCAGGCCTTCAGTAGTGACTATAGACATTCCAATCCTGTATCTTACTTCCCTATCCCCAAAACATCTGGAGGAGTTTCAAGGAGATGCTGGATTTACAGCCTACTGTTAACTCAAAACAGACATAGCAAAACATACTGGCTGGTTCCTCACTTTTAGGGTTAGATAAGATTACATGTTTATAGCTTAACAAGCACGAGGGTTACAAAATGCAGGCACACAGGAATCATTGACTGATGCATTCTATCCAAAGGTTAAATGCAATTAATATTGAAACAAAGACATCCATATCTAATGTCTTAACTACCAAAAATTTTCCTCATTGTGATTTATACACAACTCTTTAGCACTGCCTTTTGTGCCACACAGAGCAGTGTGCAACTATTAAAACACAAATTCCTTTAACAATATAAAACAAACATCTGCCTGGCAAGCAAAAAGCAAAAGGTTTCATCAATCCGTGTGTGGAAGGGGTTCAAATGAACACCGCAAGTTGAGGTACGCCATTGCCTACCTGCAGCCAGCAAGAAGGCTCTTCTCTTTCATTGTAACTTATCTTGTATCCACTATAAGTCCGACAAAGAGAAGGGCCTCTCCACCTGCCCTTAGGGCACAAGTAAGCTAGTACAGTCGTACCTGGGCTCCCGAACAGCACAAACCCAGAAGTGAGTGTTGTGGTTTGCGAACGATCCTGGGAACCCGAATGTCCAACGGGGCTTCTGCGGAGTTTCCTGCAGCCAATCGGAAGCTGTGCTTTGGTTTCCGAGCATTTTGGAAGTAAAACAGGCTTGCGGAACAGATTCCATTTGACTTCCAAGGTACAATTGTCAAACAGGTTTATGGAAGAAGAGGGAAGAAGCTGCTGTCTGTGACACCACTGAGGTGGGAACAAACCTCTCATTAGATTCACCACCATCTGGGCTGAAAATGAGATTTTGCCCCCCATATGAACTCTGTCCCTGAGCACATCAACAGCTAATAGTCATTAATGGCTATATATTCCCTGCGTATCAGAAACACCATGCCTCTGAACAGTAGTTGCTGGCGAACATGATTAAGAGAATGGTATTCTTGGTCTTATGTCCTGTTGTTTTGCCATTGTGGGAAACAGGATGTTGGACCAGACAGACCTTTAGATCAGGCCCAGTTGACACATGTGGTCTGGCGTACTGAAGCGGACAGGCTCTTTGGTAATAAGTATAGAATACTTTCTGTCTGCAGTGTTCCATTCGTTCCCCCAGAATCTCTCTGGATTCCTTCTGTGCACAAACAGCTCTAGCAACCATCAAAATGTTTGCACATACTTGATAACAATATGATGCAATACTCAAGTTTTTGCTTTTTAATCTTTCCTTTGGCAGAATTTAAGACGACAGACAAAAGTATCCTGGTCACCCCAGAGGGAGCATCCCGGGTGGCTTTCAATCCTGAGCAAAAACCATCTCACGGGGTGCTGAAGTCCCCTGCCAGCCCTTCTGCAGAAGGAACACCTCAAATGAAGAAATCCCTTTTAATGCCAACTAAGAAAAGACCAACTGCTATGGACTTCTTCTAAGCCGATAAGGAGAGGAGTAGTTTTTGTACAGAACAGTCCAGTATAACCAGTTGCTTCTGGAGGTATTTTGGGAATCTTCCTTTTCAAGTTAATGGGATAATATACATAAGGTTCTGATTGTGTGACCCTTGATGCTATCAACTGTAATAAGCACCTATTTGGCTGTACATTGAGACGGCTTTGTGTATGCTGTTAACAAAAGAAAGGTAATGGCACATGACCTTAGGGCTCCAATTATGGAGGCCTATCTTTTATTTTATTTTTGAAATAACCCTATCACATTGTGAATGAATGTGTACAGATTTGTTCTGAACTGTTGTTGCTTGCAATCTTTTGATCATTGGTTTGTTGCGTTGTTTTTCCTAGTGAAGAGGTTTTTTGGCATTTTTTGGCTTAATTCCATGGGAGGTAAGAAATACAAAACTCCTCTCACATGCTTCCTGTTACACTTTTCCTTCTTTCCCTTTCAAGCCATTTCCCCTCATCTTCCTACCAAAGGGTATGGATTAGAAATGGAATATCTGTGTTGAGGTGAACTACTTCTGTGGAACAACCGCCTGCACCTCAGTTGGGTAGCCCACTGCCAACACATCTCATTATTGACTATAGCCCAAGTATTCCAGTTGACACACATTTCCTAAGCACTTGAAATAGCATTGTGGGCTACTTCAGATTTGCTTCTCCTTTTTATGTAAGAAGATATGGTGTGTGTTTAGTAATTTTTTGCATTTTTATAATGTTCTTATCCCTGGGCCCTTGGATAAAGACTAGGTCTTAATTATTATCTTCCCTTCATTAAAAGGAGCTAGAGTAGTATGGCCTTTATTTATATCTGAAAGCCTTAATGCCTTTTGACACAGGGTAAAGATGGTTTGGATAGTAAGGTGGTTTTGAAAGCAAGGCCATATTTTTAATCTGCAGTGTAAGTTTTAATGATGTTCATCTCACACTATGCTAACATGATGGTGCCTATCTCCATTTTCCTGTTGATTTCTGTGCAAAACGACAATTTTTTTTTGTACCAGATAATTTATTTACTGCAAGTTTTAGATTCGCAATCCCTTTTTTCTCAAATGCAGCATACCATGAGGACATAGCCCAGGAAACATTGTGGACATGGACACTGGGTCATGTGGGTCATTTTTTATTTTGATGAAGAGATCTTTGTGGTATATTTCTCTTCTTTGTACTCCAGCTTCAGAATAAATGGGCAGTCACTTTAATTACTATCTCTCCATAGTGCTAATAAAGTTTCAAGCTAATAATATTCTTACTGACTGTTTCACATGTCTCATGTGTTGTGCTGTGTTACTGTCCCTGTCTGTGGCTTGTGGTGTTGTTCTGAGCGTGCTTGGTGGTTGTTTTATCTCCTTGCAATTTTAAATACTGTGATGTGACTTGGTTAAGACAGACATGCTTGAGTTTTGAAGATGTCTTGTAACTTGTGTTGTATATGGTCGATTAGCAGACTATAACGGAAGACATACATCTTAAATAGAATTATTAATATTGGTTCTTTAAATGGAGTTTAATATAAAAAAGCAACAAATGTGGGACACTGTGTTGGAAAGCTACTTGTTGTGATAAGATAGTGGGGAAGTGGAACCAAAATAAGCCAGTGATTTACTTTCGTACAAGAATATGGACAGCAGTAGTTGTATGTTCATTCTTACGTTGGAGATGTTATTATATTTCTCCAGCTAGAAAGATGGAACTGTAAAGAGATTGGAGAGAAGAGTTTTAGTGTTCTGAACCTCAGGGCTTTTTTGGTTGCCCTAGCTGTCAAAAGATGGTTCTGTTACCAAGGCTGTTGCAGGACAAAAGTCAGGGTCAGTATCATTCAGAAGTAGCACTGAGGGCCCAAGCAAGGCTTCGCCATTGATACTTGCCCAAGGGCTCTCTTTATGCTCCCCTCCCCCCTCAGACTGGTATTGCAAGCAGCACTAGACAAAAGGGTCTAGCCACCATTTAAATTCCCCACAATGCCCCTGATATAGCATTAGTTCAAGGCATTGTGGGAGATTTAAAATGGTGGCTAGACCATGCTGCTGTTGCTAGTCAAGCCTGTCAGGGGCCACAGGTAGAGGCGTAGGCTCACTAGAGTTTACCAGCGGCCCCCTCGTTCATGAGGCTGGCCCTGACAAGACCATCAACACGTCTTGATGAATGTTACAGTAATGTGAGTGTTGTTGGGACTTTCAGAATGATGGATATCCTAATTTAATGGTCAATTTCTGGTGGGGGTGGCTTATAAACATGCATGTAGTATACATTTTCCTGTTCTTCCGTGTTTCCTGATAATTTCATCCCAATATGTTAATTTCAACGAATGATAAAATATGTGACGTTTTAATTTAAAACTACATATCTAAACACAGGATGAAAATAAAAACGATGTCCTGTTGTCGATAAGATTACAAAAACAGGAATGTCAGCTTTCAAACCAGTTTGTCTGTTCATGGGTGCATTCTAAAAATGTCTAGGATTACTATGAGTTATAACTAGTTCTGTTTAAAAGCAGAATTTGCAAAGTTCTTATTTTTAAAAGAATATTCTCTCGGTTTTGTAATTAAACTGGCTTAAATGAAGCAGAACACTTTTTAAAAAGGTTTGTGTTTAAAGCTTTGTATTTAAAATATTTTAGGAATAAAAACATTTTTTATCAAGCTTTTGTGAATTGAACAGCATCGTCGTTTGATCTTTTTGTTCCCTCCAGTTGTAGGAGCATTCCCTGCCTCCACTTTGTAGTAGCAAACTACAATATTATCCAAACAATGCAAAACAGGAAGAGGGTAGCAAGGTAGAAATTTTCAGTGGCCAGTCCACTGTTATTTACTATAAAGCTCTTGCTTTATATGGGATGGGATAAGCCCAGCAATTAGACCCTTTGAAGATTTCCATTGTAATGCATAACTTGGCTTTACTATGTAGTTCATGAACTGAATTGACAATTCCATTAACAGACTTCTCTTCTCCTCCCCCCCAACCTCTATTAAAGCTCCACAGCATATTTGAGTAATACAAACAATCTCTGCCTGCAGTTAGCTTTTATAATTCTGAGCATCTAGTCTCTTTTGTAAATTTCTTCTTTTAAAATCCAGTTCTTTATGCATGTAGTGTAGCCACTAGTGATTGCGTCTAGATCCTATTGCCAAAACATTGTATTTTTAAAAATCTAGAGTCATGCTTCCTGAAATACGTGGCCTTCATTATATTCTATGGGGCTAGAATAAAAGACAATCCTTTACATGACTGCTAGGTGGTAATGAATGATGTTACAGGGGTGGGGCGGGAAGCAAATTAAATTTAGATACGTGGGAATGCAGGGTGTGCTGAATATATATCCTCACCAAACCATAGTGACCTTCAGTCTGTAACCTTCAAAATGGCCCCTTGTATCCATTACTGAAATGTCATAAATCTGCTCTGCCAGACAAAATTGTATCTCCGTTGGCTATTCAAGGCCATCAGCTTCGCTGTGCTAACAGCTGGAGAAAGTGATTCCCATCCCAGTATAAAATGTGCCCATATAAAGGCAGCCAAAGCAACAACAATAAAAATAATAAACCATTTCTAAAGCTGAGAATGCCTGACACAGGTTGTTTCCTAACTGAAGTCTTCCCTATCTGTAGGCATAAAGGCACATTTTAAGAGCCAGAAAACTGTTGTTATTTTTTTGGTATTTTTAATGTATATGGACAGTGGACTGATTAAATACAAGCTGGAACACCCCAAATCAAGAAAACAGCTTTCAGTAGTTTATAGAGATTGTCTGTTGCAGCCTTTCCATTCTTGTGCCTTCCTGATGTTTTGCACTACAATTACCATCAGCCCAGCCAGCATTGTTAAGGTTGATGGGAGCTGTAGTCCAGCACATCTTGAGGATCTGTTTGGGAAGGCTGATCTATGGTTTATTTGCCTTGTTTTCATAAATGAGTGGTGCTTTATGGCCAGAAACAGTAACATACAAGTCACATGCTATTTTAAAAATACTAAAAATTCCCAACTTTCCTTTTGGAGGGATGTTTCTAGCAAGTTTGTTGACAGAACAAAATTTGAAAATACGGTAGCAAATATATCAAAGTTTCAGAATTAATAAGGTGAGAAAAATGCTGTGTTTTTCCATTTAAATGTAATTAAGCACCCAAGTCTATGAAATCAAGTCATCATCCCCATCTGAAGTTTTCTATTTAAAGTACCGGTAAATTTCAGTAAGAATATTATAAAATAAGCCCAACAAATCCACCCCAATAGTTTGGCACATGCAGTATTATTTGGGATTGTGTCTAAATTATGTTTATGGCATGCAACTACAAATCAGCTCATGAGAATTGAGTTAGCCATGTCTTTTGTGGCTCTTTGAGATCAAAACCGAATGTTAACATTTTAGGATTTAAATAGGAAAAAATGCATAGCTAAACATACCAACTCAAACATACAAAGTGGTGGGGAAAAGATAAGTATATATATGCCATTTTAGAATATGTGAAACTTAAGAATGACCTGCTTATGTATTCAGGTGAACAAAAGGCCACGATATAATGCAAGTTTTGGAGGGAAATTATCTGAGAACCTGGGAGATATCCTCACCGGTGAAAGACACCCTTGATTTAAGAATGCTCTGTGAGCATATAGACTGTCCCTGATTTTTAATACTGTTCTTTGCTCCCCTCTTTCCATGTATTACATGAGCCAAAAGAAAAGCAAATACAGGAAGCCATATTTCGGTGCTTAGCAAAATGGTGAATTGCATATCAGCTTTGTCGGGTGGGTATGTAATGGTATATTTAGTCCATTCAATAAAAGGGCATTTTCCCTCACTGTAGCAAAAGAACAAAAACACATAATTATTGTCACCCAGGTAACACTACTGAAGATGAATACAGACATAGAGCTGCAACGGTTGTGTGGTAAATGGATTAACTATCTCAAACACAGATCTGTTCTGTCTGGATCACAGCAGCAGTCTTGAGTTTTCCGCTGTGTGCGTGATTTTCAGAGAACTGTGACTCTTGCCAAGCAGATATCCCTCAGCAGTGGGGACTGAGGGAAGTGGCTTGTGACTGCCAGACGACAGCGTGTGACGCAAGAAAGCACACATAGAAAGCAAGCTGCTGAAACAGACTGTTTGTGCTCGGAGGGTTTCTCTTGATGCTTGCAAAAGCTTTGTGCTCCTTGGATCACCAACTTCATCAAATATATTTATTGGGGCATATATTTTTTTGGCCACTTCCTACTTGGTGTGTGTATTGGATTCAGACAAATCTCAGAACGAGAACCAAAGCAGGCCATTTGGGACAGATAAGTCTTATCTAAGCCAAAGCAGAATTTCCAAAAACACCAATTCAGAGTCTGAATTGAATTGTGTTGATGCCCACCGTCTCCTACAGTGTATTTGAACTTCATATAGCAACAGTCTCCCCCTTTCTCAACTGGACCCTCATTCTTTTCCCATATGAGGAAGATCAGAGGTGACAAATCTATTGCCTTCCAGGTATTGCTGAAGCTGCAGCTCCCAGCATGCTTGACTATTGACCACGGTCCCGTCCCCCCGTCCCCGCCTCATCGCTGGAGCCCCCACCCCTCAGAATGCCATTGGCAATGTTGGCTGAGGTGGCACAGAGTCGGAGTTCAATGACTTCTGGAGAGCTATGTGTTACCCAACTCCTGCTTTTAGCTTTTACTCCTGAAGAGAACTTTAGCGAGTTCAAAATGTTGAGATAGAAGAGCTTTTGGTCATTAATTGCCCTGCAATGAAAGTGCTTTAAAGTTCCTTGTGCCAAAATAGTTGCAAAAGTAAAGTCTCTTTAATCTCCTGTTTCATCCAGCTCCTCTGGAATTTAATTTTAATTATTCAGAACTTGTCATTCTGTTTTTGAAATAGGCTTCAAAGCTATTAATTTGTATTTAAAATACGATTCTAATGTGTCTCTATTTTGAGCCTCAAATAAGTGGCAAGTTTGCACTGAATCTGTTGAGAGATCAATGACTCAGGACTTTGCAGTATGCGGCCGTGAAAGCTATAATTACAAACAATTTTCTTGATGTATCTACTTTATGTGATTCCTTCCCTCCTACATTGGTCTCGGGGAACCTCAGTCAATCCATAAAGTCTTTTCACTGCACAGCAATCACTGCCACAATCCACTGTTGTTCAGTAATAACTCACTACATAGCTTTTAAAATTAAAAAAAGTTAAAAATATGTAAGCGCTGCTAGTCAACTATCCAGCTTCTATTTAAAACTTCTGAGAAATGGCATTGATTTTAGTCCTCTTTAGGAAAAAAAAACCCCAGCAAATTAAAAAACTGTGTCAGATCATTCAAACTGACCATAATAATTTCCACCACAGGGTAGTCTTGACGAGACTATCGATTTTTCAATTAGTTTCTAACCCAAGACAAAGGTACCCCCCACACCTTTTCCACTGGCAGTTCATGGCAATATTACCTAATTCAATTCTGGCTGAACAGAGAATTCCATTTCTTATTGAGGATGACTGTAGGGATTCCCAACTAATGTGCTAATATGCAGCCAAATGAAATATGCAGCCTGGTACAGTTTGCATAACTTGGTCATGGTTGTGAGGCAAGGTAAGGTACCGTACTTAGCTTCAGCTTGTTGGGGGACTCCAGTATGACAGCCACAGTGTGGTGGTAGTGGGATGCACATCAATAACAAGAAGTCTAATGACATTATCAGCAGTGAGAGAAAAAATGGGAGGTTGGATAGTTGTACCAGGCTTAATTATGTCCACTTGAAAAGTAGTGAAAACAAAATAAAAAATAAAAAAATCATTCCAGTAGCACCTTAGAGACCAACTAAGTTTGTTCTTGGTATGAGCCTTCGTGTGCATGCACACGAAAGCTCATACCAAGAACAAACTTAGTTGGTCTCTAAGGTGCTACTGGAATGATTTTTTTTCTTTTTTACTATGGCAGACCAACACGGCTACCTGCCTGTAATTGAAAAGTAGTGGAATGCTTTTAAAGCAGCAGAATGGCATCCCATCCTACTTCAAGCACTCTTTCTCTAGTTTCCCCTCTTTATATACAGTATTTTGATTTCTCTTATCATAATAATAACACTGCAGCTAGTATAATTAATCAAATGATTTCATGCAAAGTTGCACCTCTTTGTTGACTCCAGCAAACCAAACTGTACAGTTGCAAAGCTAAAAAAACATAGCTGGGTCCAGAGGCAAGTGGTGCACATTTTCCCCCAAAACTGAATCAAAGCCAAAGGCACTGAGTTTAAACATAACAAATGAGTCACAGAGAAGAAGAAACAAACAGCGGGGGGGGGGGGGGGGGGAGTTGCACAGATTTTATTTTACAGTCAAACATAAACAAAATGCTAATCTCACAAAAAATGTATTTTAGTTTCCACCCCTACCTTGTATCAACATCTTAAAGGTTTTCCATATAAATTATTGATTTTAAATCAGAAGTTAACACTTTTTCAACAGCTAGGAAATTATAATTGTACAGTGGTACCTCAGGTTACATACGCTTCAGGTTACATATGCTTCAGGTTACATACTCCGCTAACCCAGAAATAACGCTTCAGGTTAAGAACTTTGCTTCAGGATAAGAACAGAAATCGTGCTCTGGCGGTGCAGCGGCAGTAGGAAACCCCATTAGCTAAAGTGGTGCTTCAGGTTAAGAACTGTTTCAGTTCCGAGAGCACATCGTATAGCATGCGTTGAGTTGGGATTGATAAATGGAAAGGGTACTGTGGTGCATGTATAAACGTATGTGGGTGCAGGCATTTGTCATACACATATTGTGATGTCTGGAACATATATGCTGGAGGATACAGAAGCAGTTAGGCTTTTAGTGCAATTACTGGAGCTCAGACAATAATTTGTTTCGGAGTACTGCCAATTAGTAAATCTACTATCCATGAGCAGTGGTAAGTAGGCTGTGTGGGCGTATGCTCTCATAAATCAGATTTAATAAAAATATAAGATAAAGGATACAAATCAGAGAATACCATTTATATCATAGCAAATGCTCACTTGCCATTGATGAGTAAGAACTGGCCCTATATGAGCAGGAAAAGTTTATATAAATTGGATGAAAATGTGCTCATGTTCTCTCTTGACCATCATTGCTATACAGAGGATTTTTTTTATTCTGTTGTGGTCTTTTGTAGGTGTCTTTATGGTAGCTGGTTTGAGAAAAAAAGTGGGGTATAAATTCTAAAATGCATTGAGAAATCTGTAGGGAATAAAATTAGAATGACTTTGCTGGATCATACCACAGATCCATCCTGGCCAGCCCACTGTCATCTCCAAGGAATATTGCAACAGAATAAGATAGCTATTCCCCAGTGACTGGTAATGGGAAGTGTACATACCAGGGCTAACAGACATTGACAAGTAGCAACTGCAACAAAATGTTGCAGTTTTTCTCTCTCTTTTTTATTCTATTTTTTTCTGTATTCCTGCAAACATTGCCCCTCCCCGCAGCCTATTGATACCTTTGTATTTTGCATGGGTAGTGCTGTTTTGGCCACATAACAAATCCAGAACCTGAAAAATGAATTGGCTTTCTGTGTGTTTTAGTCTATAAATTTCTCCCGTGTGCACGTCCTTTTGCGGTCACAGTAACTTTGCTGTGTACCTCTTTTGATGCCCAACTGTCATGGGCAAGCATCTCATCGTTTTCACGCGTGCCTCTCCTAACTGGGATGTGCATTTAAGTGGGAAGCGGAGCCCACTGCGAGAATTATTCCTCCTGCTGGTCGTGGCTGCTTGTGTCTCGCTGTTGGCCATTTTAGGAGTCTTTATAGCGATTATGTAGAAGCTGGAGACTTGCCTCTCTTTGCTGTCGTGCCCACGGAAAGGGTCCAGTAGGGCTTGGGGCCTCTCTACTGTACTGGGAAGAGGGAACCGCTGCTCAACGACAAATCTTAAACCACAAAAGCGCCTTGAATAACTGACAGCAGCTTTCGTTGAGCCACGGCCTTTCGTATGAGGCGGGGGCTTCAGCCCACCAGAGCTTCTGGAGGCGCCAGCAATCTGTCAGTCTTTTCAAGGTGGGGCGCGCGTGCCACAAAGCTCGCTCCCCCCCCCAAACATGTTTGCTTCTGCCCTTACGGGCAGCGCGTAGGAAGGCGGGCGGGCTGGCTGGGGTTGGGAAGCCCTTCACCGGGGGCGCATCTCGCGCGCAGCGTTCCTCCTCCTCATGCCCCTCAGGGAGGCGGGCAATCGCGCGCGGGCGCAGAAAGCGTCGCACGTGGGCGGTTCGCCCGTGGTTCCTCCTTCCTTCTCCCCCCTCTTCATCCTCGCCCACCCCGCACTAGGCTCGGCCTACGGGGGCAGGTGGCTCCTTGCACGCGCCGTCCCCCCTCCCTCCCTCTGCTCGCTGGGCGGCGTGTGCGGGTGCCTTTAAATTGCTTTCGCGGGAGCTGCCGCCTGCTCAGTCTCATCTGTGATGTAAGAAGAGACTTTTAGGTGTCTGCGCCGATCGCCTGACTTTATTTTCTTTTTTTTCTCCCCCTTCCCCCCTTCCCTCCTGCCGCCGGTTCTCCTGCTCGCTCTCCGCGCTGCTGTCCTTGGCCGCCCTGCTGCTGAGGCGGATTTGCAAAGCCGCCGCCGCCGCCGCCGCCGCCGGGTCCATCCCGCCCCGAGCTGCGCTGTCCTGGGCGCAGAGGGCGCGCGACTTCCCGGTTCCTCGCTCAGCCGCCGCGGGTGCGCAGGCATGGAGGAGCAGCCGGAGTGCAGGGTGCTCTCCATCCAGAGCCATGTCGTGCGCGGCTACGTGGGCAACAAGGCGGCCACTTTCCCCCTGCAGGTAGGTGCGCATGTGTGCGTGTGCATGTGTGCGTGCGTGTCAGAGAAGAGACAGAGGGCAAGCCTGAGGGGACACAACTGAGCAGGCGGCGGCGGCGGCGGCGGCAGGTGGCTCCTCCTGCCGTCTCCAAGGCTGCCTGAGGCGCGCAGCAAAGACCAGCGAGGTTGTGGCTCCAGCGTCCACGGAGGGCGCCTAGGACACTCGTCGGGCGGCCTGGCTGTACGCAGAGACTTGCCTTTCCCAGTCCAGAGGGAGCTGTGGGGCTTAGGCGTGTAGTGATTCTTTCCCGCCCCACCTCTGTCTCTAGGCGAGGCTCTGCCAAGGAAGCCCCTCCTGACACAAGCCTCAGCCTGTGCATCAGGAGAAGATGAGGGAGAGGTCGGAGAAAGCGCCCCTTCTTCGGGGATGGGGTGTTTTTGGGGTGGAATGTACAGTGCATATATATTTTTAAAGAGCGGCTGCCTTCAGGCAAGTTCCTAACCGCAGCAGCGCCTGCCAAGTAGGGCGAGGGTCAAAGAAATATACCGAGAGAAAAACAAAACGAAGACGCACCCCGTGTCAGATTCTAAGCTCTGGGGAACGATGGGAAGTGTCAGCGATGGCGAGGTTTCTTGGCCATGACTCGCCCTTCCCGTTAAAAATAAATAAATGTTTTCATTTGGGTATCTTCAAAGGCTTTCCAGGCTCGGTCCTGCAGCTCCCCTGAACGTAATGAAGAGCCACCACTTTAAAAATACAGAACCAAGTACAGTATGTTATAATTCCGAATCTGGCTCTTTTCCTTCAGTTGTTGTTGGCTTGTCTATGTTAACAGGCCCTTTTTTGGTGTTGCTGATTTTCATGGTATATTCATAAGGTGCTGGCCAGTGTTACTACATAGCACCAACAGGAATGCAAAGTACAGTATGTAGAAACAACAACAACTGAACTGTTAACAGTGATTGTTTAGGCGATGTTTTAATGACAGTTAGACTTCATTGAGGAACACCTTGTTTCCAGGTAGAGGTCGGGATTTTTTGCGACTTACAGTGCTGTCCAGCATGTTTTAGAATGTAGCTTCAAACCATTTTTCAAATGCTGCATAATTACATTTCCTAAAATAGCTGTGATAAAATGCAGTATTTCTGCCTGTCATGTGATTCCCAAAGAATCAGAAAAGAATGGTCACTTCATAAGAAATGTTGCACACAGCTAATTGATTTTTGCACTGCATCAAGCATATTGCACAGGCAGCAACAGAAGTAAATAATGAGTAACCTCACCATGCAATACTGTAAGATGAGTAACCTGTTCCCAAAGGAATTTGTCCAGCTGAGCACAGGTCAGTAGGTTCATCACACACAGAGAGCTCAAAGCTAAAGCAGATACTAGGGTTGGATTTTTGAATTATATAGCCTGCCATTGTCCCAGACTACTTGCGCTAACAAAGGATAAACTTCTTTTTTTGTAGTATCTCCATTTCCCATTATATGAAAAAGCCATTTAAATACATTTGCAGTACAAGTCTGTACATGTTTATTCAGAAGTAAGCCATAGTGTGTTCAATGGGGTATTCTCCCAGATAAATATGGATAGGATTGTAGCCTTAAAAAACCCATCATTTGTTTACAGCTACTGCTTCAACTGTAGCAGACATACAAAAAGAAACAAGCTACCACTGCAAATTTCAGTGGGGGGGGGGAATCCTAAGAGTTATCCCAAATCATTATCTTTTATCTTGCCTTCAGCATATATACCGGTACTTGCCTTGTCTCAGTCCACCTGTTGAATTAAGCTTCTGACTATGATAGCACAAAAACACTAGATTGCCTTTGTGGTGCTTTAAGCACCTCTCATTTTATGGCTGCAAACCCATAGAGCTGTTCTTCTGGAATTCATCCTAGGCTAGGAACCTGATGAAACATCACCAGCAGAAAGTTGCCATGGTGAAGATTAAGCATTTTATTAGCCACTGTAAGCCTATGAAGGGATTATTTTAAATTTTTAAGTACCCTAGAAATGCTGTGAAATGCAATTCAGTGTGCTGGTGTCTGTCCTCCCAAGTTGTGTCTGTATTAACTGAACAAAAAAAGAGATCTAAATGTGTATCTGCCTCTTCACTTTTAACAAAGTTTTAAAATAGCTCAGGTGTGGAAGGGAAATAATTTGCTGGGCAGGGAACCATAGCTTGATGGTATAAGACAGTTACTATATGCAGAAGGTCCCAGATTGAGTCCCTGGGATTTCCACTTGAAAGGCGATTATATAAAATATGGGTTTGGGTTTGGGTTTGTTTGGGTTAAACGTGAGTCACAGGTCTGGAAAGTAGCCGTGTTGGTCTACCGTAGTCGAAACAAAATAAAAAAATATCCTTTCAGTAGCACCTTAGAGACCAACTATGTTTATTATCGGTATGAACTTTCATGTGCATGCACACTTCTTCAGATACCAGAAGTGTGCATGCACACGAAAGCTCATACCAATAACAAACTTAGTTGGTCTCTAAGGTGCTACTGGGAGGTCTGGAAAGGTTGAAGATCACTGATGTAAGGAAGAGTCATTGTCAGAGTAGAGACAACAGTGGGCTAGGTCAGGGGTCAGCAACCTAAGGCCCATGGGCTGGAAGCAGCCTGCGGAGGTTGTTTGACCAGCCCACGAGCCGCCCATGAACCGTGTTGTCCACTTGCGTGCTGCGCTAAACCGGCAGGAACTCACTTCCGCGGTGCCAAAAATCATGCAGGTGCCGGAAATTGTGGGTGCACGCGAGCGATCCGGCCCACAGAGGGATCTCTGCGGGACTGATCCAGCCCAGGCAAGATAAACCTTGCTGACCCCTGGGCTAGGTGGACAAATCATCTGACCTACTATAAGGCAGCTTTCTATGTTCCTTGTTACTGATCATTAGTAAATAATTGCTCTGGCCCTTCTTGCAAGCATAGAACATAATGTACTTGGACTTATGATGGAAGTGCAAGGTTGGAGAGAGGGATTCACATTTTTCCAGAAACAGCAAGTTGTTTTTTTGTGACTTCTGGTTTATGCACAAGCTTCACTTTTTGCCTGGTACTCAGCATTGTCAACTCTGATTAGCAGTCAAAAGCAGCACCAACCTCCTGGTCAAAATATATCCAACACCCACTTTTGCTTTTCTCTGCCAATCACTGTAGTGCTTGAGCCTTTGAAAGACCAGTGATAATATCTCTTTCCCATGCATTCTCTGGTGTCGTTTACTGTAAGGAAATTAATTTGGGGAGGTATAGAAATACAGGCCAACTGAGGCAAATTTCAAATATGCTGCATGCTTACAAGGAAGCAACTGCTATTGAATCCTGCCGAAATGACCTTTGTAACCCAGAATTTATTTATTTTTTTCAGATTATGTTTGTGGAACCTAGCAATGCTATTGCTTGTTTCATTGCCAAAGCTAAGAGCTATTTAGGGTTGATCCACACATTGTGAAGCATCTCATTGCACATCCTCCTAGGACTGTGACTTCAAATGCAGGTGGAGGATTGCATGATGAAATGCTTCCCTCAGGCTAAAACCTCATTCTGTAGACAGCTAGCATGTCAGGGAGAAGGGTTTTGATATTTTCCGATATTGTTTCTCTGCCTGTGATTTCTGAGTATTGCCATTGTTATATCACCAAATTAATATCAGCATTTCATTAAGAATTGTGCTATTATTTGTGAACTAAAGTAAACCAGGATCAGAGAGCATGTAAAGGAAGTGCTGGGACTCTTAAGAGGCCAGGGAACTAAGGGAGCAAAGTCTACTTTCTATGTGATGAATTTCTTGCATTGTCACTACAGAGAACAACGGCCGTACTTGAGCAGTTACCAGTATTTAGAGGATGTTATAAGAATTTTAAGGTTTAAGATAGAACAAATATTTATAAATGCACACATATCTAAATATATGAACCATGTGTCTGAAATAGTATGGGAGAGCAATCCTGAAGCCATTTTGACTCTCCCAATGACCTCAAATATTCCTCTGCAGTAAGAGAGGCAAATGGGGAAAGCCTTCCCATTGTCTTTTTGCTTGCAAATCGTGTCTTTAAGGGCGCATTTGTGTATGATTAGGGTGAGCCTGTGACCTGCATTCAGGAACTAAAGTATTAACCATCACAAAATAATGGCCACACTGCCCAAGTAATGCAGACTGGCCAGGTATTGCAATCAGTGACCATTATCAGGTATCCTGGCAGACAGGATTTCTGCTGTAGACCGCCTCCTTCTGTGATGTATGTATGATGCTTTTGGGGGGGGTCTTGGGCTACAGGGTGGGCAATTTCAGAAGTCTATATAAGGGCTTGCGTACCATTGTTCAGGGTTCGCCTTCCTCCTGTGTGTGGTGGGTGGGGACCCTGTTGCAACAGTTCCTTGAATAAAGATCAGGCTTAGTAGCCGCTTTGCTTTTCAGTTTACTCTGGTTGGCCTCTGTTATTTCTCCTACCAATAGAGAACCCACTTAAGGACTCTTATAAGGGCTCTGGAATACCCCATAAGGGAAAGGGAGCAGCTTTTCTTAAAACAAGGATAAATGTGAATATCTGTCACAAATCGTTGTGTTAGTAGAAGCTGTGCTGAGACACTGTGAATAGATGGAATGTACCAAAGTATTTGGAAGAAACCTGCATGAAGCTGCACATGCAGGCAGATTAACAGCAAAAGCCCTGCAGTGTGTCCCTTGGCAGGAGGGAACACAAGACAGGGCCTTTTCAGTTGTAGCAATGACCCATAGAGTGCCTTTTGCAGAGGAGTCTGCATAGCTCCTTTGCAACTTACAACTTCACAAGCAGTGAAGACTTGACTTTTTCAATAGGCATTTGGACTGAGTTAAATTAATTCTGGATTGTTTTGTGCTCTCTATATACTGGTATATTTTGCTTCCTGCAGGTTGTTGTCTGAGTTCTGTTTTGTGGGGTTGGAGGAGGTTTTGGGGGGGTGAGGGTGATGGCTGCTTTTACTTTCTGATTGTATTTATTGTTGGTGTAGTTAGCCTCCATGAGGGTCTTTTAGCTGAAAACTGGAGCAGAAATGTTTTAATAAATACATAAAGGGTGACATTTGTTGATGTGAAAAAGGCCAAAGCTTTTCAGAGCCACTGAAAAGTAACAATAATACATAAAAATGGGGCAGAAATATGAATGAAATTAAAACACTTTATAAATAAACACATCAACTTAAAAGGTGTGACGAAATTTGTCTAGCACCAAAAAGACATCATACTGGGGGCAAGGTGAACCACTCCCCTTGGAGGAGAGTGCCATAGTTTGGGGCACCAGATCTGAAAAGACCCATCTCTTGGGTCTCCCTCCCATCTGTGTTCTGAAAGTGAGCATGGTCAAATAAAGGCCTCCAAGGAACATCTTAATGGCTGGATATATTCATTTAGCTGGATAGGTTCAGGTGGTTGTTAAGGCAGCCTGGTGCTAAGTCATTTCGTACCACAACTTCTGGTTATACCATGGCATGTATCCTGTGACTGAACTCTCAAACAGTCCCAGAAAATTTGACATCAGCGTAAAAGGTAAAGGGTTCCCTGACCATTAAGTCTAGTCACAGACGATTCTGGGGTTTGCGGTGCTCATCTCGCTTTACTGGCCGAGGGAACCGGCGTACAGCTTCTGGGTCATGTCGCCAGCATGACTAAGCTGCTTCTGGCGAACCAGAGCAGTGCACAGAAATGCCGTTTACCTTTCCACCGGAGCGGTACCTATTTATCTACTTGCACTTTGACATGCTTTCGAACTGCTAGGTTGGCAGGAGCAGGGACCGAGCAATTGGGGGGGGGGGTTTACCCTGTCACGGGGATTCAAACCGCTGACCTTCTGATCGGCAAGCCCTAGGATCTGTGGTTTAGACCACAGCGCCACCCGCGTCCCAACCTCAGCATAGCTCTGTAGTATTTTTGCAGTTCACCACTATACTGGTGCAAACATACTGTATGTTACTGGTATATGGAACAGTATTTTCACATCAGGATGTAGTGCAGACCCCTTTATTCCCCTTTGATTCTCTTCTTAGGGGAGAGGCTGTAGCCTGGTGATAGAGCACACACATTTCATGCAGAGGGTCCTAGGCCAAATCTCTGACATAATCCAGTTTTAAAAAGGAGAGTCGGAATGGACAGTACTGGGATAGATGAACTAAGGTCTGATCTTGTGTAAGACAGCTTTTAACTGGGCATAAGATGATGTATAGTAGCATCATGCTACCTCATTTTAGTTTTACTTTAAGTTTGTTTAAAAAAAACTTATAAAGTGACTCTGAATGTACCTTGGGGAAAGAATGGGCATTTTTATAGGGCACATTACAGAGTGTTTCACTTGCGGTGTCTAGTTAATCCTTACAACAGATTTGTACAATAAAGCATTGTTATCCATGTATTGCAGATAGGGATATGAAACAGACATAGGTTATTTTGACTACCTAGCCAGTTTGCATGTTGATAAAGGCTTTAGTAATAGAGAGAAAGATAAATATGTTTTTCTGATGGAGGAAGTTCTATAGTATTTTGCTTTCAGCCTTGAATATCTGTGATGCTCAGGCATCTTGCCAGCCCCTGCCATCTGGACCAATTATGAATGGAATAGAGGCAGAACCAGTGTTACCTAAATATTCTGCATATTTCATTAAGAACACGTTTCATTTGCCACTTAACTGAGTTTTGAGGACCATTCTCTTTATTGATCAGAGACCACATGGCTTTAAAATCTGCTCTGGGTAAGTGTCTCCATATTAGGAGAGAGAGATTTCTTTTCCACCAGAGGATAATCATCATGCAAGTCAGTACTGGAGCAGACGTCAGAGCATGCCAGTATATGCTCTGATGCAATGTAGAAGCTGTGAAGCTAATCTGTCCTCTCTAGTGGCAGCTGTTTCTGATGGCAGTGGTCTTTCTGAGCAGTGGAACCTCTGTAGGCTAAATTGCCCTGAATCACAAATGAAAGATGTTTCAGCATTCTGAGTCATGCTGACGTTTCACTCCTATTTATAGAAGGCATGAAAGCTGTTTTAAAAATCAAAATGAACAGTAGTAAAGAGGTAAAAAAAAAAAAATGAGTGAAACCAGCAGTGGTGATGAAGGGACAGCAGCCACTACTGATGCCACAAGACTATTTGCCCATGTTTGCAAGCAAAACCACTGGTGTGTGCAAACTATGAGGTTATTTATCAAATTACCAGCATGTTTATCTTCTTTATTGCACTGTGGCAAACAAACAAATGTGTCCATTGTAGCAAGACCCAACTTTTATTTTAAGCTAAAATATAGTTATACCGGTACTTGCTTTTTACATGAGGATACCTGGCTCAGCAGTTGTCAGGGGTTGTTTTTTTCCAGCCAGCACTCACTGGAACTCAGTTCCGGCACCTCTCAAGTGGGCGCCATTGGCATTCTAAGAGAATGAGGGATGCGTTCATGGTGAGTTATGGCATCTCTTTTTAAATAGCACTGGCAGTTGGATATGGGAATCTTTGGACCGCAGGAATTCACAAGCTGTACCATGAATCAGCAAGTGTTGTGTGGCTGCAAAGAAAGGTAGTGAGAGTTTAGGCTGTATTAACAGAACCAAATTTTCCAAGTCATGAGATGTGATAGTTCCACTTCATTCCACATTGGCTGGATCTTGTGGAATATTATGCCCAGTGCTGGGTGCAGCAGTTAAGAAAGCTACAGACAAATTAGAACAGATTCAAAAAAAGATAATGAAGATGGTCAAGGGTACGCAAAACAATTCTTATGAAGATAGCTTAAAGGAACTGGGTACGTATATCTTATCCTACAGAAAAGACAGAGATAGAGTCATGTTAGCATTCTCAAAAGTGCTGAAGGGCTGTCTCATAGAAGAGAGCAAAGGCTTGTTCTCTGCTGCTCCAGAAGCAAGAGTAGATCTAATGAACTTAATAGTGATGGATTTGGGCTGAGCATTAGGAGAAGCTTCTTAATGGTAATAACAGTTGGACTTTTAGGGCTCTCACTTGCTGGGAGCAGAGGTTGAAGAGCCACCTATCAGGGATGCTCTAACTCTCTATTTCCACATTGAGTAGAATGGTGTTGGACTAAATTGCCTACAACAAGCCCACCTCCAGCTCTGTGTCTATGACTCTCCTGGGAACTACAGATTTCATTTATTATGCAGTGGACGGTGTGCATAGTTGGGATTAAACGGGTGTGCAATCCTTGTTGAAATCACCATTCAGTCATGGAACTCTTTGGCTGAACTGTTGCCTCAGCCAATTCTGTTTCACAGAGTTGATAAAAGGATAAATAAAGATTAGAAAATGAAAAGCACTTGGGACTCTTCCAGCCATCCTCTTTACTGTGCATTCAGAATGATTTGTGCTCATGATGGTATTGGGCTGGTTATACATGACCCATTTTAAATAGCTTTTGTGCCTGTAAAACCTTTGAAACAGACATACTGCTTTGTTTCCAGTTGGTGCATGTCATAGAATCATAGAATGGTGGAGTTAGAAGGGATTTCTTGCTGCAATCCTCTAACTTCATGCCACAATGTTCTTGAGGGTTGTTGCAACAGAGATCAATGGTGCCCCTCCAGGTAGCAATAATGCAGAAGCATCATAGGACAACTAATAAACTGGAATGATGTGTGGATAGTTTAGTATAAATCCACTACTAATGAATTATTATTGAGTCACTGACAGGTTGTAGAATACACCCACAAAACACACGCTCCAGTTTGGAGGGGCCCTTTGTAGAAACTAGGTCTGTGCGCTGGATTTGGTTGAGGCCTAAACCCTGAGTCAAATTGGACTCATTTGAGTTGGGTTGTAACAACATTTGATTGCTACAGGTTAGGTTGAGTGGCCTAGAACCACCTGGGACTTTCGTCCTGGAATGTCCAGCAGGAAGTAGACATGAGCAAGAAAAAGGGGAAACCACAAAAAGGAGGGACCTACCAGGTGGCTGCCTCTTCACAGGAGAAGGTTGGAGGGGGTGCCCTTCCCTCCAGGCCTCTCCTCTTCCCTGCCCGCTGAAGCAGCAGCACCACACAAGATCTGACCCTTCCACTTAGAACCTGTTAATTGGGAAGATCTGATCCTGGGCAGTGCCAGTGCTGCTTCTTGGCAAGCAGCTTTCCTTGCTCATTATATAGCAGCAGCAGCACACAGAATTAGATCTTATGCTCCATTGTGAGTGGCTTCCCTATGAGTTCCTGGTTTGTGGGTAGGTTTCCTTGCATGTAGGGAAGCAGCTCATTAAGGAGCAGAACCACAGAGGATCAGATCCTCCCACTTAAGTAGCAGGATCTGACCCTTTGCATTGCTGGTGGGTGTTAAAATAGGATTCTGAAATCCCTTAGCACTGCCAAATTGCCTCAGGGATGAATATGAGTTGGGTGGCTGCTGTGGCAGCGCAGGCCAAAGTGGAATGATCCAGGGGCACAAATGGGGGCCACGAGACAGATAGGGTGTCCGTACAGAGCGCTAGAAGAAGAAGCAAACCCAAACTGACATAACGTGCAAAGTTCTCTGTCTCTACATCAGGGGTTCAAAGCTGCCCTTTATCGTTAGGGCACCAGACTTAATTTCACCTGATTGCTTTCTCACTCAGGTGCAACAAAGTAGTAATCAAATTCTTAAAAATCCAAGTGAAAACTTTACTTGGAGTGTGACACATTTGTTTTCTCACAGTCAGAAGCCTGTAGTAACACATTTCTAATTTCAGTTGGAGGAACATCTGCTATTTTCATAACAGCACCCTTGATCCAAATGTAGGGCTAGGAACATACCCTCAGAATTCAGAAGTACATGCTGGCTTTGCTCCTTAAACTTTAGCCTCAGGTTTCACACCTGTCAGCACAGCACAACCATGCTGTGGTCTGCAATACAGAATATTGTCTTTCAAGGGTTGTGGCCTTTTCCCATGTGCCCAACTTCCAGATACACATTTCAGGATGTTTTCTGACTGTGGATGCGACTATCTTTAATGTATATGTTGTTATAAGAAAAAACTGCTCCGTTTCCCTTATGGGGTATTCCAGAGCCCGTATAGAGTACTTAAGTGGGTTCCCTATCGGTAAGAGAAAAATAACAGAGACCAACCAGAGTATGTTGAGAAGCAAAGTGGCTAGTAAGCCTGATCTTTATTAAAGAAAATAAACTGTTGCAACAGGATCTCCACTCACCACACAGAGGAGGGAGAAGAACCCTGAACAATGGTGCGCAAGCTCTTATAAAGACTCCTGAAATTTCCCACCCTGTAGCCCCCACAAAACATCATACATACATCACAGAAGGAGGTGGTCTACAGAGAAATCCTGTCTGCCAGGATACCTGATAATGGTCACTGATTGTATTACCTGGGCAGTCTGGCTGTTCTTTTGTGATGGTGAATACCCGGTACTTTAGTTCCTGAATGCAGGTCACAGGCTCACCCTATTCATGCACAAATATGCCCTTAAGACACGATTGGCAAGCAAAAAGACAATGGGAAGGCTTTCTCCATTTGCCTCTCTTACTGCAGAGGAATATTTGAGGTCCTTGGGAGAGTCAAAATGGCTTCAGGATTGCTCTCCCATACTATTTCAGACACATGGTTCATATATTTTGATATGTGTGCATTTATGAATATTTATTCTATATTTGAGACCTTAAAATTCTTATAACATGTATATGTATTTCACACACCCCCAAAAAATCAACAGAATTTGGATTGTCAACCTTCCCCCCCCCCCCGAAGAATCACTGAGAAGGGAGGGATTGAAAGTGTTGCGCCAGACTCCATTTCCGTGCCCTGAAGCAGAGTGCCAGCAGGTCCTCTTTCACACCTCTGTGGCTTAGCAGCAAGATGAGTCAGTTGGCTCTCATCAGAGGGCTTCCTGGTCCCTTTCTCATTGCATGAATTTTGAAGCCGCACGGTTTGGTCTAGGTTCAAATACTTGTTCCTGAAGGTACAAAGGCAGGTCTCTTAGACGTAGCCTACTTTGAAAAGGGGATATAAAATATAAAATCAAAAAATCATTCCAGTAGCACCTTAGAGACCAACTAAGTTTGTTCTTGGTATGAGCTTTCGTGTGCAGATACCAGATCTTAAGAAGTGTGCATGCACATGAAAGCTCATACCAAGAACAAACTTAGTTGGTCTCTAAGGTGCTACTGGAAGGATTTTTTGATTTTATATTTTGTTTTGACTATGGCAGACCAACACGGCTACCTACCTGTATTTGAAAAGGGGGTGTGGGAATTATGCATACTTTCCCCAAGTGTTTCACTAACGTTTGCTGGACTATTGCAGCTGACAGTGCAGCTGAATGATTGACGTCTTGAGCTCCAGTGCTAAGGAGCATAAGACTGAGAACTTGGGTCCTTTGTTCTTTGAACAGCAGACACACAGGCTAAGCACAGTTTGTAAAGGTCTCTTCGTTTTAAAAGCAATTTGCCATGTATCTTGTGGGGGTGGGGGAACACACTGTTAAAGAAGAACAAGTCTGAACCCTTCCTTGGGCTCATTAAATAACTGTACAGTTTGTTGGATACTGGTCATTGACTTTATTGCTCCACATTTATACAACTACAAGAGTTTATTTTCTGTTTTCATGACAAGCCATAGATTTATACACAATAGTCATCATTTGCTGGTGGTTTTATAAATTCTCAAAGCTGCATAAAGTAAAACTGTTGAGAGTTAAATGTGGACTCCTACTTTGGACAACCATGACCTCTTCAGGGTCATAATAGAATACATGAATCAGCATTGTTTCCACTCTTACACCCTGAAATAGCTAACTCAATGCCTCTTGCCAGTGTGATGCATTATTGTTGCTTTGTTTCTTATCTTTAAGTCAATTGCCTACCCACTGTATTGCATTATTGCCCCGGGAATATATCTCCAAAATCTTAATGAGATTTTGGTACCTCACTGTATTCATTTCTTTCAAATACAGCTAAACTATGTAGTCCCATTATATAAGCTTGATGTGCTGTGCTAAATAATAAGAGAACAAGAGATACAAATTGAGTAGGACCAATTTATGATTGGTTGACCTATGCTGGCCATTATGTTCTACTCTGAGATTCCGCTGCATTTTTAAAGCAGCTTTATCTGAGGGTAACTCAGTTTTACAAAACGTAACAGGAGTCATGTTGACCCATAGGAAAAATTCATAATATTAGAGTAGTAGCAAACGGCTTCTTCTTCTTCTTCTTCTTCTTCTTCTTCTTCTTCTTCTTCTTCTTCAAGAATTCAAAAGAGGAGAATAGTAGAGATTCTGAAAGCTTGCACACTATTTTGTGATATTTTGAATGGCCTAAGATAAAGGTATTTCTCTAACATACCTTTTGAGTATTGTAAGTGTATTTCTTTTTAGCAATATTTTTAATAGTAATCCCCCCCTTTTAGGGTAGAATTTCCCAGAATGAGTCATGCCCCCCACAAATATATATATATGCTAATTAGAGACCCTCATGAACTCAATCCCAACTTTTCCCAGAACATGGCATCTGTTTTAATCTACTGCAGGGCCAGCTCAATGTTCATAGAACACTAGACACCTAAATTCAGTGGTCTAAAGTGGCCACCTCAGTCTATCTTAATAGTAGATAAGCAGATACACAAAGTGTTTTACATTTACACTGCAGCATTTAAATACAGCTTGTGCATCTTCTCTGAATGAGTTTCTCTTTGATGTCACAGCAAAAGTATTTGCTAGACAAATTCCATTGATCTTGCACAACCTCCTTGAATTTGATCCAGTTGTCTTCCTTCTTGTGTTCAGTTTATAGTTTTTTTCTTGTTTGGAGTGGAGGATCTTCGTAAAACTGCTGTGAAAATCACAATACTTTCTTTTTTAAAGGTAAAGGGACCCCTGACCTTTAAAGGTAAAGGGTCCAGTCGCAGACAACTCTGGGGTTGCGGTGCTCATCTCGCTTTAGTGGCCGAGGGAGCCGGCATACAGCTTCCGGGTCATGTGGTCAGCATGACTAAGCCGCTTCTGGTGAACCAGAGCAGCGCACAGAAACGGCGTTTACCTTCCCACCGGAGCGGTACCTATTTATCTACTTGTATTTTGACGTGCTTTCGAACTGCTAGGTGGGCAGGAGCAGGGATTGAGCGACGGGAGCTCACCCCGTCGCGGGGATTCAAACCGCCGACCTTCTGATTGGCAAGTCCTAACTTCTGTTGGACGCAACACTACTTGACTTGTACCACAATCAACTTGTACTTAAGATTGTTGTAGATTTAAAGGAAGAAACAATGGCATGCGAGTGTTTAATTTGAATGCAGCAGTGATTAGACTAGTTACAACAATGACAAAAATAACAAAGTCAGCATAGAGAATGAATTATTGGTGTTTTCATTTTGTTTTGGATTTGAATTCAAAGTGACAAGTTTTATCCTTTAAAAAGCACCATGCAAGTTTGATCTAGCCAGGTATGTTCTAGGTCAGGCATACGCAAACTCGGCTCTCCAGATGTTTTGGGACTACAACTCCCATCATCCATAGCTAACAGGACCAGTGGTCAGGGATGATGGGAATTGTAGTCTCAAAACATCTGGAGGGCTAAGTTTGCCTATGCCTGTTCTAATTCAAGATTCTTCCATTATTTCTTGCCAGTCGTGGGCCTTTAGTGAAAGAAGGTATTTATGAATGGCAAACCCCTCTTGCTGCCTTTGGCAGACAGAAGGGAAAAGCTGTTCATATGTGTGCTTTGCTGTCTTAAGGGTGACACCTGTTCAGAGTGTCCTAACTGGAATTTAATGTTGCTGTTCACATTTTTAAAAAGTTGCTAGCTCTGCTTCAGTGCTGAGGAATAAAGAGTTTCAATTTTCATACTTCTAAAAATGAGTTAGTGTGCCAATGAACAATTACAATTTCCATCCCCCTCAAGGTGGCAACCAAAACTGGGGTGGGGGGAATACAGAAGAAAAAGTTCTGGCTGAAGATATGAGACTCAGTAATCTCAGAATCCATTGTTAATCCTACTTGACAGCTGCTTAATCTGAAGAAGAAAAAAGTTCACATATTGAGATGCGCAGCTTAATAAGAAAGAAAGAAATCTCCTGTATCTGAAACCATTGTTGCTTTTAAAGCACAATAACTTTCAAATGGTTTGAGTGCTTTACTATAAAATTTTTGGCTTCTAAAGTAAAACCTTGCCTACAGGACAACACTTGGAACTCTAATGATTTGTGTAAAACTGCCTTGCACAAAGCTGTCTAATTGCATTTTGCAGTTCCTGTCTAGAAATTAACAACTAAGCTGCTATCCTGATAAACTGAAGACAGGCGTATTTGTTCAAATGCACTCTCTTAAATACTGTTCCTAATTTGGTGACGTGTATTGGAACACTTTGAGAACTTTGGAATGTTCCAGTAGAGGAGCTATGCTGTGTCACGATCCTGCAATGCAGTTGACATGCAATTAAGTGCCACTCTGCCTTGCAGCTTGCCACTTCCATCAGGGGACCAAGCAACTGAGATTAAAGCATCCTGTGGAATAAAACAAACTGTGGCATTACTTTGATTTGGAAAACAGTTTTTGATGTGGCTCTATTTTGTTTTTGTTGTTTTTTTTGCTCCATAACTTTTCAGCTGATTCTACAGAATAGTAAGCAGTAAGTGCAGTCTATCAACTTGGGATTTCAGAAGGAGTATCTTCAAAAGTTAATAATAATAAAAATATTTTTAGATGTTGCTAGTGCAGCCCCGAAAGATCAGTGCATGGATAACTTACCCATCCTTCCAAAGTTTAAGATATTCCTCTTTAACTTTTTTTGGTGAAGAGATGGAAAATTGGGAGCTTGTTTTGGGCATAGAAGTGACTAGTTTCATCTCATGATGCTGTTAAAGGTTGGTGGTACTTGGCTTGTAGTGTGCATTGTTGCTTTCAGTATTTTAATGCACTGCAGACATTGTTCATCTTGGCCCTGTGTGGTCTGCAGTCATCAGACTAGGTACTCAAATTAGCAAGTTTACTCATTGCTGAGATGGATGAACGTTTAAAAATGGGTTTGTAATTTTCTGAACAATTCTGTCAAAAGATATGTAATCTAGTCATGCGAGTCCTGTTGGGAAAACTACAACCTCCAGCTATCTGAAACAGATCACAATGAACCTATGCTTGGTACCGTGTTTCCCCGAAAATAAGACACTGTCTTTTTTTTTTTTCCCTCCAGAAAACACACTATGTCTTATTTTCGGAATATATCTTATTTTCAGGGTATGGCTTATATTGCGTAAATGCATAGAAATCCTGCTACGGCTTGTTTTATGGGTATGTCTTATTTTCAGGAAAACACGGTAGTATGATAGTGTTATCCAGTTATTACACAGGGTGGATGCCAGAATAGGTGGCTTGTAACAATAATTTTGAAATGAAGAAAATAATCCCTTTGCTGAAGGCTGCCCATCAAACGCAGATCTGACTACCTTCCCAGTCTTCAAATCAGCCATTCTCTTCTACCCTCCATACAAGTTGTACTACGGAAAAGCTGTTGCTTAGTAGAATGTTACATGTTTTGCAAGCAAAAGATCCCAGGTTCAACCCCTGACATCATCTCCAGATACGGCTGGGAGAAACTCCTGTCTGAAACCTTGGAATGCTACTCACAGTAATTGTAAACAATACTGAGCTAGATGGACTAATGCTTTGACTCTGTATAAGGTAGATCGCTGAGTTCATATGTTAAGTTATTGGAATTGGGAATATGAAGGGGGACTAGGCCGAAATGTTTTATTTATTTATTAAATTTCTATACCACCCTTCATCCAAGGATTGCAGGACACTGATGGTGGCAACGCTTCTCTGCCAGTGACCAATGCAGCAGGACACATGGCATCAAAGCAAGGAGTGTAGGCAGTGGCGGCAGCAGCAGGTATGGTGGTAGTGGCGGCGGCAGGGTGGCACTTCCGGTTTTGCCTCAGGTGGCGAAATGAGATGCATTACCCCTGTACTCATGAGATGGGTAGTGGAGATGGGTAGTGGAGATGGATCCTGGCTTGTATAGACTTGAGCTTGTGTATAGGCTTTCTCTATAGTTACAAACCTTTTGGATTGCATTCAGACACTGATATACGAGGCAATTTAAACCTGCTGTTGTACAACCAGTAAACGCTGTGGCTTACTTGTTTGGCTATCTGTATCTATTAGAAATCGCAGTAATGCATTCTTCTTGTTTCTAATGACTATTTAATCAAAGCAATAATTCATTGCAAAGTAGAGTGGTTTTTTTTTCCTTTGGTGGTGGCCAGCTTGTCTTTAAGATGGAGTTGGAATTTTAAGTAGCTACTATGGAAATGTTTTATCTTTTACAGTTCTTTACCACTTTGGCTCTGCAATTATTTCCTCAGCACTTTCTTTGTCTCCACTGTTGGTAAGTTGAAAAGATAGATAGATAGATAGATAGATAGACAGACAGACACATATTAGTTGAATTTCAAATAGTCCTTGAAGAAAGCGAGCTTGCATGGACTTATATAAAACACACACATCTTCCTATACTGCATGGAGCACATTGACTTCAAAACTGCATACAGTTTTGAGTGCATGTGTATGTGACAGGTGAAATATTCAGTGCCTGGCTAAAGGGCATTCATCACATTGCAACGGTCCATGAGGCAATCAGTGGTGATTTTGAGGTGGCCTTCACTGCATTTATCAGGCAATGACTATAGCTACTGCTTGCTTTAGTGAACCGTGACAAATGGTTACCAGCTTGAATTCTTTCTTCTTCAATTAAACTGTGTGAAATGACCATATGGATCCAGTTTCATAAGTGTTTGCTTATTCCACTCAGGCTTTTTGCTGACTTACATTATTCTAATTGCTCATAATGAGATTTCACTAGTAAAGGAGCTATACGAATGTTGATCACACAAGGAGCTTAAAAAATATTAATATCAGTAACTTTTAATACTGCATTTTAATAAACAATCAATTAGGAAAGCTGTACTGACTTGGGCCCTGATCTAGGAAAAGTCCACATATGTCACAATTAATATTAAGTGTGACTAATTTTTTCCTAGATTACAGGTGCCAGCATGTTGCACTCCAGATACTTTTGGGCTATAGCTCCCCTCGTGTTTATTTGTTTATTAAAACAAATAAACTTTAAAACTAGCCAAAATAAAATAAGGTACAATAAACCACAGAGCTCAAAAACAGCCTTTCTCCAAGTGCCATTTTGTCTCAACCTACCAGTATTTTTATTAAGTGTTGGACATTAATAAATATTATCTACCTACCTACCTACCTATTTAAAGTTTGTATGGAAATAGGTGGTCCTTCAGATATCCAGGTCCCAAGCTATAACGATCTCTTAGAGGTTATCAAATCAGCACTTTAATTTGGTCACAAACAAATAGGAAGCCAGTGGAGCTATTTTAACACTGGTGAGATGTTCCCTGTGGCTAGTACCAATTAGCTGCCTTGTTCTATACCAGTGTAGTCTTCGGACGTCAAATGCATTGCAATAGTCTCATTTTGAAGACTGTTGTGATCAGTACACAAACAAATCTCTTCCAGCTCTATGGTTCTGTGTTTTACTACAGTAATAACAGTTCACATTAGTTTTCCTTTGCTGGGAAGTGTCCAGGGGGCTATATATCCTACCATAGATGCTGTCAGGATATGTGTGCATGGGTGTCTTGGGCAGCCACATTCACACAGCTGCCCTTGTGAGAGCAGCTCTAATAAACTGCTGTTCCTATATATTAAAGCTAATGCAGCTGTGGTTGCAAAGAAGCAAGAAGCCAGCTTTATCAGTGGTTGCTGCAGATTCGTCCAATCTGTACACTTCCCTAGACCACAGAAAAAAAGATCTTGCAATCTGCTGATATTTTGTGAGTGAATCTGAGTATGAGTCTTACTTTAGTATGGCATAGCCTAGTTATGTGGCTTAAATTTACGTGAAGGGGCTACCCTATCATGCCAAGGAAGACACAATATCCCCCAGTGTACTGCGTGACTAGCAAAGCTTCAATTAAACTGCCAGCAAATTGCTTGAAAATGGATCATACACAATTATTTCTGCACTATTACTATTGTCTCCCTGTGACTCACTCTGCTGTATATAGTAGCTTTTATTTTGAAGACTATTTTATTCCTACCAAGAGAGGTTTGAGAGCAAATATATTAAATGTCAGATGTTTCCATCATATTTGCAGCCTGAGACTTAAGCAGTCGATGGAAATGTAGCATGCCTTGAAATATCAGATAAATATTTTCGGGGAGGGATTTTTTTGCATGTTGCGTCATAATTCTGTGCAATATCAAATATAGTCGCTGCAAAGGAATGCTGTTTATTAGATTTTGCACCCTTACAAAATATTAATGTTTGCTGTAAACAACCTTTCCTCATCCTCCAAGAGTTTCCCCTTTTAGGCCCTTGGGGTCCTGAGAACTGCACATTCATATTTTCTACCTTTTTCTCTTCCTGTCCTTATCATTGCTGTAATATTGTCTTTACAGGTTTTCCCTGTTTACCTTCTATTTTATTTTATTCATCAGTATCTTTCAACTGTGTGTGTTGGCAGAAGAAGGGAGACTTCCAGCAGAAGCATTTTATTATTTATGGGTTTGCTTAATTACCCAGCTTTTAGAAATCAACATACTGTACTTAAATGCATAGTGGCCACAGAAATATGTTGCTACCCTAGAATAAGGAGGAATTTTGTTTATAAGTATTATTTGGTTTTTTTGCAGGTTTTGGGCTTTGAAATAGATACTGTAAACTCTGTCCAGTTTTCAAATCATACAGGTAAGTATGTACATATATCTATTCTCTTGAGATGCTTTTATTTTACGGAAAAGGGGATGGATATTCCCAGTGAAGGGATGCAGAAAGTGGAGTCTCCCAAGGATCGGTATTGGGACCTGTGCTTTTTAACTTGATTATAAATGGTTTAGAGTTGGGGGTGAGCAGTGAGGTAGCCAAGTTTGCTGATGGTACCAAATTATTCATAGTAGTTAAAACTAAAAGTGGTTACAAAGAGCTCCAAAAGGATCTCTTTGAACTGAGTCAGTGGGTGGTAAAATGGCAAATGCAATTTAGTGGTAAGCAAGTGTAAAGAGATACACATTGTGGGGGGGGATCTTAATTTCAACATATACACACATGGAATCTGAACTTGTGGTGACTCACCAGGAATAAGAACTTTGGGTCAAAGTGAATAGCTCAGTGAAGATGTTGACCAGTGTGTGACAGCTGCTAGGAATCCATGCTAAGGGATCATTAGGACACGGAATAAAAATAAGCCAACATCATAATGCCATTATACAAATCTATGGTGCGTGTGATTGCACTTGGAATACTGTCTACAGTTCTGGTTGCCTTACCTCAAAACAGCTATTGTAGAGCTGGGAATGGTGCATTAAAAGGCAACTAAAATGATTAAGGGGTTGAACTGAAGGTTACAAAATTTGGGGCTTTTTAGTTTGGGAAAAATATGAAGGGGGCATGAGAGAGTTGTATAGAATTAGACATGGTGTGGAGAAAGTAGATAGCAAAAAGCTTTTCTCCATATCTAATAATGCTAGAACTGGAAATGTTGGAAGATTCAGGGCAGACGAAAGGAATTATTATGGAATTCTCTCTCACAAGAGGTCTTGATGGCCACTAACTTGGATGACTTGTAAAGAGGGTTCGACAAATTAATGGAGGAAAGGGCTGTGCTCTGCCTCCACTCCCGGAGGCAGCATGTCTGAATACCATTGTTGGAAATTGTAGGTGGAGAAAGTGCTGTTGGTCTCAGGGCCTGCTTCCCTATAGGGAAACTTTTGACCTGCCAGATGTTGTAAACTGCAATTCCCATCATCCTTGGAACTATTGGCCATTCTCTCTGGGGTGTAATTCTGCAACATCTGGAGGACCAAAGGTTCCCCAAACCTACCATAGGTACATATGAAATCTACTGTGAGAGGATGCTGTTGGATTAGATGGGCCTCTGACCCGGTCGGGCAGGTTCCTCTGGCATTCTTATGTATAATCCTATATAAATGTTGAGAATACAAAACACTCAGGGACCATTCCTAACTCCCCAATGTTGATGACTTGAGGAGGGATTAGAATTGGTCTCTGTGCTGGTCTCTCTCTTGCTGCTGTGGAGACCTGAATGGGTGGGTGGTTACAGCTGGTGTTCATCCCATTAACAGTAGTCAGTGTCAAGCCCCCAAACAGGGGGTAGAGCCGGACTCAAACAGGAATCCACTGACTCCTATGCTGGTCCATTGTCAGATGGATCTTCTCTGTTGTGCCAGCCTGGAATTGGTGCTGCAAAACAACATTATCCACAACAAGGAAACCGCCTCTCACCTTCCACCCAGACCAGCAAGAGCCAACCAAGGCTTCGGATGTGGTGGTGGCTCTACTGCTCTGATGGTCTCCTAGGCAAGGTTAGGATTGCTTTACCTCTCTTTATTTGTTGGTATTGAGAGGAGCAAGCGTTATGCGATATCAAGGGAGCATAAAGGACAGACTCTTGCATCAGACTTTCACCTGAGTCTGATCATTCCAGCCTTGCAAAGCAGCTTGGGACTGATGTTGCTCTGGCAGTGTTGGCAGCGAAGACTCAGCTGGTGTGCGGTGGACTCCTTTCTCCCTCCGATCCCCGCCCTCCCAGTGTGTGTGCACGCGCGCCCCAGATGCCATTAAAGCACGTTCTGCCACTGCTTCACACAGTGGGCCAAATCTTTCTTCCTCCTTTTCCAGTGGCCATTAAAAAAAAACATGTTTTAAAGGGAAACTACTTTGCTTCTAAAAGTTTTGGAAACAGCAGCCCCTTATCTCTCCAGTGATGAAGGATTTGACAATCAAACTCTTAGAGTGTTTGTTTGTGTACGTATGTACTGTATTACATTTCCTCCTTGGTTCTCCTCCAAGGAGCCTGGGCTAGCATCTGTAGAGGTAGCTTCTTCTTTTTTTTTAATCCCCACAAGAATGCTAAGAGGTACTAAGGTTGATAGTAATTTGTCTGAGGCTACCCGGTGGCAAATTGACACTGTCATCTGTCACTTATAAGCACCTGCCCATACATAGACTTCATGGTTCCTTCAAAGAAATTGACTTCCTGATATTGGCGAGGGAGGAGGAGAGAGATAAGGAGCATATATTAAAACATCTTCCGGTGGACACTTGTTTTTTTCTGAATCACTCTGTTCCTTACATTAACGAAAAGGAAGATGTTGATATGCTATTTGTGATACTCAAGAATAATCCTCCTGATATAGAGAGAGCATTTTAAGATGGAGCCCCCGAGGGAGCTCTGTTGGCTAAGTTGCCTGGCGAGGAGTATTTACTGTATGATTAGAGTGAGTGACTCACCTCCAAACGACATTGTGCTTCACGCTCGAATAAAAGGAGCTTGTCACACAGCCTACGTAGATGCTCTTTTTTAAAAAGAAGAAACGGGCGGAGGGGAAGGGGGAAACAGTTTCAGTTTGTCACGCTCTCTCTCATGTGTGTGAATATAAATGTTTTGGGGGAAGGGGGAGGAAATAGACCCTGATAGGCTTCTGGCCTGCTCTTAACAATTTGGCCGGTTTGTTATTAGCATGCATATAAAGGACTCATTTGGTTTGCTTCCTATGCTTGAAAAGCAAAACAGGTGTGTGCTGCAAACTCAGATGCATTGTTTAATTTCACGTTTGGGGATGCAGTTGGACTGGGATCCAAAGAGGATTTCTCACAACAGGAATTCTCTCACTTGAATACGGCTTAAGCACATGCTTCCAGCCAAACATTTCCCACTGAGGCGTGCTGCAGAATGCTGATGCTAACTCAGACATTCTCTGTAGCATCCTCTGTGAGGAACCTTGCAACGATTCTACCCTAATACCAGGAGGCAGCAGGAGGCAGGATGGCTGTATTTATTGGTTAACAACAGATCAAGAGCTCAGCACCCAGGCACCAAGAAGACCATAGAGTAGAGAGATTTAAAGGCATGTGCAAAGCTATCCTCGATGCCTGTTGTTGCAGAACCAGTTCTGATTTGAACAAGGCTAATAAATTTGCAAAATTGTGTTGATCTAAACATGGAGAATTAAGGAAAATGCTCCCCCCCTTTTTTTGAGGAACAAGAGTGGAAATTTGAACCTTCGTTTCCAAGGATAACATATTATAATATGCTGACCCACTTACTGCTTGCCCAGGACCTCCTGCCAGTCACAATGGGATACTGTGTCCTTGAATGCTCTTTGGCTATTTCCCTCCCTCTCAGAGTTTATTCAAAAGTGTTCTTGGCACCGCTTCTGTTCATCTTTGAACTTTTGTACCATCAGATGCCAAAATGCAATTACGTTTATAAAAGGGGTCAGAGAAAGCAGGTGGGTGAACTCCCTAACCAATGCTAATGTGGGGAATTATTATAGCCAGATGATAGATTTCATGCCTCAGGTGGCCTTTTGTTCTTTCACTTGTGGAATGTGATTGGTTTTCCTCTGGTTCTATATTTGGAAAACCCCAGTTGCTTTCACAAAATAATAACAGGACTATTAAGGGTTGATTTATTTTCTTTCGAAAATGCATTTATTAGGTCAGAAAGTACTATATTAATCTTGTTTTAGTGCTCTCACTCATTCCCCTACAAAACCTGCCACAACAATTTCAGTTTTAATGAGATTATTGTGCTGGAGATGCTGTGGAGTCAATCATTCCCTCTGTTTCCAGTGTTCAGGCTGTAACTGCCATTGCTTTATTTATTATTTGCTTATTCCATTTTTAAAACTGCCCTTCATCAGTTAAGATCCCAGGGCAGGTTACAATATATGGAATTAAAACAATAACATTTAATTTTTTTAAAAAAACCCACTATAATACACACCAAACATGAATTCAAAATAAACAATAAACCAATCATCAATAGACAATATAAACATAACTGACTTGAAACACCTCAGTTTCCCCCAAAGGCCTGGATGTAAATATGTGTCATTAGATGGCGAACCTTTGTCTTGTATGTCAGATATGACCTATGACCTGATTCCATCCACCCCATAGGGCTTTCTGAACACTGCAGCCTGTTATGGGTCTTTGGGTGAGTAGAGGGACAGTTCCTAGTAGAGTGGACACCATCAGAAAGTGAAGGTAGAACTCTTCCTTCACTCATCACCAGGAATGATTGGGTTGCCAATCACCCACAGTCTATATTACATTCTATACTTAGTGTGAATATCCTCTGGCCATGAAAGATCCCTCAGGGGAGAGGTCTGGAGCAAATGACCTTTGTAGTGACTGCTTAAAGGTAGCTCTGCAGACATCAATATGTGTAGTACCAGCTGGGTGATCATGGGTATCCATTCCTCAAGCTGTCAATTTACCTGCCACCACCTGCTGCACTATTCCCCAAACCTGAGATAATTCCCCACAGAGACATGATAGCAAGGGTTAGGGCAATCTAAATGAGAAAAAGGTGCAGACCAGTTCCAGAGGGATACACCACCAGGTGTAGTCTTACTTAACCCATCCAACCTGTAACATCATTTGGTCTGTTTCTTTGCTCAGGTTATGATCACTGGAAGGGGCAGGTGTTAAATTCAGATGAACTTCATGAACTATATGAAGGACTGAAACTGAACAATGTAAATCATTATGATTATGTACTTACAGGTAAGCTTCTTAATTTTTGCGAGAGTGTTATTGTGGTCATTAAAGAACCTGAAATACGTACGCTGGGGGTAAAATGATTCCAGGTTAACACATAGCTGCTGTTAAGCAACTGGTTCCTAGGTGGCCTTCTCTGAATCTCTTAAACATGGTTAAGAGATAGCTCAGTGTTATGTCTGCATTACCTCCTACCTAGGAGAAGCATTTTTAAAAGGCAACCTCAGCAGGAAGCTTGAAATATAAAGCTTTGCATCCAGCAAAATTCCCTCGCTCACATTTCTGCAGATTATTATTAATAACATAGTTTCACCTCAATGCATACAGTGCATATGTTTAAATTTCATTTTCTGTATTCCTTACTGCAGTGAATAGGCTTTTTCTAAACTTGCTAGATGAAATTGATTGCCATATTGATTTATATAACTTCCTCAAGAAGGGAGGTGGTTTCAAAGCCGGGGATAAGGGGAAATTTAATGATACAGGTCCAGAATTATCGCCCATAAAGGCTACTCTGCCATGAAGGGTATTGCACAGCTGACAGTTTATTTCCCCCTGCTCTGGTTTCCATGGAGTTCTTGGAGGTAAAGGAGATATTTAATAACAAAGTGAATGAGATTGCACTGATGTGGCAATGAATTTTCAGCATAAACAGATTCCATTTGTTTTGAAGACCTTTTTAATTTCCCCCCTGAGGAAAATCTTAATGTGCAAAATGACAGAATAGCTTCACAGAATTGCTTTCTTTTACCAACCACAGCTGGCCAGCTAAAATATTTTTCTACCTGCACTATTGCTTATTTTTATTTTATTTCTTACCCTGCTTCTATCTGGGCTCAGGGTTGCTTTTTTTCAAAGTATAGTTTGAAATAATTGAGGTAATTTTGAGACTGGAAAATCTATATCATTTAAAGTTGATTTTTAAGATATTACTCTGTGTCCATATTCAGAGCTTTTCAGGAAAGCGTATGTTGTGGGGAGCTATATTTTCAGGGAGTTGTGTGTAAGTGGGGAAAAAGAGGCTTTGATGGAAGAGAGTATGGCACCAGTGAAACAAATAACATTTCAGACATTCATTGACTAATACATTGTGTTTGCTGGGTATAGAGGTTAAAACTCTCATTTTAATCTTTATTTTTGCTCATTGTCTTGGCCCTGTTTACTGTTTGGGAAGAGAGAACAATAAAAATTTCCTGAAAATATTGGCCCAGGACACAGCACCCTACACAGACACATACCAATTATCTAAGAGCGATACAATTTATTTATTTGTCTATTTAGATCGACAAATATCTAAACTACTTAATCATAGAATCTCTAAGCAGCATGCATAAAGCATCTGTAAACAATATACAAATAAAATAATCAAAATTTAAATGCAGTTATACGCAACTTTGTTTACATGTCCAGGCAAGCTTGCTAAATTTTTTTTTTTTGTGCTCTTTGCTTTATAATGCCTATTAAAACAGTGGCATGTGATGTGATGTTATCACACGGGCCTTCTCTTTGCCACCGTCTCACATCATTGGCTGGTAGGGGATGAGAATGGGGAGTTTCAGAGTGTGGTGACAATACATTTTGTCTCAGGTCTCCCTAGTGTCTCTTGTTATGTCTTATTTAGACCTAAGACTAAGGTCACTGCCACACCATACTTTTTCACCACTTTAACAGGCATAGCTCCCCGCAAAGAATTCTGGGAGCTCTGATATGTTAAGGGTGATGACCTCACAGAGCTACCATTCCCAGCACCCTCAACAAACTACAATTTTCAGGATTCTCCATGAAGCGGTGTAAGAGTGCTTTAAATGTATGGCGTGGAAATAACTTAAGCCATATTTCTAAACTCTGTGAGGAATGATGACTAGACGTGTAAATTATTCACTGAAGTAATCTCTCTAAACTAATGAATAACTCTTGAGTAAAATGTATAAGGGTCACTCCTATATAGGCAGGGCAAAGTTTGCTGTGAATTTCATCTGAATTACCCGCTGGATCTCAGCAGTGTTGAAGAGCAGAGGTGGGGGCTGTGGAGTTCTTGCTTCATTTGGTTTTGCAGAATAGCAAACCGTCTATTCTGTTCACGGCCATCTTATACAGTAAATTTATGTATTCAGGGTTTCTGAGGTGCCATTCACTTTGCCTCACAACAAGCCCCTTATGGGTGGGTGCTTGATCTGAGTGGCTGCAGCCTGCAGATTGGAGAACTTGGCCAAAACTAACAAAATATATTCCAGTAGGAAAAATGTAAGGTTCTGGCTGGAACGTGTGTAAAGGAGGCTGACCAAGATAATAAAGGGTCTGGAAGCCAAGCCATTTGAGGGCGTTGGACATGTTTAGCCTGGAGCAGAGAAGACTGAGGAGATATGATAGCCATCTTCAAATATCTGAAGGGCTGTCACATGGAAGACGAAGGAAGCTTGTTTTCTGCTGCTCCAGAGGGTAGAACTCATACCAATAGAGTCATATTACAAGAAAGGAGATTCAAACTAAACAATAGGAGGAACTTTATGGCAGTAAAAGCTGTTCAGCTGTGGAACAGACTATCTTGAAAGGTAGTGGACTCTCCTTCCTTGGAGGTTTTGAACAGAGCTTGAACAGCCATCTCTCAGGGATTTTTTAGCTGTGTTTCCTGCATTGCAGGGGATTGGACTAGATGATCCTTGGGGTCCATTCTAATTCTACATTTCTGTGATTACTTCCTTCAGCTCACTCTGGTTTATGGAGGGGTTGTGGGAGGGGGAGAAGTTGGGAGGGTTCCATTTGATGTGTATTTGCAAGAGTAGGGGCTCTACCCTTGATAAATAATACATTTATAACATTTACCATCCTCAGTCCTCTGCACTTGAACTGGCAAAGCTGAAAAACTAAATGAAGATCAAAATGCTACCTGTTGCACTTCAATTTGTGATGACTGAGTCACACATGGAAGAAAGTAAAAAAACACTACAGCCAATCTGCACCCTGGACAGAAAATTTGGTTGTCTTTCCTCAAGGGAAGAGAATGATTTTGTTAGCAGAAAAACTGCTTGGAAGCTTATAGTGGTTTCTGTGTTTGTGCTTTGCTTTGATCTCTTAGACCTATGAAAAAAAGATTGGCTTAAGTGTCCTTCCACATGTCCAGCCAGATAAACTCTAATATAGCAAACTCACCCCAATTTATAGAAGTGACAACTACAGGCCAATTAATAGAGCTGCTGCCACTGAACAGAAATTGTGTGTGGAAAATACTTTTCCAACATAATCTTAATTTCCCCTCTTATCCCTTCAAAGGCTACACAAGAGACAAATCATTCCTTGCAATGGTGGTTGATATTGTTCAAGAGCTAAAACAACAGAACTCCAATTTGGTATATGGTAAGTTTTGAATATACAAATTATTCACTTTACATTATGTTGTTAGGGAGATCTCCCAGACGAAAGATATTGGTGGCCCTCCTGAACATAACTAAAGGCTCAGGGAAGGCAAAGGTGGCTATGGCGTTGATAGTATATAAAAAATAGATCATGAAATTTATTGTGGGTAAATTAGTTTTGATGACACCAGCTGGGACACCAGAGAAATCTCTTAGCAGCGCTATAGTGATAATAAAAGGGCATTAGCGAGTTCACAGCTCATGGGTGTTTTGTCTGGCAACAAGAGACTGATCTCCTCTGGTGTTATAGTGGAACTTGCTTCCTTGACTTAGCTGCTCTGATTTCAAAGAGGCAACTGAGTGCTGGAGCATTCGCTAGAGAGAATTCCAATTCAAAGGTCACTGAATAACTTTTGTTACTTAGCTGTTTAAGTCTTGCCTGATATCCTGGAGCTATGATACAAGATCTTGTTTGCTGAAATCAATATAGGTTAACATCGCTTTCAAACAGTTCTAAGAGGGCCTGTTCAAGTTGCTGCTGACCATTTGGCCACTCTGGGTATGAGAAGTGTTCCCTTCAAATTACTGGACAGATTCACAGCCTATAATCCTTCTATCCAGGCGCGGATTACCCGGGGCGGCAAACCCGGAAGCCCCCAGGGGCATGGTTTCGCTCCCAGCACGTATGCGCAGTGTGCATACTGGGAGCGGCGCACCACTGGCAGGCAAGCCCCGGGCAGGGCGGCCTCGCTCTGCGGCTTGCTTGGGGTCCACCGGCGGCACGCAGCGTTCCATAGCGGCGCGCTGCTGGCGGGTGAGCCCCGAGCAAGCCCGTGCGGGCGGAGAGGAGCCAGGGAGGGTCACCCTCTCTAGGGTGGTACCCAGGGCTCCCCACCCCCTTCACCCCCCTCCCTATGCCACTGCTTCCATTCTTTTATGGATCCTCTACAAAGTTCAGTTTATGCCAGTGTGTGTGTGTGTGTGTGTGTGTGTGTGTGTGTGTTTTAACAAAGATCAATTTCCTAGCATAGGATACCGTAATAACAATTTATTGTAACTACCATAGAGGTTTCCAATGAGCCTGGCATGGTTATGATCTCTTGGCTCTTAATACTTAAACATGTTCTTAATTTTCTCTTTCAGTATGCGATCCTGTGATGGGTGACAAGTGGAGTGGGGAAGGCTATATGGTTGGTAATCATCTCACTCTTGGCCCATCTTAATGAATAACGTTCTACCAAAAAAACCTCTATTTCTTCAGGACATATATACAGACTGGACCAGTATAACAGGGAACGAAAACTCTCTGCATGTGTGGAATGTGTGGTGTGCTGGTTGCTTGAAGTACAACTGCATGGTGGCTATTCTATATGGAAATCCATTAATGGAAAGTAGCTTGTAAAAAAAAAAAGGTGATTTCCCCCCCAATGCCACAGCAGCCTTTCTTTCTGCTGCAGCAGAATAGCAGAATTTGCTGGAACTGTGTGTGTGGAATTTTGTTACTATTGACCAGGCATACGAAAACTCGGCCCTCCAAATGTTTTGGGACTACAACTCCCATCATCCCTGACCACTGGACATGTTAGCTAGGGATGATGGGAGTTGTAGTCCCAAAACATTTGGAGAGCCGAGCTTGCCTATGCCTGCTATTGACACTCATGCAAATGTTGACAATCACACACACACACACACATACACACACATTGGGGCATTCACAGTATTCCTCTGGGGATTGTCAGTATTTATATGTAGATGCCAACATGTAGCAAATTTCGAGCACTCCCTCATATGAAATCTCCGAGTTCAGTAATAGTTGTGAATCTCTTCCTACCAGTGTGCTTATCAATTTCTGGATTGAGCTGAGAAGAGGAACTGCTCATTCGTGGATTTGTTGTTGTTTTTTGGAAGATTTGAACTTTGTAGAATAAACTGTGAATAATTAAGAACCTGCTTAAGCTTTCCAAAGCCAATATCATTTTTCTTATTCTTTACAGTATGTTCCAAAGGATCTTCTTCCAGTTTATAAGGACAAGGTTGTGCCTGTAGCAGATATAATAACACCTAATCAGTTTGAGGCTGAGTAAGTATTGTTTTTCTCATATATTTTTAAAGATGTAGAGATAAATAATTGTTTTCATTCTTATTATTAACCTGATTAAAATGATAAGTTGAATTTTGTAATTAATTAAAATTAATATTAAATGCATTCTTGACATTTCTTGCCATCTATAAAATCACGTGCTTACAAATCTAAATTTTGGTAAGTTTGCTAAATTAGTTTGGCTGGGATTGTTTAAACAACATGGGCTACATACGCTGTTTGAGTCTTATCATTTTACAGGGTCTGTTAGCTGAGAGGATTAGAAGATGCCAAGGGTTGATGAGCAACATAGATTAACTTGTATTTGTTAGTGTGAAGGCAAATTTACACATTTATCACACTGAACAACACCTTAGTAAGACAACATTCCGAGCCTTTTGATTAGAAGGCCTTGGCCAAAGATAGTAAGAAGACTTTTAGAAATGTTTTATGGATTTGAATTATTAATTTATGATACCTTCTTGTCTTGAACTCTCCTTTGAGTACCACTGTGTCAGAAAAAGCAGCTAAAATACATGAAATAAATTAAATGAAATATGTTATTGTCAGGGATTTGCCTTCTCCTCGTGAGGAGAGCCCGGGGGGAGGTCCTACTCATGAGGAGTGCCCGGGCGAGAGTACTCCTCGCGGGCAGAGCAGGGAAGGTGATCCCGCTAGTGGGGAGGATCAGGGTAGGGAACCTCTTTGAGAGGAGGTCTTGTGCAGCTACAGGGAGCCCCAGCCACTGCTGTCATCTGACTCCTCTCAAAGCCCATCGCCAGAGCTCTCTCCCGCGGAAGAGGAGGAGGAGTCGAGGGTCAGGGATGCTGGGCAGAGACCCAGCAATGCCAGCCAGAGGCGATCAGAGGGGGAGTTGCAGCTTCCGGCGCCAGCGCAGCATCGGGGGGTCAGGGGACACAGAAGACATCGTTTCAGGGTGCCAAGGCTTTGGTGCTGGGCGGGAAACAGGAGAGGGGCACTTCCGGATTCTGCAACTGACTGAGCGGTTATGTTTTTAGCTAGCTCTGCACTGTAAATAGTTATTCACAATAAAGTAATCTTTAGTGTAAGAGGACTCTGTCGTTACTCATGAGCAACACCGTGGTGTACCCTGACAGTTATGATAGCAGTGCAAAAGGGAACAACTTTTCTCTATCTGTTGAACCAAGACAGCCCACAAATTCACTGAACTGTATAAAACATGACACAGAAATAGGTTAAAGAATGAGAAATAGGTTAAAGAATGAGCCTCAAACACCAGCTGATGAAGAAAGAGGCCAGAATTATACTTAGGGTTTTATTGTAGCTCAGAAGGTTGTTAGAACCTTCCTTAAAAGTTCCCTACCTGCTAGACTCTTGAGCTTCCGTAATACTATGTCGGACACAAAGGATACAACATAGGGGCTTGTTATACCATGTCTCTTGTTTTTGAGGACCAGTTTGATGGGAAGCTGTTTGAATCTTTGTGCAATATTGTGTTTATTAGTTTTATCTCATTTAAAGTTAGAGGATGATGTTCCCCAGTAAAGTGCACTATAGATGTTATTGCTAAAATCTTAATTAGCAAAAGATACTCATTTTAAAAGGACACTAAACTGTTATTTCCTGCTTTGTAGGTTACTTACTGGGAGGAAGATACACACTGAAAAAGAGGCTATAGAGGTAGGTGTTCTTGAACTCTTAGGTTTCTAACTGCCCCAGTGAAAACTTTTTAACGCCTCCATGTAATCGCTTGTGGGTTGAATATGGTGCTGTTGGTAGACTTGTAGAAATTACACAGAGATGTCAAGTGTATGGAGTTGTGCCTCCATGTGACAGCTGTTGCAGCCCTTACCATTGCTGTGTGATTGTGACTGCTCAAAAAAGGGTTGTTGTGATTGGTTGAATGATGGCGGCCCTTGTAGACATTCGTAGTGCAGTTGGTCTGCTTCCATGCATTTACCACAGGTTAGTAGCACGTAAGAACTTTTAAAACAGAAGTGGGCAACTTTTTTGTATTCAGGGGTAATTTGTGGGGTGGCTGCATGACAAGTGTAGGTGGGACCAGAGCCAAAAGTGGGCAAGACCACCTCTTTTCTCTGCCCCAATTCACAAACCATGTTAAGCAAAGCTATGGCTTAGTGCAAGAAAGCAAATTTGTGCACTCCTGGAGAACAGATTGGAGCTGCTTTGCTCCTTCCTGGTCATGATGATGATGCACTTTGCTGAGCTAAGCTGTGGTTTGTTGTCTGAATCCATGCTCGTAGTTTAGCTCTCTCCAAACAAACCACAAGTGGGTAATAACCAAAGTTGGGCCTATGGCTTGCAACTTGTGGTTTGTCCAGGAGAAATAAGCCACAAGTCCAAGTTCAGATGACACACTAAGCCAGACTATGGTTTTGCTCAGCAAAAGGCAGCTGCAAAATGGCCGAGAAAGAAGCAAACTATGGTACACTGTGCCCAAGAATTAACCTCATCACTTGGAGTTTTATTTTGTTTCCACTTGCAGATGTTTTTTGAAACTGGACCCAAGGGTTACAGGTTGCCCAAAACTATTTTAAAGTATCAGCTAGGGCTCAATCATACTTAAAGCCACAGTGTTTAGCATTAACTATGTTGTTGAAAAATGTTAATGATTCAGTGCTTTATTTTGCACATAGAGCAACTTTTTTTTTTGAGAAATGAACTCAACACTGGAGAAAACAACACTTGCAATTCAAAATCTACTTTCAGCATTGTTTTACTTTGCAGTACTGCCCCCTGGTGCTTACATGCTGGTGCTGTGACAACAACAGTAGGAAATGATCATAAGCATGTTCCACTTTACCTAGGGCTGCCATACGCCCGTAATTTCCTGGATATAGCTGGGATTTACCCGTTGAAAATGGCATCCGGACTGAATTTTCATAAATTGTCTGGATTTCCACTTTTTGAAATACAACAATTCTGACTTTACCATAAGGTTGACTAAGACACTTTACTAAGAAGATCCTTTAGTGCAATTATGTCTTTGTTCAAGTCTCCTGGTTCCATATCTTCTTAGCTCCTGACACTACTTTATTTCCAAAACAAATTCTTGGCAACCCACAAAGAAACGCCCTTTAATTTAACCATCAGCCACAAGAAAAGATGGTAAGCTGAACAGCTTCTATTGCCAGCAAACCAGTGTCTCATGTGGCATTCAGTAAGTGGTATGGAAGGAGCCCTGAGTTCTTGCTCTTGGTAGTTCCCCCCAATTGTTATTAAGAGAAGATAGTTTTGTCAGTGCACTATGGATGCATGGCAAGCTGTTCCTTTAGGCTTTGATTCATGATGACAGAAGAAAGAGCCAGGCTGGCATCCAAGCCAGGCAGATTCAGTTAACAGGCACAGAAAACTGTGATGCTAAACTAAAGTGGCAGATGTGGAGTATCTCTGCACATTTAAAAAGTGTGCTGCATAAAAAGATAAATCGGAATAATTGTGTTTTGAGATACAACTATTGTAAGCTTGTAGTAACTGTTACTGCTGTGATAATTATGTGCTAGATCAGGGGTTGCCAAACTGTGGTCTGTGGCATATGTGTGGATTTGTGGTTGAAGAAGGCAGGTGGTACATCCCACACAGTAAATATTCATATTGATTTTTAATTGTATTTTTATTGATGTTTTTATTTCTTGTATTGTATTGCAATTTGAAGTCTATGGAATTCACATAAAATGATATATATGAGAAATAAAAGGAGCAATAGAGATGTAATAAAAAATCATACAACATCTGTAGCACACCACATTACAGCTGCTACAAGAAGCAGAAAAAACAGCAACCCATAAGTGATCCTCCAAAACCCTTGGCAATTTTCAAGTGGTCTGTGGAGGGGGGAAATGTTTGGGAAAAACTGTGCTAATAGTTATGGTCATGAATGTGTTTTCATGACACAGTTCTGCACTGACATGGCTATGGAAGTCCTATAGATATAATTTACCACTGGATTGTAATCTTAAATTTCTGGTAATTACACCCTGTCTTTAAATGTGATAATTGGGTGCTGAAGCGTAGATATTCCAGCAATCTACTGAATGCTATTGATTCCTGTAAGTAAAGTCCTCTAATGTTAAGTTTCGCTAATTAGGTTTTGTCTAGACAAATATCCTGATGCCAAGAATAAACAGGCCCCTGATCTTTGCAGTTTTTCTCCCAGAAAAGCCAATTGAATGTCAGCTCACAGATTCTACTTTTCCCCTGCAGCAGGAAGCATCTCCCGACTATTACGGCTATTTTTATCTTTATTCTCCTTTTTTTAAAATGCTTCTGGAGTCACCAGGGAATACCCCTCCTGTCTTTCATTGCTAATTATAATGCTTTGTTTGCCATTTTCAGTCTCATTAATGGAAGCAAGCCCAAGTTAAGTAGTCTCTGGACTGCCTGACAAGTTAATAAGATGCTAACTTTAGGTCTATAGATTTTCTAGCCACATTCCAAAATCTTTACCAAGGAATTTTTTATCAGTCTGTCTGTTTGCTCGATCCCATTCTGAAAGGAAAAAATATCTCTTTAAACATAATAAAGTTCCAGCCAGGCATAAAACAATGTGGTTACAATGCCATCTCATTAAAACACAATCCCATCTCAATTATACTGCAACTCTCAAGTTAACACAGGTGGTTTTTTATTATCTGAACACTTGTTTTGGAACGAAGAGCTGGCTGAATCAGACATTAGAAATATTCTCATAAAGTGAGCCCCAACTACCCTCGGGGGCACATTGGCATGCAGTATATCATGTACTACCTTGGCCTTTGTTTCCACAACTGCAAAGTTATGAGCTGAGAACCAGTAAATCAAAGCCAAGTTTAGACTAGTTTAATTACAGTGGCTTCCCCCAAAATAACCCTGGGGATTTTAGTTTTGTGAAGGTTCTGATAAATATTTTGTTTAGTCCCATCTTAACATGGCAAATATGGCTCTGGGAGGCAGGAGAGCACACCTGATACATGCAGTATACCCACATGCAACAGCCCTATGTCTCTTGGCACAAACAGGATACTAAGCCCAGACCTTCTTGTTTTCCATGCACATATCCTACTTTGTTATCTTAGAAAAAGAAGACTGCTTTTCTTTCTTTTTGTTAGAAACAAAAGTGGACTATGTGAAGAAGACTTTTTTCCAAGGCAGCAATCTTATACCAACTTAACTGGGAATAAGACTTATTGAAAGCAAGGGGACTTGCTTCTAAGCCAGGGGTAGTCAACATTTTTATACCTACCACACACTAATGCATCTTTCTTGATGGTAAAATTTCCTTACCACCCACCAGTGCTCAATAGAAGGAGGATTCAACTTGTGCCTTAGAACCCCCTACCGCCCACCTAGAATCCTGAAACGCCCACTAGTGGGCGGTAGGGACCAGATTGACAACCCCTGCTCTAAGCAGACATGTATAGGATTGCACTGTAAGAGCCCAAATTGTCAAAAGCAACGTTAATGGAGCAGCTTGACTTTACGTGAGGTGGAGGGTATTAAAAATAGTGGCTCTCACTAATACAAACTTTTTAATGTTAAATATAAATATAAATACTTGTAAGTTTGTATCTTACATTAGTGCCTGCCTTTTAGAGAAGTGCTGGGACATTTAACTATTTGTCATTATCCTTCAATGAGAATTAACTGTTGTAATATTTTGGTCCATGGAAAGGTAATGGATATGCTCCACAATATGGGACCCGAGACTGTTGTAATCACCAGCTCAGACCTCCAGGCACCTTCAGGAGATGATTACCTGATAGCATTAGGAAGCCACAGGAAAAGTAAGTTGATTTATTTATTTAAGTGAGAAAGCCCTGCTTTGTCATATGCATACACATTAAAAATACACCCCACAATAAAGGTGAACGTTTATTGGAAATTAAGTTTCATACATAAATACCGATACATGTAAAAATAAATCAAAGTTGCCTTTATTTTGAGATATTACTAATACGTTTTGCAGACACTTGTTGTTGTTGGCATCCATTCATCCATCTCGAGAGAGATTGGAGTGCGCCTCCAGGGGTGAAGTCAGCTCACTGCATTAACAGCACTGAAGTGAGCTCCCCGGGGTGCAAGCCTGGGCAGTGTGTAAGGAGTACATGGGCTGTTCAGACAACAAGACCCCACTCTCAGCCTAGCTGGTGTGTTCAAAAGGAAAGGACCACAATCGGCCTTGCCTGCTCAATTTGCCAGAGCCTGCCTTCGCATGTAGGGGAAGTCACTTGTAGACACTTGTATTTGGCACATGGTTGCCATGTTGCCCACCTATGAGTTAACCTGAGATTCCTGTTTGATTACATTAAACTGGGAAGAATATAAATACGAGCCTTCCTTAACAGCTTCAGAAGATGGGACCACAGTGACACAGAGGATCCGAATGGAGTCTCCTAAAGTAGATGCTGTCTTCGTTGGTACGGGAGACCTGTTTGCTGCCATGCTCTTGGCCTGGACCCACAAGCACCCAGACAATCTAAAAGTACGGACAGACACTTTTTCCTTCTTGCCTCAATGACAGAAAAAAATATTCTCATTTCTTTACTTTAAATTCTTAGTATGTAAATATGTAAATGAAGACGACAGGACTCAGATCAGGAAATGAGGCCATATAAAACAACAGAGGATGAATACCGTTGTTCGGATGTAACAGTAAACCATAGGTTAGTGGTACGAGAATGAGCATGTGATAGTGTTGGGTTCATGCACTTCCAGTGTCAAATTATACACCTATCTACTGCATCAGTGCTGGTTATGCTGCTAGGTGCTAGTTCCTAGCTGGAGTAAGGGCTATGGAAACCTGCAAGATCAGCTTGAACAGAGGCAATGAAGTGTCAAAATAAAAGAAAAAGGTGCATACAAGTTAAAATACTCTCCACGTAGAAGGTTTTTGGGCAGTAGGGTTGGAAAATACTGGTGCTTGACACTTTTGGAGGGTTGCTACAAGTCAGAATAGGCAATACTCAGGTGGGAGTGGTTGTAGATGAACAGATAGGTTGATCTAGTACAGTGTTTTTCAACCACTGTTCCGCGGCACACTAGTGTGCCGCGAGATGTTGCCTGGTGTGCCGTGGGAAAAATTGAAAAATTACTTTATATATAGTCAAAATAGGCACAGAGTTAAAAAATTTTTAACATTTTCTAATGGTGGTGTGCCTCGTGATTTTTTTCATGAAACAAGTGTGCCTTTGCCCAAAAAAGGTTGAAAAACACTGATCTAGTATAAGGCAACATGGTATATTTGCACATACCATGAGCAACTATAGCTTTCTGAAGTATTGTCTCAAAATTTCTGAAAAAGCAAGAGAATACCATGTTAAAATATTTTATGTATTAAATGCTGAAGCCCAGAATATCTGTATTGTGTGATATACCACTCTGCCTTCAAGCTTTCATTTTGAGGAATAATAGAATGTAACGTGCCAAAGGCTTTGTTTAGAAATAAAGCCTGCTACCTACAACTCAGTTTCTCCTGCGTATTCCTAGTGAAATTGCATTTAAATTTAATGTTTCTTCCCCATGGGCACATGTTTCGAAGAGAACAGCTCCAACAATTTGTCTTAAGTGTCAGTAAAGCAGTAGTGCTACTGGCCTGAGTCAATAAAGTGCCAATGAAACTGAAATATTTTCCTTCCAATTGCAGGTGGCATGTGAAAAGACAGTGTCAGCCATGCAGCATGTTTTGCAGAGAACCATAACATGTGCAAAGGGTAACCTATTTACACCATGCTTCTGAATTCATTCATTTACCATTACTGGAAAATACATATTAGGGAGGGGGCATAGCAGAGTAGTGCAGCCCATATACAATTCAGTTGAGTTTGGCATGAGTTTGACCATCTATTACTCCTTTAATTTAATGCAGTGGCTCAATACTTACAAATTAAAGGGCAGATAAGGAGCAATACTTACAAATTCCACTCTGTAAATCTCCCAGGTGAGAGCTGGGAGGGTCCACCCCCTTTTGTGTGAGATAAGGGTTAAGATCTACCCATGACAGAGAGCTCTGTATTTTATTGTTTTTCTTTCTCCTTTTCTTTCTTGTTTCCCTTTCTTCTTTATTTTTATTTAGATTAGTTTGGTGGTGTTTATTGCATTGTACGTTGAAAAGTTTCAATAAAAAATTATATATAAAAACAAATTCCACTCTGTAAAACAATGCTACATAGATCATGCACATCAATTAATATTTGAATTGTGCTCTATTATAATCAGCTTTAATGCAGTCAAAGAAGTGGCAATTTGTGTTGAATGTAATTGTGTATGACCAAGAGGAAGGGCCTTATTTACCCTTCGGGGTTGGGAAGACTATTCTGAGGGGGGGCATGAAAGATGCTAATAAAATTATGCATGGTTTAGAGCAGCTGTGGCCAACATAATACCGTCTAGTTTGACTACAACTCCCATCACCCCCAAGAGTCAAGGATCATGGGGGTTGTACTTCTGGAAGGCACCACATTGGCTTAGAGACGGCAAATAGAAACCCTGTATTTTTCGCTCAGGGAGTCATCCAGTGAAATAGTGATGGCCACCAACTCAGATAACTTTAAAAAAGGGTTAGACAAATTAATGGAGAATAAAGCCATCAGTGGCTACTACCCATTATGGTTATGTTCTACCTCTGTTGTTGAAGGCAGCATGCGTCTAAATGCCAGTTGCTGGAAAGCCCAGCAGAGCGTATTGTTTCTGTCAAGTCCTGCTTGTGAGCTTCTGGGGAGCCACTGAGAGAACAGGATTCTAGACTAGATGTGCCAGTGGCCTGATCCAGCAGCTCTCCTGGTTCAGAGGCCATATGCTGCTGGGAAACAAAGAGTGAGGGAGTGTTGTTTTCCTGCTTGTGAGGTTCCCAAAGGCATCTGGCTGGCCAATGAGGAGAACAAAGGGCTGCATTAGATGGACCTTTGGTCTGATCCTGCAGTGCTCTTCTTGCATCCTGAATTGTAGTAGAGCTGAGATTCAAGCATATTGATTTGGGGGTGGGCGGGAAGGAGTGGGGCTGGGAGGGACAAGTTTTTCTTCTGAGCTGTTGTTGTTAAAATTAAACACCTGTGGCATTTCAGTCTCTTTGTTGCTTTTGTTTTTAAGCCCAAGCTGGAGAAGGAAACAAACCCAATTCAGCCCAGCTGGAACTGCGGATGGTCCAAAGCAAAAAGGACATAGAAAACCCAGAGATAATAATAAAAGCTACTGTGTTATAAAGGTTGTATATCTCCTAACAACGCACAATGTATTGATGTCCTCATTTTCTTTCCTGTAAATTGTAATGTTTGCCTTAGATCTGTGACAGAAACCTGACTTCCATGAAATAGTGCCCAGCATAGATGAGATCCACTACCAAGCACATGTGCTGGCCTTGCTCGAATTAAGAAGAATGAAAAAAGCTAGGTGTATATTGCAACTCTCTCCCAGGTATGAAGTTGGCTGTCAGATCAATTCAGTCTTGTTGGGAACCCTGGGTTTGGGAGCACAAGGTTTCTTGCCTTGCCAAAGACTTTCAGAATGCATTTGTTAGTGGAATGATTGTCTGGAGTGTATAAACTGTGGGAAAGCATATTGTGCCAATTGAGCAGGTTACCTCTCCCCTTAAATGCAGTGGTTTGGCAGCCTGCTTCAATGTTCAGTACCTCAAAAAGTAGAGAGAGATTCAGGCCAAGTGTGGAGAGGGGTCTGCAGATGGTTAGCTTTTAGGTTCTCTGTCTGTACAGCCCTTGGAAGTATGAGAATGTGTTATTGAGAACAGCTCCCATGTCTGGTCTGTGAAAAATTGCAAGACTCCACTATCCAGAGGTGCTAACCCTTTAATATTAAGCAACCAAAAGTCGTCAGGTTTTTTTGGTCTTCTTTTGTTTTCTTTCCCCCTTCTTTCTCTCCACAAAAAATACAGATGAGTAAAGGACAATGGTGGTTCTACCTCTGATAGAATACACTTGACACAGTTTTATCAAAAAACTCACAAGATGCAAGTTTCCTTAATAAGTACTTCTTATGAAACCTGAATATCCCATTTCATCTTGTAATGGCTAGGAGGGAAGTGAAAGTCTTTGTTGTTTGTTTAGACCAATTCACTGTTTATGACCACTGGTTTGCGTGCTCCTGCTTCTGGGATGGATGATTTAAAAAAATGCTGTATAATCAATAGGTTTCTCCAGACATACACTTCCACCAAAGGCACTACACGCCAACCAATGCCGTTGTACAACCTCCATGCCTTTCAGTGACAATTTGGCAGGAATCTCATGCAAGCCTGATAGAAATGAATATAGGTTGCACCGTAGACATTTGGGGGGCATTTTACCCATATTACTTATCAATGCAATGCCCATACCTTCAGGAATTTTACAGGAGTAATTGTCAAATTTTAACTTGAAAAAAATAAATGACGGTCTGGATGCTCTAGTGAGCATGTCTGAATACCTTGGGAATCAACACAGAATGCTAGATTCTGCTCCATGCAATAATCTCTTAAAGTTATTAAAACTATTTCAGTTCCTCTTAGTTGTTGATAACTTAATAGTGCCAGGACTAAGCATATTAATTCAACTTAGAATTTTAAACCTGTTTTCCTGTTTCTCTTCTCTCTGTCTCTCTGTTCCCCGCCCCCAAAAGAATTATGGATAAATTGACATTTGTACTCTTTGTTTTATTTCTTGTTATTTTCTTGAGATAAAACAGGGTATTGAAGCAATCCATGGCACTTTGTAAAACACTTGTTGCAGTGTTACTTCCTCTTTCCTTGCAAATGACCAGGGTACTTTCCTCCTAATTTTTATTAGAACATCCTTTTCTCTGGATCTCTCTAGAAAATAGGATTTCTGCAAAAGTGATGCCATTAACAGGTGTGCTGCTTGAGTCTTAAAGCTCCATTGTGCAAACTGTTGTTTGCTGTTGTTAAAAATCAGCTTTTAATTACTTTATTGCAATGTTTTAAATTTCTTAGATGCCTTCTACTAAAAATGGTCTTGAGGTGATCTACACTATAACATACAAACAATATAGAAATATACAAGAACTAAAAACCAATTATTCAGTACAATTCAAAAAGCAACACCAGCCTTGCCCCCACTACCATAGCATCCCCAAAGAAACATGTTCATAATTGTCACTAAGCAAACCAATTTAAACATCTAGCTGTACATAAGAATGTTACATTAACAGTCATATGCCTGGTGCCAAAACAATGTTTATGTTGGTTCAAGGTAGGCCTTGATGGGGACAACGTTCTAAAAATGAGGGGCTGCAGTTGAAACATTTCAGCTTTTTCATTCATTTAAAATACCCATTTGTGTATTCATTGTGGTTGTAGATGTAAGCTTGTTGATAACTTATTCCCACTGTGGTCCCCAGTGTCACACAAGTTCCCCACCCTTCCCTGTATCAAGGATAGGACAATGTATGGCCTGCCAAGGTTTTTCTCAATAAAAGCTTTTTCCAGCCAGCCTCAGATGAGCACGACAGCAACATGGGGGCATAGTCACAGGAAGGTGGTGAAACTCATCTGACCAGCTGAAGTATGAGTGGGGAACCTTTGGCTCTCCAGATGTTACTGAACTGCATCTCCCATCAACCCTAGCAGGCATGACCAAAGGTCAGATATAATGGGAGTTGTAGTTCAGCAACATCTCAGAGGCCAAACACATGAGCTAAAGTTTACGAAAGCTTTACATTGTATACACATTGCCTGCAGACTTCAAAGTATGAATTAAATTAGGAGTTGCTATTTTTCAGAACATATATTGATCTAGCATTCCCTACAAATTCCAGCCACAGCCTTCCATCATAGATTCATAGCACCCTAAGTATCCCTAAGAGATCTTTTGGAACTACTGCATCGCATCCTTGGAGTGCTTTCCTAATATATATTTTTTCCTGGCCTCCTCTACTAGTTTTTGAAGCTGTGTTTGCTTCTCTTACCACAAAACAGTTCTATAGGAAGCTTTGGAATGGCACCATTCATTCATTCATTCATTCATCCATCCATCCAATAACTGAGGGTGCTTCATATGTTATACAGAAGTGAGATGAGAAAGAGCATCAGTGGCTCATCTCACCTTGGAAGAGTACTCATTTCAGAAAGCATGAAAAGGCAAAACACAAGAGATTCCTATACTGTCTTCCCTCTACTTCTGCGCAACATCCAAATATGCCCTGAATGGACTGGCTGCCATGGGAAATAATACCTGGGTTTCTTTAGCAGAACCAACAATGGCAATGTGGCTTATGTATGTCTAAGCCTTACATCAAGCTGAGGTTTTGCTTTTTCACAGTTTTTACAGTTAGTTTCAGGGCTCGGTCCCCAACACTTTCCTCTACTCTGTTGTTTTTAGAAGTCCTGAGGCAAACTGCAACCTTACTTTTAGCAAATCTGAAGGGGAATTCCATGTAACTATTTACTGGATTTTACTGTTGCTCCTTTTAGTCACCACTGTGAAATTGCCTTTTATAAATTTTAAAAAGGGTAGTTTTAATTGCATGAGATTCTTGCCCTTTCTCATGCTGACCGCGCCAAAGTAGGCTCTTAGGTTAACAGCTGCAAACCAGTAATAATTTAACTATTCTTAAACAACAATATACACTGCCCTGTATTCATAACGACATTCAACACAATTTTCAGGTTGGAGGGGTATAGTTGTTGAGCAAAGCATAGCTGTGTGGAGAGACAACTTCTAAAGCACAAATACATTTTAACCATTAACCCTTTCTGATCACAGAACACTCAAAGGGTTGAAGTTTCTTTTTAAGTCCAACATTCTGTGTTAACATCTCCAGCAGCTTAAGGAAGCTTGCAAATTAACAGTCATGATCAGTCCTGGTCTTCTCTGTGCTTGGTGGGTTTGTTACTGGTAAAGTATCAATAAATTTATAGCAATAAAATATTTGGACACTTTTTTCAAACAAGACATAAAGAATCTTGAAAACTACCCATTGCTATATAGATCTGCTGTGAGCTGAGCCTTCCTGGTATGTGAGTTAATTAAGATCATACAAAATCCACATAGTACTTTGTCCCTCTTCACTGTATTGGGGCTATTAGACATTCATTAAAATTGCAGCACTTGTTTTCCATAGATAAATGGGGATAAGTAGTTTCATTAGGTATGCTTTTTAAAAATACTACTACTATTGTTGAGGTGAATTTTGATTTAATGTGGGGTTTTGATATATGAAACTTTCCCAATACTTTCCCCATAGAACACTGAACAAGCTAATATGAACTGTGACATTAGCCAAGAATCCAGAGAAAGGATAACTCTTTATCCCTCCCAATTTTCAACTTAATTTCTAGCATATGCAGGACAAATCACACATCAAAAAAGCACAAGTAAAAATACTAATTTTTAGTGAGATTTTTAGAGAAAATATTATTCATATTAGGTCTTGATTCTACCCAGATTAATTTGCAGCACTCCCTTATTTTAAGTAAGTCTTATGCTGCTAACATGTTAGAACCTGATTCCAGTATTCTAAGGCTTATCAGGAGAATCACTGAAAAAAAGCATTTTTAAAAATCCCAATAGGCTATTGCAGGCTATTTTTAATTGCTGCAGTTTTTGGAGACATTTCTCTTTAATATGGTTTGGGCAGCACTTATTTCTTGTCATGTCATCATTTCCCAGCCCCTGAAAAAATGTAAGCAATACTCTGCATAAACCTAGCAAAAACCATGTCGGATCAGTTTTCTTATATTTTTCTTTTCGTTCGGCTGTAACAGACACCCAAGGTTTCCAATGATTTTTTGGAATTAGATGCAGATGGAACAGCTATTAAATATTCTACTTCACCCTTTTATACTTCGGCACATTTATTTAAAGGAGTGAGCATCTCATAAGGGTCGTGTCCTATTTACAGATCCGCCCATAGGGAGCCTTTGCCTCCAAAAAGAACTGCAGTGAATGAACCTATCAGCTGGAGCCGTTACTGATGCCACATGAGCATTTCCCTCAATAGGGTGCCAGCCAATACAATCCCTGCAGATGTGAGACCCCATCCTCTGCACCAGTGTATCAGCTTCTGCAGCGGATAAGTTATGGAGAGAGGGGGGGGGGAATCTGATAAAGTCAGATCAGATCCCTTTGGCCATTGTTTTTCTCTAGAGCAATGAGATAGATCTGGAGAGAGGTGAAGTCTTTCTATAGCCATAGGTCAGAGGTGGCCAACATGGTACCATCCAGATGTTGAACCATAATGCCCATTACCCTGATCATTGGCCATGCTGGCTGGAGTGGATGGGAGCAGAATTGCAGAACATCTGGCGAGCGCCAAGTTCACTACCCCTGCCTAGTGAAACTCTAATGAACCTAATTCTCTCCGCCATAACCACTTAAGCTGTCTTTTTTTGAAAGGATCTGGAATTCTTCCTTCCACCAACCCCCATATATAGGGTAGACCGGGACTAGCTCACCCAGAGAATCAGACTGAAAGTAAAGAAGATGAGCATGTGTCTCTAATAGTCCCAGAGGCACAATTTAAGTAAATACTGCAGCTGTTTTTATTATCGTCTTCAACTGGAAAGCTGGTGTTATCATCTACTGTTGCTAATTTGTGTTTAATTCCATTTTTTGTAAAGATTTCTCAATGTTCCCGTGCAGCTATTTTTCTTATTATTGTGGTTTCAATTCTTTGTGAAGCATAGGGGCTAACAAGATCTTACGTGCAAGTACATGTGATAGAGCTCTAAAGCTTTTTTTCCAAAAAAAGACAAATGGCTTTGTGAGGCAGTGGTTTTGAGCATAAAAAATGATGAGTAGGGGAAGGGGTTAAGCACTCCCTCCACTACTTCACTTAAAGCCTCCCCCTTCCAAATCTGTTCTTTAAAATGTACGGCATCAGGAATCTGTTGCATGCATTTGCACATAACCTTTAATTAGTCCCTTAGCAGGACCAAAACTCATGTAAAATGAAGTATCTCACAAGCTTAAATCTAGCTTTTATGTACCCATAATACTTTGACTTCCTTGCACCTAACGACATTTAGAAAAGTAAATAGAAACTGTCATTTGTGAAATCTTACTTTTAAATGTGCTTTTAAGAAGCATATGTATTAAAATTTGCTATGTTTTAGATGTTTATTTGCCAAATTGCATTCAATATGCAAGAGATCTGTGATCAGCGCAATATTTTAAAAAAGAATTAAGAGGACCAAGATTTCTAGCTAAAGATACTGCCTTGTTAAGAGTAACCTTATACGCATCTTGATTGGATGGTGTTAATTCATTGTCTGTCCGGTACTGTTGCAGTGATTGTACTAGTCTCAATTTACAATATGTGGCAAGAAAGATTGTAATAAAGCTATGTATGTTTAATAACACTGTGCATAACTATTGTTAGATTCTGTTTTGGATATGTTTAGCCATTTCATAATTAATCAGAACATGAATAGTTTGATAGTGTTGCTGAATCGGGTGGCCTTTTATTAAGTTTCCATCCCATATTTTAAAATGTGAACCCTTGTTGGTTCAGGGGCAGGACCCACAGACAGGACATCCAAGGGGGAAGCAAGGTAAAGCCACTGGAAGCACAGAATGAGAGGGTCCGTGCAGATGGCCAAAGTACCCTTTAATGAGCACTTTTGCTTCAACGTAGTGTGGTCATCCGTATCATGCAGTCAGGCGATGAGGAGGATCTTAATGCACATCTACAGGTAAAATGTCTGGTAGACTATGCAGTGAAATGATCACCTGTATGCATGCCAGAAAGAAACACTGAGAAGTCTTGCTGGAAAAACTAGATGTTATCTCTTACTGTCAAATGTGAGATGGGACTTCATTGTTTGCCATACCCCTTAGGTAACAGGAATCGACTCTTCCTCTGCTTGTGAGAGTTACTAATTTGTTGACTGAAAAAAAGATGTCAGGTCCCTTCATCCTAACAGGAGTCCAGGGCTTATAGCTTGTCATGCCTGGATAGGTGACTAATCTGATCTTGATACTAGATCAAATGCCCTTTTTTGTATTCTGTGCCAGAATAGTTGGGGAGGAAGTGTATTGATGGTGCTGGACTTAAAGGATTGGGTTGTGTAAATGGATTATTTATTCCTCCTTCAGGCTGATTGTAGAGATATCTCTGCTTGGGAGAGCTAGGACCCTCCAGTGAAGAGAGAATATTAGAGACAACAACAACAACCAATTCAGAGAATCCTGACAGCCTCCCCATTTTTTCAGTAGTCCCCTGCCCTTTGGGTCTTGGACCTTAAATATGGTAGGGCATGCATATTCTGCTGGCTGTGTATATGGATATATTTTTTCCCTCTCCAAAGAGACCCTAATTACATACTATCCCCTGATCCAGTCTCTCTTTGAACCATACAGTTCTTCATAAGGCAGCCTGACTTTGAATGTTGAAGAAGCACATTGCTAAACTAGGTTCTGCACTGCCCCAATAAACAGATTGTGCAGCTGATAGAGCAGCTGTATGGCATGAGCAGCAGAATTCCAGCCTAATTGGAGCGCTGATGAAGTTCCTCTCTTAAGGATTCTACTTATGCAAGTGCATTTGTGCCTTGGTAACTTCTCAGACATTTAGGAGGCAAAATTAAGCGATCTTGTGAAAACATAAGAACAGGGTCTTCAAAAATCATGCCTATTGAGGAACTGGTAAAATGCAGAACAGAAGAAACAAATTGTTCACTTGTTTCCTTTGAATTAAAAAGAATCTGCCCAGAAGGGTAGAAAATGTTGGCTTTTTAGTCATCCCACTCCATCCATGCAGTTTTCCAAAATTCCACTTCCCGAGCCATACAAAACAGCTGCTATCCATGCAACTGAAATCTAGTATTCCAAGCTTGCTGGTCTCGGGCATGTACTTTTCTGAGCAAGGATGCATTCTTGAACTGGAGTCTTCTGTTAAAAACAATAGTTTGGGTGCAGAAAAATATAATAAAGGAAGCACACTGAAAGCATTTCTAACCTTAAACAGACTGTGCCATATAATAATAAGTGGAAATGACATGCATTTTTTACATACTGCCTTTTCATTGCATTGCTACTTAGAATAATAATTGTGTCTAGGAGAATGTGGCATGTGTGCTCTGTATCTGTATGTATTGAAGTTCTAGCTACAGCGGGGTAGAAGTAGAATATGAGGGCTGGCAGTGCAGGCCTTCAGAAAGGGAAATAAAAAATATATATATTTTTATAGACTGTAATATGATTTCAAGTCTCAGCTGCGCCACATCAGCCTCTTCCAGGAATGTAAATCTGCAAGATTGGCTAGAAGAGGGTGGCTGTAGAAACGAGAAAGGTAACTCAGTCAATCCCAACAGCCCAAGATGGATTTAATTAATATATAAAGATGCCTTTGAAATATATTTTTAGCTCTAAAATATTAAATGGATAAATATTTACAAGCAAACTTTATATGTATTTGACATTTGTGTAGTGCTTTGTATTGAAGAAACTGATCTGTTATATGTTTATACCTCTTATTAATTGTTCTTGAGTTGTAGGGATAAAGAGTAGATAACTTGTTTATATGCCAGAAAAATAATGATAATAATAATACGTGATGTGTAACTGTGTCTAATGTCAGTGGCCACAATCCCAATGAAAATGTTGTTTGTATACTTTCTGGTTTGCCACATGTGACTTTTATCCATTTTGTAGTAACGTTTACATGCTAAAATATGTAGGAAGATGATAATAAAGTCAATGAACTACCTATGTGAAGGCCAAGGATTAATTCCTGTTGAGCTAAGAATTATGATTTGTGGATTTATTATTCAAAAAAAGTATATCATCCCAGAGCCTGTGTATCACTCTAAAGTAAGGAATTGGGAGGTGCATTCTCTGCAGTGTTCTTTGTCAGTTTGTTCAGATTTATGAAGATTGGCAGAGTGGGACATGGAGTCCACTCATGCAACGTTAGATATCACCCCTTGGCAACAATTCAGACACTTGATAAGAATAATAGAGAAATGGCACAGCTGAAGCTAAACTTAAAGGTTTACCACCCTTGTAAACTAAGTGGAGTCAAGCCAAGTCAGCATGTGAACTAAATAAAATAAGATGGTAGGAACTGTTCCACCATTTCTTGGATAGAAGTGTTCAATTTGTAGTAGGGGGAAAGTGGGTGTGGCTAAATGGCTATTGCAAAAAAAACCAAAAATAAAATCATAGTGGTTTCCCTGGCCACCAACGGCATCTGTAGCCCAGCATCCTGTTCTCACAATGGCCAACCAGATGCCTGTGGAATCCCTGCAAGGAGAACCTGATTGCAACTGCACTGTCTCCATTTGGGATTCTCAGCAACTGGTATTCAGTCATGCTATGTCGTCCACTTCATATACGGTAATTAAGCAAAGGCGTGACTGTTGCTGTGTTTCTTTGTAGCTATACGTAGGTTATTACTGTGGAGCAGCTCTGCATTTTTTTAAAAAATAAAATAAAGCAGCATTCCAGTGCATATTTTTTTATTTAAATGTTCATAAGTCACACTTTGATAAGAAATATAACAAGGGGGTATACAACATAGAAACAATTCTACAATCACATTCTAAAAACATCAACAGTATGTCAATAAACTGGTTGCTAATAATTCTAAAGGCCTTTCTGAACTAAAGGAATGACTCTTCAGACTTCCTTTGGCAAGGATTCCACAGGGCATGGCTTGCAACATTAAAAGCTCCGTCTCTGGTGAAGGCTGGTGGAAGCACAGGGGCACCAACAGCGCCCCATCAGAAGATCACAAGCAGAGCCCAAGGAGTGAGGTACTTTGGGTCCAAGACTCCAAGTTGTTGGGGGATCTGTGAATTAAAGCAAGAACGCTGCCTATTTTACTGGGCCAGTTTCAGCCAGTGTAGTTCTCTCAGCAAAGGAGTTGCATGTTGCCAGTAACTTGCTCTGGACACTGCGCTATTTGTATCTTCCAGGACAGATACAAGGGCAGCGCCACTTGAGGATACTGATGCATGAACTAGAATGGTTGCAGCTGACATACCAGCTGAACCTGGTAAAAGGTAGTCCAAGCCACAGAAGTCACTACGTAGAGCCTCTAGTGACAAAAAAACTTGGATCTTTGATGGAATGAGGCAATTTTGTTTCCTCCCAAACCTTTAAATGGTTGGCAATATAAGACAGCTTTGGGCTAATGCACAAGATCAGTTCACACAATAGGGCTGGAATGATTCATCAGCCTTTACATCTCTTGCCTTCTTGCTGCTCGAGAAATGTGTGAGTTTGCCAAATGGAGAATCTCTCTCATATGAGATCGGGTGAGTTATGAACTATCTAACTGGAAACTGACTCTCAGCCTCTCCTAAACTAGCAAATAACAACCAGTAGAAAGGGCCCAGCATTGCTTGGGAATCCCAAGGCACAAAAGATCAGTGCTATTTTGAAAGATTCAGTCTTATTATCTTGATTCAAAATGGTTTCCATCTGTATCCAATTAGACCAAAATAAGATTCCTCCTTGATCTCCAGAGCCATCATGAAAAATTTGGTTATATCTTGACTTCAAGATGTGTCCAAATACACACAGAATGAAGAAACTAACAACTTTCAAAACTATGTAGTAGATAATTGTAAGCATCAGTGAAGCCCAAGAGAGGCTTTGATTAACAGTTTACTGAGATACAGAAATGGTCAAATCTGCTGCAAGTTTATTTTTTGCTAAGTTTATTTATGCCACCAGAGGGCACTCTGCCAGGACCATATCCAGCACAAAGTCCACTGGCATTAACATGTTCCATTTGTTTCAATTGGTTTTCTGTGGAGAAGATTCTGTGGGCAGTGCTCAGAATCTACTAATGATGCCATACACTAATAAATGCAACCCCCCAAAAAACACAAAAAACAGGGTATGCTTTTTTGTGGAAGTCTTTGCCATTTCTTATTTGGAATATTTTAATCCTGTAAAATTAAATTCCACACCCCACCACAATAAAATTTATTTCTTTTCCAAGCCTTAGAACTTTGTCTTCCATTCTTAACCAATAATCAAATTGTCAATTAATCTTTGTATGGTTTATCTAAGGGACTATATCTTAAGTGCACAGTTTAGGCTCAGAATAGCTAAATATATCCATGGGCATAAAATTACGAAAAGAGGCAGCAAACATTGCTGTGTAAACCCTGACTTTTGACATATGAGAGATGTATTTTTAGGACCCACCCTGTTCTGATTAAAAATTGCTTAAACTTACTTCAATTTTGCATTTTTATATTGTTATCTTCCCTAGGGTGGGTAACAAGGATGGGTAAGAAATGCAAAAAAAAAGCACTGGCTGGAGATTGACTAAAACACATCAAAACAAACAGATGAGATGCTAAAACCACAGATATTGTTGTCACCCATTTTCCAGCAAAACTACATGAAACAGTCAGCAGATGATCATTGTAATGTATACATTCAAGTATAACTGTGCCTGAATGATACTCAAGCATGAAATTCATGCATCTCCATAAATTGAGTTTGACACCTCTGCTGCAGGCACACCATGAGATTTCCAAAGCTAAAATTGCAAAGGTAAAGGAGTTGGGAGGTATTTTAAGTGGCAGTCTATTAGGATTTTAACCGAGTATAATAAAAGAGATTGTTCCCTTTATACTTGCTAATATAGAGGTTCACTCTATAAAATTAATGAGCAGAGGCTTCTAAAATGGATATGGGGAAAACACTTTACACAGTTCAGGCAACCTGAGAATTAATTTACCGAAGGAGTGTTCTGAATCAAGAAGCTGTGAATGGGTTTTTAAGTGCACAGGACAGTTACGAGATCACGGAGGACCATCTTCGGTGATGTAATCTACAAGAAGAGCAATTGAACCTATTTACAGAAACAAAACTGTTTACTACCTCTTTATTCACAGAGTAATGGGGAGCAGGGTTAGAAAGGAGAAGAGTTCACAGGTACAGCGCAGGGAGAAGGGGAAGCAGCAGAAATTGATGAAACAAATCCCAAGTAGCTGCTTAACTTGCACCCTTTCCCACCTCCTCTCACACATACTAGATTCGGATGATGCCGTTTCCTCCAAGCAACTTTATTTAATTACAATATTTCTTAACCACCCCTCTGCAAAAAAAAAAAAAAAATCATGACAAAGTACAAAACTGAATAAAATCCATGCACAACGCATAAATAGAATTTGAAACAAAGAATGACAAAATACAACCCCCAAAACTAAAAACAATTCTTTTTAAAAAGCTACTGCTGGTGCAAAGTTTACACACAGAAGGCTTCAATCTCTCCAATCTTCTAAAAAGGGTTAAATAATTGGTGGTGTGAAAGATCTCTGCCTGAGACCCTATAAAGTTGCAGCCAGTCAGAGAAAACAGTACTAGGCTAGATGAACAAATTGTTTGAGCTGCTTCAGGAAAGCTCCAGATGGAACACAAAGAAGTTCAGTCCTAAGTACATAAAAGGAGTCCCCACTGGATCAGACCAAAGGCCCATCTGGTTCAGCATCCTGTTCTTACAGCAGCCAACCAGATGCCTAAGGAAGTCTGCAAGCAGGACCTAAGGGAAACAGCACTCTCCCCAAACATGCACCTCAGCAACTGATATTCACATCATGACTAACAGTCATTGATAGCCTTATCCCCATGAATTCGTCTAATCCAAGTTGGTGGGCATCACTACCGCTTATGGAAGTGAATCCCATAGTTCACGTATGTGCTGTGTGAAGACATACTTCCTTTTGTCTGTCGTGAATTTTCCAACATTCAACTTCATTGGATGACCTCAAGTTCTAATACTATATTCCAAGCTCCAGTATTCATGATTCTTTCACCTCAATATCTGTTTCGGTTTCCCTGACAAAAGCTTCAATATAGGTGCTCAAATGCCTGATAACAGAGTGAGCAAAGCAGAGAAATGGCACCAGATCCGCTGTTGTTTTTTTTGAGCTTGTTTTTCTGTGGTGGAAATGCCATCTTACTATGAGAGTTTGTCTTTAGGCAAGAATGATCACAGCAAAATAGAATGAGCCATGCTTTTATATAACCAGGCAGAATTAGTATTTCTGAGACAATGGGAAACCCTACTGCAACAAATTTAATTTCTTTTCAGCTCAGTGGAGTTTAATACAGTGATTGGGTTGCCTCATCTAGGATATGGGAGGTTGCTGCCCTGAGATTTCAGAACTCATGGGATTTTGTGAGGGAGGAAATGGGTGCCCATTACTACTTATGAAGCTGTGATGCTCTGGAAAATGAGGTAACTTTCAGAAAGGAAAGGTGAAGTCATGAGGAAAAAACTTTGTGGTAGTAAGACGACGGAGATAGTATGTGAGACAGAGGAGCCAGGGGAAAGCTCAGGGGGATATAAATAGGTGTTATGCCTCTGAGGTGATCCAATTTCTCAAGTCTCTCTTGTAATGGCAGCTGTCTGACAGGAGTTTATGGGAAGGAGTACAGGTGTTTGAGAGAAGTCTGTCACAGCAGACAGGATGGAGGAACAGCCTGGCCTAGTCAGAGAGAAGAGCTCGAAAGTGCTGTGGAACAGACAGTTGCACCGACACCCTGGCTGAGGCAACACGTGCTGAGTGGGTGGCTCCATCTTGCTTCTAGTGCAAGTGGGTGGCTAAACCAGTGGCCCTCCAGATGTTGCTGGACTACCACTCCCATAATCCCTGACCATTTGCCATGCTTGCTGGAGCTGATGGGAGTTGGAGTTCAGCACTATCTGGAGCGTCACAGGTTCCCCAGTCCTGATGTAGTGCACCTGTAAGTCAGTGCGTGCACATGAACATTAAGGCATCATGCAGTGCACAGAACGCCATTTCACACATTGCACCTCCTGAGCTACATTTTCAACCCATGCCGCCATCTTGTGGCAATTAGAATGCAGCAAGCATATCCACACCTCATCTATGAAATGTTAGGAAGTGTAGCGTAAAACAAAACTCTCTTGAAGGAATTACTACTTTTGAACCACGAGGTGCCTATTTTTACTGAGCTGAAGTTGTTTCCCACACCCATACCATACATTTAAATCACATTTGACTTAGATTTAAAGCACACAGCTTCCCCACAAGGAATGCCAGGAGCTTTGGTTTGTTGTGAGTGCTGGGAATTGTAGCTCTGAGGGTGTAAACTAGAGCTCCCAGGATTCTTTGGGAGAAGCCATGTTCTTTAATTGTGCATTGAATGTGCTTAAAACATATAATGTGGATGTGACTACATGGACAATCAGCTGTTAAGAGGAAGGAAAGGAGCACCCTCTGGTGGCAAACAGATAATTTTTCCACACCTAGTAGTCTGTGTAATAGGAAGCTGTTAAAAAAATCGTGCATTATTCCACAGAGAAATTGTTTTTCCTTTTCCATCCTGAATCATTCAAAGCCCATCCCTTAAACACACACACACACCCTGGTCACACTCTCCATGATTCTTTATGAAGTTGTCCTGCACAGATTCACGTTCTTAAAAAATGTGCCTCATTTTCTATTTTTGAAGGGGGGAAGTGGAGAATAAAGGATAATAACCACCTGTTTGAAGCACTTGGAGGCTTTGCCACACAGTATAAACAGCAAGCAACATGCAACCAGGCAGGATTCTGTTCTTCTGTAAGTGTGGAAGGGAATTTTACCACACATCCGTACCTTGCTGGACACTGGAGAGCCAGGGAAGCAACCAATTTATTATGCTGTTACACAGACACCTTGATAAGCACCATTTCGTCAGCGCTTGCTTATATTGCTTCCCGAAAGCACCCTTCTTCTTTCTGTCACTATTAGAATGTCTTAACACATATACATGTATAGAAACAGAAAGAAAGACATTAAACTCAATTTATCTTTACCACAGAAAAGAAAGCTGCGTTCTCTGGGGATTAAGAAAAAAATGTTCAAGTGAAATGTGATGTGTCGTCGTCATCCATGCAAGGGAAAATTAAAAATATATAGATTTAAGCTTCTCTTGTAAATGCAACCTACAACTGCCCCCAGATGAACACAGCAAATGAACATCTGTTCTGACTGGAACAATGTTTAATGAGGACAGAGATGATGATGTACTACTTGCCCTATTAGGGCCTATCGGCTGGAGACAGCCATGCACTCACTTATACAAGCAAACACGCTGATAATAAATCGTAAGACAAGCCTCCACTCGTGCTTTCAGAACCCTAACCTCACGACTCTCCCTACAGATAGAAAAGTCAGTTTCTTCTCATTTAGTCAGATGGCCTCACAGGAGATGTACTGTTTGAACAAGGCAGACTTTTCAACTCTGTTATTGAACGTATAACAGGAATGAATAACCTTTTTTGTAGTTCAAGGGCCACATTCCCTACCAGACAATGTCCAGGGGCCACATAGCAGTCCTGGGGGTGGGGCCAAAGGCAAAAGATGGACAGAGCATTTAAGGTGAATTTTGCATGTGTAGTGTACAGTAGGCTGGTTTCTACACACATCCCTCTACGCCATGTCCAGGCAAGCAGGAGTCACTATCAGAGCTCAAGGGCACATTCCAGCCAGGCACAAACACTCCAGGAGGGTGCAGAGCAAGGCTGGTGAAAGGTGTGACCTGGGGAATCCCAGTGAGATATCTTGTGGGCTGCATTTGGTTCCAGGGCTTGAAGTTCCCAACCCCCTGATTTATATCAATACCAAATATATGCATTTTTTCCAATTCAATCTTTATTATTTTAAAAAATATACATTGATACAACGTTTATACAACACTCTCTGTTTTTGTTTGTAACAAAAAAGAAGATGGAAACTGAAGCAAATATACTGGTACTTTGTATACCTCACACACAATACACATGACACTATAATTTATGAGAAAGAAAGAAAGAAAGAAAGAAAGAAAGAAAGAAAGAAAGAAAACAAAGAAGAAGAAAAAGTAGTTGGGGTTAAAAAAAAAGACTTCCAAACATTCTCATTGTACGTTATCTGTTAAATACACTTTTACCGAACAGTTACCTTTTTCTTCTATTTTTTTATCGTATTACTATGTAGATTGTCAATTACCTTTATGTACTACAAGGCTCAGTCTAGGTATGCATTTTTGTTGCCAGGATGTCAAAGGGAACCAGTCATACCCCTCCCCAACAACTACCTCCCCTCTCTGATTGTACCATGCAGGAGCCTCCAGGTCTTGGCCTTTGTATTCAAAGGCAAGATTCAAGGTCTGAGGACTGTGGTGTTGGGTTTGGAAAGCACGTGGGCAATGTGAAGGGGAGGGCCAATAGCTCAGATGAAGTGTGTGTGATTTGTGCACAGAAGGTCGACCTCTTGAAGAGCAGAGGATTTCCAACAGGAAAATATCTCCCTCAAGGCTACTGGCAGTCCATGTAAATAGTACAGAGGATTAGCTAGACTAATGATCTGATTCAGAGCCAGTTCATGTCAACACCTGGGTTACACGTAATATCCACATAGTGGGAGACACACCATCCTTTCCCACCTTGTATACAACCTGCAATTCAAACCAGGTTCTATACCATACCCTCTAACATTTCTCCATTGAAAATAGGGATGTCCCATCCCATAATGATAATTTGACTATTTATACCCCACACATCTTACTGGGTTGCCCCAACCACTCTGGGCAGCTTCCATCATATATAATAACATAATAAAACATTAAACATTTAAAAAAAAAAAAACCTTTCCTATACAGAATTGCCTTCAGATGGCTCAGGGGTCAGATAACTCCATACCCTCCAACATTTCTCCAATGAAAATAGGGACATCCTAAAGAAAAGCAGGACATTCCAGGATCAAAACAGAAACCGGGACGGCTTCTCTAAATCAGAGACATCCCTGGAGAATAGGGACACTTGGTAGGTCTGCTATACACATAAGTAGTCCGAGTCTGTCCAAAGCCCTGCTTGTAACCTACATGTCTGGCCCTTGGTATATATAAAAAAATAGATCTTCATATCCTAAAGCCTGATGAAATCTCAAAAGCCAGAGGTTGGGCAATATTTCAGGCATGGGGTTTCAATGCCCTGCATTGCTCTTCATCAGACTTAGCAGAACCAAAATAAACCACGCAAATATGCATCATTTACATCATACATATAATTCACAGCAGGTAATTTATCTTGGCATAGAATCTAGGTCACCTTGGAGCAGTATCCTGATTGGTTGATCAATTGCCAGAGTATATACAGCCCTTGCTGTATCTGTAGTAAGAGCCTTCAGCTGAGTCACGGCCTGGGATCCTAAGCTTGTACTGCAAATTCACAAGACAGATGAACATCTTGTATATTTTGCTCACAGCATGCAGCTACTGATGCTAAATACATGTTCGTAAGAGTGATTTTAGCAGTCACCATTCCTGCTTTCTTTCACTTGCCTACCCAGCCATAGCCATACCCTTTGTATGGTATTGTAAATCTGATTCCAGGTAGCAGCATTTGAGAAGAACATAGGAAGGTTCCTTATAATGAGACCGCTGCTCTGTCTAGCTCAGGATTGTCTACAATGACTGGCAACAGCAATACCATGGTTTCAGGCAGGTTCCTCTCCCAGCCCTACCTGAAGATGATGGGGATTGAACCTGGGACCTTCTGCATGCAAGGCAGGTGCTCTACCCCTGAGCCATGGCCTAAGGTCTGAGCCATAACAACAATTTTGTAGTGCTGCCATAGTGGATGATGCTACCTGCTCAGGCTGTTGGTTATCTGGTTGAAGGAAGTGGGCGTCATAGGGAGAAAAGAAGCAAGGCTTGTTGGAGAAAGAGGTTTGGAAGAGAGATTCCTACTCTCTACTGCCAGAGTTGAGCACAGTGGTGATTTCTCCAAGCACACCTACCCTCACCCACCTTTAAACAAAGGTTCCCCACAAAAATACTTAGGCTAGAATAAATCACAGGCACTGAGCTTTCAAAATAAGTGAATATTTTACTCACAAAGTTTTCAGAAGTTACATTAAACAAGTCTCCATCTGCTGGCAATAAAATGAAGATGGAAAAGTTTCCAAATGAAAAAGAACTTGGTTTCCTTACCAAAAGGATTGTGCAGTCTTCAGGTTAGCAAAGAGGCGGGCTTTCAAATCTCTGTTTTGGAGAGATGCAGGTCACTTGGTTTTACTTGCAGCTGAAAGCTATTGGCTCCTTGCTTCCAGGAAGCACAAAGAGAAAAGTCTGAGAAGGAGAAGGCTGCTGAATACCTGCTAAGACACATCCACCTGCAACCTGAGCTCTGTTTAACCTTTTTAATGCATGCAAATGTGAGTCAGTAAATTACAAAAGGCTTTCTTTGTGAAGTTTGTCACTTATCACAGCTTGCTCTATATTATAACTTTTTCAGAGTTTTTTGTTGGGCAGTAAACCACTAAGAAGAAACAGCCATGAAACATCTTCTTGAGAGATGCTTTGTGTGTACTGGCCTTTTGTAATGCAAGAGAAGGAATTACTCAAGTTTATCCTAGTAATAATTCAATACGTTGTCCAGTCAAAGCTCAATATTTACACAAATCAACAAAGTAGACAAAACATGCTGGAAGCTCTGTTGATCCTTTAATTAAAATCCAAGCAGTGGCATAATACCTTACAAGGAAGCTGTAAAGTAATGAGCTAGCTATTGAGTTTCAAGGAACTTTCCCTCAGGCTGGATGTTACACAAAAACATGGGAGTGAAAAGAAGGCAGGGGAATGTTGCTGATACAGGACATAATGGAAGCCCATCTGCAAAATACAGCAACTTTGTGCCCCCTCCAGACTGCTATTTTATTGCGGCTGTATTTTGTGACATGTTCATGACACAGTAGCAGTGCATTAATGATGGATTTATTCTGCTTCAGTTTGTTCTGCAATGCTTCCCCATTGCTACCGCATTATTGCTGCACGGAGGGGCTATAGCACAACAAAAGTGGAATGAAAAGGAAACCAGAACCTTTGTGACATAAAAAGGTAACAGGATTTCAGCAGGAAGTTATAGGTGATGTCATGTACCAATTGGCAATGAAGCGGTGTGACTCCCCCAAAACCTTTGCAGGCACAACCTGTATTGAAAGCAGGATGGTTTGTGACTTTCCCATTAACATAATGAGCACAAATAATCATGAATGCTGAATAAAAAGGATGCCTAGGCAGAGCAGCCTTTCTCAACCTTGGGTGCCCAGATGTTTTTGGCCTACAACTCCCATCATCCCTAGGTAGCAGGACCAGTGGTCAGGGATGATGGCCTGGGAGTTGTAGGCCAAAAACATCTGGGGACCCAAGGTTGAGAAAGGCTGGCCTAGAGGGTCCATTTAAGATGGCAGTTCAGGAAGTTATTCACAAACTAATAAGGTTCGCTGATTTATTGTTAATCTTTTGTTGGAAGCCGCTCAGAGTGGCTGGGGAAACCCAGCCAGATGGGTGGGGTATAAATAATAAATTATTATTATATTATTACCATTGTGCCAAGTACAAGAAGTCTTGTTTTGCAGCCAGGGGCGTCGCTAGGGGGGTGCGGTGGGTGCGGTACGCCCCCGGGCGACAGGGGCGAGAAGCGGCGGGTGGGGGCGACAAGCGGCGGGTGGGGGCGACAAGCGGCGCCCCTCCCGCCACTCCCTAGGCAACGCCGGTCACCCCGGGAGCAGCAGCGCTGCACGGACGGGGTGCTCCCTCGGCCGTGCGCTGTTGCTCCCGGGGCGACCGGAGCGAGCGGCGGCGCATGGGGGTGACAAGCGGCAGCCCCTCCCGCCATTCCCAAGCGCTGCCGCTCCCTCCGTCACCCCAGGAGCAACAGCGCACGGCCGAGGGAGCACCCCGTCCGTGCAGCGCTGCTGCTCCCGGGGTGACCGGCAGCGTGGGGAGTGGTAGGAGGGGCCGGCGCTTGTCAGCCCCACGCGCTGCCGCTGGCTCCGTCCCCCCGGGAGCAGCAGCGCACGGTGTGTGCGGTGCTGCTGCTCCTGGGACAACGGAGCGAACGGCGGCATGTGGGGGTGACAAGAGGCAGCCCCTCCCACCATTCCCACGCGCTGCCGCTCCCTCCGTCACCCTGGGAGCGGCAGCGCACGGCCCGACGACGGATCGCCGCTTCCAGAGCCTCCTTTTGAGCCGGAGAGCTTAAAAGCGAGCTCTTCGGCTTAAAAGAGGGCTGCAGAAGCGGCGCCGGCACCCCCGGAAACGCCCTGGGGGCGGAGCGTCATGATGTCACAATGTGATGTCACGACGCCCCGCCCCCGAGGCGTTTCCTTTGCCGCCCCGGGTACCACGGAGCCTTACTCCGCCACTGTTTGCAGCAAACTACATTGGGACAAATAAACAATGGCCACTCTCCTTCTGGAAAAATATGTATTGAGCCATCCTTGATTTTGATATGATTCTTATTGGAACATTAAGCTCCTGTGTAAGGCAGAAAGCAGGGATTTAAAAAACCCACCTGGTAGTCTTTAAAGTATCAAATCTGGATATTGATTTAAGATGATGCACTAGATACAGACTCAATAGAAATCAAGTTGGGTACAGTACTATTATCTAGCAGATGGAGGGGGTGTTATTTTCTTCCCTTGACAATGTAACCCTTTGGTGGTGCAACTGTGGCCTTTTTTGCTTGGCACAAACCAAACTAATTAGGCGGCAAAGAGGTTCCTGGGTTAACGCTATACGCAGAGACGGTCCTTCCTGTTTTGCCACCTGAGACGAAATGGGAATGTGCTGTTCCCTGCCCCGACATTGCCATGCCCCGCCCCCAATTCTACCACCGCTGGAATGCTCACCCCCTCTCACCAAACTTGATGAGATCTGGGGTGTTCTGCAAGGCATTGCCACTCCTCTTCTCTGCCCCAGGGGCAAGGAAGATAAGCAGTGATACTGTGCGCCAACGCTTTGTGCCAGGCGGCTGTCCTAGACTTTTTTCCAAAGATGGTTGAACCTTTTACTTATGTTAAAACCTATGTTTTTCACACATATGTTTACAATGCCAGTGTTTCATCCCGTGAACCCAGTTTTTCCTCCTATAATGAGAGAAAACAAAGTTAATTGGTCTCTGTCCACTCCCAGTTCACACATTCAGTTCCCAAAGGAATTCCTAGGAGTCAATTCATATATGTTTTTTTCTTTTTCTTTTTTGAACAGAGGCAATCTTTGGGTGGAAAAAGGGTGCATGCTAGAGAGAGAGAGAGAAGGGCATGGGTGTGTGTCGCCCTACCCACATTTGGGTCTAGCTTCAAACCTGGGCAGTGTGTCAGCACGCAGCCCCAAATAGATTGCATCTGAGGTAATACGGCCCTCAACGGAAAAGGGGATTCCCTGGTCCTACTTTGTAGCCATGGTTCCCAACCCATAGCTGTCAACTTTTCCCTTTTCTTGTGAGGAATCCTATTTGGAATAAGGGAATTTCCCTTTAAAAAGGGGGAAAGTTGACAGCTATGTACCCTGTTAAGAACATCAGCCTCTTAACCATGAGGCTTGGGATGATAAAGGAGGGAAAGCAGCAGTGTCTAATAATACAGCTTGAAGTACCCTCAGATTTTAAAAAGACCTATCTCCTTACATATTGCCTTACATTTTCTGCAATTCAAAGCTGCACTGGAATAAAAATAGCTTTCCGACGCTTAATAGTCTACAGATGCAATGATAAAAAAGCACTGCTTTCTCCATGGAAAGTGGCATGTGCTTTTATATGGACCATAAAGGAAAGTCAGTCAACTGATAAACGTTCTTGTACATTCACAGACCACAGAGGGCTGGAGGTCACTATACACAAAGCCATGCAAGCACTTTCCTCATAGCCCTGGCGGTCATGTGTACACACAGAGAGAAATATCTGAGGATGGTACGCTGATGCCTCGCCTTGAGAAATCAACCAGCCCAACTCAGTTCCCCTCCATTATGTAAACACCCCCATGAGGTTTTTGTTAATTGATTTCTTCATTTGTATACTTCCTTTATTCTTTCTTTCTCCAAGGATCTCAGGGCAGCAAATATAGTTCTTCACCTGCTCAGATTATCTTTACAACAATCTTGTGGGGTAGGTTAGGATGAGAGACAGCAGTCACCCATGATCATTCCAGGAGCTTTGTGGAGATTTGAACTCTTATCTCCATGGTTCTAGTTGAACACAGTAGCTACCAAGCCACACTGGTTATTTTGCATACCATGTTGTTCTTTTTCATCCTTAGCATGTGGTATTTATCTTTATTCAGAGTCCTTTTCTCTTCGTTTGCTGGCCTCAAGCCCTGGGGTTTGCTTTCAGAGTCCTGATAGAAAGTTTCCAGCGGAAACATTTTTGTTCACCTGCCAGGAACCACAAATCACTGCCAAGCTGCTTACAATGGGCTTTATAGAATGTGCTTTCAGCTGCATCTAGATCACCCTTAGAGTCATGTGCCTCTCTAGGCAATTGTGATAGGACTCACTGGTTGCCATTGACCACCTTGTGTTAAACAATAGATCAGATACCTTTTATGACTGATGTGTCCTAATCATACCCAGTGCAGCTGACACACAAACACCTTTGTGGCCATGACTGCTATGGGGATCATGGTCATGATTATGTGTACATTGTGCTATAAATAAAACCCCACAACCTTCCCTGCATTAAAAGTATGTGCATTTTTGGTAGACTGGGCAGTGCTGTCAAGTATCCCGTTTTCCCCGGGAATCTCCCTTATTTCAAGCAGTTTCCCGCTGCCATCCCTTATTTTTTATATCCCTTTAATTTCCCGTTTTTCAAAGGAAGCAGCTCCTCTCCCTCCCCGTGCTGGCCAGGGACTGGGAAGACCTCGCCTCCTTGCAGCCTCAAAGCAAGCGGGAGCCATTTTCCGCACTTCCAGGGGGGCGTATTTGGCCCCCTGCATCAGCCCCTATCAGCTGCCGCCGAGCCCCTCAGCTAGACAATAGGGTTAGCTGGGGGCGGAGCCTGGCTGCCTTTGAAGATGGGCGGCTGATGCTTTGAAACGTTGCAATACGACGGAGCGGCGCGCGCTTTGTAACTTTTTATCCGGCTTCTGGCAGCCTCAGCCTTATCCCAAACTTTTATTTTCACCAAAACTTCCCCGTTTCCACGGGCTTCGGCGCTCGCAGCCCTGCCGGGGATCCGGCTGCAGCAGCCGCGGTGCTCCTTCCAGCTCTCCCTCCCCCGCGCTGGCTTAGCAACCTCGTCGCAACCTCTCGGGTCGTTGGAGTGTGTCAACTCCGGTTTCGAAGGCTGCGCAGGTCACAACATGCCCGGGAAAGAAGCTCTTTGGTTGGCGGCGAGTGACGCAATGGCCGCGTGTGCGTCAATAGAGCAACCCTCGCAGCAGCATGTGCATGACCTTTATAATTAAATTCCCCGTTTCACAATAAGCGCAATAAAGGCACTCGGAGCGGTGCATTTGCAAAAAGTAATTATGCTGGGACCAGGCACCAGAGCTCGCTGAGCAGCCGAGGCGTCGTAGCCCATGGGCGCTTCCAAAATACAGTAAGCCTACTGCGCGCGTTCACACCAGTGCCGCCCACTTTTGCTTCTGGCTCCGCCCACCACTGCCATGTGACTGTCCCCGGGATAGGTGAGGCTGCTGATCCCTTATTTTCAAATCCGAAACTTGACAGCTATGAGACTGGGAGATCTGCAAGTTGAAACAGGCCAAGATAAAACAGGGGAATCTATTCAAAGAGGCCTGGGCTTAGGATGCAGATAAGTAAAGTCGGTGATTGGGGGCCATTTCACACATCCTTTTATGCTGTGCCTGTTACATATAGCAGTGCCATATACACTTGGAATCTCATCTAGCTAGCCAGAGTCAGTGAGGGCAGGGCCATCTTTACCCGGGGGTGCAAGGGGTTCGGTGCACCCAGACGCCGAATTCTGGGGGGCGCCCACCGCTGAAGCCGCCTAAGCTCTTAACCGCGATCCCCGGGTGATTGCGGTCGATGGGTCATTTCCGTTCTCTTTTGTGGAAGAATCAACGTATCCAGCGGTACCCCCTAGTGGTGTCTTCCATTTTTGCATGATCACAAAAATGGAAAGATGAAGTTATCGCAGCAGCTCTTTATTTTTTCATGTTAGCGGTTTTCGCTGTTCCCCTCCTTAAAAGCTCAACAACTTTGAGCTGCCTCCCAAAAAAGCTCAGCAACTTTGACCTGCCCCCCCCAAAATGGGGGGGGGCACTAGGAGGATCTTTGCACCCAAGCGCCGCATATGCTAAACACGACCCTGAGTGAGGGCCAAGTGGGAAGTTGGTAACACAACAACAACAACAACAACAACAACAACAACAACAACAACAACAACAACAACAACTTATTATTTCTACCCCACCCATCTGGCTGGGTTTCCCCAGCCACTCTATGGACACAAGCACAGAGTTTGGGTGAAAAGAACACACCACAGTGCTTTTGACAAGTTGATAAATCAACACTAACCAAGTGTTAGTGGGGAGGCAGAATACATTCCTTGCTTGAGACAGGTTGGTACTGACATGTCAGCACCAAACAGGAAGAAGATATAATATAGGTCAAGACACGGTTGTATGTGCTTAACAAAGGTCTGTCTGCTCTATTACACAGGTAGATGAGAGAACAGAGAGTTAGCTGAAGAACTGAGAGAATGCGAACTATAGGAGTCAAAAGCACTCCATGCATGAGTGCATTTGAATTATGAAAAAAAGTCCCAGGTGGAAGTATCCTTGCTATCTAGCTTGGATCTAGTTTGGTGGGGGGAATGTCTCTGGTTTCAGTGGGCTGGAACCACACCTATGGGAATGCATTTAGTTGAAAGTGGCATGTAGATGCTTTAAGGCAGGGGTGTAGAAATTGCGGACCTTCAAATGTTGCTGGGCTATGACTCCCACAATCTCTGTCTGTTGACTATAATAGCTGCAGCAGATGGGAGTTGAAGTCCAAACACATCTGGAGGGCCACACGTTCCCCACCCTAGTTTTAAAGAAATAACTGGTGTTGGGAAAATGAACACCATTTACCATCATTATGAATAGCAATTCTGTCATCCAGAGGTGTTGCTGCAGCATAAACGACACAGGAGACCAGTGGCACACACATGAAAGTAGTGGTGTTATTCATAATCTAGCAGTGCTGGAAGTACAGTAGAAAGAAACAGTGTTGTTTCAAAGTCTCCCACTTCAGAGACAATGAATTAGCTGCAGGTGTGCATGTTGGAATTATTCGGCAATGGCAGAATGTTCTTTTGCCGTCCTATATGATCCTCACAAAATAGCCTGGTGGTTTCCAGAGCTTTGGCCTTGCTGGCAAATGGCTGCATATCTGATTCTGTCGTTTCTTTCTAAAAAAATAATCTCGTTTTAATGGATCTGAAGCAAATATTTCAATGGCCCTCTGTGTAACATACCTCATTTCCCCCCCTTTTATTATACACTGCATGTTATACAAGTACCAGAGCCAATGAGAAGCTGCAAATGGAACCTTATTGATGCTTTCCCATTTCAGTAAGGAGAAATGTGTTAAATAGAACCCCTGCATGTTGAAAGAGAATGACACACCATGAATTTCCTAGGGAAATGCACTTTAAATATTGTGTAAAGCCTTTCAGTGAACCTATCTGAACTTGCTGTTTATTCTTCAGGAAATGCATCCCGCTGTAGTTACTGGAGCCTCTACCAAGGGTATTACTAAGAGCAGATTCAGGCCTTTACTGAGAACCCTCTAAACAAAAGACCTCTCAAAACTGTATTCTGATTGCATAGTATATTTTGCTTCTTTTGGATATGTGAATGAATCCTAACATTTACTCAGAACTAAGCCCTGTTTGATTTCAGTGACAGACAGTTTTGCAGTGGCACTTTGGAAAAAAACATTCACATGTATTGAGACAGGATCTTTCATTGGCACAAACTTTCATTTTCTAAGCATTTATTTTAAGGCGCTTTTCTATTTTTGTTACAACATAGCCTTCTCTGGGATGGATTGCAATGGGACTGATGTCCAAATAAAGCCCTGTTCATGCATTGCTCTTGAAAACTGAAGTAGAATTATTTTTCTGGATCTATGTCTTTGACATTGCATCCACAGACAATTCCTACTCATTGAGCATGGATGTCTGAAAAGGACCTATCAATATATCCTTCTGGCAATCCCAAAGCTACTATTATTGCTCTTTCCTTTTTTGTCTGTGTGATTGGATCATTATGGAACCTAGTATAGTGCACGGTATTCTTAAGCGGTCGATACGCTTCTGTGAAGTAATCATTTTCATTCAAAATAACTACGTTGTCAGCTGGCTTGGATATGATGTCTTTGTAGTTCTTAAGATTGAACAATGCAGCGCTTGCCTCTCTAGTCAAGTTGTGCCATGTATGCCCATCAGTTTTTTCTATATTTTGCACTTCACTAATATCTAGACGCTCAAAAACCTGAATTCTGGGGGTGTTTTTTAGAAGATAGATTAAATGTGGAATTAAGTCTAACTAACACAGATCTGCCCTGGAGATGTAGATCCCGCTCCCTCCACTTTTTTAAAAAAAGAAATTCTGCAGTTTATGTTCCGTATAGGTAATATCTGTCAAAAGAACATGATAAAATTGGTCTCAAAACAAATATATGGAGAAAAACTATAATGGCACCCGTCCATCCCACACACCTTTGACACATCTTCAGCACTAGCAGCTGGGGGGGGGGAGGAAGAGGACGTGCCATCTTTGCCCTATCAACACTTCCTTCTTCTTGCTGATGCCAGCCTCCTCTGAAGGAGAGATTCAGGGAACCAGCTATGAACTATCTAGCTTGGTGAGGAGACCCTATCCACTTTGGGTTATTTATGGAGCATTCACACAATGTTCTAATCCAGGCATAGGCAAACGTGGCTCTCCAGATGTTTTGAGCCTACAATTCCCATCATCCCTAACCACTGGTCCTGTTAGCTAGGGATGATGGGATTTGTAGTCCCAAAACATCTGAAGGGCCGAGTTTGCCTATGCCTGTTCTAATCCTTTGGCAATCATCCCATGCCTTTTCAAGCTTTTGTCCATTTTTGGCCTGACAGACTGGATCCTCATCTATCCTCATTCCTGTGGCCCAACTTACACAGATGGGTTTGAAAACCCACCTATCACTTCTGATTCCGCCTGCCTTAATGGAGGCAGCCCCCACGACAGCGAAGATCTGCGACATGTTTTTACTGGTGAGACAGAATGGTTTCTAGCAGACTGTCACCTGTTCTGAGACATCAAAGCAAAGGATGGAGAGATAAGAAACTTCTGAGAAACTTCAAGATTCAGTTCCACCCCAAGTCACAATGGGAGAGAACAACACATGGGAAGTGAAAGAGACAACACCATAGATGGACAGAAGGAATCTCCATGGACATAACCGTTTTCACACGCAGGGCAGAATAAAGATAATAGTTTGAGTTCCTCACTTGAAGCTTTATAAATTAATATATTATAACATCACAATATTTGGCTCAGATAATGTGTATTGGGGTAGCTGGTGGAAATAAAATTGAGATTTGAGGATTAATGGTCTTAAATGGTTTATTCGGCCTAATATGTCCCTTGGGGATATTAAACCAAAATATTATTAAACACCTGAATAGAATGTTGACTTTGTTGCTAACATTAAGATTATCACCATTTGTACCAAACGGAGTATCAATAAATTGAAATTATTTGATTTTGAAGCATTTCTCTCACACATCAGGAGGAAACAGGTTTTTCATAATTCTTAGGGGAGGAAATCTTGTTTTGAAGGCAAAATTATTCTCACCAAGCACAGTGAGAAACTTTTGGGGGTTTCCACAATTTAACACAGAAAACATTTTTTTTTTTTTACCGAAAGGACAGAGCACTGTAAACTTAGCATTGTTTGCTGCTGTAGAAGTGGCACTTTCCCACCTTACACACTTTGTAGTCGCAAGGAATTCAACTTGACAAGGGAGCATGTGGGGTCTGGAGATGCCACTTGTGTTAAACATGATCCCCGTATAACCAAATTCTATCCATTATTGTTTGCTACCAAACTTCAAAGGGCTTTCTTGCCTGACAGGATGACAAATTGACAAGCCTTCAAGCTCTCTTGCTTTAGGATTGTTTCATGAAAAAGGAAAAGAAAATATTACCTACTTTAGTTTCCCCCTCTAATGGCTGGCTCAGAAAACATAAAAATACTTCTGCTCCAGTAGTTATTTCTGATGGGTAGTCCTTTGTGAGAATTCAGCACGTGTTTTGTTTTAAAACTTGAGTCGTTTGTTTCTCAGTATGTAGAAGATTCAACGTTATGAATAACTTCTGTTGAGCTGCTCAACAGTAGAATGGACTAGCTAGGAAAGGGGTAGACTCTCCTTCATTCGAGATGTTGTTAGCACAGAGCCTGATGGGAAGCCTGAGGTACTTGTCACCCACTTATCCCCTTAAACCTCTGAAGAGAAGGGCAGACCTTTTGCTAGAGAGAAACAGGCACAGTTTTTGAACGTGAATAGTGTGGATATAACCCAAGAATGCAGGTCCAAAGCAGGCTAAGGCAAATCTCAAAGAGAAAGATAGAGATACAAAATTATTGGGAGATGGGGTGGTGGTACCATTAAATATTAATATTCTACCTACTACATTACTCTAATCAGACAGATGAAAGGTACCTGCTGCTCTGAGAAATATCAAGGGTGGATCTACACACAGGAAAAATTGCTATAAATAAGTCAGAAATTAAATCGTTATAACAAAGGGGGGGACGCTATGTTAAAATTGCATAGACTTTTTGTTGCTGTCCGGCAACATCTGGTGTTGCATGTTTCTAACGCATTCAAAATGGTGGTGGTGGTGTTTAGCTAATGAAGCTGAGTCCCAGGTTTCAGAAATCACTCTGTCATACAACTATGCTGTTGTAAAAAGTAGACATGGATGACTCCGACCTGATTATTGCTTAACTTTCAAAATAAACTTACACTAACAACAACACAAATCTGAGCAAGTAGGAACTGTTTTGCATTCTTTCAGTATCTTTCATTACCTGATAAAATCTGAACCATTTTTTCTGGCCCAAAGAATTTGGTGAAGAGAAGATTTATCCCCTATATTGATTTTCCAATATTTTTCAAAGAATAGGTATGTTTGTCTTACATAGTTTGAAAGGACTGGAAACACATAGCTGAGCAAACCAGGCTTTTTCATGATGTCTGGAGGTAAACCATGCAATTGTGTTTCTGTGGTTTTTTTTTTTTTTAATATTCATTTCAAAGTTTACATTTTCTTATAGAAAAACAACACTTTTATAAAGAGTACTTTTTTATTACTATACAGCCAGCCTCTGGACTCCACAAACACTAATATTTCCAGGACTTTAAAATTCGGTGCACACTAAAGCAGCAGTGCATATTTACTTTGAAGTAAGTCCCATTAAATTGAGGATTGTTTTGCATAAAAGAATGTGTGAGATCAAACAGTATTGTTTGGGCACAAATCCTACATATGCGAACATAAGAAGAGTCTGCTGGATCATGCCAATGCCCTATCTAATCCAGCATTCTGTTCTCATCCAGCAGCCACCCAGATACCTGGTGGTACCTTGGCTCCTGAACAAATCGGCTCCCAAACGCCACAAAGCCGGAAGTAAGTGTTCAGGTTTGCAAATGTTTTTTGGAAGCCGAACGTCTGACGTGGCTTCTGATTGAGTGCAGGAAACTCCTACCGCCAATCGGAAGCCTTGGCTTTCAAACAGTTCCGGGAGTCGAACAGACTCCCGGAACGGATTAGGTTCGACAACCAAGGTACCACTGTATTCAAAATGCAGTCGCAACATAGATTTGTATAATGGCAATAGTACTAGCAAGTTGTCCTGGACCTGCCCCCATTAAAAAGGCATGGTTGGAAATAGGATCAAAGTGTGTGGCGCAGAGGGTGGAGGCTGGGAGTGGGTGGAAGGCAGGCCTTAGGGAGGCAGGAGAACCCACAGTTTCCTCATATACTTCTGTATCAAAGGAATTAAAAACAGAGCCATTTCTCCCTGAGTCTTTCTTTAGCAAAGTCAATGCAAGCGTAGAAATCAATGGGGCCTAATTTGTGATGAATATGACAGGGCAAAAACACAGCATATAACAAACGGTGCTGAATGAAGAAAGCAAACAGTTCTGGAAAAATAGGACCAAACCGTTATTCATGCATCACCGATTGCTAAATGAGATTTTGTTGATGGATTTGTTTTCATTTGTTTACTTGAGTGGTGTGTGCTCTGTAGGGTGTTTAAGATTGCAATCCTATGCACTTCTTCATAGTAAACCCCACTGAACAAAGCGAGATTTGCTAGTTTTTAGTAAATGTGCATATAGGCTTATGTTTCAAACTTTGATTCATTCATATAGGTTTATTGGTTTAAAAAGAAAAACAAATTAAATCTTCCATTTCAGAGTAAATCAAGCAGGCTTTTAGAAATCAAGCATTAATTACTGCATTTAAAAAAAGTTTCTACCCTGAATGTGACAGATTGGATGCTAGGAAAACTCATGTAATAGTCCCCATTGCAATCTGGCTTTCAACTAATTAAGAAAAACACACTTTCCCTAAATAACACAAGGAGTCCCTCTTTTTAAAAAAAGTTTCATAATAGCTGAAGACTACTTGTAAATGACAAGTAGAGATCTACAAGACACTGAAGTGAGGAAAGAGCAGAAGAGGGGGCTTCCTCCTTCTGTCCATCTCTGTTATCTTGTAGCCTGGTTGGCACATAATGTTAAGGCATGGTTTATTAACCAGCTGCCCAACAGCTTAACTGTGATTTGTTTATTGCAAGCAAACAACAAATTGAATCCATGGTTTACTGTTGACTTATGAACTTAGATTTCTTTCAACTATGACTTATGATCCCAGCACTCTTCCTTAACCATGGTTTGTTTGCCACCCCTCTCCAGGCGCTAACCAAGCCACAAAGTCACAAGGCAAGAGCAGCTGTAAAACAAAACAAACTTTGGAAAAGCAAGCCATGGTTTGTTTGATCGCTTGCACAACTCACCATGTCTCATCTGGAAGCTACCTAAGGCATCTGGATTATTTTTTAAGCTATACGAATAAATGCAAACATTGAAATATTCAATTTTTGGGTTTCATTATGAGTAAAATATCATACGCACGCTGAGATTAACATTCACATGGAACACCAAATTTCATGGAGGTGAGGTATGCGAGGAGGAAGAGCTACAGCAAGGGTGGGAAACCTTTTTCAATAACCTTCTGAGGGCCACAAGCCAGTGATTGGCAGGGCCAGAGGTGGAAGCTGGCACAGCACCTTTGTTCAGTAGACTAGTAGTTTCTCTATCCTCCATCAATGCAAGGAAGAGGCAATACAAGAGTTCAAGTAACATTACGGCCAGGCAAGAACACTCAGGATGCAAAGTGGGGCCCAGTGAGGCCCATGGCCTGGGGAGAAGTTTGAAGGCCAGATAGAGGGCCTGTAGAGCTGTCTTTGGCCCCTGGGTATGAGATGCCCCTCTGCTGGGCTACAGGCAGGGTGAGTAACCATTATACCACAGCCCCCATCACTCCAAGCTGTGCCTAATGCACACATCCATGAATGTGTGAATAATCTGTAAATTCTCCCACTCCTGGGTCTTCGAAAGATGGCATGTCTGCAATGTGTAGGAGTCTGCTTAATTTTGCTATCTAACAAAAGGATTAAGGAATAGGAACAATCCAGCACCAGAGTCTGTGAAGCAGAGCTGGCAGAGTGAAACTGAAATATATTCTTAAGCCATCTGTGGTGCACTGCAGAATTAACCCAAGCCTTTCCGTATGAGCCGAATAGCTTGTGCTGTAAATAAACCAAACATTCAGCCTATACACACAATTGACTAAGAATAGACCTATGTGGCAAAGCAACCCCATGTTAAGTAGGACCCAACAGCTGAAAAACTTGTTCTTGAAATCAGAAGACTGGCTTTTCAAAGAGCAGAAGTGATCTCTCAGATCATTTTCCTGAGGGCAGGGGTGCAGGAAGCCTTGAAGGGGGAAGGGTGAGTTGCACCAGCCCTGTAGTCAGACTTCCTTATTATACTTCCACATTCCTAGGTGGGGCATTTGGTGTGGGGTGGGGGGAGGTACATAGCATCAGGCAGTCCCACTGACTGGTGGAGAGGATACTGTCAGGACCAGGCCAGGGAAAGGGAAAGGGGAAGGGAGAGAGTTCATGCACCTGATGAAGTGAGCTCTAGTCTGCAAAAGCTTGTGCCATAATAAATGTGTTAATCTTTTAGATGCCCCAATAACCTTTGGCTGCTTCCAGCCAATGTTTATTGAACCTTCATTCTGATGTTTGCACAAGGTTCGTAGGGAGATTGAGCAATGTTGTCTGTTTATTGAACAATCATTCTTATTTCTCTTCTTTGATAGTTCTTGAATCTTCCCGCCACACTTGCCAACTTCTCCATCCACACCAGTGTGGTGCACCACACAATTTGAGAACCAATGTGTAAACATATATGCCAGACCCCTCTAATCCCTGAATCCAGCAAGTGTTAAAAGCTAGTTATGCCTTCTAATTCTTGGAAAAGAGAACTAGCTTCCTAATGAGGTGGTGGGGGATTAAGGAGCTTGGTGCAAGGCAGCAAATGAGTGGAGTCCTCTCCTTCAACATAAAAAGCTACAGTTGAAAGCTGAGAGTTTTCCAGTAATGCAACCTTGAAGTAAAGCAGCAAGCTGAAGGAAGAATGTGAGTAACATTTGAGAGCAATGATTTCTGTTTGAATCCAAGGCTGTGGCTCTGGGAGAAATAATACTCTTTTGCGGTGTTGATGCTGTAAAACCCTCCATAATAGATTCAAGTTGTATATATGTGTAAATAAATCCTATATCCTAAAGACACCACAATCTCTGCTGTGCCTTATTCCAAAAGGAAACATGAAACCTGGGCAAGTGCCTGGAACCCCTGGAATCTTGCACCGCTCGGAGATTAGGGTGGCGTGCAACAATATTTTCACGTAAACTTGCTTACTGTGAAAAGTCTGGTTTTAGGTGGAAGGCTTGTTGCGAAAGAGTACCAAATTAACTGTTAATTTTGCAACCTGAACTTGCTGGGATGTGACATATCTGAAAGTATCAACAGTGTAGAAAAACCATTTGTTGTGGTTAGCTACATAGCTACTGTTCTGGAAGGAGGCAATAGTTAATTTGTAAAGAGAAAGGTGTGGTCTGGAAGCTACAGCCTTTGCCCTCAAGGTTTTAATATAAGGTCTGGTGGCAATTAGCTAGTGGTAAAAGAATGTCAACCTGTTTATGCTCTGGTTATGTATCCCAGGGCTGAGATAAGGATTAGTTCAAGAGGTGAGGGCCTTCTGGGTACCTGTCCCCAAGGGCATCTCCTCTGACTCATGAGTATTCATGAGTGTTTGTGCCAAACTGCTTTTGCCCTGTTCTTCACTTGAGGTTTTCTTTCTTTTTAAATGGAATTTCCAGATGACCCATATATTGAGCATTCATCTGGATTGGTTTGCAGGGATGTTAGATGATATTGCACCAAAGAAAGTGTTATCCAACACTTTCCACTACATTTTCCTGTCATTTTCTTTATCACTAAAAGTCTGATCTTTGGGGGAAGCAGGTTCGTTGCAGCAGCCTTCCAAATCTGCTTTAATTCTGCAACTTTAATTTCCCAGTGTGTGGAAGAATCCCATCCAAAAATAGGGACAGTTTGGAAGTGCCAGATGAATATAAGAAAGCTGCACCAGAATATGTTGACTTGGTTGGCCACTGATTAAAGCTATCGATCTGTACTGCTTCTGAGTCTTTTTACTGGTGGGTGCCAAAGTTACTATACTGAGCTCTTCTGAAATGCTTTCTGCAACATGGCCCTTGCTATCTCTAGCCAATAACCTTTCCCCTAAATACCAGTGTTTCAGTTGCGAGGTCACCTCTTTCACTAGCATTTAAAGATTGCATACAATGCAAAGCTTTTTCTTCAGGGTTTTGTGAGAAGGGGCTTAAAAACGAAATAATAGCACTGAATGAAACAGAATTTGGAAACATTTTTCCAGTCACCTTCGTCTCTACAATGAGCTTTGTGTCAGTAGGCCATTTTATTAATTGTTAAAGAAAGCTGCAAAAGGAAATAAAATGACAACAACCTTGTCCTTGGAAAATGGCAACAGGAGAAATGTGTAACATCAGCACTTCCATGGTTCTGTTTATTCCGACTTGTAATGTTAGTCAAGCAGCTGTTCATCCCTGTTGGTCTCAGATATAAAAAAAACACACACACAGAGAGACTTGCAGGAGCAGACCACAGGCTGCAGAAATACAGCATCATAAAACCAACTTAATTCTAGCATAAAACCAGTAAGGGGTAAAGACGAAAAATGCCTACCTGCTATAAACTAAAATACATAGGTTAGGAGAACAAAAAGGTCCCTTTGCCTGGCATCAAACAATCCATAATGTGGGTGTCAGTAAAGTGCCCCTGGGGAGGGCATTCCATAAATGGGGTGCCAGATGCCTCATTTCATTAGGTGGAAGAACCATTCAACAGTATGGCAAAGAGCTTTTCTCCACCTTTTGGCAGACTGGAAATTTCAGACAGACACAGAAGGGAATGCATTCCGTTTCCCACCCCCACATTTAGCAAACCACCATCTTCACAAGGTCACCAAATTTATGGCTGTTGCAAATGTCCATCCAGCTTGTTGTGGCTTTTTGTCATTTTCCACATCAGCTGCCTGCTTGTGGTAAACAGGTTGCCTGACTAAATCTCTGGATTACCACAGCAACCTTCCTCCTCGACATAGCCATGGGGGCAGTGCATAAAATTGGTGGGGACGCTGTGGGGAAAATGTGCTTGTGCAGGATAGGTGACAGGCCATTGTGGTACGTGTAGATCTCTTCCTCCAAGAACCCTTTACACCTCTTGGCTGCAGCTTTAGGAGTTGGAACAGGTTCCCTACTGACTCTCACCCTTGCTTTTCTCTGCTGCAGCAGCTGCAATATCATCTGTTCACTGTGCTGACTGAAGAGTGGACAGTTTGGTTTGCTCAGCAGGATTTTGCACCAGGAAGTGGAACATTCTAATTCAGGCACCACCAGAGAGCAGAATGGGAGTGGGAGGGGTAGAGGTGGCTGGTTTATCCCTAAATTTAGCATGTGTGCAGATAGTACAGGTTAGACAAGTCAGACGCCCAACTTGCTTTTGCCAGAGATGAGACAGGCACTGCTTTCAATATATAGCACTTGATTCATGTCAGTCCTAATGTCCTTTATTAGCATGGAAAAAAGGAAAATATCAACATAAAAATGCTAAATTAAACAGTGCTGCAAAGACAAACATACGGCATTTTCAATACAGGGGATGGGTTTTCTTATAAATGTGGTTGTTGATATTTATAAAATTTATTTTAATCACATATACTTTTCTACATATTGTAGGGAGGGGTGTACTAATTCCTGGGTCATGCAGCCCAGTGTTACAACAACTCTTGCATAGCAACTTCTGAGGCACCACCCTTCAGTCGTCTTGAGTACCATGGAGCCAATCATATTGCATACTAGAAGATATACTAGGGATGGAGAACCTGTGGTTTTCCTGTTGTTGATGGACTGCAACTCGGTTCCTTGTCCCTTTAGTATACAATGAATTTCAGGGTTTCACTGAGAACCACGAGTCAAGTAATAAGCAGCATTAATTAATGCTTGTATTTCTACAATCTGTTGCATTAATACAATCATCTCACCAAAATGGATAAACGAGCATTAAAATGGTAAATGTGATTCAATGAAAGTTAAGTGTAAAGTGATGCATGGGGGGGGGACTTCACATTGGGGTTTAAACTGTATAGAATCAGGATGTTAGTGGCATAAATGTATTTAAGGCACTACAGTAATTTATTTATTTTTGCAAACCAGGCTCTTAACAACACATAGCAGACATAAAATGCAGGGCAGAGAAATGTATATAGCATACAAAGCAAACGTTATTAAAAGCACAATCCTATACATCTCTACTCAGAAGTAAGCCCCACTGAGTTCAATGAGACTTAATCCCAAATAAATGGGCATGAGATTGCAGCCTAAATCTAATTTCTAAAACATCATATATTAATGCAAAATTCCTGTCAAACTAGGTTGCTCAATACTTTAAAAAAAGGTAGAAAAGAGTGTGTGTGAAATACGTATTTTTAAATAGTATGTGACTTGGATGCAATCTGGTGTTTCCAAAAGAAAGAATAAATTTCCTTGACAGTAGTAATTTTCAGAGGGGGATAGGACATCTTGGGAAGGCATGATTTATAAGTATCCAGCAAAGGTGCACCGGTGAGAAAATGATCCACACTCTCCCCTTCATTTGGTACTAGAATTTTAACAAGACACTCCCAGGGGACCCTTTTTAGCACATCACTGGGCATAGTGTGTGCTTCACACTAGAAATACCACCCCTGATTCTTCAGAGGTGAACAAAGAGATTTTGTTTTTGTTCCTCATGATGACAGGAAATCTATCTGATCCTTTCCAGATGGAAGCCACAATTATACCACTTCCACCTGACTTGCCTTCAATATAATAGTTCTGGGTGAAGATGAAGAAATAAGTCTTTATCTCTCTCTTTTCCTGGCCACCCAGTTGTGCTGTAGTAAACTATATCTCTTAAGCATCCTAATAGCACCATTATTTTTGGAACACTAGGCATAGCAACCGGCTGTAGTAACATATAGCTCAGCAAGACACACATCATTTTACAGTTCATTCACTGAGATGAATGTAACTAATACATAGCTAAATTATATTCATAGGGCCATACACCTATGATTTAATTATGGGAGGACACAATTTAGTGAAGGAACATGTCAAATGTTATGCTTTTGGTTCCATTCCTTCCTGGAGGGGCAAACCCAGATGGTGGTGTTGGGGGACTCCTTTTAGATGCCTCAGCCGTTGGCCTGCAGAATCCCCCAGTGTTCTGTTCTGTCCCCCATGCTATTTAACATTTACATGAAGCTGTCTTGGTTCTAAACCAGTACCTGTCATTTGGATGAGCGTGAACAAATTGAAACTTAGTCAGACAAGACAGAGGTGTTCTTGGTCAGTCGGAAGGCACAACAGGGAATAAAAATTCAGTCTGAACTGGGTGGGGGGGGTAACAGTCCCCATGAAGGCACAAATTTGCAGTTTGGGCATGCTATTAGATTCAGTCCTGAGTATGGATACTCAGGTCTCAGGAGGTGCCCAGGAGTTTGTTATTTATTAAATTTGTACGCCACCCTTCATTCTTAAGATTTCAGGGCAGTTTTTCTACTGTATAAAAAATCCACAAAATACATAACAACACCACAAACCAATAAACTCCCTCCCCCCAATTGCACAGTTGAAGCTAGTGCATCAGCTGGGCTTGTTCCTTGAGATGTCTGGTTTGGCCACAGCCTTAGTTACACCCCATTTGGATTACTGTACCACACTCCATGTGGGGCTGTCTTTGAAAAGTGATGAGGAACCTCCACTGGCTCAAAAAGCTGCAGCCAGATGGCTGACTGGGGCTGATTTTAGGGAGAATAACAGCTGTTACAACAGCTGCAGTGGCTACCAGTCTGTTTCCGGGCAAAATTCAAAGTGCTGGTTATCACTGTACATTGAGAGGAAGTTAAATTAATGAGATTTTGATAGATTATGAGGGGGAAATCAATCAAAATAATGTAATGTTTCCATAAGGAGATTCTAAAACACCCACAGATTTTTTTTAAAAAAACTTCATATCCATGAGAATTCACCCCAATTTTGGCCCCACCTATGTGGCTAAATAGAAGTGATATGAGATTAACAGTGCTGATCTGACAGCAGTATGAAAGAATTTCTTTCTTTCCTCACCCAGAAAAATGAGAATAGAAGCATTATCTGCTAGAATCCTAGTTTAATTTTGATGGCTTCTCACAAGTTAAATGCAATCTCCTACAACACACTTTCTTCCCCCTTAAGGACTGCACATGCTGTTCTTCAATATATATATAGCCTCATAACACAAACCAATCTATGAAAGTTGCGCTTACCTGCACACTGCTTTGGGAATAAAACCCACTGAATGGAGCTTACTTCTGAATATAGCAACCTCCCATATCATCAACCTGGCCGATAGTACCGGTAGTACCTATCCTGCACGCTCTGTGACTAACCAGGTTAGTGGTTTAGACCCAGATAAAATGTGAGATCAATGGGACTTATGCTGTTAGCCTAACTTACTCTATTGGTTTCAATAGGATCCTAAGTTTAACTAAATTAACGATGAAGTGTTATCTGGAGTAAACTCCTGTCCTCAGCATCATTTGAGGTATACAGGAGGTCTCTATGCATCCTACATGTTTGGTCCTTTGGAGCAGCACACAAACAAACAAACAAACAACCAAATAAAAAACTATACGCCACTCTGAGAGACTTACAACAAATTAAAACATCAAACACAGTAAAACACCAAACATTAAAAACTTTCCTATACAGGGCTGCCTTCAGATGTCTTCTAAAAGTAAGATACCGGTAGTTGTTTATTTACATCTGATGGGAGGGCATTCCACAGAGCAGGCACCACTACTGAGAAGGTCCTCTGCCTGGTTGCCTGTAACCTCACAATGAGGGAACCATCAGAAGGGCCTTGGAGCTGGATCTGTGTCCCAGCTGAACAATGGGGTTGAAGACACTCCTACAAGTATACAGGGCTCAGGCCATTTAGGGCTTTAAAGGTCAGCACCAGGGCTTTTTCTCAACCAAAACTCAGTTCTGGCAGGTAGGCACCATTGCCATAATAAGGTAACAATGGTGTTGTAATGTGGTTATTACCACTCAATATTTTGGAGCAATTATAATTTTCAACGTTTTAAAAAAGCACAAGGGAAGATGGCTGAAGAAGGGAAGGCTCACTGAGGCAACCCAGTCAGATGGGTGGCATATAAATAATAAAATAATAATAATTATTATTATTATAAGCAGCTACAGCCAAGGAAGAGTGCAGCATATGCTGAAAATGTCCCTCTGACTAGTTATACCACTCCAACAGAGGGCCTTGTAGCTGAGGAGGGAATGTTAGTTTGTGTATCTGCTAAACGTAGTAAAGGATATAGGCCTACAACTCCATGAGGCCTTCCTGAGGAGAGGCGGCCAGCAGCAACAGACCAGTCAGAAGACCTGTTAAGACTAAGCTTCCAACAAAGATTAAAAATACATTTAAAAAATCAGTCAAGTTTTGCCACAAGGGATTTGGAATATGGAAGAGGTACTCCGGAGAAGCACGATCTGATCCCTATTCACTTATCCCAATGTAAGAAAAAGGAAGAGCCCAGGGCAAGAGTGAATTCTCACATGTAGTTCATGTTTTCAACAATTACTGTCTGCAGCCCTCAGCTTTGCACACACACATGCATGGGCCCTATAGGGTGCGGCAGCAGGGCTCCCAACACACCAGCCCCACACAAGCTCTGTGAGTTACCACCAAATGCTACCCCCACTGCAGGCGTGTCCCACACAGTGTGTGCTCCTGTTCAAATGGCAGTAGTGAACACGCGGAGGCACCGAAGCGCCACTCCACAAGTCCGTTTTGAACGACTGAAGGGCCTATCCTAATCTGCCTGCGATAATGCCCATTTAGGACGCTTCATCGGGGGGGGGGGGAAGAACCCTGTTGCACACAAAGACTTTTTAAAGTAATCTTTATTGGTTTTATTTACACACATTAAAAATATTTACAGTCTCATCAATACAGATAAGAAAAGAAGAAAAAGAAAAAAGAACAAAGAAAAAGAAAAACACAAAAAGGGTTAAAATTGATTTACATAACCACACTTCTCACATACATACATACATACAAGTCTTCCGATCTTTCTTATTGTACTTTCATTACATCATTGTTTGTCTGCACAGTTTTGATCTTCATTTCTCGTTCCTTTATCTTCAATAGTATTCGATATTTGTTTAATTACAAGTATCACTCTAGTTCTGCTAATATGGCCTTATTATTGCAATATATTCTGATGTATTCTTTAAATATTTTCCATTCACCAAAAGTTTTCTGCATCATTTCTCCTCTAACTCCTCCTGTCAATTTCGCCAGCTGCAAATAATCTAACATAAGCATCTGCCACTCTAGGATTGTCGGTACTGATTCGTTTTTCCACTTTCTAGCCACAAGAATTCTAGCTGCTGTGACAGCATACATAAATAGCGTTCTCCTTTCTTTTTTAATCTCTGGGGGTAAAATTCCTAATAGGAAAATCTCTGGGGTTTTTTTAAAAGTAATTTTAAACAATTTCTTCAGTTCATTGTAAATGTTATCCCAAAATTCTCCAATAATTACACACGTCCACCACATATGGTAGTAAGACCCCACGGCTTTTTGGCATCTCCAGCAATTTGGTGACCCTCCTTTATACATTTTTGATAATTTCGAGGGGGTGTGGTGCCACCTGTAAAGCATTTTCATGGTGTTTTCCCTTAGGGTATAACAGGCTGTAAATTTGACATCCTCCTTCCACAGTCTTTCCCATTGATCCATATATATGTTATACCCAAAATCCTGGGCCCATTTCACCATTACCGTTTTAACCTGTTCTTCTTTGGTTTCCCACTCTAAAAGATGGTCATAAATTCGTGAAATATTTTTCCCTTTAATCAAGATTAGATCTTTTTCAAATTTGGATGTCTCCCTCGCTATTCCCTGCTTTATATCTATTGCCAATCTTTGATTTAACTGAAAATACTGGAGCCAATCCGTTAGGTAGCCCTTAATTTCCTCATATTTTTTCAGTTTGAAGTTATCATTGTTTAATTCCAGTACTGTTCTATACGTTGGCCAGTTTGCTTTCATGTTCGGTCTTTTAACTGCTATGGCTTCGGTTGGCGACATCCACAGGGGTATTTTTGGCTCCAGGATTCCTTTGTACTTATTCCAGATCTTATACAATGATTTTCTCACAATGTGGCTCAAAAAACCCCTGTGGACCTTTACTTTTTCATAGATTAGATATGCATGCCAACCGAACCTGTTGTCGTGGCCTTCCAAATCGAGTATGTCTGTATCTCTTAGTGTGATCCAATCCTTTAACCAATTTAGTCCAGCTGCTGCGTGGTATATTTCCAAATCCGGCAGTGCGAAGCCTCCCCTCTCCTTTTTATCTATTAACGACAGATGTTTGATCCTAGGTTTTTCCCCACTCCATATAAATTTAGATATTTCCCTTTTCCATTCTCTAAAACAATTCATTCCTCCTAGAATGGGCATCGTTTGGAATAGATACATCATTTTAGGGAGGACACACATTTTTACCACTGACACTCTTCCCCAAAATGAAAGGTGGAGTTTGGTCCAGGTTTCCATGTCTTTCTTGATTTCTTTCCACACTTTACAGTAATTATCTTCATACAAATGTAGACATTTATTTGATATCCAGATCCCCAGATACTTGACTTTATTTTTTATTTCTAGCCCTGTCTTTTCTTGAAGAGTTTTTTTCTCATCCCCTGTGAGGTTTTTTGTCAGAATTTTGGTTTTTTGCATATTTATTTTCAGCCCCATAATTTCTCCAAATTTCTTAATTTCCTCTATTGCTGCTATTAAACTTTGCTCAGGATCTTGAATCGTAATTATTAAATCGTCAGCAAAAGCTCTTATTTTATAGACTTTTGCTCCAATCCGTATCCCTTTTATATTCTCATTTTTTCTGATACTGTGGAGTAGAGGTTCTATTGCTAGTATGAATAGCAGGGGCGACAAAGGGCACCCCTGCCTAGTCCCTTTTGAAATGGAGATGTTTTCTGTTAAGTTACCATTTATCAGCAGCCTAGCTGTTTGTTTTTCATATATTGCCTCTATTCCTTTTGTAAATTTTACTCCAAAGTTCATTATTTCCAATTGCTTCTTCATGTAGTCCCAGGACACATTATCGAATGCCTTTTCGGCATCTAGTAATACAAGGGCAGCCTTTTTATCGCTATGTGCTTCTAAATATTCTAGAATATCTATAACATTCCTTGTGTTTCCAGCTATTTGTCTGCCCGGGAGAAATCCAGTTTGATTAGGGTGGATAACCTCCTTTATAGCCTCCCTTAATCTATTGGCCATTATATTTGCAAAGATTTTATAGTCACTATTTAAAAGTGATATTGGCCTATAATTTGATATTAGTTCTGGGTCACCTCCTTGTTTCGGTATGAGAGTTACCGGTATGTAGGCTTCTCTCCATGAATTGGGTATCTTACCTTGTTTTAAGATATTATTCATTGTCTCAGTTAATGGGGTTGTTAACAATTCTATCATCTTTTTGTAGTACTCCGTAGTACTGCACACAAAGACTTAAGGTTGTTGGGAGTTTAATCTGCATTACGGGATGGTGACAACTACTGGGGCGCGCGGGTTGCAGCGTGGAAGTCATTTGAAACAGCCTACGGCGTCCGAGCATGAAATCTTGCATCCATGACGCGAGTCCGCGACTCTTGCCTCTCTCCCCCCCCTTAAGCCTCAGAAGGAGCAGGCTGAGGAGTGTCCGCTGCCGCGGCGAGATGGAGCGGCCTGCGGGCGTTGTTCCTCCTCCTCGCCCCACCCCAGTGAACGGGACTCGGGCTAGAATTGCGGAGGTCGCGGCTCTCCAGCTCCGCGGTACTTCTGGATAGGCGTGCGCGTCTGGAAAGTGGGGAGGGATGGAGAGGAGGCGTCGTCGTCAGGGAACAATGCCTCCCGCCGTCCGGGAGGACCGGCCTTGATGCAAGCGCGGGTTCCCTTGCAGGCGGGCTTGCAAACGGCAGGAACCCGCCTGCCTTGGAGCCAAGGCGTCCTCTGCAGCAGCAGCGGAGGCGGCGGAGGCGGCGGCGCCCTCCTCCACCTCCTCGCTTCCAGCCCAACTCTCCTGCCCCCGGTGGCCCGGGAGGAACTGAACTGTCGCTGCACAGGAAGTAGCGGCTGCGGGGAGCACACAAACGCACACACACACCCCAGATCTCTCTCTCTCTTTCACACACAGAGAGAAAGAGAGGCAGGCAGGCAGGCAGGCAGCTGGGTCTGCTGCGCTCCATGCCCTCGGCTCTCCGCACCGGAGCCCGGCGCCGTCGCGACCCCAGGCTTCCCGCCCGCCTCCTCCTCGGAGCAGCCCTCCGAAGCGCCGCCGCAGTACTAGAGGCGGCGGCCCCAATTGCGGTAGCCGGCGCTGAGGGAAAGAGGTGGCGGCGCTGCTCCTCCTCCTCCTCCTCCTCAGGGGAAGGCAGCGGCGGGGGTGGCCGCGGCTGTTGGGTCGGAGCTGGGCCAGGGCAGCCGCGGGGCAAGGAAAAGAGGAAGGAGGCGAGACGGCATCAGCTGCTGCTGCAGGTTTGTGCTGCTCCGGCAAGGGATCGGGTGGTGCTGGCGGGTTCGTGCAGCTGCCGGCAGATCGGGTTCCTCTCCTCCCTTTCCCATGAGGAGAGACCCTTTCACCTCTCTCACCCTTTTCTCCCCTGGCACAGCGCCGGCCCCGGCTTGCCCTTCTTTGCAGGTGGCTCCGCTGGGCTCAGCCTGCTTGCCCGGCCGCCCCCCCCGCCTTTCTCTTTTATTCCCTCCCCAGCCCCTCCACGCAGCCCTCCTTGCTGCAGTCCTTCCTCGGGCGCCTCCCTCCCCTTCGCAAGCCTCGTTCTCCGACTGCCAACTTCTTCCTGCACCCCGTTCCCTCCCCCGGGGAACCTTAATGGATTAGTCTCCTTTCCCCCCTCGCCCTCGCCCCTCTGCATTGTGCGAGCCGCTTCCTTCATACCGCTGGATGATACGGGTAGTAGCGTCCCCTCCTCCCTTAATTTCCTCCGTTTCCCTAATTGCTTCCGTGCTGTGGTAGTGAGGGGAGAGCTATGTCTGCCGGATTTCTTCAGTGTATATGTGTGTGTGTTTTACTTTTTGGCTGAGTTTCTCTTCGGGGTTTTGTTTTTTTTAAACACACCAGGTTAGCCTTGCGATGCTGAAGCAGCCCTTGTCTCTTCTTTACACACACCCTTTTCTATGGTTGTGCTTCAGGCCCCCGTCTGCTTCCCCGAAGGCTTGTGAAATTGGAGGTATGATTTCTGGGCTTGTACGTTGCCGCTTTGCTTGGATATCTGTGGTGTTGCAAGAATAGGAGGGGCTTCCATACCGTGGGGTGGGCTCTTTTTAGACTCATTACTTTCTCTTTAGCCTTTATATTTGTGGGCTGGGATTGTACTGTATATAAATTGTTAAGAGGCATTTCTTCAGTCGCAGGGATGGATGCTCAGTGGTTGGAATTCTTAGTGACAGAAACTGGAAAAGACTACTGTATATCCTTTCCACCAGACTGTCTGGATTTCATGTGTTTGAGATGGACAGATGCTTCCTGAGGGCCCGTCCTACTCAATTATCTTGTCCCTGAGAGTTTTGAGAGAATTAAGAGGTTTTTGCTATTTATTATGCTCAGTCTGTGCTTTTAAATGAATCAGTAGACACTGGTCTGTTAAAGGGCAAGGGCCTTAAAATTAAGGTATACGTACTTGCCATCTACTTTTAGTATGAGCACATTGTTCTCTCTGATCAGATTAGAGTTATTCCATTTGTGTTTTACAGACAAAGTGATTTGCAATACAATAAAACTCAATTAAAATGAAACAAATATGTTAAAAGTGTTCATCTACAAAAAATACCACCCTACTTAAAAATAAAATAACCATCCCACCCACATAAGGATGAACACTGAAAGCAAGACAGTTAGCACTGATAAAATGCCCTGGAGAATCAAAACCTATTTGCCTGATGGTAGAAGGATGGCGAAGTTGGTGCAAGGCGTGCCTGCCTGGGAGGGCATTCCACAGGGGGAGGGGTCACCACAGGGAAGGCTCTGTGGCTTCATAGGTAAAATGTTACAGCATATAAAGTGAAATGTGAGTTTTCCACTGTATGTAGATTAGATAGTTTCTACAGCACACACCAGATATCTTGTCTGTGAGCCCATACTGCTGACCAGACTACCCTGGGATGAACTAGTTATCTGAATTATTGTGGCAAGTCACAGTGAGTTGTTTTTTAAATCAAATATTGGGTGCAGATGTGTGGTACAATAGTAATATGTAGCCATGGGATCTATGGAGTGTAAAAGAATAAATTCTGTCACCGCTTTAAATATGTCCTTATTTATATAGAGAAAAATATTGCTTCCGAAGCAAGTCTGATTATAGAACTCTCATGTTAGTTTAGCCTAATTGGTAAGTGTATGTGTGTGTGTGTGTATATATATATCTATATCTATATCTACATATACACACACCTATCTTTCATCTATCTATCTCTTATCTGCCTACCTGTCTTTACTGAAAGATCCATGTTCTTCTTCCTTTGAATATGGCAGATCATCTACACATAGAGGACCTGACATAGGGAAATTTGTGGCCTTCCATAAGTTGTTGAACAAAATTTCCCACAATCCCTGACCATTGGCCCTGTTGGATGTGGCTGGTGGGAGTTGGAGAGCATAAGGTTCGTCATCCCTGATAACTTCCATTATCCCTGGCTATTAGTCATAGTGACTGGGGCTGATGGGAGTTGTATTCTTCAACATTTGGATGACATGACACTACCTTTGTTTTAGGTAGACTGTTATCACTGATAAGGTAGAGCCAAACCCTCTGTTTGATGCATTATTAATTTAGTGGAGCCTTTAAACTTCTGTTTCAACCAGAAAACGTGAAATGCTAAAAACACACCCAGTAGTTGTCATTCTCCACACAACCAAAGATCTACATAGTTGCTGTGGGTGGAATTCCATGAGGTCCACTTGCGCAGTGAGACTTCTCCCACCCCATTCTTACCCCATGCACACCCTAAACCTGCTATGGGTTTTCTCTCAACCCTCCAAAGCAGGTTTAGGGAGTGTGGGGGAAGGGAGAGTTCTGTTGTGTGAGCAGACCTTGTGCGCACCCAGCAATGTAGTTGAATCCCACTCTGTGTTAACAAAAAAGAACATGCAAAAATGGTGCTGTCTGCTGCAGCAAGAATAGGTATTATGTGGCATTTGTAGTAGTGCCAATTCCACCATTATCTGGCTTTTGTGCTAGACATTTGTGACAAAACCATGTTGAAGCGAAAGTGGTATACCCTGGAGCGGAGGCTGATGAAGCAGGCTGGAAGACTGCTAGAACGCAAGCGGTGAAAGACTCCAAAAGAATAGTACAGCTGAACACAGTTGTGTGTGGATTATCTAGCCTACTCTGTGGCAGTGAAGTCAGCAAAGATGGGTAACTTCTGTGCTGCACATTTGTCCTTGACTTGGTGTGCAGCAAAGCAATGTAGAGTGTGGTGTGGTGTTTTATATTCTGGCCAAAAGAAAGAGGCAGAGCCCTCGATGGCCTGTTGTGACATATTTGCTAGACATTTTTAGGATAAAATAACTTGTATCCATAGAGACGCAGACTCTACTGTCATGGTAGGTCAGTCTCTTGGGGTGTCTACAGAGCAGTCTGGTCAGATGCCATTGGATGAGTTTCTGTGGGTGCAGTTCAAGGTACTTGGACAAGTGTGGGTGACCATCTGTATTCTTGCCCTTCCTGGTTAATAATATTGGGTAGAATTTGTGTTCCATTTGTTCTAAATTAACAAATGAACCTCTCTTTTGGGTTAACAGCCCCCTCCCCATTGCCTTTCTTCCATGATTATCACCACAGTTTCCGGAAAAGAAACTTCTCGTTAGAATAACATGGAGGGCAGACAAGTTTTATGGTTATAAAGTCACACAAATTAAATTTGGAAGTCTTCCACCCAAATTAGTTTTTCTTCTAGCAGAATTTAGTTTTTCCTCCTAGCAGGCATGTGTCTCTACAAAAGAAGCTCTCCAAGTTTGATCCCTGCCATATGAAATCTCACTGTTCTAGCCTAGTTCATGACACCTTGTCATCTGTGAATTTGGGTGTCCACTGTTGATGGACATTGAACCTCCAGGCAGTTCAACATGCCAGAGTGTTCTGGGACTATAGATCACATGGTGTGTCCCACAAACCCTGTCCTGAATCCATTAAACTCCTATTTTCCTACCTCTTTTGACTTTGTCTTTACAGTATTACTATTTAATTTTAAGAGTTTATACCTTTAACCTTTGAAAAAAAATCATTGAGTAGTTTATAAAACCTTTGTAAAAGTCTTGGGAAAAAAGAGTCAGGAAAACACTTATTGGCCTCCCAACTATTCATGATCATAAAACTGCATTTCCTTGCAATTTCCCCCTAAATTCATAACATAGAACAAGTGTATGGACAAAGCTGTGGGCAGCAGGAGGTCATTGTCTAATATTCAAGAATTGTCCACTTTTGGATTACAGCTTTTGGAGTAACACCCATTTAATATTGAACTGAAATGATTAGGCGTATGTAGAAGAATTACAATTAACAGGAAAAACATATTCCTGAAAGAAATGAAGGAAAAATTGAGGTAATAATGAGATCAATGGCTGCCATCCATGAATAATTCTCCAATTTGATTTTGAAGAAGCATGAAACAGGATATACCGGTAATCCCAAAGATCTTGTAAGCTATTACAGTGGAACCTCGGGTTACATACTGTCCTCCTTACGAATGCTTCGGCTAACGAGCTCTGCTAACCCTAAAGTAGATGCTCCTTGTTGCAAACTTTGCCCTGGGATGTGAGCGGAAGTTGCGTGGCGGTGGCGCAGCAGCAGCAGCAGGAGGCCCCATTAGCAAAAGCACGCCTCATGTTAAGAACTGTTTCAGGTTAAGAATGGACCTCCGGAACGAATTAAGTTCGTAACCGGAGGTACCACTGTATTGGTATTGTTTGGGTAACTTCATTAAAAAAAAAAAAAGTGGCTACAGCTGACATTTTATAATTTTCTATTTTATGCGCATATACTCATATGCTTTCATGTATATATAATGCATTAATGTTTCCTTTTTATTACAGTGGTGCCTCGCAAGACGAAATTAATTCGTTCTGCGAGTCGTTTCGTATTGCGAAAAATTCGTATTGCGAAGCACGACCATAGGAATGCATAGGAATTTAATTCCCATAGGAATGCATTGAAATTTTCGTCTTGCGAAGCATGACCATAGAAAAATTCGTCTTGCGAGTCACCCTTTCGTTTGCGAATGCCTTTCGTCTAGCGAGTTTTTCGTTGTGCGAGGCATTCGTCTTGCGAGGTACCACTGTATTTCATTTCATTATCACTTAGATTTCAATGATTTTGTTTTTCATGAGTTGCAGAGCTTTGGACAATGTCCCTAGTGCATAATACCAAAATGTAACCAACTTTTAATAAGTATTGGGTGACACTGCCCTAATAGTTATCATTTAGCAATATATCATAACTCTTGAATAATTGATGTACGTATTTACCTCTGCTCTTAGGAATAGTTGATAGGTTTTTAATTTCTACCTATTACAGGAACTTTCTTGACATTTTCTCTTTAGATGGTGTAGTGTTGTCAAATCTTACTGCAGAATTCAGTGCCGCAGCTAGCCAAGAATGTACCATATTCCAAAAACTTTGATTTTGTAGACCAGGGGTCCCCAAACTAAGGCCCAGGGGCCGGATGCGGCCCAGTCGATTCTCAATCCGGCCCGCGGGCGGTCCGGGAATCAGCATGTTTTTACATGAGTAGAATGTGTCCTTTTATTTAAAATGCATCTCTGAGTTATTTGTGAGGCCTGCCTGGTGTTTCTACATGAGGAGAATGTGTGCTTTTATTTAAAATGCATCTCTGGGTTATTTGTGGGGCATAGGAATTCGTTCACCCCCCCCAAAAAAATATAGTCTGGCCCCCCACAAGGTCTGAGGGACAGTAGACCAGCCCCCTGCTGAAAAAGTTTGCTGACCCCTGTTGTAGACCTTGATATGCTAGATACATATGAAAATGTGATTATTTGTGTCTTGTTATAGGACATGATGGTTATTTTCATGTATAGTCACCAAAACCACTTGACTGTTCTGCACCTGCTGCGAGGCATTAATTTTTTAAAGCCCACAGCGTGTGTACAAGGATGAAGTGGTTACATTTAGGAAAAGTTGCTTAAGGAGTCTTTGATACACATATTTAAGTTTTCCCAAGTCCTGCTTAATGACCCAGCTCCCTGGTCTCTTTCTGTGAAATTAGAGCTAAGCCAATGGCAAAGTGAGTCTGTGACACTCCTGCCTGTAAAACTCCACTGTGACATCAGAACAGATCATCAGATCGGACACTGGCATCAGGAGGAGTAGGAGAGAGGGTGGCAAGCGCTCAGAGGGATGTGTTGGGGAGAGCAGGACTGTGACAAAGTAGGTTTAACAGTAACTGCTAATGGACCTTTGGCTATTTGTAGAATAAGTGTCCCTATTGTTTCTTTTTAAGTATTGAAGGTTATTACTTTTCCTTTAGATGATAGGTGTCGCTTTTGGTACTGAAAGAGCCATCACATGCCTTAAGGTCTAATGGAGGAGGCCCTGCTACCCAGGCAGGCAAGATGAGAACAGGGCTTATTATTATTTTTTACAGGGAATTGCTGCATTTTACAGAGGGGGAACCTAAACTGAAATCAGTGGAAAATGTAAGGAGCCATGTCATGGGTTGGTTACAATATCATCAGTTACGGTACTTGAAATGTTTAAAATAGACATGAAAAATTGTTTTTCGGACTAAAGCTCACAATTTGAAAAAGAACTTCTACAAAACAAAGAAAAGCTTTTGTCTAAAATGTACGATCTGTTATTAGATTGGGAAACAAAAGATGAGCTTGTCAAAGCCTCTATGACACACTGGGCAATAGATATGGGACAAAATATAGATTTTAACCTCTGGGGGAAACTTTGGAAAAGCGATTTGCAGTTTACAACATGTTATTCTTTGAAGGAGAACAACTTGAAAATGATTTACAGATGGTATTTAACCCTGAGTAGGCTTGCTAAGATGTGTAAGACTGAATCAGATAAGTGCTGGAGATGCAATGAGGTTGAGGGAACGTTCTTTCATATGTGGTAGACCTGTAAAAGGGTAAAAAAATATTGGGAAATAACCCATAATGAATTGAAAAAAATGTTTAAAAGTACTTAAAAAACAAAACGAAACCAGAGTCCTTTTGGTTGGGGATAATTTAGATGGAAATTCCCAGGTGTCAAAAAAGGTTTTTATGTATGCCACTACTGTGGCCCGTATTTTGTTAACCCAAAAATGGAAAACAAGTGAGGTTCCACCTAAAGAAGAATGGCAACTTAAGCTGACAGAATATGTTCAGTTTGCAGACTTAACATATAGAATAAGACAGGGGTCAGCAAACTTTTTCAGCAGGGGGCCAGTCCACTGTCCCTCAGACCTTTAAATAAAAGGACACATTCTACTCATGTAAAAACACGCTGATTCCCAGACCTTCCGCAGGCCGGATTGAGAAGGCGATTGTGCCGGATCTGCCCCCCCCCCCGGCGTTAGTTTGCCTACGCATGAAATAAAAGAACAAGAACATACATTTAGAGAAGATTGGAAGATGCTTATCGAATACATGGGGGAAAATTGTGTACTTTTGAAAATTGGCAGCATTAAGATAAATTCAGCAGTGTAAATAAGTTTTGATGGATATAATAATGGAGTACTGAATGGTTTAGTTTTTGTAAAATATGCAGGGATTTATGATATGCAAAAGGAACCATGGAAAGAGAGGAACAGAAGTCATTGATATTTTAAGGATGTTTAAATGAGTATTCTAAACTGTAAAACAGAAAATTTAATAAAAATTGTATATTAAAAGAGAGAGAGAGAGAGAACTGGGGTTTTCGGAGTGTGCCTAGTATCATGGAATACCTTCCAAGACTCACCAAAGTGTGCTATTTCTAGAAAGGATGCAGAACATTATTGCTTCTAACGACTCAACTGAACAAAAGTAATTGGCCAAAGTGGTTTGTTTTGTAGTGCATGTTGATAGTGGATTTACTGATTTTTTACAATCCGGTTTGAATCTCTGGAATTTAAACATTGTAGGGTGCAATAAACCAGAAGTTCAGTGTCCTTTTGATTTTGCTGAGGGAACTAGCATGTACTTTAATTCTCTTCCTTTGAAATCGAAGGAGTTTATTTTTTGCCTGGATTGCACTCCTTCTTGTGGTTATTTATTTATACCCCACCCTCATTCCTGCCTTTATAGACATTAATAATAATCTTTGAGCTGATGGGTGAAAATGTGTGGGTGGCAGCCAGGAACTTTTTTATCTGAAAAATGGACAGGCTACCCATGGGACAGAATGGCAAAGTGTGCAGGATTCTTCTTCACATATTTTACTGAGGGAGCAGTAGGAAAGTACTGTATTAGTGTTGGTAGAGTGCAGACTCCCTGTGTGCAGATATGTACACAAGTTGCATACAATAACTTAAATGGAGCACTTAACAGAAATGGTTAGGTGTGTAGACTGTTAAAGTGGGGGGGGGGGAGGAGTTGGAAATGCATTTTGAGGTTGCCTAACTCTTTCTGTTGCTAAGATGAAATTTTGTATAATGCATCACAAGGAATCTTATTTCACATCTGTGATTGCCCATTTTGAAGTATGGTTATTGACTCATGCTTTCACAGGTGTATGAATACCTAAGGTAAGACTAGGAAGGGTTCCCAGCTAATTACTTTGATAACTGGCAGACTGAATTCTGTCTTGTGATTTTCAAGTGGCCTGCAGACATAGGAGTAGATGCCAGAGACAAATTTGGAGGTGAGAACACAACTAATAAAATCTCAGTAGCTCATAAAGTTGAACTTTCTGCTTGCAATCGAAACAGCCCAGAGTTATTGAGATTTTGGGGGGGAGGATTGCCCAGAGTTGTTGAGCTTTTTAAGCCTCCTATCGCCCGCCCTATTGCGGCAGCAACAGCCAATCAAAACCAGCCCTTGCCGCAGCCACAAATAACACACCAAATAGCCACTGACAATCTCTGGTTCGCGGCAGCAACCAGTCCCACGTCACCCCTATGCATAATTTTTTACTAAAAAAACCAAAAACCCTCGTCTTATACACAGAAAAGTACAGTATATATGCCAATCAGGTATGAACTGTTCAGCTGATTAATTGGCTGTATTAATTTACTAAAACACTTGATTAAAAAGATGCTTCCCGATTAATTGGGGCAAAAACAAAATCTTCAGCGGGCGTCTGTTGCTTTTAAGGTGGTAATGACACATACAATTCAAACTAAATAATAAAATCTGAATAAATCCAATCCAAATCAAACCAAATAATTGCTCCGATCACTGTTCTTTATAATATGAGGTAGTATAACTTGTATCTTTATTATGGTATTCCTTTTAATGTTGTCATGATGTTGTCATTGCAAGCCACCTCAGATGAAGTTAGGTGGGAAAACTAAGTTGCTGTGGGGCTCAATCCATCAGGTGCCCCCTTTGGTGCAATTTCCGTAGGTTTGAGTGAAATTTCAATTGGAAGATGGCGGCACTGATTGTTGTATTCTATATTGGTTTTGTACCACTTTTTTCTATTTAAAATGCATCGGACACACCATGCCAAAGGAGACGTGCTCATACTCTCTCCTCCACCTCCCCACAGTCTACTTAGTTATTCCTTGGTTTCCATGTCTACTTAAAATTCAGTGAGACTTGCTTCTAGATTAATGTGTATAGGATTGCAACTGTGCTACTATTTTACACAGTTTCCTGGGAGTATGCCTTGTTGAATTAAGTAGAACCTCATCTCCAAGTAGACATGTCCAAGATTGTGTCGTAAATCTAAAGTTCACTGAAGAATTGCTGTTGATAGACCCTATTTTGTTCTGGCGCTAGAAGGGTAATAGGACTAAAGCTTTATTTGTAGAGTACCTGCAATACCCATGCAGTCCTGGCTCCAGTCAAACCTAATCTTTTGCTTTTGTGAGCATTAAATTCATGCTTGAAAAGAGTCTGAGTAGTTTCCACTGATTAATCAAGTGTAGCATTTTAAATCTCATTGCCTGGTAGAAGTAAAAAAGTGTGATAAAGAAAACCAACATTTCTGTCCCATGTTTGGCTAGTGAATCATTCTATTTAAGTTTGAATGGTGGCATTTATCAATAGGAGTAGGCTGTCAGGGTTGCTTGATATGCTAATAATTTGAGTTTTTCGTTGGCAGCAATTTATTGGATATCTGTAAATCTGTCCCCTCGCAAGGCATTTCGCTCACTGGAAATGCTTGTGGTAGTGGATCTCAGTTAATTTCACGCTGCAGAATATCGGTGGAATCTTGTTGGTGTTTTTAAGTTTATGAGAAGAGTTCAGATCCAGTGGATGCCTCCACAAACAAAATAAGAGTGGCGGTAATTTCTGTTGATTGATTCCCTGCCCTGCCTCCTCCCCCCCCCCCCCGGCTATCTCAGCAGACTTTGAAAATTGGCTCCAGAGAGATGGGGAAACCTTTCAGAAGGGTGGTGGTGGTGTGGAAGGCTTTAGTGGGTGGAGGGGGAGTGGTATAGGCAGAAATCAGCTCCTTTCCAGGCAGTTTTTTGATCAGAAGCCCTTCTGAAAGTGGAAGGGCAGCAATTGGATTCTACCCTCTGAAGGAATCAAGACTTTGGTGATGTGAATGATTTTTCTTACTCTTCGTTCAACCTACCAACAGTGCAGTGAGCACTGGTGGCTGATGCCCATTGAGACAGATAGGGCAAAAGGCAAGGAAGGTAGCAGCAGGTGGAGGCAGAACCAGTGACAAGCAGAGCCAATTCATTCTCGTTTTGTTCCCATCCTCCTGATTTCACATTTTGTTTCTTCATGAATCTTCCAGAATACAGTATTCACCAATTACAAGAGCCACTGGATAAAGAACAGCGAGACCTCCATGCGGGGGGGGGGGAGGTTCCGTTACCGAACAATAGTGAGGCAGGATGGAATATTACAAGTACTGTAGATCACAAGGTGCAGTGATGCAGGTCACTACCTCTCACCTCATAATATATATGCAACACTTGAGTGATCCATTGTCCTGCACCAGCGCTGCCAACTCAATTTGATTATGTGTCCTTGCCAAGCAGCATAAGAGCTCTTGCAATATCAGCATATTTTGGAGTGGTGTTTTAAACCCCTCCCCCCCCGGAGCCCAAAAAGTCACCATATACAGTATTTCTTCCATCCTCTCTCCTACAAGTGTCAAATTGATACTAGAAAACAAACACACACACCAGCAGACTTATTCATTTGTTTATTTTATTGAGAACGTTTATAACTCACCCTTCATCGTGATGGATTCCCATGGCAGGGTTCAAGCTACAGATTCTATGAAACTACATAAAACAGCCATAAATCATCAGAACCAACCTAGCAATAAGAGCAGCTAAAGTCAGAAAGCAATCTATCTGCCAGAGTTAAAACCCTAAAAACGTTAGCCTTAGATGCTAACTAGTTTATGGAAGCTGTGGAAAGCGTGTGTTCTCTGGGGTGGCGGCAGAGAGAGAAATGTTGCAGACTGTGGATGTTTAGAAAGAAAATCAATAACAGTTTGTTTGTGGGGCAGGTCCCAAAGAATCTTTAGTCTTAACTTGAGGTAATGCTACTGGCTTGTGTCGTTGCCAGGGATACCCTTGTCATGGTTGTCTAGGGCCTGTGATGGTGTCATTCTTCTAGTCTTTCACAGAGAAGGTCTGCCAGCTTGCATCAGTACAATACAGCACCTGCTGTGTACATCCCCATTGCGTTACTTACTTATCCCTGCACCGAGAATGATGGTTGTGGAGTTTTTGTCTTTTGTTTACACTTCTTTCCACCAAACATCACAGTCATTTTCAAATGCAGAATACAATACTGGCCTGCAGCTAGGCTTTTTGTTTTTGAGAGCCGCTTTCGAGAAGGGAGCTGGGGTGAGGGGTTACTGGAGCCCAATTATTTGGAGACAAACACCCTTCTTTCACCTTGAGGTTGGCTGTGTGTGTGTGTGAGAGAGAGAGAGAGAGAGAGAGAGAGAGCGCACATCATTCTGTAAGAGGCTTAGTTTGGCCCAGGAGTGTGTGTTGACCGATCTGCAATGTTTGACCTTATGCTAACAATCTACATCTCTGGCTCTTGCTCTGTGCCCTTTGTCTACCTGGAATGTGGTTCCAGGAACAGTAGAATCATAGAGTTATAGAGTTGGTAGGAATCTTGAGGATCATCTAGTCCAACCCCCTGCAATGCAGGAATATACAGTTGTTCCATACCGGAATTGAACCTACAACCTGTAGTTCTCTTATGGGGCTGCTTGGATAGAAGGAAGGGATATACGCTGTTCAGAAGGGCATTTCTGAGCAGCCTAGGAATTGCCTTCAGTAATTAAAGAAAACTGACTTGGACTATTCACATGTAAAATAACAGCAAAGTTGACAGGGCTCATTACTGGGGTTCAAGAATCACAGGTACTTCTTGTTGTGTTTCTTCCCCTTCACTCCAAGAAAAATCGAGTTTGTTGTTTGTTTGTTTTTTTAAAAAAACAACACTTCCTGTTGATCCCTTTTATACACGAGTTGCTCCTTTTTGGCTACGTAAGCAACAGCATTCACACCAGAAAATAAAAGGAATGGTTACGTACTGTGTCATATTGATGATGCTTGATCTGAAAAACAGGTTCTTTCCCCATGATTCCTTATTTGCAGAAAAGCAGTTTAAAAAAATATATATATAGTTTTATCCTGGTTTTCTACGGTCACGGAACCCAAGGTGGTCTACATGTGGTTCTTAGATGACCACCCATCCAGTCACTGATCACACCCAGACTGGCTTAACTGAGTGTGTTTTCTAGGTCGTCATTGAATTATTTCAAAGCAACCTATAAATATAGGTAGGTTTTACATATCTGTATTCAAACTTAATCTGAACCAGGTGATTTAAAAAAGTTAAATCTGATTTCTCCCCCCCTTTTTAAAGTTGCCCTGATTTTTTTTGGGGGGGGGGGAGTTTGAGAATCATTGACTTAAATAGAAATAATTTGATCAGAATTAGTCACTGAAACTTACTGCTTTTGTCCATTTCCCCCCATATAATCCTTCAGCCAATAATATATTTCTGTTGGTTAAACGGATGTTTCCTCATATTGCTGGCCTTCTAATATTTGCTGCCGTTATCCCCAGCAGGTTGCAAGGACTGTATCAGGTTCCCTCCCCCCTTGTTCTTAATTTCTTTTTCCTGGCATTGTTTCCTTGTTCTTTATTTGCTTCAAATATACAGAACTGGATCAACTCTAGATACTAATAGGAAATCTGTTCTCCATGCATGGGCCCTTTGTAGCTAAAACATTGCCATTCACAGACATGATGAGGGTATCAGCAGCTTTGAGGGAAATGTCAGGGTTTGGAGAAGTACAAGAAATCCTCAGGGGAAAACAGCTACCACCCAGTGAGCCTGGAATGCAGACTGATTATTGCTATCAGGGATGGGACCAGGAGGTGTGGAAGGGAGTATCATAGAAATGGGTATGGCTGCAAGGAACCCTGAATAGGAGCACTCCATTCTGCAACATTTTGCTGCAGTTTCGCTTATAGCATGCATAATCTAACCATATTAATGACAGCAGTTGCTTGTATACATGCTTTTATGAATCTTCCAATTAGTTTGGGGATGGTATCTTCCAATGCTGCAATTAACTCTTATTCTTCATTTTTTTTCCATTTCAGAACTTACATTTAGTATATGAGGTGATGAGGGCAACAGCATGATTTCTATATCAATCTTTTAAATCACTTTCCCCTCTTCTCCAGATTCATAATTTAGTACCTGCCATTAAGTTAGCCAAAGTTCCCCCAAGAGGCTGATCTGATGGTCTTGCTATGCTGGGCGGCTGATCTGCCAGCACTGCGCTAACAACGCAGTGTGGCCGAGAAACGTATACTCTCCCCAAGCAGTGAAGTCAAAAGCACAAGAACAGAATCACAATAATGCTTGCTAATGAAACCTCTACTTTAGCCATGCGTGGAAGGCAGCAAGCATCACATAGCAAGGAGTGGAATGACAGAATGGTGTTGCAGAACTTTCCCCACACAATGTACAAGTTAGAAGAGCCCACATATTTTTCCTGGCAGAGCTGCCTATGAGCCAGTAATCAGTAGGTCTCGTTCATGCAAGATGGAGGGCAGGGGAGGCAAACAACAAGGGTACCAGAGACACCACTGTGACATGACTAGTAGTTCCAGTGGGTTAAAACAATGCAATAGTGGATAGGGGGTTCGAATTGCAATGTAATTGTGGCCTTCACAAGGGACACATACTATTTAGCAGTGATAATTTTGGGTGGACGAAGGAGAAGCAGTTCATTTATTCATTGGTGACATTTTGATGACTATCCACCAACCAAGTCTTCAGGATGGTTTAAAAAACCTATGAATCAATGAAAAATGTTATCTGAAATGTGTAAATTGACATCTGTGGTTGTGTTTTGCCATGTAGGTTGAGCATGGCCATTTATTTGGCGATGCAAGTGTGTCATTGCTTGACCCCATATCTCCCCAGAACCAGCTGGGGCACCAGCTGGGTATTTTTCTCCCTCAGTACATGTTCACTACTATGGCCATGACCAAAATTTTGAGGTCTTTCTGCTGGTAACCCTTTAAGATTAGTCCTGTCATAGGTAGTTAAATGGCTGGTAAGATCAAGTATTAGAGTTGGTAGCAAAGCATTCTGCTTCCACAAATTTATGCACATATTTAGAAGACGAATACTGAACAATCGTTTGCCAAATTCACAGGCATATTTATATATACAACCTCTTTAAGAAAAATATTGCTGGGAAGGAAAAGGAAAAGTCTCAGATATTTTTGTGCCAAAATACGTTGGGGGAAAACTGGAAGAAGAGTCTCTTCTGATTGGCCATTGCCTTTGTATGCTTAAAGCTGAGTTTCATAGAGCACAAAGTGGCTTTTCAAATAAAAATGTAAACCTTTTTTTTTGAGGAGTAATCTGAAAATAGCAATGTAAGATGCTCGGAAGCTCAGGGGATAGCCGTAATCCAGTGCATATTCTTTATTTACTTATGGAAGTACTAAGAGTGTTAAGTGTGACACATTTGCTGGGGATTTGTTACTTTTCATAAAATTTAACTACATATCTATGTGAGTTTAGGGTCACACCCACACCCACCCGGCAGTGTTTCGCAGGTACGGTATGCCTGTGTGGTAAAAGCAGGAATGTGAATGGGATGAATTCTGCAGTGGCCATGTTTACACACTGTGCTAAAATATGGTTTAGTACTTTGTGCATGAGCAGGAAGAAGCTGATGCAAACCTTGGGAACTTGAATTCCACCCTCTCCTTTCCTGTGTGGTTGGGAGGAAGGCTTCACCAGAGTTTCCTTTCACTTTTCACCAAACTTTGATTGTCCTTATGTATGCACTAGAGATTGTGGTTTAGAACAACCCACTTCATACATTGGGGTTTGTCTTAAACTATTATCTCTGGTTCATATAACATGATAAACCAAGATGAGTGGAAAGTAAAAACAAAACCTAGGAAAGTCCTTCTCCTGGCCATATGGGAGCAGGGAGTGCATGATCCCAAGGCTTCACTTTGGCTCATTACAGCTTGTGCACCTAGGGCAAACCATGGTTTAGCATTACATGTGAACTGGGCCAGTGACTCTGCTTGAGGTGAAAGAGCTCCACTTCAGCAGTGCATAAAATGAGGTTCTGCAGAATATTATGGGAGGAGGAATAAATTGATTTCTTTACTCAGAATTTTCTGGCTGCTGTTGCTCTTGTTCTGATTGTCCTTTGCAGAGGTGTCAGGGTTCCTTTTTCTTTTCAGTTTAATTACAGAGAAAATAATTAACTTGAGCATTAAGTGGAGGATTTGGGACTTGTAAAAAAACATTCCAAAGAAAATCCTACTCTGTTCTGTTCCAAGAATATACTAGCCTCGGTTGAGAGACAGCAAACCCAGAAAGCATCTGTACCAAGGAGGTACAAAATTCAATTTTTAATGAAATTGTCTATTTCTTTTAGAATATTTACACCCTTTAAAAAACCATTGAAAGTGAAAGACATATGTGTAAAACGAGATGAGAGGGGGGAGAGGAGGGAAATGAATTTTGCTTGAGGAAAAGGTTTGTGGGTTGAGCAGTTCTGAATAAGTGAGGGGAAAGCTGGCATGGCTTGTACATACTTGCATAAAACACTTTCCCTTGTCTGAAGCCTCTTTGCATAATACCTTTATTGCCAGCGTAACAACAGTCAAACTTTGGAATTTCAGGGAAACGTAGAATATAGCAAGTGCTTTCCTGGGAATTTTTTTTATCTATATTTACAGAAAACTAAATTCTGATTTGACAAGAGAGGCATGCCTGTGGTGAGTGGTTACGTGTGTGTATGGGAAAAGACTAGTTTCTTCATCTGCAAAGCAGCGTAGTTGCTATGAGAGCAGGTTGGTGGGCCCTCTATTCAATTGCCACTTCAGCTTCCAGGTGGCTTTAGGCAAGCCACTGTCTCTCTGCCTCAGCCTTCCCTTCTTCAACAACAGGGTTGTTGTAAGGATAACAAAAATGATATCTCTGAAGCATTGTGTCAAGTTTAGGCACTATATTCATACCTCCCACAATATATTTTCTTATTTGGCAAAAGACAAAATCCCATTTATTTTCACAGGCCTTTTAAATCGTGTTTTTACTCTCTAGTACTATGCTGTGTTTCAGTGTGGCTGATTTACTCTGTGAAACTTGTTAGGCCTTGTACTGTGGCTTCTGATATTTAAGGTTCACCCACCTTTTTGCTTGACCCATATTTTGATTGTATTTCGTACCAGTTAGTTCCCCTGGGTCAGAGAGTTTTTCTCCTTGTTCTGTGGCTGTGCCTTGCGAAAATTCTGTCTTGCCCACCAAATCGAATTCTATCAGATGTGTGAAAAATCCGAAGGGACACTTTGCTTAGCTGAACTTTGATTCAGCAGGTAAGATCGAATTTTCCCAAGGCGCCAGCCATGGAACAACAAGAAAAGCTGTCAGACTCAGGGGAATTAATCAGTACAAAATACAATCAAAATACGAAAGTGTTGATGAAACCTTTTAGACCTCTCTGATTTAATAAATAAATAATGCTGGTGCTGCTGTATAGAACTTTATTTATATGTTTTTAATGAACTTTAAACATTTTGAAATCATTCTGAAGCATCACCCAAAGGAGCCTTTCCCATTGTGATACCCTCCAGATGTTCAGCATCAGCTCCCATCAGTTGCAGCCACCATGGAATGATGGGAGTTGTTGTCCAACGACATTTGGAGGGCACTACCTTAAGGAAGGATGGTTTGAAGATGGATTGTTATTGAGCAACTGATAAATAGAACGAGCAAGTAAATAAACAGATTCATGATGATTCGCACTATGTTATGCCCTAGAGACTTTGGGTGGGATCTGCTTTTCTTTTTGCATCTGTGGCACTTGCCCCTTTCCTTCAAGGATGAAGCATTTCCTTGTGATGAGGCTTGCACCACTTTGTTTAAAAAATAGAAAATAAGTTCCTGTGATAGTCTATACTTATGATTCATCAGGTCTACTAGGAACCTGTTGCTCACGTTAGCTTAAATGTACATATGCTTAACTGCGTCTGGCTACTGAGTTGAGACTTACCGTAGTTTAGTTTACAGATTATATGAATCCTGCAAACTTTTAGTAGACTATATGAAAGCAATGTAGAAACTAACAAGTAGTAGCTTGGTTTCATACATCTTACACTCTTGTACTGCAACACCCACAGTAATTCAATATCTCATTTCAGTTGCATAGACCTGAAAACCTGCCTTCACCTGATCCCTGTATAATAGCAGTGGCAAGGTAGAGTTTCTCACACTTTATTATATTGCTCAGCATAGCAATATGTCAGTTTTTAATGTCCAGAATTATATAGGAGAAGGTTTGACATTTGAAAGTTGCTTCACTGTTGGCATAATGTAAATTATGAATGCTTATTGCCTGTGAAACATTATTTGCATCACTCAGCTGTCCTCTGCAAGTCTGGATTCTGTTTTCATGCTGAAAAATAAGCTCTTCGTGTGCACATCTTACATAAGGTTGTGATATAGAAATTAATGAAAACACTTGTGTGCCTTTAAGGGGAGTGCCCGATGTAGAGAGTTTTGGGCTCTAATTGGTAGGATTACAGAAAACAGAGACTGGCTAGAGACGAAGTCGAAGAAAAGGTGATTATTTCAAGTTTCATACAACAGCTGTATCCAACTAAGTTATATTTGGAGTAGACTTGAAGTTAGACAAGTTCTGAGTACCAGATGCTAGGCACAAATAGCAGGGATGGACATTGCTTTCACATCCTGCTTTTGAGCTTCAATAGGATTCCAGTGTTGCAACACATTGGAAACAGGCGCGAGACCCTGTCAGCATATTGCATCCTTGCTCAGAGATCCCAACTGGCCTATTTATTATGGGACAAACTCAATGTGTTTTTCATTGTGTATGAAGCTTTTACAAATGCCATCTAATGTTGGTTCTGCCCTTAGTAGGGATATTACCTTTTAGTCCAGCACCACCTATGCTCTGAATGCCTGCAAAAAAACTTGTTTATTTAGGCACCAGGACATGTAATTGTATTATCGTTACTGCTTCTTGAGCTCTGTAAATTTCACCTATATTTCAAGGAGCTCTGACTTGCCCAGAACCTCACCCTGCATCCCTAGCAAATGTAGGAATCTATTTCCCAAAAGCTTCTTTCTTCCCAGCTCTTCTCTCCCCACCTTTCAGCTTAATGTTTTTTGTCCTTCTGCTGCTTCCCCATTTTCTGCCTCTAACCCCACTTAATCCCCCCTCTTTTTGCTTCAGTTCTTCCTCTTTCTTGCTTTACAGTGGTACCTTGGGTTACGAACAGTCCTGCTTACAAATGCTTCGGGTTACAAACTCCACAAACCTGGAAGTAGGTGTTCTGGGTTGCGAACTTTGCCCCAGGATACGAACGCAATCTGCTTCCGGGGCCGTGGGAGGCCTATGTAGGGAATGCGCGCCTCGGGTTAAGAACGCTTCAGGTTAAGTATGGACTTCCGGAACGAATTAATTTCGTAACCTGAAGTACCACTGTACTGCACTGAGGTTGGAAACAGTAGCAACAGATTAACACAGGCCAGGGTCCTGTTTCTTTACCAATGCACTGCTGTGTCAATCATGAAGATAGCAGTGTAGTCTGGCAGCATTTTTTTTTTTAGATTGATTTCACGATATAGCCAATTTTCATAGTTTTAAATACCCCAAAACTGAAAAACAAGCCTGCACTTCTGGAAAAAACAACACCCTGTAATAACCAATATTATTTTAGATTTTAAGATGAACAACTTAATTTCATTATTTTTTTCTTTTACAGATATGGATTGTAGGAAAGTTGTTCCCAGTAGCCATTCCCCCCCCCCCATGATGTCCAAAAAACGTAAAATTTTGTTACAACGCATAAGAGACCCATACATTTTATTCTTTGTTGAGAAAGAGCATGTCTTTGCAATAATTTTCACATCAAAAACTTTTGATTGCATCGTGCCCTAATGCTGAAAATTTTAGGTTTTCTAAACCTAGTTTTTCCACCAAAAAAGCTACATTTATACATTTTTTTAGGCATTTATAAAATCTTTTGAGTGCTCGTGTATTTTTTTCCTTGAAATCCTCATCATGTTATTGATCTCTGTGTAAAATTTCAAAGAGATCTGATCATTGGTTATGGAGAGAAAAAATAAAATGCACACAAGGCTGAGGATCTCGAGAGGGACAGAAACACAGATTTCACGAAACTTTGAAGTGCTATAAAATTAAAACCGTTAGAGATAGAGGGGAAAAAATTAAGGGGGTCTCTTTCAACCATAAGGGAAGGGTGTACACCAAGTTTCATCAAAATCTGAGGCGGTGGGTGGCGAAACCCTTGTTTTTTGCGTTGATTTGATGTGGAATGACCCTAAATCGCCTCTGGTGCAATGAAACACCGTGACAGAAACCAGAGCGCATGGAAACACCGTGTACCTTCTCACCGCAGAGGTACTTTTCAAACTGCTAGGTTGGCAGTTCATGTGCAGCATGAAGCAACTTGACAAGACTGCTTTCCCTTCAGCATGACGAAGTTCTGCAGTTGCTGTTTCATATGGTGGAATCTATGTAAAAGTTGGCTCTTTCATCACCACATGCTGGGCAAACTTTTTATCATGAGGGTGTTTATAACGCTTCTTTGATGCCCACACCATACCGCAAACCGCTCACGGAAACACTCGGTTACAAAAGAATGAAGAGCTTTTCTCATGGGAATATGGATCTAGGCTTTTTGGTGTAGGTGGACTGAAATTAGTGATAAAACTTGCAAAAGAGCCAACAGTCATGTCACCACCCAAAATAAGTTTAAATTTTTAAAAAATGAGAGAGAGCTTCTGAGTGTGGATTGATTGAAATTAGTGATGAGGCTTACAAAAGAGTTAACAGTCATGTAACCACCCAAAATAAGTTTAAATAAAGAATGGGAGAGGGAGAGAGAAGATTTCTGGGAATAAAATGAATATAGTTGGGATTCACCCAAGTTTTCTTTATTAATCATTTATTGGATTTGTTTGTTGCTTTATTTAACTAATGTAGTTAAATGTAAAAGCATCTCAGCCACTTCTAAAAGGCCACAGATCGTATAAGGCCATAGACCTGTTTATAGAAGAAAGTTTTTGCCTGGTGCCTGTAGATATATAATTATGGTGCCAGGCAAGTATCCCTGGGGAGAAGGTTCCACAAATGGGGAGCCACTGCAGAAAAGGCCTATTCTTGTGTTGCCACCCTCCAGACCTCTTGTGGACATTTGTATGTGAACAGAGCTTTCTTCACTCCCTGTGACATTCAGGAGAACACGCACAACAAAGAGTGACAATTGTTGCATCTGATAAGCTTGCACAGACTGATTTTTTTTTTTAATGGCTCAGAGTTTGAATTCCACCCGTTATTCTCTAATATGCACAGCAGTGTCATATTGTTCCCAACACTGAAGCTGTAGAGTTCTAGAACTGATGTGCTCTTTTTGTTTTGATTTCCAGAGCTAACACCATTTTAGTAGCAACACTTGCTGTGTTCTAGTCTCAGGAAAGCAATAGCTTCAGTTTGATTAAACATGTGCTTTGGGAATATAGTTGTGACGCATGATTAGGATAAAAAGCTGTGCTTTTCGTAGTCTCTTGAAACTTAACTGTTTGCTTTGTAGTGAAATTAAAATTCCCATTAAGTATTGCTGCTGCACATTCATTAATGTTGTTCCAGTAATTATTTCAGATGTATTTGTTTATTGTTCCAAGAGGTATCTGCAGGTCTCTTTATATATAATCACAATTCCCTAAAGATGTACATGGAGATGCTGGTTTTGATCCCTAAAGCTCTAAATAGCTTGGATTATCTTTAGGAATATTTTTTCCCGATACGAACACTGCAGGCATGCCCATTGACATTGCTAAACAATAACCTGCTCCACTTAGTTTGTGCTCCAGACGTTCTGCTAGGCCTACTGTATGCCTTTGTTTCCTGAAAAGTTTTTAGTTACCTCTTACGCACTATCAGTTTTTTCATTTGCTGTTGGTTATTTAGTCATTGGCTTGATTTCTAAGTAGGCTTCTGCAGACGGAAGAGACTGAGATCCTGCAGAAAATCCGACCAGTGGGTGAAGCAATTTTTTTTGATGATTTCCCTTCCCCTTTTAGCCCCTTGCACCACATTTCATCAGAATCTAAGAATAACCCTGCTGGATCAGACCAAATGCCCATCCAACCCAGCATCCTGTTATAACAAAGGCCAGCAAAATGCCTATGGGAAACCATTTTATACACAGCTAGAGACACTTTTGGTTGGCTGGTTATTGCCATGCTGGCCATAATCTCCAAAATCAATAAAAAAATTGCTTGTATGGACCACTGAATTCCATATGTTTCTGAAAAAATATTTCTTTCTCATTGCCAACTTACTTTCTTTTTTGGGGGGAGGGGGATACTGCACAACAGGTAACTAAAACCTCTTCAGAATACAAAGGCATACATACATACCTTGAGATTAGTCCAAGCTAATCTCTTCACCCGTAAACAGGCTGTGATATTAGCAGCAGGCTTATTATTAGCAGGGTTCTACTTTTAGGTCTAACTGTTCCCAAATGTCTGGTTCGGGGCTAAAGTCTTGAACTGGGTGTATGAGAGCTTCACAATCAAGTACTGTAATTCATCTCCAGTTGGCATTCTTGAAAGTGTGATTCCATTCATAGTGCGCAGCCCCTCGTGACAGAGTTACAGGAGCTAAACAGTGCAGTATATCGGTGCACCATCTGCTAAATTATGCTCACAGTAATTGAGTTCACACATCGCATAGGGGATATTGTGTGAGAGGAAAAGAAGTTTTAAAATATTATTTTACCCGTGATTCAAAGGAGCAAAGATTAATATGCAGCACCTGCAAAGTCTCTGTGTAGCTCATGAAATTTAATAGATTGCTTTTCATTAGTAAATAATTATGAGGAATGGTGTTTTGGTGTAGTCTGCTGACTAAAGAAAAGTAATTGAAATTTAACAATTCTTAAACTCAGCTATAAATCTGCAAGCTCTTGTTTTGAGTTCATTCTTCATCATAGTTTTGCTGCAGCTGCTGTTAAGCAGCTCAAGAGAAGATTCAAAGTTTGCCTGGCTTTGGCTACTTGAATTTCAGTCCGTTTGGATAGAATACTTCCTTAGGTTGTAAAGATAGGCCCTTGTAGATGTGTCTCTACTGCGGAATGTCTAGCTGTACAGAATGTTCTTGTTCACTCAACTTCCAATAGATGTTAAGCACCAGATAATCAAAGATAGTTTTAACACTCATCAAGAATGTAAGTAAAATATTAATGAAAGTTTCAAACACAAAGAAGGCAAAACTTAATCATTGTTGTTGTTGTTAAAAAACCGCCTCGTCTGTAGACTAAAGAAAGGCCCTAATTATACTTTCAGTGCAAATGTTGCAATGACAAAAAGGATGCGTAAGAAAATAGAAGAAATTAAGTTACTTAATGCAAAATATATTAATACTTGCATGTAATCAATGAAGTTACTTGATATAATTATACTTTGATTTTGCACTGTGTGAAGAATAACTTTCTTTTGTCTGTCCTGAATATTACAACATTCAGCTTCATTGGCTGTCCCTGAGTTTGCGTGTTATATATATTCCTACAACCATAAGAATGTGTACAGTTTGATACACATTAAAATAATGAAAAGAAATAGATTTTTTCCTACTTCTCTACTCATAACATTACACTTTCTCTTCCTAGAATATTTTTTGGCCAGTTTGTGGTCCTTTAGCAGCAGGTGTCCCTGCTGAGTGCATTACAGATAGTGAGCCATTCATCTGCAAATGCATACTCTTTTGAGCTATAGATATTATAGATATGTTATAGCCAACACTTTGCTTCAGTTTCCTTGCGGTACCTGTGCCATTTGAGTAAATGAGGCACGTGCAGTGCAAAGTTCAAAATGATTAAGCTCACAAGGATAGTTTTCCATATGAATTTGTGCCCCCTATCATTCAAAATAGCACTCTCCATTTCTTTAAATTTCAATTTATTATTAGCCTTTCTCTGCTTGTAATTACATATTTTATTCAGATGCAAGACAATTATTTGTTGCAGATCATGGGAAAAGTGACTTATGGGAAGATCAGGTAGCTTTTAAAAGGTTACTTGAGTAAAACATATTTTGTTGTTGAAGAAACATCAAGAAATAAACAAACAATCTGATTTAAGTGCAGACTGCATTAGGACCCAAGAGGCCTGAATGCAGAATACTAGGCTATTGCTATGGATGATTCCATGTAACTGGTGAAGATGGGAATGATGATGGGTCATTTATGCTTTACACAAGTAATATTTTAGATAAAATTTCTTTAAGCAGAAGAGGGTATACCCTGTGTCTCTGCTGAGGGTTTTTTTTTAAAATATATATATATATATATAGTAAAACTGTTCTGTAACCTCAGAGGTATTATTTGTTTCCCATGTGGGCTTTCAACTAATTAACACAGGGAAAACACAACCTCAAGTGGGTCTCAAGAGGACTATTATAAAAATAAATATTGTGGTAAGAAACTGTTGATGCATCTTGATCTGCAGCCACACAACCCTGGAGTAATTCACTCAGAATATCCTCTTCCACCTGGTCCTGTGCTTAGAATTATTAATTCTGAAAGAACACTCTGCACATACACTTTCACTGAGAGACTGGGAAATGTCTCTCTTGCTTGTCCTGGTTATGAAGTTATGGAAGTGTGGCTACCGGTAAATAAAGGTCACTTGGGTAAACGCTGGTGGAGCTGTGGTCTAAACCACAGAGCCTAGGGCTTGCCGATCAGAAGGTCAGCGGTTCAAATCCCTGTGACGGGTTGAGCTCCCGTTACTCGGTCCCAGCTCCTGCCAACCTACTATTTTGAAAGCAAGTCGAAGTGCAAGTAGATAAATAGGTACCGCTCTGGCGGGAAGGTAAACAGCGTTTGCGTGTGCTGCTCTGGTTTTGCCAGAAGTGGCTTAGTCATGCTGGCCACATGACCTGGAAGCTGTCTGCGGACAAACGCCGGCTCCCTCGGCCTATAGAACAAGATGAGCACGCAGCCCCAGAGTCATCTGTGACTGGACCTAACGGTCAGGGGTCCCTTTACCTTTACCTTAGGTAAATAAGACTGCAGTGCAAATGAGAAAGGCAGAAGGAGAAGAATGCTTTTGTAAACAATTATTTTTCTTCATCTCCAAGTTGCCTCCTTTCTCTTTAAGTCTATTGCATAGGCAAAATGTTTGCTATTGTTGGATATCTCACATGCATTAATACTGGATCCTTTGGGCCATTTGGGTGGTATTTGTGCATTTAAGTTGTTGCTTTTTCTTACATTGGACTTTGTTTCTCCCATCAGGCATTTAGACATTCATGCTGTGCTCATCAGATATGTTCTTTGTCGTTTTTGTTAAAATCCTATATACGTTGCAAAACGGTTGTGTTTTGAAACTTCTTGTGTCATCTGATTTCACATGTAAATGGATGTGATTGAAGCATGTTGGGTAAAAGCTGGTGTTCCATTCAATGAAGGATGGAACCACATGCAGGAATTGGTGGGATATATTCGGGGGGGGGGGGGGGTTGCTTGACCCTTTCTCCCCAAGCTGATTCTCTCTGCACAGGCTCCACAGGCCACACATGTGCCATCAAGTTCATTTTCATTTTTGTTGCCCAGTTTGAGGGGGGAGCAGTTCAAAAATAGCTTGAGGAGGAAATGTGCAGGAAACTAGTTACTCATCATATTTTAGAAATTGTATAACATACAATTTATGAATAATAATTGAATGTTTTCAGAACAAGTTGCCCTGGCTTGTTGAATTTTTTTGGGAGGAGGATTGCCCAGAGGCTAACAGCCCCATGTATCAGTTGGCCACAGCGATTGAAGATATCTCTCCCCTCTGTGCCCTACAGGTAGAGGCTGCATGGGGGAGGCTGCGTGTGTGATCTGTTTTTTCTGCGCAGCGTCTTCACGTGGCTCCATTTGTGCACCGGCGGCACAATGTAACACAGGAGGAGCACAAGGCGCGATGTTTCGCTGATGTTAAAGGCGCAGAGGGTGGATATTACTACAATCGCCGCGCTCCTGTGTAACATTGCACCACCTGCGCACAAATGGAGCTGTGCGAAGACACTGCACGGCAAAAATGGAATGTCTACAGCCTCCCTCTCTGCTCTAGGATGGGCAGAGTGGGAGGATGCAAGCAGACTATGGAGGCCGCACGGCTCGCCACTGCCAGGAGCTGTGACTGCTAGAGCAAGTTCCGCATTTATATATTTAATTGCTATATTCCACGGGTAAGACGACCCACGTTTTTAAACCTTTAAAAATGGGTAAAAAACCTCATCTTATAGACGGGAAAATACGGTATTTCCTCCAAAGCATCCATGGAGTGTCTTGTTGTAAATCCCAATGCTTGCTTCCACTTCTCTTGTACAAAGCACTATATAGTCTTCTTGCAGCAAGCTTTGTCAATATGTAACCTCCAAAGATTCTCTCTGCATATTCCATGAATCACAGTTGCTGTTGTTTTGTAGCAGTGGTTTTAAGTTGATAGCACTCGTTATTTCATGAAAATGTCTTTGCAAAACATTCAAGGGTCAGAAACCAGAAAGCAAGATAAATAGAAGTTCAAATTATCTCGCCTGCCTCCTGGATTTGCAAATAATGGTGAGTGATCCAGGACTGATAAAGGATGAAAACACTGGAGAAGTAGAGGCCTGTGGTAGTCATCTGTAATTTGTCATTTGCTGTGTTTATTATATTTCTTACCTGCGCTTCACTGTAAGGTCCCAGGAGGGTTACGACAATTTTAAAATACAGTATTAATGAAAATGGCCTGCAAGTTGTGATAATTGCAGCACTGTGGTTCATATTTCTGATTGTAGCCCTTTGCATTGAATAAAAAGGCCAAACCTGCATTAAAGTATTGTGGTAAAGGAAGTCATCATGTTAAAAATGCAACAGTGGTAGTACTTCTCTATTGTTGTTACTGCTTGAAGTTTACAAATGGAGACAAAAAGTCTGTTATTTCTGGTAGAAGATAAATCATTCGATCTCTGTTCTTAGATTTTTTTCCTTGGCTTTACCAAACTTAGTCTTTATAAAGTTATTTCCCTAAGTAATACCGGTATGTAGAAAAGGCACATGGTTCAGGAGAATTCAAAGCAGTCAGTGCTCAGTCTTGAATATAGGAATTAAAATTGCATTTCTGATCACTGCTGCTGTTGCTTTTAGAGAACCAGGACTGTAACTGTATCCCCTGCTGGAAAACACACACACACACACACACACACACACACACCCCATTGAAATCTTTTACAACATTTAATGAAATCAAAAGGCTGGCTAAATGGAAGTCCAGTGCACTGAGAGAAAACATTGAGATGGCTTTTTCTTTCAGTTTACACCAAAGCTTGTACATACATTTTCCTACAGATTGTGGAATTGAACTATGAAACAAATCCTGGACTTGCATAATTAGTCTTCGTCATCAGCATTATGCTTACTTGCCTTACTAACAGTCCAAAACAGTCTCCTCAGTTTAGCATTCAAACTACTAAGGCTGCAATCCTAAGCATGCTTCCTCACAAATCAGACCTGTGCTGTTTTGTTAACTCTCATGTCAGCTGATCTGTACTTTAGCGCCTGGTCGCTCAAAGGTTCAAAGCTGCCTTTTCACTAGATCCCTTCTACTGTGTGAGAAATTTCTGCTCACTAATAAGATTATGTGTTAAAGCAAGAATTTGGTCTGAATGGTAGTCTCAAACAGTACTTTAGTCAGAGAAAACAGTTGTTGGGAAATGCAGTACTGTCAAAGAAACTTCGTTCCCAGAGAGCTACAGAGCAATCCTTTGTGGGTTGTTACAGAATTGAGGAAATAGAAATTCTTTGTTTCCATTATTTTCTTCCATTATTGTTGTGTGACTTTATGGGTACTGATATTGCCCGAAGAAAGAGCTTTCAGTGAGATGAAGGCTGGTAGGAAGGTGTGATCCTTAAAAGCGTTACACATTTTAATCTTATCTGGTTTCACTGTGTTCTTCTAATCATATGTAACCAATGTAAGAAGTGCCCATCTTTTGGAACTTCTTGTTGTGAACTGGGTGTTTTTTAGGACTTTAGTCATATTCATTCATAAGAGAAGAAGAAGAAGAAAAACCACCTCCAAAATCCAGTTGGGGACCAACCAAAATATTACAAAATAGTTACAAACTTTAGAACTCTTTGTCAAGCAAGAAGCTACAGAAAGGAGGTGGTAGGATGAGGAGGAATAAAAAGCAAAGGAGTACAAGTGTCGTACATAGAGTCATTAGATAATGTTCTTGATCACTTTATTTCACAATGTGGTGTGAGACTGAGGAAATTGGCTTGAAAGGCATGGTAACATTTCTCACATGTATAATACGGAAATTAAGACTATTTAAACTACAGTAAACCAGTGAGAAAGATGGGAACGGTTGAAACATGTATGGGTATTAGTTATACATGAATATGCGTTATGAAGGAAATTACTCATAATGATTTGCCTAGAGGGCCATCAGGGGTTTGCTTTTTTTGCACGCAGCATTTTATATAAATTTATTTTGGAGTGGCTCATAAACTGGCCGTCCTTTAAAAAAAGACATTTGTAGTCATAAAAGTGCATTTTATGGGTTCTTAAGTGTTTGTATATATTTGAGTTTCACATTTCCTAAATATTACATATTCTAGTTTATTGCTTATCCTTTTGAGGTTTGCTGTTGTGTTTGATTTCATTTTGGGTATTTTTCCTCATTCTTTAGTGCACCACCAAGTACACAAAATTTCTGTGCATGAGAGCAAGTGTCCCTTTGTTCTTTGCTGCCATTAAGAAATAGGTAGTGGTTCCGTATTTTTCCAGTACCGGTACTTCAATATCTCCAGTCTAGCTGCTGATAAACAGTATGTGATCCATGTCTTCACAAGAGTAATAATCCTCATTGTCAGAAATAGGCTGAGGAAGCTGGCACTTGCCCACAGACAGCTTTCCGGGTCATGCGGCCAGCATGACTAAATTGCTTCTGAAGTAATGGAACACCATGACAGAGACCAGAGCGCACAGAAACGCCGTTTACCTTCTCACCATAGCGGTACCTATTTGTCTACTTGCACTGGTATGCTTTCGAAGCTGGGCCAGAGCAACAGGAGCTCACCCCGTCGCACAGATTCGAAATGCTGACCTTCCAATAGGCAAGCCCAAGAGTCTCAATGGTTTAGACCACAGTGCCACCTGCGCCCCTGGTGTCAGAAATGCCTAGTGCTTAAGCATGCATAATATCCTAATTCATTACCTGTTTCTTTGATGCCACTAATAAGATTGGGCATTTTATAAAAGTGCCCACCATGGCATATGACAGAGTACTCACACTCCCATAGCCTTTCCAACAAAGTTTTTAATTAAGGAAAAAAGGAAGATACCTTTCATTGTTTCCATAGCACAGTCTTTCTTAGTCAAGAGTTGTCATTTTTTCCTTTTTTTTCTTTTAGCTATTGACTGGTGAAAACTCAAGACAGCATAAGCTTCTGCGATGGTAACACTCCACTTTCTTCATAATTCGTTAATTTATTAATTTGTTACATTTTAGGCAACATTCAGTTTCACAAGGAGCATTTTCAGGCTATAGCATCGTTTGGGGGGCAAAGTCACAGAGCAAGACGTGTTTTCTGTCACTAGATAGTTTTATATTTTATTTATCTTAATGGACAGCACTTCTAGTTCCTTCCAGTTAGCATAATGTATCTCAAAGAATTATTTTGAATATGGATAGGTTTGAATAATGGTCTTTTATAGACCATGCACAATTTAGTTTTGTGAAGGAGCCTCTGGGAAGGGAGAAACATTTGTTGTTCAAGAACAAACTAGACAGCTCCCCTCTTCACAGGTACGTTTTTAGGTAGAATAGTTTTCTTGCAAGGCACAGCATATGGAGCTACCTTCTGTGCCTGAAAGAGAGGTCATGAAAACTCTGTTTTTATGGGCAATGCAAAGGTATCAGCTGAGAGCTCAACATCACATCTGTGGCTTTTTTGGCAAACTGAAGTATGCAATGGAGATTATGAAAATCTGAAGCAGAAATTCAATGACGTGCTCATACGGATATTGCCCGGAAGATTTGTGTAAATGCAGAAAACTTCCCAGGGGCCCATTTTGCCCCTTTTACAGATTTAAATGCTAACTTGTTGATCTGGTGGTTGCTGTTCTCTCCTAGTTGAGGGAAACAGGCCCAGTTTGATGTGCATATCCAGAACTGCATAGACTTCTGGTACTTAATTTCTTGACATCATTTACATACCGTACTTGAACTTTTACTAAATAGACTAGAAAATGCTGTTTCTTGGACGCATTCCTGATTGCACAGTTTATATTCTCAGTTATAGTAACAGCTCTTCATTTTCTTTCTTTCTTTCTTTCTTTCTTTCTTTCTTTCTTTCTTTCTTTCTTTCTTTCTTTCTTTCCCCATACCCTACCAGAAGAGTAAAGAATTCTGCTTAGTCTCAATACTGTGAAGTCAAATTATTATTGAGAACATAACTGGCAACACAATATAGTTAATATTGATGTACTTTTAAAAAAGTACATCTGATACAGAAGCCAATCTATACTAATAGCAGCTTTTTATTTTAACTCCTTTCCCCTTCTGCTATCCAAAGGTTTGGTATTACAGAATCACTATTAAATGTACAGTACTGTGATTTTAGACTTCTTAGAGATGTAAAATTTCCCCAATGTCCTTGGCAAACTCATTTCATTTATTGACTGAGTCCAGGGCTTGATGAGCTTCAGACCCAGATTTGTCTTCTGGGATGTCCACTCCAATGTCCAGATTCTGAACAATGTAGGCATTTTAACAGGCAATGCCTACTATGTTTGAAAACAACTGGCACTGACTGCAGTTGATCACGTATTTTGAAAGTGTACATGGCAAACATCTGGTCACAGATGTCTGCAACACCTTTAGTCTCATTATAAAAAAATAGAATGGTCACAGGCTTCAATTTGTTGTTTGAAATTACGGCATCTTTATATGTTGAAGAAAGGAGAATAACTATTCTTTTCCTTCTTTGGCAGATAGCTTACAAGTCTTGAATCATTTTCAAAACAAAACATGTTGTGTTCATGCTTTTGTATTTGTGGAAACTCTGAGGGGTTTTCTGGTATTTTTCCCAATCGTGTCAACCAGTCAGGTTGCTTACTAGCTGATCTGTTGGCTAGTGTCATGCTGCCGAAAAAGTAATCAGTTCTGTTTAAGCCAGAATCCTGTAAATGCAGCATTAATGTCTTAACCATGGTTTGGCCTAGGGTTTCAGCTGCTGGGGCACCTTTTTCCTCCCCACCCCCCATATGTCTGCATCATAAACATATGTTGTTTTGGAATTGCAACACATCCACAATTCAATGGAGCTTACTTCTACATAAGTGGATAAAGGATTGCAGTCTTAACCAATAATGTGTGCATAACTACTGCAGAAGATAAAAAAAAATCCTGTTAATGTTAAATGTTTATAGTAGGGCAGACTGTGTGTGGTCCTGAATGAAATGGGGGTAGGTATGACTGCATGCACACCATCATCTTTTCTGGGCTGGGGAACAACGAACCCTTGCTCTATCCAGTCTTCTCTACAAGACAAATCCCTGATGCAATTTAAAAAGATAGGCTACCACTTACATAAAGACATCTTGGGCTCATGGAATATCTGACCATAGTTTGACCATAGACAAATAATAATGCACTAGGCAAATAATAGATTTCCTTTGACTCACATCCCAACTGTACTGTTCTTTAACATAATAGAATATTATCCTTCTGTGTTCTTTGCTTATCCTGTGGTTTATCCAAGAAGCTCAAGTAGGATTATGTTTCACCAGTTTATAGGACTTAAGAGTTATTCCTCCCTGTTTTTTCTCTTCTGCTTTTTCTTATGCCCTGTTTCACTTTATCATAATACTAATAATAATTCTGTGTGTGTATAGCATTTAATATTGAAAGAACTACAGCTTTCAAGATTTCTGTTACTTTATTTTGAAATAGTAGATTTCACTTTTAAAAATGTCTGGGATATGTATGTATGTATTTTTGCAATCCTCTGCCATTCCTCACCACCATACAATGTGATATATTCTTGTGCATGGCAATTGGCCTTAAGGCGATTATTGGATTAGGGCAAAGACTCAGTATGTCAACACTGACACTATCATTTATTGCAAGGTATTTACAATTTTATTCACTTATGCCCATGTTACATTAATTTCTTATGGTGCTGGAGCTTTAAGAACTTGGGTGCTTTAACAAGATGCCTCTGTGACAAGAGGAGAAGATACCAGCCCGTCTCTCGTTGCCGAGGAAGCAGCTTTTAAGTAACAGCAATGTTTCCCGATTTACCACAGTGTGCTTTTGTCATCATAATCCTTCCTTCTTGTCAAGACTGATTTGTTCTTCAAGCAAGGGACTGTCATCTTCCTGTTTTTCCCCGTTGCTTTCCCCCCCCATCCCCCGCCACCACTTACTTGTTTTGTGGAAGCAAAAGTGAATTTGAAAGATGTTGGCAAACCAGTCGGGAATATGTTTGTTAGCTGGAGTTTGTGCGACGCTGGTTGCCCTGGCTTTAGCCTATTACCTGTACTGGTAAGTAGCAACTTACGCAACAAGTTCTGTGGGTTTCTTTTCCTCTTCATAAGGCTGGGATCACATGTCTTTTTGAGAACTTTGCTTGTATCAAATGTGGTTTTTAGTACAGTACCTTGTAACTTTAGATCAATCTTCCCCTTCTTCACAGTGGTACTTAGTATTTGTGGAGCTCAGGTGTTTTGAGAAATCTTTTGTGATGAATAGGTTCTAAAATATCATAGAAGAGGTCTGGCTTTTTAGCTTCCTATTGCTATTTACAGATTCTTATATCCACACTGGCCTTGAGTCTTTTTTGTTTACTACTAGCTACATAGGTGAACTGTACTATCTGCCTTAGGATGTTTTATAGGGATGAAGGAATTTGGATTGCTTTTATTCTTCTCTGTAGGGCTCCTTCTGTATCTAACCAAAGTTATTGATGTTGTAGAGAGAGAAACTATTCCAGTGCATATTGTGGGTGTAGAGAAACTGATAAAATGGCAATCCAGTAGGAATGGGAATACCTTCGTTCTCCTGAAGCTTGTAGGTGTACAGTTCCACCTAAACTGTGCCCTTAGACTTTGTCTTCAGGGAATGTGAGAATGAATTTCCATATTTAGTGACCTAGATCAAACAGTATATTGAAAAATACTGAAAGTAGGGCATCGTACAGTATTACACTTTTAAGCTTTACTTAAAACAAAAAATGGGAAATGTTCAGTTGTCTGTAAGTTTAATAAAATTAAAGCAATTTTAAGTGGTAGTCGATACATTGGGTGGTATCTAATGTTAGCCATAATCAGAGGAAACCCAGTGAAAGCAATGGACTTAAATAACCTATTTCCATGAGGCATAATCCAAGGATGGGCAAGTAAATTTCCACTCAAGCAACACGATTTTCTTTGCCCCTCCATACCCTCCTCCCAAATTTGTTCTGGAGGGTCCCCCAACATAGGGACAATGTCTGGGAGGCCACAGAGGGGATGAAAGAAAGGCAAAGGCCCACTGCATGATCAGAAGCTCTTCCAGTCACCTATGGATAGCACCAAATGCAGCTCATTTATATCCATGTGTCTTCTGTGAGCATGGCTTAAGTGGATACCTCTAATTATTTCAAGCATTATATACCTCAGAACATGGAGACAGGAGACAGCTTTTGTAAGTACTCTTTGATTCTCAATGTTTAGATTCAAGGGAAACATACAATGCTGTTGCCAAGTTGTTGTTTTTTTATGTTACCCCTAATGACCGGGCAATCCAACAAAAGCCATTCTTTTTATAGCCACCAACTTTGGTAGTGTTTCAATCCGAAACCCTGATAACCCAGTTTCTACAGGAACGCTTGAGCGTGTGTGTTCCTTTTTAAACATACCGGTACTTGAGATTTTCTGCCCATGTAGCTCTCAGCTCTTTTCAGTCAGGATGAACTGATCAGATGACACCAGAGATTGCTGACTACCAGCTTTGCATATTGGGAGATTAACCTGGTTTTGCTGTTATTCTGCCAGTGGTCTCTTGCTCTCATTGAGGTCAAAGCAGCCTGCTTAACTATAGGCAACAACTCTCAAATAACTGAGATTATGTTAGGTAAAAATATGGATCTCACAGTTTCTCAAAAAAAATGAGGAAGGCAATGTTATATGTGTGAGCCTCTCCATGCACTGAGCGTCTTGCTTCTTGGATGCAAAAAGAGTCTTGATGGTGTTAGTGCTGCAGTTAGGAAATAAGCCCTACTCTGGGTCTTGCCTGTTGCTTACTTTTGCAGTCCTGGGCAAAATATATTTCTATTCTCTTAGGCCTTTAAAATAGGGTTGTGAAACCTGTGGCCCTCCAGGTGTGATTGGACTAGAGTTCTCATCAGCTGCAGCCAAGGTGCCCAATGCTCCTGGATGATGGAAGCTGTAGTCCAGCAACACCTGGAAGGCTATAACTTCCCCACCCCCAATTAAAAACACGGCATTATTTTTAATTATTGATACTATGTCGCATTTTATCTGCTGATTAACTTTTCTCTGACATTTTATTATTTGTACGTCTCTTTGTGGTTCTGATATTTCATTGCAAGCTGTCTTGGGGAAGTCATTTGGAGAATGGGGTGTAAATGCCACAAATAAATGAATACATTTTTAGGGAATGGACTATGAAGCACAGGGCAGAAGCTGTATTGGGTTATTTTCTAGAAACGAGGAAAGGTACTGTGGTATTCTTCTAGTTCGAGAGCAACAGCCAGGTTTGGGCTATATATTACACGGCTGGAGAAAGCTGCAGCCCTCCAAATGCTGTTGGACTCCATATCCCATCTGCTTCATGTGGCCTGTTCAGTGAGCTGATAGATTGATAGCTCAGTCGGTAGAGCATGAGACTTTTAATCTCAGGGTCATAGGTTTGAGCCCCATGTTGGGCAAAAAGATTTATGCATTACTGGGGGTTGGACTAGATGATCCTTGTGGTCCCTTGCAACTCTACAGTTCTCTGATTACCTGTGGTCAGGGTGGATGGAAGTTGAAGTCCACCAACACCTGCAGGCCCATAGGTTCCCCAGCCCTGATTGATTGTATCCATAAGAGAGGAGCAGGAGGAGCAGTTGATAAGGAAATGCTCCTAATTCTAACAGCTATATGGTTGTCTCTGACTACTCTTGGAGAGCAGCCCTGTAAGTAATGGACACTAGGAAGATGCTGTGAGGAATCTAGTAGGGCTTTTGCTCTGCAGAATCTTGAAACACACAAGGGACACAGAAAAGGTCACAAATCGGAACTGGCACTTCACACCTGCAGAGGTTCTAGTTACAATAAGGATCTGATTCAGGGAGTTGATGGTGTCCTGTCAGCTTGGAACATGCTGAAACGCCTCTAGGACTATCCAAGTAGTTGACAACTAGATTAGTCTTGTTCACATTGATCAGTTACAAATGGGAACAATTCCAAGAAATGGTACATGACCTAACCTTCCATTGAGGGTTGTGCAGAGCATCGGAGGATAACTAAATTAAACCTTTTTCAGCAGTTGGTTTGCTTTCTGTGCTGTGTTATAGACAGCAATTTATTATTTGCCATTTTGCAAGTGTTTTCCCACTTCCCAAACCCATTCCTTTATAGCAGGCATGGCCAAACTTTGCCCTCCAGCCGTTTTGGGACTACAATTCCCATCATCTCTGACCACTGGTCCTGTTAGCTAGAGATGATGGGAGTTGTAGTCCCAAAACAGCTTGCGGGCCAAGTTTGGCCATCACTGCTTTATAGACTGAAAATTACTGCATTTTCAGATTGCAGTTGGAAGAAATGGGGAAGGAGTTAGAGAGAGAGAGAGAGAGAGAGAGAGAGAGAGAGAGAGAGAGAGACTGCAGAGCATCATATAGAAATATTTTAAAATGATTACTTGTTTGCATTTTGTATAAGGGCAATTCATAGAGAGCATGCATTTGTTAGTTTTAGGTGAAGACCCTTAACAATTCACATTTTATCTATGCTTGTATTTCCAGTTTGCATGCTTGGAATATTTTAAGAACTCTTAAAGAGGAGCACAGTTTGATTGGATCAAATGGTTATCCTATGTGTTGCTTGCTAACCTTTATATACTTTATATACTCTGTCAGATGTACACTATGTGTATCCAGGCAATCACTTGCCTTGTTTCTCCCACTTTATCAAATTTTGTTTGACTCTCCTTTTTAAAAATAAAAATCAAAATCATTTATATACAGTAGTTGCCTCTCCCTCAAATTGAAAAGCCTTTGTAGTTCTACAGAGAGTAATTGAGTTTATAACCTCTTGGCTTATATATTCTTTGGGCCAAGGAGTATAATTTGTGCACATTTTTTACTGGACTTGGAGAAATGAGGGCTTGGCCAGATTTGACCTCTGAGTTTCTGCACCGTGTGAATACTCTTGAATATATGACCCCCTTTTAAGAACTTGTTATTGCCAATGATAGCCTTTTAACCTGTCACTTAACAGTTAAAATAAACCTTCCTGATAGTATTTACAGCTTGTTCCTTCCAAAGGTTGATAACAGTACTAAAGTCAGAATTTGATGAAACGTGAAAATATAATTAGAGAATTATTGTGTATACACATGCACACAGAGGAATTCAGCGTAATGGCATAGCAATCGTTCTATCAGCACAAGCATTTTACCTCGACAGCTAGTACAATCCCCCCTTTCCTTCCTTCACATACTGTTCTGGGGGTTCTTCTGACCTCCCCAGAGCCAGTTGGGGGCACACTGGGGGTGCATGGGATGAGGAGGGGGGAAATCCCTATTACCCTACTGGAGGGCCTTTATTTTGTTAGTTTTACTGGTGATAATGCTAGCACTTTTGTTCCGATTTCTAACATCACTTTTACACTGCAGTTCCTATTGCATTATGGAATTGTGGATTTTTGATGGATATATTGCCTTGCTGTGCTAAATTTTAAATGGTGGGAAAGTACTGTATGCCAGAATACCACCCCAAATGTCACCATGTGAAATTACAGTGCAAAACTCCCATGGTTTTCTGAGTTAATAGGGTTGCAAACAGCCGCCGCCCCCCCCCCCCCCGAAACAAACAAACACAGAAACTAGTGCTAAACTTCCACTAGACTTCGTGAAGCAGCTTCTAAATCTTGAGAAATATAATATAAAATTCAGAAATTAATAAGTAAGGTTTGAAGTTGGTTTGATTCAAATACTTGACAAGGTTAACCACAGGTTGTTTGGTTCAGTTATCATGACAAGCTGTGTTTAAACAGATACTTAGGAACTGAAGGTTCCGGGCTTTTCCTGCCTGTGCCAGAGAGAGGCTAGGCTCATTCCCATGGCTCATAAACCAATGGTTTATGATGATGTCTGAATGCATCTAGTGTGACTTAATTCTGAGCAGAGATGCACTGAATTGTGGTGGGGGGAAATCAAACATAAGGCTCTCTCTGGAGCGAAGCCTCACATAAGCCTCACATAAGATTTATTGCCCATCAAACCATTCAAATATAACATTTACAAAATATCTTATGATAACTGTCCATTTTTTTTAAAAAAAGTATTGTCTTGAGTAGCCATTTGTGGTTATGTGAAGCACAGATTTCTGTATCTCTTTATAGTCAGGACAGATGGAGATGCTGAATAAATGAGCAACTTGCTCATTCAGTTGGGATATTGACAGCCCCAAATGCAGTTGTAGGTTACCACAGAAGACAGTGCAACTGTACTGCTGAGGACTGTTCTCTTAATAGATTTGGCGGGAACTTGAATGCTTTGAACTAGATGATACTGTGCCTTGGCTTAAACACACACACACACACACACACACACACACACACACACACACACTGGTTTGGTGCATATAAGGCAGCCCAGCTGCCAAGAAAACCAGATTCTTGGCTACAATGAGCCTTACTGATTTTCCAAACATACAACTTTTGGTACCACATTTGGATCCCTTCCAGTCGGGATTCAGGCCTCATCATGGGACTGAAACTGCCTTGGTCGCACTGGTCAATTATCTCCGTTGGGCTATTGACAAAAGTGAGAACTGTTTCCTAGTTCTGCTGGATCTCTCAGCGGCTTTTGATACCATCAACCATAACATCCTTCTGGACCGTCTAGAGGGGCTGGGAGCTGGGAGCACTGTTATACAGTCATACCTCTGGTTGCCTTTGCTGCAGGTTGCGTTCGCTACGGGTTACGAACGCACCAAACCCAGAAGTACTGGAACAGGTTACTTCCAGGTTTCGGCATGTGTGCATGCGCAGAAGCATGAAATCGTGCTTTGCGCATGCACAGAAGTGCCAAATCGCGCCGCGCAGATACAGCACTTCAGGTTGCGCTCTTTTCATATTGTGAATGGGCCTCTGGAATGGATCCCGTTCACAACCAGAGGTACCACTGTACAGTGTTCAGAAAGTGGTGGTGGGGGGTGAGTGTTCAGACTCCTGGGCTCTCACTTGTGGGGTGCCTCAGGGTTTTGAGCTCTCCCCCATGCTTTTCAACATCTACATACAGCCACTGGGAGAGATGATCAGGGGGTTTGGGCTGGGTGTTCATCAATATGCGGATGATACCCAGCTCTGCCTCTCTTTCAAATCAGAACCAGTGAAGGCCGTGAAGGTTCTGTGTGAGTGTCTGGAGGCGATTGGAGGATGGATGGCTAACAGATTGAGGTTGAATCCTGACAAGACAGAAGTACTGTTTTTGGGGGACAGGAGGTGGGCGGGTGTGGAGGATTCCCTGGTCCCGAATGGGGTAACTGTGCCCCTGAAGGACCAGGTGCGCAGCCTGGGAGTCATTTTGACTCACAGCTGTCCATGGAGGCGCAGGTCAGTTCTGTGTCCAGGGCAGCTGTTTACCAGCTTCATCTGGTATGCAGGCTGAGACCCTATCTGCCCGCGGACTGCATCGTCAGAGTGGTGCATGCTCTGGTTATCTCTCACTTGGACTACTGCAATGTGCTCTATGTGGGGCTAGCTTTGAAGGTGACCCGGAAACTACAACTAATCCAGAATGTGGCAGCTACACTGGTAACTGGGATCGGCCGCCGAGAGCACATAACACCGGTCTTGAAAGACCTACATTGGCTCCCAGTACGTTTCCGAGCACAATTCAGAGTGTTGGTGCTGACCTTTAAAACTCTAAACGGCCTTGGTCCAGTATATCTGAAGGCGTGTCTCCACCCGCATTGTTTTACCCAGACACTGAGGTCCAGTGCTGAGGGCCTTCTGGTGTTTCCCTCACTGCGAGAAGCCAAGTTACAGGGAACCAGGCGGAGGGCCTTTTCGGTAGTGGCATCCGCTCTGTGGAACGCCCTCCCACCAGATGTCAAAGAGAACAACGACCAGACTTTTGAGGCAGCCCTGTTTAGGGAAGCTTTTAATGTTTGATAGATTACTGTATTTTAATATTTTGTTGGAAGCCGCCCAGAGTGGCTGGGAGAGCCCAGCCAGATGGGCTGGGTATAAATAAAAAATTGTTGTTGTTGTTGTTGTTGTTTGTTGTTACCTACTTCTTAGATGGATGGGATGCTGGTGACGCTGTGGGTTAAACCACAGAACCTAGGGCTTGCCGATCAGAAGGTTGGCGGTTTAAATCCCCGCGACGGGGTGAGCTTCCGTTGCTCATTCCCAGCTCCTGCCAACCTAGCAGTTCGAAAGCACGTCAAAAGTGCAAGTAGATAAATAGGTACCGCTCCAGCGGGAAGGTCAACAGCATTTCCATGCGCTGTTCTGGTTCGCCAGAAGCGACTTTGTCGTGCTGGCCACATGACCCGGAAGCTGTACGCAAGCTCCCACGGCCAGTAAAGCGAGATGAGCACTGCAACCCCAGAGTCGTCCATGACTGGACCTAATGGTCAGGGGTCCCTTTACCTTTACTTCTTAGGTGTATGCCTTAGACTGAGGCATACCACAGTTGGAAGGAAAACTGATCAGGGACGGTGTGCATCTTATTTAAGGAGCTGGCTTTCTGAAATTCCCTCTTCTACACAACTGTTTGGGGGTGCAGGAGCTGTCTCCTCTTTTGCACCTGGCCACTTTCTTCTGTGTTTACAAGAAGATTTTGTGAGCACCACAGCTTCTGAACAGACTGGAGCAAATGGGAGTATAATATTTGTTTGAGGGGGTAGGGAAGAGGAAACCTAAATTCAGACACATAAATTCTTACTAGTATTTTTATCCTAATTTGGATAGTTGCAGTGTAATTCTATCCATGTGTATTTTTGGCAGTGGGACTTGTTTTAGGACTGCAGTTCTAAAACTGCAGAGCAAGGTGTAAAACGTAGGCTACTAAAAATTGCATCCTTTACCAAAAAGGTGTCTTAAAGAGCAAAATCTAGCCTCTGTCTCAGGTGGAGGTGATCTCCTGAGTAGTACTGCTCAGCCAACAGACACCCAAATCCATGGCCAGCCAGATGCTCCCTTCAAAGTAGGTAAAGGTTTCTAACCTTGTGTGATGCCAAACTCCACAGGTGTATCTGAGCCAACAATAAGCAATTGTTTGATATGCATTTGTTAGCAGGGTCCATTTCATATGTAGATGAAATGCAGAGAGCAACAGCCTGGTTGAAATTTGATTACTATGTAGTTAGTTGCCAGGAATGCTAAACTTTCTGGCACAATAGGCATAGCTTGATCAACAGGGAAGTGTACAATAGAGGTCAGTGTGCAAACTACAGAGAATTTAATATGTCCATTTTTGCTCATCTGCATGGGCTTCCTATTCACTTCAGTGCTGGTGATTTATCTTTAAAATTTTAAATAGCTTAGATCTGTGTATCATAGGGAGTGACTTTCTCCCTTGCATTCTTCCCCTTGCTCTGCAATTTTCTGTATACCTTCCTATTGTGAGCCTAGATTAGGGAGGAGAGAAGTATTTTTCCTTTAGGGGGACCCACTATTGTGAAGGGGGGGGGAACCCACCAACCACATTTCTACAGCTGTTAGTATTTGCTATATTGTCATTTTGAGTTGGATCCAGTCTAGTTGGTTGACTTTAGGTCCCACTGAAATCAATTACCGGCAATCATTTTTGATACTTTGTGTAGAAAAGGATTTTGTAAGTTGGAAAGGTTCAGGAAAGGGCAACCACAATGATCAAGGTTGCAGGAAAGGTTGTAGCATTTGGGGCTTGTTAGTTAAGAGAAAAAGTGAGTGAGAGACTACATGATAGAAGTTTGCAAAATTATGCATGTCATAGGGAAAGTGGCTAGAAGGAAGTTTTTCTCCCTCTCTCATAAACCCCTGAACTCATGGACATCCAATGAAGCGGAGTATCGGAAGATTCAGAACAGATAGAAGTACTTCTTCATATGGCACATCGTTAAACAATGGAAGATATGGCTTTAAAAGACGATGGCTTCAAATGAGGATAAGATTAATTTAGCAGCCACATGCCATGATGACTGCTCTGCCTACACAGACAGAGGCAGTATGCACCTGAATACCATTTTCTGGAAACAGCAGCAGGAGAGGATGCTGCTGTGCTCAGGTCCTCCCTTGCAGATGGGATACTGGGATAACAGGATGCTGGACTAGATGGACAGCTGATCTGATCCAGCAAGTTCTTCTCATGGTCTTATGGATTCTTTTTGTTACTTCAGAAGCATATGAGGCCTCACTCACACTGGAACATAAAGTTGTGCTTAACTGACGCAGTCTGTGCAGGTAGATCTCATCATATACGAGGGTTACGTTTGCAGCTAAAATGCGTGTAAGAAAAATTGCACAAGGCCAGAACAACCCCTGGAATGGCCCTGCATGACCATCCCTACCTGTCTGAAGCTGGCGCTGAATGGGCCTTGTCCCATACACAAAGTGGAGAGCTTTTAAGCCATGCTTTCCAGGCTGTGGGAAGGTAACATGAGGCCTCTGGGTGGGCCTGCAAGTTTTAAAAGCCCCTGTGTGGGGTCGTCTTGTGAAATCATGGGAGCTTCCCTCAGAGTCTCATGTGGCCTTTCCAGCTCTTTCCATGGCATGAAAGCACTATGTGGAAACAGCTTTTTAAGCCCCTTCTCAGCCTTGCTTTCCAGGCTTTTGGAAAGTCACGTGAGGGCTTCCACTAGATCTCAGACAGCCCTTTCGGCGTACCCCCCTGCTCTCCGGACCCTTTTTAATTTCAAATTTTCTGAAAAACCATTTCCTGTAAAATCAGCATAAGATGAGATCCACCTCTATTGTCAAATCACTTTGAAATGTTTTATATCAAGCAATTCATAAATAGAATTATATATATATTTTCCTATCTGTGTTTGCAACTCTTTCACAGCATATGAGAAACAAAGCTGTTTTCTTATGTGGAACAAAATAGGCACCATTCAGAATGCGTGGCTTTAACTGCAGTGTCTTTTTATGTCCTGTCTTCTACTTTGTCTTGTTGCTGTAATCCGCAGGAGGGGAGAGTAGTGTTTTGCTCTGGTCTTGCTTGCAGGTGTCCTGTAGGCATCTAGGGCAGTGTTTTTCAACCTTTTTTGGGCAAAGGCGCACTTGTTTCATGAAAAAAATCACGAGGCACACCACCATTAGAAAATGTTAAAAAATTTAACTCTGTGCCTATATTGACTATATATAAAGTAATTTTCCCACGGCACACCAGGCAACATCTCGCGGCACACTAGTGTGCCGCGGAACAGTGGTTGAAAAACACTGATCTAGGGGGCCACTGTGAAAACAGGATGCTTGATTAGATGGGCCATTTGGCTTGCAGGCTCTTCTTATGTTCATATTTGCCTTCAAGGACTCTCTCCCTGACCCGCCTGACCCTGTGCAGCTTGGCTTTGTCTTCAGCCTGTCAGCCAAGCACACACAGTTGGGTTGCTTGGTTTTGATTGTTGCAATTCAGCCCCATTCAGCTAATTGTTTGAGCTGGACATATTTGGGTGCACCGCTGTTAATTGATGCAATAGCATTGAAAGGGGAGAGCAGTGTCCCATCTTAGATCTTACTGTACGTATATGGAGAACAGCAGCTCAGAATAAAATTTGGCATGGTCTAAATTGCCTGCACGCTGGTTTGAACAGGGGAAAAGTCAAGTTAGGTGGAAATTGTAATGTGGAGTGCAATTTCTAAATTGTAGACCAAGGTCAAACATGTGAATTATTGTAATCCCTTTGAAGATGCAATTTAAAGAAGAAAAGCAGAAGATTGTTATTGTTGTTATTAAATTTATACACTGCTCTTCATCTGAAGATCACAGGGTGATTGTGATTTTAAAGAGGAAATAAATAATATGGGAAAAAATGAGAAATATATTTGTGGCAAAAAATGGGTAATTTGTCAGCTGTGTTGACATTTTCCTTTGCAGTTTCTTTTAAATTATCAGCTTTCTGGGTAAATCAGTTTTAGTGTTAGAAATGAGGCCATTGTTATTGATTGGCTGCCTAATAAGATACCTGTGAAGGTAAACCACCCTGAAAACAGATTTAAAAAATAAATTTAAACAGCAGTGGTATAATTTAAAAGACAGCTATGTGATTTGTACAGTTAGCTTTCCTTACCACAAACGTTCCTGCTTTGAGCAACATGTTAAAGGATGTCTTCAATGGTCATGGATAAAAGCATGCTCCAAAGAAACACGTCAGTTGGCAAAGTTTTGATGGGCTCGTTTTGACTGTCTGGTTCTTTTTTGCCTAGATTTTCCCCCCTTTTAAACCACTGAATAGAATATAAAATAGATATTAGGTTACTAATACTTGCATTCACTTACCTGGTAAGTTCCACTGAATTAAGTGGAGTGCTGTGATAAAATTTTCTAGAATTTCAGATTTGTGTGCACTATCTATGTGTGTGTTCAGTTTTGGAAATTGTAAGCGAAATTAAGCCACTAAATAAGACTAAGTTTGAAGCAGAATAGGGAGATCCTGACATATCTAACTAAGATGTCAAAGCATAAACATTACGGCTGCTGTATAGAAATATAATAGTGGCGGCTTCACTGTGCATTTGATCACATCAGAAATGCCTTGAATCCTGTTCCAGTTTGATCTCTTCACAAACGTTAGTTCAGAAGATCCTCAGACTGAAATTTAATATTGGGTTCATCACATTATGAGGCTTGTGATTTATAGAGCAGAACCACCTTTTGTTACTGTAACTGGTATCCCAGAATGAAACTCATTATTACTTTTGTATTTATTTTAAATCACACATGCTTTAGTAAAATTAACTTTTCTCAATCCACTGTTGCGATATCTGCCTTCTCTTTGTACTGTACTTCCTTAGGTTACTTTTATCTATCCCCATTGGATTCAATTGAGGCAAATGTAATGCTTTTTCTTTAAAACCTGCCCCTCCCCACATCCCCTCAGTGTATGTACAGTACTTTGAACCACTTTCCTTCCTATAAGAAAGGAAATAGGATATTCTCAAGTATTATTATTTCCTGCCCATTCCAAAGGGCTTCTTTAGAACTTTGAAAATCAACAATAGTAATATTATTTTTCCATTAAAAACACATATTACTTGATAGAGGAAGCACTCCAAATGTACCACTTTCCTTAGGTGAATGAGTTGTTTGTATACAGCCACTGACTCTGAAGCAAACCTCTTAACTTGGTTTTAGCAGTGCCTTGCAAGGTGATTTGAAGTCTTGACATGAAGACTTCAAAGTGCTTTACGCCTGATGTCATTGTGATGCCTGTTTTACTAAATGTGCTTTTTTGTCCCTTTTTATGTCGGCATGTACTCTGTGTTCTCAGCTCTTCAAGCCAGAAATATTTGGAGAATCTATGTAAATGGCCAGTTGCTTGGTCAACAGTGAGGTTGATATTAGTTCATTCTTTGTGGATCATTCATAGCCTTATCCTTCCAACTCTACAATTCTATCTTGAGTACTTGTCGTGACGTCTATATGCTGAAATAGAAAAATCAATGCCCAGAAATTACAGCTTAATATATGGCTTCAAGGACTTAACCTATTAGACTTCCTCCATGATTTGATTTGAACATTATTGACATTAACAAGAATATTTCTTTCTAAGCTAGCGGCCAGTTCATCCTCTGCCCTGTGAAAGAATGGCAGCACGACAGAGTGGTATTCATTTCAGAAATATCAAATACATTGCTTGGGAATTATAAATGCGTAATGGTGTGAGGAAGTAACTAATTATACTAGATTGCTGTTGCGTCTTGTTCACAGAGCCTTCTGTCAAGTTAGCTGGCTTGTTTTTTGCGGTGTAACTTACCCACATGTGTGGGCAACTGTGCCTTCTTGTTACCCAGTTGCTGTTTGCTTCTTGTTTCTGGACTTTAAATAGCATATCCAAAGGGAGCAGTGTGTCTGTTGAAAAGTGATAATTTTGGTGCTAAGTGCCAGGACTGCTTGATCATCATCAAGAGATAATTTCCTGCTAGTTGAAAAAAAAAACAGCACAATCCTTGGCATGCTTACTTGGAAGTAAATTCCACCATTATCTCTAATAAGTGACACAGGTTGAAATTATGTAGGTAGTGTGGAACAGACACAGGTTGAAATTATGTAGGTAGTGTGGAAAGCAAAAGGATGCTTACATTATGTAATGAAAATTTATATACAGTCGTCTGTCCGTGTCCGCCCCCCCCCCCACTTGTGCAGAGGTTAGTTCCGGTCCCCCGAACACATAAGTGAAATTGCATGAAATGGGGTGTGCCCTCTAAAAAGCCTCTAAACACCCTCTTTGCTGCTCTCTCGCCAATCTATGTAAAAAATACTGTCTCCCAAAATAAAACCAAAATTCAAGCTCTGGGGCTGGCAGGAGGCTGGAGTATGCGCAGGAGAGTAGCAGCTGCTGTGATACCCTGCACATCAGCTGTTAGGCGGGGAAGCTGAGCAGCCTAAACGAAGCCCCACTGCACCTCTGGTCTCTTTGGGGCTTCCCCCGCCCTCACTGATGTCCTCTTTGGGCTCCAGGGAAGGTCTGCTCACGAGCCACAAGGACTCTCCAGCTCTCTCCTGTCATTTCCAGGTTTGAATTTATTTAGGCTAACTATTTCTTGGCAATACGCACATGAGAGTCGATCACGTGTAATTGGGGGGATGCCTGTACACTATCTATCTGCCTATCTATCTACCTATCTATCTGATATAATTTATTTCATTGCCATCTGAATGAAAGTAGCTCAAATTGGGACAAACTGGTTGAAGTTCAGAGTGGAATGTTGCCTATCCCATCCTCCCTGCACCTACTTGTGCCTTCTCTAGAATGTTGGAGGAGCCTTCTAAATACTGGGGCTTAGGGTTCTGGGGTAGGTGGAAATCACACAAGATTGGGCTTGGATCGTAAGGTACTTAGGGAAGTACTGCCCTGGGCTGGGATGGAGCCCATGGGGCAAGACAACAAGGCGGGGCAGAAGCTGCAGAACCACAGAGTGTTCTGTGCCCAACAAAGGTTGAAAGCAAATTGAGCCCCTTTAAGCCTCTATTCGCATGGTGGAGAATTTGGATTCTTAGGGGGCCAACACCCTGATCTGAAGGCAGCCACTCCTGTGATTTATGGCCTACTACCTACCACCTGGAGTGGTGAGGTCTTGATGGAGGTATTTGGGCTCTCTGGCTCAGAGGAGGGTCTATGAAGGTTCTGGCTCTGTGGCTGGTTGTCACGTGTGATATTGTCAGTCAGGCTTAGGCTCAGTGGTCCCTTAATCTCCAGCAGCAAGGTACTCTACAGCAGTGGTCAGCAACCTTTTTCAGCTGTGGGCCGGTCCACTGTCCCTCAGACCATGTGGTGGGCCGGACTATATTTTTTTGGGGGGGGGGGATTAATGAATTCCTATGCCCCACAAATAACCCAGAGATGCATTTTAAATAAAAGCACACATTCTACTCATGTAAAAACACACTGATTCCCGGACTGTCCGTGGGCCAGATTTAGAAGGCGATTGGGCCACATCTTGCCCACAGGCCTTAGGTTGCCTACTCTGCTCTCCACCAGCCCCCTGAGCCCCATTCCAAGTAGTTCAGAAGGGGATCCTGAGCACTCCCAGTTAGGGGGCTGCAGGGGGGCAGGTGAAGAGGGACGCTTTCTGTCTTCAAACTTCTTTCAGTTAACTTACCTTGAGGTCCAGGCCTTTGCCACCCCTGCTTTGGAAGCCTTGGGCTTGTCTCATCTCACTCTTTCTCGCCACCTCCACGGTCTGACTCTGGAACGAATCAAAAGCCCACTCAGCTTTTCTGTGGCGTGAAAACCAAGGAGATGCATTCTTGCAATCGGAAGGGAGCAACTGATGAGTAGGAGTTGGAATCATTTTGCCTTTTTTAATAAGGAAACTGTCATTTTCCCCGAAGGACCACTTAGCACCAGGATTTTAAGACAGTGAAAAATACGTTTCAGGGCCTGGCTGTCGGGCTGTGCCTCTTCAGAGTTTTGTTCATTCCTATCCAGAGAGAGCTCAGCCACTAATCATACCTGGATGGCAACACGGTGAGAGTTGTGGGCAACAAAGCAGCCTGAAGAGACCCAAAGCTGAGAGAATGCAAGGTGCCCCTGTGCCTGTCACCAGGTTTGGTTTTTCTCCTGACCTGAAGAGGAAAAGGGTTAAGGTTGGAAGGCAAAAACAAAGTGTAGGTACGTGGAGACTCCATTGTGGGTGAGCACACTATGTGTGTCTGTACAACAAATGACAGCTTTCATGGTGTACAAGGGCTGTACCACGTCAGGCTGCAAGTGGTGGGTTACAAGACCGGGATGGCTATGGCAGGTCAAGGCCCCGAGCTCTCTTAACATTATTTGTCAGAATTGTGCTTGTGTGTATTGCTTTTTAATCAAGTACTGTTCCCTTCCCAGAAGCCCTATGCAAGCACGCCTCCCTTTTCCCCACTAACACCCAGCTAAATCCTATTTAGCCTTCTCACACACCATCGGTTGTTTAGCATAGCTTTTGCTTCCTCTCCATTTTCCATTTCCACTCATAACAAAGCTTGCTTCCCCTGACCCCCACCCCCACCACGTTTTTTTCTATGAGTTTGGAGAGTGGGTGCAGTGGCACATTTTTAGCAGACCTGGCACAATACTGCGCTTTTGCACATGCACGATATCGCCGCTTGGGTTGCGGACTTTTCGGAGTGCGAACGGCACCCCAGAACGGATCGTGTCCGCAACCTGAGGTACCACTGTATGCATTTGGCCCATGGTCCACCATTTCCAGATATTCACTTCCCTTACCTGTTCCCCACACCTTTTTTGTAGAGGGAAGTTACCTTTTGACTTTAGTGAATAGGAAAAGGTTCTGTTCCCCACCCAGCTCCCCGATGATTTGCAAGTCTTATGTATTCAGAAAGTGAGGAGGCTGTCTTACATTTTAAAGGTGTTTTTAAAACCATTGTTTACGTGTAAAAGCAAGACGGTTCTGTTTCACTGTTCATGCCCATGCAAAACATCATATATATTGTGACACCAGAAGCTGGAGCTTTTGGAAAAGCAAATTGTGTAGGAATTGCAGGTGTGCAAGAGCTGAATGGTTTCCATTTTCCCAACATGATCTGCAATATAGTGCTAACCAACTCTTGACCTGGATGAAATTGGCCTGGGGATGAACATGTCATTTATGATTCCCCAGCTGCTACTTGGCAGGGAGGAAATACCAGCATTCCCCTCCCCTTCTAGATAAGGAATGTTTTGTTTGCTAAGCAAGCTGTTTCTTTCATCCTTTTTCTGTAGGACGGTAATTCTGAGTGAAGGACCTTGCAAGCGCTACTAAGTGGTTATCATGGGCTTAATTGCGTTTCTGAAGACCCAGTTTATAGTTCACCTCCTGATTGGGTTTGTCTTCGTTGTGAGTGGGTTCATCATTAACTTCATCCAGCTATGCACGCTAATCCTCTGGCCTATAAACAAGCAGTTATATCGAAGAGTGAACTGCCGCCTTTCCTACTCATTGTGGAGCCGTGAGTATGCTCTGATTTCTATGTGCCAACTAGCAATGTAGTTTCTTCAGACTATAGCGGATAGGCCTCCTTAGGAGCAGTGTGGAACAATGTTTGTGGGTGCAGATGCTGAAACACTGATCTATAATTGCCGGTGCTATGCATTGGGGAATTGTTCTTGCACGGTAGACTTCTCTGCATGTACCATATTTTCCCCTTTTCCCATGTGCTTGCACCTAAAGGCAAGGGCTGAGGTGAGAACTCTCTGAAGCACTATTATTGCAGGAATGGCATATTGTGCAGAATATAGTGTCTCACACAAAAACACCTATCTGGAGGGGCCCTGTTCCAGCCCTGCTGCTGCCCTCTCATCCCTCCAGAAAAACCACTTTCCTGCATAGCTAGAATAGGCCCTTCATCCTTCCATGCTGCAGGTATCCACAAGAGGTTGGGTATTGATCCTTCCTCCTCTGGCATTGCTTTTAGTCCCAACAAGCCTTACTCTCACATACACCCTCTGTTGCCAGTGGAGGAGGAGATATGAAATATCCTGTTGCCTTGCTCCTCTTTCCACTCTTCATTTTTTTTGTAATTTTCCTGCTTACAGCTTTCCTACCTTTCCCCCCATATGTATATTTTATGTTTTCTCATTCTTTTCTACTGCCTGTTTTTGTTCATTTGTCTCATTTCCCAGTCCTTTAGACAGTCTTTTACTTTACTTTCAAATTTCTTGCACAAATGCCTGTTTTCTTACTCCCTCCCAGCCTGTCTACTCTAGTATTCACTGCAGTGCTTCCCAAGTTTGTAACTTGGGGCAAAAGTTTTTTTTAATGTCTTCCATTGTAGTCACATTGCATTGGTTATTCAGAGAGCCTGAGGTAAGACAGAAATTCCAGAGGGAGAGCCATCTCAGTTGTTTGTTTTTTAAAGCAAGCACACACACACAAAATAGTCTTGTGAACCTTAAATATTTACCGGTAACTGTTTTTAAATCTTTTACAGTTTAAAGTGCTCTAAGGGACAGTTTTTCCTCTGAAAAATTATTAAGGTGGAAAACAGACCTAGCAAACAATCCAGTTGAACTGGCTCATAGTGAACTGCTGCTAAAATGCTATTATTTTTTTTTGACTAGGTTATTCCAGGAGCAAGTTCATTACTGAGATCACTTGCGACATTTTTTGACATTGTCGCCTAAAAGCTCTCCTATTCGGGTCCTTATTTTGAAAAATGCCAAAGTAGCATTTCCACCAACCTGGCAGGAACAGGCTGGGGAAGGGTGCTTTTAATTTTTTTAATTTTTTTCCTGTCTTCATGTTTATAAGAGGCTACTGGGAAATAAAGATGAAATCATTTTAAGCATTAAATGGGCTTCTATTGTACCCAAGTGAGTTTGCACTCAAGGAGTTTTACAAACAACATGATCTACTAATACAGATCTTGTTGGACTCCCAACTCCCATCAGCCTCAGCCAGCCTGACCAGTGGTCAAGAATGATGGGAGTTGTAGTCCAACAGCAATTGGAGGGCCCTGTGTTGGCTAGCACTGCACTAATATCACTAACAATTTTTAAATTCAGACAATTCACTTTGTTATCTTTATCCATGAAGAAATGTTAGCTTTTTGCTGAATGGTCATTTCCCCTGCTATTCTTTCCCTTTGTTTGTTTCTTTCACTTACTCTGAGAACTCTGAATTATTACTATTACAAGGCTATCTCTACAAACATACAATTCCAGTTGCAGCTCCCATTCAGGGTGGATCTTGCAGATTGGCAGCTGACACTGGAGGGGTGTGTGCAGGGCTGGAAGGACATGGCAATTCAGGTTCATTAGGTGACCCCTTTAGTGAGACAGGGGAATAGATAACAAGCAAGGTGGTTGGGAGTTTTGTCTTCAATGCCAAAAGCTGGCCGTTTGGACTTGTTTCAGAAGGGACATTGGTACGACATCCTACTAATGATAGAGCTCGTTTTTGTATCAAGGCAACAGATTCAATCCATTGCATCTTCAGTTTAAAAATCTTGAGAACAATAGCTTCTTGGAGAGCTTTGAACCATCATAGTTAGATAGAGCTAGACTAGACATTCTGTTTCTCTGTAATGCAGCTGAGTATACAGGTCATCTCCCAAACCTGTTTAGCTGGTTGGCTGTGTGGGATATAGAGGACTATTGGTACCTGGAGGGGGAAAATAACTAGATTTTTATTTAACTGCCTTGCAGCTGTAAAGCAAAGACTCAGTAGAAGGTTTCTGGTATTTAGGTAGTTAAAATCCAGGTCTTACACCGTTTACACCCCTGAGGCTAGGCTGACCGTGATGACTGCTACGTTCTTGGCATTCTTTCTCAGGCTCTTAATCAGCACTGACTGAGCTGTGTTCATCCTGATGTTGTTGAACTACAACTCCCATCATCTTTGACCACACTGGTTGGGGCTGATGAGAGATGAACTCCAACAGCATAGGCAGGGACCACAAGTTTCTTGACCCTGCTTTAGAGGATGTTAAGTCAGTGGATTTAAAAATGCTGCAACTCCCCAATGCAGATTTTGCTGTGAAAAGTAAATTTGTGTTTGTAGTGAAAAGCTGCCCTTTCCCCCTATGTATACCAGCTGAAGCACCCATGCATTTTGGAGCTCAATCTATGCTTTCTAAGCAGGCTGATTCACACAACACTCAGTATAACACGTCTCTTGAGGACTCACAACTGAGCAGGTGAAGCGCCAAGCATTGCATTTAGTGTGATGTGGAAAGAGACGCAAGTCTCTGTTGATGGTGGTCCATCATGATCATTGCATACATGGTGCAGAATAAACTGACCTCTTTAGACCAGACCCCCTTTCCAGAATGCTCTTCAAGGATATCTTAATTTAACTTTTTTTTAAAAAAGGAGCTTCATATACATTGCACACTTTAAAAAACAAACAAACCCCAGTATAACTATTTGATGAGGTAATTTTAGAACCGTAAACCTTTCCCTCACCATGGGATGCCAGCCATGTGAAAGTCATTCACAGACCGGCTCCCTTCAGAGATTTGAAGCTCTTGCTGTGCCGCTCTTAACTAAAATGATCAGTGCTGCACTTCTCTGAAAAAGCTCCTTTCCTGTTGTAGAGCAGCACGGATGTTTCGTCTGACTTCCTGCAAAGAGAAAACACTTTGCTGCATATTTAATTCATGAGGGCAATCTATATTCCAGTCTTATTCATTCTAGCTACCTCCAGATGACTTAAGGAAAAAGGGGGGGGGGAGCTCAGCATGTTCAGTTTTTACTCTCCTAGCAACAATAGCTCCATCCAAGTCTAAATGGATAGTTTACCATTTGCAAGATTTTTGTACATTGCAGCTTAGCAAATTGTGGAGTTGGACCTTGTTACTTTTGATGTGTTTGAGTCCCTCCCCTCTGCTGCTTTTTTGTGTTTTTTTGCATAATCATTTTTTTAAAAAATGCCATGACATTCTTTTCATTTTAAGGCTAAGTGATGTTCCACTCTTCAAGTATTCAGACTAATAATAATAATAATAATAATAATAATAATAATTTATTTATTTATACCCTGCCCATCTGGGCTGGGTTTCCCCAGTCACTCTGGGCAGCTCCCAACAGAATATTATTATTAATAATAAAAAGCGATAAAACATCAAACATTAAAAACCTCCCTAAACAGGGCTGCCTTCAGATGTCTTCTAAAAGTCAAGATAGTTGTTTATTTCCTTGACATCTGATGGGAGGGCGTTCAACAGGTTGGAGGGGGGATTTTTATTAACTTGGTGACCAGCTGATTAACACAAAGCTAAAGTTGTTAAAATATACATGTGTTAAAATGTATTTAAAGTTTGTTTGTTTATTAAATTAGTATACCACCCTTTATCCAAAGATCATAGGGCAGTATATACCGGTAAGTTGTGATACTTAAGGCTGAACCTACCAGCATCACTCTCTGTCTCACTCCTCACTTCCAGCAAACTTCCCTCCCCCAGATGTTGCTGAACTACAACTCCTATCAGCCTCAACAAGCATAGCCAGTAGCCAGTGATGAATGGAGTTGTAATTCAGAAACATCTGGGTGGGGGAGGTTCCCCATTCCTGCTGTAAAGTATATTGTTACGTACTTCTCTGACTTCCAGTTTTTCCTGCTTTTAGACCACACAAGAATAAAATGCACCACTGGAAAAATACACCAGGAACCACTGTCAGATTTGTTGGGGTGGGACATTTCTGTACAAGGCTTAACAAGTAAAAAAAATTAACTCAGTTTCTAAGGTGTCAATATTGGAGCTGTAAAAGCTCGGGAAAAGCAAATGGATCTTGGGATTTCCCCAACACTAGTGAAGTCAGTATTTCAGGCTACAAACATTTCTGCAGAACCAATTCTCTGTTCCTTTTGCTCCCCCCTCAAGCTGTTGGCAAGAACTGTCAGAAAAGATAGGGAAATACTCCTGGAGTCTAAAAGTTCCTCTTCAGGCTGTCCAGTAGCAACAGAGGGTTCCCATCTTAAGAAAAGCAGACAGGCAAATAGTAGCTGTGTTTGCATAGCAATGTAAACCACAGTGAAAGTGCTCTTCCTCTAGCGAGAATAGAAACAACAAACCAACAAACCACCGTTGCTAGTTTAGTGTTACATCCAAATGAGAGATTGTAGATTTGTTTCATTCCAGATGAACCACAGCCCTCTCCCTGGGCAGAACACTAAGCCAGGGATCATAGTTTGTTGCTCACACTAGGAGAGAAGTGAAGTAGGAGTGATCTCTGTATTCCTTGTAGACCATTAACTATGGTTTACTGTAATGTGTGAACACAGACAGAGATTCCAAATGGTCTGGTGGGATCTTGGGTGCCTTTATTCATTGGGCTACATTGCAGGGAAGGAACAACATAGTCAGTTGTTGTTTGCCTACAGTTGTATGATGGGTTGTAATTTAAAAAAAAAATCAGACAGTAACAGAAATGCATCAGTGCTTGTAAACCAGTGCAGAACAAAATGCGGCCACTGCCCTTTTAAAAACACCAGAGTCTTTTATGAGTAATGCAGGTTTAAAACAAGTTCTGCTGCAGTAAGCTGCCATCTGAGCAGGGCCTTGGGTTGGTGCTGAGGCAATGCTGCTGATTGCTTACTCATGATCATTAAGTGACCAAATAGGCATTGAGACTGGAAAGGAGCACACAGTGGCTGAGATTGCATGCAAACCATGGAGCCACAGAGCAGGAATAGCGACTGCTTTGCTCCTCCCTCAGTCCTTCTGCTGCCATGCTACCCAGAGCTAAGCCGTGTCTTGCACCAAACAAACCAAGAAAAAAGGCTATGGCTACAGCTCATGGTTTGTTTAGCACAAGACATGGCTTGCCTCTGGGTAGCACAACCGCAGAATTGGGCAAGGAGCAAAGCAGTTGTGATTTTTTTGCTCTGTGTACTCGCACACTATAGTTTGACTAAGCGTTACAAGCAAAGTAGGCCATTGGGAACGTATGCTCTGTTTCTGATCCTCATGAGGGAGGGCCTAGGTGGCAAATTCCCAAATCTTACAGATACAGTGGTACCTCTGGTTATGTACTTAATTCATTCTGGAGGTCCGTTCTTAACCTGAAACTGTTCTTAACCTGAAGCACCACTTTAGCTAATGGGACCTCCCACTGCTGCTGCGCCACCAGAGCACGATTTCTGTTCTTATCCTGAAGCAAAGTTCCTAACCTGAAGCGTTATTTCTGGGTTTGCGGCGTATGTAACCTGAAGTGTATGTAACCCGAGGTACCACTGTAGTTCCCTTTCTGAGCCCACAGCCCAGCACTCCAAGCCGCCCACAGATAAGGGCAGCATCAAAGCAAGCCAGTTAGCCTACATCAAAGCAAGTGAATATCAACATATATGAGCTCATTGCTACAACAGCTAACAATTAATAGTGGAGTTATACTGACTACCAAGATGGCTTCTGGAACAGTTCACCTCTGGTTCAACACACCTGTTTACCTCTAGCTGCTATTAATATTACTGGGTTAGCTGTGGTTAGGCCCTACAGGGAAAATGTATGTTGCAGGACAGAAGGAGAGAGTGAGTGGAGGAAAGGAATGAACCGCCCTGTGCACCACTCCCAGTTACTTAATTATATAGTTAATTAAATGGCAGAGTTATGTTTGTATTCCAGCAAAAATTATTGAAATTGGATAATGCGGTTGGGTAATCATAACAGCTTTTGAAACAATGGTTGGTGATCTTCATCTTGATCAGAATGGTTGACTTGTTTGGCATTGGAAACTTTTTTGTAAACTTCGGCAAATTTGATTTAAAAGTGCTTTCGCAGCCCTGAAATTCATATCTTTTAAGACTGAAAGTGGAGCTTTTAAATAAAGAAAATTGTCATCAGTAATAAACTAGGGTGTTCAAAACAAAACTCCTGCAAATTGTATGCTTCTGCCCTGTATAGACAGTATATAACTGCACATTTAACAGAGTTAAAAAGGTTGGAAATAATAGTCTGACATATACAGTGGTGTATAACATTGAGACCTAATCTACTTTGTTTCCTTCTGTGACCTAGAATTAGTGATGCTGCTGGAATGGTGGTCTGGTACAGAATGCACTTTGTTCTCAGACCAGGCCACAGTTGATAAATTTGGAAAAGAGCATGTCATCATCATCCTGAACCATAACTTTGAAATAGACTTTCTGTGTGGCTGGACCATGACAGAGCGATTTGGCGTCTTGGGGGTGAGTGCATCAAACTTGTAGCCTTGTATATCTTTTAATTTGAGGGGTAGGGTCAGGCTTATTTTTCACCTTGGGAAAGGGAGGCAGCTGGGGTAGGTGTTTAAATGGTCACATTGGATAAATTTCCTTCCCACTAACAGCAAAATTAGATTCAGGTAGATAGCTGTGTTGGTCTGACGCAGTAAAAATATATAAAAAGAATTTTTTTAAAAATTCCAGTAGCAGCTTAGAGACCAGCTATGTTTGTTCTTGGTATAAGCTTTCGTGTGCATGCACACTTCTTCAGATACACTCAAACAGAAGTCACCAGACCCTTATATATAGTGGGATGGTGGGATGGGGTTTTTCCTCAGGAGGTTAGTAGGAGATGGGTGATTGACTCAATGGGTATGGTAAACCTGTTGATGACTGTTAATGACTGCAATTAGTCCTACAGGAAAAAGCAAGGGATAGTATGCAGATGATTAGCATATGTAATGAGACAGGAATCCAATCCAAAAGTAGGATTGAGCATTTCAGACTCAGACAGGTGAGACAAAGATTCACATCCCCATTTCAGTCCAATTGACCTTGGACCAATCTCTATCCTCCTCCCCTTTTACACACACACAAACATACATACATACAAACCAACCAACACACAGAACCCACCCTACCACATAGGGTTGTTGTGAGGATAAAATGGGGAGAAAGCCATGTTTTCTAGAGCTCTTTGGAGGTAGGATATACATGTAATAATAATAATAATAATAATAATAATAATAATAATAATAAAATTAATAATAATATGATGTGACTAGTAATTTCCAGGAAACAAAAAAACACCACCAACTTACAAGGCCGCTTCAGAACAGTTTTGGAAATGGCACTATTTGTAAATGATGTGTTGTAAACAAACAAATGGATACTATCTTGTGGTGTTCCTTTCAGAGTTCAAAAGTTCTTGCTAAGAAAGAGCTGTTGTACGTGCCCCTAATTGGCTGGACATGGTACTTCCTGGAGATTGTTTTCTGCAAAAGGAAATGGGAAGAAGACAGAGAGAAAGTTGTCGAAGGTCTAAAACGATTGTCCGATTATCCAGAGTATATGTGGGTAAGTTAAGTTTTGCAAGGCCTGTCCTTGGCACTTTGAACAAGATGGTAAAAGGTGTGGTCTTGCTGCATGGGGTGTGTGTGCGTGTGTCCATATTAAGATTTTATATACAAATCTGTATGTGGATTCATGTCTAATAGTATATAGCCTTCACTGTCTCACCTCAGGTATGTCTCTGGTTTAAACCCTTCATGTGTGCAGCTTATTCAATGAATTCCAGCTTTAAATTGGCAGGCATGTTTGTGTATGGTACAAAAGTATGGGCCGGATTCAACTAACTGGCCCAGTTAGCCTTCCACTTTCCTACCTTGAACCCCCTAAATTGGCTTGGTGGGGAGCAGCAGTCAGGAAAACCCCCAGAATAGTACATGGGGGGGGGGAGAGATCATTCCATCAGGCAAGCAGCAGTGCTTGAGCTGACAGAACAATCTCCTTAGTGGTATGTTGAATTTCTCCCTTTTTTTAGTATGAGGGACAGATTTTGCAGAAGTGACCCTGCAACATAACTGTATTTGGCTATAGTATTAATATGCTGAATAATAACACGCAATGCACAAATGGTCTGATGTGCTCCAAATTTACATGTTGGGAATCCATGTACACCCCCCTGAAAAAATACAGTTTTTAATATCTTTATTGGAAAACTAAGTGAAGAAATGACCCTAAAGAAGATGCTTTGAGCATGTGAGAAATTCTGAGGTATGGGCATGTTCTCATTCTAAATGAGTTCTGGGTCAGGGTCTCCTAATTGAGGCTGAGGCCTTAAGACCTAGGAATAGGTGGAATTCAGACATCAGCAAAAGTGCTGAGCCCTCTGTTCAAGTCAGGATGGGGACGGGAGGCAAAACACTTCAACAGAATACACCCAGCAAGCAAATAGTCATGGGTGGCAGTCTAGTGCTGGTTAAAGGTCTCCAGAGAGGGGGATAAAATAGTGCAGCAGGGAGGAGAGTGGCATTGAAAATCTCCCCATGGAAGATGTGGTGGTGCTCTGGTTCTGAGGTCCATGCTCTAACCATGCTGGTAAGTCTCCTCGTGTACCTGTTGCCAGCTCTGGGACTGGCATGGTACTGAAGGTGAGAGAGATTTGAGAAGCTGAGGGGAGTTCTGGAGAGGAATGATTGGTAAAAGCAATGGTGCCTGAGGATTCATCTCCCTTCAGTGGCAGCTGCCTGAAATGATCGAGGGAGAGGGTTTATCAGTGGCCACTAGGTACCATGGCTGTGTTCTGCCTCCATAGTTGGAGGCTGTATGCCTCTGACTACCCAGTTATTTGGAACCGCAGGTAGGCAGAGTGCTGTTGCCCTTAGGCATATGGTTGGCTACTATGAGAACAGGCTGCTGGGCTTAGATGGGCCTTTGGCCTGACCCAACTGGGCTCTTCTTTTGTCTCTGGTGTCATGCAATCTTTCCACTGATGCAGAAGTTTCTGAATCCAGATACTGGTCCCCAGCAAACTCTCCATATGATTTCTTTATTTGAGAAGTAACACTTGGATGTTTCTTCCACCCCTCCCCTCTTGGTCTTTTCCATAGTTTCTTTTGTACTGTGAAGGAACTCGTTTTACAGAGACCAAGCATCGTATCAGTATGGAAGTGGCAGATTCCAAAGGATTGCCTAAGCTCAAATATCACCTGTTGCCCAGAACCAAAGGTTTCACAACTGCCGTCCAGTGTCTCAGGGGAACAGGTATCTATTTCCTTGGCCTTCCTTGCAGTGTTTGTGGATGTGATTCTTGAGCGCATTCATTGCTGTTGGTCCCCAGACTATTATTATTTTCTTCCGTGGAAAATCTGTATTGACTTTAATGTTGACGTTTTAGACCGCTGAATTTTATTTCGTAATTAGTTCTTAATACGTTAATTAGTTCCCCTTTGAATTCAGAGAAATTAATACTGCTACTTAGCACTTCACATTTCTAAAGTGGTGTGCAAACATTGACTAATTAACGCTCCCAGTGTGCATGTGAGGTGTAAGTTCGTGTTATGCCACACAGACAAGGCTGTTAAATAGGACAGATGGCTGGCCAAATACAATTGTGGGTTACAAGTTTTGCTATGTCTTTCCAGACAACAGCATCAAAACTGTTCTGCAGAATATGGGGAGGTTAGGAAGATATAAAAAGTCACAATGTCCCCTTCCCTACTTACTGGTGGAAGGTTTTTCACATTATTTTATGCCATTCCTCATCCACATTCCTCTCCCTTCCCAATCTATCCAGGTGTTCTAAAAGTGTGACAGTGTTTTTTAAAGACTGTTGATAAAAGATTATGGAGCTTCCCTTTGCAAATTGAAATTACCCCCCACTTCCACTCAGCACAACCCAGAGAAGTATAAATGTGATTTAAATCTTGAGGAAATAAAAGAGTGTCTAGCTTCCACTTAAGTGCTTAAATACTATTGATTCAGGAGCACTTATTTACACGTACTTTCCTCTGGATTGTGTTTAATCCATAAGAGCCACTCGAATATAGGAAAGACAAAAGAGTTGAATCTGGATGAAGAACTGCCTTGAGCAAAACACTGCCTTGGATTAATTTCCCTTTTCTGCTAGATGGGAAGTATGTTAACACACATTTCAGCATGCTTGTGAGATTCGGAGAGGTGAAGATACCTTATATTAATCTGAAGAAGTGTATCTGAAGAAGTGTGCATGCACACGAAAGCTCATACCAGAAACAAACTCAGTTGGTCTCTAAGGTGCTACTAGAAAGAATTTTCGATTTTGTTTTTCCTTATATTAATGTTATTTTTTTCTTTCTATATGTGAAGTAATTTCCCTTACGTTTCTGCGAGTCACATGTAGATACCAATCTTCATGTATGTATAATCTCAGGGTTCTTTCACTTGGCTGCAACATGACTAAGATTCACACCCATTAGCTTAACACTAAAGCTGAGTTCAGATTTAATCACCAAACCACAACTTAGTGTTACATAAAGGAGGCTCTGACTCATGAGCTCCCTCGTCTCTTTCTCTTCCCTGTATGCTCAAGCAATCTGGTTCTCCCCATTATTTCGGTTTTTGCAACAAACCATAGTTTGCGGTTGTGTTGTATACAAACAGGGTAACTCGCTTCAGATGTCATGTTAAACCACTGTTTAGCATTAAATGCATGAACCTGCTCCCTGTCCCCTCCTCTGGCTTGACTACAAGGAAGAGATCAAAAGCATTCACTAACTATTGCGTTTAGCTTTATCATGTCCCCCCCCCCACACACACCCCACAAAAAGCGAATATCAGAAACCGTGGTTTGATCTTAGTTTGTTTGACAAACCATGATTTGAGCTAACTACCATTTCAGATGAAACAAACACTGCTTCTGAACCTCTCTTCACTCATGTGCCAAAGGAGGAGAGGGGCATGGGGAGTGCATGAACCAGAGACATGTTCAGTAGCAGTAAAACAGCGGGACACTTTTGGAATTTTGAGAAAGCAGTAAGATGCTTATTCTTTAAGCAGAGGCTTGACAGCCATCTGTCAGGAATGCTTTGATGGTGTTTCCTGCTTGGCAGGGGGTTGGACTGGATGGCCCTTGTGGTCTCTTCCAACTCTATGATTCTATGATTCAATAGAACTCAATGAAATGAATGTGGCTGGTCCTAACCCATTTAAATCCTGTGGGAATTGCAGCACGGTTTTGTGTTGACATTGTCTGGCCAGTGGGAGCATTGTACTTGGGAGAATGATGTGCTTCCAGTCTCAGGAGCCTCACCTCATTTGGAACTCTGTTTGTATGCCTTGTTATAACAATTAAATAAGTTGGGTCCTGGAGGCTAAAATAATGGTGACGTCTTCTCGTTTGCAACAGTTTCAGCAGTGTACGATGTAACGTTAAACTTCAGAGGAAACAAGAACCCCTCCTTATTAGGAATCCTTTATGGGAAGAAATACAAAGCTGATATGTGTGTCAGGTGAGCATGGCATGTGTTTGGGAGCATGGCATGTATTTCAGAGTTGTCACAGTGTCCAAATATGGTGATAAGCCTGCCTCCTTTTCCCCCATGTTCTTTCACCGCATGGATTTGGGATACTTCAGCTGTTCAGGCTTAGTATGGAAGAGCCTCTTTCCCACCATTAATATTAGAAGACGAAGGCTGTTGCACGAATTCTGTAAAAGTAATACTTGGCTCTGCCTGCCATTTCAGCGTCTTCCATATTTGGTTTGACAGACCCATGTGGTCGTGGGAAAGTACATTATGTAAAGCTCCATAGATTTGTACTGCCCTCTCTTAAAGATTGGTGAACTGCATAGTACAGTCATTCGTGTCTTTTAGATAGCCGAGTCCAGTCTGGCTCGAAGTTCTGAGATCCAGTTGCCTGCGCTTTCTCGGCTAGGCCTGCTGTTCAGCCAAATGAATGGATGTCCCATCTTCTCTGCTTTTGTTTTGTTCCGTAAAAGACTTGCCAGGAATGCTTTCTGACTGGATCAGCTTCAGGCGTATCTGAAGCAAGTTATTTCTACCCTTGTGATGATAGAGGCTTTGCCATCGCCTTGGTGCCCCACAGATATACATGTCATCATGTTTGCCACTCTCTTTGCTTTTTATGGCCCTAGGAAAAGAAGGATTATCTAGTTCCGGGCTGTCAAACAGAAAGCCCTGAAGGATTATGGGACTTTTGGGGATCCCCAAAGTGGTCCACAGCTCACAAAAATTGCTGAACCATCTCCAGACATTGCCCCTTGTACAGCTAATGGAATGACATGGCAGTGGCTGCCATTACTTGCCTCTCCCACCATAATTTTTTTTTTTAAAAGCAAGCATTTTTACTCACACCGGTGCTGTGTTCTGAAAGACATGTGCTTTTGGGCAAGGGGACATAGTTCAATGGGAGAGCACATGATTTTGTAGATTTGTAGAGTTGGAAGGAACCCCAGGGGTCATCTAGTCCAACCCCCTGTGGTGCAGGAATCTCAACTAGACAGGAGACCATCTACCTAAAAACCTCCAAGGAAGGAGAGTCCACCACCTTTTGTGGAAGTCTGTTCCACTTGCATCCAATGGTTTCCTGGTTAGATCCTGCCCCAAAGAAGGTGCTCAGAAAGACCCTTGGCTGCTGCTGCCAGTCAGAGCTGCCAGTGCTAAGCTCAATGGGCAAGTTGTGTTCCCAGTTTCCTCAAGCCAACAAGCTAAAATGGCATTATTTGTTATACAGCTATAACAGGGGCAGCCAAGTTCCAAAGAATCACAGTCTGGGTGGTTCCTCAACATAATCTCTATTGTCCTTTGTCGTTACTTAAGAGGAGATGGACCACAGGAATTTCTTCATTAACTTCTTCAAGTTCCTGTGGTTATCTGACCCAAGCTTTGGTCACCATTGGCCTTTAGCCTTCATTTGGTTGAAAGAAAGAGAATCATGCCACTATTTTTTTTTTAATATAGCACTTCTCAATAAACTCACCCATCCATTTTTGTACAAAGCAAGAAGTAAGTGTTCCGCTGCGCAACCTACAGGTGAAACTCGAAAAATTAGAATATCGTGGAAAAGTCCATTTATGTAAGCAATTGTTTTCATTAGCTACTGGAGTTTAATATATGAGATAGACTCATGACATGCAAAGCGAGATATGTCAAGCCTTTGTTTGTTATAATTGTGATGATTATGGCGTACAGCTGATGAGAACCCCAAAGTTGAAATTGTTAATTTGGGGTTCTCATCAGCTGTACGCCATAATCATCACAATTATAACAAATAAAGGCTTGACACATCTCGCTTTGCATGTTATGAGTCTATCTCATATATTAGTTTCACCTTTTAAGTTGAATTACTGAAAGAAATGAACCTTTCCACGATATTCAAATTTTTTGAGTTTCACCTGTATGTATTCTGGCTGTGGGCACCCCCTAGTGGCAAATTCATGGTACGGATGTGACAATACAGGGTTTTCACTTGAATTTGTGTTCATCTAGAGCAGAATACTCGGTATAAGTAGCATAGAAGTTATAATTGTGATGCTCATTCTTTATTAAATGCTCTTTATTGAACCTTTAAAAAAAAAAAAACTAGGAGGTTTCCACTAGAAGATATCCCTTTGGACGAAAAGGAAGCAGCAAAGTGGCTCCATAAACTTTACCAGGAAAAGGTAAATCACTTGTCCTGCCTTTAAGATCTTATGGAATAATATGCTAACTGAATGAATTCTCAAAGAAGACAGCGTTGTTATATCTGTAAGAGAGCAACTGGATGTGATATGGAAGATCCTTCATGGAAGATCTCCCATGGTTCTTTTAACATAAACATGTTTTCTACCACGGGAAAAGTGCTTTGGCGTTTGTCCACATTTGTACCTCAAGATAAGATGTGCAAAGCTGAATGTATATACAGTACTCACTGTTAAACCATGCTGATGCGAAATGTTGCTTCCTCCACAAATGGGGTCCCAGTCCTGTCTTTTCTGTATCATGTGAGTTTTACTGACCAATGGGGTTTCACAGTAGCAAAAAGGGGGGGGGAATGGGTATACAGTGGTGCCCCGCTAGACGAAAATAATTCGTCCTGCGGAAATTTTCGTCTAGCGGGTTTTTCGTCTTGCGGAGCGGCAATGGCAGCCGCGCTCCGCTAAACGGAAAAAAAAAGACGAAAATTTTTTGTCTTGCGAAGCAGCCCCATAGACTTTTTCGTCTTGCGGGGCGGCTTCCGCTAGACGAATGCCGTTCATCTAGCGGGTTTTTCGTCTAGCGAGGCATTCGTCTAGCAGGGCACCACTGTACTAACACTGAACAAAAGTCAGGAATCTTTGTTCTAAAGATGATACTTCATTGTATGAGAGAGAATACTAATTCAAGAGAAAACTGTAACTTCTGCTAATAAAGGTTCCATTCGGTTGGGTGGCCTGTTTTCCTTCATTTTTCACATTCATCCCTAAGGCAGCATAGATATAAAAATCCCACTGAAATCAATGGGGGCTGATTTCTTAAGTGTTTTAGAATCTGCCCAAGTCGGATCCTTACCCCCACCAGATAAAGGCTTTGAGGGTTCTGTGCTAATCTGATCTGCAAACTATGGTTCACCAGCGGCACTGTGCATTCTCAATTTGCTTCTTTACGCTGCTCTTGTCTGTGGAAATGGAAATAGTTGGAGACTAATTATGTATTGTATATAGCAGTTAAATCAGTGGGGAAAATAAAAGGTAACCAGATACAGTTGCAGCTCATTTGATGCAGCTCCCCTTAGGGGAATAATAAGCTTTAAACAGAAGATGGTTTTACACGGTAACAGCAACTTTCATGTAAGGGCTTGGTGCATGATAGACACCGAAGGAGAAGCCTCAAGAATGGAAGCACATGAGCCTGAGGCTTGTATGGGCTCAAGCAGTTCTAAAACCAAGGTTTTGGGTTACATGCAAATGCAGCCTAAGTTTACCACCTTCTAACTTTCTGCAACTGATTGTGTGAATGGGGCCCTGAATGCTCAGGGCTGCCTGAGAATAACTTGGGTTTATCCATTGCCACATACTTCTACGGACATGTTGTGTTTTGTTTAAGCGGTAGCTATAACACTTGATGAGACTAACAGTAGTTTCAGGTTAACACTTCATGACTAGGTTACATGAATAATGTAAAGTGTGACATTGACACACCTTTCAGCTTCCTGGGAGACTCTGTATTTTATTTATATTTTGTTTTCTTACCATATCCTGCCATTTTACCATCAGGTAAATCTCCATCTCCTATCCAGACAGTGATGGCATGTAGAAGAAGGCATAATGAATATGGAAAGGATTTGGTTGGCAATAGAGTAGCAGAGCCTGGTTTCACTAAAAATGTGTTTTTCTTTTTAAGTACCGTGTTTCCCCGAAAATAAGACATACCCTGAAAATAAGCCATAGCAGGATTTCTATGCATTTGTGCAATATAAGCCATACCCCGAAAATAAGACATAGTGATGCGGCGCCTCCCTTAAGACGGCCTGGATAGGCGTGGCTATGCAGCGTACCAACACGGAACGGTTAAAATAAGACATCCCCCGAAAATAAGCCATAGTGTGTTTTCTTGAGGAAAAAAATATTAGACAGTGTCTTATTTTCGGGGAGAAACGGTAATCATGATGGAACAGAAAATACAGACTGCTCCTGCAGCAACGAGTACTGGGTCACAGAGACCTGCCTCTGTGACCATATTAAAATGTACAGGCATTGAATAATATGAATGCACCTGTGTGTGTGTCCCCAAATTAGAAAGGTTTTTCTTTCTCTCTTCAAGGATGCTTTACAAGAGAAGTATAATCAAGAGGGTACATTTCCTGGAGAGCAAATCAAACCTCCCAGAAGACCATGGACTCTCCTCAACTTCCTGTTCTGGGCCACCATTGTCCTGTCTCCTCTTTTCAAATTTGGTTTTGGCATTTTTGCAAGCGGATCTCCTCTCCTGATTCTTTCATTCATGGGCTTTGTTGGAGCAGGTAATAAACGCCGAGCTGAATGTGTACATCTGTATCCTGCGATACAGCCAGACGCCACAGTCATTTGCTTAGCTTGTTAGCAGACTTGCAGTGAGGTGGGGAAGGAAGATTGTGTTAGACAAATAAGAACTGCATTCATCTACTTATCTGTACTGGAACACAGTGGTTGTTAGACCTAATAATTAGCACTTTGAGAAGTGTACTCGGAATCTTGTCCAGTCATACCTTGGTTCTCAAACAGAATGCATTCCGGGAGTCCGTTCAACTCCTGGAAATGTTTGAAAACCAAGGCGCTGCTTCCGATTGGCTGCAGGAGCATCCTGCAGCCAATCAGAAGCCGTGGAAGCCGCTCCGGATGTTCGGCTTCTGAAAATTGTTAGAAAACTGGAACACTCACTTCCGGGTTTCGGTCGTTTGAGAGCCGATTTGTTCGGGAGCCAAGGCGTTCGAGAGCCAAGCTACGACTGTATTTTGATTATCTTTCCCAATCAAGAGCTCTTGATAGGTTGCAATAAACACTTCATTTTCTTTTTACAGTAGCCCTATGAGAAGTTTAGGCTGAGCAACAGTTACTTCCCTAAAACCACCCAGACAAACCTAATACATTAACCCCTGCATCACATAGAAACCTATATATAGTTTTCTCCTTGTACTAAAGCCTGTGCTGCTTTAGGCTGCAATTCTGTTGTTGTTGTTGTTGTTGTTGTTGTTGTTGTTGTTGTTGTTGTTGTGCTGCTTTAGGCTGCAATTCTGTTGTTGTTGTTGTTGTTGTTGTTGTTGTTGTTGTTGTTGTATTATTTCTATATCACCCTTCATCTGAGGATCACTGGGCAGTTTACAGTATAAAAACACAAGTGCACAACATAGTAATAAAAACAATGCTACACACACAGTTTGAATGGATTGTTAAATATATTTTTAAAATTAGTTTAATTGTTGTACCTGCCCTTGCCTTTTACTCCTTTGAATCCTCATCAGATGCTTGATCTCTGCACTGGTGTTCTGTGCAGATGTAGCATTTAATGATGCAAAATTCAGGGTCCTAAGGGGCTTGGCTTTCATTCCAGCCCAGGGCCTGCGGGGCCTGCAGCACTGCAGATGTTGTTGCACTCCTGTGCCCATCACTCCCAGCCATCATGGCCAATGGGAATGATGGGAATTATAGTCCAACAACTTCTGGTAAGCCAGGGGTAGGAATGGGTACCAGTTCTGGTTTCTCTCTGTCTCTCATGTTTCCAACCTTAAAGTTAAGTTCTCCACATTTTCACATCAGTTTGCAATTTAAAAATAATAAAATCTGCAAATGGAGTGCACTTTTCTCCTAATATACATATCATACTATGCAATTTTGCCAATACATGCATTTTATTTTCCTTAATATTTAAATTTCCCATAATATGGTACATTTATGTATGTTGTTTTCACAAAAATATGTATTCATATGCACAGTTTACCTTAGTGTGTGCATTTTTGTTTACATTACTTGGCTAGAAAACGGCACTGCAAATTTAGAAAGATGTCTGACATTCAGTTTGTATATTATTTTGGATATTGCAAATTAATTTGATTCACTTTTAAATACAAACTGAATAAAATTTCTTCCCTGTCCCCTTTCGGTTCCTATTGGCTGTGTGTAGATAACTTTAAAACGAGTGAAAACTCAGAAGTGGAGTTTATGGGATTGGGCATAGTAGTACTGAGTGGGATTTCTTGTAGCTGGGGCTTTAGCATGCTGAGTTGGTCCTTCCTCTTTCTTGCAGCTAGGAATTTAGGGTTGTTATTTTTTTGGTGTAGAATGAATCAGCACAACACACACACATATATACACACACACACATCCATACACACACACACACACACACACACACACACACAGCGCAATGTGCATGGGTGTACATACACACATTATGTATATGCACACATTTTGCTACCTTCACTATAGTTTGCTTTACAATATATAACAGATCATTAATTGACAAGGAGTGGCGTAACTCAGTCATCTCTCTTTCCTTTCTGTTTTAAAGCTTCATTTGGAGTTCGCAGACTGATCGGCGTAACAGAAATAGAAAAAGGCTCCAGCTACGGCAACCAAGAATTCAAGAAAAAGAAATAACTTCAACAGATACAGTTCCAAACATATAACAAGACTATGGTATCAAATTAACTTCATTGAAAGAAAGACACTTAGAAAACTTATCTTTTTTTTCTTATTAACTGATAACTACTAATACTTGAGCCAAGACTGAAGAAATTGGAAGATTCAAGAGGAAGAGGAAACAATTGACTACTTACCTGCCCAAGGATCCCTGTGTTCATAAGTTTGGGGAGGGAGAAAAAAAAATCTGGGCTAACATTTTTTTTTATTTTTGGCTTTCTTGTGGGTGGGAGGGGGAAACTAATGGGTGTAGCTACATGCATCTTCAGATAACTGGTTTGTCTTTCAAGAGTACAACACTTGCTCGCAAGAGGAGCTTCTGAATGTTTCTTCTTGCTAAAAATAATTTAATATTTTCTTATTCATAGCATCTTTTTTTAAAAAACAAACAAGCAAGGCAGCATGAATTGCAGCAAAACACAATCTCCAGCTGACTAACAGCTGCTCCTCGGGGAGGAGGCAGTTTGGAAAAGCTACTTCATCCTTGCAGATGTTTTATTTTTAGGTTAATATTTATTCATTTCTGTACGCCCATGGCGTTCCAGTGGCAGCAGTACCTGACTGATAAGCACATACTTTGAACCAGGCACTAGAATTAATGCGGTTCCAGGCTTCCCTACTCGACAAACACATTCCTTACCCCTCATGCACTCCCAGCTGAAACAGGGAAGTGCTTAGCTCAGTTTCCTACGTAGATCTTGGACTTGCTATTTCTTTCTTTAAAAAAACAAAACAAAAAGCTTATATGACGACCCTGAAATTGTTACCAGTGTGACTATGGCTGCTCAGTCATTTCCTCTTGGCAGTACTTACCCCCACTGCAAAAAAAAGTCTGTTCTCAGAACCTCCTGTATGGCTTGTGGTGAAAAACAGCATAAAACAACAGAGGAACCTGGAAAGAAATTGTATTCAAAAAGCTACTAATTGTTGCAGATAACACAGGGTTTGTACTGTTCCTCTGCAGCCTTCAGCACGCTTACTTGGAAGGAAACTACTGATTTCAGGTCAAAATTTCTTCCAGGCAAATGTGTTTAGGGCTGGAATGTCAGTTTGCCTACATTATCACAGGATATCGCCAGGTCAACCAGCAATCAACGAAGCTTTTTTAAAAGGTTCAGACTTTTTGAGGATTTTCTGCTGCACATTAAGAGCTACCGGTTTGGTTTCGACAATCTCTGGCTCCGAAAACACATATAAGAGCTAAATAGAAAGGTTCTTGATGTGGTGGCTGCCCTCAGTCACAATGCATTGAGGTTGCTTCCCCGTGGAAAGCCATTTGTTTGCTTGACACAGCCTTCAAGCCAACCAGGTTTTGACTGGCACAGCATCTCTAGGTTTACTCCATATAACGAATGTTGGAGGTGAATGACTAGCCACAAAGTCTCCCTTCAGATACCATTTTGTAATTTGATTTCGGCATCACAAAAATGTTTGAAAGTATATGGCAGTGACATATATCATCTTCCAGTGCTGGGACCAAATTTTGCAAATCAGATCCACACCAAAAAACAACAACAACAACAACAGTAGGAATTAAGCTCTATAAATGGGATTCAAAGCAGATTTGGGCCCCCACTGCTCCTTATGATGTGATAATAACACACACACCCTCTCATAGCCAGGGGTAAATGTGTGACATCTTACTTTCCAAATGTTAGCATTTTTTAAAATTATTCTTATTTCTCACTTGCAGGAGCTCGTTTTGAGAATACTTTTGTTTGCAACTTGTCACTCTGAAGTTTGGAAAGATTCTTTGTGGAAACAGCTTATCTTAGCTTTCTCATGCTGATGAATGTTTGCTTAGGGATTTCTACATGAAAGGTTTTTGGAATTGTCCTGTGGAGCCATGATCAAAATAACCAATATTCAAACATGTAGAAAATGGTTCATGCAGCTAGAACATTGTGCTACCAGTTCCTATTTCTGCAGAGACAAGCCATTATTCAAATAAAACAGTTGCTTGCCTCTTCAGTGAGGGAACTACTATTGCAGCAAAAGAGCTTCATTTGCCTCTTAAGTCACAGCCCACAGTATCCATGAATTTTGCTTTCCCCCAGCATAACATTGTACTGTCAGTCCTGGAATCGGTAAGCTACGCTTCCTGAAAGGGGATAAAATCTACCCTGACTGTAAGGGCAGACAACTTATTAACTTCATTGGAAGTTGAACCTGTGCTTCTTGGGGAGAATCCAGCCATGACTATTTTTTACTTAGTAAATATATTCTGCTTTTTGTTTTGTTTTTAAACAGTTAGACAGCTAAACAGAGAACTTTCTTCTCTGTTATCTAACCAGAGGACTGAACAGGCAGGATTGTGTTTTTTAAAAGTACTTGGTAAATAACACTTCCTTGTTGGAAAGGGTTTTTTTTCTCTCCGTTTAACAGATGCTGTATAATTGCTTTCTGAAGAAGATGTTGAATATATTTTAAATGCACTTAATAACAAAAACAAAGTGGGAAAGTCCCCTGGCTGTGCATTACTATTACTTGTGAGCAAGGAGTTCTGTATTGATAGATAAGGCCAGGCACTGTAACAGAATTAAGTGGGGGACAGGTGGGGGTCGTGCAGGAAGAAATGTCGCAAGGAAACAAAGAGTGTACAGATCTGTTAAAATAGGTGTCCAGCCTCCACTTAGCGCGAATGGCTCCTGCTAAAAGGTATTGGGAGTAATGCATGTACGTTATTGAGAGAAAAAGCAGATATTTTCCTTCTGTTTTGTTTTCATATCATGACATATTGATCATATTTTGTTTTTGAAGACATAGCAAAGAATATACATTAATTTGTTTGCAGTTTTAGAAAGACATATCCGTTTTGAAAACTGAAGTGTACAACATGGCACAATCTAGTACATGGCAGCTCATCTTTTTGGCTTGAAATTTTGGTTTGTCTCTTCAAATAGTTTTTTATATAAATATGCAGAGTACGTGTGAGAGAGTATTACTGGAAACAGCAGTAAGTGTGTCTCATGAAGAATATCAAGCGGTTTGGATTGGAACAGTGAGCATAGATTTTATACCTTACACTATTTTCTTCTGGTTTAATAGAACATAGCTTGTATATTTGACTACCAAGCCCTTTGAGAGCAATAATAAACAAAATATATCATGAACTTTTCCTTTTCCTTTTTCTTTTGGTCTTTCTTCATTGTTCAATTTTAATCATTATTAGAATGTGGCAGCCCTTTCCCCTTCCTTCCATTGTCAGCACTCCATTTGTGTTTTGATGACTTGGATTAAAATGTAACTTTTAAATGCATAGGCTGGCATCCAAAGACCTGCTTGAGATTCATTCAAGAGTTTGAGCATGCCCCGTGAGGTTGGTTTGTTTTTCATTTTCTGCAGCCGACACAATGCCATATTGTACCCCTACCTTTACCTTGTGACACCTGAGATGTGTGCTTTCAGGACCCACCCTGGGACCTGCTGGTGAAGGGCAGGTAATAAATGCTGCTATTATTATTATTATTATTATTATTATTATTATTATTATTATTAAGCCAAAGGGAGTCTTGCAACACAGCACTGAGGGAAAGGGGTTCCTGCTAATCAAGAAACACATTTAACCTTATTCTTCCTCCAGGGACCATACCAAACTATCCGCACAGTTGTTTGGATCTGTGCCGTTGGCTGCAAGCCATTCGGCCGTTAGGTGCTCCGAAATTGTGTTGGTTTTAATGGGCGCTACCTATAAGTTGCATTGGCTCCAGGCTAAGTTAGTTCCCCTTGAAATCCATGGGACTGGAGTAATTAGCTTGTCTGATTTAATTGTATCTTGCCTGAAATTGCTCTGGAAGAAGAGCAGTAGCCCAGAACGTGTAGGGCGCATTACGTTTCTTGCCAACTCCTGTTTTGTTTTCAATGACAGAACATCGGCATTTGCTCCATTTTCATTATACTGCCAATTTACATACCGGTAGATGCCAACCTGCAGCCAGTGGGATTTTGTGGCACATCAGGACTGCTTCCTGGTCTGGTGTTGGCATTCAGTCCAATCTGCTTCCTACCTGCTATTGGCTCCCCAGCTAAGAGGTAAAATCGCCCCACAAAAAAATGTGCTGAGCAGCAAGAATACAACATTTTGGATTTGATATTGCTAAATAGTTTTCCGGTAGCTCACACGGTGGTGTCCGAAAGGCATGGTTTGTTCCATCACTGTGTGTACTTGTATCGTGCCCTTTTGTTGGTCTTCCTTCCTCTGATTTGTGTCCTGTTTCCATTCCTCATGCTGCTGCTCCTGTAGTCTCTTCAGCCTCTGGTTTCCTCTTCTTTCCTCTTCCATTTTGCTCTCTTTCTCTTGTCTCAAGCTTTAAAGCTTTTGCTTCTTAAACATAAAGCTTCCCATACTCTTCTTCCACCCTCTCTTGCTTCTCATCATCCTCTTATTCATTTATTGTTGCCAGTCTTCCTAAACCTATAATCGCTTCCTTTTCTCCTTTCCGTTTGTTTTAATTATTTCGTTTTTATCCCACTCTTCACTGAAGGAGCCTCAGGGCAACAAACACTGCTTCTCCCCAGTGCAGAGATTTAAGCTGAGAGTAACTGGCTCAAGGTCACCTAAGCCACATCCACACCATATGTTTAAAGCACGACTATACCACATATAGGGATCCAGGTGGCGCTGTGGGTTAAACCACAGAGCCTAGGGCTTGCCGATCAGAAGGTCGGCGGTTCGAATCCTAGTGACGGGGTGAACTCCAGTTGCTCGGTCCCAGCTCCTGCCAACCTAGCAGTTCAAAAGCACGTTGAAGTGCAAGTAGATAAATAGGTACTGCTCCAGCGGGAAGGTAAACTGCGTTTCTGTGCGCTGCTCTGGTTCACCAGAAGCGGCTTAGTCATGCTGGCCACATGACCAGCTGTACGCTGGCTCCCTTGGCCAGTAAAGTGAGATGAGCACCGCAACCCCAGAGTCCACGACTGGACCTGATGGTCAGGGGTCCCTTTACCTTTACCTTATACCACTTTTAACAGCCATGACTTCCCGCAAAGAATTCCAGGAACTGTAGTTTTAGGGTGCTGAGTTGTCAGGGGATCTCTATTCCCCCTGCAGAGCTACAATTCTCAAGAGTTCCCTGGATAGATGGTTAAACCACCTGGGGGTCTCCCGACAACCCTCGGCACCCTTAACAAACTTCACTTCCCAGAATGCTTTGACTGTTAAAGTGGTATAATAGTGCTTTGACTGTATTGTGTGGATGTGACCCTAATGAGCTTCATGGAGGCATAGGGATTAGAACCCAGTTTTCTCCAGTCCTAGGCCAAGACTCTAGCCTTACTACACTTTGGCTCCCTGGGGTCTTTACACTGGCTGCAGCCAAATTCTAGAACTGAATCCTGAGGTTCTTTCTCATCCTTTAAAACATTATCTAAATCTTCCCGTAGCCTTTCAACTCTCCCTTCTCCTATTTCCCTTTCCTTTTGTCGTAAAGTTTTAGAAGCAAGCTTGCAAGTAGGGGTGTATCTGATAGCAAAGCGACAACTGACACGTTACAACTTTCTCATTCTTTTATTGACCTTTTATTTCTTTTGATGGTACTAAGAACAAACCGGTACATTTTAAAACAAATGATTTAAATAAGCAATTACCGGTAGTGCTGTACTCTGCAATTAGGACTGCAGTCCTAGATCCACTTACTTGGGAGTAAGCCCCTTTGAACTCAATAGTACTGAAGACACAAAGGTTGCTCTGTGGGAAAGATATCACACCTGTCTTCTCTCATACCCAGGATGTGCTGTTCTGACTAGCTCCTATATTGCACCATGTTCTGTAAGGTGGGCAAAGGGTAGAACGTGATCTCAAGACACCTGTAGATAAAGAAGGGGAATGGTGTAGGAAGAAGCAATGTCCAAAGCCTTGGAGAACACCCACAACTCCCACCAGCCACAGCCAGCATGAGCAGTAGTCAGGGTTGATGGGAGTTGTAGTCTAGCTACACTTGCAGAGTCAATGTCAATTTGATGCGGTAAGAACTAATGATTCACCTTCACCCCATTACTTAACAACTAGAAAATTGGGTGTCCCATTGCCCAGCACTTTACAACAGGACTTGGGCTGACTTTAGTCTTGAGGGATCTGCTTACTAGGATTCCCGTGACCCCCCTAATAATGTGTTACAGCAAGAGGGCATGCCATTATTTGAAACAGACGAGCCACAAGTAATCTGCAATCCCGAGTGTGCACTCTTGCTTCAGAATATAAGAAGTGCCTTGCTGGATCAAACCTAGCTCATCCTAGGTTTCGAGAATCCCAGCAGATATTAGAGAAATTGGGCATGGTCTCAATGTTTCCAGGACAAAGTGCGCTCTCTCTTTTACTGCAGTACTTGCTGACGCAAAGAGGAAACATTTTCCACATCGTGTTTTGAAGCATAAGCCTTATGTTGGTATAAGATCTTTTCAATAATGTTTGTTGTGCAATTTTCAGCAGCTGCCAAAACTACATTATCAATGTTTTTATTTTAAATTTGTATTCGTCAAATGACAACCGTGCTTTAAATTCCAAAGAATGTAATTTCAATAAATCACATTTGTTCAAGATCTGCAATTCTCACTGGAAGTACCTAATGAGAACAGAAAGCTGCAGCAGTTCCCGTTACGTTATTGTTCGATTGCATTCGCTGGATTTTTACTTTCCATTGTTCCCTTTGTAATTCCACCCTTGTTAAAGGAAGCCCTCATAAGTAATGGGTGGCAAGCAGGGGGGAAATATGCACCTCGTACTCCTTAGCATTTTTACAGTGCAATCCTAGGCATGTCTACTCAGAAGTATTTACTGCATGGTAAGTGTGCATAGGATTGCCGCCTTGGAATACACTCTGTAATCCTTACTACTTCCTTGTAAAATTGGATCAATTTTATCATCATGTCCATATTGTACATCCAAGGGGCTGGAGCTGAAACATGCTGATGAGATGAAGGCCATTTGGTGAGTTCCCAGCAGAAGCCAAGATTAGATAATTTCTGTTTCATAGCTCAGCCTCTTAACCACTATTCTACACTAAACAAACAACAAGAATATATGAGGGTAAGTATTAGGGATTTGCAACTGCTCTGTATCAGGGCTGATTTTACCATTCCCTGGGACAAAGTGTGATGTCAACAAAGCACCATGAGTCTGATCGAGACTCCACAAAGCTTCTTGCGCTGCCACTTTTTCTGTATTCTGTTCTATACAGTATACCGGTATATGTTTTCCATGTCTCTCACTTCTCTACTCCAGGTCTGTGGAGAAGTGAGGCTTTCTCAGTTCTGCCTGCAGAGCACTAGAGGAGCTCTGGATTATTGTGGTTGGAGCAGAGCAGTAGAGGTTTTGTTTTTTTAAAAGTTTAAAGCTTCATTTAACAACATAAAAATAATCTGTTTTTTTAATCAATTGTCCCCTGCCTGCTTAAAAACAAAAATCCTCCACAGCTCTGCATTCCAAGTTGGATGGCATATTCTCCCAACACAACTAAGCACTGGGAAAGCTAAACTGACCAGTGTAAAGCTGCGAATGTGTTTTATTTTAAGTACAAGCAAGAATACACAACACTTGCCCATATATTATTTTAAGATAGGAAAAAGAACCCCACTTTTGGAAGTATGAAACTAAATTGGATTGTTGAAGGTGGCCTATTGCTGTCCCTTTTATTTGCAAGTCCCTTTTATCACTCCCTAGAACCTGCAATTTAGTAGGCTTAATCCACTTGATGCCTGCAAATTTCATAATCTTTAGCAAAAGGAGGGGGAATGGGAAGTTAAAGCTGTTTTTTGGTTACCCATAAGAGTGATTGGGGAATGCAGAGCTTTATTTTATATAGTGCACCTTGGAACCCGAATTGCGTCACAAAGCACACAGAAACTTCGAAACATCGTTTTTAAAAACCTGCACAGAGACAAGACCCATCTTTGAACCCATGCATACCCCCAGAAAACAATTTACATTAGTCATCTAGTTGTCTTCTTAGATGCACTCATGCTCACTTTCCTTTGCAATGATAAGGTCCATTGTCTTCTTCACAAATGTCAGCCGTCTCTTCCAGATTCATGGTCTCAGAGAAGACATTCTTTCTAATCGCAACAGCGCGAAACCTGACATACGCAACAGAGTTCTCTTTCTTTTACAGATAAAAATGCAATGGAAACAATATAAAAATGTTAAGATCAGAAATCGGCTAACTATTATGGAGAGATGTATTGTATTCTTAATCGCCTGCATAAGCCTGACGGAATAGAAAGGTTTTCAGCAGGCATTTAAAAGTTTGCACAGTCTGCTACTGGCAGTGTCTTCCACAAGACTGGGCCAATGACAGTAAAGGCTTAGCTTCTTGTTTTTGTCAAACAATCCTTGCCAGACTGAGGAATGGCCAACAATGCTTCAGCAGTTGATCTCTGTGATCAAGCTTGGGCCAAAGTTGCTCAGGGCTTTGTAAATTAATACAAGGACCTTGAACCTCAGAGTAGACAGACAGCAATGGTGTCACATATTGCTAGCCAGCTGCCTTCACCAGCAGCCTGGTCACCATACTCTGCACCAGCTGATGCTTCAAAGCCAAAACCAAGGGCAGCCCTACATTGCAGAAATCCAGCCTTGATGTTACCAACACAATAACTGCAATGGCCAGACTATCTCTGTCCAAGAACGACCCCAGCTTGCCAACCAAGTGAAGCTGATAAAATGCCCTCCTAGCCACAGGGGGCACCTGGACCTCTGATGTCAAATACGTATCTACCCCCAAGCCATGCACTTGCTCATTCAAAGAGAGTGCAGCTCCATCCAGAATGGGTAACCTGACTGTCTCCCATAGTGCAGATCTATGCACAGGGAAAGAAGCAAAGGTACAGGAGTGGAAGACCTCACACCACGAATCTCTCCTGTCTCTCCCCACTCCCAAGCCTCTGGGGGAGTCCTGAATAGCAGGGGCTGGTGGCATGGGGAATAGCAGAAAAGTGGAAGGAAAATCTTTCCAAATCAAGCAGAGGCACCTTGAACAAACGGAGCTCCACTCATGCGAGGTGCTGCCTCTGCCCAGTTTGGGGTGACTGGCATGTACATACTATTCTGGACTGCACTTGAATCTTTTAGGGTATGCTGGAAATATTTTACAATTTTGTTAAAAAGAAAAAGAAAAAGTGTTCTCCTCCCCCTCCCCTTCTACTGCCATGATCTAAACTTCAGAGGCCATTGCATGCCGAGGCCGATAGATGGCGATAACAAACTATGCAATATTACCTGCTGATCTACTGCTAGTTGTTACATAGGGAGTTTTAAGCAGCTGTTGGTGACCAGGTAGAAAGTTTAGGTAGGAAAACAAAATGCCACTTCTTCTTTACACATCCAACCCCCTGACCCTCTACACACAGAGAACATTTCTTTGTAAGGGCAGGGGATGCCCAGCCATGATGTGACATGCTTATTTTCGCTGTTAAACACATAGCCCAAGAAATATTGGGCTCCATTTGGGGAGAACAATGCTTCTGTGGAGGTCCTCCTTCTTCAGGAACATTAACAGCAGATGTACAGCCAGGATAGGCTTTTCCCTGTTATAGCCTCCTCCGTGGTGGACTAACAGCACAGTGCTACTTAGCATATGATGCCTCAGTTTAAATCTATCTGTACTTCATGCAGCTGCTGGGTGACCTTGGGCTAGTCACACTTCTTTGAAGTCTCTCAGCCCCACTCACCTCACAGAGTGTTTGTTGTGGGGGAGGAAGGGAAAGGAGAATGTTAGCTGCTTTGAGACTCCTATGGGTAGTGATAAAGCGGGATATCAAATCCAAACTCTTCTTCTTCATGGCTTTTAAGATGCCTCACTCTTTGATATGTTGCGGTTCCTCCTGATTGTGTACCACAAGTGTTATTTTAAATGCCGGAGATAGCATACCCTCCAACATCCTAGCGAGACAAATCAGTACATGACCTTGATGGAGGCCACGCCCCCACTCACCCAGGCCTCGCCTCCTTCTCGGCTATCAGCTCCCTCCCTCAGAGCTCACCACTTCCCCCCATCACCATCCCACTGAAGGCCCCTTACACACCTCCACTCACCCACCTTCTCAGCCACTTCAAGGGCCGCAGTGACTCTGCTTTCCAGCCGACGTACTTCTGGAAGCCATGGTTCATTTCTGGAAGCTAGCACAGCTTCCGGAAGGAAGAAGAAGAGGGGTTCCATCTTTCAGCCAGAGCACGGGGTCCAAAATGAGACATTCAGGATTGGGATCAGAAGGCCAGGGTGGTTTCTGTAAATCTGGGGTGCCCTTCCTTAAAAGGGACAGTTGCGCTGCCTGGAGATGGGAAGTTTGTGGATTGCTAGGTGTTGTTGGACCACAACTCCCATCAGATCCAGCCCGCATGGACAATGGCCAGGGATTAGGGGAGTTGTAGTAGACAACACCATCTAGAAGGATGTAGGATTCACATCCCTAGTTTTGGGTCATGCATTGGATTATGCTACAGACTGGTCTCCCAATTTGGCCATAGAAACCTTTTAAGATGTGGAAGTTGAAATGACTAACAGAAAAGCACACTGTTCAGCTCAGTGTGTTTAAGACCACAAGGTTTGCATGTGTGGCTTTAATTTTTCTTCTTTACTGTCGACTTCTTAGAGACCACAAAAAGGTTGGCAAGCAGAGGACAGTTACAGCAGCCCAGCAAATAGACCACAGGAACCCTGAGCAGAATAAGAAACAGAACAAATGCTCATAGGGATATATGCTTTTTAGTCATAGCAACCTTCTTTGATCTTAATTCAGCTGAGGCAAAGTGAGAGGAAACAGATTTGAGCTTAACAGATTGTGCTTTTTAGGTATTTTCCACATAGAGTGCTCCTCTTCTTCCCCCCTTTTATCTGAAAGCTGCAGCAACATATCCGCTCAGCTTTCTGAGGGTAGAATTATTATTTAAAAGATGAGATTGTATTTGTTTTGCATAATGATTTTATTCATAATTTATTATGAAGGCCTGGGTCGTTCTCATTGCAAGATCAATAAACAAGCTCAAACTAAAATGTTCCTTGGCAGCATTTTAATATCTAAAAACACAGCAGATTCATGTCTTCCCATCCAAACCTTTCTCCTAAAGTTTACCTCCTTTCCTCACAAACTGATAATATATGCTTACATAAGGAGCGACCTGTAATAAAATGTTAGTGCTTGCAGGGCTTTCTGTTTACTGTCCCAGTCTGCTAGCCACACCCTCAACCTGCTCCATTCATTTTCCCTTCCTACCTGGTTTTCCAACTCTCACTCCAACAACCATGTGAGTTAGGCTAAACTCAGAATTGATGACTGAACCAAGGTCACCTAGGGAGCTTCATGCAGCAGCGGAGCAAGCCGATCGGGCGTCTGGGGCAGCGCGCCCAGGGCAGGGCCAGCCTCCCGCATGGGCGGGGTTAGCTGCCTGCAGGGCCTCCGAGGACTATGCCTGCCTCCTCCCACTCAGGATCCCTACAGCTGAGGGGAAGGCGGTGGGCGGACCGTTTGGGGAGTGCAGAGCCTGCGGGGTGCCCAAGCCACTGCATCACTCCCAGAAGAGACACGTGGCTTGGGCATGCTGCAGGCCCCACGGTGAGTGCCGCCCGCTATTTTGTCACCCCCCCTCAGTGGTGACACCTGGGGAGATCCGCCCCCACCACCCCCTTCCTCCACCCCTGGCTTCATGTTCCAAGTGGGGATTTGGAGCCTGGTCTACAAGCTAATGCTTTGACACTACCCCTGGCTGTAGAAGGAACTGCTGAAGTGGTCAAGCCAGGCTCTCTCCTGGGTTAATGCCTTAGCAAAGTCTTTTAAGCATCTCTGCATGGCTAAAGGGTTTGTCAAGTACAGGTGTGTTGCCATAGAAACTACTAGCTAGTGGTGCTTCAAGAAGGGGCAGATCTTCCTGCCCACCCCACAATTTCTCCCATGTACTCAATTCTATATTATGCCCTATATCTCTCACCCAATGTATCATAGGTGATTTAATCAGTTTGTCTTTTGTCTTCCATCAAGTCACCTTCATTCTAAGGAAACCCAACCTGTGGTGTGCTGGCACCAGGGTGGCATGTCCTGTTCCATTTCACCGTCTGAGGTGAAACAGAAACATGCCACACTTCAGTGTCTCCATGGCCTCCCTTATTTGGTTGTGTGGCTGTACCCAGCAAGATCTCTCAAGAGTTCACTGAAATCTCATGCAATCTTGGTGAGCTTTCATAAGATTTCAATGAGCTGTTTCTGTTTCTGGCACCACTTCTCCACCAGTGGTTGTGGTGGTGGCAGGGCAGAGCAGGCAAGGCACCCATGAGGGGGCACCTCTTGGGCTTCCACCAGCCAAGGTGGCTACCTCAATTCACCTCATGGGTGGGACAGCCTCATGGGTGGGACAGTCCTGGCCAACACCTCTGAAGTCTCCCACTGCTCAGAGACTGAGGTATGTGCAATACTGATGTTGGAAGTAGGATTGTGTTTCTTGGGGCGTGAGAGAAACAGCAACACTCCTGGAACAGACCAACTTGATGTTCCAGCAGCTTAAAAGCATTGAACTGAAGATACAGCAGCAAGCAGAGCACCAAACACAGATGATGGAGTAGCTTAAAAGCAGTCTTGAACAGCAGAAGCATTATTGAGCAGCAAATGGAGCTGGAGAACCAGAGACTGAATAGGTCATGCCATCAGATTATGGGGAGCCTTGAAGGGGAAATTGGCGACCTCCGATATGAGCTTATGAAGACTCTTAAGTTCACACATACGAAGGTGAGAGCTCTGCCTGTTCAGCCTCTACGAAAGGTTGAGAATGATCCAGAAGCTCAGTTGCAGAGTAGTCAGATGGGGTGGCTAAGGAGATCAAGGGCAGCTGGAAGGCATAAAGATTGGAAGTCAGTTGTGGAGAAGCAAGAGACTTGGACTATTTAGGAGTCTAAAATGGGTAGCAGACAGAAGGAGTATAAGCCTAAATAATGGGAGAACAAGAAGCAAGAGATGGAGGAAGCAATGCCACAGAGAGCACTGTAGACACACCCAGAGCACATCCAGACTGCCCCCGCCATAGTATAACGATATTCTGTTTACTTTTCAGCTGTTTTAAAACAATTTTTACCTGCATACTTACTTGCGGAGGGTGTATACGTCTCCTTTTATATCAGGTCTTGCATGCTCTTGCTTAAAAACTTTATCGATAGTTTTATCAGCTTCCACCAAGTTCCCAGGAACTAGCACTCTCCCCAAATTACATTTCTTCTTTGAGAAACAGTTTAAGACCTTTGTGCGGGGGAGGTAGTTGCTCATATTTTATATGATGATGAAACATGAAGTGAAGCTGATTTGACCTCTTTGGAAGTTACCCAGAATTAATTCTTAAGAACACTCTTGTGCTTTCCTTTTGACACTGTTGCGCTGCTTCATGCCCAAATCAGTCTTCCCTTTTATTAAAGTCTCTTTCCACAAAACGCTACTTATGCCGTCCAAGTCATATACCTGACACCAGGTTGCCTAAACAGGGCAATGTTTCAACAGGGGCAATAAATTAAAAGGCTATTTTGTATATTACGCTTGTCCTATGAATGTCTCAGTATATTTGACATGATTATCTAGAAGAGATTGATTTAACTTTTGGAGAAGTTCTTGCAGCGTGACATCAAAATGAGTTCTAATTGTTTTCTAGGTGGCCTTGTTGCCTTACAGTTGACCATGCAGAAAAATGAAAAATAAAAAAATTATAAACTCTTCCAGACTATGCAGTCTTTTTCTCTCTCTCATCCCACTCTGAGCATAATAGGATGTTTATTTTAATCATTTCATGAAATTTATACACCTTTTTATTGTAAAAAACACCCACACCCTCAAAGCAATTTACAAAAAAACAACAGTAAAATCAAGAAAAATTACAACCTTACTTTAAAATATACAAAAGCTAGATAGAGAATATTGTACATTATTTATTAAACTACCCATTATGTAATGGTCCAGATGAGTTCGTTCTCTTAGAGCCCTTAATGAATTCCTAGACTTTGTTAAGGTTTGATACTTGTTATCCAATCAAAGCACAATATGTAACCCATAGAACATCTTTATTTGCTGTTATAACTTATAAAAGATGCAATAAATTGATGCACTCAGTTGCTATTTCTTGGACTGATGACCATCTGCTATGGTTTAATCTTGCTGGTGGTAGTTACCCTTTGAGCTTTCTGTCCTTACATCTGAACGATTCTAAGTATTCTATTTGAATTCTCATTTTGTATAATGTAATGTTTTACCCTAAGGTCAATAAACTTCAACCAAATATATTTATTAAGCCAAATATGTTCTAGCATAATAAGAATGATGCACAGTGCAAGCAAATTATTGTTTACATACACAAAGCAGTAAATGGAATTACATAGCGAGTCATTATTTATACAACACTATCAACATATAAGAGTAGACTACCTTCCCAATTGTCCATTCACAAACTGTCTTGTAATTGAAAAATTGCTTTCAGCGTGATAAAATTATATTTGTAATTATGCTTAGTGCTTTGAAGTAAAATGAAACTGTAGTGTGTTTATTCTGTTTTGATTTACTCGCATTTGCTAGAGACACTCTCAAATGCCTCTTACAGAAGCAGCTCTGAATTAATCAGGCACAGCTCCAGTAGGATTATTTGAAGTGCTAACATACACTTAGCAGAGCTATGGTCTTACAAGTCGTAAGCACAGACATACTACTTGCTAAATTGGGCAGCAATCAACAGCATATTTACACAAACTCTGAAAGTATCTTGTTTAGTTCAGTAGTTATAAGAGGATACTGTATTTAAGGAACAGTAGCCTTTAGTTTGCCTTGCAAAACAACTGGATCAGAGTGCTTGGACAGAATGTTGGTGCAGTCTCATCCTACACATATCTACAGTATTCACTTCTGAGAAAATTCAATGGACCTTTCTTCCAGGTAATTAATTGCACATAGGATTGGAGTATGGACTCTGGAACTTACTTAAATCCAAGCACTCTATCTTTAGGTCTCAGCTGTAATCATATATGTTGAATTCAGCAAAGCAGCCAAATGGATCCTTGGGTAACTCCCCCTGAAAGTGGTGGACTCTCTCTCCTTCTTTAAGGTTTTAAATCAGTGGCTGGATGGCCAGCTGTCTTGGATTATTTAACTGAGATTCCTGCATTGCATAGAATTCTACAATTCTATGAATTGCAGCCGATGAATGAATACAGGGCAGGGAACATTTTTTTTTGTTTTTTGTTCCAAATATTTAGAGTAGGCATCTGAGCCAGAAGTCACATTCCTCTTGATCATATGAATGAACTAATATGTACTATAAATTGCAAGTTCTGAACTATTACATTTTAACCCTGTTCTTCAAATGAGGCTCCCAGAACAGCTTACAAATCACTAAAAAAGAGGCAGTCCCTGCCCTTGAGCTTCATCTAGAAGGGCACAACACAAAAGCAAAATGGACGGGGGAGGAAAGAGAAAATACATGAACGCTGGCTAATGTTCTTAGTTACAAGTTCTAAAGACCAGTTGGGACAGAATAGCTCCAGGAGAGGAGGCACCTGAAGTTCATAGCCCTTTAGCAGCACAAATTGAGTGGCTCTGCATGCATCCCTTCTCTTTCTCCCTTTGCTGCAGGCTGATGCCAGCTGATTGTCGACGGAGGGAGGAGCCTGGCCCCATCTTCTGGATCTGGAAGGTCAAGAAGAGATGTGCAAGGCGGCAGCAACAAAGCAATAAAGAATGATGTACATGCAACTAACTTTGTTTTGTGTGATATTACAAGAACAGTTAAATCTAAGTAAGTGGTCATGGCGATGAAATAATAATAATAATAATAATAATAATAATAATAATAATAATAATAATGTTTTATTGTTTTATTTTATTGTTGTGCCATTACGCCCTATGCTCACATTTGCCCGGGGTAGGGAATCACCCCGCCAACCCTCCTCAGTATTAACTGGGGAGACCGACTGCACAAATAAACTCGCATAGTGGCAACTTTTTCTTCTCGGGACAGCCCTACTCACTCCCCCCCCCCCCCGCCTCTCTAAAGAGGAAACCTGCGCTTCTTCCACGACCCACCACTTCCTTCCTTCCGCGTTCTGTCCTCCCCTTTAAAGCTTCCGATTACTATCGGAGGTCAGCAGCGCCACCTCGAGCCTCCCCTTTAACGCCCGCTCCTTCCTCCGCCGGAAGCGGTAATGCTGGGTCCCGGCGATACAGGAAGCGGATGAGCCTGGCACTTGCCTTCCATCTGTGGGGGCTGCGCGCGAGGGGGGGCCCAGTTGGGGGTTTGGGAGGGGGGAGGGGCAGAAGGAGGAGGGCGCCCCCCCTTTTGAGGCGGCGGCGAGGGGGAAGAGCAGCGAGAGAGGTCGTGCAAGGAAGGTGTGGCGGTAGCGGCGGCGGGTCCATGGCGCGGCGCGGGCGGGGGAGCCGGAGCCGGGGCTGAGCGCCCTGCCCGCCCATGGAACCCGCCCCGGCGGCGGCGGCGGCAGCAGCAGCAGCAGAAGCAGAAGCAGCACCGGCAGCAGCCGGCGAAGGCGTGTTGGCGGAGGACGACGAGGAGGTGGAGGCGCCGCCGGTCATCTACACCATGGAGAACAAGCCCATCGTCACCTGTGAGTGACCCGAGAGTCGAGGAGGGGAAGGTGGGCGGTGGGCCGGCCCCCACAACGAAACCCCCGGGAGGGAGGGAGGGAGGACTGATGCTTTCCTCCTGCTGGGCTCGGTTAGTGCCTCGGTGGGCGCGCGAGGGTTCGACTCTGGCGGGCCCTTTCTCTTAACTCTGCTTCTGGAAGATCTCCTGCAAACGCCAGGAGTAGGGAGAGGGAAATCCACCCCCCCCAATACCCCACCTTCCCCCATGTGTTCTGAGTTGCACGTGTGTCTGGAAGACCTTCGAGCACCCAAGGGCCCTGCTGGCCACGGAAACCTTTAGCGCAGTGTTTTTCAACCTTTTTTGGGCAAAGGCACACTTGTTTCATGAAAAAAATCATGAGGCACACCACCATTAGAAAATGTTAAAAAATTTAACTCTGTGCCTATATTGACTATATATAAAGTAATTTTTCAATTTTTCCCACGGCACACCAGGCAACATCTCGTGGCACACTAGTGTGCCGCGGAACAGTGGTTGAAAAACACTGCTTTAGCGTATGTGGACTGGGTGGGTAGCCAAGAGACAGCCCCCCCCCAATCTTCGATATGGTCTGGGATGTGCGGTGTTTGCACATGTTTTAATGTATGTGCAGATTGTTGACAGGATGGATGTGCAGGTACCCCTCGTGCATTTTTATGCTTCTTTCACACCTTGCACTGCGTGGTTGTTCTCCCCTCCCCATTCTCCCAAATGTAAGGAGAGAAAAAGGGGAGTAAACCCAAGTTGCTGTGTCTGTTACTAAGCTGGGTTTTTCAAACCTCAGGTGCAAGTACTGTAGTATGTCTTAGTTGTTTGGTGTGGAGAGCTCAGAGCTACAAACATTCTGTATAGTCTTCTGTTACATATTAGCCAGTGGTTTAATTGGCCTTGCTCTCCTAATGAATTAGATGGGGCCCTGCGAAATGCTTGAGGCTGTCTAAAGTGTCTAATTAACTAGGTTGCTCTGTGGCATAAAGAAGTAGCAATAAATACTATAAACAATGTAAATTGTATGTTAAAGAAAATTTCTCCTGTTTCCTTCCAGCCTGATTTTTAAAAACCCCCCAAAGTTAAATTGTTGTAAGGAGATGTTAATAGGCTTGTGTCTTTGGGGACATGCATCAGAGTAAACAACAATGAAAGCATGGCTATGTGGACATGTGATGCAGCCTTTGATCAAGCCACAGTTCTTCAGCCTCAGTTTTGCAAATATAAAGAGAAGATAGCAGTATTCTCCTTCACATGATGTGTTTGAGGCTGTATGCAGTTACGTTGTATATTGCTTATGTTAAATAAGAAGAGTGGTGATAATGTTTGCAGGGTGTATTGGGAGGAGTACTGATCTATTTGGGCATGGGCCAGTAAGTGACTAACATTCTGGTAGATGTGCTTAAGATCATGCAGAAGTTTTTTTTAGCACTGTGATGTCTCTCAACCCAGATGTTTTGTAGTACTAAAAACATAGTGGGTTTTTTAAAAAACAAAGCAAAAAACAATTCCATAAAATTGGACAATTAACATCTACATGGGTTCTTCAGCTAAGTTTATTGAGAGTAACCCCACTGAAATTAATGGCCTAACTTAGTCATGTTAAATAATTTCAGTGGTTCTACTCTGAGTAAAATTTAGTTGAATATAAACTCCAGATTATCTAACCCAGTGTCGAACCATATTGTTATGGGAAAAGTAGATTAAAGGTGATCTAGTTCATTTGAAATTGACATAACTAAATTGCTCTCTGCTAATAATAAATTATTTATTTATTATAGATATATTAGCATTATATATGTGTGTGCCTGTACAAAATAAATTAGCATATATAAAACCAGCATTTATAAAACATTCTAGGGTGTTCAAAACACTACATGCGTGCTATTTCAACATTTTGTGCAATGACCCTGAAAGGTAAGTAAGGATATTATTGTGCCCATATTGAAGATTGTGTATCTTTATATGCATGTGCCTAATGCCAACTGGGAAATGTATGGCTTAGAAACATGTAATCTTAGGGATGTCCCTGCTCACTTCACCAGCTCTCAGGTCATTCTTAAATTTATATGGACTGTGGATTGAACTGTCAGTTGTAATTTCTTGTGATGACATGCAAGCATTGTTTTCTTGAGTATGGATATAAGGTTCAACATCTGTGTTTCTGTCAGTTACTTGCTAATCCACACTCCACTGTATTGCAGATCACCTTTTAATAAATATATATTTTAGCACTTTTAAAAAGGTTGCTTGTTTCACTTTTCTGGTGTTTACTAATGATAGTAAAACTGATAGTTGGAGGCTGCAATCTTATGCACACTTCTGTAGATGTAAGCTCCGTTGAAGTCACTGGGACTTACTTCTGAGTAAACATGCATACGATTACATTGAAAATCGGACTTCACTGCTTTCTGTGAAGTAAGTATTAACCACTTTGTTCTTTGGTTCTGAAAATGTTTTTCATAAGTCTCATTTAATTTGAGATTTTAATTGAACATTGAGTCTAATAGGGCTTACTTCCAATTAAGTGAGCACAGGATTGTGCTATAACTACTTTTTACATAAGCGCAGAAGAACGCAGCTTCAGAACTTGGGTAACTTCCTGGACCAGCCGGATACTTCTCAAATCTCACCATGTTTTAACTCTTGGCACCAGAGTTTGTGATTCATTTTATAAGAAAGTCAATTGTTGGCAAGAGAGGGGCACTCAAATATAACTCCATCCAGAGTTTTCATCTTTCCAAATTGCCATAGTTATTATATTCAGATAAGACTGAAGGGGGAAGGGGATGTGAACTTTGAACCTGTCAGCAAAAGTAAAACACAGAGCAGTAACAGTTTTAAAACTTCAGACCAACATCAACAATGGAAGGCAAACTGAAATAAAAATGGTATTTATGGCCCATTTAAAAGAGGCTGAAGAAGCTGGCAAATAGGGGTTGGTTCATTCCATGAGGTGGCGTTTCACAGCAGTGAAGTTTAATTGATCTTCACTGTGGGCCTGCAATAAAGGGCTCTGTGGCCAGTCTTAGAAGTTGTATAGGCAGTCCTTCAAACAATCTGGTCTCAAACCATTTAGGCTTTAGAGGGAATAACCACTTTAGTACCAAATCAGAAAACTAGTAAAGGCTGTTCTAGGAACAATGCAACCTGCACTGCCATAGATAATATAGAATATGGGAGGAACTCCCAAGCTGTATGTTTGGCCTTCAGGAGGAGTGCAATACCATCCATCACTATGTTTAGGGAACAACCATTTTGTATGAGACTGCTGACGTGTGTGCTGCTTTCGACCCCTGAAGGGGGCGGGGGGGGGGCAGAACAGACAAATGCAATGGCTGACTTGTGCATTGACTTGGAACGCAACTCCTGTGCAAATGGGGAGTTGCCTGTACTTCACCTAGATCAGAAGATTTCTATTCCCGCAGTTCCTCTATCTAATTGCAGCTTGATCTTATCTATCACACTTCCAGACGCCTTATACTAGTTCCCTGGGACCAGCAGATGCAAATGAGAGCCAGAGCTGTGTTGATTAAGACAGGACAGGGATTCTTTAGCTAGTATACCCCAAATTTTCCATATTGCAAGGGGGTTAGTAGGTGGTCTGTGGCTATAGGAATTCTCTGCATTCCTTGGGGTGACTATGGGAGCTGAAGGACGATGGCTAGGGTTTTGGCAGTCTGTTTCTTACCTGTGAGCATGCTTTGCCTTGGAGTTCTAGTTGCAACTTGGAATTCTTGGTGGGTGTTTGTTTTTGTTCCGAAGTCGAATAACTGCGATCACAAGTGTTATCCATTTGCTTTTTCCTGGGTGCTTGGGTATCAGCCTTGGCTGTTTGTTATTTTGTCTCAAGTACTTTCTTTGTATAATGCATGGGTAGGCAAGCTAAGGCTCGGGGGCCGGATCTGGCCCAGTTGCTTTCTAAATCCAGCCTGCGGGCGGTCCGGGATTCAGCGTGTTTTGACATGAGTAGAATGTGTCCTTTTATTTAAAATGCCTCTCTGGATTATTTGTGGGGCCTGCATGGTGTTTTCACATGAGTAGAATATGTGCTTTTCTTTAAAATGCATCTCTGGATTATTTGTGGGGCATAGGAATTTGTTCATTCTCCCCCCTCCAAAATATACTCCAGCCCCCCACAAGGTCTGACACAGAATGTCACTATGCTATCATATGCTATGCATACGCTATCATTCTAACACAGAATGTCACTATGCTATCACAACTTCACAGTGGTGTTACAACTTGGAGTTATGCCAGCACAAGAGATTTCATATTAATTCCATTGTCATGTAGGCAGAAAACTCAAGGACTAGGTTGCACTGTTAATCTGTTGAGGATATTAAAATTATTTGGTTTGTGAAGTTTCTCACTATAAGTAATCTGTTTGAATTACAAATACATGTTGGAAGTGCAATACTGTGATATTTTTTCCTGAGTACCTACGGCAAGAGCTAAACTAAATTTGTCTTGTTTTAATATCATGCCCTAGATTGTGTCCATGCTGTCCCATTGTTTAATTAGAGAAATGTAAGTTAGAAATACTGCTGTTCTCTTTTGGCTAGTTTGATAAAATCAAACACCTTGGATATAATTTTTTATAGAAAAGAAGTTCTGCATTTGTAGCATTTTATTATTTGAAAAGTTCTAAAATTGGTAACCAAAAACTGTTTAGAACCATCAGACCATTAGTTTGGCTGTGTAAGTGGAGTTAATGTTTTCCTGTTGCATGCTGAACTCTGTAAATATGTTTGCTACAGTGTGGCATGTTCTGGTGAATTCTGAGTGATAACAGTTTAGTTATTGTGAATTCCAAATACAGTGTGTACAGCGACAAATTCCAGAAGAGCAACTATGTTAATTTTGCAGTAAAAGAGAAAATAAGCATTGGTGACTGTTTGTGAACATTCATAGTCAAGAGTCAGTGGTTTCATTTGCATGTAAGGCAAAGCCACCTATGCTAAAACATGCATGAGTATAGTTTGTGTTTTTGTATAGTTAGGCAGATTAGATTGTGTGTGAGTGGTGGCAGCATGTTGGTGCTATCTTGCTCCATGCTTAGTTAAGTGGGGGAACAAACCACACAGTGACCAGCCCAGTCTCAACCAGCACTTGTGGTTTTTTTCTCTAAAATAAACCATAATTGGGAAGCTAAGAACAAACCTTGGCTTCAGATCAAGAGAAAGGAGAAATGTTTGAGCTGTGTGCATTACCGGTAGTTAATTTGTTAACAGTGGCCAACATCGTGTCTGAATGCAGTTAGTTTCTGAGAATGAGAATAATGGGGAGGGAAGACACAAGCAATCAGATAATTGCATCCTCGTTTTCATGGGTGTTGCATTCTGGGTTATAGTGCATGTGCGTTCTGCCTCCGCCCTGCCCCATTCCATCCACTCCCAGGACTGAAAACCGCGTGCACATCAGCAGTCACACGTGCCTTGAACACACAGAAAGTGGGAGTTGCCTGTACTAAGTAGAGCCAGGAGAAGAAACCTTAGCTCTGTTTGGGGTTTTGCACCATTGGTTCATCTCTTAAGGTAAAGGTGAAGGTACCCCTGACCATTAGGTCCAGTTGCAGACGACTCTGGGGTTGCAGTGCTCACCTTGCTCTATAGGCTGAGAGAGCTGGCGTTTGTCCGCAGACAGTATCCAGGTCATGTGGCCAGCATGACTAAGCCGCTTCTGGTGAACCAGAGCAGCGCACGGTCACGCCGTTTACCTTCCTTCCAGAGCGGTACCTATTTATCTACTTGCACTTTGATGTGCTTTTGAACTGCTAGATGGGCAGGAGCTGGGACCGAACAATGGGAGCTCACCCCATCGCAGGGATGTGAACCGCCGACCTTCCGATCGGCAAGCCCTAGGCTCTTAATTATTTCTTAATTATTTATAGGCTCTTAATTATGTTCAAAGCTATTTGCCATTCACTAAATAGTTGAACCATTGGTGTCCAGGAAGTTAATTTATTGTACAAACTCAGATTAGCACTGAAGGTAAAGTAGAAATAAATGAAACCCTGTTGAATTCCAGTCAAGGGGTTATACAATAGCAATGGGGTCATGAACAGTTCTACTAAACACTGTCCTGTATCAGAACTGGAAGAGCTGCTGCTGAAACTTAAAATGTGGCAGCTTTGAAATGAATGAAAGTTAGGACCAAACCAAGAGGCACAATGGTGGCTTTAAATGTAGGTAGGCTCATTTACCACCCACTATAGTAGTAATTTTTGAGTACACATTCAGAAGAAATAATTTCTAGATGCTACTACTAAATTGTACGAGCTCAACATTATTTTTAGCCTATTTGAATTCTTCAGTTTGGTGTGAACCTAGTGTAATGTTTTCTCGCTGGGAGTGCTTCTGGAATGCTGTTTCTTGCTTGTGAGTCTTTGCTGGAAAAATCTATGTGGCCTTTTACTTCCCTGTGGGTTTCCTCATGAGAGTCTTTCCAAAAACACTCCCTTGGCAGAAAATTTTAGAATCTACTCTTAGCGTACTGTTCAAAAGTTTAAAATTTTCAGCAAGTTGTGCAAGAAAGGCAGAGATTTGTCCTAGTGGGCCTGTTTAGATATTAGATGTTGGAAAATTACAGACACGAATACATTGATTTCTGATTACACAAACTCAAAGAGTGGATTCTTTTTGAACACCCCAGGATGTTGATTCTGTTACAGCCATGCTGTGTCTGCTGGATTTGTCTTATTAACTTTGTTGTGTCCTATGAGAAAATTTATCTGAGTTACTTTCTGTGTGTTAGTTTATCGCCTGCTAGTAAAACAGAATAATTTTTTAAAATGCATCTTTCTTAATTTAGAATTTATTACGCTGTTTTTGTATCATGATCCTCCTCCAAACAGGAGCACAGGGTAACTAACAACATAATGGTATATAGCAATACATTGAATAAAACAATACAGAATTGAAATCACTTACAAAGCTTAGTAGCAGTAGTCAACCACCTCAGCTGCTCCAAGAGATGGGCATGGCAACTCATGGAATCTTCAGCAGATCTGAACAAGAAGCCAATAATTTTGCACATTCCCTCTGGAATGGAATGCTTGGTTAAATGTTAATGGGATGATGATCCATGCTGTTCTGTTGTTCAAATCGTTCCTTTACATTTGGCATGATTTGACAACTTTCTATGAAAGTTAATTGTCAACACGTAACATTGGCTTGGTAAGTTCCCATGCCCACTTTCACAGTGTAAAGAGACTATGAAACTGGCTTGCCAACTGAATGTGAGCTTGTATGGAGCAGTAAAGCTGAAAACAGACATTTTGAGTTTTGGATCCAGTTGAAAGGCTGAAAAGAGATCACTGGTTGGCAAAAGCAGTTCAGAGGATTTAGGGTGTGGCAGCTCGGAGGTAAGTATTTCCTTCTGTTTTTCTTGCTTCTCCAGCCTTGTAATACCTGCTCAGTTGTGCCCATGTACATAAATCGAATTGTACAGATGTAAGATTGTACATAGATTGTATAGATTGTATAGATGCCCACCTAGCAGTTCGAAAGCATGTCAAAGTGCAAGTAGATAAATAGGGATCACTCCAGAGGGAAGGTAAACGGCGTTTCCGTGCTCTGCTCTGGTTCGCCAGAAGCAGCTTTGTCATGCTGGCCACATGACCCGGAAGCTGTCTGCGGACAAACGCCGGCTCCCTCGGCCTATAGAGTGAGATGAGCGCCGCAACCCCAGAGTCGGACACGACTGGACCTGATGGTCAGGGGTCCCTTTACCTTTACCTTTAAGTTTCCAGTAATCATCCAAAAGGAACAGACTGTTTTTTTGGAATTTGCTTTGCTTGGGGAAGTGAGTAGAACAAAACTGTATGCTTGGTTCATTCATAAAAGCCTTTAAACAATGGTTGGCCTCATGCTAGAAGCATCTTGCTATATTGTGAACAAGTTATCGCATAGGCAGTTTCTAGCTTCTCCTAGAGCAGGGGTGGTCAACTCCCAAGAGACTGTGAGCTACTTACAGAGTTAAAAACTGGCAGTGATCTACCCCCTTTTTTGGGGTTCAGATCAAAGTTGTTGTTGAGCTTTTTTTAGGGAGAAGGAAATCCCTGTTTTTGCGGGGTGCAGGGCAAAAAATGAGCTTTTTTAGGGGAGCCAAAGTTGTTGAGCTTCTTTGGGGAAGCCAGTGATCTACCACAGACGTCCAGTGATCTACCGGTAGATCACGATCTACCTGTTGGACGTGCCTGTCCTAGAGTGCTCTGGATTTTTAAATAGAAAATTTCAATCCTCAGCCTTCACTACACCAGTGGAGTAAATTTGTCACTAAATAGGTAAATTTTATATTTAAAGGAAGATGCCACAGTGCAATGATAGTATAGCATGAAGAGAAGCAGATCACTGCTTGCAGAACATGCCAGCAGTGCAGAATACTGGAGGAGGAACATCTAGTACTCATATTATGTAGGGCTGCTTCTTCTTCATCACACTTATTATAAGATCATTTGTTCTGAAAGGACCAGTTACAATAAGGAGGAGGAGGTAGGAGAGTGGCTGCTAGGCACATATCCCGGCTTGCCCCTGCGTAACAGATGACACAACTGGTAGTCTATTTACTGTATATTCTGGAGTATAAGACTACTTTTTAATCCAGGAAAACATTCTCATACGCTGGGTGGAGAATCTGCGGTCGAGTATATCTCAAACTCTATATTTTAACTGGAAAAGTTGGGGGTCGTCTTATACGCCCAGTCGTCTTATACGTTGGAAAATACAGTATTTTACATTGTCAATGCAGTAAGCCTCAACTTACACAAGGGTTATATTCTGGGATTCATGCCTCAAGCCAAAATTGTGCATAGTCGAAACACATTGGATGCAGTGGCAGGTCTAATTGCCAAAGTCTTTCCCCCCAGATACCCACTCCCATCCAACCCCCTTTTAATTCTGCCCAGCACATAGAGTTGAATGCACACAAGTTAAATGTGCATAAGTTGCAGGCTTACTGTGTGCCACCTTTTCAGGAGCTCTTTTTATGAGAAATGTGTTTGGTGCAAGAATACCCGTGAGTATCCCATGTGTTCGGTATCCCATGTGTTCCATTGCCTCCAGTTATACATCTTGTCCCTAGAAACGGAGAATATATGGTACATTTCTCTTATTAATCCTGTTGACTGTGTACCCTGCAAACCTGTATTTCAGCAATTAAATCTGATGTAGGACAGTAATTAGCTGTTAAGCTACTATACCAGAGAAGGTCGGTTCAGGAACCATAGACTTAACATTGAAATTGAAACTGCCTCTATAAACCAAAATTCCATTTGAGATTTTCACATTGCACATCTAAAGTGCCAAATATAGAACACTCAAGTATACAGGGGTGATAAGAAGAGGCTGTGGAGGAATGCTTCTCCTCTGTGTGCTGCACTTCTGCAGACTGTTCAGAAAAGGTGAAATACCAAGTTGCTGTAAACCTCTTAGGTTGAGCTGTGAAATTCTTCAGGGGAATGCTAAAAATTCTATTTTTATCTGTTGCTACCAATAATGTCAATACATAGTTGAAATCAACAGAAAATAGCTATTTCTTTGAATGTAATAGATACTGAGTGATTTTATTTTTTATTTTTGCATTTGGAGTGCTCCTGTCTGTTCTTCTGTAAACTAGTTTTTGTGCCTTTTTTATTATTCTAAGTATGTAGATATTTTGCATGTAGTGTTGCAATATTGCCTTCACAATCACTTGCTCAGTGGTCAGTTTTACAAATGTACAAGAAAGAAATAGATGATGTATGTCCTCCTTTAATGCTTTCAAATAAAGAGAAAATACCTAAAAGTAATGTTAAATCTTTTTTAGACTTCTAGCCAGTTCTGTTTCAGGTACTGTATTTTGGTCAGACATTACTGTTTTATGTATCCATTCATGAATCACATCTCTGCCAAAGAGCATCTAAAAAGCAACTTGCAGCCCTAAAACATAATACAGTCACTTTAAGAAAATCTAATCTTATCATTGAAAACACTTGTAGCACAAGCTTACCATAAAAATAGTACAAGAAACCTAAAGCTAGTCTGCAGACTAACATTTTTCTTAACAGAGCATTAAGATAAAACAGCAACACAGTTTTCATAAAAAGCAGTGGTAAAATCAGTCATATAACACAAAAAGCAGCAGAATAAAATAAAATCCCATTAGACCCAAATACAAAAATAGTACACATTGAAAATATCAGTATAGATCTATCAAGTACTAATTTAATCTGGTCACTAAAGCCTGGTGTGTTCAGAAGGATTATGATGCTTACGTTTTGGAGAGTTCTGGAGCAGCAAAGCTGATGAATGCCCCTGTGCCATGGTTGTACAGGCCAGGGACTTGATCCTCAAGCCTGATTATGACCAAATTTCAAGTAACATATGACCTAGCTACCACTTCACCACAAAACATCTAATCTACGTACCTGTCTCAAACCTGCTGTGTTGAAGGCCTTGCAAACCCAGGCACACCTGAGTCCTCTGAGACACAACAAAGAAGTTCATGTGTGGCTTGCTGGTGGCGGCAGCAATTGCAGCGCTCCCTGCTAGGGTGAGAGCTTCCTGGGCTTGCTGGTTGAACTATAGCAAGACGGATAGCACAGTGTGGTGTCCTCAGATGCTGTTGGACTCCAGCTTCCATTATCGCTGACCATTGGCTGTGCAGCCTGTGGCTGATAGGTGGGAGTTCAGCAACATCTGGAGTTGTCTACTATGCTATATATTATTACTTGTTTCTGTTCTATTGCAAATGTAAATATATTTGACTGCTGATTTCTCCTCTCCTCCTCCTCTGGTGACTAACACATAGTGGCCTGCATCCAGAGTTCCTGTGAATGTAATTTGCTTACAGGAACCTACTGCTAGAGGAAGCGGGCGGGGAGCTGATTTTTTGTTGATTCCTCCTTCTCCTTGCCCCCTGAAAATCTGCTCTGGAGACTTGGGGATCCCCTTTATGTCAGATAATGTGGGAGATTGATAGGGGGAATTGGAGAAAATTGCCTCCCTTCTGCAATAAACTTTTCTGTTTGCAGAACAGTAATTTGTGTGTTTCATTATTGTCTTGTCCTCATATCAAAATGTAGGGCAAATGTCTGTTTTTTTGACATTTATAGCTGATTCTCAGTGTATGCACCGTGAGCAAAGTACACTTGATATATCATAACAGCTTTAAGAGTCCTCCTGGATCAGACCATCTTGCCAACATTTTGATTCTCTCTAGGGCTTGGCAATATCAGGTTTTCAACATCATGATATATCACCAGCTATATAGCAATATAGCAATATATCATGATCTCTTAAAATAAGGAGGAAGGAGGAAATAAGGTGGGGAAGCAGCATCAGTAGTTGAGTGTTGATTCCTGGATTTAGATTGCTCTCTCTATATCAGCCCTGCAATAGCCAGGCAGCTACACCACAGGGTTCTCTGCGCCTGTTGTGCACACCAGTGTTAGAAACTTGGATATATAAGCTGGGCGCCAAAACGGTTAAACCAAGGTTATAGTTGCCAAAACGGACGGCCTTGTTGCCATTTCTCGGCAAGACAGCTCTATAAAGTCGTATCCTTCAAATGATTTACTGACTGTGATTGATTATCAGTTTAACATTGGGTTAGTTCAGATGGCAACCTTGAGCTAGGTTAAGAATTTTGAGAACTTAAAGGAGAAAAGTCACTTGATCCAGGAACAGTCCACATATATATTGGCCTATTCATGCCTTTTTTTCTTAATGCTGACTGCTCCTGCTCAGGCTGCTCAGAAAAATAGTTTTAGAAATCCATTCTGATTGTACAGATAAAATATAACTGATAGAATTCTACAGGATGGGTTATTAATGTGTGAAAACAGTCCACATGCAATGATCCCCAGGCATGCACCTCCTGATGCCCAGGCATCTTCACTTGGTTGCAAGTGGTTGAAAGCACCCCCTCCGGTACCCTCTACTACTGAACTGAGCGATATTGATGGTGGTAGGAATAATGATGGTGGGCCCAGCTAGAGAACTGGCATTTGCCAAAGTTTGCCATGGGTTTAGGAGGGGTGGGGTTGGTGGAGTGATATCATCTCAAAGCAAGAATAAGAAACTAATCAGGCATCTCACATCCTCTCCTGTCAGTAAGTGGTGATGGCCATAGCAATTGGATCGAATGTGTTCCAGTAAGGAACCTCTCGCATACATATGTTACACTGATAGGTTGTATACCAGCACTTTGCTGCTTCACAGCAAAAGGGAACGAGCTTTGATTGCATAAGACCTTAAGTGTCACATGGTGACCTCCAAACCCATATTGGGGACGTGCAGCAGTTTATTACTATGTGGGAAAGTCCCTCATGTACTTGGGGAATGTGTGTAATGCTTTTTAAACGAGATGGTTTTAAAGACTCCCACAGAAATTGTCGGGACATAATTTTAAAACCTTAGTTGACAGTTTCATCCATTATCTGCAAATAGCTGGCGAGAAAGTCCAAAGTGGAAATTGTGCATTATTTGAAAATATGAGATGCATTAATTTATTACAAGATAACTTGGGGGTTATTTTAGCTGAAAAAAATGAAAGTAAACAAAAGGTGTTGTCAAAGTGTCAATCTTTGACTTGTGTTTTTGTCATGGGACTTTTCGTAGAAAATGTAGGAGCAGTTGTCAAACGTGTTCTCAGTCTTTCTTTAGCTTTCCAATATAATCTTGGTGTTCTTTTGCTACTGCATTTGGATTTAGTGTAAAACTGTTTGTGCAGTTAGTTCTCCAAGTTGTGTAGTTGTAACCTTCCAGCCCATAGCTCCTTCTTGGCCTCTTGCAATAAAATATGTAGCTTATTCTGTATGCATAATTTTGGAGGTTTGTTTCACACAGAGGATGTTTGCAAACCCAGCCTTAGGCGACATTGCTACACTTCTTTTCCAACAAAATGCTAAGTGCCACTGCCTGCTTTTCCAGCTTTGTGGTTGCCTTGTTTAGAACATCCCACTAATCACTCCGATATCTCTTTGTGCACATTCCCACTATTGCAGGAAGACCACAACTTTTATGTTAATCCTTACTTAGCATTAATGAACCTCTGTTCTCAAAGCCTAATCTGCCAGCCTTGTAAATAACTTTGTAATCCTATCTGCCCTTTAACTGATACCCAGCCACTCTGCGCTTTCTTCCTTGTTTTCTCATCATAACCCTGTATTTTACTCCTTCCCTCCCCTACATGTGAAAAGACTACAGTATTGGAGCACTATTGTAATAGCTGACATCATTATTGTTCGCTATTTATAGGCGTACTTATAACAGAATTCTTGGGGCAGTTTACTTCGGGGAATAAGCCAAATTAAAAATTAATAATGAAAACAATAAAATATGATGTAGTTGAAAACCCAGGTAGCAGAGAGTAAAACAATTAAGAGCTAAAAGAGATTTAAAACACCCTGTGCAGTAGCTGATTTTAAAGGCCTGGTGGCAGGACCGCCCCAGCATTCTCGACTGTTTGCAGAAGGACAATGACTAGTCTCTTAAAAATCCAAGGGACTGGGCTCTTAAAAATCCAAGGGATCGCCAGAGCAGAATATTATTCTGGCATAATGTGAATCTTTTATTGGCAGAGAGACTGAAGTACACTGATTTGGAGAATTTCTAACATGTTGGCAATGGCTCGTACTTGATAATTGCAAAGATGACAGTAAGATGAACATTGCTGCTCCTGACAGAAACTTATTCAAAGAAATAGTGAGATGATTATTGCACATGCATTTTATTTTCATTGGACTCATAGTCTGATGGAAAAGGAGAGCTTAAATGATGTGGTATGAGAAACAGTTTTCCTATTCAGCATCCATTTCCTCCAAACCAAAGTTATAAAAGCTATTACAGTTTTAAGTACTCTGCAAAATGTAGTTGGAAGGACAGTTTCTACTGAAAAATTACAGAGCTGGTCATTTTCTATCATTACTTTTACCAGATTTTTAAAATAAAAACATTAAAATTGTGCCATTAGAACTCAAAGCTGCAGTACTTTTTTCCTGTGCCCAAAAATGATAGGCATGGTAGAATTTAGAAAACTTTTAGTGCAGCCAATTAAATATTAGTTATCAACTGATAATGATTTTACTTCATATATTAATACTGAATCTTCCTGTGTTCAGGCTTTTGTAGACAAAATCACACCATCTACGGTACATGCAAGAGAGTAGTACAGGTTTGGAGTAATTCAGAGTTACACACAAGTACAAAAATTATGTAGGGAAAAAGCCCTAAGGGGTAAAAGAGCCCCTGAACATCTCCACAAAAACTCAGTTTTGTGAAGTAAGAATCATTCTCTGAGCTAGGTAGTGACCTATCCAATATTGAGATGTTTCTTCTATGTGAACTTAGTTGCGGTGTTGCAGGAATTAGCATCGGCACAGTGGGATTTCCTGTGCCCTCAATGCCATTCCCAAATCTGCTCTGAGGTGTTGGGAGACCCCCAGAACAGATTTAAGGGGACGCAGTGGGAGAAGAAGGGGATAATGTTCTATTATGCAAGGAGAAGTCCATTGATGGAACGTTCACCTTAGAACTATGTTGAATACAACCCCTAATTGTATTTATGTTGCCTTTAGATTCTTGTTCAACACCTGCCAATAGCTAAGGCATATTGTCAAAAATGTCAAATAATTGGAACTTAAATGGATGATAGTCACAATAATATTCAGAATTTTATATTTTTGTTTCTCAGGTGCTGGTGATCAGAATCTCTTCAGTTCTCTGTATCCAACACTTTCTCAGCAACTCCCAAGAGAGCCCATGGAATGGAGAAGGTAATACCACTTTTCTTCATTATATGCATTGGGCAAGGAATCAGTGCAATGATGCACTCTGGCAGTCTCTTGGCAAGACTTGAGATGAGTTTAGAAACTTAGAAGGAATAGACATTGCAAGTTTTCAGAGCTGTGAAGTAGCTCACAATTGTTACACCTTTTACTTTGTTCTGTCTCATTGTCTTAAAAGTAGAACTATTCTAGCTAAAAGTTTTGGGTGGATGCCGAAAATGTAACTCCTGTTTCAGAATAGAATATGTGTTAAGATAATAGAAGAATGTAAATAGAAATCACTTGAAAAGGAAGCATTCACCTATTCTAACTGTCCATAAGATTCATGGTAAGCAAAAAATGGAATGTCTTCCATTAAACACTTCTGTAAGTTCAGATTTGCTTTTTGTAGGAGAAGGTAAGTTTACACAACTTTTAAATACATTGTACTACTGCATCTGGATTTCTGAACTGAGTATTGCCATCTTACCGTAGCCAATATATTTGCCCTATATGCTTTCTTTTTCTCAGCTTTGCTCTGTGTGTAGCAATATCTGTGTTCTGTATACTATTCAGGTCTTATGGGCGTGCTCCTAAGATGATTCATCTGGAATCTAATTTTGTACAATTTAAAGAAGAGCTACTACCTAAAGAAGGGAACAAAGCTCTTCTGACATTTCCCTTTCTCCATATATATTGGACAGAATGCTGTGTAAGTACGGGTGTGTGTTTTAAAACATGAACTAACAGCTAAGCAATTTGTAGTTAGCTTTGCTTTCTCTTATAGTTTGTGGGTGAACTTATTAAACTCAGGGGCAAGCGGAACTCTGTGCCAACTAAAATTATGCCTCATCTAGTTAGCAAAACTAGCGTTAACAGTGTGTATTTAAAGTAAACTGTTGAAGAATATTTTACAGAGAGATCTGTCATGTGAAAATACTAGAGTTCCTCCCCCCCAAATTCAGTTTGATAGTTTTAGAATTCCCCACCCCCTGGCATTCCAGGAAAAAGCATTTCAAGTATGTTTCAGTAAACCTGATGTTGTGTTTAATCTCTTATACCCTTAGGACACAGAAGTATACAAAGCTACAGTAAAAGATGACATCACCAAGTGGCAGAATGTTCTGAAAGTTCACAGCTCTATGGATTGGTTAATTGTAGTTGTAGAGTGTGATGCCAAGAAAAAAAACAAAACGAACATTCTTCCCCGAACTTCTATAGTAGATAAAATAAGAAATGACTTCTGTAACAAGCAGAGTGACAGGTAAGTAATTCTGGAACTTAAGAATTTTAATTTATTGTATTTGTAGCTGGACAACTTTTGATGGTCTTTCATCTGAGAAAAGGGTGGGGCATTTTGGGCCCTCTTCATGTTGCAGGACTCCAGCTCCCATCATTCTGACCATTTGGGTGTACTATTCGGGGCTGGTGAGAGTTGGAATCCACAACGTATCTTAGCAATGTAAGGTTGGACCCTTATTATATCCAAAAGTAGTGGGAAAGAGAAGCTTCAGAGTTTGATCTATTCCTACCATTAGAGATGCTGGGGGACTGCTTCAGATATTATGTTTGGATGTTGCCAGCATCATAGAAGTCTAGTTCTTGTCTAAGATTGTTAGACTGTCAAACATGGCTTAAATTTTGTATCTTTGTGGCAGCTCTTAGAAAGAATATTTGTTATTACTCTGAGTCTCTTCTAAATGATATCTAGTATTTATCAACAAACCAATTTTTCCTAGTAAGTTATGCGAGGGTAAAAGATAACCTTGTTGTACAAGCGATCTGATACTTCTTCAGGTATTAATGGGCTCCAACTCCTGTCAGCTCAGTCAGTAGTAGCTGGGGATGATTGAAGTTGTAATCAAGCAATGTTGGGCTGTCCACAGGTTTCACATCTCTGATTTAAAATTTGCTTGCTTATTTTAAGAATGATTCTAATACATGTGAAGTAGTCCTTTTAGTTTGTACTTATTTTGTAACTTTTGGAACACATGCTGTAGAACTATATAGTGTGTGAATATGTATACAAGGGCTTATTAGAAACCTGGACATACCACATTAGTTGAGAGGATTCCATACTAGGCATTATTCAGTGCTGCAGTTGCACAAGAATGCGCAAAACAGTTCCCCACACAGTTCATCGTCCATCCATCTGTCCGTCCGTCCATCCATTCATTCATATGTCGCCTATATGCCAAAATGGCTTCTACTATACTACTGTAGCCCCAGTGCTCCGAGGGGGCACTCAGGAAAGGTCTGACATGTAGGACAAGAGGAAGTGGGGAATTGGTGGAAATAAGGCAGCGGCAGCTCACTTTTATATTTATATATGTACATTTGTACTCTAGCCTGTCTTTAAAACTCAGACCAATTAGCAGTTGGGTAAAACATACACTTAACTTGCAGCGGAAATAGCTCTTGTTGTTACTCTCTGACAAATCACATAGTTTCTTAGGGTATAAGTCACAAAGTTGAAGTTCCATGGAGTCCATGCTTAGAAATCATTTGATAGGAAGAAACCACAGGGTTTTGTGACCCGTGAGTGTTGCAAAATAGGCTGGTGAAACAAAATATTTCAGAATATTTTGAAACAAAAAATAGTCTGTTGGATTTCTTCCAGTTTGATCACTTTCACAAAACTTTCCAAATGAAAATACGCATTCTTGTTCAGCCAGGAACAGAGCAAAGTGGCGAAGATTTTAAGTCTAGCTCAGTTGGCAGAGCATGAGACTCTTAAAGAATCTCAGGGTCATGGGTTTGAGCCCCACATGGGGCAAAAGATTCCTGCATTGCAGGGGGTTGGACTTGAATTCTGTGATTCTTCCTCTGGAAGAAAGCAGGGCCAGTAAGAAATGTCCACTCAAGAGGGTTCTGCCTTTTAGTGGGAAGCGGGGCGTGGAATCCAATATAGTTCTAAGGAGAACATTCGGCCAGTGCAATGATTCCTGTTCTGGCACTCTCCCAACCATCCAGAGCAGATTTAGGGAAGGTGCATGGGAAGGTGGGAGGGTAAGTCCTATTGTTCAAGTGAACATCCTTGCACCATGGGGCATGTCAATACAGTGCTGTTCAAATTTATTTTTGTCCTAATGCTCCTATGCAGGTCAGGATGGGATTGCTAATATTAACAGGGCCCCTTTTGAGCTGCCAATAGAGGCCAGGTTTGCTTGGGTCTCGCCATTTTCTCAGCCTTGTCTTTCTCCTCACACTTTTGCAGTTAGATAGGAAATAATGATGCACCAAAGCAGCTTGTATTTGCACTCTCCATTGCTAAAGTTGTGTCCTTGGGCGGCACTGTTTTTGGATATCCCTTTGCTGCCTGCTCTCTTATTGACTTAATCAGAATGGAAAGTTGGATACCCTGGATAACAGACTAGCCTATTTTACTAATATTGGGATATTTTTGGAAGGAGGACAGAGGTTGTGTACACACACACCCACACACACCCACACACACCATGCCGCATGTGGATATTATTTAGGTACCTCTGAGGAGTTCCTTTTGACCAAACCTCTTCTAAGCACTCTGTGTCCTTTTTCTTTACTACTTTACTTTATAACACCTCAGTGCAAGTGATCTGTCTTGGGTTTTTGCTTGTGAAAACCTTCAACACTGAAACCTTGAAACTGGGTGGTTCTCCCCTAAAGATGGGACGTCGCTTGTTGGCCCCTCCACTTTGTCTTAGGAGGAGCACTTTTTAATCTTTTACGTTTGCTTTGTTTTGTTGTTTATTTTTTTGTATTATTTTAAAACACCTTGAGACTGCTGGTGTGAAGCGACCTGTAACTATAACTAAACCCTTTCCCTGTTATTCTTGCTAAAAAGAAAGTAACCTCCTAGCAAGTCTAGTATCCCATTTGATTTTTCCATTCTTGACCAAGATATTAGTTCATCTAGATCGGTTGGTTAGAGCATGGTGCTGATAACACCAGTGTCACAGGTTCGATCCCCCGTAAGGGACAGTTGCATATTCCTGTATTGCAGGGGTCTCGACTAGATGATCCTCGGGGTCCCTCCCAACTTGTATGATTGTACAATTTTATGATTCTTTCCTCCTCACAGATGTGTAGTGCTATCTGACCCCTTGAAAGACTCTTCCCGCTCTCAGGAGTCCTGGAATGCCTTCTTGACAAAACTCAGGACCCTGCTTCTCATGTCTTTTACCAAAAACCTTGGCAAATTTGAGGATGACATGAGAACTTTGAGGGAGAAGAGGACGGAGCCAGGATGGAGTTTTTGTGAATATTTTATGGTCCAGGTATAGTAAAGCAGTCTATGGAAAAATAAACCTTTTAAAAACTAGTCTTGTACTGCTTGCATAAAACAATGTGTTTGCATTAAACTGTTTCCTTTAAACTGCGTAGAGCTAAAATCATGAGCAAAAGGTTTTGTTTCAGTGCTTCATTTTTCTTGCATGAGGCAATTTAGTTACCTTGCACAGAGCTTATAGGAAAGGCATCTAAAGAGGCAAACCAGTACCCACTTTGTACTACCAAGATTAACACATTTTCAAGAGTGAAGACTTTTTAAAAAAATTGGTATTCATTTATTTTTGCTGGGGGGCAGGCGGATACCAAGTACTGTACATTTTTTGTTGCTACAGTTTTGTTGCTTCCATTTTGTTGCACCCTAACTATTAACATATATTTTTCTTTATATATTAAAAGGAAGAATTGGCCTTTGTCTTTGAAATGCTGCAGCAATTTGAGGATGCCCTTGTGCAATATGATGAGCTGGATGCCCTGTTCTCCCAGTATGTTGTCAACTTTGGAGCTGGTGGTGAGTAGTTAAATCAGAAGTGTAACTGAGCATTTCCATGAAGAGATCTGATGACTTTTGCTTTGCAAAATTAAATCCGGGCAATCCAAGGGTTACAAATAATCCACTTGATTGTGCAAACTTTTTATTTCCCTGTAATAAAAAGTGTATTCAATAGAAAACTTTTAATACGGATGTGTGTAGCTTAATTCACATTACTTTAATGCGCCAGGTGTCATTACCTCTCACCGTGTGTGTTTTACATAGATGGGGCAAACTGGCTGACTTTTTTCTGCCAGCCGGTGCGAAGCTGGAATGGGCTGGTTCTTCGTAAGCCAATAGATATGGAGAAAAGAGAACTGATTCAGAACCAGGAAGCCACTCTGTTAGACCTGCGCAGTTACCTTTTTTCCCGCCAGTGCACATTGCTGCTCTTTCTTCAGAGGCCGTGGGAGGTATCTCAGCGTGCACTAGAACTTCTCCACAACTGTGTGCAAGAGCTAAAGCTCCTTGAAGTAAGTTTATGTAAATTAATCCATCAAGTGATTTAATGCTTAAATTTCCCCCCTAGCTCCTTGTTTTGCTCTGGATTATAGAGTGACCAAAAACAAGGGTGGGCAAAAGAGATTGGGGTCTGCGGGTAGATTTCTGGATGATTTGAAGTATGTCAGCAAGGATTCACACTCCTGGTCGTTTAACGATAGCTACATTTTTTAAAAATTTTTTAAAGTCTATTATGATGAGAAATGCTGGTGGAGGTGGGAACCAGGAGTAGATTTGGTGTGTGAAAGGACTGTGAGCTCAATTCTGTTACTAAAAACAAATTCCTGTTCCCAGCCGAGTGTCTGCTCATAGTTTTACATTGCCTCCAGACACTATTTTGCACCTGACTTCTTTCTGTTGGTTTTGGGGGTTCTAAGAAAAAGACAAACCCAAAGTAAATCCTGCAAGCCTGATGTCTTCCCAACCCTGGAAGCTTAAGGGTCGTTTAGGGTGGCAAGAACTTGAGCCTCCTTTGGAAAGCGATTAGCTAGTTTGTGTGGAAGTTTGTGGGATCTGGCAGGAGATGATAGATTGTCCTCAAGAACTAGCTTTGTGTGGCTAGTTAAAAGACATTAGTACTAATCAATACATTTTTTGCCTTATAAGAATAAATGTTGGGTCTGAACAGGGTCATTGTTGTTCTTATCTTTAGGTCTCTGTTCCTCCTGGCGCTTTGGACTGTTGGGTCTTCTTGAGCTGCTTGGAGGTTTTGCAGAGAATAGAAGGTTGCTGTGATCGGTCTCAGATTGATGCCAATGTCTCCCACACAGTCGGCTTATGGAGTTACGCCACTGAAAAGGTAAACAAAGGGAGTGATGCATGTTGCTGAACTGTCAGTGGAAAAGTTTCATAGTTACAATGGGAGATAGGCCAATATGATACTGAAGTTCTGCTTCTAACGGATCAGACAAATGTTTGCAAGGGCAGTGCACTCATTTTTCTTCTTAACCAAACACTGTACCAGGATACGTTTGGCTAGCTACATTCCCAGATAATGAACTTTTGTACTTCTAGCTGACAATCTTCCCCCCCTACCCAAAGACCCTGGCATGGGCATACAAAGGTAGTTTTCCATGGGTACATTGGGCGAGGGGATTAGCATGTGCTCGCCCAGCCCACCTGCTCAGCATGGCAGTCTATTCTCCACATCGTACACTGGACAATTGTATTTGCATAGGGGTGTACATGTCTGCAGTCCAATGTGTGTAGGACCTATATGTACACGATGCAGCTGGATTCATGTGATAAACTCCATGTTGGGATATGACCAGTTGCAAACAGAGGAATGGGATTTTACATGATTATGCAGATTATACAAATACTGTGAAGCACCTGGTTGGTTACTGTTTTGGAAAGAATGCAGAGCTAACAGACTAACTCAGTATGGTAGTTCTGTTGAAGGTGCCCTTGTAAGATTTTGGATGTATTGGGGTGGCGATGCATACATGTGACTTATAACATTGTTTGAAATGAATCTGTCAGGTTTAAGATGGTTTCTTTCATCTGGTATCCCACTCTTACAAGTTGCTCACATTTATTTTCTGGAAATATAGATGTTATTCACTGGAAAGACAGAAACTTAGCAGTTATTGAGGCGTTATGATTGTCAAAATAATTTTTTACGGTGTTGCAAGACTCTTTGTGTGACTTGGGAGTTAAAAATGTAGCCAGTGTTTTCATATTTCTCTTGTCATGAAGTACAATGACAGAACTTTATATTTCTGCAGTTGAAGTCCCTGGGTTACTTATGTGGACTTGTGTCAGAAAATGGGCCCAACTCAGAAGATCTTAATCGAACAGTTGATCTTCTAGCGGGACTTGGAGCTGAACGCCCTGAAACAGGTATTTACAGAAAATGTTTTATGAAACTATGTGATGGCCAATAAGTTCTCTTGATGTCAGTCAAGCTTTCGATGAACAACTGTTGTTTGCTTCAGTATTTGCCAAAGTTATCCATGTTCAGAGTTTGCTACTGAAATGTTTGTACTGAAAAGGAATTAATCTTCTCCACAGTGCATGTAGCTGGACCGTTTTTGAATACCACAGTAATTCTCTTATGCTATACTTACTGGAGTGATGGACAGGAAGTTTGTAACTCTGTAGTCAAATAACATAACGATGCTGGTAATTTGAGTTTCTTGTTATGTGTTTGATGTACTAATATATTCCTTCAGATAACTGTGTGTAGCCGCTACTTGTTTTTTAAATGACACTTTTAGTCTTGCTATACAGTGAAAATTAAAAGATCACTATTTCCTTTGAAAATAAAGAAGAGTAGAACTGTGTTCCTGTTAACATAAATAATACAATTGTAGAGTTGGAAGGCACCCTGAGGATCATCTAGTCCAATCCCCTGCAGTGCAGAAATAGGCAGCTATCCCATATAGGGATCGAACCTGCAGTCTTGGTGTTATCAGCACCATGCTCTAACCAACTGAACAAATTTTTTTTGCACTGACAGAATATTTGATATATCAGCTAGATGTGCCAAAACAAGAGCAAATCAAAGCCCACATTTGAGTTTGAATCATAGTTAGAAAACCCCACTCACCTAATATTAATATCTTAGTTCCTTAAAATATAGCACAGGATAAAGTGCAGTGTGGTGTCTTCCTGTATTAATTTTAGTTGCCTTTTGAAAACGGAAGTCTTACATCTGTGCTATTTTATTTTTGAAGCCAACACAGCACAATCTCCTTATAAGAAACTGAAAGAGGCCTTATCATCTGTAGAAGCTTTTGAAAATCACTACTTAGTAAGTATGCCATATATATTCTGCATGTAGACTCAAAATAAAGAGAACAAAATATTATTGAGTGTATAATATATTGGGTGTAGTCTTCAGTCAATATTTGCAGCAGAATACTATTCCTAGGGGTATACTAGTTTAAGAAATAGTATAGAATCATAATCAATGTCGGGAGGGATCTTCGATGTCTTGACTCAAAATGGCAGCCAGCACCCAAAAGTTGGCAAAAACCACTATCCCACCTTGGGAACCCTCGTGGCGAGTTTAATGGTGATATCTCAATAGGTGTCCAAACCTATAGAGACAAATAGACTTTCAAAAATACATAGCTGATGAAGATAACGAGCATAACATATTTGAATATATGCAGGCTGTGTCTGTAGTTAAATGTTTGTTTATATAGCTTTTTACATAGTCTCTTGCCCTGCATATGTTTATGCTGAGTGACTATAAACTCAGTATCTTAATAAAATGTGTAATTAGCTTTTTAAAATATTTGCCAGATTTCTTCTAAATTTTCAATAAGTAATCAACAACTTACAACAGTGCGAAAACAAAAACAAAAGAACGCAAAAGAACTTTTGGAAAAGATCTTTGTGCTCAATCTGTAGGATATATGCTTCTGAATATATTAGACATAAACTTTTGGAACAAAGAACTGTTGTAAGATAGCTTGTCCTAAAGCCCCTTGTCTTTTCTTTTATCTTATGTAGGATCTTTCCCATGCCACTATTGAAATGTACAAAAACATTGGAAGATCTCGCTCAGCAAAGCTCGTTGGAAAGGATCTGGCAGAATTTTATATGTAAGGAAAACTTTAAATAGTTGCCTTTTAAGGAACAAAACTTTTAATCTGAAAGGGAGAGGGGCTGTGGCAGTGCATCCTTGTTGATTCTCCTTGATATCTCAGCTTTTCATACCGTTAACCATGGTGTCCTCCTGGATTGTCTCTGATACGTTGTTACAGTTATTCCACTCCTATGTACAGGTCCCACATGGCATGCCTGCTGTGGGGTCCTGTGGGGTTCCATTTCGCCCTCATGCTCTTCAGTATCTATATGAAGCTGCTGGCCATCAGGGAATTGGAAGCAAGCTGTCAGCAGTGTAGGCTGTTGACAAATTCAGCTGTACTTCTTGCTGGAATATGGTGAGACTGGAAGGTATTGGGCTGGTGTCTGGAGGCTCTAGGGGGAAGGGTGGGCAATAAACTGCAGCAGCAGCAGGCTGGATGAGGGCCACTATAGTAAGACTGCATCTTGAAGACAGAAGCTGTGTGGGTAGGCAGATCTTTGGCCTGGGAACTAGATAGATTCCCTGATTTGGATAGGGTTGCATTCCCTTTGAAGGAGCAGGTATATAGTTGGAAGTACTCTTTGATCCAACACTGTCACAGGAAACAGAGATGGATTCTGCGTCTTGAAGTACCCTTTCCCACTCCATCTATCTTGCCAGCTACATCTGTTTCCACATAGAGGTAACTCAACTGCAGTGACTCATGCTCAGCTAACCTACTGTCTGAATTACTGTAACACAGTTTACATGGGGCTGCCTAAACAAATGATTAAGAAACTCCAGTTAGTGCCAGAATGCAGCTGCCAGAGTATTGTCTGGGGGAGCCATGGGGAATCGCATTAAAACCAATCCAAAAAGATCTTCAGTGGCTGGCTATATTTTTCCAGGCTGAATTTAAAGTCATAAATGATTTGGGATACAAGTATGTGAAGGATTGCTTCCCCTGTTACCAGCTTGCCCAGGCTCTTTGCTCTGGAGGGGATGCCCTTCTCAGGGTCCCACTGTTAGGAGAGATGCCTCATGTGGTGATACATGATTCGGCCTCATCATTGTTGGTTCCCGGATGGTGGAATGCCTTCTCCCTCAAAGTGTGATTGGCACTGACCTTGTTAACATTTTTGTGCCAAGTGAAAACATTTCCTGTTTGCCTGAGCCTTTCAGGGATTTTAGTTGTTCTCTACAATGAGAACCATCTCTAGGGTTTGATGTTGATTTTATGGACTTTTATCTGCTTGCTTTATTGACTGCGGTTTTAATGGAGATATAAATCACTCTGAGATCTTCGGATAAAGAGCAGGCTGAAAATATATTTAATAAAATAAATAATAAATAATGCACTTAGAAATTAAGAGACGTTTTAGGCACATGTTCTGAAAAATAATTGGAAACAAAAACAAAAACGACTAGGTTAACCAGTGAGCTTCTCTGTGCTGCAACTGCAAAAACATGCGCTCAAAATTGTGTTAGCTATCCTAATAATTAGATCCCTAAGCACCATTCCTTTATGTGTGTGTGCAGTGATATGGAATCTCAGACAAGGAAGGGGTATATGCTCTGTAGTTCTATCAAGATATGCACACAGCTTAATATTATCAAGTACTCTGAGCTGAAAAGCTTTCAAGGTATTCTAACAATCCATTGCATGTACAATGAATGTTAAGCATATTGAGTAGGGTATTAGTTATTTTATTACTATATATTTATCATTATTACAGCATAAAATTTACATGCCGCTTGATTGTAAAAAAAAAAAAATCAATGCTGTTTGCTAAAAGATAAAACAATAAAATCAAGAAAAATTCACAGCCATACTTAAAAACATATAAAAGTTTAAATACTAATATTGATTAAAATCACCTCAGCTTTCTAAGCATCTGGGTAGGCTTGTCTAAGCAAGAATGTTTTCAGCAGGTGCCGAAAAGAGTACAGTGAAGGCACCTGCTCTATAGTTACCTAATCTATAGTTCATGTTTGTAGCGGAGGAAAGGTTTCCATTTTTAAAAAATTGTAAACTGCTTTCCCTCTCCCTGTCTGTGACTCTTTTCCTAAGGAAAAAGAAGAGTCCTCAAAAGGCTGAGGTCTACCTTCAAGGAGCATTGAAAACCTACCTTGCGGAGGGATGGGCATTGCTTATTACGCATACACGGAAGCAGCTAGCAGAATGTCAGAAACAGCTCGGACAAGTGGAAAAGTATCCTTCAAAACAAAGGGTATGTCTTAGGTACATATGTGCTTCATTGGGGAGGGTGGGTAGTATAGCAGAGGGTGCACAGTATTGTCACCCAAGGATTGCACCAATAACCCTGGAAACTCTTCAAAATCAGTCTTGCAATTTTTTGTCAGAGGTTAGCTGTTGGAGCTGCCGGGCTTTGCACCGCCATAAAGGCCCTGGCATCGCTTTTATTTATTACTTATTTCTTAATACTTATATACTACTTGATAGTACCGTGTTTCTCCTAAAATAAGACACCGTCTTATATTTTTTTTCGCTCAACAAAACACAGTATGGCTTATTTTCAGGGGATGTCTTATTTTAACCGTGTCGCATCGGTACGCTGCATAGCCACGCCTCTCCAGGCTGTTTTAATGGGAGGTACCACGTCACTATGGCTTATTTTCGGGGTATGGCTTATTTTTGGGGAACGGCTTATATTTCGCAAATGCATAGAAATCCTGCTATGGCTTATTTTATGGCTATGTCTTATTTTAGGAGAAACAGGGTAGACTACCTTAGAAGTGGTCCACTGATGCCGTCGGTCTTCTCTCCCTTCACTCCCTAAATCTTATGGTGAACTTCCATAAGGTTTAGAGGGGAGGAAATACTATTGCGTGAGCAGACTTTGTTCTGCTTGCACATAACCCACTTAGCGCTATGTTGAATTACACTGCTAATGTCATGTATATACTAATAGGATCTGAACTGGCAATGGCTCTCCAGGGAAGAGAACTTGGGATCATGGTTGGTAGCTTGGTGAAAGTGTTGACCCAGTGTGTACCAGCAGCTAAAAAGACAAATTCCATGTCAGGAATAATTCTGGTTGCTTCACTTCAAGTCAAGAAGGATATTGTAGAGTTCAGGAAAGGGCAGCCAAACTGGTCAGGGTTGGAACAACTCCCCTGTGAAACGTCTGACTCTTCAGTTCCCTCACAGTTTGAGGAATCCTTATGAGCCTCCCAGTTTTAAGTAAACACTCCTGAGTTTCAGTTGGCAGAGGGGATGTGATGTCATAATTGATATAATTACTACTATTAAATATTCCTAAGCAGATTTGTTTTTAAATGTAGAATTAGGTGCTAAGATTATTTGATATTTTTTTAAAAAAAAACTTTAACATGAATGAAGTATTTGTCGTTGCATCAAGGTGGCATATTATTTGTGTGTGTGTGTATACTCCTTTCTCCACACTTCCTTAACTTCGTGCCAGCTATCTTCAAACAAGCAGTCTTTTAGCTGCTGATAATCACTTAACGGAAGAAGAGCGCAAACACTATTGCCAAGAAATACTAAATTTTGCCAAACAGCCATCAGAAGGTGAAGGTAAGACTTTCAAGAGAGACTTATTGTGAAACTTCAACTAGACCATCTTTCTTAAGAAGTTAGGGCAGAGTGGGGAACCTTAGGCCTCTCTGTCTAGCTGGACTCTCCCCAGATCACCAGACCTAACTTGGCTCTTCCTTGAGGTTTTGTTTTTCCCTGGCTGGAATATGTATTCAAACTCTGATAGTGCCCTTGCCTTGCCTTGCTGGAGGCTAGCATGGTGTGTGAAAGTATAAAACTACCCTATTGTACAAATTATATTCGTTGCTCTGTGCTCTTTTGCCTCGGTCTTTACCCACCATGGGCACTACCCAGAGTATTGCCCTGAAGGGAATGTGGCCCTCAGTCTGAGAAAGATTCACACACCTGATCTAGTGGCTTTTGGTTTTGAATGGCTTATAAAGCAAGATTAGTTTCATCATCTTGTAAGATTTCAACTTGCTCCTTTTTGAAGGAATAACATTTGAAGGAATAACATTCTATAGGTGATTTAATTTCTTTTTTTAGTTCCTTCGTTTTATTACATGCTGCCCTCTTCTGCCTACTATTTTGTTCAATTAACAGCTTCAGAAATTTACTAAAAGGATGCTGTGGCTTTAGGTATTGTGTGATTATACAGAGCTCATAACATTTGCAGAATTAGGTTGCAGAATTTAGTTTCCTGAAAATCTCTGCTTTCATTTTTATTGCACAAGTTTCTAGCCCATATGGTAGGCAAGATGTGTTAAAAATGAAGCTGAATTAGATTTCTAGTAGTTCGGAGATGGGGATTACATAGTACTCTACATAGTTATCTGTCTCTCCCCAGGATTAGGCCAAATAGAATAAATTATGCAAAGCATATAGATAGCATATTATGCAGAATATATTGTCCAAATGCAGAATTTGGCCTTTTTGGCACAATTAAGCAAAAGTGGTGGGCTGTATCCAGCATTAGTGATAGTCAGAGTAGACCCATTGGAATTAATGGACACGGCCAACTTAGGTGTATTAATTTCAGTGTATTTATTCCGAGTATAATTTAGTGTGTTACAACACAATATATATACTACAGCTGGAATTCACAGAGTACTTTGGATGAGCCCAAAGACTTGTATTATCCCAGGGGGTTGGACTAGGTGACTCTTGGGGGGGTCCCTTCCAAGTCTGCAATGCTATTATTCCATGATTGCAGGACCTCCAGAAATGTTTCCACTATGAGTCTGGAGATACATTGAAGCTTATGAATCTGTGTCTCTAAAGTTGTCTGTGTCCCTAAAGTTTATGCTCTTCCTTAGAGTTACTAGATATTAGCTGAATGGTAACTTTGATTACACTCATACGGTCAATAGAGTTTCACATGTATTTTATTTTATGTTTGTTTGCAGATCAGAAAGTTATACTGTCCATGCATTCCTTTGCACAGCTGAAGAATCTGCATTTTGACCCTCCTAATGCGGTGGTCCATGTGGGTGGAACACTGTCTATTGAACTGACGTTGGCAAATCAGATGCCCATCGCGGTGAAAGTGGATCAGATTGCTATTAATATCCATTTCAGCATTGAAAAAAATAGCTACCGGAAGACAGCTGAGTGGCTCACAAAACACAAGACTTCCAATGGTATTATCAGCTTTCCAAATGAGGTTGTAGGTCTCTCTCTATCAAGAAGTAGCTTGCCGATGTTGGAGTTGTATGAGATGTATGAAAGGAGCCCCTCGGATAATTCCTTGAACACAACAGGCATCATCTGCAAAAATGTGCACATGCTGTTGAGAAGGCAGGAGAGCAGCTCTTCCCTGGAAATACCCACAGGGCTAACTCTGGAGGATGGTGCCCACGTTTTAAAATGTAGCAACTTAATACTGGAACCAGGGGTCAATAACATAACTTTCAGAACCCAGGTATGTTCTTACGGAAGGCAAGCGGTAACCTGGTATTGCTCTCTTGCCTGAAATTTGCAACTCTGCTACTTCTTGCTTTTAGCCCCTCTCGTGCCTGGCTGGCCTTAACTTATTTAGAAGAAAGGCTTCCAGCTGTGCCAGGATGTCTGGCTGGTTCTGTGACAGGTATCTGTAGAAAATCAGGATTACTCTTAGCCAAATAGCTTTTAACACATTATTTTCAGTTCTTGTCACTTCTCTAAAGTTTAAAAACTTTGAGCTGCTTAGTTGAAATTAACATTCAATCTCTCTCCCAACTACCGTGCTCATTGTCAAAACAGTGTGCAGAAAATGGTTTTAGTCAAGCTTGCTGAGAATTAATTTGCAAGACGTTTAAAGTGATAAGCGGTCTCTTGATCATACAATAGTTTGTACCTTTAAAACTTTTGATAGCACAAAAAAACCCTGCACTTCAGCTTTCTCCAGTTCGCCAGCTACGGTCAATACTGTACAGAGATAGCCTGACCACTGTAGTCCATGCATTGCTGACCTCAAGGCTGGATTACTGTAATGTGCACCATGTGTTGACTGGCCTTGGGTGTGGTTCAGAAGTTCCAGTTGGTGCAGAATGCAGTAGCCCAACTTCTGATGGGAGCTTCTGGTCGAGAACATGCTACATGGTTGTTGGAACCACTGCACTGGCTGCCCATCTGCTACTGAGCCTGGTTCAAAGTTGTTACAGTGGTGCCCCGCTAGACGAATGCCTCGCTAGACGAAAAACTCGCTAGACGAACGGCATTCGTCTAGCGGAAGCCGCCCCGCAAGACGAAAAAGTCAATGGGGCTGCTTCGCAAGACGAAAAAATTTCGTCTTTTTTTTGTTTGTTTAGCGGAGCGTGGCTGTCATTGCCGCTTCGCTAGACGAAAAAACCGCTAGACGAAAAAATTCGTAGAACGAATTATTTTCGTCTAGCGGGGCACCACTGTATCATAATTTACAAAGCCCTGAACAAGTTAGGTCCCAGGATCACCTGAACCTTTATATCCCAGCTCCATCACTGAGATCATCTGTAGGAATGTCGGTCATTCCTCAAGTTGGTGAGGCTCATTAGACTGCAACAAGAATTCAAGTCTTTAGTGTCATGAGGCCGGTCCTGTGGAATATTCTGCCGATAGAGATTCAGCAGGCACCTTCTGTGCCATCTTCGAAAGACCTGCTGAAATTTGTTCTATCCCACCAGGACTATGCAGGCAGTTATGAATACATCCTTCCACAATGGTTAATTGATGTCTGTTTTTAACTGTTTTGTGTGGTTTTTATTACAATTTTGTTTCAGTGCTGTAAACCGCTTTGATAGATATTTTTTAATGACATAGTGGCATGCAAATATTTTAATAAATTAATAATATCATTGGCCTGTTCAAATGTTTAATTACTGCAGTGTCTTGAATTTCATAGGTACATACATTTTTAGTAGGAAAGAGTAGTGGATTGCTCACTTTTTGTCAGTCACTTGCTATATATTAGCCAATTTGTCTAAAATAGGACTAGGCTATTGTATGGCCTACATGTGCTTTCCCCAGCCAGTGTAGTAGAGCATACTTGGTTGCCCTGAAGCCACTGCCATTCATGCTCAAAGCAGAGTAGGCAACAATGGCAAAGCAACTGGAATTGGATTAAAAGTGGGTAGATAATAATAGACTAGACTGGTTTGAAATGCTTAAGCATTGTGCTTCTTTAGCTTTATTGTGAGTTCATGCAACTTTATTTTGAAAGAGTGCAATTAGTTGAAACCTCTGCTCCGCTATCCTCAAGCAATGGACATGATGTATCAGAAACCTTTCTTGTAGCATTGTGGAGTGCACAGTGCAGGTCTTTGTTGTTCCCTTTTTATGTTTCAGAACTTCTCTGCAAGCGAGATTGGCTAAATGTACTGTGCGTATCAGAGGCCAGTGCTAGCAAGCCAGAGTTTTTGGCCAAGGGACAAAATGTATATAGCCTTTGGCAGTAGTAGGTCAAGTGGTACACCTTTCAGTAATTTCAACAGAAGTACCATTCAATTACAGGCTAGCCACCTCCTGGCTGCAGACAGGAATTGCAAATAAATGAGTTCTGTATTAATATATTACCACAAAGTTCATGAACACGGTTTAAGTGGTGCTTGATTGTTGCAATTGTTGCTTTAGGAGTTATTTCTACAGAGAGCTCTGCAGCAACCGTAAACACAAATGTTGGCTGATGTTCTGAAAATACCACAAGCAAACATCGCTTAACAGCATAGCTGAGAACAATTGTTGCTTTAGGAGTTATGTCACCTTTGATGTAAAAAAAATACATATATGAATTTCTGCCACAAAGCAGACTGCTTACCAGCATCCTTAAATAAACCACACTTCAATATTTTTTAAGTTATTAAATAATCAACCCTTTCCCATTTTGTATAGATGGGTGCCAGTAGAAAAATAAAACTACAGTTGAATAACCTTGAAGTTACATGGTTTCTTTCTCTCACATACCCCAATTTGATTTTCAGCCTGCTATTTTTAAGACTGTGTGTTTATTATGCAAGAGTCCACATGTGGTGCAGTCAATTATAAGTGTAGGGGAGACATTAACTTAATAACAACACACCTCAAGCTGTTCGGACACTTGCTGTTCTATACATACAAAATCTGGATATACCAACAGCCACATGCTCAGACAACTATGCAGCCCTAAACTTTTATTATTGCAATGTAGCCTGTTTTGCATGAGTATATGTTTATATTAAGAATATAGTAATTACTATCTATTCAGTATTTTCTAGTGAAAATAGTCTCCAGGGGACTCAAGGTACTCACAGTATAAAAAACACCACATTAAATAATAATAATAATAATAATAATAATAATAATAATAATAATAATAATAAAAGAATTAAGTACAGAGATAATAGTAACCAATGAGAATTTCAATACAATTTGAAAAGCAACACACATATGCCCAAGAAAATCCATGTATCATAACTAACTCAAAGCAGACCTGTTTAAGGCCCAGCAGAGCATAATAGCAAAAGGAAAGTCTTTACCTGGTGTTGAAAAGATGTTAATGATATTTTTTCCTGTATACAAATTATTATTATTATTATTATTATTATTATTATTATTAATTCTGGTTTCTACATATGTCTCCAGGTGATTTGCAGAAATATGAAATGTTCTGTAAGATTACCTGGTAAAACTGGAATCCCTAAAGAATATTGTTTTGTATTTTCTCATAGGGCAAGGATCCTGGAACATACACACTCAGGCAGCTATGCATTTCAGTGGGCAAAATGCAGTTTGCTCTTCCTCATATTTACCCAATAGTGCAGTATGATGTTTACTCTCAGGAGCCACAGCTAAAAGTGGAGCCATGTACTGGTAGGTAAATTTGTTTGAAACTATGCATGTTAATTTCTCTTGCTATGTGTCTAAATTAGCTACTTTCCAGTTTGAAATGTATTCTGCAATTTATGAACTAATTTGGAGGACTAAATTCTCAGTAACTAGCTTGCAACAAGAGTCAAATATACAAATGCTTAACATTTTGAAATACACTATCTAATTTCAGTGTAATGTGTTTTTGCACTGCCTTGATCGTTTTATTGAAGGGCAGACCTAGATAGCTTTTTAATAAAGTTTGTCAGCTAGCTGCCATTGGAAATGGTTTGCTTGTAACCTTGCAGAACAGCTACATACCGGTAAATCTTGAGCAATTAGACATTCATGCACCTGGTGCTTTGGAAATAAATGTACATTACATAGTTTAACTTAATGAGGCCAAGGGAAACTTTTAATTGATTTTGCTGCTGGAGCCACTGTTCTTGCCAAGTAACTTCCTACAATATCTGTTGCAACATCTGAGTACATTCCAGGTTGTGAAAAATTGTGGAACGCATGCCTTGTCTTGCCTGACTTTCCTCAGTTTTGGAGAGGTTTTTTTTTGGCTGTTTCCAATTCAGGAAACTATTGAACTTCTCATTTACTTAGAAGAACTTCTCAATCATGGAAGATGCTGAAATACAGCCTTAGCTGTGAAGGCTCTTGCTGCGGAACTTGTTCCACAGCTGAATCCACCAACTTGAAAATTATGTGTAGGGTTTTCCCTACTTAGAGGAAGTGAAGTTTGTATTTCACATAATTATTTTGATCATTAATATGCAAAAAAGGAGGGATGCTGGAGGATTCCTGTTTCCTCTGGGAGTGAAGCTACCCTTTTCCCCTGCATACCAATTTAAAAACCAACATATGCATGGGTCCAGCAGCACAACTGAGCATACTGTGGTTAAGTTACTAGCTACTCCAAGCAGCTGTAGAATGTTAAAGAGAGAAGGTGGCTCCCAGGCCTTGTTGCAAGGACATTATTATTTTTCTTTTATTATAACACTGCAGATTCTGTCTGTCTGTCTATGCACGTAAACAGGACACATGGACCCAAGCCAACATCTGGAAGCCAAGTTTCAACCATGGCTTCATATTTTGGCTTTCTGGCTAGCTATCAACCACAGATTCTCACTTTGGACATAATGGCTACCACACATGTTTCCTTTGCTTGCACAAAGGGAAGGGCGAAGCAGGAGCAATCTTGGTGTATAAACCAAGATTTAATCATCCATACATATGTAGCCACTGTGGTTGTTCTGAGAGAGCAGAATTAATTGTTTCTCTTCATCACTACTTTGTGTGCTTTTTTCCAGACAGCCTTTTGGCTGGGATTCCTCAGAAGGTAAAATTTACAGTGACTACTGGCCATTATACCATAAAGAATGGAGATACGCTCCAGCTAAGTAATGCTGATGCCATGCCAATTTTGTACCATCCAGAGAGTAAAGCTGTGATTTACTCAAACACAAAGGGTATGTAGTTTCAGTATTATACTAATATTAGTATTTTGATGAAAGAGGGCTTCCTGCAGCCAGTATATAGAAATGCCAGAGGAGCTGGCTGGTAATTGTAGGTGTAAGAACTTAGCCTCCAATTTTATATTTACTTCTTAAATCTGTTTTACTGTAATAGGTTTAAGCTTTTGTTGATCACAACCTCAAGAAACCCGGTACAATGTAGTATGGTAGAGTGGCCAAAGTCTTGAGATCATGCTTGTCTCCAAGAAAGGGCATTTGATGAATATGTTATAACAACTGCAAAAAATTACTTAGTGGGTTAATTCAGACAAATATCAAGTCATGATTTGTGTTAACAGTATAAGGTAAATCATACTTTTGTGGTTTCCTTTCTTCTTCATCCGTACTGAGAGTCCTAAAAAGTTACCCCACACAGTAAAACCCAGTGTGGTTTGTTGGTTTAGAGGCAACGCCACACTTTATTTTGAGGAATACCATGTATTTGGAGTGAAGTGATTAATCTTAATTATAGTTTAATTGATATTTTATGCAATTGTAGAAAAGGCATCGGAAGCATCTCTAATGATCCAGTCGTCTGAGAAAATCACAAGCATCAGTTTACCAGTGGCTCCTGCTTATCACGTGATTGCCTTTGAACTCGAAGTCTTGTATTTACCATCAACCTCAGTAAGTGTGCTGGAGAACGAGAACCTGGTTAGCAAAGAGCTTCAGAAAAAAGGCAAAAAGGAGATGTCCTACAATCGTATGGCTACAATTGACCAAAAAGTAAGTTGGCGTGAATAATATAATACTTTATAGTCCTGTTAAAGTAGTTACTTCCTTTGAGATGGTAAATTGATTTATTACACCCAGAGTATTAGAGGAATGCTGTGCTCGTTGGGACCACAAAAGAAAGCTGTGCAGCAAAATATTTTTAAATGTAAATATATTTTCCTCTGTGAACAAAAGCTGCATCGCAAAACACAACATTTTAACCACAGCTTTTTGTTCTTGAAATAAACAAAACATCACCTCCTGAAAGCAAGGTGATTATTTGTAACTTCATTCCTGTTCTAGCTACCTTGCTTTAAAGCAAATTAAATGTGCCTGATGTACAGTGACTGTAGAAATGCAAGGAAATAATTATGTATAAAAAATACTCTGATTTTGCTTTATGTTCTTATTTCCCTTCCCAATAAAGGGTACACTTCTTAAGAAATATTGCAACTATTTGAAATTAGAAAAATTAAAATTTAAGTAATAACCTGAATAACTTTATTTTGTCTTGCCTGCAGGTAACCATTGATTGTCCGTGGTCAATTTACTCCACCATTATTGCACTTACATTCAGTATACCCTTTACGGCCAAACATTCCTTGTTATCAGCAGGCAAAAGGTAACTTTCTCAAGGTCTCTCTCTTAATTCATCATAAAGATATGTCTTATTACAGCTACAGTTTACAACACAACATGAATGGGCAAGGAGTTTTGAACACCTGGCCTATTTTCTCCCTCCTTTTGGGCTTCATAAATCAATGCCATACCTGTTTACTTGAGAGCACAAATACATAGTGATATGGTAGGGTATTTTTTGATTTCACTTTTTCCAATGGGAAACTAACATAAAAACATAATCCAGACTTTGAGTATAGTGGTTTGTTTAATTTAAATGTAAATTTAGCATGATTAAACAGCGCAATGAATATGTAGACCTCATTTTCTCTATTATTTAAGCTTATAGCTGCAAAATATATCTAAGTAAAATATATAACAAAGTAGCTATTTGCAATATTAAAGAAATGTGTTTTCCTTTTTATTTTTAGGAAATACATACAGGTTTGCGTGCAGAACATGTCAGATATCTCTTTTAAGTTATCTGACAGTAGTCTTAAAAGTTCTGGCGTTTGCACAGATTTAAGTCTTGATCCTCTAAACTCCAAAGCTGAACAGGTAGGCTTTCTCACATCTGTTGTTTTCTTCATAAGCATATAGAAAAAGCATTATGAACCTCAGCTCAATGGAACTCATTGACTGTGTTTGAATGCCACACTAAACTGTTAGGAAAACATAAATGAACAAAGCTTCCTCACAAGCTCACATGCTACCTTGCTCCCATATTTTGCTCCTGCACGGCCAGGAAAAGGAGTTAGAAACTTTCTCTTCCATTTTTGGTTAGCTGTGGCTTGTCATACTCAACACCATACAAAAGGGAAAGGAAAAAAGAAAATGGAGTCAGGTTTCAAGTCCTACACACACAAAAATTGTGGAATAGCAATTCCTGGAGATAGTTCTGCGAGAGAAAAACCAAATAGCAGTTGGTTGCAGCCATATTGATGGAGGGAGACTCGTGCACAGAATTCTCACAGCATAAACCCCAGCTTTGCTGTTCACAGCCCAAATTATGCCTGCTTCCCTCCTCCTTGCTCCTTCCAGCACATGCTGGGAGAAAACAAATCACAACCTGCGACATAGCGATACAGTGGTACCTCGCTAGACGAATGCCTCGCTAGACGAAAGGCATTCGCTAACGAAAGGGTGACTCGCAAGACCAATTTCCCTATGGCCATTACTCACAAAATGAAAACGTTTTGCGTTTTTTTTCTTCTTTGTAAAACCGCGCTTCCTCCGACCGTGCTTCGCAAGACGAAATTTCCGCTATACGACAGCACTTGCGGAACGAATTAATTTCGTCTTGCGAGGCACTACTGTATGTCAGAACCATGGATCATGGTTTGTTTGGTTCCAACAATCCACAATCAATAATCCAAGAACAAATGTCGTCCACACCTAGTGTTTTGGGAGCAAAGCAAAGCACAATCTTGGGTTTGGATGTAACACTAAGCTAAGCCTTGTGGTTTGCTTTCTCCCAGCATCAGCCAGGAGGGCTGAAACAGACACAGTTTTGCTTGTGTGTAGTTAGCCGTCATAACTAACCAAAAGAACTAGACATTTGTTTTAAGTAAAACCAATGTGAGGGATCCAGGGTTCTGAGCAAACTATTCAGCCTTGGGGGAAAGGGGTTGCTGCATGCAGTGCTGTTGACGAATGCACTGTCCACCCCTGTAGAAATGTTTTTGTTTTTTTTAAATAGTATGTATATTCTGTTCTTTGTTAGCTAACACCAGAGTGACTATTGACAAACTCATAACTCTCTCCTTCAGCATATCTACACTAAGCAAGCAGTATTCTTTGTATGGGAACTGAAGTGGACAAAAGAACTTCCCTCATCTTTGCAATGCCAGTTTTCAGTGAACTTTCGTTCAGCTCCTTCTGAAGAGCACTCACTTTCTCTGAAGCCGTACACTTACGAATTCCAGCTGGAAAACTTTTTTGTAAGTTTTTGCCACGCTGACAGCTAGATCAGATAGGTTGGAGATTTTCCAGAGTGGAAGCAGGCAGATTCGAGGAATCCACATTAAAAGATGGGGTGGGGTGGGATGGGGCTTTCAAATGTTTATTTATTTAACAGTATTCATTTACTGCTTGACATTATCACACAATCTCAAAATGGTTTACAGGAGTAAAAATTTAAAACCCCATATTGTAATACTGGAAGACTCACAGGGTTGGCTTTTGCCAGGCACTTGCAACATTGAGACCACTTGATCACTGCTTGGCAAGTGGCTCTTACTGCTCCTGCAGTGTCTTGAGCGGATTATCTGTGGATTGTCACAACCTTGTGGCATTTTGGGGCCATTGCTGGACTTTCTGATAGTGGCTAGTGGTGGCGCAGAGATTTCCGCATGACAACAGTGCCCCATGGGACAAGCCATTCTAGATGTTACAACCTCTGTGTGGCGCAGTTGCCACATGATGATGTTTTAGGAAGCCATCGTATGTTGAAGGTAATGCTTGGTACTTGTTTAGCATCAATAGGTTTTGGGCTTGTTTTTACGATACAGAGTTTATTTTCAGGCTTTCGCCCTAACTTTTGTGGCTTGGTCCTATTTTTTATGGAAGAGTAGAAGACAGACTTTTTCTCCTACCCTGCCAATCTCCTTTTACTGATAGATTATCTTTCTTAATCAGTTTAATTGTGGAAATGTTTAACCTTGTGTATATAATGACCATGAATATCATTGTGCTTCTGCCAGACATTATATAATGTGAAAGCTGAGATTTCCCCCCCATTGGGGGCAGAATATTGTAAAACAGGCTCGTTGTGCTCACTGGAGGTGTCGATCACCCGCCTTTCAGACCTCCTGGATGTGGACAAAGATGAAGCATTGACAGAATCTGATGGTTACTGCACAACAAAGCTAATGTATGAAGGTAGGCATACTAATTGGACTGCATTTTGTGTGGTTTAGTCACTCAGGTCACCCAAAAGTGTATGTAACTCTAATAGCCAAAGAATTGATCCCCCCCTCCAATTATCTTGAATTAAGTCTATAGTAATTCTTAATATTACAGCTATCAACAGGATTTTAAATATGTGTATGTATCTTCATCAAATCATTTTGTTTGTATGGCATCACTGACTATCTCATGAAGCTTGTAAAAGGACTACATCAGACATTTTATATAGTTCCCTCATAAGTATGGCTTATACAGTATTAAAAATGAAAAATGGGTCTCAGTAACCGTTTCCTTTTAATAGTGTTTTCTCTTTTGTTTCAGTTGTAGACAATAGTAGTAACTGGGCAGTCTGTGGGAAGAGCTCTGGGGTAATATCTATGCCAATTGCAGTTCGGGCAACCCACAAAGTGCACATGGAAGTCATGCCTCTCTTTGCTGGATACCTCCCTTTTCCTGATGTTAGGCTATTTAAATACCTCCCGCACTACACTGCTCACTCTATGCAGCTCGATGCAGGTAAGAATGTATTCCTTTCAACGCTTCGTTTAAAGGCCTGAAACACAGATAATCTTGAACAGTTTATTTAGGTGCTTATGTGAATGTTTAAAATGCGCTAGAATTTTTCAGCTGAGAAAGTTGGAAAGACACGTTTATCCTGATTTTCAGCAAGAAGGGTCTCCCAGGGTGGCTTGCAGAATATCAGTAATGAGATTGTTGTTGTTGTTCAGTCGTTCAGTCGTGTCCGACTCTTCGTGACCCCATGGACCAGAGCACGCCAGGCACGCCTATCTTTCACTGCCTCTCGCAGTTTGGCCAAACTCATGTTAGTAGCTTCGAGAACACTGTCCAACCACCTCATCCTCTGTCCTCCCCTTCTCCTTGTGCCCTCCATCTTTCCCAACATCAGGGTCTTTTCTAGGGAGTCTTCTCTTCTCATGAGGTCGCCAAAGTACTGGAGCCTCAACTTCAGGACCTGTCCTTCTAGTGAGCACTCAGGGCTGATTTCTTTGAGAATGGATAGGTTTGATCTTCTTGCAGTCCATGGGACTCTCAAGAGTCTCCTCCAGCAGGCTTATATTTGAAAAGACACAATTCAAAAAGTAAAGGTATTGGGAGAGATGAGGAAAACAGGCACTAACACTTAATTATAGTTCTCGTGACCAGCTGGAACGGGAAAGATTAGGAGAGGAGTCACACATTGCTGGTTTTGCAGCAGAGTCAGTGGAAAGGCTGTGCACTTCTACCCCTTTTTTTCCTATCTGCCCCCATAGTCTGATGGAACGTCTGCTGATAGAGAACGTTTGCAGTCCCATTGCTCATGTAGCTTGATGGCATGGCATAGCATACATTATGTGCAATCATTGCCTTGGAATGCTTTCAGCGCTCTTATGCTTGGGACTGGCAGATACTTGAAGTATGATTTAACAGTTTCTTGCTCTTGTGGGAGCTCTAGTAAGTGCACAGAAATCTATAGTGCTAGGGCTTCCCCATTCACTGCAATGCTTTATTTACTGCATTTGTATGCTGCCCTTATGCCAGGGCACTCAGTAAATCACTAAAACAAAAATGAGGTACAGAAGATGTAACAGCAAAACAGCAGAATTGTTCCAGACCTTTGGTCCTTCCAGGAGTTGATGGAATGGACTCCCTGGCCTGGCCTTTTTTGCTTCCCCTTCTGGGCACCCAAGTCTGTAGCCTGTGGAGAGGTGGAAAAGGGACTGCCCTGAGTGAGCACTCTCAGGCCAATGGCAGTTTTTTCAGGAGCTGATGGCATGAGCTGCCCAGCCTCGGGCTCTCTTCAGTCTTTTTAGCACAGATTTTTAAAAGTGTTTCTGTAAATAACAGGTCATGCAGTGACGTCTGATTCCTTCTAGGTGATGAACCCTAAATTGATTATAGTTCATACTATAGATGCACATGGAATAAAGTTTTGCATTTTTGTTTTTTAAACAGATAGTTGGATCGAAAATGATAATCTCTCTGTGGACAAGAATATGGATGATCAAGCTGACAGCAGCAGCATAAAGAGCAGAGGCAGCATACATTCAGCAGCCAGTGCAGAACACAAAGGTTTACCAATGCCTCGGCTGCAATCGTTTTCTCCTGGACAGGTCTTCAATTCCAGCTCTGGCATGCAAATCCTTGTCATTCCCAGCAAGGATGATCACATTCTGGAGGTCAATGTCACATGACAGCTCTCTGTACATGTGCATCGACATGCACATGAGACTTGAAAATGAATGCACTTTAAGGGATCATACCTGATTGTTCTTCATTTGAAACATTCTAACGCTAACGAGGCCTATGGCAACTCAACACTTACTGGCCCTGGAAGCATCAGACAATTGTATCAATTTAAATGTACAGTGATGCTTGTGTCAGCTAGTTTATATTGCTATTTTAGGGTGTTTGTGTAAAATGAATTTTGGGGTTTCTCTCTCTCTCTCTCTCTCTCTCTCTCTCTCTCTCTCTCTCTCTCTCTCATCCTGCTGGTGAAATAAAGGATACTTACTGCAGTTTTCTCTTTATTTTCGGCAGCTTCCAGAACTGCTATTTTTTCCGGGGGGAGTAATTAAATTTCTGTTCAAAGAAAATTTCAGGTTGACATACAATAAGCCTTGCAGTGTAGCTGTTAATGACTGAAGTGTGTGCCTTTCTAGTCACACAACTGTTTGGTTTCCTGGACCAGGATAGCTATCCAAATTTCTGTATAGTAATTCTTAATCCTACAGCTATCAACAGGATTTTAAATATGTGTATATATATTCTTGAGGACTTAACTTCTTCTGTGCCTTGGGATACACATGAAACTTATTAGCCCACTCACACTCTTGAATGCATACCATATAGAGAGCCATTACTTAAGCTCACTGGGGAAACACATACACCCAGAAGCAAGTAATGAAGTGGCACATAAGTGGTTAAGTTGGAAGTAAAGTTTCACTGAACAAGCTTCCCCCCATGTTTGATATTTAAAGTATTTAAGGTTACTATATTGAGTCTCACTATATAGCTTTTATTCAATATTTCACTTGATATTTTTTAAAACCAAAGTTTATTTGTTTCTCCTGTCCCAACTACTGTTAACTTATTATTGACTACAGAGCCATATAACTATATATATATATATATATATATATATTTGCACCTTATTCTAAAGTAATCTGAGAAGAAGCAAATAAAGCCAAGGATTACTTGACCGCTTTTCCAGTCTGGTTATGAGAAAATTTAAGGTCCTACTTTTGAACCTCTTCTGGTCCAGCAAACTGCAGTTACACCATTTCAACTGATTACTTTCAGTTGTAAATTTATTGTACAAATGATTATTTAAAAAAAAATCTAAACTAAACTTAACTGATATAATGTCTGTGTATAATTTGCTCCCGGAATCAAGGACGAAATAAATGTGTTTTTATTGGTGTGAAAATCAAAGCTTGTAAATAAGTCTAGTGCATATAACTTTTTCCAGCTCTCAAACTGTGTATTTTTGTACATACCACATTTCCTTAAAACTTGTGGCTACAATCCTAGCTGCTGTTCACTCCTGTTATTGGCTCACACAATAATTCTCTTCTTGCAACATATGCAGCCTCTTGGGGAACAGCCTTCGTTGTATGAAAAGCTTTGTAGGAACACTGAGAATTCTTGGTTCTTTCCATAGGTTTTTAATATCTTTGAGGCAGGAGGCAGTAGCAAACCAAACTTCAGTTCTGAAAAAGTGCTATGTGTGTTCCAACACCGTGTGTATCTGTTAATTCTTGATTTACTTTTCTCATGTCTTAAGAGCAAACGAGGTTTTATTTTTAGAGGGAGCAAAAAGCAAGCACCATGTTTCTCATGAATTTGCCAGTACTTGGTTTTGAAAGTTAAAGTAAGTTGAGATTTCTTTTTGGAATTAGAAACATACACTTGTTATTTGGGCACTTCTTTTCTTGAAGTTATAATGGGAGGTTTGCTGACTGTCTCTTTGTGTTTAATTTGCTATAATTAAGTTAGGGAAAAATGTATGCAACCCCTTAAATGTTTTTCAACAAAATTGCCTCTGTACCTTCTTTCAGTTATAAGAATTAATGAGACTACACAATAGTCATATGTACACACTTCAATTTTCCATCTAAATGATAAAATGTATTTAAACTTGTTATGGCCCTTCTACATTGAATACTTGTGAACAACAGCTTGAATGTTAAAAGTACATTTCGAACGTGGTGAACAACCTGATACCTTGATTTTCGGTCTTTCACAAGAAATGATTTTATTAGCAGTTAGTGTTGATGTGTTTTCTCTGGTTTGGTTTTAGAGCACCGTAACATTTTTATGCTTACGTTGAAATGGTGGACTTCACTAAAATGCAGCAGAACCATAGTCTAATCACTACTTCAGGAGACTACATGTGTATAATATGGAGAGGGGATTGGTTTCTGGGTAAAGATGTAAATAATCAATTTGCAATATGTGTATCTGAAAAATTAAGGATTATGCTATTTATAGATCTCTGTCAAGCTTGTAAATACTATCAAATGGGTTAAAGGAGTATAATTTTTGTGAATTTCACAGGTTTATTTGTGACTGGAAAAATTAACTCCTACTATGGAAATTAAAGTTCAACAATGACATTTGTGACACTTCCTACTTGTAGTTCTGTAAGACTGTTACACTCCACAGAGGATTTAAACACAGAAAAGCAAATTGTAGGGAAAGGATATTCAGAAACACAATTACCCAGTCTTATTTCTGATTTTAATGGTGCCATGAAACTTAGGGAATAAACGGTCAATAACCCCCACCCCCCCAGAAAAGCCAACCAGTAGGAAAAAATGAATAAAAATATTGAATATTTTAAACAAAAGTTGCTTATAGTTCTGACATTCAGCTTTCCTTTATATGTTCCTTGGTTTGAGATTTCTAGGTATTAAATGGCTCTAAGCTGAGCTGATCAGTTATTTTCAGGCAGCTTTTCTATTAGTAGCATCTGCTGGCTCTCAGTTAATTTATTTTGCAGGACCAGGCTGAGCTGCAAGAGTACTAATATACCTTAAGATAATTATATGGTGGTGCACAAGGCTTAACACATGCAGCTACTTTAGCTTCACTGTTTTTTTGTTTAATCCTACCAGGAAGTTTTATCCTCTCATGTTCTCCTGATGTTTCTTGGTATATTTGGGGTATCATATATGTATGTATCAGAGCTTTGGGAAGCAAACATTGTCGTTCCTAGTTTAAGGAGTCACTACAGATGAAACTTGGCACCAGCTTATTCTGGCAACTACTTTAAATGATGTTGACTCTTGCAGTATGAGGAGTCTCTTTTGTGAACTGGGTGACAAACCAAAGCACTGCTACCACATCCTGGTTCAAAAGGCAATGCTTTTTGGAGGAAGCCACCTGCTAAATGCCTGCTTGTTGAAGTATTGTACATCAGAATGGTTGCTCTGTATCTACACCTGACATGGATCTTCAGCTCCCAGATCTAGGAATGATTTTCTCCAGAAGCACTACCTACTGTCAATGGTTACTGTTGGAAAAAAGTACTGCAGAGTGGAATGTGAAGGGAGGGGAGTAGAGTTCATACTGAGATGAAAGTTTCTTTAAAATAGAAGCCTTCGATCTTTTCTTACCTGGGATTCACTTTTAACCCAAATAAGCATTTGGGGACTAATTTACTTTAAAGATGATTTTTCTTCCAGTTTTACATTTTAACTTGGGATAAAATTAGTTGTACACTACAAATAAAAGTGACAATATAAAGCTGGTTTATCTAGTTCATACTAGCTTACAGTACTTGAAAACCAGACTGTGGCAGGAATCTGGAATTCATGAACTAAATCTTGCTGGCTATCTCTGACCTGTGCCAAGAGCACCCTTTTAAAAAACAGTACTTGATCCAGGATTGAGATTCCACCCTCAATAAATCCACAAAAGTTTTCCATCTGATATACAGTACAGCTCATTATTGGGTTGGGGTATTATTTAGGCGGGGGTGGGGGGTTGTTACTGATACTATTTTTGTATCTTTATTTTTAGAGTTATGATTTAATGTGAAACTGTTCTCTTTAGTTGTGTACTTTTTGATGTGTCTTATTTATTCTTTGTTACTATTTTCGTTATACTGTACTATACATTTTTTAAATGTTAAGTCACCTTGAGCATGGTTTTAGCTATGGAAAGGTGGCATACAAATAAAATTATGTATGTAGGTATCAGTCATTATGACACTTCGCACAGGACCAACTTTTGGTATTAATTTTAAAAATTACCCTTTGTGTTTTAAAAGGGCTAAAATAGTGTGTACATCATCTACTTACGGGAGAGGGTGTAATAGGTTTTGGTGCCCATGCCAAATGACGGTGAGATGCTATCCTCTCCGGGCTTGACTACTAATAGGCAAGAGTGAAGCAGCTTATTTTGGATGTCACGGGAGGGTAGAAATTTGCTAGTTTTTTATTTTAAAAAAAACAACTTATATTTTTACTGACAGGGAAGCTGGGGTTCTCCGTGGGGTTTCGGGAAGAGCAAGGTTTCAGATGCCAAAATAACTTCGCAAGTAGTAGGTGTCACGCTTGCGGGTAAGAAAGTGCCATTTGCTGCTCGGCTTCAGACAGCAAGATGTCTTAGTCTGGCTTTACTATCCGCAGTCAAAATCTGGGCTCTTGACTTTATAAAAGTCCCGCAGCACGCAGTAGAGCTCTGTATCTCTTTCGGTAGTGGGGCAGCTGGATAATTTTAGACATCGGATTTAGTGGCTTATCCTTTTCGGATGACCACGTGCATTAAGTAGTGAGCCACAAAATGACACCTCTCCCGATCTCTACCTCATCCTTGGCACAGCTGCTACATTTCTGGCACGTTTAAATAAAAGCAAAAGAACGCGTGCCAATCCTGATGGAAAACAGTAAACGTGGGCACGTGTGCGCTTTTGCATTTTAAGCCCACTTTACTTTTTACAGCTTGCAGCCATAACACAGGTTTTGCTTCCGCTTCCCTGCCGCTATAAAAGCGCAAGGAAATAAGCACCCTCCTGATTGTATGGGGGAAAATAATAAAAAAAATAACCGTAATAAAAACGACTCGAGAAATGCACTCGAGAAAGAGTGCTCAATAAAGCTTTTAAATGAGCTGCAACTCGCTTCTCCCCTCCTGCCCAAATTATACGGAGTTTGGGGGCGGCAGCGGACGGGAGGAATGTTGCTCGGAACGCAGAGTGCGAGTCCCCGGGAGCTTCCGGTTCCCCGCCAGAGCGACGCAACAGGAGCCGGCAGAGAGAGCGACCAGATCAGTCGCCCTGGAAATGTTCTGAACCCGGAAGCAAAACGAAGAGGCTCTTCCGGCCGACTCGTGCTGCCCATGTGTTCGCTGACCGGGTGCCGGAATCTGCGCGGGGATGAAGTTCGCTTACAAGGTACGCTTACAGGGCGGGGGGCTTCGTTCTTTCTGGCCGGGGGTCCCGGAGCTTGGGGAGCCCTTGGTGTGGCAAGAGGAGCCCGTCGCTGCCCGTTTCTTGAGGGCCCAGCCTCTGGGCGGCCGCTTGATCCCAGACCTTCCAAGTGTCCGTGTTTCCCAGGGGCGTCCCTGATTTAGATAAGGTTTCTGATTTGACCTCGGAATGCCCCACTTTTCCTTAGGATGTCCCTGTTTTCACTGGAGAAATGTTGGAGAGTATGTGATCCCCGTCCTCCTTTTCCCTTCCTGTTGCTCCTTTCAATCGTTATCTTGCCAAATTGCTCGAGTAGTATGTCCAGCCCCTCCACACGAGCTTTAATTCTCTTGGAAGTCAGGAACTCTTCTGCCGGCCACCGCCACGGCCGAATATCCGCATTTGCTCATAATCTGGCAAATGCACACAAAATTTGCTATTTTACGGCTTATGTGTTGCTTAACTAGCTGACTCTGGTACTTAGCATGCCACAAATCGTTGAAATTGTACATTAATGTTGACTTCCATTTGCACCATCTTTTCTTTCCCCTAGCTGCCTTTTTTCCTTGCAAAACTCCTGTCTTTTCCTCCTACTTGACAGATAGACGCATCTGTGCTCATCCTCCCTGTGGTTGGGGGAATGAGTTGGCAACAAGTCAAATACTGTACTCTTCTTTCATCCCATCCACTATTCAGGTAGCCAATGTTGTGCTCTCCAGATGATGTTGGACTGCAACTTTCATGATCCTTGACCACTGACCATGTTGTCAAGGGCTGATGGGAGTCCAACATCTGGAGGGCCCCACATTGGCTGCTTCTGCACTATATCCTCTTGATTTATCCTCTCACTGGTTTGTACTATTTGAAACTTCATAGGTATTTATATATATATATAAATTGTCAATACACACTTCTTCGGATACACTGAAGAATGTATCTGAAGAAAGTGTGCATGTACACAAAAGCTTATACCCAGAACAAACTTAGTTGGTCTCTAAGGTGCTACTGGACAATTTTTTAATTTATTTTGACTGCGTCAGACCAACACGGCTACCTACCTGTATCTAGGTATTAATATAGTACTTTTCACTTTTCTGGTTAAGTCTGCATTCACGTCACTTCTTTCTCTTTTCAGTTCTCCAACTTGCTGGGTACAGTCTACCGACATGGAAACCTGAATTTCACTCCAGATGGGAACTCTCTGATTAGTCCTGTGGGAAACAGAATTACTGTCTTTGACTTGAAAAAGTATGCATCTTCTTTCATTGTTTTTATAAATGAGCTTTCTCAAAGAGTAAATGATCACTAGAGGTATCGAGCCTCTGCATATAACACACTGTTAAAAAGGATACTTGGGTCCCCTGACCATTAGGTCCAGTCGTGTCCGACTCTGGGGTTGTGGCGCTCATCTCGCATTACTGGCCGAGGGAGCCGGCGTACAGCTTCCGGGTCATGTGGCCAGCATGACTAAGCCGCTTCTGGTGAACCAGAGCAGTGCACAGTAACGCCGTTTACCTTCCCGCCAGAGCAGTACCTATTTACTTGCACTTTTGATGTGCTTTCGAACTGCTAGGTGGGCAGGAGCTGGGACTGAGCAATGGGAGCTCACCCCGTCGCGGGGATTTGAACCACCGACCTTCTGATCAGCATGCCCTAGGCTCTGTGGTTTCACACTGGGAAGGATGTAGCTATTATTCTCCCCTTCCCTTCATATATGTGGGATGACATATAGGAAATCTGGCCTGAGAAATAAGGTATTGTGTGCAGTAATGTATTTCTATGTGCAGTTCACACTTCCTGGTTTGGACAGAGGTGTATAACAGATTAGCATTTTGCATGCAGTTCTGTCACTGTTTTGACATTTTATTGATTCTTTCACCCTCTTCTTTCCCAGTAACAAGTCTGAAACATTACCGCTGGCAACCCAGTACAATGTCGCATGTGTGGGACTCTCTCCAGATGGAAATCTTGCTATATTAGTTGATGAAGGTATTTTAGTTTTTAATATAATGAAAAAGAATTCAATCAGTATTACAAATTTTTAACAGAAATATAAGTTACGGTTAGATTCATTTTAAGTATAACTATCTTTTATATTGTATTATGCATATTGTCTGATTAATATGATGTTAGCCGCTCTGAGCCCAGCTTTGGCTGGGGAGGGCGGGATACAAATAATAATAATAATAATAATAATAATAATAATAATAATAATGTTCTACAAGCAAGGAAAAAATGTTGTTTGCTTTTATTATAGTCCTTGAATAAAATAACACGACTCTTTTATTTCATTTAGAAATTTGAGTTTGAAATTGGGCTCAATATAAATGATTCTCAATTTGTTCTTTTTCCAACAGAGGGAGCTGCCTTACTTGTTAGCTTGATCAGTAAATCTGTGATCCATCAGTTCCATTTTCAGAAACCTGTGCATAGTGTCTGCTTTTCCCCAAATGGAAAGTAAGAGAAATTTCCTGGTTTTGCGTTTATTTCTTTTTTTGTGTGTGTGTATAAGTGATAGTAGTACCAGTTGTTGTTGAATTGAATTTTGCTTATCATAGGAGTTGGGAAGTAATAGACTTTTTTACTGGATCACCTTTATACACCCAAAATCAGGCTTCCTCAAACTCGGCCCTCTAAATGTTTTGAGACTATAATTCCCATCATCCCTGATCACTGCTCCTGCTAGTTAGGGATCATGGGAGTTGTAGGCCAAAAACATCTGGAGGGCCGAGTTTGAGGAAGCCTGCCCAAAATCAATATGCTTCTTGTACAAAAGTGTCTGGTGACAAAATAATTACAATTAACTAACTAGCTGTAAATACAGACTTTCGCTTATGTATGTGTGTAGATGTATAAACCTTGGAAACCTGCACAGCTCTACTGCTTTATCTGAATACATGCGCTTGGGTTCATCTTGTTCATTTTTATTTTTCTCCTGAATAACTATGTACGTTAAGTTCATTTTTCATATTATGTTAAACAGGAAATTTGTGGTCACAAAGGATAAGGTTGCTCTGATGTACCACGCCCCAGGCAAAAAGCGAGAATTTAATGCGTTTGTCCTTGACACAACTTATTATGGTGCATATGACGAAACAACATGCATTGATTGGACAGATGATTCTAAGTAAGTTTTAATATATGCAGTTTACCAAGACAACATAGAAAATGAGCAAATACAGTGGTACCTCAGGTTACAGACGCTTCAGGTTACAGACTCCGCTAACCCAGAAATAGTACCCCAGGTTAAGAACTTTGCTTCAGGATGAGAACAGAAATCGTGTGGCGGTGGCGCAGCAGCAGCGGGAGGCCCCATTAGCTAAAGTGGTACCTCAGGTTAAGAGCAGGTTCAGGTTAAGAACGGACCTCCAGAACAAATTAAGTTCTTAACCCAAGGTACCACTGTACATTGAAAGCCAATGCTACTTGGGTTGATTGTATCTGCTGATAGATTTGAAAATCTTGCATTGCAAAAAAAGGAAAGAAAATCTTGCATTGCTGTTTTTAGGAGAGTGTATTCAGGAAGTGCTTCACCTCACAAATTCCCTTAACGGGAAGGCTAAATGTTCAGGTTATTGTTTCAGGATTCTTCATTGTCCACATTTTTCATTCATTAATAGAGATTTTATTAAAGTAAACATAGGGGGTTGGGTCCAGCAGAACCTGTCTGAAATGGAAAGATTCTTTCTCTACACAGAAGGTGCTGCAGTTAAGCCCAAGCTTTCCTGAATAGAAATAAGGACACTCTTTTTTAATCAATTCCTCCTACAGTTCTCTGCTGCCACTTCTGACACTGATTCAGAGGTTCCCCAACCTTCCAGAGTAGGTGGGGTGTATAAGTGCAGAGTATTGTAGAAGAAGAGAGGGACCAATGAAAATCGCCTTCCCCACTCTTCCGTGAATTAGACCTGGAAGCATCCCATTTATTGAACAGAAATCCCCTCATGGATCTCTGAATCCAACTTAAGATTTGTAATGCAATCATGCCCATCGTTCCATACAATTATTCCATTCTTTTAAAAAGGGTTGTTGAAATATTTAAAAAATTACTCCTTAATTTTCTCATCTTTCAAATAAATATAATGTATTTCTCTGAATTAGCTGTCTATAAAAGTTTACTTAAATCAGTTTCTAATATAATTAAGTGTCCACTGATCTATTTCAGTTGCCTCTGTTTGTATATCCACATGTACACACTTTGGCCAATAGCAGTAAGGGATTGGCCGAATGCCTTTTCCCAGTTTAAACTGGAGAGACTATCCACTCAAATGGTGGGAACTTGGAACTGAACCTTTGGATCCAAATCTGTCTCTTCATTCCTTGGTATCTTTCCAAAGGCCTCTCACTGTCAATAGAGAGTTGAGCAGTATAAACTGCTTGTTGACATATCCACTATGATGTAGTTTTTGAGATGTTCTAACTACGATTCTTTTATTCTAGATGTTTTGCAGTAGGCAGCAAAGATATGTCAACGTGGGTGTTTGGAGCAGAGCGATGGGCCAATCTGATTTATTATGCATTGGGAGGTCATAAGGATGCAATTGTTGCCTGTTTCTTTGAAGGAAACAGTCTAGATGTATGTATATTGCATTGGTTTTTATGGTTAGTGTACTTTGCTTTTAGATAATTATATAGCACAAGTCAATGAAAGGCTGTGTATAGTCTACTTTCCTCAAGGTTTTTACATACTGTAGGGGTCTTCTGCAGATTGCTTATCTTGGGGGCAGGGGCAGTTCTTTAAAAACGTGCCCAGAACTGATGTCCTGGGTGCCCAGAAATAAGCCAGCAATCAGCACCTCAGATATATTATGTTCCCATATTTCTAAGTCTGTTATGGATTTTGGACATTGGCAGTTAATGAATGTATATATTTAGAATGTATGTATACAGTGGAGCTCAAAAGTGTACAATAACACCAGCAACCTAAAACTAGCACGTGGACAAACAGAAGAAGATACCTTCACCCCCATATGGTCCCCTTTCATCACACACACAGCTCAACAAGATAATGACAAAAACCTACCGACAGCATACAAATCAATATGGCTAACCTGATCCAAAACACCCACCCACCCCACTCACACAGAAAACCAAAGATCAACACAGCCAACCACAAAGGAACAAGCACACCCTACGCCAATCGCGACCTCTCACCACCAAAGAAACATAAGCGAGCAACAGAGAACCAACACAAACGATGCTGACACCAAATCCTACATACACTAAGGAAAATAGAAACATCGCCTCCCCACCCCACCCTCCCCCATCCCACCCACCTCCTTCCCCCTTCTCTGCCTAATGTATCAACAACCAAAATTGATCTGTAAAAATGTTACATGGAAAAATGTGAGAGACATTGTACACACTTTTGTAAACCTAGAAAATCTTTAATTAAAAAAAAGTGTACAATAAATGTAAGATAACAATAAGTAGGGTCCCAACAAAGCTTTATATTTGGTCTAAAAATTCAGTTTATTAGACATCTCACATCCAAGCTTGCTTTCTCTCAAATAAGTTCAGATTGAAAGATAATGTCTTTGTAATTAGGTACACAGGAAGCTGGCTCATACTGAATCTAACTATTAATCTGTCGGGCTCAGTCTTGTCTATACTGACTGGTTGTGAGTTTCCAGGCTTTTTGGCAGGAGCTTTTCACAGCTCTATCTGGAGACATGAGGGATTGAATTGGGGATCTGCATGACTATGTTGCAAGGGAGATGCTTTTTCGCTGAACTGTGGTCATTTTTTACCTTGTAAGTCAAGTAGCTTTCAAGATTCCGTTCTACAGTTTCATGAGATAAAATTTTATTCCTAGAGAATTGCAGTCTTTTGAGCTAAGTATCCTTTCGACTCTCAGTTGAGCGTAGTGACATCAAATGTTTGTTTAGCTCTTCTGCTTAAGGCTCATTTCAGTTTTGCAATGATGGAAACCATTATGTTTTGCTGTCCCAGTTGTACACTGTCAGCAGAGATGGGGCTTTGTGTGTCTGGCAGTGCGATACAGAACTAGATGGCTTGAAAGCGAGACCCCCAAAAGATCAAACTGAAGACAAGGCAGAATTGGCAGAAGGCCTAGATGAAGAGTTGATGGAAGCAGAGAAGGGCAAAGAGGTCCATGGGAAAGCCAGCACACAGAAGAAAAAAGAGAAGGCTAAGAAAGTAAAATACTCATGTGCTGCCAAGTAAGTGATCTGCCAGAGAGAAAAGGAGGAATATATTGCAATAAGGAGCTTGGTCATGTAGTCAAAGCCAGTGTATATGAAAACAAAACAATTCCATTAGACTGTCTCAGTGTCACACTATGAATGTGCTGCAGGCATGTCTATTGATTAGAATTATGGCATTCTAACCTTCTAAAGTGTGAAGATCTCCCACACCACAATCTCCGAGCATGTTGAGCTGGATGCACTTAGACTTTCCCTTGCGGTGGACAACACTGCCTTTGCAAGCATCCAGTTAGTAAGAAACAGGCTCAGACTTCTCCTATCAATGTGGCAGGATCTGAAGTGGAGATGTTGGAGGTGGAGCAGAAAAATGCCATACTGAGCAATTCTATCCCCTGATTCACTGGTTAACTAGTGGGGGCAGGCATAGCTCTGCTGCCGAGTCCTCACTGTGCCTGACAGTGCATGGGCAGGTGGAAGCTACTGCTGGTGGTATCCAGTGTAAACCACAACATTGTTTCTTCCTTTGACTTTTTAATAGCATCTTTTTTGTTTTTTGTTTTAAAAGTGTGTGGGTGTGGGTGTGTGGGGTTGGGCATTGCTTGGAAATGTCAGAGTACCATTGGTCTTTTGCTGGTGTATTATGAAATAAATTGAGTGGTAAATATCCCCTGCATTAATCGTATGTCAGTAATATATTTCAATTTTTTTCTCAGATACTTTTTCAACAAAGAAGGTGATTTTAACACCTTGACAGCTGCAGCTTACCACAAGAAAATTCACTTACTAGTCACTGGCTTCGCGTCTGGAATTTTCCACCTCCATGAACTTCCAGAATTCAATCTCATCCATTCTTTAAGGTAAGTATGGATATTGCTTATTATAGAGAAATGTAGTTCTAGAGAAAGAACAAATCTTTTTTTCTGCTTTATAAGCTTGGACAGAAGGAGCCTGTATTGCAAAATCTTGGCTGATAGTAACTTCATGTTAAATGATACTGGTATTAGTGTCCTTTCTTCAATTACAGGTTCTTATGACTTTATTATGTGTCTGAAATTTTAGCATGGGCACCCAAATGCTTAGCTTCGCTTTAAGCAGTTTCTTTCTTTCTTTCTTTTTGCTACTTAGCATTTCGGACCAAAGGATCGCATCTGTTTCTGTCAACAGTACTGGTGACTGGATTGCTTTTGGGTGTGCAGGTGTGTAACTATAAGACACACAGTTGAATGAGGGCCTGTTTATACAATCAGTTATGTTGAGAGAACCCTTTGATACACTTCATCCGTGGAAATTCCTTTAGATATAAATTGGGGGCCACCGGGATGAGAAGCTTAAATCTTCAGCTCTGTTGGTGTTAAGTCCCCAATGCTAACTGTTGAAGACACCATAGCATAATTTGCTTATCCTTGCTCAGTCGAGGTTCAGCCAGGTGAGGCGAAGCTGGTAAGCCAAGCTGGTATAAGTTCCCAAAAAAGGTCATGGCAGGGGCAGGACCAGAGCCTCTCTCCAACTTAGGCTGGATCCTGAGCCCATTCAGTTTGGTTGCATGACCTGTCAGAATACACCTGGAAAGGCTTGCTATGCTCAGGCAAAGCAGCAGCCCCACTGTTGGACAGTGTTTGGATCAGGTTTCACTTCATGCTGTCTTAACCTATACCAGCTTGCTTTGCGTCAGCTTCTTGTGCATATGATTGCTCCTTTAGAGACACTGGAAAGTTATCACACCCAGGCAAAATTAGGGAGGTTGGACCCATTTCTTTATCAAGCTGGGTCATGAAATCACGAACAATAGCAGGCTTAGTCAGAATCTCCTTTCTTGTTACTTGAATACGTTGGTTTGGGCCCTAGCCTCTGGAGCAGGAGAAAACAAGCTTCCTCCATCTTCCATGTGGCAGCCTTTTAGATATTTGAAGGTGGCTATCATATCTCCTCTTTTCCAGGCTAAACATACCCAGCTCCCTCAACCATTCCTCACAAGGCTTGGTCACGACAATGTGTGTTGTGTTGCCAGTTCATGCATCACGTTGTCCTTGTGAATAGGGGCAAACACTAGCTTGTGTAAAAAATAAGAATCCAGTTGAACCCTGAGAGCGGTGAAATGCTAATCCAAGTTTGGTCAGTCTTGATTGGTGCAGTTCTTACATCCACCACATTTCTGAACTCATTAACTGCAATTTACAGACTTGGCTTTGTGTGTGTTGGTGCATTCTATGTATTGGTGCTGCAGGAAAATGTATAGATTGAATAGTTGTATTTGAGTCTGAACTACTTGTCATTATCCTTACAGGTCTGGGGCAGCTTCTGGTTTGGGAATGGCAGAGCGAGTCCTATGTGCTAAAGCAGCAAGGCCATTTCAACAGCATGGTTTCTCTTGCATATTCTCCAGATGGACAGTACTTAGTCACTGGCGGAGATGATGGGAAAGTAAGTCTGTCGCATGTTATTGAACATGAAGTTTGTAACTCTCTAAAATCTGCAATTTCTAGACATACACTATAAAGATACTAAGAAAGGAGCTCTTAAAGTTCCTAGAAGCTAGGAACCTTGATTTATTTTGGATATGTTGTCACTCCTGTTTGCTATGGGTGATGCTTGCATTATTTTTTTAGAAAAAAAAACATTAGTGTTTATTTGGAGCAGTAGCAAAGCTGTGTAACATGGAGGTTGACCACATTCTTGGTTCGCTGTAGTGTCTTGTAATGTCTGTGCAGATCATGTTGTCAGTGAGGTTTCCAGCTGACTACAAAATGATAAATTCATGTCCTTCGGCTTCTGCATGTGTGATTTTGAATGGCTTGTTTAACTTCCCTGGAAGTTTAGCTCTGCCAAGTGTGGTGTGCTGGAATGTGCATTCTGTGACTTGAATCTCAATACTGTGTCAGTCCCAGAAAATGAATATTTCTGAAGCTTACTGAATCATTTTCTGTTTTATTTTCAGGTGAAGGTGTGGAACACAAGCAGTGGTTTCTGTTTTGTAACCTTTACAGAACATACAAGCAGTATATCTGCCGTAACATTTACCACTTCAGGATATGTCATTCTGAGTGCTTCCCTAGATGGGACAGTTCGAGCTTTTGATCTGCACAGGTAAATTATTCTTTTATTCCCTAGCTAAATTCTCTCTTCCCTGAGCTTGGAGTGGAAAACCAGAGAATTTAGAGGGAATATTTCTAATTAATATCTAGAATGTTGTTTGGTTAGATGTGATATACTGCTCTTGTGCCATTGTGTCATGTGAGCATTTCATAATTTGAAAGTATCCAATAGAAAAATTGTGCCCAGTTTCAGAATTAAATTAAATAAAGCTAATCAATTGTTCACTTGGGATATTGGGATATTCCATCACTTTTTGTGATACCACTGAGGTACTTTTGCCTATATAATAATAATAATAATAATAATAATAATAATGTATTATTTATGCCCTGCCCATCTGGCTGGGTTTCCCTAGCCACTCTGGGTGGCTTCCAACAGAATAGCATACAGGTACCAAAGTTTTTCATTAAATCACATTTCTGCATGTTTTAAACAGGTACCGCAATTTCCGCACCTTCACTTCCCCACGACCAACACAGTTCTCTTGCTTGGCTGTGGACTCCAGTGGTGAGATTGTTTCAGCTGGTTCTCAGGACTCCTTTGAAGTATTTGTGTGGTCAGTGCAGAGTGGGCGGCTCTTAGATGTAAGAGACATTTTGTTTTGGTTGTCTCAACCCCTTTTGAAACTTTTTAATTGAGGCTGACTCCATCCTTAGAGCAGAGACTGTATATATTTGCAGGATTTAAAACAATAATTGAACTTGAGTGAGTTGAGTGTGATTAAAAATAGGCACATCTTTAATTTATCTTACTAGCTAATGTGCAGTTTTTGCATCTGAATTCAGCTTCTAACATCTAACCCTGTTGATCAGCACAACTGTGCCCACTTGGTGTTCCCTGTATCTTCATAGCTTCAACAGAATCCTGTGTAGAGCAAGTGGTCTGCCTATCATTTTCACTCCCCTTATGATCATTCATTATAAGGATGTATCCCATATATGTTAGCTGTTCTGTGTGTGCTGCTGTGCTGCATCTGGCAATGACATCAGCTGCCAAATAGTCATGTCTCGCAGTGCTGATCCACAGCTGTGATGGCGATGCAGTGGTTGTTCTAGTGTTGCAGTATTTGAAGTCCTAGTGCTTGTGATCCTGGATCCTTGCTCTGATTTGGTGGTGCATTTAAAGGATCTGTTCATGTGCTTTGCCAATTTTAAATGTGACCCAAAAGTCATATACTATAGGAGCTGGGACGCGGGTGGCGCTGTGGGTTAAACCACAGAGCCTAGAGCTTGCTGATCAGAAGGTTGGCAGTTCGAATCCCTGCGACGGGGTGAGCTCCTGTTGCTCAGTCCCAGCTCCTGCCCACCTAGCAGTTCGAAAGCACGTCTAAGTGCAAGTAGATAAATAGGTACCGCTCCGGCGGGAAGGTAAACGGCGTTTTCGTGCGCTGCTCTGGTTCGCTAGAAGCAGCTTTGTCATGCTGGCCACATGACCCAGAAGCTGTACACCGGCTCCCTTGGCCATTAAAGCGAGATGAGCGTCGCAACCCCAGAGTCGGACACGACTGGACCTAATGGTCAGGGGTCCCTTTACCTTTACCTATAGTAACTTTAAATGTTGGGAATTGCAACCAGGTAATGAAATCTCTGATGTGCAACTTTTGAACCATTTTGTATGCATATAGTTCCATCTGTGGATTATTTTCCCCCCTGTATAAGATCCTGTGTAAACCAAGATGTATAAAAGAAATCAAATTGGTGTTTCTTCATTAGGTATTAGCTGGTCATGAAGGCCCCATCAGTAGCCTGTGTTTTAATCCCATGAAGTGTGTCCTAGCAAGTGCCTCTTGGGATAAGACAGTCAGGTTGTGGGATATGCTGGATAGCTGGAGGACCAAGGAAACACTGGCACTGAACTCTGATGGTGAGTCCCTTGAAAATCTCTTGTGTGAATGCAGGCAGGATATGCGATGTTTGGTGGCTGGATAAAGCTTCAATTGCCCCTAGGTTCTGGGAAGAAAGCTTGCATGTAATGCAGCTTTTTCCTCATGACTGGAACTTAATTTGTCAGATAGTAAGTCTGTATTTACTTGTATTTACTTGAAGCATTTCTCTCTCTCCCTTCTTTGTTGCCCAATCCCAGGGCAGGTTGAAAAACACCATAAACTGCAATATATACTATAATAACAAGCTGAAGGATCAGGTGAGAAACAGTCAATGAGCAAGCATTATAAGATTCATATTAAAATGAGTAAATGAAGTCATTGAATCTCCATTGCATAAAAGCTTGGCAATACAAATGTTGTTGTTCAGTTGTTCAGTCGTGTCTGACTCTTTGTGACCCCATGGACCAGGGCACGCCAGGCACCCCTATCCTCCACTGCCTCTCGCAGTTTGGCCAAACTCATGCCAGTCGCTTCGAGAACACTGTCCAACCATCTCATCCTCTGTCGTCCCCTTCTCCTTACCAACCAACCAACCCAGTATAGCAGGTGTCAGCAGTACCTGCTTTAAAATGTAAACTGCAAAATGTTCAGAAATGAAAAAATGCCAAGATAAACGGTTATGTTTCAGCACAGCTTTATACAGCGCAGCATTATATATAGTCTTTGTGACGATGGATATGTTATGTGTTGAGTGTGTTCGTGTGTGATTTCTGGAAATTCTTAATCCGGTTTCATTGAGTCTATCTCTGTGTGTTTTTTAACAACTGGGGGCAATGTGGCCAAAATATACATACGGGAAGGCGTGACTTTGATTTTGCTCCCTTACCTTTTCCAGTGCTTGCTGTTGCTTTTCGTCCGGATGGCAATGAACTTGCAGTTGCTTCCTTGGATGGACAGATCACTTTCTGGGACCATGAAAATGCTGTGCAGACTGGATCAATTGTGGGGCGACATGACCTTCAGATAGGCAGAAAAGAGCTGGACAAAATAACTGCCAAACAATCTGCTAAGGGGAAGTAGGTAGACACACACACACACACACATATATGATTTTCTTGGTTTACAGGAGTACATGCCTTGTCTCTTTTTTCAGGTTGTAAAGTCTTTTCTACAGATCAGTTACATTTGTTATGAGACATTAGGTTGGGAGGGATCTCCAGTGTCATCTAACCCATTTGTGACCCTATTCTAAGAAAGACTAGCTCTCTTCCTTTGAATTAGGGATACTTAATATAGTTGTTGGAATTACTACCTGTGTATCTGGGAGTTTTATTAGACTAGTTTTAATATAGAGGTAGGAAGCTTGGGCATTGCTTGCTGCCTTTGAAAGCTCTCTTGTGCGTCCTATTGACTTTTTGAAAATTAAACGTGTCTCCTTACTGCAGATATAAGTGTGCATATGTGATTGTATTAGTATCTGGTTTTGATAACTTCTTAAGATGTGGTCATCTGACTTAATGCTCCCATCAACTATGAGCTACTACCACTTGTAGTCAGAGTCTTAGGTTTTACTTGTTGCCGTGTGAAAGGTAACCTTGCAATTTGTTAGAGCTCATTCAGCACCCCTCTTACCATGTTAGCAGTCAAAGGCAGCAAGAGAATGGTAAGCATATGTTTTGAAGGACTGTATTCAGATAACTTATTCAGATAATTTTTGCAAAGAAAGAACTTATTGCAGGTAGATCTTTAAACAGTGATGAACATGTCAGGCGATATAAGTATTGTCTCTTTTTTAAAATCTCCCACTAATAAAATAGAAGGCTCTACTATAATTAATAACCCTATGGTATGCAGGCTGTCACAACATTGTTTATTTCAATCCTGACCTTTTTCTATTATGTGTTGAGTCTTTTTAGTTCATGAAAAAAGGATTTTAAGATGGCTATGGTTGGAATGGTTGCGTAGAGAAATGAGGACCTAATATCTTAGCACAACAGACATCTATCTTCAGCATAACCAGAATATCTCTCTTGGTGGAAGGGACTGACTTATAACATAAATCTAACATGTCTTTGTTTTCCTCCCCAGATCTTTTACTACTCTATGTTACTCAGCCGATGGGCAGTGTATTCTAGCAGGAGGGCAGTCAAAGTTTGTTTGCATTTATCATGTCAAGGAACAGATGCTCATTAAGAAATTTGAAATATCTTGCAACTTGTCTTTGGACGCAATGGAGGTTAGTGATTGATTTCCCCCCCCCCCCCCCGTATTTGTTGTGTATGTTTGGGTATGATCTATATGACACTATTAAACAGAAGTATGTTTGTGCTACTGCTTCCCTGTGGCAACCTGAGTTGTAATCCGTCAATGAATTCAGTCTTTGGACCAAGTGATGCAAATCTGTGCTCCGAAGTATTTTGTTATGACATTCCAATCTATTTCTGGTATGAATCAATGTTGTCTTTCTAGTGCTTGACTTTTATCCAGAAAACATGGGCACATCTTGGATTTGGAGGGATGGAGATTGAGCAAATGCTGTAGCCCTTTAAATATTCTGAAACATTATAGAAATTCCAAATAGTTTACCTGAATTCATGAGCCTTCTACCTGAAGAATATAAGCCTTGCAATGTTGTGGTTGTTTTTTAAATTTTTTACAGGAGTACTTGGATCGCAGGAAGATGACTGAATTTGGTAGCATGGCATTAATAGATGAAGGAGCTGGGGATGATGATAATGTTGCCATCCCTCTTCCAGGAGTTAAAAGAGGTATCTGTTTCCATTTCACAATTTTCAGCTAATCTGCTGTTTCGTGTGTGCCAGGTACTCTGTGAGCTAGGAAACTTCCTTGCTGAGTAGGGGAGGGATGGAAAGGGTGAGGACATGTAAACCAAGCCTTTTGTTTATGCTTGCTAAAGTAGTGATCAGACCTCTTTTTTTAAGCTGGGAGTCCAGCTAATAGCACTTTGTCTTCTTTTGGCATCTCCTGAAGAGTGAAACCCATTGTGTGAGAATGGGTGCTTGGAAGCTAAGATTTCAAAATGCTGAGGTAGAGGCAGCCATCAGTTGCACAGTCCGTAATGGTTCTAGGGAAGCGATCCAGTGCCTCCTGCACTGTGGTCGCCACCAGCATTTTCACATCCAGCCCTGTTTTGCGAAGTTGTCCCTATTGCCTCTTTCCTGTGTCCCCTCCAGTTTACCTGCCTTAATCTCCCACCAGCCCCATCCAACTTTGCAATCAGAAGGATAGACAGATTCCTAGATAGTATCTGAAGAAGTGTGCATGCACACGAAAGCTCATACCAGGAACAAACTCAGTTGGTCTCTAAGGTGCTACTAGAAAGAATTTTCGATTTTGTACTGTTCAGTGACAGTGATGATAGGGAAGGAAATGGGTTGTATCCAACACTATGCAAGCAGAGTTCCACTCGTGCAATAGGACTTTCATTGCCTCTCTTTTTCTGGTACATCAGCAAAAGCTGCTCCAGGGGTTCCCCAGTCCTGCAAAAACTTATTTTGAGTGTGTCAGGGGGACTGGTGGATACGTGAGAGGAAGTTCCATTACATGCAGGGAGGTATGTTGTGTGAAGCTTTCAGTGCTGGATACAGCCGAAAATGTAGTTTTTACTATGCTGTTTTAACATTTTACTCTGGTAAAACAGTTTTAAACCTTTTTAGAAATATCGTACTGATGGCTAACTAAATGGAATTAACTTGGATTCTCATGGTTGGTACATGCAAAATTAATATTTAACGCAAGAATTTACCTGAATTTGTCTTATACTTTGTTTCAGGTGACATGAGTTCTCGATCCTTTAAACCAGAAATAAGAGTGACCTGCCTCCGTTTCTCTCCTACCGGTGGGTGCTTTTAGAATGGAGCTGGCAATGGTGTGCTGCTGCTTTTAGGATCAGGTTGTGGTGGTTTAAAAGAAATGAAGGGGCTATCTTTATTTTTATTGCTATTAATATATATTTTTTGTTTGCGAATTTAATGAGAAGAACAAGGAAAAAGAGGAAATAATAATAACAATAAATTTTTATTTATACCCCTCCCTTCCCGATTTAAAAACCGGGCTCAGGGCGGCTAACAACAAATATAAAACATTGATTAAATACGACTTAACAGCATAAAATACAACATAAATGTAACATCGCCAGGGCTAGCTGGCCAAGTTAGTCCTGCTAGGGCCAGCAAGGAGACCAGGGGAAAGTTTAAATGTAGGGTATCAGAAGGGTTTCTTCATAAAAAAAAGAGAAGGGAAAAAGGAATGAGGAATGAAGGATCAGGCTAAATTGAAGGCCAGGCGGAATAGCTGTGTCTTACAGTCCCTGCAGAAGGAGATCAAGTCCTGCAGGGCCCTAATCTCGTGGGACAGAGCATTCCACCAGCTCGGAGCCATCACTGAAAAGGCCCTGGCCCTGGTGGAGGATAATCTGGTTTCTTTAGGGCCCAGGACCCTTAAGCTATTATTATTCATTGACCTTAGGGTCCTCTGTGGGACATACCAGGAGAGGTGGTCGAGTAAGTACGAGGATCCTAGGCCGCATAGGGCTTTAAAGGTCAAAACCAGCACCTTAAACCTGACCCGGTACTCCACTGGGAGCCAGTGCAGCTGGTAAAGCACTGAGTGAATATGCTCTCATGGCAAGGACGCCGTGAGGAGCCTCGCTGCAGCATTCTGCACCTGCTGGAGTTTCTGGGACAGTTTCAAGGGCAGCCCCATGTAGAGCGAGTTACAGTAGTCAAGCCTGGAGGTGACCGTCACATGGATCACTGTGGCCAGGTCGGGGCGGGAAAGGTAAGGGATCAACTGCTTGATATGGTGAAGATGGAAAAAGAAGAGAAAGAGGGAAGAGAAAAATAATAATGATAACTGGCATATACAAATAATACTAAAGATAGACCACCATTAGTAAGTAAATCTTAAATTAAACATATGTTAATAAGCCTCCCAAGTGTCCAAATAGGTATCCACACAAAACGTGGGCATCCCTGTCTGCTCGTTCTCCCTCAAAATCATGCACCCCTGGCCCTCCCCATGCTATGCCTCTGCCTTGAGTGTTTCCCCTAACACCCCTCACATGCTGTTTTGCGCATCCATCTCTTGCCATCCTCATTGAGAGGCAACCAATCGGACCTCTGCCTTTCATTTGCAGCAGGAAGGAGTAGTGAACGAAACTTCAAGAAACAAGGATCTGCAGTGACAGGGGCAGGGTAGAGTCACACCACATATTTAAAGCACAGGGCTTCCCCCAGAGTGTCATGGCAGCTGTAGTTTGTTAAAGGAACTGGGAATTGATTTAAACTACAGTTCCCACCGTTACTTGCTTTAGAATGAGATGGCTGTCTTAGTTCACCCCTAGAAGAGCATAACTAATCATAATTACTAGATATTTGTCACTTATTTGCACTTTGATTTGACTAGTTGAATTTTCTGTCTGTGGTGGAAAGTACGTTTTATGCCGGCCAGTACAGTTTAAGAATAAAGTTGTTTGTACACGTAGATTTATTCTTCAATATCATGGTTTATAAAAGCTGTCTTTAATATAGTCTTCCAATATTCCTCCCTCCAAACATGAACAATTTTAACTAGCACAAGCAATACTTCTCTTGTAGGACGAAGCTGGGCAGCAACAACCACAGAAGGTCTTCTTATCTATTCTTTGGACTCTAGTCTGGTCTTTGATCCATACGACCTAGAAATTGACATCACTCCTAGCAGTATTCGTAAAGTACTGGTTCAGAAGGAGTACACCAAGGCGATTGTCATGTCTTTTCGACTGAATGAGAAGAAACTGATTCAGGAGGTCCTAGAAACGGTTCCATACAATGAAAGTAAGCTGGAATTCTGTTGCAAGTCTAATGTTGCAGAAAGCTAGATTTCCTGAAGTTCTAAGACGTCTCCAATACTTTGTTTGCCTATATACGGTACTAGGGAGAAGGGGAAGTATACGAAGTCCCAGATGATCTGAGGTGCTTGACATAAGTGCAAGAAAGAATAGCATCATGCAGTATGGCAGCTCATTGATCTGGATTTCCTTTGCCTGGAGATACCTTTTTTAAATTAAAAAACAACAACACTTGAAATTGGAAAGCTTAGTGATGAATCGTGTAGAATATACTGGGTTTTTTAGCTTAAGATTTTGCACATGTGATTTAAACTAATAACTTCTTATTTTTTAAACCACAGTTGAAGTAATCTCCTCAATGCTTCCGGAAGTGTATATAGAAAAAATGCTAGAATTTTTAGCTTCTTCCTTTGAGACTTCTCGTCATTTGGAATTCTATCTAATCTGGACTCAGAGGTTGCTTATGTTACATGGATGCAAGTTAAAAACAAGGTTAGTGACCTTGGGGATAAGGGTGTGGGAAGAGAGAGAATATGACATACTGCCTTTATCTAAGAAATTTGGAATGGTTTCCCATCAGAACTGCTTGGGCCCAGATCTGCTTAGCTTTAAAAAATGAAATATTCTTTAGACTGTGAATTTGAATTGGCAAAATTGGTATTTGTACCAATTTTATCCCTTTGAGGTGATTGGGCTGAGAACCACATTCCTAATTGCCAGATAGATGTCACAGTGGACAGAACCTTAAATTGTAGCAATATTGTGTATGTGTGTGAGAGAGACATAATTTTCCACTTCTGCAAGTAGTAGTTGTTTCATTGCAAGTCACCGTTCACAGCTGTCTCAGTTCTTGGACACTTTGAAGCTTTGAATTTAGCCCTTTTTATTCTTAAAATGTACAGAATTAAGTTTTTGTGTGCTTTTGCAGGTCAGAGAAACTGCTGCCCACCATTCAGTTCCTTCAGAAGAGCATTCAGCGTCACTTTGAAGACGTTTCCAAACTGTGCGTATTTTGTTCAGTTGCATTCTATTTCAAATAATTTCTCTTCCCAGTAGAAAGAGATGACTCTGACTAGAATATTGAGCATTTCTTAATGAAAATTCCCCTTTCCCCTTCCTTCCACCTAACACCTCACATTGTAGAATTTTACCTGGGATCTTCTAGCTCTGTGTGATTTTGTTCTGTCAAGTGCCTCTCTATTCACTCACTGACCTCTTCCTGTTGCCTTAAGGACCCCTCCTATTCCCAGCACTGAATTCCTTCAGGGGTGGGGAAGGTAGTTGGGGGCTGCATACTACTGGTGAGTAGGGACAGCCCTGTACTCTATCCTTGAACACACACATGCATTCCCCATTCACACACACACAAACACACAGTACATACCAGACTCATAATCTCATACCCTTCACAAACAGCCCCCGATAGCTAACTTGCTCCAAATTAGTTCAGGAAGATGTCTTCTTTCCCATTGTCTTAATTCCACCCTTCTGGTGTGTCTTTGTGGGGATGAAAAATGGGCCTTCCTCACTGGTCTGCACTGATCAGCAGAAGAGCATGGAGAAAGTGAAGCTGGGGTGAGAAAAGGGCTTGGGGAAAGTCTAGCAGAGAGTCACCATGTTTGTTAGATCTGATGGTTTGTTATTTCAACATTAGAGCATCTTGCAACATGGAGTTTACTTGCAGAAGCAGCTAGTAAGAAAGATCGTGGTTAATTAGTTGTGTGTGCTAATGAAGCATCATCAATTAAAATCCACAGACATAACTTTCATATTGCCTCAAACATAATACTATTCATTGGAGCCATTTTCAGGTTTGCCTTGAGAAATTGAGCTATGGGTGTGGCATGTGTGAACCAATGCAAGTAGTATATTGCCGATAGTGGTCTGATTATTGGCTACTTTTTATAAAAATAGGAAAGCTCTTACATGCAGTGCTTTGAATCTACCTAATTCCCCCCCCCCATGGTCTTTGTCTCTACAGTTGTGACTGGAACTGTTATAACATGAAATATATTGTGGCCATTTCACAACAGAGGGGTGTGAAACGTACAGCAGAAGTGTCTGAAAATGAAGATTTGGAAGACTCTGTCATGGAAGAATTGCCAGCACTTCCATGAACTTTTGAGAATGCTTTTTCATATATAAGTAATTTAAACAGTGGTATTCACTGAGAACTGAGCAGCCCTCATAGAGGCATATTTGTACAGGTGATGCAGCAACATGATTGGGAGTAAGCAGGCTATTCCTTTTTGTCCTCTGTTTCTAAACTAGCAGGTAAATTCTTGATACTGCTAAATTTTAAGCAAGACAATGCCATCAAACATTTTAGATGCTTGGGAGGAGGGGCAGGATCCATCTGCCATCAGTTGGCTTCTGTTTCTGCACAGGAACTTTTAAGCTCCCTCCTTCCATTGCCAGCCCTTTCTGGATTGGGAAGTCATTCAGAGTGGCACCCTGCAAGAATACATGGGTTGCCACTGGAACAAAACGGAGACTTCTGGCATGCATGGAAGTATTGGAATGTGAGGGGGTGGATCCCAGCCATGGCTTTTTTTCCTGGCTTTAGGGTAAACGTGTAAAAGTGCTGCAATCATATTGCAAATGGTCCAATGACTGTTAGCATAATTTCATTGCTATAAAATTCAGCTATTAGTTTATGGGGGAAAAGACAAATACTAGGACTGGTGGGATCTGAGATGAATGAATATCTAGGCAAATATTTTTTTACGAAGCAGCTCATTGTAGGTCCCAAATAACTCTGGCTGACAATTTCTAGAAACCGGCCATGCACAAGTGATTCCAGCTATTCATAATCCATGATGTATTCACAGATATCAACATGAGAATATGGTCAAGTACCGTAATAAAGGCATGTTCATAGATTCACAGGTTGTCTGGAGTGCATTAAGGCATGCAATTACTTTTATGAAGTACAAGAAAATTACCCTGACTCCAATGTGGAAAAGTGTTGTATGTAATACTGTGGTCTCCTACATTAAACAACAGCAGATGCTCAGCTGTTGTAGCCTGAATGTGAATGGTGTATCAGGATAAAGTGAACCAAGTTATTTCCAAATGGTATTTTGGTGTTATTAGCTGATTGCTAGGATTTTAGCTAGGTGTAGGGAGTGTGGAATATTTATCTTTATTGATCTCTACACCATCATTCACAAAACAATTCCATTGTTTTTCAAAGGAAAAATACAATAAGAACAGTCATACCAAACAGCACATAGAAATAGCTGCATATTTTAACTTCAGTAGGTTTTTCAAACCTTTCTTCTGGGAAGGTTATTGTGGGCAGAGTTATTTCTTTAGCTACTTGGATCCTAAGCCACATAGCACATTAAATGTCAGCACCAGCACTTGGAATCAGGTGAGATTGGAAACAGGTGAGATTGGTGAACTGGATGAGAACTGGGGGAAGTGAAGGTGCAGTTACTCCATGATGACATGTCTTATACCACATCTTTAACCTTGACTATAGGATGCAGCAACAATGCCAACTGGGTGGGTGTAGATTTAGTGAGCGGTTGTTCACATCTCAGTATTTAAAAGGGTCATATGAATTGGACTTCAGTTGAATGAAAGAACGAACGAGTTATTAGGTGTGGAGTTTCCTGTACCCATTGAGGCTGCTCCCACGAAAGACACTGCTGAAATGTATTTTTCTTAGATTACTATGCGATACCCACCTTTTTCCCTTGGGGGTGTGTGTGTGATCTTTCCCCACTCCTCCTCTCCCTTAACTGAAAGGGGCAATTTGGTTTAAAGGGAAATGTTTTTAAGTGCCTGAATGAAAACTCAGCATTTTACTGGTTGATTTTACTACATTGTTGTAAAATAGTTTTGCTAAACAATACACAAACAGTTCCTTAGCAAATTTTGTTGCCCAAATTCCTTCAGGCCAAGTGTTGATGCTTGGGCAAGTTGGGCATGTCCAGTTGATACAGTTGTCAAGCCACCCACTTTTTTGCAACGTTGTCTTGAGTGTGTGCAAGTTCTTTTTATAAGTTGGAGCTCTGGGGAAATGCGTTCAAAATATAAATGCAAAAATATGATGGGGAATTTATAAGATAGAGCGGAAACTAATCTCTATAAAACTGCCGCGCCCTCCGTTGCCTGCGCCTGGTTGGCCGACTGAGAGTCAGACTCTCCTTGCGAGCTCAGTCCTCTGACGTCAGTGTCGCGACAGGCCTCCTTGCCGGAGGGTGGCGCTGCTGCGTTCCTGCCGGGCCCATGCGCGCTCGTATTGACGCCGGTGCAACGCGCTGAGCGCTCCGGTGTCGCCGTGTATATAACTCCCTCCCCCATTCGTTCCGCGACTCGTTCCCTTCGGAGCGAAGTGGTGCGGGGATGTTGGCCGCCAGGTTAGCGGGTTGTAGGCCGCCCCTCTCGTCGCTCCGCGTGCTGAGGGGGCTCCCGGCCGCGGGGTTTCATTGCTCGGCGCAGCGTCTCCGCGGGGCCAGAGTCGCTGTGGTGAGTCCGTCTGCCAGCCGAGCCTTGCGCACTAAAAGGGGTGGGTGGGGTGGCGGCGGCGGCTGCTTCTCCTGCTCCTCCTCCTCCACAGGCGAGAGAGCTTCGTGGAAAATTACTACCACCTTTCCTTGCCATCCCCTCGGCGGCTGTGCGGCACACAGGCAGAAATACAACAGGTTGAGCGGCAGCTGCAGGCTGCAGCCATGGGCAAAGCTGCACTGCCGCCTCCTGCCTTGCTGTTAACGAAGGCACGGGGGCGCCCCCAAGGAAAAAAGAGATGGCGGAGTGGAAAGTTGGCGTCCTTTGAAGGGAGGCAGTTGGTCGGGGTCGAGCTGCAGCTCTGAGAACTTGAGCCCTTCACTTGCGCACTTCAGGAATACTGGCATTGCCCCAAACAGATACCTCGTTTGGTTTCGCTTCCTTTCTGCTGCCTTTCTTTGGCTCTTACCGTACGGGTAATTTTGCTCAATTCCCTACATATAAAATTATTACAGCTTAGAGGCAAGTTTTCGCTGTGTTCAGTAGTGTCGAGAATTGCGGCCTTTGTGGTCGCAGATAAGCCATGGCTTTCTTTGTTTATAGTTACATTTTATAGCGCGCGCCCCCTTCCATTCCGTGTTCATGCTGAAATATATAACAATATCCAGGCTCATAAAAACCATATCTAGGCTCATAAAGACTTACTAGAGCTGCAGTGAAAAGTGGAGTGGAGAGTAACAGTTCAGACTTCTATTATGGTTTCATGTAAGAGTCCCGAGTGAAGCATTTGGCACATATGGGGGAATTTGGAGAACGTTGCAGACAGTTGTGCATTAACAAAACTTCTGTGCCCTAGTCAGTGACTGACTTGGGGGGGGGAGTTTTAGGGAAGGAAATCTTAATACAATTTATTATTGTTCCCCAGTAGTTTAGACAGTGTATACAGTAGAAACAAAGAGTTCTTATGTGGGACCTTCAAGAGTAACACTTCATCCATGAAAGTTTATGCTGCAGTAATGAAAGCATATGAACAATCACTCTGGAAATAATTAACTGAGTTGGACAAGAAACTACTGTTCCCTCTGTGTATGTGAACTGGGAAAAGAAATGTGATGTTGAAATCACTAGGCTGATTTTCTTTTTGCAGGTCTTATCGGGATGTGGTGTTTATGATGGTACTGAAATCCACGAAGCCTCAGCGTAAGTGTATTTGTGTAATCATTGGGTCTCCAAATGATCAACAGTTGAATCAATCGGTAAACAGTCTAATTACGCAGGCAACATTTCTTTGTTAGATAGCTTCTCCTTGAGTATTTTGGAGAGTCATACCCTACCCCCCAGGGGACGTGAGTGGCGCTGTGGGTTAAACCACAGAGCCTAGGGCTTGCTGATCAGAAGGTCGGCAGTTTGAATCCCCACGATGGGGTGAGCTCCCGTTGCTCAGTCCCAGCTCCTGCCAGCTTGCAGTTCGAAAGCATGTCAAAAGTGCGTTTCCGTGCGTTGCTCTGGTTCGCTAGAAGTAGCTTTGTCATGCTGGCCACATGACCCAGAAGCTGTACGCCAGCTCCCTCGGCCAGTAACGCAAGATGAGCACCGCAACCCCAGAGTCGGACACGACTGCACCTAATGGTCAGGGGTCCCTTTACCTTTTTACCCTACCCCACCATAGTTTCTTCTACCAAGATATGAAGTAAATTTTAGTTTAATGTTTTGCTTATTTTGCTACTTCATCTCCTATATCTATGCATTTTGTAGGATATTGGTCCATTTGAGCCGTGAAGGAGCCAGTGTTCAAATGTATGCTCCAGATATTTCTCAGATGCACGTTATTGATCATGGCAAAGGACAGCCAGCTGAGGGTGAATCAAGGTAAGAACAAATTTTAAGACAAGCTACGTGAATATATCTAGATTTATATTTGTCCAGTGCACACATATATACATACCATCTATTGATACTCTGTGGGAAGCTGTCTACCCTATTTGAATTGGTCTCATCTAAACCTCAGTTTTCTAGATTGTCTCTCCCACCCAGAGTTATATGTAAATAGTGTTCCCAGTATTCGGATCAGAGTTCTGTATATTGCCCTCAAACCATTTGAGTATGACAATACTTTGTTAAATACTTTACCAATAAGTTCAGTAACTTTAAATTATCAATCTCAGGCTGTTCTTTCCTGGGGTCCTTTAATAGCAGTGCTCCTTATATGTCTATAATAATAATAATAATAATAATAATAATAATAATAATAATAATAATAATTATTATTATTATTATTATTATTATTATTATTTGTACCCCACCCATCTGGCTGGATTTCCCCAGCCACTCTGGGCGGCTTCCAACAAAAATCAAATACATTAAAATACCACACATTAAAAGCTTCCCTAAACAGGGCTGCCTTCAGATGTCCTCTAAATGTCTGGTAGTTGTCTATCTCTTTGACATCTGAAGGGAGGGAGTTCCACAGGGCGGGCGCCACTACCGAGAAGGCCCTCTGCCTGGTTCCCTGTAGTTTTGCTTCTCGCAGTGAGGGAACCGCAGAAAGCCCTCGGCGCTGGATCTCAGTGTCCGGGCTGAATGATGGGGGTGGAGATGCTCCTTCAGGTATACAGGACCGAGGCCGTTTAGGGCTTTAAAGGTCAGCACCAACACTGAATTGTGCTCGGAAACGTACTGGGAGCCAATGCAGATCTCTCAGGACCGGTGTTATGTGGTCCCGGCGGCCACTCCCAGTCACCAGTCTAGCTGCCGCATTCTGGATTAATTGCAGTTTCCGGGTCACCTTCAAAGGTAGCCCCAAGTAGAGCACATTGCAGTAGTCCAAGCGGGAGATAACCAGAGCATGCACCACTCTGGTGAGACAGTCCGCGGGCAGGTAGGGTCTCAGCCTGCGTACCAGATGGAGCTGGTAGACAGCTGCCCTGGACACAGAATTAACCTGCGCCTCCATGGACAGCTGTGAGTCCAAAATGACTCCCAGGCTGCACACCTGGTCCTTCAGGGGCACAGTTACCCCATTCAGGACCAGGGAGTCCTCCACACCTGCCCTCCTCCTGTCCCCCAAAAACAGTACTTCTGTCTTGTCAGGATTCAACCTCAATCTGTTAGCAGCCATCCATCCTCCAACCACCTCCAGGCACTCACACAGGACCTTCATGGCCTTCACTGGTTCTGATTTGAAAGAGAGGTAGAGCTGGGTATCATCCGCATACTGATGAACACCCAGCCCAAACCCCCTGATGATCTCTCCCAGCGGCTTCATATAGATATTAAAAAGCATGGGGGAGAGGACAGAACCCTGAGGCACCCCACAAGTGAGAGCCCAGAGGTCTGAACACTCATCCCCCACCACCACTTTCTGAACACGGCCCAGGAGGAAGGAGTTGACTATGTGGTTAACTTTTTCTCTTCACTTTATACCTCTTTTCTTTAAGAAATGTCTTGGCAGAATCGGCAAGGATCGCTCGTGGTAAAATTGCAGATTTGGCTAAACTTACTGCAAAGGATCATGATGCTGTGATATTTCCTGGAGGCTTCGGCGCAGCCAAAAATCTGTGAGTGAGTTCTGAATTTATACGCTATTGCAGTTGTTAAATTCTAGATAATTAGCCTCTCTTAACAGATGCTGTTGGAAGTTGTAGTTCATTAAGAAATACCATTTTCCAGATGTGTTTGTTCAGGCTTCTTGTTTCATAAGGACAAATATTTTCATTGTTGTGTGTTTGTTGATGCCCCAGAAAAATACACATACCATTTTTATAGCCAAATCAAGCCCCAGTCTAATGTTGAAAAACAGAATCAAAAGTTTTCTTTTTAAAAGCGTCTTAAGTTTTATGCCACATTGTATGGACATCTTGATGCTGAAACTATTAAAGATAAAATAATACATTAAAAATATTATAAACTATTTTAATGTGCCATTTTTTTATTTGTGAGCCACTCATAACTATGTTAAACGTACAACGTATACAGTATGGTGTAAGTACAATAATTATTAAGAAGTATTAATAATTATTCTTCCTGGTGGTGGTTTCTTGGCATGCTGCAATTTAAGGGCCACTGAAATCAGTGGAATTGCAGGAAGGATTGCAGCTGTAGGCAGTCTTCAACAATCTGTTACTTATTTGCATGCCTGTTTTCCCTTGGGGGGGAGTCAAAACATTTTAAAGAGGTCTTTTAAGGCTGGCTGTGGATCACTAATGGAATAAGAAAATAAACAAGGAAGCTTTATTGCATTATTGCTGCTTGAGAGGAATATGTTTTCAGGCTGACTTGGCAGCCTCGGTGCTAGAATGGTTCTCATGTATTACAGAAACAGTACTGATGCCTTGTATAACTTTTGCCTTGGGAATTTTTTTTAGTGCTTCAACTTTGCATCTGTTTTGCATTCAAGCAATCCAACTCCCTTCACCTTATATATTGCTTAGCCTCACCCACTGAGTTTAAACTTGACTTTCTTTACAAGCAGTCAACAGACTATTAAAATATTTTATAACAATTGAAAATTACACTTGATAAAATTAATAAAAATACAGATGAAAAACACAGACTTAAAATAAAGAGGTCCAATAAGGATAGCTGTATTCAAAAACTTTTGAAGAAGTGTGCATGCACACGAAAGCTCATAGCAAGAACAAACTTAGTTGGTCTCTAAGGTGCTACTGGAAGGAATTTTTTATTTTGTTTTGTTTCAAAAACTTTGCCACTTGCTCTGTGACTAATTGATTGGAACCTTGAAGCAAAATGATCATAAAAGACTCAAGAGGAGCAACCAGGGAGGGACTGTGTAATGGGGAGATTTCAAACGATGATCAACAGGTTCTGTGTGTAGCATTTGCAAACTACTTAAAGTCTGAAGGAAGGAGTGCTTCCTTCTCTTGGGTGTTATCCAGCTGTTCATCTGCCAAAGAAATTGAGCAGCACAAATCTGAGAACCAAATTTCAAACTGCTGTGTGGTGGGCCATTATGTACACCCATAGAAAGAAGTTTGTGTTTTCTTAATTGCCTAGTCAGCTCTGTAAGTCACTGCACGCAAATGGATCGGCAGGACAGGTGATTTAAACAACCTTCATATGATGGCTGTACATGTATACCAAGGTGGCAAACCTCTGCCCCCACCCACCCTGATATTGCTGGACTACAGCTCCCATCATACCTCACTATTGACCATGCTGGCTGGGGCTGATAGGAGCTGGAGTTAAATAGCATTCCAGGGGCCGTAGGTTAGCCACCTCTGGTTTACAACAACACTAAAACAGATACCAAAAATATAGCTTGTATTTAGTGTTCCTGAGGAGGGACTGAAGCAGAGGAGTGTCTTGGGTTATGTATGGCAATAAGGCAGAGGATATTAATTGCTTTTATGAATAAATAATTGCTGCCTCACAGCCCTATTTTTTAAAGTGGGGTTGAAGGGAGGAATATTGGAGGCTGCCTTATATTGAGTCAGAGCATTGTCCACACTGACTAGTAGCAGACCTCCAGAATTTAAGAATGGAGATGTTCCTAGCCTTATCTAGAGATGCTGGGGATTGCACCTGCGGCTTTCTGCATGCAAATATGATGTTCGACCAGTGAGCTAGGGCAGAAGTTGAAAGGAAATGGGAATTGCTTTCTTTCTTTGAGTAGTTTAAATTGCATTTCAAGAGACAGGGAAGGGCCTTTTACTTATTTTAAGCGTGATGTACCTCTGGGAATGTAAAATTACAATTATGGGTCATTCATTCTTGTGTTAAGGTCTACTTTTGCAGTGGATGGAAAAGACTGCAAAGTGAATGGAGAAGTTGAACGTGTGCTAAAGGATTTCAACAAAGCTGGGAAACCCATTGGGTGTGTAAGTTACAAGATGCGAGTATTTGTTCATATTGTATGGAACACTACCAACCTGCCTTCAGCCCACCAGCCACAAATGTTTTGGCTGGCTGACTGCCTGGCACAACAAGGTTGTCACGCATTGGCAGTCCACACAGTAGGTGATGGTTAGCTGCTTTCGGCCTAATAGATCACAAGTTGGGCAGGGCCTATTCAGTTGATCAGCCAAAAGAGGAGCCCTGATGGGCCAGGCATCCCGCAGCATTTGGAAATCCCACAAGCAGGACATGGCTCTAAAGATGTGCTAGTTTCTGTACCTGTACAGCACACCAGTGCTCCCCAGTCCAATGTCAATCCTTTCTCTCTACATCTTCTTTCCTTCAGGCATTGTACCAACACTTTTGTTTGAGGTCCCTGTTCTCACCACCTTTCTGCCTCCAGGCCTTCTTCAAACTCATGTTTATCTTTCACACTCCTTATCACTTCTGCTTCTGTTTTTCTGTCCTGCTAACAGCCCACAACTTTTCCAGTTTAAGGCCCCCTATGAGCCTTCCCAGCAACCAGATTTTATCTTCCACCTCTCTTACAGAACATGAACAGCCAGCATAGAATTTCTAATGATTTCTCTCTGTGTGTGTTTTTTCTTTCATTTTCTTATGGAGAAGCATTCTGGGCAGCTGCCACAAGGAACAGAAAAGCGGCATGGGATGGAACTGCCTAACACTTTCTCCTCTGGGTGTTTTTCCACTCAAGAGTGCCCTCCCCCTGTGTGTGAGGAAACAGCTGGAGAAGGCATAATTTTGAGAGGCGAAAAGGTTCAGCAATCCTGTCCATGGGCTATTTTGCTTCTCCCAAGGGCTGTTTTTTTAAAGCTGTATTTTAGAAGTCAAAAATTACCTTATTCCTTTTAGGATTTTGTTAAGATTATTTTCCACCCTTGCCTTCTTTTCCTGGTTCTGTTGGACTAAAATTCCCATTGCTGTGTAATGATTAATAAGGATTTTACTCAGTTTAGTATTTTTATTTTTTATTTTTTTGAGGGTGTGCCAAATATTTATAAGCAAAGGAACAGGGAGGTGTAAATACAGAAAATCCTCAATGGAGGAACCTAAGTGAAGGTTTTCTGTCCACCTTTTTTTCAGTCTGTGCTGCATTTCACCCGTTTTGGCTGCAAAGGTTCTTCCTGGTACTGAAGTCACTGTGGGACATGAAGAAGAACAAGGTGGTAAGTGGCCTTACGCTGGAACTGCTGGGGCCATTAAAGCAATGGGTGGAAAACACCATATTAAAGAAGTAACAATATCCTTTTTTACCAGATGAAGGCTGAATGTAAGTGTCTATTCCTCTCCCCTCCCCACACCACCCGCTACTCCCAAAGAGCCACATGTTTGGAAGCAAGTTGCACTGAAACTATTAACAGGATTTTCTTTCTCCTTAAGTGTATATGGGTTTAGGAGGTTCAGTGTGATAAGACATCAGAGATGTACTTTTTTGTACAGAATTGAAGAGCTTTCAGGAAAGCATTCTGTGATATATTTGGATTAGCTGATAAACTGCATGACCATCTTCCTTGGCTTTCTAAAACCCTGATAATTAGTAATGATATAGCACAATATTAACCATGTCTGCTTAGAAGTAAGCCTTAATGAATTCAGCCTTAGTATGTTCAATTCAGAAGTAGGATAACATTTCATTTAGGAAAATCATTAAACTTTTTATCTGAATTCTAACATAAGAGACTGTTTTAAATGTGAATACCAGATGTCCTGGTCTACAATTCCCATCATCCCAGACTATTGGCTGTGCCAGCTGGTGCTGTTTAGTGTCCAACAGTATCTTGAGATCCACAAGTTGCCCACCACTGTTCTATACAGTTCCTGAACAAATGTTTTATCACATTCTCAGTTACAGTGTTAGCCTTTTGATTTTTTTTTAATTTCCTGAAACAAATTTGTAAACCAGGAAAAGCTTTTTAGCAATGTAACTGGCCTCATTCCAATGTAATACTAAATTATGGTTTAGTGTTAAATAAGTGAGCCTCAGGCTCACACACTGTCCCCTTCGTTCCTTTGCACAGCTACAAGGAACATTTTAGAAGCTCTCACTTCTGTTTTAAATTATTGCAGTTTCGGGTTATGTTCAGACCCTAAACTGTGATTAATCAGGCGTTAAGTTGTGTGAACATGGTACTGTTTCTGTGTGTTAGCCCTGCCCCAAAGTAATATCATTCTTCTTGCAACATTGTGATATAACTTCTGAAATGGGGAATCTCCATATTTAGAACTCTGTATTACTCAGGGTTCTAAATAACTCTATGCTATCCATGCATGGAGCAGGCATCCCACTTGGAAAGTTATGATCTAATGTGAAGGAGGCAGGAAAAGCCATGTGACTTTGGGGGCAGAGCTAGTTAATATTAGCACTAGTCAGACATAATGTGATTAGTTGAAAACTAAGCAGCTTCTGATCCAGTGGCGGAGCTTCATGCTCCGGCACTGGGGGGCGGAGAGCAGGCAGGGGCGGGGCTGGCACACGTCGTGGGGGTGGGGCACCCAGCACAGGTGGGGGGGCAGCCGTGATGGTGCGGTGCGCTCCCCCCACACTCCTCTTCCTCCACCAGTGTTCTGATCTCCTTGTGACTGTACCACATGGCTCACCCAGGTTTGTTCATGTAATACCTGAATGAAGCCACTAAGTTTACAGTAAAAAGCTGACTCTTAGTTCTGTAAAGTTTCCCCCCTTGCTGTCCCTTTAATCAGTCATTCATCCTAAAGTTACGCAATGTCATGCAATACTAATAAAGTAAATTTGAATTTTAACTATGATCAATGCAACATTATTTTTCAGTAATCACATTTTGCATGGCTGTATCTATTTTTTTCAAGACATGAACAAAATGAGTAGTTACATAAAAGTGATAAGAAAGTGCCACTTTGTGGTTCAATTTCATGCAGAAATTGATCATAAGCTCAGGGATTCCCAAATGGCATGAAGGACCATCTTAGCTGCCAGGTTAAAGTGGGGTCAGAGCGATACACAAGGTTGAGAGATTGCTTCCTTGACTTTAGGTGTTTGTTAACGGTGTGGTTAGTTTCTTGGCAGGCACCTAACATTTAGGTGGCTGTCATATAAAGGTTTGTGAGGCAGAAAGGCATATTCCTGTTTATTCTGTCACTTGGCTTAGTCCCTGTGTTTTCCTTAACTGTCTTCTATGAGGCCCATGTGGACGCAAACCACAAGGTTGTAACTACCCCAGCCTTTATGTGTGAAACAGAATTGCATCACATTTATGACGGCATTGGAGCCATGGTAAAAAATGTGTTGAAGCTTACAGGCAAATGAAGTGGATACCCGTAACAGCAGTGACAATAACTTTAGGACGTATGGTCCTTATAACGCCAACCTAGCACACAAGTTGCTTCTGAGAATGCTTACAATTGTATTGGAATGACATGTGTAATTTTCAGCACTGAAGAAGCTCAGTCCGGTTGAATCATGAATCCCCTCCGTATTTCAGCAACAGTCTTCACGTCGTCATATCTGACAACTTATTCTGGAGATGGTCACTGTTTAAGAAATCTGAATTGATAATGGAATAATAAAAACAATTACATCATAACCTCTACAAATCTTTCCAATCGCTTATCAAGCCTTTTCAGAGACAGTTCCAGTTGCATAAAAATATGTTCCCAAATAAATTCCTACCTTCTGAAAATGTATACCTGAACGCTGAGAGCATGTAATTAAGAGTTCTGAAATTGGGGGAGAAAACTACTAAAGAAGCCACAAAATAAAAAGGATTTGTTTAAGTTATGTAATATAAAATAAATAAATAAAGGAAATAAATGTCCTCACAATTTTGCTGGAATGTATCCATGGTTTATTTTATCAGGGCTAGCTGAAGTTAACAAGTACGTTAGCTGTAAATCATCATTTGACAGCCAAATATCTTGTCTAATGATTAATTGGACTGATTATTGTGGAAACAGAAGATGATTCCTATTGTACATTTTGTTTTTAACCTGTCATAACTAACATCTCGCTCAGTTTGCCAGTAAGTTCCATATACCAGAAATAACTTTCTAATAGAATCATGTCTGGTGTGGTACTACTGCCTTATTTTTTTCCCCCTCCTTGAAGGAAACATTTTTTCCAACTGATTTCAGTCACATCATATATATTTTTAAAAAATGTGTTTGGTTCTTTAAAAGGACAGGATTATTTCTCTGATTTGTTTAGCTTTCTTGTATTTCCACGCACAAGTTCAGCAATCACTGGGAGTCATCAGTTTGCTGATGATAAAGTTCCATTAAAGATTAATATTCCCATTCCAAACATGCTGCTCTGACCACAATTAAATAAGCATTCCACCCTGTTATTTTCTGTGGCAGGTCATTATCCTTATTCATTAGTAAGTTACGCCCCAGCCTCCTATTAGGTAGAGGTTCCAGCTGTCATTTAAGATAGCAGAAGCTCTGCTGGGAAAGGACTCCCAAATGTTATCAAATTGGGATCTTTCCTCCACAGAAGAAGTAAGCAATATTTGTTGCTGTGTCTGTTAGGTAATAGTTAAACATGTCACAGGAAATGGTGAGCTCACTTTCCTTTGTTAATATCCAGCTCAAGCACTCATCAAAGCATTGTTCCACACATTGTTGCATAAATGTGCTCTCAGTTTGTATACTGTATTCCCCCACTCCCGTATTAAACACATGTCTCCATTACTTCATGTATCTAGGGAGCGTTGCCCACCAAGGTTGTGAGTCATGTGCATATGGTAGACATGAACGTCCACACTTGACAGGTTTGTTGTGGATAACACTGGTATGCAAACAGTTTTGCATAATATGCAAAGTTGCCCTCAATAATTGCATCCACAAGATGGTGCAAATGGCTCCATTCTAAGAAAATGATACTTCTTAGACTAGGGATGGATTTCTAGAGTCTCAGTGTGGCATAGAGGAATTTCCTGCACTGAGGCACCTGATCCTATACTTCTGAAATACCCACAATCAAGTGAAAGCTCTCAACACACAGCAATTTATTGGTTTTATGTGGATAAACTCTTCACTAGTTCAGCTGCTTATGCCATAACTTGGCACTGTTCCCATACAGGATATTGTAATTTGTCTGGAAAGGAAATTTTACAGAATGGGACTTGCCCATGTGCATTGCATGGAGGAACTTTTGGCAAACCGGCTTAAGGGAATTTTCTGGGGATTTCCATGCTTTAAAGTCAGATACTGGCTGGTAAAACAGGTAGACCTTGCACATTGTGCCACTGTATATACACAAGGACAGAGTCCAATATCTCCAAAGTAGAATATCATGTTTAAACTTAAAACGTTTTTAGTATCAACCTCCTTACATACATGTACGTGATGCATCTTAGAAAATAGTTGGTGGCTGCAGCAGCTACATCATGACCTAGTTAGAACGGGCTTTTCAGTCACCATTACATACATGTACAATGTGCTACTCGGGCAGAAAAGTTCCACCCATGGCATCTCCACTTAAAATGCTCAGGTAGCAGGTGATGGGGAAAACCTGAGACACTAGAGCAGCTGTTGCCAGTCGGAACAGGCAATACTGGGCTAGATGGATAAATAGCTTCCTATGGTTCTATGAATCTTAAGAACATGAATGCAATCAGCTCTGGTTATATATGATTCTCACTGATGCTGAGCAGCTTAAACAGCTTTTCTTATTTTTTTAAAAAATACCAGTAACTTGCTGGGGTCAATTTCTCTTTCCTCAAACCAGTTACAGCAACCAAACACCTTGGGAGACGAACGTTCCGGCTCCCAGACGAACAAAACCAGAAGCAATTGTTCCAGTTTTTGAACGTTCTTTGGAAGCCAAATGCCCAGCACTGCTTCCGCGGCTTCTGATTGGCTGCAGGAAGCTGCTGCAGCCAATCAGAAGCCATGCCTTGCTTCCCGAACTGTTTTGGGAATCGAACAGACTCTTTGAATGGATTAAGTTCGGGAACCAATGTTCCACTGTATATCCCTTGAGAAATCAGATATAGGCATGGTCTCATTCAGTGTAACATAACATGATTTGGTGTGCGGTAAGTGCCCTGGAATTATTAAAGTTTGGTATCTGGAAGGTACCTGGAGAGTCTCAAGGCTAAAGGCTATGTGAAAACCAGTGACTGAACTTTTCATGAGCCAAACCACCCGCAGCAAATGTACTCAGAATTCTTCTGCAATCACTACTGCCTCGAACTCACAGTATCTTTAGCTACAAAGTCAAAACCAAGGTTGGTGCTTACTTACTCAGAAATTAGGTTACTCTGCCCTGTTGGGATGCACTGTCTCAGAAGATGTTAAGAGTCTTGACAACCTGTCACCACAAGTAAGTAGTCAAATGTATCTTATTCCATATTATCTGGACATAGTCAAGTAAGTAACTTGTGTCACTGAGGTTCTACATGGTGGTGGTGAGCTAAGCCAAAGCCCTTTTCTTACTGTAATTCATTTTCAACAACAATTGCTTCATTTTTGATAGCACATACGGATTAGCTCAAACCACATGACAGTAGAGTCTACTCCTACTTACAGTGGTACCTTGGGTTAAAAACTTAATTCGTTTTGGAGGTCCATTCTTAACCTGAAACTGTTCTTAACCTGAGGTGCCACTTTAGCTACTGGGGTCTCCTGCTGCTGCAGCGGCGCAATTTCTGTTCTCATCCTGAAGCAAAGTTCTTAACCCGAGGTACTATTTCTGGGTTAGCGGAGTCTGTAACCTGAAGCATCTGTAACCCGAGGTACCACTGTAATAACAGATTAGAATTGGCAAAAGGCCAAAAATACCATAAAGCTTCTTAACAAATCAAGAGTTTTATGTTATTGTTATTAGCCTTTATTGGCATAAGCTTAAACAATAAAATCATACAAAGTCATCCAAACACATTAATAATCAAAACACATACAATACATAAAAGACTAGCTAGCCACCATTGAATTAATCGGGCAACTTTAGATCTAACTTTAAAGATCTTTGCTAAATATGTAACCCTGTTACTGCAGGGTTGGCTGAGTCGAGACCTTCCAGATGAAGTTGGACTACCATCAATGGCCTTTTGGGACTGGGGCTGATAGGAGTCTAACAATATCTGAAAGACAGTAGGTTCTCCCCATCCTTGCATTATGGTAATAGCAGTGTACTCTGCATGTTTATTTGGAAATTAGTCCCACTGTGTTCAATCTATGTTTTTTTTCTCAGGTTAAGTGCACAGAACACTACACTACTAAACACAAATATCTCCCCGTAACAGCTAAAATATTGTAAAGTCAGTGAATGGGAGCACAGCTGTAGGGGCAAGTTGGTACTGTTAAGTACTAATACTAAAGATTTTTCCTCATTAGGACCTGTGGGAAAGTTATGTTGCCCAAGAAATATGACAGGTAAAATGATGCCCACTAATACCTGCAAATCTTTAACTGAAGCTGCACACTTGATTGTACACTTCACAACCCATCAACAAATTGGGGTGTGTGCAAAAAAAGATGGTGAGGGGGCTGTAAAATGTCTATATTGAAAACGCTTCTGGTACTCTAAACTATGAAGGATATCATCTGGTGTGCCACCAGGACTCCCCAAGTTGCAACTTGCAAGTGGAATTTTCAGAACATTTTTGTTAAACGTATGTGCTAATAATAGGTTGCTCCTGGAATCTCATGACATAATTTTTTTAACACAGATTTCCTCTCTGCTAAGGAATATGATAGTTCCTTTTTACAAAGGGAAATCAAATTCTGTTTCCTAAGTGTCATTTACGCTGGTGGGAGTAAAAACAGTTCCTCTTTCAGCCCCCCACTCCAAATTCCCTTTTCTCCCCCCCCCTGGGAGTTTCCTTCTCATTATTGCAAAGATTCCCCTTTTGCATAAAAATAAGACCATCCACCTCAAATGGTACGGTATCTTTCTTTAAAAGAATAGGGAAGAAATGCCCCATTGATTTATTAACTTTAGCAATTAAGAAATTTGATAGCAAATTATTCTGCAGAAGACAGAATTTAATTTAACCTTTTTTGTGTATTTGATTAGGTTTCACATGAAAGGTTGTGCCACAGTAGATTTGTTAGTCTTTAAGGTGCCAAGAGACTTTGTTGCTTTCAGTATAACACACTAACATGGCTAACCCTCCAGAAACCAGTTTGCAACTGCTTCAAATTTTCACAAAATACTGTCAGTTTTGAAAAAGAGAATCAGTCATAGCACAATATAGTTTCATATCTTCTTAGACCAGGGCCAAAAGAGTAGGAGTAGGGAAATGTGGTGGGACTTTCCTAGGAGGGTAAATGGAAACTTGCTGAACATCTTTCAGAATTGCACTCCATGTGATAAATTTGTAGCTCTTAAGTATGACCCTTTGTTTCACACAGTTTCCAGATTGAGGCAAACCATCTCCTCTTAGACTGCTATTTGAAGAAATTCTGAACTCGCATGCAGTGCAAGCCAAGCCAAGCCAAACTACGTGTGTCTGTCTGACACCATAACACATTGTAAGAGTTTGCCAATTTTTAGCAGGCCCCTCTAAATTCCGTCCTATCTGGACTGAGTCAAGTTGATTCATCCTCATCCAGCCATCAGTGGTTACAGGCATGTATTCAAAAACTCACTACCTTAAAAAAAATATAAATTATGAAAATGAGAACTAGGACTAATGGAACAGAGCTATGTGATCCCTGCCTCTTGTATGTGGGTGCAATCCTGTTTGGTTTTTAAAAGAGGGAGGGGGTAGAAAATTAATAGTCTATCCTTCCTGCAGCAAGCTTACCTATGCCCCTTATCCACTGCATAAGGATAGGCAATTGCACTGCCAGGGCAAAATCCACCTAGTACTTCTAGTATTCATTCCTCACCATAGCTTCTCTTTCCTAAACATTTCCAAAGTGAAGCATAATATGCAAAGTCACACTGGCTAAGGCTTGATGAAGTATTCAGAAAGAAAAATGGAAGGCAACTATTCAAAAAACATTCTAAGGGTGTTTATCAAAGACTACAATGACTCATAATTGCACTCTGTTATAATCAACATCCAAATTGCTCATGTTATTGATGTGTACTTTAGATTCAAGAATCTGCTGCGTATGCTAGACTAAGTTTCGGGCAAGTGATAGCCTGAATCAGTGGGCAAACTTGATAAGCAATGGACCAACAGCTTGGCATTTGAGTGTGAAACCATCATGTAATGTACTTATTTTGTCTGTGTCAGCATGTCACCTAAAAAAGAAGAAGTGGGCTTGGACATGAGTGATACAAATGTGCAATAATGAGAGCAGACTCATTAGCACACGATGAAAGAATTGACATTTAGAAAACCTCAAGTATGGCAACTTCAGTGGACTGCGTGAACTTGCCTTCAAATTTACCGGTAGCTGAATTCAACTTACAAACTTTACATGAACTATGAAGAAAACAGGAAGAGTGGTGACTGTAAGAGAGACTATTGTTTGAAAATAAAACCAGCCCTTTTCTGATCTGCCTAAAAAAGTTTTAAGTACAAATTTTCAGCCCAGTCAACAGCATATGCAAATGTACCATATATGTGTTAAGGAAATATGGACAGAGCTTCCTCCCTCTTAATATTGCTTTGTTCACCAATGTTTATAAACCTAATGGCTCGGTACCCGGTTTAGCATTCATCAGACACCTAAGAGTAATGGAGCTGAAATATGTTTTAAGGAGTTTGAGATACAGAATATTAAAATAAACCCTACTGGTAAGATCACAACATCAGGCCCAAGGTCCATTCTGTTCCCAAAGTGGACATCCAAATGTCTATGGAAAGCCCATAAACCTAGAATTTGAGGGGATATTTGTGGAGGGGGGATATTCTGAGATCATTGACTTAAAGATCCAAAATGTGAATAGTTCTTTGTCATTTAACTAGGAAATAAACTGGGCAAGTGGCTATAAAAATCTCCTCCTATACCTGAAGTCCAGTGAATCTCTGACCACTGAGGGTGGAACACAGTAAAAAAAAGTGGTTGATTGAATACAGTATAAAATCAGGGGAATACAGATGATCGTTGGTTAAAATGCAACTTACCATGGTATGCAAGTAACTCAGGAATATCAAACTTTCTATCTGTGAGCCCTCTAGTCCTCTCTGACAAGCTCTGGGGACTCTCTTCCATGGCCGCAACCTCTATCTGGCTTGCTCATGCTCTTTGAACTGTAGTCAGGCCCCTTCATTTGCTGAATGAAAAAATATGGACAAGAGTCAGGGTATATGTGTGTAGAAATCTCATGCTTGCTGGCTGTATGGAGAATTAAGTCACACCCATTTGCTCCATCTACTCTGGCCTCTAGCACAGCCCACCACAGGCATGCAACTCCCAGGTTGCCCACAAGCAATTGTGGCCCTCAGACAGAAAATAATTCCCCACTCCTGATATAGCCACTTGGTTTGCCTGGAGGGCAAAAGTAGGACTTTTATAGTTTGACATTTTGTCCGTGTTGGTATAGTTATTGTTTTTAGGACCCACCCTATTTCTGCAATTTTAAGTTGTTCTAAACTGCTTTTTAAAGATTGTGTTTTCACTGTTATAACCCATGGCACAGGCTGCAACTGGATGGAGGCGGTTGCCAGGCGTAATTCATTTAAACATTTGATGGGTTTTTAATGAACTGCGGGTAGGGGCATTGAACACAGAGGAACTGCAAATCAAAAACCCTGAATAACTCGTGCTAGTTGTGATTGCAGTGTTTTAAGTCTGCTTAAATGCTGTATTTTATATTGCTATATATTGTTGCAATCCACCCTGAGACCATCTGTAGGAAGATGGATAATAAAATTTAATCATCATCTAGGGACTGGCTCTTTGTTCAAAGTAAAATTGAGCTTACATTGGTTTACAAACCGTTTTCAAAAAATATGTATTCATTTATTTAATAAAATTTACACACCACGATTGTAAAAAGCCTCAAAGCAATTAAGTTCGAGAAAAATTCACAGCCATACTTCAAAACACACAAAAGTTTAAATACTAAAACAGATTAAAGTTACCTCAACTTTCTAAGAATCTGAGTAGGCTTGTCTAAACAAGAATGTTTTTAGCAAGCTCCAAAAGGAGTACACTGAAGGTGCATGCTTGATCTCCAAACAGTGTACAACAGTATAAAACTTACAAACACTGAAACAATGTCATAAAAACAGATTAAGATGCCATGCAGAAATACTGTCTACAAGGTCCAATCTTATACATCAGGTGGATCCTGCACTAAAAGATCAGTCTTCAGGAAACATCTAAAGAAATGAAAGATAATGCTTCACGTAGGGCACAAGTCTTTATAACTGGAAAATTCCAATTTGTTTTTCCTTTGCTGGTAGCAGACTTTTGTCAGTGAGGGAATAGGAGGTGAAGGGTGGGATGAGAGAAAATAAGTATTATCTGCATTGAGGTAAGTAAAACTTGAAGTTTCCACCGATGTGTTGAACAGTGTGAATAAAACCCATTTTATCACAGTGCACTAGAACAAAAACAACAACCAGGACATGATTTGGTTGGGAAGAAACAGACCAAAGTTTCACATTCATATTACAGAATTTATAAACGAAGAAAAAAAAATTTTTTTTTGTACTGTAAAGTCAAATAGATTATATCCCCGTGAGATTAACTAAGTAAAGTATTAGCTTCATAAGAATTTTCAGCTCCTCTATTGTACAATATGTACATACTTACAATAATTGCAGAGTATAGATGCAGAATGGTGCTTTTAAGGCAGGTTTTTCAAGAATGCTTGCTTAGGAAATAACTGAATACTTTCCCAAGTATTTAGGACTGAGTTGTAACAAGACCATCAATAGAATTCCACTGGCTCTATAATAAACAATTCAAGTCTTCTGGTTTGATCAAGGCTGTAATTTATACGGCTTTTCTGGTGTCTATGATGATTGAATTGATAAAGTACGTAAAGTATGTTTCCCAACATGAAGCCAACAACTCAGTAAATCATATGAACGCTTGCACAAATCCAGAGCCCTGCATTCCTTCTGGTGCATACACTGTTCAAGAGAAAAAGCATGAACAGAGCAGACCCCTGCACTGAAGTTGTCTGTACTCCTTCAATGTTCAACCTATAAATGCACATCACACTTCCCCTGCAAATGCATAGAAAATGTTGGATGAAATCTTACAACTAGGATTTACAAGTTCCTATCTTTGCAATGTTGCATGTCTGAAGTCCAGCCTTTGGTCTGTTTAGATTTTGCAGCTGTACTGAAATGAGATGTCTGTCCACTAAAGCTGCTCTTGAAGAACCTCTGGCAAATGGTAATGCATTCACATCCCAGCGTTTGAAACATTCCATTTGCTATTGTTACACAACTGAGCTGACTGTTAATTGGCTGAAGTATCCAACAAGGAAAAGCAATAATTAGCCAGGTCTTTTCATTTTTTGCCCAAGATCGTTTTGCCTTCAACAGTGGCAGAGCTTTCAGTTAATATGGTTCCCATGTAAGACGCACATGTTGAAGTTCAGATTGTGATGAAGCCATTAAACTGAGATAAGAACTCTGGCCTAACTTGGGCCCAAAGTGATAAACTCTAGTAATGTCTGGTGTAGAGGATCATATTCCCAACTGATTAACAGACCTGCCCACCTACCTGGAGGTGGTGTCCATGGCATGTCCCCCATCTTGTAAAATAAGACAGCTGTCCTCATGTGTCTGTCCTATACAACCAAACCTCTGGGTCTAATGTTGGGGGGCTGATTCCATGTCAATCTTCCATTCTATACCACCACTGGAAGACTGGGCTCAGAAGTGCCACCACACTTCAGAAGGTGACTACCCTTGCTGGATCAGATCCATCTAGTTCGGCTGCCTACTTCCAACAGAGGCCAATCACTTGCTTTGAGGAAGCTGAAAAACAAGGCATAAAAGTACTAGTCCTCCTCTCCTATTGCTCCTCAGCAACTGGCATTCAGTGGCATGTGCTGCTGTAGAACAAAGCAGCTCCATTAAGCCATTGACAAAACGCTCCTCCGTTTATTTGTTCAGTACCAAAATGTCATTAACAATTGAAGCAGTCCTTGGAAATTTCAAAGGTGTATGTTGAGTCCCCCACAGAATCAGTTGTGAGCTGTGCCCAAGAAGTGTGCCCCTTCTGGGTTTCATTTGGTGGACTAACTTTATAGCATAGCCTTTATCTAGCAGACGTGGGCCAGGTAGCATTCTGCCTTTCACCAGTAGGCTAAACATGGCAAGCTGCTGGCAGTGCATATGTGTTCTGCTCCAGTCCATGCTCTGCTGCAGACAGAAAACACACAACCATCAGTCTCTGTGGGAATGTTTCCAGGCAACACTACTCCGGCAGTCCAAAATCTCTGTTTCCTATTTCAGCAGGCGCTTTAAAAAAACAAAAAAACACACACACATACACACAAACACAACAGAATATACAAATGTTATATGGGTCAGATTATAGAAATGTTATATAGTAGGACAGCATTAAAACATCAAACCCTGGTGCTGCCAGAGAATTTCCATCCCCCGCCCCAAGGCCTCTTGTCTTGCCCATCTACAGTTGTCATAGCAACAAGGGCTAACAAATCAAGGTAATAGTGTCTGGTTTGTTAGGACCAGTGCTGCTTTTCTCTTATAATGACAACGGCATCCACCTGAGAGGTGCCAGAACTGAGTTCTGGCTGAAAAAAAAGCCCTGGTTAGGACCCACCCTAAATTTCTCTGCTTTGGGACATGACAACATCTAGCACTCTGAATGCTCAGAGCAATGGAGCTCCCAAAATGTGAGAAGCCAAGGGACCACAATATCCTTATAAGAGGATTGTAACACTGACCAACATTTATTTTGCATGACCAACATTTATATGCAAGAGAGAAAGAAATGAGAAAGCCCAGAAAAGTATGCAAGTTCTTACATAAAAAATATTGTAAAGGGAGCTACAAGATGCTCAGAGCTCTGCAGCAAGCTAAAATGTATGTTCTTATCATTACAAAATTTCAGTTTAGGGGTCTGAAGTATGCATTTTTCAGGAAAACACTACTGGGCTAAGTGAACCATTTTCTACTGACTACTGTGTTGTTTGATTCTTCATTTTTATGAACACCAATTGATAGGGAAAAAAAGATTTGTGAAACTTTTGGACAGCTGTATTACAGGTGGCTGAGTAAATAGAACGAGGACCATTTAAATTGCTTTCAAGATGGCACAGAAGGACTCAAGACATCACAAAGGGAAGGAAGTTCAATGGCATATTTTAAATAGGAATTACAGAGACAGCTAGTCTAATTTGAGCTGACACCAAGAGAAGGAACTGTCTGTTGAGCCAGGATTACATGAAAGTGCACAAGATGAATAACCCCAACATGATGAATGGAAGGTTTACTGTCTACAAACACTGAGTGTCTTATTACCTTTGCCAACATTTGTTGGCAAGCAAGTTTAGGAGTTTACGGATGGATATGAACTGGAAGGCATCTATGATTAATCAGATGCTCTGCAGATGTGGGACTGATTCTATGCTTTGTTTATTTTGTGGTTTTCTTATTTGAGTAAGTTGCTATGGCCAATGTTGTTCTGATTGCTTTGATATGACAACATTGTTTTAAGTAACAATTAGCATATGCTAGACCCAGATGATGTTTTGGAGGCAGAAGCCATTCTTCCAGTACAAATAAATACATCAATAAGAATACTTGGCCATGGTGACATTATTGGCTATCTTTATTGACATTATTAGTTCTCTTTAGTATAAGTGTGGCTAGAGTCTTTTTGGTAGGGGAGCATATTGTCTTTGACCCAATGTGAATCCTGAATTATGCAGCAGAGTGACTACACCAGGGATGAGGCCCATGTGCCCCTCCAGTGGCTGTTGGACTACAACTCCCATCATCCTTAACCACTGGTCACATTGGCTTGAGCTGATGGGAGTCCATCACCATCTAGAAGACATTAGCTTCCCCAACATCTGCTCTACACCAGCAACAAAGTTTACAGAAGGAAGCCTAAAGGCATTTCTAGCCAGTAGCTTTTCATGATAAGTGCATATTATACAACTGGCCTACTTCTTGGGAGATTTGCCATATGTTGTCCACAGGTTGTCCAAAGTTAGCACTTTGTTCTTCAGCTCCTGTTGTAACAAGGGCTATTTGTAAAAAGGAAACCTACATGTTACAGCAACCAGAGCAAACCAGAATGAATGGAGACAACAAATAAGATGTGGCAGGCTTCCTTTGAGAAGGCCGACTCTGAAGTATCCCCAAATTTTGAGAATGGACTACAATAAGTGCAGCACGACACATGTCTTCCTTTTAACCTCCTGTTTCCCCTTCCACGTGACTGTTTACCTAAGTTTGTGGCTGTAGGATGGGCCACTACAGCATCATTTCAGTTTTCACAAGCAGGCATGCAAATGGAGAGTAGGTGGGAGTGAAAGTGGAAAGTGGTTTGAGGCCTAGGGTGCATGCTAACAGATCTTAAAATAGGTCCCGCTTCGTTAGAAAGTCTAATCCCATCAATAAGCTGTCTTCCTCCACTCAAGGAGAGAATGCTACATACCCTTCCAGTTATCTCAACGGCTGGTCCACTTCAGCCTTGCTAAACCTGGTGTGTGCTTGAAATGTGGACTATGGCAAACCTTACTGGTAATCAAGGGAATAGATTCCCCAGGCAGCACCCTTGGGTGAAGATGTATACTCTACATGACAAGCTACTCTGGTTGTCTACACAAAGTATCAGGTGTATTGCTGCCTCAGAAATGCTAGTTTAACAATTCTGGAAGTCTGGGTGGGGGAGAATGAACCAGTGCTTCTATTCCTTAGGCTTGTTAAACTGGCTGTGCTGTTCACTTACCAGTATAAGTCATTAGAACAGAAGTCCTCCTTTTCTTCCACCCGATGTACAAAATAAGTAGAATGACTATGGAGACAGCTGCAACAGAACCCAGAACTGCACCTTTTGTCTTACTTGGGCTGGTATCAACCGAAGGGCTATTTTCAGGACTGCTCGTGTCAACTAAATAGAAACAACGCCAAGGGAAGGAGGAGGAGGAAGGAGAGGTTTTTTTAAAAAATGTAACACAGGCTCAGACAGAACAGGTCTGCAAACAACATAAACTGCACAGCTTAAGTGTTTTTATGCTTACATCACATGCTCAAAAACTTAAATTTACTAAAATACAATGAAACTTAAGAATCACCTTTTTGCAAAAGGGACTTTTATCCTAATAATTTGCACATTGCATGTAAAAGGATAGGAAACTTTGGTCATAACCCAGAGACTTTCCTTAAGCATATCTAAGTCAATAAGTTACATACACTCCCAGCTGAGTTACAGCCTTTCATCCAGCTCCCATTTCCCTCAAGGTCAGCCAGATAAGACTTCACAACTGCTGAGTTTTAAAAATGGCTTTCCAGCTAGCAGAATTGAAACAAAAGTTGTTGTGATTTAAGGTAGGTCTGTTTACCAGCCAAGAGGCAGCAGGAGTAGGTGAGCCAAATGTCACATTCTGATATGAGCTAATCTGCCAATAATTTGTTCGAAGGCTTTAAGAAGCATGTCCTGGAACCCATATGATTTCTTTATTGCATTGGAATTTAAATTTGAAGCTTTCCTCTCTATTTAAGAGGCCAAAGGCTTTTGTTCTAGCTGACAAATGATCAGAAAGTCAAGTTTTTCTGGTTCTGGACATGAATTACACTGTAGTTGTTGTTTTTTAGCTTACTTGGCAAACTTGTTCTTCGCTATAAATATTTCACTGTGCATGAAAAATATTTGAGAGGAGATAAAATGAAGAACATAAACTTACTGGTGGCAGTTAGATTTTGGTGCAGCTGCTCATTCTCAATTGTACACTCTAACTTGATACCAGTAGCTGCTTTAACTGTTAACGTACTGAAAACACTGAACGTCCCGTCAGGCGCTCTAGTATACTGTTGAGTTGAGTTCAAGAGGCTGATGTCAGTATGATTTATCCAATAAACTTTTGGTTGTGGGTACCCATGGCTAGAAGTGCAACTAAACATCGTTTCTTCTCCAGATGGCATGTGAGTTAGAACTGGCGTGCTGTAATTTGCTGGGGAGGAAAGTAAGGGTGACATATTTTAACACAGTCTGGAGCTGTTGTCAGTATAAAAGGTTGAGAGAAGGATTTTCAGTCCTCGGATTACACTAACACATGCAGTGGGAGTAGGGTCCTGTTTGCACACACAAGTAACTTGTACTGCCAGGTTGATGTCTTACTGTTGAACCAGAAATATTGGAAGTAGCGTTGTAGTATGTGACCTCATGGGCTGTTGGGGGTAATGAGGTTTCTGTCTATACACCTTCAGCTCTCCTCTGCGAAAAGCTCTCCATGAAAGGCCCTACTTCCATGGTAGAGCATCTGCTTTGCAGCATGCAGAAGGTCCCAGGCATCTCCAAGGCAGGGGTTGTGAGAGATTCCTATTTGAAACCCTGGAGAGCTGCTGTCAGCCAGTGTTGGCAACACTGAGCTGGATGCACCAAGGCAGTTTCCTATGACCCTTGCTCAGGGAGCCATGCAGAGTGGGAGAAAAAGGAGGACGTGGCAATGGACTGGATTGCCCCTGGTGTGCTAAGTACATTTTCTTGTTTAAAACACCATTGCTCCTCCGTGCCCCGTGTAACTCAGAAACAAACTTGAACACGCCTTTCTTCTATGCCATGCTCTGACATACACAAAGTTTGGCAAAAGAACAGGAATTTATCAATGATGGTTTATAAACATTTGCTTTACCTGCCACTTTGAGATTTGTTTTTACTTCTCTATATTCTTCAAATATTCCTTCTTTATTTTTCTTCAGTACCACACAGGTATACGTGAACTCATCTTTAGGACTGATCCTTAAGAGTTGCAGAGTAAATTTGCCCTGCTTCAGTTCCTCCTTAAACCGAGTCCTCTCTCTGAAGTCTGCACACTGGTGTTTCATGCGGTATGAAGTCAGATCTTCATCAGGATCATAGGTATCTACAAAGCAGTTTCTTTCCCCTTCTTTTCGCCATGTAACTCGAAAGTTCTTTAAGATGAACGTGCCATTTAACTCATCACATCTCAGTTCAACAGTACTTCCTATTATGCCAGTGACTGATATGTTAGCTATAAAGACAAAATGGGAAATCAAAAACAAACATTGCAATATATGCTTTTTACGAATGTCTCCATAAAATCCAGTTTTACTGGGGCCACGTTTCTTTTCATTCCCACTGAAGAGAATAACTTAATTCACTGCTTTGAGTTCACTTGAAAATAAACACTCTAATGGAAAGGTGACCTTGGCCTAATGCGGAGCGCCTTCATAGCATCAACTCCTCTTTATTATTACTTATTTCTTGTTGATTACCGATGTCAGGGATTGCCCAGCTCCTCACAAGGAGAGGGCGATGGGAGGTCCTACTCAGGAGGAGAGCAGGGGCAAAGGTATTCCTTGTGAGGAGCGAGGGGAGAGAGATCCTCCTCTCGAGGAGGAGGGGGACAGCAGGATTACTCAAGAGGAAGGGCTGGTTGGAGGTCCTGCTCAGGAGGAGGGCAGGGAAAGAAGTCCTCCTCGGGAGGAGGACTGGGAGAACAGGTCTTCGCGAGAGGAGGGCTCTCTACGTTACAGGGAACTCCAGCAGCTTCTGTCGAAGGACTCCTCCTCCTCCTCTAGCCTTTCGTCTGAGCTCTCTCCAAGGGAGGAGGAGCTGCAGAGGCTTGGAGAACTGCCGCTTCCGGCGCCAGCACAGCATCGGGGGGGGGGGGGTCAGGAGGCACGCAGACATTGTTTTAGGGTGCCGAGACTTTGGTGTTGGGCGGGAAACCGGAGAGGGGCACTTCTGGATTCTGCAAGTGACTGAGCGGTCATGTTTTGAACTAGCTCTACACTGTAAAATAGTAATGCACAATAAATAGTCTTAGCAACTGAAGGCTCTGTCGTTACTCATGAGCAACACTTGGGAAAACCCTGACAACCTTCTACCTATGTCACAGCAACTGAGTCCAAGTGAAACTCAACTGAGTCTCAGGGTCTTGCATAGATTCTTCTCCAAGAGTCCATGGCCACATCTTCCATGCCACAAGGCACTGAACAGGTACTCTTCCTAACATGCAAATGTGGCAATGCATATGTTGATTATCTTCCAGCAGTGCACATACTAAAGACACAGAACCTATCTGAGGGGAAAACATTAACAGGAGATTCTAGCATGGCAGCTCTCCTGGGTAAGAGAAAGCATTATGAGAATTTTATTGAGTGTACAATTACTACCTGAAGTTTTAATTTGGTTATCTGTATATTTTAAAGTGGCTTTACATTTCTGCAGTCCACCGTGAACTTTAGGGAAAAGTCAGGACTGATCACCTGCATTATCAGCATATTTAAAGGTTTGCTTTATAATTGAGCATAGCAAACAATGCATTCATAACTCACCAGCTGTCTGAACCCAAAGGAACATCATGAATCCAAAGCTGAAACAAAATAAAAACAGATTATGAGGCAAAATTTTATAAACTACTAAATACTTATTATTCAGATTTTGTAAGATAAGACACAACTAAACAACAAATACTGATATAATAGCGACTTAAGCTTTTTCTCTGAAGTCCTCACAGGTATTCCCATATTATTTCAGAATTTCTTCTTTTTGCACAAAACAACCCAATAACTGTGATGGAAATTTGTTTTATGTTGCTCCAAAGTACAGGACCAGAACCAAAGGGTTCAAGTTACAAGACAGGGAATGCTAACTGAACATCAACAAGGATCCCCTGTTGGTATGAGCTGTTGGGACAGTGGAACAGGCTGCTTAGGTGGTGAAAGACTCTCCTCTGTAACAGGTTTTTTTTAGCACATTTGCTGCAGTGCCTGGGGGTTGAACTAGAAAGCATTTTGAGTTCCGTTCCAACTGTATGATTCTAAGAAGGCAGGTCAATATTTTTATCTCTATGTTGCTTATGGGAAAGGCATGAAGCCAGGAGATTGTGGCTCTCTTCAGTTCTGACTATGTTCTCACTTCAGTCCAGACTATGTTTTGAATCATTACACCAACTCTCATGTGTGTCTGTGCTTTTGTGGCTGTATTTATATTTATTAATTTGCTGTCCTTGAAGCAGGGGCGGAGGAAGGGGGGGTAGTTCACCCTGGGTGTCATCACTGAGGGGGGGTGTGACATTCGGCACGCCACCCACAACTCCCAAGCCTACCCTGAGCCGTCCGGGGAAGTGGCGGAGCTGCACTGGCTTGCTGACGACCTTCCCCCTTTCCCCCTTCGTTTTGACAGCTTGGGGGAGGCTTGGGAGTTGCGGGTGGGTGGCACACCGTTGCCCCCCCCGCTCCAGGGCTGCTTCCTGGGGGGGGGAGCCTCCCCCGAGCTGTCAAAAGGAAGAGGGAAGGGAGGAAGGCTGCTGGCAAAGTGGCGCGGCTCCCTCCCACCCTGCCCAGGAAGCAGCCCGCCATGGAGCAATTTTAAAGTGTATTTTTTAAAAAATATTGTAATATCTGTTAAAGAGGAAAGTTTTTGGAAGAAATTGAGGCTTAGGTGCGTATTTAGAACTGGAATTAATTAGAAATTAGATAGTAAAGTTAGATAAGGATAGAGTAAGAATGTAAATTAGAGGATTATAAATAAGAATGTTTAAAAGGAGTTGGAAGACTGCTAAAGATGTATTATAATGAAATCAGCAAAGAGGGATTAGAGGAAGTCATGAAACAAAGTGAGAAAGAATAAGAAAGTTTTTATATATGTTTTTAGTAATGAGATGTATTTTTTCTTGTTATAGAAAGTAAGTTAATTGTTTCAATATGTGAAAAGCAACAAAAAAATTATTGGGGGGGAAAAGGAAGCAGCCGGCCATGGGTGGCTCGCCCCCTGGGATGCTCGGCCCGGGTGCCAGAGCAGCTAGCTCCACCTCTGTCTTGAAGGTTTGGGGGGGGGGGAGATGGTACTCACTGGTATGGAGCAGCATCACCTCTATTCCTTGCTACCCATGGCACTTTTAATATATGAATGCTGGAACCTCGGTTTTTTACATGTGACACAGACCTATATACATAGCAGTATTAATAGATGTGACTGTTAAACTTCATTCAAAATAAACCTACTATCAAAATAGCTCCATCTTTTTCATTACAAATGAAGCAATAGAATAGTGTTTATATCCCAGTACAGTATTGTGGAAGACTCTGCCAATAGAGATTCAGTAGTTGCCTTCTGTTTCAACTTATAAATGCCTGATGGAAACTTTTCTATGCAGGCAATTAAGAATACACCTTTCCACAATGGTTAATTGATGTCTCATGTCCATCTTTCTTTTAAAAAATTACCACTTTGATATATTTTATGAAATAGTTGTACACAAATATTTTTATAAATAAAATAACTAAATATCCAGGGTGCCTCCCCCTGGTGGTTACACACCTCAATCCCTGTGTATATGAAGAAGTGTGCATGCACACAAAAGCTCATACCAAGAACAAACTTAGTTGGTCTCTAAGGTGCTACTGGAAGGAATTTTTTTAAAAAATTATTTTTTATTTTGTTTCGACTATTGCAGACCAACACTGCTACCTACCTGTAACCTCAATCCCTGACAGACAATTAGTGATGCTGACTGGAGCTGTTGGGAGCTGCAGTCAACCAACTCACACCAACTCAAGTCAATCAGTATCAGAAACTTCCGTGCCATAGATACAATGCAGTATAGATTATTGTTAGTGTGTGATCCTAAGCATTTGTTTCAGCATTGTGATGCTGGGACAAGGCTGTTACAAAATGTGTCCAGAAGCATACGTTGTGCTGTTAAGCAGATTTAGCCAAGAAAGCACCACCCTAAGCACTTATTTTGCCAAGATAATCAAGATAATTCAGTTGTTTCTAACACGATTGCATTATGGTTCTGAGTCAGGAAGTATACCTGCTCTTTCACAAACAATGGTCAGGAACAGCTGGTTTCCAACCACTGAGAAATAAAAGCCTTCAGAATTTGTTTCAAAGTGTTTGTTTACTCAATTCATGTTCTGTTTATTATTCCTGTCTCATTCTCTTGGTATTCAGGTTTGCTGTGTTGTGGTTAGTTTCACTAACCACTTCCACAACACTGGGCTAACACGGCCAGAGTGTTTTGAGTCACAAATTCAATTGCGATGTTTCTATATGTCACCTTTCAAAACTTACAAAGAAGAATCCCACAAGCTAACTGTAACTATGTTACAAAAATGCCATAGTATCAATAAAGACGAGCCATTTGTGTTATGTCTTTCAGCTGTTTAGCTGATAATTGAGAGGGACCCATCTCTCACACAAAAAAGCCTGGCTTACAAAGCACCTGTAGTCAAAAATCAGGAGTTCTGTCTACCAACATACCAGCTTCATTTTCCTGTCCTGACTAGCAGCCATTCAATACATATATGCAGAAAGTAATGTTAAAATGCCTTTACTTTTAGTTGCATTACTCTTGATGCGTTTGCTACCCTAGGCTCCTTCGAGAGGAAAACCATTTAATCAATAAAGCCTGGATCACCCCAACTTGCACTAGGGTTGTTTCCATTCAATTTAGTAATACGGTAGTTTCAGCAAAGGTGCCTGATTGCTGTTAAAAGCATATCAATGCAAGCCAGTTTGGTGTAGTGGTTAGGAGCGGCAGACTCGTAATCTGGGGAACCGGGTTCGCTTCCCCGCTCCTCCACATGCAGCTGCTGGGTGACCTTGGGCTAGTCACACTTCTTTGAAGTCTCTCAGCCCCACTCACCTCACAGAGTGTTTGTTGTGGGGGAGGAAGGGAAACGGAGATTGTTAGCCGCTTTGAGACTCCTTCGGGTAGTGAAAAGCGGGATATCAAATCCAAACTCTTCTTCTAATAATAATAATAATAATAATAGCGCAACATCCAAGTGTAGGAAATCCCCTCGGCGTTATCCTTTTTTAAAATATCGTATGCAACTTCAAGCAAATTTATTCCATCTGGCCTGCAAGCGAAGCAGCTGGAACCGAACGGGGAAGTCTTCAACAGAGCTTGCCCAGTGACCCACCCAACAACTAGGTGAGAGGGAAGCGCCAGCAAGCAGCGCGCAAAGTGCGAGCCTTTGCTTGGAGATCCAGCCGAGGGCTCCCACTCACCTCTTAGGCACCATCCTGGCGGCGGCGGCGGCCTCAGCTGCAAAGGGCGCGAGAGGCGAGCAACTAGACTGGCCGGCGGGGCGCCCCCCGCGCCGCCATCTCCGGACCGTGAAATTCCCCCGCGGAGACGCCGTGCAGCCGCAAATGGAGAGCCGGCGGTGGCGCGCTGCTGCTGCTGGCCGGCTACGGCTCCCGAGGGGCGCGGCACGCTGGCTCTCCGGAACAGCCGCTTCCTTGAGGAAACTCCCGGCCGCAAAGCTCGCGGCGCAGCTCGCCGAGGCTTCTCCCTCCCGCGGAGGGAAAGGAAGGGAAGAAAGCGGGGGTTCCCGAGGCCTGCCGCCCGCTTGAAATAGGCGCTCGGGCGGCGCGTGACGTGCCGTGACGTCGCGCCTCCCGATACTGTGGGCGCGCCATTGGCTCAGCCTCGAGGCCTCGGTGGGCTCGCTGCCATCTGCATGATAGGAGTCAGTTCCTGTATATTCAGTGGGACACTGAATTGAAGAGTGGGAAGGAGCACGAGGAGCCTTCTTGCCCAACGTGGGGCTTGAACCCAACTATGCTCTACAGACCCAGCTATCAGTAGACTCTTACCTTTTTATCCAGCCTTTCAATAAATGAATAATCATTATTGGGTGGCTAGATAAACAAGTGAAAACAAAATGTGTTAAAAGAGAAAGAGAGAGAGAGTAGTAACATATTACTGTTTTATTTATTATGGCATTTGTTCCCCACGTTTCCTCCCAGGAGCTGGAAGTGGTGTACAGTGGAACCTTGGTTCTCGAACTTAATCCGTTCGACTTCCGAAACTGTTCAAAAACCAAGGCGTGGTTTCCGATTGGCTGCAGGAGCTTCCCAAAAAAAGTTCGGCTTCCAAAAAACATTCAAAAAACAGAACACTTCCAGATTTTCAGTGTTTGGGAACCAATTTGTTCGTCAACTAAGCTGTTTGAGAACTAAGGTTCCACTGTATATGATTCTTCCATTTCCCATCATCACAACAATGCCAGACCCTCCAAGTGTCCCTATTTTCAGCCCCAGATTTATAGAAGCTGCCCTGGTTTCAGATTTGATCCTGGAATGTCCTGAAGGGTATGCAATGCTATGAGGTAATGGTTGAGACTAGCAGGCAGTGGCTGGTCCTGTGGAGATTTGAACCCTCCCCTCTCAGGACATAGTCCAGCACTCAACACCATGCTGAGTACACATCATAGATATATTGAAAAACTAGCAAAAATGCCTTCAGTGGGGAAGATGGTGGTTGCCAAAGATACCGATTCTAATTTTCATTCTCCGGCCTTCCCCCAACTCTCAGCCACCTTTGCTCACTGAGCAGAGAGTTGCTGATGTTGGCATTCCATCCAACTGAAAGGGTACAACTCGGCCGCTGGGTTCAGTTAAACCTCTGCTGAACCTTCCCTTGCAGCAGGTTCATATTATAGAGAACATGTGTACACAACACCCTTAGGAATTCCCATTGGTCAACACTGGCCACAACAATGCCTTTTTAATCAAAACTGCAAACATTTTTTCACAAGCACACACCAGACATTTCCCTCGACCTATGTCAACAACCTGTTTCCCAAAAGAAATGGTACAATCAGATAAACCAGATACACAAAAACGTCTAGGCACAGGAATAGTTTTTTCCCTTGTGCCATCTAACTGTTGAATTTGTAGTTGTGTGCGGAAGGGAGGTCAGTTGGTGGTATGGGGTTCCTTTGTTGTGCTGTTGTATTGTGAGGGGAATAGTGTTTGTATGAGGTACGTTTTCTTTACATTGCAATGTAGTTGAAGCAAAATTCCAAGTATGATTGATACTTGGCCAATAAAAACCATTCCTATTCCTATTATTCCTATCTTTCCAGAAAAATCATCCAGACATGGTCTATGAAAGAAAAATAGAAAACCTGTCACTCGCAGGATGTTTTACTCATATAAAATATGTTATTTTTTCTGCCCCAAATTCAGCATAGACCATCTACAAATGTGCCTCTCTTACACTGTCAAGTTTCAAATCAGTCCGGTAAATCATTTTAAAACTATAAGCTATAGAACCTACTGAACTCTGGATTTCTCATTGTAATGATTCAGTCAACTCACCCCTAACATATAACAAATACAGAAAACATTATTGGTCCTTTTGGGAATGTGTCTCTGGGTGTGTACATGATCATTTTGAACAAAGAAAGCTCATAATAAAGTAAGAACATTGTGAGTTACTTTCTGTAGGTGAAATCATGCTCCCAAATAAGCTTTCAAACAAACAGCTATTCCTCCACGAATGGTGCAGTCACAAGGGGACTTCAGATTAGAAAGCTAATAAACTTGGTGTTGAGATGTGTATTGTTTTAACAGAATCTCCCCCCACTCTCGGATAATTCAGTCAGTCATTCTGTATGTTCCTTTCTTCTTCTTCTTTTTAAAACATACTTTGTAGTATTTAAAAGAATATGACCTTAAAAGTATGAAGGGAAAGGGGTGATGTTATTTCCTTACTTGTTTTATTAACAAACCCCAACTTCAGCTTTCCTCAATCCTTACCACTGCCACCATTTAATATCATAGAATAGAATCATAGAATCATAGAATCATAGAGTTGGAAGAGACCACAAGGGCCATCCAGTCCAACCCCCTGCCAAGCAGGAAACACCATCAAAGCATGCCTGACAGATGGCTGTCAAGCCTCTGCTTAAAGACCTCCAAAGAAGGAGACTCCACCACACTCCTTGGCAGCAAATTCCACTGTCGAACAGCTCTTACTGTCAGGAAGTTCTTCCTAATGTTTAGGTGGAATCTTCTTTCTTGTAGTTTGAATCCATTGCCCCGTGTCCGCTTCTCTGGAGCAGCAGAAAACAACCTTTCGCCCTCCTCTATATGACATCCTTTTATATATTTGAACATGGCTATCAGATCGCCCCTTAACCTTCTCTTCTCCAGGCTAAACATACCCAGCTCCCTAAGCCGTTCCTCATAAGGCATCGTTTCCAGGCCTTTGACCATTTTGGTTGCCCTCCTCTGGACACGTTCCAGCTTGTCAGTATCCTTCTTGAACTGTGGTGCCCAGAACTGGACACAGTATTCCAGGTGAGGTCTGACCAGAGCAGAATATAGTGGTACTATTACTTCCCTTGATCTAGATGCTATACTCCTATTGATGCAGCCCAGAATTGCATTGGCTTTTTTAGCTGCTGCATCACACTGTTGACTCATGTCAAGTTTATGGTCACTCACATATCACTCACATGCTTTGCACCCTAAACTTAACAATAACCATGCAAACTGTGGGATGTAGGTGGTATAAAGCCATTGCAAGATTAAGCAGAGCACAAGCTTAGTACAGTCTCCTTAAACAGATAGACACTATAACTTGTTCCTTAAATACAGCTTATGTTATACTACACTTCTTACGAAATCAAGGCAGCTTTGAAGAACCTTATTAAAAGCATTTTTCCATATTGCTGCTGTATTTGTTAGGATCTTAGTGTATCCTCTGCTGCTTCAGCAGGACTATTGTGATTAGTATAAATCACATGAGTGTCTGAATGAGAGTGTGGGAATGGAAGGCTGTCTTATCTCTTCCACCTAAGAGTGTTGTTGTAATTTAGTTTCACTTCTGCTGTGTCACAGTTTGTACTTGTTCTGCCAGAGCTTGGAGAACACAGACGTGGAAATGGATTCTCTGTATATAGACTGTAAATAAACGTAGTTTAGATCTACAGATGTTTCCTTCTTCTTGCTGCGTGATGCTAGAAGACTCGTGTGCTCTTCTCATAAGAGAAGTGTCGCAGATATAGGTACTCTGGACTGAAGGGACATGCCAGCCAGAGAGGGCCTCCTGGGAATCGCTCAGGGGTCTTGGAGTTTGCCGTCTCCGAGCAAGCGTTATTCCCAACAGTATTTACTCCGCCCCACTTAAGCCCCGCCAACATTTCACTGAGGACTCTTGTTGAAGTCTGTTTCAATCTGTACTGAAGTTTAGGCCAGTTTTTTGCTGTCCTGCTGGTCCTGGAATCTTCCTCTGGCTTTCCTGCCTAGCATTCCAAACTGCTTCCCACTCCTTCTCTGGGCTCTCTTAAGCCTGAGCCAAGTAATTTGGCAACCCCAGCAAGTCTTTGGTCCCCCAAGCCACTCTGCCTTCCTCTCAGATCTTCTTCCTTCTTCTTTGATCTTTTCCCTGCTGTCCACCATGAAAACAAAGCACCAACCAGCACAGACTCTCTCTCCAACCAACAGTTACTGTCTCACAACAGACTACCCATATACTGTATATTCACTTCTTCAGGCCTCTCTAGCCCAGACTGAGCCATTTCATCAACTTAGGAATTCACACCTGCAACCACCAGCTAGACAGTCTTTCTTTTGTAAACTGAGAGTTCTGTCTCCTACCGCTTCTCAGCTGTCAGCTAAGATTCCCCTGTGACAGTTAAACAAATTTTCACCTGACAAGACAGAAGACTTCCCCTATCAAACACACTGCAATCCAACTCACAGGATACATTCGCAGTACTCATTAAAATACAGTTCAAATAAGCAGGATTTCTCCACAAAAGGCTATCAGAGAATTTAGGTTCTAGAAGATATGATTGCACTAACAACCCACACCATTAGACATGTCGCTTGTACGATGTATATTTTATATCATTGTATATTTTAATGGCACTATTACAATGTACAGGGTACTTCCCGAAAGCAACTTCTTCAAACTTCAGTCATAGCACAAACACAGGAAACTGGAAAGGAAGTGTCTGTGTTTGGTACCCTTAATATCACAGCTGTGCTGTGTTTGCTAAATCTCAAAACCTCCATTCAAAAACACCCTGAGCATAATATATAGAATACACATAAGTAAAAGTCCTTATTCTTCTTTCTGTTGCCCTTGTTAAAACAAAAAAAATAGCTATGGAATTCAGAGGATGTTTGTGGCTATTTTGCTAATGGCCCAGCATGTGACAAAATAGGTTTAGGCATTCTGTTGCCAGCATAGAATCATAAGAGTTGGAAGGGATCCTGAGGATCATCTAGTCCAACCTGAATATGCAGCTGTCCCGTACAGGGATCAAACCTGCAACCTTGGCATTATCAGCACCACACTCTAACCAACTGAGCTATCCTTAAGAAAACTAGTATAAGAAATGCAGATTCCTACTTTAGTGTTCTCAGCTTTCACCAGTTGTTTAAATTTCACATTTTAACTTATAAACAGGCTAAGCAACAAAAACAACCCTTGCCAGGCCTTTTGGCATGCTCACAGATTATGCAGCTGCTGCTTAGATTTGATTCCCCCCCCCAAAAAAAAATTAACCCCTAAAGACATCAAATGGGGACTTTCCTAATAAACAAGTGGCTAGCCTTGAGGGATATCAAATTAAATCTTAAGTAAAGAAGTCCTGAATTTTAAATGCATTAGAACCAGTAAGATTGGAGTGAGAAAGCCTGCTAATATACACACAATATAGGGTGCAGATACACACAATATAGGGCGCAGATACAGAGTTAACAAATTGCCTAGCTCTTGTAAGTTGTTCCCACATGGGCAGAAGTAGAGAGAGTGCTTGTGTCAATGTTTATTTGTTCTCAGCAGGGCATGTCAGGGTGAAGAATAGACATTTTCTTATGCTACAATGATAGCAAATGGGGCTTAGATTCTGATCTCACCGCAACTATTTTTATAGTGGAACAACAACAAAAAGTAATATAATAGTTATTGTGGCGACTCTTCCCCCTTACTGCTTCCATAGCTGTGCTCTTGTTCTGGTATTTAAAGCTTTGCAGCTGGATAATTGTACAAAAGGATGGGAGGGGTGTCACTGAGGCAGGGGGGGGAAACAAGATTACATGATTTGCTTCATTCCAGCTGCATTCCCTAATTCTATACATATCAATATGAATGACTAAATGAAAACATAAAGAGATTTTGTATGAGATTTTTGGCATTTGGCTTTGAGCGGGATAACGTTTCTTGAGTTCCTTTTAACTGTGAATGAGTTTTTGAACAGTGTAGGTCTCCTAAGATACACCTGGTCAGAGTCTTGCGCTTGTTAATATCTCAATTTCCTGGGAAAGTTGCCCTAGGTCTTCCCTTTGTCTGGGATGGCTTTCAACAAAATACTTAACCTGTGAAAATGACTCACCAACCCTGAAACCTTTGCTCAGAGACCTGGGATGTACAGAATAGATTTATAATCTAAAATCTAGGCAGATTTCAGTAGTAAATTGAGTTTAATTTTATCATACAAAGGAAATGTCACACTTTTAAAAACCAACAACCTGCATGAGTGAATGTGTATCCATCATTTTACATATTAAATAATTTTTTTAAAAAGTTTGGAAATTGCTCCAAACATAGACAGACAGTGCCAGATTTCTGTCCCCTGCCCCACCCTGTGCTACAATAATCTGCGAAGTGTCTCACTGTGGTGGCACATTAAAACCCTGAACACATTCTTCTAGTATGAAGATGGTGTTGATCAGCTTGGTCCTCCAGGAAATTAAAATTCTGGTAAAAAGAAACCCTTATAGAAACATACATCTTTGAATTACCTCTCTGTTTTGATATACACTTTTTCAACCCAGCACTGTGCTTTGGAATATAATTATTAATTCAAATAATTGATACAACTGTGTATACATTACCATTTACGCCGGCTCCAGTGTGCTCCAAGTGTTTGAGCTGAGTACTGTACACCTTACATCAACTACAATCCATAGGTCTCTTGTAGCTCCTTGAGAAAGTTCCCCATTTCCTGTGCTTCTCCTCAAATCAGCTTCCATCTGATTTGGAAAGGTAAGCTGTGGTTAAGCTGAGGTGTGTACATTTGGGACTGCTGTTCAGGGGCGTAGCAAGGTTAATTGGTACCCGGGGGCAAAAAAAATTGTCAACCCCTCCCCAGGCATGGGAAGGTCAGGTGGTACCTGGTGCGGAAAATTTCTTGTCAACCCCCCCATTGATCCCCCCCCGCAAAAAAAGGTTTTACATTATTTCATATTTTCTTCCAAAGGAATAATAACAAGTAATAATAATAATAAAACTTTTATTTATATCCCACCCTCCCTGGTCAAAGCCGGGCTCAGGGTGGCTAACATCAGATACATAACATTGGTATAAAATCAAACAATAATTAAATTACCTCCTAAAAACATCTCAAAATCAAATTAATGTCTAATTAGATGGCTTTCCATAGGGTTAGGGTTGGGAACAGTAAAGTGTTCTCTGAACTGAAATTTCAGCCTTTATGACATAGGAAAACAGCCAAGTGAACAGCTATTTTGGTGGAGGAGGGTCAAGATATTAACCGATATGCATGAAATTTCATATATAGCTATATAATCCCTAGTATAGTAAAATAAGACCTTCGGAGCAGGCATTTTCAAAAAAAAAAATTCCTTCATAATTTGTCACCCCCTCCGTTATGGAACCCGGGGCGGCCCCCGCCCCCCCTTTGCTACGCCCCTGCTGCTGTTGCACATGCGCAGATGACAGCTGCATTGAATAGGAGTGCGAGGGGGGAGCTGAATGCGCAGGGGAACAAATCAGGCAATGTACATTGTGTGAAGACATCCCTGCCTTCTCTCTGCTGTGTACAGGAACATAAAAATGCAACATAAAACTCAGCGGACAGAAATGTTGGGTATAAACAACTTTGCAGGCCTTCAGTCAGTAGAGGGCAGGTTTGAGATGAGCAGATCATCAGGGAAAATACACGTTGTGGTTTTCCACTTAACACCTAACTTCCATCCCTTCCTCCATCATCCTCCCTTTCTCCTTCTCCTGTGTGAGACAGCCATGAAACCTCCTCTCTCCTTGCGAATATGAAGTAATCGTTTTTTCTTTACCAATGAGACTCCTGTGTATTTTATTTTACTCTGTTAAGCAATGCTAGTGATGTGTGAACAAGATAGACAATGGGTGGTGGGTTAGCTCCAGCTTCCAAGCTATTTTTACTCCGTAAGCCAACCAATTTTATTTTTAAAACCTATTAGCCTTGCTGCATTTTAAACCACTGGGGGTTCATTGGGGTTCAGACATAAAAAGATCAAGACTGTCATGTGATGTGAATTTCAGATAAAGAACTTTATTAATTGCATCCTTAAATGGGGATGAACAAATGAAATTAAACCATTGCATTTCTCCTATGACAAAATAGCATTTATTTGTTTTTTAAAGTACCCTTCGGAAAGCATAAGCAAGTACAATATACTCAAAATCAAGTAATTTTAAAGATTCTCTTAGCACTGCAAATTTTATTTTTTTCATTCTCCTGATGGAACATTTTTCAGCCATTAATTGTAATAATTCCTCACCATTCATGAATTTCTAGCATTTAAATATTTTTAAAATATGTACAGCATAAATATGTACACTATATTATTGTATTACATTTGGTTTTTGTTTTGGGTTTGTATCCTGCCTTGCAGGCCCTTGTGGAAATGTCCTAAAATATTCCTTCAAGGGCACAAAAAAGTCCTTAATCAGAGTGGCTGGACGCTGAGAGAAGATTCTGGTTTCAAGGATGTTCTTTGCCAACAGAGACAAATCCACATACAAGGCAGATGCAGAATATTTGCTGGAGGACAAAAAACAACACCCCACAATATTCATGTAAAAATGTTAAAAGACGTGACTTCATTCTTTCCCTTAACAGGAAATAAACAACTTGTCATTATATTTACATTTCAGGTCATATAGGAAATTATGCTGCTTCCACACCCTGGTCCCTTTCCCTTTCCCTATATAAAAGGGCGTAACATCTCATTGTGCCCTTATTAGCTGTTCACTGATTAGGGTTGCCACATTGTTTCCTGACAAAGCTACATATAATTTTAGGCGACTTCTCAAATACAGCTGCAGCTCCACCAGAGCCTCTGCTGTCGAGGAGAAACTTTGAGAGGGGTTTAGGGGGAAGGAAGGGATACGAAAGTTCAATTGCATGAGCTGCTTTCCTCTTGCACAACGTTGGTTTTCCAAATTATGGGAAACATTCTCACAGATTAAAGTCTGATTTGTGATTTAGAGACTAATCTGTGAAAGTTTCCGCCTTTATTTGGGAACTGCCATGCATTCAGAGGCAATACAATAGCAACAACAGGACTCTTGCTCTCTGGGATGTGGATATCAACTTTAGCTTTCTTGCCTCTTTTCTGCTGCAGCTGGAGAACAGCAATCTATTGAGGAGCCAGATGGTTGTTGTTTTTTTGCCAGCTACTCCACCCTTGAAGAACAAGAGTCTGTCAGAGCTGTAGCTATTTCCAGGGAGAATCATATTTACCGTATTTGGAGGCTGTTAGGGGCAGTGGGTCACCCGGTGAGGTGGCTCCTAAAGGCAGGAGACCAAAAGGGAAAGTTCTCATTTGATTTTCTCCTCTGGGTTGTAATGATGGCAAGGCCACTTTCATCAGGCAATTGTTTGTGAGCGGGTTTGCTCCTCTGTGAGAGACTGGAGAGGGTAGGCTATGTTGTGTGTGAGTTTACCCAGCTTTTACAAGAAAGGTGGCATGCTAGGTAGCTCCATCTGTGGTAAGAACATGCATGCAGCTCATGAATGTAGGTTTTGTTATTGTTTTGATATATTTAATGTAGTTCTGTTGCATTTTTTCTTTTGCACTAATGGTCTGCTCACCACTGGGCTCCAAAGCAGTATATAAATAAAACAGAATGTAACATAACACAATGTATTTGTTTGCTTTTAACGACTTCCTACGACTGTTATTTTTGCTGCAGCAGACCAGGGATCATACTTCTGGGCTTAAATTAGAAAACCCCATCCCCATTTGGGGATCCCTTCAGCTGCATCAGATAATATCTTCAGATCTCACTGAAGTTAATCTACAGGATTGTATTAATTCTTCTCTCATATATTATAATGTTCACCAGAATAGAATAGTTGTATGAGTAGCTAATTAAACCCACATGCAGGAAGCCCAAGCTAATACATGATTCATCAGTTTCAAATTAGGGATGGGGGAGGAATTTGATTTAGTTCACATTTAAAGGTGAATCTAGCAATTGTTGGAACTTTCCGAAACAATGTTGAGAACCAAAACAGAGTCATCCTTTGTCATTTGCACATATATAAAGTTTGTGATGCATTTCTGTAACCAATGTTTACAAAAATGCATATAGTTGGTAAAAGTGTGTATAAAAATGATTATATTAGTGAAAATAACATGCTAAATGCACTATATTATAAGAAACTGCTTGCAAAAATATGTATATGAGCCAAAACTGCATTAAAGACGTGCTTATTTGGAGTAATTCACACTAAAATGTTGAAGAATTTTCATGAGGATTTTAAAAATGAGTAAACTGCATGTTGCTTCAGAAAAGTACGGAACTGAATTTAAGGTGGGGGGGGGGTAACATGGAAATTGAGAGAACCGAAACTGGCACAACTTTCCATCCCTAGATACATAGATAAAAAGAGTATGCAGTTCATTTGATTTGACATGATTTAGTTTAGGTCTAGTTCATGCATGAATACTCACCACATGACAGCTGCATGTATATAATAAACAAGTTAGCTGTGAAATAGCATATACCTCACACTATCTAAAAACACAACTTTTCAATGGAATCAGTTCACACATTTGGTCATCAAGAGTATTCAGATATCAAGTGATGTACATGCATATGAACCATGGATTTATTGAACTAGCCATGGGGAAGAATATTGCAGAGATAAGTACCAGTAGCTTGTGAAATGAGGAACTGTGAATGATTCTTTTTACAAGAGCCTGTTCTCAGATGCCAGCATTGACCACAGTCTGCAAACTACTTAATAATCTTATTCATTCTTTGTTAGCATTTTTGTAGCTCAAATGTTCTAAATGTGCCATTGACACAAACTGATTCATCTTTGCAATACCCCTAAAATATATGTCACTACGTGGTTCCTTCGAAAGAGAGCTGAGCACTTCAAATTGACGAGATCTCTGGAGCAAATGCTGTTACTGTGATATTGTATATATATATAGATATATTGTATATTGGTATATTGTGTGTGTGTGTGTGTGTGTGTGTGTGTATATATATATATAGAGAGAGAGAGAGTAATAGTAGCCCAGCACAGAGAAATTTAGCAGCCAAATCTTTACCTGGCATAAATAGTAACTTGGCCAATATTCTGAAGGCCAAACAGGTAGGGCCAGAGGCAAAGGAGAAAGGGCCAAAGGGGAAGGCAAAAACAAAAAACTAATTTATTAATTTATACCCCTTTATTCAATAGCACCTTACTCAATCTGTGCCATTATTACTTCCCACCCTTTCCCTATTCCAGTATTCTCCCTTTTCTCCATTGCATTTTATTCAATTCATCCCCCTGTATATTTTGGGTCTCTTTCTGGCCTGTAAGGAATAAAAATGTCACTTTTTAAATAACACATGGTCCAAGCTACGCAATATGATAATATTGGGTTGTTGGTTTTATTTTATTTTTTAAAGCTACCTTAAATTAGCACCTTTTATTGTTGAAGTAAAGGTAGCTCTGGGAAAGTAGAGAGCAGCCCTGCACCAATTTCTTGCAAATAAAGATGCCCCATCAGCCCTTTGCCACCGAAGGTGTTATTTACTGCAAACAGTCCCTTTGGGAGAAAATAGCAGCGGAGAGAGGCATTTTTGGCAGGAAACCAGCATGGGGCCCCAGTTGTGTTTGGGAGCACATTCCCAATCTGATACGGGGTATCAGATCTGCTGCTATCTTGTCGGAGTGCACGTTTGCCTCCGTTTGTGTTCTGTTGTACATCTGTCCGTGAAGTCTCCAAAAGAAAGAGAGCATTAAGAGAAAGAAGTCTCCAAAAGAGAAACAATTTATCTTAGCTTGGGAGTGCGTAACTATATTAAACTGAGAAAAGTGAAGAAACAGCATCAAGCAGATGAACACTTCTGTGTCATCCTAACCCATTCTACTAGTACAGATTTGGGGTACAAATGAGATAACCTCTTAAGTATGGAGAACAATTAGAAAACCAATACTGTAATGCTGAAGATGTAAGACTTGCCTTGTTTTTAAGGTGTTCTATTTTTATTTGGTTTTACTAGATAAATGCTTGTTCTTATTTTTTACTCCCCTATTTCAAGTAAATGTATTATTTATATATTTATAGTGACACAAAGGAAGTATTGTTCCAAAACACGTCAGGCCTCAAATGTATTTTCCTTCAAGCAACTTGAGTTTCTTCCTCTTTTTTCACTCTGCCTTCTAGTTTCAACAGGTCTTGAGACCCACACAAACTGAAACAGGATGGTGAACAAGTTACAACAATTTCCAGAGGAGCAGCATTCGTCTTTTGAGTCTTGTGGCATCTTAAAAGGCTAGCAACTTTATACAGTCCATACCTCTGGTTGCGTTCGCTGCGGGTTGCGTTCGTCACAGGATATGAATGCCCTGAACCTGGAAGTACCAGAACATGTTACTTCCGGATTCGGCATTTCGCGCATGCGCAGAAGTGCTAAATCACGCTGCGCACATGCGCAGATTCGGCGCTTCAGGTTGTGCTCTTTTCATGTTGCACACGGGCCTCCAGAACGGATCCCGTTCGCAACCAGAGGTACCACTGTAATGCCATAACTTTTTGTGAATTACAGTCCACTGGTTCATCAGATGCAGGAAGTGTTATCCTGAGTATCACATGGGGTTGTGGTTTTTTTTGGTTGGTGTGAGGGAAGAGGCTGTAAAAAATGAGGTCAGAGGGAAATGCAGAAAAGTGGCAAATGTAATTATGTACTTAACAGTGGTAATTCACAAAACAGTTATTGATTTGGCATCGACATTCTGGCATTAGTAATGTGCTAAAAATTATTTGTCTTCATTTGGGTTTGGGTTCAATTCACAAGTGAAATTCTGATGTATTTTAATTCGGTGGTTTCACATTGCAGTCTCCTTTCATCCAAGCTTATTTACAGCTTTTGAATATTGCGTTTCTGATTACTATATCAGCAGTAACAACTTGATGCTATTAGCAAGTTATCTAAACAGCTGTCTCATGGGAGATGGATCAAAGTTGATTTCTCCTGCTCCAGCGGGTAGGACCCAAACCAATGGATTCAAGTTACAAAAAAAGGAGATTTCAATTAAACATTAGGAATGTTTCTTGATGGTTAGAGTTTTTGACAGTGGAATGGACTCCCTCAGAATGCGGTAGAATGTCCTTCATTGCAGGTTTTTAAGCAGAATTTGGATGACCATCTGTCATAGATGCTTTAGTTGTGATTCCTGTACTTCAAGGTTTGGACTAGATGACCCTCAGGGACCCTTCAAATTTTGCAGTCCTATGATTAGATTGTAAAAGTGAGTTGGAAACCATAGGGACATTGAAAAGCCTAAGGATTTTCAGATGTAGAAAACAAAATCTTAAATGCTCTGCAACTGGTTTGGCTTTAACACAAGGACACACAGAGAAACTTCTGTGATATCTGAGAAAGAATTTACCTGTTAACAGATGGGATATTACTCCATATGTGTACTGCATTCTGGATGGTGTCATCATGCTGCTTATATCTGAGCACAGCTTCCATCTTTAAAAGGACCAAAACCATACATATGTCTCAAGAGCTAGAACTAAATCTCTCATTTGATGCCAATAGAATATAATACAGAATTCAAAATCTGGGAGCCAATACAGATTGAACAATACTGAAGTAAGATGCTCCAAGAGATATATAAATGCAGCAAATAAATACATAAATAAAATAAAACTGTTGTTGCAAACTGTGAACCGAGCCACTGAAAATCTGTATTAAATTAATGTCTGCAAGTGAGTGGTGAAGCAAACTATCTCTTCATTCACCTCTTGAAGGCGTTTTGTTTTACTACTCACCTGAAAGAACCGAGAAGCGGTATCTCGGTCTTCTTCCTCCAGCACAAGGTTATCCACAAACATCCAGAAAAACATCCTTTCTGGGGGTGTCACATACTGAAGAATACGGAAGTATTGGTAAAAATACCAGGCTTTAAAGGGAAGGAAGAAGAGAAAACAGGCTATAAAAAGATGGTCTCTGAAAATGCCTTTCTAAGGTGCTCCAGCCCACCCGCTTCCTTTTTTAAAGAAAAGAATGACTAATGAAAGAGGTTATGATAAAATGGGCAATAGATTTTAGGCATAATATTGAGTTTGACTCATGGTCAAAACTGTGGTATGAGAATTTAAAATTTACAGCATGCACAACATTAAAGGAGAATGTAATGAAGATGATTTACAGGTGGTATTTGACAGTGAAATAAGCTAAAATGTATAGAATGAAAGATAAAGCTTGCTGGAAATGTAAGGAGTCAGACGGTGATTTTTATTATATGTGGTGGACTTGTGACAGATTGAAAACATTCTGGGAATTGATCGACAATGAATTAAAGAAGATGTTTAGATATACATTTCCAAAAAAACCTGAAGCTTTTTTTGCTAGTTTGATGGGTAATGAAATCCAAAGATTGTTTATGTATGCCACAGTAGCGGTGAGGACTTTGTTGGCCCCAAAGTGGAAATTACAAGAGATACCTACGATTGAGGCGTGGCAGACGAAAATGATGGAATATGCGGAAATGGCCAAGCTGACTTGCAGAATCAGAGATCAGGATGATTCGAAGTTCCAGAGAGACTGGAGTAAATTTATTGTTTATTTAAAAGATAATTGTAAGAATTTGAAGACACTACTAGCAGGACTGAAGTAAATCCTACAATGTGGACTATAGTAAAGACTAAAAATTGTGCGATTGGATTGAAATAAGGTACCTGTTGGGGGGGGAGGGAGGTCAAAAGCTCGGTAGAGTTATTTGTTTTATTGTTTTTGTTTGTTGTGTGATATAGAAGAAAGAAACTAATAAAAATTTATTTTTAAAAAAAGAAAAGAATGACTGAAAGGGGGAAGAGAGCTACCTCTGGGCACCAGGGAAAGTGTGGTGAGAGCCAGTGTGGTGTAGTGGTTAAGAGCGGTAGACTCGTTATCTGGGGAACCGGGTTCGCGTCTCCACTCCTCCACATGCAGCTGCTGGGTGACCTTGGGCTAGTCACACTTCTCTGAAGTCTCTCAGCCCCACTCACCTCACAGAGTGTTTGTTGTGGGGGAGGAAGGGAAAGGAGAATGTTAGCCGCTTTGAGACTCCTTTGGGTAGTGAAAAGCGGGATATCAAATCCAAACTCTTCTTCTTCTTCTTCTTCTCTGGAGGCACATGGGTGCTTATGGGTGCCAAACTGGCTACTCCTGAACAGATTAGATGTTATAAAGACATGCAAATATAGCAGCAGGAGTCTGAGGCTGCACAGGTCTCATGTTTAGAGATAGATTGCAAGGTGGGGTAGGTAGCAAGATATAAAAGCCTGAGGGGATGTGCTTTCCTTTTTCTTAGGCATCCACTCTCCATCCATCCACTGACAGGGACTGGACACTTTAGTTATACACTTTAGGTATAAAGAAAGTCTCCAGCCAGGGGCGTATCTAGGTAATATGGTACAAGACCAACATTTGACACTCTCCATCTAGTTTTCACAAGGCCAGCTTAAGCCAGCTTTCAGAAGGAGGCAAGAAGCTTTGACAGGGCCATAAATCCCTCCTATCTCTTTCCCAAAGCTTGGTAAGTGCTTGCCCAGCTTTGAGAAGCAGACCCTGTCTGAGCCCTCACACCTCGTTTTTTATATACCAGTATAGCATTACCATTAGGACAGAGGTCAGTGGAAAACTTATGCTCACTGCAGGTCAGTATAGACTTCCTCTGAACCACTAGCTTGAGGAAACCCCAATGAAAGAGTTTTGTTGTATAACCCGTGCCTGTATTTGGGCTGCTAGCAAATCTGAATATCTGTCTATAGGAAGTCCTGTGGTTAGTGGCTATATAGCCTCTAGATGTGGAACAAAATCACAAGGCAAGATTGCGGCTGGAGGGGAAGGCCAGGGAGAAGGCACTGTCAGCTTTTGTTTGTGGTGCTCTGTGGGTGAGAGCAAGGTGGTAGTAGAGGATGAGGTTACGTCACAAGCCAAATGGCAGGTACTTTCCATGCCTGTCGGATATGCTGTTAATATGGAATGTAGTCAGTGACCGCGATCGTGACTGATGTGTGATGCAGCACTGTCACAGCATGCTCTAGCCGTGGCTCTTGGTGACTCCCGTTTCCTGCATCAGTGCTCCTACAATATATATTGCATCATTTGGCTTTCCACGAGTTACTGGAAGCGCATTGGGATGTTGTTAGCTGACACTGCAGAACCCTAGGCTCATGCTGCCCAACCACTATCCTGTGCACAATCACCAGGGACTGAGTCCCATTATCACAGTGTAGCCTACTTTGGAGTAATCATGCTTAAGATTGTGCAGCTTAGGTACAAATATTTATAAGGAAGTAAGATCAGTGAAACTTATTCCCAAGTAAATATGTTGGAGTCGCAGTATTTAACCTGTTGTGGAGAGAGGAATGATCCGTCTCTTGGAACTGACCAGAGTCAGAGAGACACAATAAGAGTTACAGTTTCATGCATGTTTGCTTTTCTTACCAGAGGGCTGTTGATAAGAGTTTCCAATGGGTGGCGTAGACCCAAATATAAAATCAAATGGACCCCATTCATCTATCTAATAAACAAAACAAAACAATCACAGTAGTTTGGATGCAGGATCCCATCTTTCATCTTTTAATTTCACATGGGTTCTCCTCCTCCTCCTCCTCCTCCTCCTCCTCCTCCTCCTCTCAGAAATGCACCAGTTTGCTTTATAGACATTCTGATGGGCATGTTTTGGATCAGGATTACTACCATTTCCTAGCCAACCTTACCAACTAGTTTACCTTTAACCACATTGCTACTAACTATTCTGATTAGTCCAAGCTTGGCCTCTTCTGACAAATGACAAAACTATTAAATTGCCAGCGGTGTTATGCAGGTTGACTATAACGTGCTCCACTAAGTATTAGAAACACTAAATTAAATTTCTGAACCTATTTATTTTTATATACTGCCTTTCATCAAAAGATCTCAGGGCAGTTCACAAGATAAATGATCGTATCATGCAGAATGCCCACAGAATGTAAAATAGACACAAATAAAAACAAACAAACTCAAATTTAGACAGTTTCCCCTCCATCTATAACAGATGTTGAGAATCTATAGCCCTCCAGATGTTGTTGCCGTCCAACTCCCATCAGCCCCAACTGCATACTTAATTGTCAGGGGTGGTTTCAGCAGAAATGTAACAACATATGGAGGGCCACAGGTTAACCATCGCAATGTAATCAAAACCCATGGCTTTTTGTTCCTTCTCCAGCATTTCTGGTAGGCTGTTTTTTATCCAAAACAAACAAAAGAAGGTACACCAGAAATAGTACCTCGGGTTATGAAGTTTGCTTCAGGGTGAGAACAGAAATCGTGCGGCGGCAGTGGGAGGCCCCATTAGCTAAAGTGGTACCTCAGGTTAAGAACAGTTTCAGGTTAAGAATGGACCTCCAGAACGAATTAAGTTCTTAACCCCAGGTACCACTGTATCCAGTAAATCTGAATGATGAACATAGTATACTGGCATTTTAGCTATCTAAAGCACTTTTAGCTTACTAAGCGTAAGTGTAACTCATGCACTGTAAAGAGGGTTTCTTTGTATCCAGATTATTGCATAGTTCTTTATCCATTGTGGAAATATCACTGTGGCATATGTTCTGTTTATAGATTTGTGCATTTTAGTTATTGTATTAGAGAGTTTTCTAGATTTGTGCTTATTTTTAACTTTTTTACTACCAATTTCAACTTCATTTTTATGTAATAACATGTTGTTATCACAAAAAGGAGGCCAGAGAGGAGCAGGCAGCAGCAGTGCAATGTAGTGGCATGGCAGCATGTGCGGTGGGGGGGGGGGGCAAAACCACAGGGTTGTGGGTATGGCTGAAGGCATGGAGGGGTCTATGGCCATGGCAAAGGGGTGCAGCAGTGAATATCCAACTCCATAGACCTGGATCTGCTGCCTGGGGTAACTGCCTCCCTTATTCTTTCTTCAGTTATTACCAGCATCAACCAGTTATGACTAGTTTTCAGATTGTCCAGTGTTAAAGGGGCAAGACTGTCCTTTCCTTGACTTCAACATAATAAACAGTGAAAGAGTTTGTAATTCTTTGACTGGAAGCAAATCTGATTTTATCCCAGTAAGATACAGTTAATATATTAGGAGCAGAAAGAATATACACACCTAACAAAATTAGAAATATGAGTAGTACAAAGTCAACTCAGTGACATCTACTTACATGTATTCGTGTCGTGTCTGTGACATCATCCAAATACTTCAGTGTCCCACTGCCCTTGCTTTCACCCAGAAACCCCAAACTTTTCAGCTCTGGAGAACAGAAACGAGGACCTAAATGAATACCAATATTAATGCGACACATTTGTGTTTTACTGATGAAGTGCCTTAAAGGAGACACAGAAGGTTTGCAGACAATGCTTCATAAGTGGTTTACTGTGTGCTGGATGGAAGTTATTCAAAATGGCAGTGGCACTTCTCCAATGGCCCCTCAATGTTGGACTTTGGAACCTAAATGGAGACCCTGGCATCCCTTTTGCTGGGCTAGAATTCTTTACCATTGGCCATGACACAACATCTGGAGAGCTACAGGCTTCTCACACCTAATGCAGGCTTTTCATTCAATCTCTTTGGGTGGGGGCAGGGAGAATAGGTTTTCCTTGGTGCTGACTTGAGCTTCCTTCTCATCTTTCCTTCTTCTCTGTACCTTTCCTGCTGTGGCTGCCTTCTCTTCTCTCCACACTCTTCTCTTCCCAATGTCTCCTAGACTAGACTACAGAGATTCCTGCCATTTCCCTGGATTTAGAGAAGTGTGGGAGATGTTCTGAATTAGAGAAATTCCTCTCCTATTTGTAAGAGACAGCAGATTGCTAACAGGCTTGTTCTGGGAAGGGGTTAAAATTACAGCAGTTCCCACTACTCTTTTTAAAATGTGCATGTTTCTTTAGTGCCACAAGATTCCCAATAATTTCTAGTAATGAGGGAGATCACTTGCAAATGTGCTCTCACTATCCCCCCCATTTCTTTCTTTGGTGCATTATATTTTATTTTGCATAGAAAAGATGGGAGACTAAAAACAACAACATAGTGCAGACTGACAGTGTAATTCAACAGGTGTCTACTCAAAATAGAACCTCACTCAACTCAGTTGCACTTGCTTGCTGCTCAGCTAATTGTGTGAAGATTGCAGAAATGCAATCAGTAGTGGCTAGAAACATAAGGAGCTGCCCTATACCAAGGCAGACCACTAGTGTATCTAGCTGAGTGCATCTAACTCTGAGTAGCAGTAGCTATCCAAGGTTTCAGACAGGAGCCTTTCGCAGGGATTGAACCTGGTATCTTCTGCAGGTACATCATGTGCTCTACCACCATTGAGCGACACCCTTCCTCAATTTGTTCCCCTTCCTAGGACAATGTTGCAGGAATCTCTATTTTGGCTCCAAATAAATAAATAAATAAGCTAAAATAAATGGAATAAATGTGAACTGGCAACCCATTATTGAAAAGTAGCGGGGCAAGGGAAGTTGCAGGATATCTGATGGTTTTCAAACCAGGTCCAACTTTTTAATCCACGTCTCCCATTAGGTTTCTCAATAGTGCTTTGCCTGAAGGTTTGTGATGCAATTGCCTTTTAAGTGGAAAAAGAACAGCCACAAATTAGGTCTCAAAAAGAGTGGGCGTGGGAAGACAGGAAACAGTGGAATGCAATGATTTTGCAGCAGCAGCTAGTGAGTAAATGAAGGATGACAATTATTGATTAATTGCTTAGTATGGAAGGCACCCAAGGAGCTAGTCAGGAAGGATTAAGATAAAGATCACCCGAATTGGATGTTTCTCCTCCACTTGGCAAGGCGCACCCATTTTTCTCCAATTTGTAAACAGTGCTTTAATTTCATGGTTTTTGTTTTGTAAACCTTACTTATAAGTGAAGGCTGGTAAATATGTTGAAAAGTTTTGATAATCTTCTATAATAAATGGGACTGGTTTCAATGAAGAGGAAGAAGAAGAAGAAGAGTTTGGATTTGATATCCCGCTTTTCACTACCTGAAGGAGTCTCAAAGCGGCTAACATTCTCCTTTCCCTTCCTCCCCCACAACAAACACTCTGAGGTGAGTGAGGCTGAGAGACTTCAAAGAAGTGTGACTAGCCCAAGGTCACCCAGCAGCTGCATGTGGAGGAGCGGAGACACGAACCCGGTTCCCCAGATTACGAGTCTACCGCTCTTAACCACTACACCACACTGGCTCTCCGCACCACACTGGAAGAGCTAAAGCACATGTTTCATTATCTCCCACTGAAACGGAGAGACTTTAAAGCTATCCAAGTACAGTTGGATTGAGGCCGTTTTTGGACAGAAATTGCCATGTAATACTGTATTTTGAAGATAAGCAAAGACCACTTTAAAAAGCAACATTCAGAAAGCAATTACTTTTTTTTTTTAGCATCCTGTCTCTTTAGATAAGCTCCCAGTCATCCTAACAACTATGCCAAGCCACAGATATCAGAAGCTCCTTTCAAATAACTCTTGCTCGATCAGCTGATGATCTTCAGTAGCCCCATTAAAAGGGTTGGGCAAAACAGCATTTTGAGAGAGGCTTCTGAAGAAATATTCACCATCCCCTGACAATGCTCTGCCTTGTCCTATGCTTTGTTAAATCTTCAGAAGTTTTCTTTAATCAGCTCCGTAAATTGAGCTTCTGGAGATCCAACAAGGTGCTGCTAGCAGTGCTTTGAATGGGACTTCTGCAGACCCTTGTGGGGGGGGGGAACTGGTCACTGTGACATCAGATGACTGACAGGTAGGAAGTTTCACCTACCTGTGAAATTCAGGGAGATAATAATCTGGCCCTCTGGGCTAGAAAGGTTTCCCACCTCTGATACAGGGGAAGGGTAAACATGTTGCAATCTAATTTCTCAGTTACTTACCTTGTGTAATATTGTCAAAAAGGGAGAGCACACGGATTGGTTTTTTATCCCATGTCTGCAACGGCTGATATATCCACAGATGGTTCTAACACAATTGATAAAAAGATACATGTTTGCATAAGGTGCTTTTGTTGTTGTTGTTGTTGTTGTCAAAGCTTGTTGAACAAGTAGTATGTGATTTTAGTTATTACATGTATTAACATGAATACTTTTTACTAACTGGATATCAACAGGCTTTGACAGCACTCTATAAATCAATGCATTTATTAATTTTATTTAAAATGTTTTAAATTATTTATATCCCACCTTCCTGGGAAATATATAAATGCTATTCTGATCACATCAGAGCCTTTCGATAATGGAATGATGTGCTGCTGTTAGCACTTTCACAAATACAAGGGTTCTACTACATCTATATCAAGTTGCAACAGGGATGAGGGTGCTATGTAAGTCACAGGTAGCTGCAGCACCAGGGCTAAGAAATGCAAAACAACATTAACAATGCAATGCAGAAACAATCACCATATGATTTCCACAGCTTAAAAAATGTTCACTACAACTCAGTACCTGCATTTGGGGCCAGTAGCAGTTAAAGCCCTGCAAAATAATAAGCTATTGAGATTCATGGCTCTATCCTCATTGCAAATGCACACCGTGCCTTCATTGGTGATACAGAAGAACATGAGAAGAGCCCTTTTGGATCAGGCCAAAGACCCATCTAGTCCAGCTTCCTGTTCTCAGAGAGGCCAAGCAAGAGCCTATGGGAAGCCTGCAGGCAGGTCCTGAGTAGAACACACCCTCCCAACTTGCAGCTCCCAGCAACTAGCATTCGGAGGCATGCGGTGGAGAAAGAACTTACCCATATTCTCCAAGAATGTGTCTAAAGCAAATGTGGCACCACTACCTATTGCTAGATCCCTTGGGAGAAGCTCTTTGGAGGGTATTGGAAATTTATCACTGGGGAGAGACCACATTGCTGATGAGTGGACAACATGTACCGACCGAATGCTCTCTTCCCCACACACACCTCTGCCACACACTTCCTTAGAAAGCTGCCTTACAGCAGGCCAAACTGCCTCTCTGTTCAATTCACTACTGGCTACTCACACTGGCAGTGGCTTTCCTGATTCTTCTTCCTTCCTCTGACTTACTTTTCTCTAGGTTGGCATTACAAGCTTATGAGAAAGGCCACAGGTCAGGGCCACAGCACATGCATCATATGCCAAATGTTTCGGATTCAAACCATGTCATCTTCAGATAGGTCTGGAAAGGGCTCCTGATGGCTGTCATGAGCTGAGCTGCCCTGCTGCTTCTTACTTGGACAGGCTGAAGCCTCAAGGGGGTGGGGCGGGGATTTGTGGTTGGACTTGCAGGAGCCCCACCAGTCCATCTGGCACTCCTTCTAGTGTGACTGCACAGCTCCAGCCTCACCAGCACCCCAGCCCAGGCCTCTCCAGGTAAGCCGCAGTGGTGCTGGTGTTGGCAGGGTGGCTCTGCCTCTCCATATGCACCACTACTAGTGAAAAGGAAAGCAGAGATTGGGGCTGCTTGGCATAAACCTCCAATTAACAGGGTCCTCTCTCTCTCTCTCTCTCTCTCTCTCTCTTTCTCCCCTTTAAAAATGTCATTTTAGTAAATGACCATGCAGTGTTTCAGGTCAGCTGAAATAGTTTTGCTGCCACCTGCTGGAAACAGAGAATCTAGTTTGTTAGTTCTTTTTTGGCCAATTTTTCCAGGGCAGAAGGGGGCAGGAGGCAGCATTTCCTATTTCGCCTCAGGTGGCTTCCCCTGACCCCCAGCCAGCATGGGCAATGGTCAGTGACCATAAGACTGGTAGTCCAACAGCATCTGGCGGTCCATAGATTGCCCACTTCTGCTGCTGAAAAGTGATCCAGTTAATAATACAAGGATCTGCAGCCCTTTGACTTTTTCTGTACTGTATACATCTGTAAAAGACAACGGAACTTTCCCTTACAGACTCTTGATCGTAGAAGCGCTTCAGTTCTGCACGCCATCTTCTCTTCCTCTTGAGTAGACCATATGCTCGCTGTGGTGTACACAGGAAACATATCCAGGGAGACTTCTTTTTTATCTTGTCTGAGAATCCTGAACACACGAGGCTGTCCATGCATTCTTCACAAAAACACCTGCATTGTTGAGACAGACAGCGAGAGATGATTTGAAGGCATTTTTTTTACATTTTACATTTCAAATATTTGGAATATATCCAAAACATTTGCTGCTGTTTCACACAGGGACTTGTTCCTCCTGGAGTTTTGAAAATTATCCAAATGGGGGAGAGGCATCTAAATAGGAATGCTGCATGTTTTTTGATGTGGGGAGAGCTCACACATTTCACTACAAGGAAAAACATGCGATCTTCTATGTTAGATTTTATACCACCAGTACAAAAGCAGAAGTATGGGTGACTTGCACTTCCTTTCATAGAATCATAGAATCATAGAGTTGGAAGAGACCACAAGGGCCATCCAGTCCAACCCCCTGCCAAGCAGGAAACACCATCAAAGCATTTCTGACAGGTGGCTGTCAAGCCTCTGCTTAAATACCTCCAAAGAAGGAGACTCCACCACACTCCTTGGCAGCAAATTCCACTGCCGAACAGCTCTCACTGTCAGGAAGTTCTTCCTAATGTTTAGGTGGAATCTTTTTTTCTTGTAGTTTGTATCCATTGCCCCGTGTCCGCTTCTCTGGAGCAGCAGAAAACAACCTTTCACCCTCCTTTATATGACATCCTTTTATATATTTGAACATGGCTATCATATCACCCCTTAACCTTCACTTCTCCAGGCTAAACATACCCAGCTCCCTAAGCCGTTCCTCATAAGGCATCGTTTCCAGGCCTTTGACCATTTTGGTTGCCCTCTTCTGGACACATTCCAGCTTGTCAGTATCCTTCTTGAACTGTGGTGCCCAGAACTGGACACAGTATTCCAGGTGAGGCCTGACCAGAGCAGAATATAGTGGTACTAATACCTCCCTTGATCTAGAGGCTTTTTCCTCCCATTTCTTCATAATTTCCGAGTGAGCCATGGCTAAGGACCTGATTTACACAAAACTCTCAGATTAAAAGGATATGGAAGTTTGAACCTGAAGGCTGGTGCACAGGAAACTGGACAACTGGACACTCAAATGAGTTGCTCTATGATACTCTTATCTCCACTCTGTATCCCTGCATCACAATGATTCACAGAACACTTCATTCCTTTGAAGCACCACAGGGACCCAATCCAAGCACCAGAGGCGGATTTAGGGGAGTACAACTGGTTCGATCACACTGGACACAGAGCCTGGGGGTGCTGCAGGGGACTCCACAACTATGATGCAGAATGGAAAGTGAGAGGCACAACTGAACTACAGACTCCAACCCCACTTTCCTGGAAGTATGTGTGATTAAATTCAAAAGGACATACTTCTGAGCAGGCATGGCTAGAACTGTGCAGAAGATATTGCAGATATGCTCCACCAAGTCTAGGGGGAGTGGTCTGTTAGAGAGGTGAATATGCACACTTTCTATCTGAATTTGAAAGCCAGGTTTTACGACAACGAATCTCATATCCAAAGGTGCTGCTGTGGTCTGGGAGGTCAATTACCTGTTACAGGTTGGATCATCACACATTATGAGAGAATTGCTCCAGCAGCATATGGCACAATCAGTCTTGTACCCATCATTGTCACACAGGAAGAATCTCTCCAAAAGATGTTCCTTTTAAAACAGCAGCAGGAGCAGAAAACTGTAGTTAGTTAATATTGTAATGAGATTTAGCATTTCAACTGTTCCAAGCTCAGTACTTCTGAAAAGATGGTGACCATCATTATTCCCATAGAACAGATGATGGATCTGAGGTGGGAAAAACATCTTAATTAAGGCCACCAAGGAAGTTTGTGGCTAAAGTGAGAGTTGAACTGGAGACTTCCAGCATCTTTTGGTCAGATGCAGTTTTGCTTTAGAATGTGGTGAACAATTTAACACTGGCTTTCCCAGCAATTCCTTCATTCCTCCCCTCCCTTTTATTTTTTAAAGAAAAGTTGCCCAGCCTGTTAGATAAAGGAAGTGTAGCATGTCTGACCCAAATCAGCTACTCACTGTGCATGGAGCACACATTCCTCCTTGAAACAAAGGGTGCTGAGTGTGAATCTCAAGGCTTCCACAGCATATGCAGATTTCTACCAAACACAGAAGATACTCATCTTACACTGTGTTTTTGGCATCAATTCCCAGAGTTTACTGCAGTTCTTAAAATAGTTCTGCTTTATACATTGTTCAAAGAATACATTAAGAATACATAAAACACATAAGGAATGATTAAAATTACATTTTCCACTAAAATCCCAATAAAATTAGAAATATTATTGCCAATTTGCACTGTTAATGCAAGAGGAAAAAAGCTGACCTTGGAAAAAAGTCATATAAACAAACAAACAAACAAATAAGCAAACATTTCAAGAATGGTATCCCTACACACAAAGAAAGCTGCTTTTCCTCGCCTATGAAAGAATATTTTTCTTAGGAGGACCATACCTGTTCTCATATTCTCGTTCAGTTGGTCAGGTTTTTTTAAAGTATAATGAAGCATGTATATATACAAGGTGTCCATGCACCCAATTGATAAAGGGCTAAAAAGGCCTAGTATTGTTTATGCAATCTGAATTTCTTCTCAGTTCTACATCCTGGGATAGGGATGAATTGTGAGGCAGTATATGAAAGAGACACAGTTTCTATCCCAATAAATGTGGATTTAAACAATCCATACATACTGCGTTTTTATCATGTAAACCTGATTAATTGGGTAGTACCTTGTCACTCAGCCAAAGGGGTTTATACTGATTAATCTCACTGGCTGACTAAACACTGAAGTCCTCCTAATAGCTATCTGTAGTAAAGACAGTTATAGCAGTAACAGTTGCAACAAATACCTTCAATATTTCTCTCTTTGAAGTTGACTTCATATGCAATGTTTTCTACGGAGGAAAAAAAATCAGGGCACTTTTCGGAAGCGAGGCTTGCTTGCATTGTTAAATGTACAATCTAATCTGACTAGAATGTGCACTGGATTGCTCTTCCATGCTGTAGCCAACATTCATCACGTGTGGCACAGACAGCATCAGAAAGAGCCAAAACTTTGTTTTTGTATCAGGCATGAAAGTTGTCTCTAAGATTACAATAAAAATAAGCTCAGCACCAGAGAGGGATGTGAATTATACTTGCTTTGCAACAGTGTGATCCTATACAGTTCATTAAGATGTAAGCAGCAAATTCAATGTCATTGTTCCAGGTAAATGGTTATAAGTTTCAGGATCGCCAGTGGAGGCTGGACCATTATGGCAGGTGCAGCACTGGCCCACCAACCTCCCTCTGCCACCAGCTGGCCCTCCCCTACCTGCTGACTCACGTCCGGTCCAGGAGGTGGTACTGGCTGCCAGCTTCCCCCTTCTTAGTATTGCTCCACTTTAAACTCCTCAGCAGGAAGGATGGGACAAATCTCTGCCTGTAATTGGCTATGGCTCCATCCACTGTTGGTCTCCCTACCTTCTGCCCTGTTATTATCAATGGGCACAAGGTACCATTGAGACTCAGAGAGCAATCCTACTAGATAAAAAATAGCTATTGTATCTTATTTTTCTACACAATTCTTTATATACATTGCCCCTTTCTCTTTATTCTGCAGTATTTTGAAACTTTCCTTCTACATGTCTTTTGCTACTTAAAAAGGCTTTTAGTTTCATTCAAAGGAAGAACAGAGATAGATGAGATAAACCTGCCCTACAATCCCTTCCTCAACATTAGATGGTTTCACTTGTTTTTGTACCGCAAAATGGAAACAAACAGGTAGGTAAAGGGTTCATTCCCGCAGCAGATACAATCTATACTGGGGCACACAAATCTTCAGCTAGCATTGTTTTTAGCACCTCTTGAAAAGAAGATTACCTCTCCTTGGTTTGGAAGTGTTTGATTCCTCCACGGAACTTACAGAAATTACACCAGAACTATAGTTCTCCAATGATACAGCTGGATGTGTGTGTGGGGAGAGAGAGAGAGAGAAAGAATATGAGGTACATGATGGCTATTTTTGAATGTGGCAAAACTGCAACAATATGTCTCAGCAAAAGCATTTATTGTAAATTGCTTTCGGTTGCATTGGCAAAACAGTGACTAATAAATTTAATACATAATGATGACGACGGTGACGATAAATACCTGCATGTGTATGTTTGCATACAAACACAAACACTATATTTAGAGACAGAGACCCTGAGGCCCTCTGGATGTTGTTGGACTCCAACTTCCACCATCCCCAGCCAGCATGGCTAATGGTTAGGCCTTGTCAATCCCAGCAGGCCTTGGGCAGGCCGCAGGCCTTCCTGTTATATACCTGCTGGGATTGACAAGGCATCTGACCCTCATCTGAATCTCATAGCTCTCCTGACGAGTGCTTTGGTCGACCCACCAGATACCAGGCACTCTACTATTCAAATTAGGCCCCAGTGTTTTTGTTACAATCCCCTTCTCAATTAAGTAATCAATTTTAATCTAGAATTTAAATTCTCAAAACTTTCTTATTTGTTAATTCAAGCAAGTAAAGCACTGCTCTCACTTCATTACAAACAGTATTTCTACCTGCAACACACTTGAGCAAACCTGCTCCTCTTCCTTTCACAGATATTTTGTTGCCATTTGCAACTGTAGCTGCTTCTGATTAGTTATAATTTAACTCTTGAGGGAAATAATTAGCATCAAACGTCATGTGCATGGAAGTTGCAGAACCAATTAACCAACTAGAAGGATTACTCTTAATAGCACCGGTTTTTCTATAACTTGATATTGCTGGATAGTTTTGATGAACTGCAAAAGCATTTTTAGTTTGCTTTCTGTTGCCACCTTGGAACTTTTCTTTATTAGTGCCACTTTGTTTTGTACGATTCCTTGCAAATGAAGGAAAACAACTTTTCTGCTTGTATATGTTGATAATATAATTTTGGTTACTGAGGACAAACAAGATTGTACAAAAAACAAGATATGGCGCAGTCCTGGCCAGGACATATGCATCCTAACTGTGACAAAGGTGACCTGTGTGCTTGCTTGATTAACAGCTGTTGGGAACTTCAAGGCTCTCCCTTCTTATGGTCTTTGTACTGGACCTGGAGACTCCAATAGAAAACATTCCATGTCAAGAAGGAGGTCAAGTGGGCACCCTATCAAATGACACTTTGACATGCTTGCACTTTGACTCTACTTGCACTTTGACATGCTTTCGAACTGCTAGGTTGGCAGGAGCAGGGACCAAGCAATGGGAGCTCACCCGATCGCGGGGATTCGAACCGCCGACCTTCTGATCGGCAAGCCCTAGGCTCTGTGGTTTAACGCACAGTGCCACTCGCGTCCCCAAAATTATACATAAAAAGACATTATAAGGTCTATGAAATACTAGCTGCAAGGGGAAGGGGCAACTTTGCTACTGAAACCCTTCTGTACTGTTGAAAGAATCTAGCATGGTGCTATCATTTGAAAATAACAATCTACAAGAAGCTAAAAGATTTTAAAATAATCTTTAAAAAAAAACAATGTTCACAGAATGTCACAAGAAAAGGAGTCATCACAGCCAAGTTTGGACTCTGGAAGTGCTGCACTAAGGTACCAAAACAGAGAGACAAAAGGCTAAGCTTCTGTCTGGAGTTGTCCCCCGCAGCACCAAGTTTTGTTACAGATCCATAACCTGTTTCTGTGGTCATAACTTTTAAATTCGTATTGAACTGTAATTTTGTTACTTGTGCTTGGCCTTAGGGTTCTTGCAGGAGGCAATTCTTCCGCAGAACTGATGGAAATGATATCAGGGAAACTTCCTCCATTGGATGATGAAGCTGAGAAAGAGAGACAGACAGAGAGAGAGAAACACATCAGAGCAATATGGGAACTGTGACCCTTCTGACTTACCCAGCTCATGCTGATTGCTCCAGCAAAGTTGGATGGGCTGGGAAACAGGGCAGCTTGAAACATTTCAGACATATGTACTTGAAAATGTTATTTAGGTTTTAAATAATAGGCTAAAATGTGGAGGTTATGCAAGGCGCACTCTTTATTGAGCATTCATTCTGATTCATACGCAAGGAGGTTATGCGTCTTCCCAACTGGGTGGCTGTTGGTGCCAGGCACAGGTGTGTGGCAGCTGCTTCCAACCTGGTGCATCCCTTGTCCCTGCTGCCACGCTGCCCAATCCTAGTTTCAGTGGGCGCCATCACAGCTGGTAGGCGGTGCAGTGGTGGCGCACCATCATATATCCCATGTCTGGCATCTGGTCAATTCCCACAGATTTCAGTGGGAACTAAGTGCAAATTAAGGTACACATCATACATTCACACACCTCCCCAATAATAATCCTGGGAACAGTAGTATTCTTACAGTGCTACAGTTCCCAGCACCCTTTACAAACTACAGTTCTTCTTCTTATTATTATTAGGGTGTGGGTGTGTGCTCTAAACGTTTTGTAAACACATGGTGTGTAGGAAGCCTTTGTCTGGATCTAACTCCCTGAGTTCGTGAAGTTTCCTTATGGTGGCCAGGCCGTCGGTTTCATCGCTCTCATCAGCTTTATGGGCTCCTGCAAAGGAGTGGATCTGGGTCTGCTCCAAGAGATCTTCCACTCACCTGCCTCCGAGAGGCTGCCCATTTCCCCGGAGTCACTGTCCAGCACCACGGCCATCCCTGCAGCAGACGGCGACCTCGCCAGGAGCGTTTGGGGCGTGTCCGGGTCGTCGGGGCGGGATGGAAGAGCCGGGAAGCTGCGCTCCTCAAGGAGATACCTGAATCGGTTGGTGCAAAGGAAAACCCAACAGCGTTTTACTACGGGAGCAATAATGTGGATTGTTGTTACATATGTATAAAAGAAATGGTGGATTTCCCATCAACTGGCATAGGAGCCAGCTCCAAAGGACCTACCAGGAGGTATCTTGCCCCCCCCCCCCAAGATGGGCATTGCCATTCAAATAGTTTGCGTGTGTCAAGTCTTGTGATCCATTAGGTGGGGCGGGGCTTACCTCCCCCCCCTATTTTATTCAAGTTGGCACCCCTGTCCAGAACGCAGGAGCCACTTGGAGAAGGAGCTGCGCGCGCCTTCCAGAGAATTTGCTCGTGCCAACGCTCCGCTCCCTTTCGTACTCCGAATCAAAGTGGCGATTCAAAGCATAGCTATAGACTTCTGAGTCCCATAGAGCTCTGTGGGACTTACGTTGGATGAGAAGACGCTGAAGACGGGGCTGTCGGTTGACCTCCAAAATAAATAAATAAATGGAGGGTCACCATTTAAAGCAGGGAGCAACATCTGTTGGACGACTCATTCCTAGCCGGCCAGGGATGCTGCAGTGCAACACCCCCTGCACAACAACCGTCTGTCTCTTTTATACCACGTGTTTCTAGAGACAAATTAACTTTTGGGTTCAGTACTGACGATCTCATTCACGAGCGGGTTCCTCGCGGCTGTTGCGGGGCCACGGCTCCCCTCACCAGCACCCTGAAAAGCCACGGGGTCGTGTCCCCCCCCCCCCCGATCTGATACTCACTGTGCTGAGCCTTTCACATGTGACAAAGCACAGCTTCTTTGGCACCTCCCCCGGTAGCGCTGTCCTGTTCCCCGAGGGGAAAGGCACAGCCGATTTGCATCCAAGTGGTCGGGCAGCCTGCCGTGAACCCCCCTTGGGATGCACTTGGTACCCAGTGAAGTCGATGGCGAATCACTCGCCTCCGTTCAGAAGCATGCAGATCAGATGGCATGGCACCTTCTTCGGGCGCTTCACCTGCCTCTGAATATACTGTAGCTTGTTTCAGTTGGCGTTCCCCGGCTTCAGTTACGAACCGCGAACCATGCACAAATAAGATCAGGTCCATAAGGGACGGTCCATTCCATTTCACCAGAATCCAGAGGATCACTCAAGGGTATCTGGCAACCCCTTCTCTGTATCGAAATCCACGGCTGCAAAAATAGAAGAGGACGGGTGACGTTCGAATGCCCCCTAGTGTCGCAGTGAGGAAGCACACGCCCTGATAAAGCTAAAGGCGTTTGTGCTACTACTACTACTACTACTACTACTACTATCAGGGGAGCCTGAAGTGGTAGGTTTCTCCAGCCCTGCGCGCACAAGGTGATGCTGACAGAACTTTGGGGCTCCACTCAGAAGAATGAGCACAAGGCCTCCCAAAGGCACCGGGGTGGATTGCATCATTTTGAAGTAAGCGAAGTAAAACATTGCTATCTAAAGGTGTGCGCAGGTGCGACCGTCAGGTGTAGAGGCTAAAATGTACTGAGCGCACCACTGCCTGTGAAGCTCGCTTTCAATTTTTCTTAGCATGAAGAATGAACTAGCTGACAATATTTACCTGTCGATGGGAAAGAAGCTTTAATTTGTCATTAAAGACACTCAACTCCTTTGCCTGTTACCGTAATAGCTTCACCCCCACTGGTGAAGATTGCCAAAAGCTCTTTGTGAAATGGCTGTGGGCAATGGGGTGTAGAATTATCATATTCATTAATAGATATACTCAGTGCTTTTTCTGGGGGAATGCATACCCCTAAACATTTTGTGAATCTAAGTTTGGCCTCATTGAGGGGTAGTATTTCAATATTAGTAGGAAAATGAGAGTATTGCTAAACTTTTTTTTTTTTTAAGCACTGGATATACTTTTATATGGAGGCAGTGAGAGATTTCACTTTCTTGGGTTCCATGATCACTGCAGATGGTGACAGCAGTCACGAAATTAGAAGACGCCTGCTTCTTGGGAGAAAAGCAATGACAAACCTAGACAGCATCTTAAAAAGCAAAGACATCACCTTGCCGACAAAGGTCCGTATAGTTAAAGCTATGGTTTTCCCAGTAGTAATGTATGGAAGTGAGAGCTGGACCATAAAGAAGGCTGATCGCCGAAGAATTGATGCTTTTGAATTATGGTGCTGGAGGAGACTCTTGAGAGTCCCATGGACTGCAAGAAGATCAAACCTTGTTGTTGTTGTTCAGTCGTTCAGTCGTGTCCGACTCTTCGTGACCCCATGGACCAGAGTGCGCCAGGCACGCCTATCCTTCACTGCCTCTCGCAGTTTGGCCAAACTCATGTTAGTAGCTTCAAGAACACTGTCCAACCATCTCATCCTCTGTCGTCCCCTTCTCCTTGTGCCCTCCATCTTTCCCAACATCAGGGTCTTTTCTAGGGATTCTTCTCTTCTCATGAGGTGGCCAAAGTACTGGAGCCTCAACTTCAGGATCTGTCCTTCTAGTGAGTACTCAGGGCTGATTTCTTTGAGAATGGATAGGTTTGATCTTCTTGCAGTCCACGGGACTCTCAAGAGTCTCCTCCAGCACCATAATTCAAAAGCATCAATTCTACGGCGATCAGCCTTCTTTATGGTCCAGCTCTCACTTCCGTACATTACTACTGGGAAAACCATAGCTTTAACTATACGGACTTTTGTCGGCAAGGTGATGTCTTTGCTTTTTAAGATGCTGTCTAGGTTTGTCATTGCTTTTCTCCCAAGAAGCAGGCGTCTTCTAATTTCGTGACTGCTGTCACCATCTGCAGTGATCATGGAACCCAAGAAAGTGAAATCTCTCACTGATTTCACTTTCTTGGGTTCTGACTCCCCTTCATGGATCACTGCCTTGTCGTGGCGAAGGGGCTTGAATTACTCAGGCAAGCTATGGACAGGTCAAGATGGACAGGTCATAGCGGAGAGTTTGGACCAAACGTGATCCACCTGGAGAAGGAACTGGCAAGCCGCTCCAGTATCCCTGCCAAGAAAACTCCATGGACAAAGATCAAACCTATCCATTCTCAAAGAAATCAGCCCTGAGTGCTCACTAGAAGGACAGATCCTGAAGCTGAGCCTCCAGTACTTTGGCCACCTCATGAGAAGAGAAGACTCCCTACAAAAGACCCTGATGTTGGGAAAGATGGAGGGCACAAGGAGAAGGGGACGACAGAGGATGAGGTGGTTGGACAGTGTTCTTGAAGCTACTAACATGAGTTTGGCCAAACTGCGAGAGGCAGTGGAGGATAGGGGTGCCTGGCGTGCTCTGGTCCATGGGGTCACGAAGAGTCGGACACGACTGAACGACTGAACAACAACAATACTTTTATAATCTCTTATAAACATAAATCACCATATTAATTAATTTTTATTTATTTTTTAGACCCAAACCTTCCTTTGTATGTTTTAGGTGCATTTTGGCTAGCCATGTAGAATAGCGGAACATGTTATAGTTTTGACATTAGAACTGCCTACCAAATACTAGACGCCAAGGCTGATGTCTCTAACTCAATTACTAAGGAGTCAGCCCCAGTGAAGACAGTGAGATGTACTTCTGAGTTAGCATGCATAGGACTGCACCATAAAGGCAAGATTGCCACAGATCAGAGAATCTCTGTGGCCACGGTTGCAAATGCATCATGAAATTGGAATCCAGCATTCTCTGTTAATATTCACCGTCCTTTTCTCCTCCTTCTCTTCCAGCCATGAAGTACAGGGTGCACAAAACACTGCCCTTGATTTGATAGGTTTCTCTGCTTTGCGGCATTTTGTGGGACTTCCACTTAGCGGGAGAAATAAATGAGGCCAAAATGTGTAAATGTAAGTACATTAGAAAAGTGACTGAGAACATCTTCAGGGCCCTCATCCCTGGCCTTTCGCTTATGGCAGGTTTGGGGAGGCTTCTTCAGCATGAATGTCAACCCCCCCTCTGGACCACCATGAGTCAGTGGTGGTTGGATACAGAGAGGATGTGCTTAGTGCAATAGATAGAAATTTTGCCTCTGTACAATATGGTAGTCCTGTGCAACATTTCCCAGCAAACCCTGAATAAACTACAGTGGCCAGATTGTAGTCTTCATCTGAGTTATTGCCAACCTGGCCTGGAGTAATGTATCAGTCCAGTGGAGTGCTATATCATTATGTTGCATGTTATCTGGCGCTGGAGGTAGGGACCGAGTAATCCGAAGCAAATGTGTTCAGTCCCATGTTTGCTACAAAGCAGTTTCCTAGCCAACGTGTAAAGTACTCATTGGAAATGGATGAAACAACGTGGCACTCCTATCTGAAATCTGAAGCGATCGGAGCAATTGGCATTTGGAGTGAGCAGAAGCATTTTACCCGGGGACGAGCTTGTGATTCAACTGCTAGGCCATATAAAGGCAAATTCTAAGCCAAGGAATGCAGGGAGGGAGCCTTGAAACACTCACGATAGGGCAGGTGCTTATAAAAATGGCACTTACAGTAGATTGTATATAGGTTCCTTGGAAAGACTGAACTCGGTTGATCCTTGAAATTGGCTTCTTCTTTTTGTAGAATGTTCTGATCAGGGTGCAGGATGGGGGTGGGGAACCCTGCTGATGCATGGATGATCTGAATCCCAGTTTCATATAATGTATTTGTATTTATTGCCTGCTTTTAAATTTCTACAGGTAATTGATGCACCTCCGTATTTACCCTCCTTTTGAGACACCCTTCTTGAGTATTTCTTCTAACAATGAAGTGCCCCCAGAAGTGTACAGAACAGGGGAGTGCAGTGGGATGTCCTTGGATGCCCTTGCTGGCTGCATCACTGAACACCTGCACTCCTTTGAGCAGGGAATATCATTTTAGCTCCAAAGTAAAGTGGAGTGTCTCTCAAATTGTGTCTACCTGAGGGAGACACCTGTATGAAATGATGGCAAGTAGGTGGGGAGGTTAGAGGGAGGGGAGCAGCACAAAGGGGATAGGCATGAAAAGAAGGGCAAGTGGTAAGTCCACAGACTGTCTAGGGGCAGTTTAAACTCTGGTGCCCCCTGTTACAACTCATTGGAAAAGCTTAGCAGACTTTTCTATCAAGGGTTAGTTGGGGAGGCCATTTATTCATGGACAAGGTTTTGTAACATGACGGTTGCAAACATAGGTGCCAGCATCCTGGGGCCCTGGGTGCCCAAGCACACACAAAATTTCCCATTAAGGGGCTTGGCACCCACAAATTTAGGTGACAGGGCCATCCACACTGCATGGCCCCCATGGCCCCTGGTACCCACGGTTGCAGGGCCAAGCTGGCACTCCTGGTTGCAAAAGGTTATGTGAAACCTGGAATATTCTATGAAAGATGGTACCCATTTCTGAGGTATGTCAGTCATATACATCCTAAACTCAAACATGTTCAATAGTTCTGGATTGTTATAAGAGCTCCCTGAGCTGCTAAGATAAAATAACGACAGTTTGTAGATTTTGTGGACAGATCCTGAAGTTGAGGCTCCAGTACTTTGGCCACCTCATGAGAAGAGAAGACTCCCTGGAAAAGACCCTGATGTTGGGAAAGATGGAGGGCACAAGGAGAAGGGGACGACAGAGGATGAGATGGTTGGACAGTGTTCTCGAAGCTACTAACATGAGTTTGGCCAAACTGCGAGAGGCAGTGAAGGATAGGCGTGCCTGGCGTGCTCTGGTCCATGGGGTCACGAAGAGTCGGACACGACTGAACGACTGAACAACAACAACTACACATACTTTCTTAAAACATGTTGTGTTTGGTCTGTGTCACCACATGATGGATTCTATATAAAAACAATGTTGATTAAAAAAAATTAAAAGCAATAGTTAGTGCTCTTAGAGACAATCAGCTAATCAGAGGACTACAGTGGCAAGTATGGCAGGCAACAGGAAAGCCTAAAGCAGCAATGAGGATCCTGCTGATTCTCCAGATGTTGTTGGACCCCGACTCCCATTAGCCTTAGCTAGCATGAGGAAGATATTGTGTGTGTGTGTGTGGTGTGTGTGTGTGTGTGTGTGAGAGAGAGAGGGGACGTTGTAGACTGAGAACATTAGAAGGTTCCTCATCCCTGGCCTTTGCTTATGGCAGGTGTGGGGAGCCTTCTTCAGCCTGAGAGCGGCATTCCCATCTGGGACCACAAGCCAGCCAGTGATGGGTGAGGCCAGAGGGGAAAGTGCTCAGAGCAATAAATATAATTCTTACCTTTGTACAATAGGGTAGCGTGGTGGGCAGGAATGCCTCACATTAGGAGGACACAAGGACCTGTCTTAGCCAGGTCCCAGCAGGGGGGAGACTGAGGAGGGGGATGGGAGTGATAGAGGAGGAACACGGAAGAGGTAAAGGAACCAGAGGAGACGAGATGTGAGGGAGGGAGAGGGAGGAGGCAGTGAGGAAAAAGGGGATTTGTGCTGCCGAGGAGGGGAAAAGGGAAGAGCAATCTGACTGAAGAGTTTGGGGCTGTTGACCCATGTGACATGCTGGTAAGCAGGAGGGGGTGCAAAGGTAGGCAGGAGAGGAAACTGTTAAGTTGTGGGTGGACACAGCAGACGACACAGTGATTTTCAGGCAGCTCTTGTTTATTCTCAGGCTGGAACAGAAGTGAGCTGAAGGGCTCAGCAGCCTGCTTTTATATAGAACTAAGCTACAATGCAACAGTAACAACTTTCTGTAGTTACCCAATCCCTGAATGTCACTTTTCAATCCTTCATTTGCATGTGCGGACCTGAGTGAAAACTGCAGCAGAATGAACTATATACACACACCCCTAGTGGCCTAGGGTGAGAACTTCAATACATAACAGAAACCATATGAGGGGAGACAGGAAAAGAAAATGTATAAGGGAAGAGAGTGGTGAAAAGGTAAACAATAGACAATAGACTGGGAAACAGGAAGGGCAGGGGGAGAAAAAAAAAGAAAGGCAGGACGCAAGATGTATGCGAAACCAAACAAACTGTGACCTGTGACAGAAGGGAGAAATCAAACTCTTTAACTAAAAAAAGGGCTCTTAAGAATAAGAGACCACTTGGGGTTGTGAGGACTTCTGTTTTCTTCACACACTCAGGGCTCACCCAGACTTGCACTTGTCCCGTGCCTAGAAAGCATGGGTCCAAGTGGTTTTCCGCTTCTCTAACGTTTTCTAGGCCACAGGTCTGAATGGTTTTGTCTTTGCCCCATAACGTTTCCCTGGCAAACCTGCTCTTTAGTGCTAAATCAGAGCAAATGTCAATCCAGAGAAAAAGCAATTGACATTTGCTCTGAGAGGAAGTGGCAGGGCAACAGCAAGTCTGGAAGGGCCTTCAGAGATCCCTCTTTATCCCCCATCCAGGCAAGCAAGGAGCATTAGAGTTCAAGGACACATTCTAGTCAGGAGGGTATGAAACAGGCCTGGTGATGCTTGTGGCCTTGGGAGAGTCCCATGGAAAGAAAGGCCTGGGGGGCCACATTCAGTTCCCCCTGAGGTTTCCCCCTGCAGCAGCTGTTGATGATACTGCCAAACCGTTGCTTACCTTAGGCCAGCACTCCGTACATGAGCACCCCTGATTATTTTGACCCTTGGTTGTTGTTATTACAATTTGTATACTGCCCTGCACATGTAGGTCTCAGAGCAGTTCACAACACAAGTTACAACACACAAAGGCAGATGGTAAGGGCAGGGCAGATGGGGGCTGGTGGAGGTAGTTTGGTGGGGTAGTGCCCATTTTCTTTAATGGACAAGCCTCTCTTGCATAACTGCTGATTAATTGGGCCTGGTAACGCCATCAGCTCAGTGTTTCCATGGGGCCCTGTCCTGACTCATCAGGTCAGTCTGATGCCTGCTGCTCTGATTCACCAAGATCCAGGTCAGTCAGGCTAGCGGAAGCTGGCTTGCTTTCCAACAGAAGAGGGAGCTCAGGACCACCTTTGACTGAAGAGCTGGGCCAGGTTCCAGTTGCCAGACCATGTCCTAAATGAAAGAGAATGTTTCATCATATATGCTTCTCGCCAGGCAGTCACTAAATACACAGTAAAAGTGATTCATCAGCCATTAAAAAAAAGTTGTGAATGAGTCACAGGATTTTATTTTTGTCATTTCTAGAAATATACTAATCCATATTTCCTGGTGAGTCTTTGATGCAACCACAATATTTAAAGGACTGCTACTTCACTGCTGTACTCCCCCCCCCCACAGGCATGTCCTGTTTAATGTTTCATAACATAGGAGGAATATTATCATTCTTCTGCTTCAGTGGAAGGATATTTTCTAGAATTGACATCCTGAAGTGAAGTACCAAGGTGTGGTTTTGCCCCTTGATTAGTTGGTCTAACTCTTGGCTTTGTAGGATACAAACCTATACACACTTACCTGTGATAAAGTTCTTAGTAGGTCTTACTTATGAACTGACATGGATGGAATTGCATTGCTAAATGGTTGAGAGGAAGAAAAATAGCTCCTCTTTCTGGATCTCTTTCAGCCACCCTCTCTTGAAAAAACCCCCCCCACACATTTTCATTCTTTCCTGTCTGCTTCAGTTTAGTTTTCAAGAAAATCTTGGAGAATGAAAACAATAATAATTTATTTTACTCTGGATACAAGTGGTCCGCTTGCTGTTCCTCATCAATGAAAGTGTTCATTGTGAGTCCCTCTCTAGCTAGTCCAGGATCTCATAATCATTTCTTTGTTTGGGTGCAAAGCCCAGTCACTTTTCACCTGACAGCCTCTCAGTTTCTTCATATGACAGGAGCATTTGAAGTTCACAACTTATTACTGAGAAATAAGGTCCCACATCCTTTTAAAATAATGTTTGTTGGAGCAAGGCTTCCTTCCTTTGACACATCTTTTGCTACCTCCTGTTCCTGGTATTTGGGCCGGTTTATGGGCTGTACCTTCCAGGAAAAACTCTTTAAAAGGCTTTGAAGTAAGTGAAGTATGCACTTGGTGCACATCACTAACATTCTCAATGCCAGTGCTTCTTCACATGCACAGGAAAAAACATTTCACTAGATGGTGCTCAAGCACCAGTAATCTATAGTTCTTTCCCTTTCAGGACAGCATAAGAAGATGGTTTTGTTTATGAGGGTTGAATAACAGTTTTGGTTAAGCTGCACCTATGGGGTGGGAGTTCTCCCATTTGCAACAACAGTCTTTCCATTTTACACTTTGTTTTTTGTGCCTAAACAGTTGTATACTGAGTACTGTGTTCTATGTTGTTGTTTTCTTAAACCCCCCAATGTTTCACAGTTGTTTCACGCATGTCTTCTCTTGTATCCTGTCAAATTCCAACAGTATGACCAAATGTCTTGAGACGTTTAACAGCTCTAATCTTGAGTGTTTTAACAACAGCCACAAAAGAATCATATGCTTGCGCAAATTGCGACATCTCCATGGCCAAAACATTATCTCATGCAGATCCAGACATGACAATACTTAATGTTAAACCCTATTACAGACTTTATTAAGTACTCCCTTAGGATGCTGGGCAGAGCTGCGTATTCCTGCTGATTGTAGTTCAGAAAGGGCAAACCAGGCTTATTCACGCAAAGTGTGTCAGTCTAGACAGCCAATGTTTTCTTAACCCAGAAACCACGGAAAGCAAGCAGAGCCTTTTGCAAATGTGGTGTCCCACAATCAAATATCTGGCCAAGTCAAGCTTGATATGAACGAATGACTGAATGATCAATGCACCAATTACTTTTCTCTAAGGAGTAGAAAATTTATATTGATTGATGGAGCTCTTTTTTTGAGTTTTGGCCAGGAAGGTATTCTCCCAAGTAATGATTTTATGAACACAACTGGGAATGATTAGTTTGTTCATTATACACCAGGTGTGGGACCCTGTGACCCTCCAGATATTGCTGGATTCCAACTCTCATCAGTCCCAACCCGCATGATCAACATAGCTGTCAACCTTTCCCCCCCCTTTTTAAGGAAATTCCCTTATTATAGCATTGGGAAACAGCAGGGAGGGTTGACAGCTATGATGATCAATGGTCTAGGATGATGGGGATTACAGCCTGACAATATCTGGAGAGCAGCAGGTTCCCCATCCCTGTTGTGCAATGCATATCCTCAGTCTCTCTCTTGCATGCCCACTCACATGCATGTGTGCACCCACCCACATGTAGAGATATCTTTACAGGGTACCTGCAAGTTTTGAAAACAAATGGGACAGTGATCCGCTGATATCCCATTTCTTCCTCCTTGCATTCAGGTATCACCAGTATCTTGAACTGTTAGAATTTGAAAGGTAACAACGAACGACGTATTCATATTAACCATACTTTCCCCCTCTTCGTTGGAAGTCCTAACAGGTCAAAATGTGTTCTTTTTTTAAACACAATTTTAATTACTTTATTATCATAAACATATTATATTGGAGCAATCTTAACAAGAGGCTGGGGAGGCACAGAGCAACAGGCTAAACCATAGTTTAATGTTACATGCAAGAGCGTTGAGTTCATGTACTTCCTCCTCACCTCTTCTGGCACATGAGTGAGGAGATTGGAGGCATCCATTTCTCTTTCTAAACTAAGCACTGTTTATTGTTTTGTTCATACCAGGAACTGCAGTTAGTTTTAACTATGGTTGATCTAAACAATCTATGTTAATCATAAACCAGAATTTGAAGTGCATGACCTATTGGTACTTCCTTAGTAGTACAGTAAGCAACTACATATCCACAGCCTCTCCGGCTAACATGCTTGGGAAACAATATAGATGAAAAAGGGAAAATGATACATATACAATTTCAACAGTGGCAGGTTCTGAAAAAAATAATAATCTCCCCCTCATGCAACAGGAACATCTAGCCCCAAGAACAAGTCAACACAAATAGCAAACTTACCAGAACGGAATCGGCATAATTATCTAAATCTGGTTTTAAAAATCCATTAAAAGGCAGCCAAACCCCTGCAGACTCTGACTCATTTCATTTTGTCGCAGTTCCTTCATATTGTGTTAAGCACACTCCCCACCCACTCAGTGGTAGGAAGTTCCAGAGTTTGGTTTCCTGGATGAGAAAGAACTGTGGGGATTTATGTCTTTATAAGATCCATCTTATTATTCTTTCCAAGGACCTACCTACACAACTGCTGAGTATGAGTCTTGATCAGCAGTGCTGGTGCTGTAAGATGAGCCTAAATGGACCTGTCTGCTGATGGGTCATCTCAGTGGCATTCTGTGCTGGATTCTCTGTATGGAACCCTAAGATGCCCCGATATGCCACTTGACATATCTTTCCACAACCAGGTAACTTTATCAGGATCACTATTTACTGTTGTTGTTATTATCCACCTAATACCAGAATATTCTATTCTATTCTATTCTATTCTATTCTATTCTATTCTATTCTATTCTATTCTATTCTATTCTATTCATGCCAGACTAGCAAGTAGCTTACAAAACAGAAAACCCATTACACATACATTAAAGTAGAAACACCTGCAATTAAAAAACACTATAGAGCAATCTAATTAAAATAACAGTGATTAAAACAGCAGACTCAAGTACATAGATCAAGGCAATTCCTATATAAACAGGTGTGTCTTCAAAAGCCAGTGGAATACCAATGCAATGCAATGCAAACAACATTTCATCTGGGAGTGCAACCCCTAACACTGGTGCTACCAGTGAAAAAGCCTGATTTTGCATCACCACAAGCCTGTAATCATCAGGCTGTGGTAAGACCAAGCCAGTCCCTTTTTAATTTAGACATATGTATACTTGCTGTTGAATATCTTGGCTGTGAGTCCTTGAAGACCTACTCCCTGCCTTGCAGGTCTTTTCGCACGTGGCCTAGCAGGGTGGGCCCCTGACTGACTGACTCCAAGTGGTGTAGCTAGCTGCTCAGATTCCCGGGGTAGTGTGCACCGTGCATGGGGTCAGGGCTAGCTGCTATGGGCGGGGCTAGTCACCCACTGGGGCAGGGCACACTGCATGGAGCCTGCAGAGAGTCCGCCTGCTGCCTTCCCCTCAGCTGGAGGGCGGCCGGGAGGGAGGCAGTGGCCGGGGGCCCCTGCAGGCTGCACACCACACGCGTCTTGCACTGGAGGATGCCCTGCAGCCCCAGTGCCACCCGTGGCACCCCACCCCCTCTGCCCGCCTTCCTCCACTACTGCAGACTCCAGCTACAAAAGCTGGGGCTGCTGAACTGGGGTATTGTTTAGGGGTCTCTGTGGCTTTCTTGGGAGATCAGCATTCCACCTTGGACAGCATTTTTCTCTCCATCTTTGCTATTCTGAATGGCACCCTCAAGAGGCTATGGCTGCGACTTTCTTTTCCTTATCAGCTTTGATTAGGGAATAATAAAATGATGCTTACTAGTTGTTAGAATTTTATAATATGGAGAATATGAGTTGAGATCTAATAAAATCTCAGCTGTTTCTCTAGGGCTATTAACTGAACCCCCCAATGACGCAACAAATTCTGAATAATGCGTTTCTTCAACGCCATCACTCCCTGGTACACGGCCCCCCAGGTTGTACATATGCTGTAATTGGTGTGAATTTTAGATGGCAATGCCACTGGAGATGTTTTCCTTTCAGAGGAATCTTTTCCTTTGTAGCGTTAATTGTACCCATAATGGCTTTCTGGTGCACCTAGCTTCTGCAGGCAATCAGAGAATTGGGGATTCTGGATGTAATGTTGAGAAGCACAACATTAAAACTTTAACCGTCACAACAATTTACTAGGCGTTGCATGTTGGAAGCATTTTGCTTGTCACAAATTCTTCCTTGTGTGTATTTTACCCAGCACAACTCATGCCAGTGTCTTGGTGCTTGGTTCCTTTGTCATTATTCATACTGATGTAATCAATTTGGAGAGCATGGAAGAGCTGCAGCGAGAGGAGTGTATGTCAAACCAACCGTGAGAAAGGAAATTTAAAAGTGGTGCTGGACCAGACTATTAAATCCATAAGATTTCTTGCATCAGTGTTATTGGCTTTTTGAGATTGAACTGGAGTTGCTCTCAAGACATAATGAATGTTGCACCAGTTTGAAAGACTAGCCCGGATTATTTCTTCTCCCTTATCTTGCTTGGGAGAAAAGCCCACCTCACGGGTAGGGTAGCCACTAATGCATAACACACACACACACACACACACACACACACACACACAAGCACATAGGTTTGCATACACTTCTATAGCTATAGATGCAAATGTAAAATAAATACATAATTTTAGTCTTTCCTATAGTGCACTGCTTGTGACTTCTGGCCCTGAGTCAACGTGATTTCAGGGTCAGTGAGGATAATCCAGACTGGAACTGCAGGAAGAGGCTGGATTCCATCTTTAGGGTCCTGATCTGGAGGGGGGGCCTTGTGCTGGTAATCTGTGAAAGAAAAAGCGTTCACCATGTGCAGTTCTGGGATGTGGGAGAAAGTTTATTCATTTTCCAAAACAATACACAAACCAACTCTCAGCCATCCTTCAAAATTTGCACTTTTCCCATTTTTGCAATGCAGTCAGCCCTCCAGCCAAATAATGTATACATAAATTATATACTAAAGTGTGCATAAAAATGCACATGTTAGTGAAAACAGCACACAAAAATGTTTATTAGGAAAAACCCCTTTCCAAAATGTGTATGTTGGCCAAAGTTGCACACAGGCCTGTGTATATTAAGAGAACATCACACCAAAATGGTGGTAAATTTTAAAAACAAATCTGAACAGATGTAGAAATAAGGAGAACTGAAGATTGAGGGTGGGGCAAGAGAAAGTGAGAGGAACCAAACTGGATAGATTCACCAGCCCTTAGGTATAGTTTGGCCCTTAGCAGAAGAATCAGGAACAACATCTCACTCCTGGTGTGGACACGCAAGACTTCATTTTGGATGTTACAATGAGGTGGAAGAGTAGAAACAACATGTTGCTCGCCCTTCCTGTTGCCTCTGTAAGTTTGGCTGTCACTACTATAAAAAGATGCTATTCAGTGGTGAAATCAGCCTAATTATTCAACATCAGGAACAGTAGTGATCTTTTACTGATTCACAAAAGGAGTCGGGATTTTCTCTTATAGTTTACACAGAAAAGGAAGGAACCTTGAACAATCTGTATTTTCATTTTTAATTCCATCTCTGTATTTTTTTCCTTGCTGCACTGGAAAACAGAACAAAGTATATTGGGGAGAAAACAGTTCTTTTGGCAACAGATAATTGCTACATGTTCAGAAACAGAATAGCACATTTCAGTGGGTGTTTTTATGAGATAACACACTCAATTTTGTCAGCAGCATGAAGGATAATAACTGGGATCCATTGTTATAAATGTTTGGTTTCCCCTTCTTGGTGAGAATCACCTCTCTCATTGCATGGAGTTGCATGCATGTTGTTACCACTGAAAGGAACTTCTGGGTAAGAGGAGGAGCATTTCCTTGGCACACAAAAGCCCTCCCCCCCGGGGTTCAATTTCTGACATCTCTGAGTAGGCTCTGTAGTGCCCTCTGCCTGAAACCTGGAGACCCATTGCCATATTGGGTTAGCTGGACCAATGGTTTGACTCAGTATACACTAGGGTGCACAGACTAAGCGGAATTCCAGATGGAAAGGATTGTGGATTATTTGTTAGCCTGTCTTGCTACAAATTGTGCCCCATCTTTTTACAACCAGGGTACCCAAAGCTGCTCACAAACCAAGCTAAATCTATTGCTGATAACAAAACAGGCAATAAAATAATAAATAAAGGTAAAGGGACCCCTGACCGTTAAGTCCAGTTGCGGACGATTCTGGGGTTGCGGTGCTCATCTCGCTTTATTGGTCGAGGGAGCCGGCGTACAGCTTCCGGGTCATGTGGCCAGCATGACTAAGCCGCTTCTGGCGAACCAGTGCAGCACACGGAAATGCTGTTTACCTTCCTACCGGAGTGGTACCTATTTATCTACATGCACTTTGACGTGCTTTCGAACTGCTAGGTGGGCAGGAGCAGGGACCGAGCAACGGGAGCTCACAATGTCACGGGGATTCGAACTGCTAACTTTCTGATCGGCAAGCCCTAGGCTCTGTGGTTTAGACCACAGTGCCACCCACGTCCCTAATAATAATGATGATGAAAACAAACAAACAAACAAACAAACAAACAAGTAAATAAATAGCAGCATCTTAAAACTGAGTTGGATTAACGCATGCTGGTATAAGAAAATAAATGTCTTATAACCTGCCCAAAGGAACGTGGTTAGGGGCCAGTGATCTCTTTATGCAAACTGTTCCACGGAATGATTAAAGAGTTGTTCTGATCACAATTCTGTGACATTTTCAGGAGGGTCCTGTTGGATCATACCAAAGGTTGAGCATTCTGTCATTCCAATGGCCAAGCAGATGCCAATGGGAAGCCCTCAGATAGGATTTGTTCTTCAGCACCTGGAAGACTTCATCCACACTTTGCCCTATGATTTCAAGTAATGGGTCTGAAAGGTTACTGCTGAAAGAACATCATATGAAAATGATGTACCGGTGGTATTTGACTCCTAAGTTATCCAAAATGTATAGAACAAGTTCCAATATTTGCTGGAAGTGTTATCATATATGGTGGTCAAGGAAGATAACAAAGTCTTTTTGGGAATTGATACACTGTACAAGGAATTGAATAATATGTCTAAAATAACATTTGTTAAAAAAACCAGAAGCATTTCTAGTAGGAATTACAGGGTTCCGATATCCCAAAAGACCAGAAAAGACTGTTTATGTATGTTACAACAGCTGCAAGGATGCTACTAGCCCAAAGATGGAAAGAACCAACAGTTCCGACCAAGGAAGAATGGCAAGCCAAACTGCTGGACTATGTGGAAATGGCAAAACTGACTGGAGACTCGGGAATCAAGAAGATAATGACTTTAAAAAAGAATGGGGGGAAATTATAATTTACCGGTACTTAGGAGACCATTGTAAACAAATAATAACGTTAGCTGGACTTTAAAAATAACTTGTAAAGAAATGGAAAAAAATGGATACCGGTAATTCAGAGAGATTAAAACAGTGGAGAACATGATGATATGTAGTTTTAGAAAAATTATGTTAAGGACCCATGCAGGGGATGGTGGGAAGTGACAAGATTCAGAGAATCTCATATATGGAAAAAGTTTTTTCTCTTTATGATTTTGAATTTGTTTTTGTAAAACCCAATAAAAATATTTATAAAAATAAAAAACCGAAATATTCCTGCTCTCCCCAGGAAAACCCACTGTTTACTGTTGAATTGGAACAAATGCCAATCAGGTTTTCTGCTGATTGATTTTTGTTCTGATTCAGCAGTAAACAGCAGGTTTCCCCAGGGAGAGCAGTGGGACACAAAAATAACCTCTCGGACGGAGACCCATGGCTAGAAATCACATCACAAATGGAAGGAATCATAGGACAAATGGAAGTGTTGATAAGCCTGATGATTAAGAAAAGCCTTGTTAACATGCTTTTGCCTTTGCCTGGTTGTGAGCATGTACTGGATTCTGCATTTGTTCTATGGCTGTTCCTTGATTTGTGCTGCAAGCCAAAAGCAGAATCCTCTGTGCAGAGGACATCATACCCAATCACCTCAGCATGGGCTGACATGCTATCTGGCAAGGGCCAGGATAGTTCTATGACTGCCATGTCCTGAAATGGAATGCAGCTATAGGAAAACAGCCATGCAGAATGACTCTCAGAACACAACAAAAAGTACCCAGAGTTAGTTCTTCTAAAAAACAAAATTATTTAGTATGTATGAAATCAGTTAATTGTTGGCATCAGTGTGTGTGTGTGTGTGCAATGTGTATGTACAAGTAAACTGTTTCAAGGCTTTTTACAGTTAAGTGCTATAGAAATCCCATTAAATAAATAAAAAATAAAATAAACGAGCAAATAGGCCGGAAATGAACAGAAAACCACCATTAAGCCTCTCTGTACAATAAAATGCATCTTGGCAGCCCAGTGCTTGCACTTTCTGGGAAGAAAAGGAAAACCAACTCATTGTGTGTACAGATCTGAGGATCATGGCAAATGTATTTTTCCTACGCAGAAGCCTGATGATTCAGTGCCACGAGTGTTTTCTTCAAATTTTGCTTTGTAGAAAGGAAGAAGCAATCATTCAGTGCATCTGTTTCTATGGCACTGGATGAATTTGGGGCCACTTGAGGGCAGCAAATACTTGCCTTGATTTCAAAGAGGAACGGAGGAAGGTTTAAGATGGTTTGCTCCACTAGTCTGCTTTCTTGCTCAGAGTACCTTTTTGACACAATAATGATGGTCAGGATAACTGAAGCTGTTTGTGGATTTCATGTGAAACAAGTCCCTTGTTAGTCTTGCATTTTGAGTGCTTTCACCAAAGTTGCCAAGGGGTGTCACTTTGTGCTTGTGCTTATGTATTAGAACCCACACTTCAAAACAAAGGTTCCCAGGACGTATGCATCATTTGGTCTCAGCGGCTGCTCCCAGTCACCAGTCTAGCTGCCACATTTTGGATTAGTTGTAGTTTCCGGGTCACCTTCAAAGGTAGCCCCACATAGAGCGCATTGCAGTACAGTGGTGCCCCGCTAGACGAAAATAATTCATCCTGCGAAAATTTCCGTCTAGCGGGTTTTTCGTCTAGCAAAGTGGCAATGCAAGCCGCGCTTTCGCTAGGCGAAAAAAAAGACGAAAAATTTTCGTCTTGCGAGGCAGCCCCATGGACTTTTTCGTCTTGCGGGGCTGCCTTCTGCTAGATGAATGCCTTCGTCTAGCGAGTTTTGCGTCTAGCGAGGCATTCGTCTAGCGGGGCACCACTGTAGTTCAAGCAGGAGATAACTACAGCATGTACCACTCTGGTGTGACAGACCGCAGGCAGGTAGGGTCTCAGCCTGTGTACCAGATGGAGCTGGTAGACAGCTGCCCTGTGCCTCCATGGACAGCTGTGAGTCCAAAATGACTCCCAGGTTGTGCACCTGGTCCTTCAGGGGCACAGTTACCCCATTCAGGACCAGGGAGTCCTCCACACCAGCCCACCCCTGTCCCCCAAGAACAGTACTTCTGTCTTTTCAGGATTCAACCTCAATGCATTTTATTAGAATATTGCATGGTTAACAACAACAACAACAACAACACTTTTATTGTCAATGTACAGCACTTCAAGTAGATTGGTGCCCCCAACAGCCCTTCAAACAGAGGAGTGCTTCTGTAAAGGACTCCTCTGCTTGAACGGCTGTAAATGGACAGCTAACATGCATTAAAAAAAAAGGTTTCAGTAAATGCTTCCTCACAAATCACAGTGCATGAGATATATTGAGATATTGTTTTAAGATGCTCTGGGTGTGTTTGCCCAGTAAAGTGGCTTTAAAGTGGTAAGGTGGTTTTAAATAAAATAAATAAAATAAAATAAAATAAATATAGCCAATGATAACATATTTGCTGATTTCATAAATATTCCTGTGGATGAAAATGTGAGGGCAAAGTATTGGAAAGTTCAATGGTATTCTGCAGCCTTTTGCAACCTGGTGCCCTCTGGATGTTTTATTCCACAACTGTCATCATCCCCGGCCAGCATGTTCCACAGGCCGCCACATGATAAAACTGTGTAGACCAGTTCTTTGAACTGAGCATCTAAAGGCAGAGTGACTAATCTGTGGCCCTTGAGATGTTGTAGGATTGCATCTCCTATAACCTCTGGCTCTTTGGTTAAGGCTGCCTTGAGCTCCCTACCCTGGCAGCAATCAAACCAGCTTCTGCCAGCCTGACCGGGATCTTAGTGAATCACAGCATGCATCAAGATGGGATGCTACAGATGGTATGAACCTAAATAGTTACCATGTCCAATTAATGCAGGATAAGTAGTCTTATAGAACCAACATGTTTAGGTCTAATTAATGCATGAAGGGGTTAAAACCACAGAGTAAGCTATCCTCCCAGGCGTAGCTATGTCACTTCCCCTTACCTTGGGAGGAAATAGGTAATCAGTCTACCTGAGAATTCAGTGTGTGAGGAGGTCTGAGCTGATTGTTCCAGCTCAGCCACATGGCTTTCACAATCCTCTCTTGTGTTCCTATACCAATAGTTCAGGAACTTTGACCACTTTGTAGCTAAACTATATTTTACTGCCTGTGCAACTTTTCTGACTGATGTATGGAAAACCATATGAATCTGATCTTTGGAAAGTTTGTAAGTAAATAATTTTTCAATTTACCAGACTTGTGTTCTGGAGGAGAGTAAAACTTTGGAAGGAACTTTTAAAGGGGACAGTTTTGGAATGCACTTGAAAGGGAGTATCTTGAAGGTTTTACAGTCTATATTTTCATGCTTAACTTTGCTGCATATTTTGTGCATCTCTGCTGGAGTTCTCTCACCAAAGAGTACTTGTCCCAAACTTGGCATCTAAGAATTCTTTTCCTTTTATTTCCCCCCCTAGAAGTAACAATTAATGTGTAGTTATTTAACACATTTACCAAGGAAGTAGAGCAGCAGAAGCTTATGTGGTCACTGCTATATTCATGATTGAAAACGGCACATGCCTATAGTGGATAATATTTGCTCAGTGGCCAAAGTTAACAGGTGTACTCAGATACAGAGTGCTGGCATAAGGTTAGTGCATATATGGCAGTAGTGTTGTTACCCAAAGGCCAGGGTTGAGGAATCTGTGATGTTCTTGGACTCCAGCTCCCATCATTCTGGCCATTGGCCACACTGGCTGGGTCTGATGTGAATGGGAATCCAACAATATCTAGAGAGCCACAGGTTTTCCACCCCTGTTCTATGGAAATGGAACAGAAGCAGAAATGTTTTATTTGATATTATAACAGAAAAGCTCTTTTCCATTATATAGAATTTCAAAACTCTCTTTTCAAATGAAGCCTGAAATCACACTTGAGATGTGGGTAAATGCTAATGTTTCACAGATGGAATAAGAGCAACAAAGGTACTACAAGACTTTTTTTTTTTTTTAGTAGAGGTAGACTGGATGGCTCAGTGGTAATTGTCAAAGATGAGGTGGGCGGCTGTGTTTTCTGCTGATCTCTGCTTCAGCTGAAAGTGTCTACAGACAGCGTTTCTGCAAAATCAATCCCAGGGTTTGGCAAGCTGCAAAGGCAGTTCTCCAGGCACACTCATAGTGTGGCCGCTGGTTATTTCCACCTCGGCATGGTGATCACTCTCCCATACAGAAAGTGTGCACACCCCCATAGCTTCTGCCATCATCAAGATGTTAAAGGCTAATCCTTTGCTGGCATTCTTTCTGATGTTCTCTGTGTGGTGGTGGTGAAGTGGCTGCCACATGCTGAACTTACATGCAAAGCAGGCCAATCCAGGAGCTGCTTAAATTGCTGCAGTTGCATTTAGCCGAGTGCAGTTCCTTTGATGGCTTCAAACTGGCATTTCTACAGGCTTCCCGGAACTACATTCAGCTGGCTTATATTCAGCAATGCCTGCTCTGCTGATTCACAAAGATCCTTCCAAGACAAAACCAAGACCTTGCCCAGAATTGCAGCCTCCTGTTTCAGTTCAAATCCTGCTGTCATTTCTACTGGGAGGAAACACCCTATTAGGGATGGGCAAATTTGTTGATTTCAGTTTCTCATTTTTCCAGTACCAGTTTGCAATTTTTTTAAAAAAGGAAGTGGTCGTGAAAATTCATCTGTGTTTTAGTGCAAATATACACATTTTCGCTTGCCGTTTTACCCAACATGCACAATTTTTACATGTATTTTGTTTTAACTAACGCATACATTTTAATGCACACTCTACTCTGGTATGCACATTTTTGTATGCATTACTTGGCTGGAGAATGGCACTGCAAAATTTGGAGAAGTGCACCTTTTGAAGAATGGCTGTGTTTTGGTTTGTGCATTGCTTTAGGGAATACACAAGGGTGGGAACTCCTTGCAGATGACTACAGTGCCTGGAGACAGAAAGGTCATGCATCCGTAGTAATGACCAGAAGAGGAATGACCACTGGGAGGAGCACAGAGAAAATACACACTATGGTGCATCTGCAGCAGCACAAACAGACACCTTCATCTGCCACACCTGCAACAAAACATGCCTCTACAGCGTTGCAACTTTCTAACAGTTGATCATTTGGAGCCCCAAAGGCACACTCTCCATTGTCTCCTGAGACAGACAGATGCCAACCAATTGCTTTGGGAAGTGCAACTCAGGCAAGTGCAACTTAAAATGTGGACCAAACTGAATTTCTCACCCATTCCTGCTCCCCAGTGTCTGTTTCACAGTTCTGTAGTGATGGAATCTCTTCTTTACCACTTAAATTACAAAAAAAAAAACACGCCAATCTAAATTTGCAAGGCTTGTTGGCAGTGTTGCAATATATAACACCACTATGTTGACTTCTATTCATACAGGAACACCCCATCACTAGGATTGCCACCCCCCCCCCCCGCAACCTCACTATTCCTTTTAAGGTTGTAAGAAACTTAACAGGCATTTCAGTCTGGATTCTTGGACTGCAAATCCATGGGAATTGGCAGACCATCCAAATTTTGTGGTTCACATTCCTTTATGAAACTGTTTCAGATTTGTGGTGAATCTTGGAAACAGGTATATTTCCTGTGGTTTCTGGTCTGGAAGTCAAGCTTTAGTACTAATTTTCCCGACTCACTGTATATTCACTGTCATTTTGTAAAAATGAATGGGGAGAGTTCAACTCACAATGATCTAGAAGCACCTGCACCTATACATGCTCCTGTTTCTTTCACCATGGAAGGATTGAACTGAGAGTCAACTTGGTATTCATGATAAAGCAATGACAAACCTAGACAGCATCTTAAAAAGCAGAGACATCATCTTGCCGACAAAGGTCCATATAGTTAAAGCTATGGTTTTCCCAGTAGTGATGTATGGAAGTGAGAGCTGGACCATAAAGAAGGCTGATTGCTGAAGAATTGATGCTTTTGAAATATGGTGCTGGAGGAGACTCTTGAGAGTCCCATGGACTGCAAGAAGATCAAACCTATCCATTCTGAAGGAAATCAGCCCTGAGTGCTCACTGGAAGGACAGATCCTGAAGCTAAGGTTCCAATACTTTGGCCACCTCATGAGAAGAGACGACTCCCTGGCAAAGACCCTGATGTTGGGAAAGATTGAGGGCACAAGGAGAAGGGGACGGCAGAAGATGAGATGGTTGGACAGTGTTCTTGAAGCTACCAACATGAGTCTGACCAAACTGCAGGAGACAGTGGAAGGAGTTCCTGGTGTGCTCTGGTCCATGGGGTCATGAAGAGTGGGACACGGCTAAACGACTGAACAACAACAACAAATGGATGTGACCATAGTTGGCCTGTAAAGATCATTTGGGAGAGGGAGCTTTTTTGCTTTATCATCTGAATCAGTTGTCCTAGGTCATCCTTCTCCACCCTGGTGCCCTGGGTGCCCTCCACCTGGGGGGTGGAGGGATGAAGTCCCAATATCTGGAGGATGTCAGGTATGGGGAGGCTGCTCTAGTCTTCTCTGAATAATTGCTGTTCTAAAAGCACTCTTGGATTGAAAAATCAGTTTCTAGGATACAGCAGGTGGTGTTTGTTCTCACTCAGTTCACTTACATCATCTAAACACTGCCTTGTTTTTGCTATTTATTATTATTTTTTAACTGCTTTCTGGAGAAATTGATGGTTAGTTTGAATGGGTGAAAACCAACTACAAGTGTGCTTGATTTGTTTGCTAACAACCAAAAATGCCCATGTCATTTGTGTATAGGAAAAGAGGACATTCAGAGGGGTGTGTGATGCATTCTTCAAATACTTGAAGGGCTGTCATAGTGGGGCTGCATCTAACGGCCTTAAGTTACAGGAGGGTAGATTTTGTTGAAGCAGTAGAGGGTTTTTTTTAATGTTAGGACCAGTTTGGTCAATTATATTGTGGGGTGTTGGCCTCCCCATTGCAGGAGCTCTCTAAGCTGGACCACAATTCTCTTGCAAATGCTCTAGCTCAGGATTTCCTCCATCAAAAAGGAGGTTGGGTTAGGTGGGCCACAAGACTCCTTCCAGTTCTTTGATTCCCTTCTACCCCTTTTATTCTCACAGAAACCCTGTGAGGCAGGCTATGGGCAGAGAGAGATTGGCCCAGCATTGCCTGGCAAGCTTCATAGGTGAGTGAATATGGGGGATATGAATCTAGGTACTCCTCTCTCTTGCCTTTACTGCTTTCAGAAATAGCAAACCCATTTGAATCAAGTCTTCTGTTTTCTTCCTTGCTAAAAAGAAAAGAAAAGCCATCCCCACAATCTTTTTAATGTGGTGTTCTTATACTGTGATATAAATATAAATATAAATTCATTATATTTTAATGTTCATGTTGTAAGTCATCTTGAGGCTCTTTTGTGAAAGCACTGTGTGAACATGCATGCCTGTGATTGGATGGACTAGATCAGGCTTCCTCAACTTTGGACCCTCCAGATGTTTTGAGACTACAATTCCCAGCATCCCTGACCTGCTAGCTAGGGATCGTGGGAGTTGTGGGCCAAAAACATCTGGAGGGCCAAGGTTGAGGAAGCCTGGACTAGATAAACTGGAGGTGCTGCTAGGCAGAGACTTTATATTGTGAATGGGTCCTTGAGATATTGCGAATGGGTTGTTGGCAGCAGGATTAAATAGGGCAGTGGCCTGCCAATTTGATGCCAATGATAATTTTCAATTCATAGCAAATATAGGGATCGTCATGTTGAAACCTGAAAGCATACCAATTAATCATACCTTTTTTTTAAAAAAATGCCAAGTTTCTTTAACTACACAACACATTTCTAAATACTTTCAATATAAAGATGGTGTGTTCTTCACTAAAAAATAAATGAAGACATCATTCATTATTAGAATATCTATCGTCTAAATATCTTTGAGATGATTTTTTGTTAAGGCTCACACATTGCTTTCCTTTTTCTTGCCCTTTGTGTTGTGTGTGTGTGTTTGTAAGTAAGCCCTTCAATCACAAGCCTCAGTGCTTAGGCAAGTGATGGGTGTCCAGCATTAGTCATGCCTCCTGCACACCCCCGAACATTTTGGTACATCTCTATTTGTGGAGGAAGTAGGGGAGGTTTTCTCAGCTCATTCAGGTAGACCTGCTCCATATGGGTCCGTGTTTGGGGACGGTGAAATAAAATAGTTCCCATCATTATCCCTAGGAGTTAATTAGCTGTGACAGTGGGAAAGGGACAACCTTGTGAGTCTTGGGTATTTATAAACAGGGCTGTCACTTGCAAGGTTAGCCAGGTCACCCATGGGAGACAAGTAAATGGGATTGGGTTTCAAGCAGTTCATAATGGGGCGACAGCTGCCTTTTCTCCCCATCTTCTTAAATTGAAATGGGAGTGTTGCTACAATATGCCAATATTCAATCTGGACAGTGTGCAGGAATAGGGTCTCAAGCTTAGCAGAACATTTGTTTATTATTCCATTTATGATCAACATTACCTTCAAGGAGCTCAAGGTGGCATAACATGGTCCTCTCTTTTAGCCTCACAGCAACCCTGTGAGGCAGCCCAAGAAGACTGGCCCAAGGTTATCCAAGGTGTGCTTAATGGTCTCCAATGGCTGGTAATTAAAGCTGCAATCCTGCGCACACTGTTCCTGAACTCATTGGGGCTTGCTTCCAAGTATACATGCATAGGAGTGCATTGGAAGTATATTTGTACAGAACTGCACACTTACCTGGGAGAAGGCCCCACTGAACTTGGTGGAGATTGCTTCTAAGTAGATAGGTTGCTTTCAAATGACATGTCTGTGAAGCATCATCCTCATGTGTTTGCACCGAGTTTGCAAGGAGGTTATGTGATGACGGCTGTTTATTGAGCATTCATTCTGATTTGTTTTCAGGAATTTGTTTTTAGGTAATGCGACATTCTGTGGAGCAATCGTTATCTCACCCTTCCTAATGCATTCCTGATACTTTCCTTATCACAAAAAGAAGTCCATTTTTTGGGGGGGGGAGGAGTCAGTTTGTCGCCCAAGAGAACCAAATAAACTTCAACAGTTTAACTTAAATTTGATGGCATAAAGTAGAAGATGGGATGGTGGGATGGTGCTGCTCCCCAAACCTCCTGAAAGCTGAGACACTGCTGCTGCTTACTGGGTAGAAGGGGTGCAAACACACCAGCAGAACTTCTTTCCTTCTGTCAAGAACCACATTGCTGGCAGTGTGTGGCACCTGAAGCCAGCTCTTTCTCCCTCTCCTCTCCATTTTTCCTTCCTTGCCTATTCACATGAAATTAGGCCTGGGGCTGCAAGTTGCTCATAATTATAGTTATGCTTTATATTTTGATGTGCTCAAAAATATGGTGTATATTCTGTAATAAATAACTTCCTGTTTAAGATTGGGAATTGGGCAGGCGGCCTTTGATAATCCAGGACAGTCATAACTTTGACAAAATATACTCGACTTTCCTCCAGTATGGCTACTACTCTGTGTTGTGTAAACCTGGCCAGCTGGAACCACACTATTCAACATAACATGGATTTCTTTTTTCAGTTTCAACTGTTATGAAAAGTATCTCTGCTTTTCAGGCGTGCCAGGGAAGGACTCTCTCTCAGCAGCGAAGGCAGAATGATCAAGGGTACTTTTGTACACACTCTGAGACGGCAGATGACAGCTGAATGCGGAATTTTATTTACATGAAATTACATAATTAACCTATCACTCTTCTCCCATGTGTTGTTCAAGTATTTGCCAGCAGTTTAAAGAATGGTTTGGGGAAGTGCATTAGTTTAATTGAGATTTTAATTGACATTTATTCAGCAAGTAAAATATTTGCTAACAATTGCACAAACTGTCAGAGAGATAATTTTGTTCAAAAATGCATGCTGTATCAACCCCACATATTTCATTCCTCCTGAATGTGGTAGAATCACTATCTATTGGTTTTCAGGTTAATTAGCACCATGTGGAGCTATTGAAAAAAAGTGGCAGGCAAGGCAGTGGATAGACTGTTGGGTCACACCCACACCATGCATTTAAAGCTCTCTTCTACCACTCTTAACAGTCATGGCTTCCCCCAAAGAATCCTGGGAACTGTAGTTTGTTAAGAGTTATGGGAATTGCAGCTCTGTGAGGGGTTTTCCTAACAACTATTGGCATCATTGACAAACTTCAGTGCTCAGGATTCCTTCAGGGAAGTCATGACTGCAGTATAAGTGTGTTTTAAATGTGGGTGTGACCTTGGAGCAGCATTGGGATGATCCAGGTTCCAATCCCCACTCGCCTATGAAGCTCACTATATTACTTTGGGATAGTCACTATCTCTCAGTCCAATCCACCTCAGAGGGTCGTTAAATGTGGGTGGGGCAAATGATGTATGTGTGCCACCCTGAGCTCCTTGGGGGTGGCTGGAATAAGCATTAAATAAATAAAAGGGGGGACATTTTAAGGTGACTTTCAGGTGTTCCCTCTTGGCCTTCCACAACACACAGAGCAGCTTCAGCCCCAGTTTGTTACCTAACTACCTGGAGCATGAGCAGAAGTTTAACATATGATGACTTGTTGAACTATGTCTGCTGCTCTTTCAGTCCCATGGACATAATAGTTCAGCGAACATGCGTGCTACAGTGCCAACAAACCTACAAACCCTTCCCTGCAAGGAAATAAAGTCCACAAACAAGACAACTGTATTTGAGGATGTGGGCATAGATGGTAGACACAGGTGACCACGTCAGCCTCTCAGGCTAATGTGGGGAAGACATTCACACAGAAGTGACTGCCTGGATCAGGATATTCACACAGGCATACTGTGCACATGATTTCCACAATGGCAAATAAATGACCAAAAGCCCTGGCAATCGAATGATGGTTTAGCAGCAAATCCCAGGATGGCCTCTGCTGGAAACAGAATACTTTCATTCAAGGTGAAAAATTGAATGTTCACTTTAGACACTTAACTGCTAGCAGTTAGGTTGGTGGTTGCCAGATTTTGGAAGGGACGGGTCTTACGATATGTTACCAAAAGGTGTGGCAGATTGCTTTAAATGAAAATCTGACAAGCTAATAATGGCAAGGAGGTAAGTGGGGGAGCCATGGACAAATTTGTAGTTTTATTACACATATGAACAAGATGGGCAACAGGCCACTTCCTATAGCATATCTAATCTTTTGGCTGGTTTGATTTCTGATACTGTGTTATTTTACTTTTATTGTATTGGAGAATCTGGATCCTCTCTTTTCTTTGGTGTGTTGTACAACATGGCTATAGTCTGTGCTCCATCCTAGTTACTAAGGGGGAGGGTTATTTGTTATATATGAATTGTTGTTTAATTGGCCAGAGATGTTAATCTAAGTTATATGATGTTGCACCAAGCAAGTACTACCCCACACTTTCTAGTATACAATGACTGATTCTGAGGGGAAGTGGGTTTGCTGTGCAAAACTTCCGAATCAACTTTAATTGTGCAACCTGAATTTGCCAGTATGTGATAGAATCCCACCTGCAAATACTGACTGACTGTGAGTCCGCTTGGTGTCTTGGAGGTATTGGATCAAGTTAACAAAAGTATTCTGCTTGAGCAGGGAACCCTCCAGAGTCTCTAAAAGCTTGTTGCTCATCAGCAAGTGCTGTCTATGCCTAGTACTGCCACTACCTTTTCCTTCTTTCTCCTAGTGAAGATGGATGTTAAGGACCTGTGGAGGGTTATCAAATATCTAACTAGTCAACATAGGCAGAAAAAAATGCATGCTTACTCATGAATAATCAGCCCTGTTTTCAGTTCGAAAATAACAACATTGTGGTTACTGATGTGAAAGGGGTTACTAGTTCATTGGTGGCTCATTCTGGGGACCGTGGGAAAAAGAAAAGAGTATGACGCTGTTTAGCTTAAAGGATGCAATCATGCACAACCCTAGGCATGCTGGCTGTGGAAGTGTCTGAAAGAATAAGAAGATGTGAATCATCACTATCATTTCTCAGAGATAAAGGCTTTCAACCTTTCAGGGGTATGTGGGGCTTGGAGTGTTGCAATCTGAAATCTACATGCAGATGCTGCAATTGTACTTTCTTGTTATGTCAGGATTTTTGCTTATTTAATTTAATTTTGACCCCCCCCCAACCTTCTGAGAAAATTGAGACTTGCATACTCAATTTCAGACTTCAACTTCAGATTCATTCAAGTCAGCTGCAGGTGCCAGATGTCTTGGTGGCTATGTCTCTGAAATACTGAGCCCAGAGACTGCCAATAATGTTGACAGTTGCTTGATGGAGGCTTTGCTTCCTTTATCTTTGTGTACACCAGGGACAAGGAACTTGTTGCCATCCAGAGGTTGCTGAATTCCAACTCTCATAATCCCTGACCATTGACCATGTTGTCTGGGATGGGTGGGAGCCATAGTAATGAGTGCTATCCAGCACTTTCCAGTGTGTTTTCCCATCAGTTTACTTAAGAAAAAAAATCATTGGGGTGGGAATATAGTATTGCTGCACAATTGCAACACATCAACTTTAATTGCCCAAACTGAATTTGCATGGTTGATTGAATCTCGCCCCAAAACAGTGACAGCCTAGAAGCACCCTTAGAGTGAGTGCAGGGAAGATGGTCTCAAACCAACTATACTGCTCTTAAAATGTTATGTCTGTCATCATCTGGTGATTATTGACATGAAATGGGAGTATAATTTGACTGCATATCTGAAAGTACCAATACTCTGACAAGTGCAAGACAAAAGTGCTGAGAAACTTGCTTTAGTGAAATAAAATATTAGCTTTTATTGACAATTGAGTCAACATGAAATAATACATCTCTGTAGTCACCTCAGCATCTTCATGCAGCAAGCTACATGCTTATACAAACTGACAATTTCTTGGATGGAAAAAGAATGTGTGTGGGAGGTTTTGCTAGCTTAATTTCTAGGACTTCAAATGTCTTGCGGCAAAGTTGCGATTTTTCTTTGTACTAAACTCACAAAAACACTGATGAATGTCAAAAGACTAGACCATTAATGGAGATTCACATTCAGGCTTGTAGATTTCTTTTTATGAAAAACAAGGAGAATAAAATATGATCAACGAAAAGAATAAAAATACACCAGCAGTTCAGACCAGAAGCTTGAGAACCCAATCCTGATAGACTAACAGCGAAATGTTCTATCTGTGTACTGAGAAGTAAGTCATATTGTCTTGAGTTCAGTGGGACTTAATTCTCAGATAGGTGGTTATAAGAGTGCAGCCAAAGCCTTCAGTCCTAGATCTGCCTACCTGAGAGTAAGCCCCACTGAACTCAAAGAATTACTGCTCAGTCTGTATAGTTAAAGCTATGGTTTTCCCAGTAGTGATGTATGGAATTGAGAGCTGGATCATAAAGAAGGCTGATTGCTGAAGAATTGATGCTTTTGGATTATGGTGCTGGAGGAGACTTGAGAGTCCCATGGACTGCAAGAAGATCAAACCTATCCATTCTCAAAGAAATCAGCCCTGAGTGCTCACTGGAAGGACAGATCCTGAAGCTGAGGCTTCAATACTTTGGCCACCTCATGAGAAGAGAAGACTCCTTGGAAAAGACCCTGATGTTGGGAAAGATGGAGGGCACAAGGAGAAGGGACGACAGAGGATGAGATGGTTGGACAGTGTTCTCGAAGTGGCTAGCATGAGTTTGGCCAAACTGCGGGAGGCAGTGGAGGATAGGGGTGCCTGGCATGCTCTGGTCCATGGGGTCACGAAGAGTCGGACACGACTGAACGACTGAACAACAACAACAACATACTTCCCCTTCTCCCTAGTATATAGGCAAACCAAGTATTGGAGACATCTTAGAACTTCAGGAAATCTAGCTTTCTGCAACCACCACATTGGACTGGCAACATAATTCCAGCTTCCTGGAGTTCCTGGCATGCTCTGGTCCATGGGGTCACGAAGAGTGGGACACGACTAAACGACTAAACAACAACATAGGAAGAGCATTGCACTTTGACTCTTCCAACTATACACAGTTCTGCTGCCATGATTTAGCACTTAAGACTTCCCAAGTCACAATAAAAAAGAAACTTGCCATTGTGTCATCTACAGTGTAAAGTGAACACATTCATCTAGCTGCAACTATAGGTGAAGGAATATGCACAATAACTCTCTACTGAGGAGATCAATATATTGCAAAGTCCAGCATACTCTATGCGGAAAGAATTTGGCAAAGGCCACAATTTGAATACAGCTGTGATGGTTCCTTGTATTTCTTCAAAGGAAATGTGGTCCCAAGTCCCCTAATAATGTACAAGATGTGACTGCATTTCAGAAGCCGTAGGGGGAAAATGCAAGCTCTAGACTTTTAGCTTGTATCTTAAAACTGCTGCTACAAGCAAGTTAGTTACACTGAGATGACTGGAGGGCAAATTAGCTTGTCAGCACTTGATCCAAAAAGGGCTCCTGTCTCTTTAATAATAGCTGCATGACAGAGAAGCTTGGCAGATGCTGCTTTTCCTATCCATTTCAGCATTTAGAGAAGTTGCACCTGCCAAATATTCCTATGTTAAGCCACATGTCTCTTTTTAGGGTAATGGGTTGGCAACATCAGATCAGAGTCATTTCATTAGTCTGCTCCAAGTAGGATGGACAGAGAGACTGCCCTTGATGCCTTTATGCTAAAAATAATATTAATTTTACTAATGAGGTGCCATGAATGATGTGTACTAAAGTCTCAGCACTTAAGGCATAGAGGGTTGTGTTGGGATGCAATGTGAGCCAGTGCAATTGTTGGGCACTGGGAAGCCTCTGGATTGCCAGGCCTAATATAAATAGTAGGATTCTGGCACTCTGCCTTTGCCTGATCAGCAAAGCAATATTTCCTGCTTCCTCCACACTAGATCAAGGCACAGACCTCAAGGATCCCTACATTTGCCAGAGCTTTCACACAACACCAGCCCTTTGCCTGTCCTGCTGTCTGTGTGGTGTGCACACCTCTCATTTTAAAACTAAGCAGCATGGTATGAGGCAGCAAGCTGGCACCAGGCATTTTTTCATGTGATCTTGTGTTAGCCTGCATAGGTCCCCAGAGGAATTCTTAGGAGTCCAAGTTCTCTTGACATCTGTGACCTTTCCTCACTCCTGAAACAATTGGGAGTACCAATTTGCTTTTTCATAGCATTCAGGTCAAAAATAGTGAAGGGAAACTTAAAACTCTAGATGTCAGATGCATGTATTTTCTAGTCACATAATTAATTAGTTAATTCTATTTCTGTTATTAGGCAGCTTTTCTTCATTTAATCTGAGGCTGATTCTAAGGTTGGTTTTAGAGAGGGTGGCATTGCTTCTATGATTTGGAAGCCACAGTGGGAATTTGTCCTAAATCTCAGAATTCAGTACAGTGGTACCTCGGTTTAAGAACAGCCCTGTTTACAAACTATTCAGTTTACGAACTCCGCAAAACCAGAAGTACAGTGGTGCCTGCGAGTGTCTTTGTAGAGCGATTTTTCCGTCTTGCGAAGCACCAATGCAAACCGCTAGTTTTCACAAAAAAAATATCGTCTTGCGAGGCAGCCCCATTGACTTTTTCGTCTTGCGGGGCAGCCTTCCGCTAGCAAGTGCCGTTCGTCTAGCAAGTTTTTTGTCTAGCGAGGCACCACTGTAGTGTCCCGGTTTGCGAACTTTACCTCAGTTGAAGAACGGAATCCAAACGGTGGAAGGGCATCGGCGGCGGGAGGCCTCATTAGGGAAAGTGCGCCTTGATTTAAGAATGGTTTCCGTTTAAGAACGGACTTCCACAACAGATTAAGTTCGTAAACCGAGGTACCACTGTACAGTCGCACCTTGGTTTTTGAACAGCTTAGTTCTTGAACGTTTTGGCTCCCGAACGCTGCAAACCCGGAAGTGGCTGTTCCGGTTTGCGAAATATTTTTGGAAGCTGGGTGTCAGATGGGGAATGTCAGTTCTGCGGTTTCCAATTGGCTGTGCTTTGGTTTCCGAATGTTTTGGAAGTTGAACGGACTTCTGGAACGGATTCCGTTTGACTTCTGAGCTGATGAAACTAAAGCAGACGTAAAAAACATTTTAGTGCAATATATATTCAATGTGACATTATTTGATGCATAGTCAGTAGATCCTGTAAAATTCCAGCATTTAGAGTTTATAAGATCATTTGATGCATCACAGTCATTTAAACTCACTTATGCAATTCAAAATTTCTGTGGCACTTATTATTTTCTTCAGAATTAGTTCTCTTAGGATATGAGTCAGTGAGTTCCACTGAAGCAATGTGAGGCAGAATGTGAATGTGTTTATGTATTCCACAGTCAAGGAAGAACAAAACGTGGGGAAAGAATTCACAGGTATTTTTAAAAGTAATGTTCAACAAGGAAGGAAGGAAAACCCTAGGTGATTTTTCCAGCATAAAGAAATATACTTTCAATCTTGCTAAGGAAGATAATGCGGGAAGTTGAAAAAAGGAAATGAAACTGATTTTTTTTAAAAAAAAAAGTTTGGGATTTATAATTGCCATAAGAAAAATGTTTTATATTAACTATGCACTGTGTGAAGAAGCACTTTCTTATGTTTGTCCTGCTTTAGAGGGTGAATCTGGCTTCCAGTGCTGTAAGGGTGGGGGAATATCTCTCTCATGGCCCAGTTGAGACCATGTTCTTCAGGTGAGATACGGCCTATATGCTTGTACTTGATCCTGTGAGTTTGTGCATGGAAGTCCCCTCTTGCTCAAAAGCATCATTACTAGGGTGGAGGAAGAAGGAATAATCAGCCATAGGAAGAGCCAGCAATGTAGGCCTATAAATGACCTCACCTGGAATACTGTGTCCAGTTCTGGGCACCACAGTTCAAGAAGGATACTAACAAGCTGGAACGTGTCCAGAAGAGGGCAACCAAAATGGTCAAAGGCCTGGAAACAATGCCTTATGAGGAACGGCTTAGGGAGCTGGGTATGTTTAGCCTGGAGAAGAGAAGGTTAAGGGGTGATATGATTTTTGTTCAGTCGTTCAGTCGTGTCCGACTCTTCGTGACCCCATGGACCAGAGCACGCCAGGCACGCCTATCCTTCACTGCCTCTCGCAGTTTGGCCAAACTCATGTTAGTAGCTTCGGTGATATGATAGCCATGTTCAAATATATAAAAGGATGTCATATAGAGGAGGGTGAAAGGTTGTTTTCTGCTGCTCCAGAGAAGCGGACACGGAGCAATGGATTCAAACTACAAGAAAGAAGATTCCACCTAAACATTAGGAAGAACTTCCTGACAGTGAGAGCTGTTCGGCAGTGGAATTTGCTACCAAGGAGTGTGGTGGAGTCTCCTTTGGAGGTCTTTAAGCAGAGGCTTGACAGCCATCTGTCAGGAATGCTTTGATGGTGTTTCCTGCTTGGCAGGGGGTTGGACTGGATGGCCCTTGTGGTCTCTTCCAACTCTATGATTCTATGATTCTATGAAATGCATATAGAACCTCATTTGATGGATCTGAAACCACTCATGCAGCAAACTGGGGAACATCAATTGGCCAGAAAGATGACTGGCAACCTCAAGTAGATTAAAGATGCTACCAAATTCTGGAAATAAGCCATCCATTTTGTGGATGGTCCAGAATCTAGCACACATGGATTTATTAGAAGCTGGAACAATTCAGTCTGTAGTCTACTGAATAATAGGCTTCATTGTCAAGTCATTAGAATGCTTTGTGCATACATGTCCATTGTTTTTTGCATAAGGCTGGAAGCCAAAACAGATTCTGGACATCCTAGGTGTAGTAGTGGGGGAACAATGTATCCAACCAAACCATTGGCTTATTAAGTAGTTGCTGCTTGGTAGGGCCACCTGTACTAGACTTTTAAGGTAGGATTTCTTGCTAAGAGCTGAAACTCTAAAAAGTAGGCTCTGAGGGAAAGAATAAAATGCATCAACAGTAAATGGCCACTTTTTCCGGTCCACTGACTTTCCATAATCAAAACATGCCCTTAAAGCCAATTAGCCCTTGTTCAGTCCTTCCATGTGTCTGTTTTTAATGACAGACCTTAAATAATTACATTTCAAATGATGTTTTTAGAGTGCTTCATTTAGCTGGCTTTTTTTTTTCTTTTTCTAAAAAGACCCTTCTGTTGTTCTTCTGTTTTATTGATTCTTTACATTGTCTTTAAAATTTTGCAGACTGCTTTGCAACACACACACACACCGTGTCTCAATGAATGCTTGACAGAATATAAACCTTTCCCATATCTCAGGCTTCATTAGGGTAGGGGCTGTCTTCCTTCCCGCCCTCTGCAATGGCTGGTTAGTTCAAATCAGTTTGTGAAATTCAACTCCCCCACTTCCTTTGTGCCTCTTCAGCCTTTCTGCCTTCATGGCAAAAAACATGCTTTGTCAACATGAAGATGAACTAATCGAAGAACATTGATAAAAGACTATCTAGTATGTGGACTACGGCTGCAATCTTATATCCTCTCGCCTGTGGGTTAGCCCCACAGTTGAACTCAATGGGACTTTGCTCTAAGTTGACATGCATGGGATTGAGCTGTAAGGTTGCAGCCATGGATCCACTTACTCAGAGGTAAACATGCCTAGAATTGCTCTGTAAGCCACTGTTATCGAAAAACATTGCCATCACACGCTACAAAAAGAAATGGCCATACAGAAATTTTGTTTAATACAAACTTTTTGAAGTTTCCACATACAAAATCAAAATTGGAGTCAATTTTCATAATCATTGCGTGAGAAAAATATCAGTGGGTGGAATTCAATTGTCAATATGAGGAATCTTGAGTCAGCAGTCACCTCCTCTCCTGGAAAAGGAGGGGAAGGGATTTTTGCTGTCTCCCAGGACACCTTTCACCTTATTCTGGAGGATTCTCTCACTCTTTAGGACTGATTGCTGAGGGCTGCAATATTGAAGGGCAGCAATGGGATATAACCCAATATTTCTGAAAATATATATCCTTACAGAGCTAGACAAAAAAAAAACCTAGGCCATTGGATCATTCATTCCAATGGGTTTACTCCACGCAGAACTTAGTTGGATACAATCCTAAGCTTGGAAGCAGTTTCCCTGACTGGAGTGATCATCTGCTTTGGACTGCATGCTTCCTTAGCACAGCAGATTTCACCACCTCCTCCACCCACCCCTGGTGTGGACTCATATTTTTTAAACAAAGGGACAATGTCCCTTAGAAAACTCTCACATTTCCTTTTAAAAATTGTTGTCCCCACTGTACGTCTGCCGGTGCTGGAAAAAGGTTCTTATCAGTTGTGCCTATGGTAAGGTCTGGTTTACTGAAGCAAGCTGAGAGTGACAGAGCATAAAGAAATTGAATTATGATTTAATGTTTGACTTCTCGGCTTTCCTACATCACAGTTTTACAAAGTAGCTTTCCTGTTGGCGATTTGCTCATTCCGACACACACTGTTCGCATTCCTGAGCTTAGCTATGGCGCAGCATTTTAAGAAAAGTTTGTTTGCTATCTGCAGGCAAATAACCAGGCAAATCCTGTTTACTATTAAACAGCCAGGTTGCTAAATTATGCCTAGGGGGAAAAAGCACCAGCACTTTGCACCATCAGTGTCATGTGTCAGGTTCAGCTGAAGAAAGTCAGTTTAAGGGAAAATGTACACTATATTGAGGACCTCCAGCAACTGATGTTGGTGCTCTTGAAGGCATGTTGTGCTCTGGGTCCCAGGGATAGGGTACCTACCCACTCTTTTAGAGGACTTCACTTGTACATAGCATTGAATTTTATGTAGTGCAGAATGCTGTCCTCCTGACAGCATGTCACACATCCTGCTAAGGAAACCACATGGGATGCCAGTACAGTGGTACCTTGGTTCTCAAACGCCTTGGTTCTCAAACTCCGAAAACCCAGAAGTAAGTGTTCCTGTTTTCGAACGTTTTTCGGAAGCCGAATGTCCGATGCGGCTGTCGGCTATTGTTTCCGGGGTGCCTGCACCAATCAGAAGCTGCGCCTTGGTTTTTGAACATTTCGGAAGTCAAACAGACTTCCAGAATGGATTAAGTTCAGTGCTTTTGTTTTTCCTATTTATTTTGAGTTTTTGAGGCTTTTTCAGTTAATTTGTTTTTGTGACTGTGTGGAACTAATTCACCTATGGTCGATTGTGTGACTGCAGAAATGGATAAAAGCCCCCCATCCAAACAATGACTATCATCAGAGCAGGTAAGGGAAAATTTTTAATTTTAATTTTTATCATCTACAATACTGCATTATTTACTACTTATCAAACCTTTATTAGGCATTTACATGTAAAATCACGAGAGAAAGAATTACATACAGGAACTTTAAAATATATATAAACAAAGAAACAACAATTAAACTCATAGGCTGATTGTATGTGTGTATTAGTAAAATCTAGAATTTCGTCCTGTTAAAGTACTCCTTGAAGCACTGCTGCCAAAAACTCGGCTACCCCCGCAGTCACCCCTTGGTCAATGTCGCTTCTCGGCCTTTTGGCTGAGATCACGTGTACTGCATTATTTATTTTACAGTACATTGATTATTACTTTCATTTTATGGATCAATGGTCTTGTTAGATAGTAAAATTCATGTTAAATTGCTGTTTTAGGGGTTGTTTTTAAAAGTCTGGAACAGATTAATCCGTTTTGCATTACTTTCTGTTGGAAAGCGCGCCTTGGTTTCGGAATGCTTTGGTTTTGGAACGGACTTCCGGAACAGATTTAAGTTCGAGAACCAAGTTACCACTGTATAGTGCTAGGTTCAGTTCGGTTTTTCTTTCAGCATTTAAAGCCCCATACAATTTGGGCCCAGGTTAGCTTGAGACCCCCTTGTACCCTTGCTTGGCAATTGCATTTCTCAGAATGGGCCAGAAACCAGCCTTTTTGTGTTGTGGTTCCAGCTGTATGGTACCAACTTCCTACTTGACAAGTGTCTAGCATTTTTAGCTTCTAGGCAGTTGTTGAAAACTTACGTTTTAAAGAAGGCTTCATGTTTGGGGGGGGAAGTTAACTGAAAATGAATAAGAATGATTTGGGGGCAGTGTGTGAGCCATACATGGAGTCATACATGGAGCATTAGGTAAACAGATCAGCTAAATTTTGGGGAATAAATCCAAACCAGCAGTTACAACCATAACACGATGGTTGTAGTATTAACCACCCCTTCTTGCTTCAGTTAATGTTGTTGTCTCATAATTTGGCTGGAATCCTGGCAGCTGGACATGGCTGACAGGAATCCTGGCAGTTACAGCTAAAAAACAACAACCCTACACTATTCTCTCATAATGGCTTCCAAATAGCTGGTTTTGTGTTTTTATGTCGCTAAACTCATTTACCAGAATAATCAAGAAAATCAAATACAAGCTGTATGAACCAACCTCTGAGGCAAGTTATTTATATGGATAATTTGGTTAAATATTTCCTCCCCACATCAGTTATGATCAGTGTCAAGTAAATATTGGACACAGTTTGTTGAATTGTAGGGCACTTCAGTTTTTAGGAAGCTTAGTTTGGCTTTACCCTGACATTCCTCAAGCTGAAAATGGAGAAAAATGATGCAACTGAAAAGAAAAGAAGTTTAATCAAGTTTAGGAAGCCTCGGGAGCGGTACATGAGGAGAGAACAGGGAGATGAAGTCCCATTGTGCTAGCAGAATGGCACTATTGTACTGCTGGATACGGCTCATCCTTTTAGACGCCCCCTGAAAATGTTTCTGTTTTGGCATATACTTTGCATATGCTTTGCTTCTGTTTAGAAAATGTGATCGGGAAGTTAGGCAAAGTGCCACTGAGGAACCTGGTTAATCACAGAATTGTAGAGTTGGAAGGGACCCTGATGACCATCTGGTCCAACCCCCTGCAATGCAGGAATATGCAGCTGTCCCATATGGGGATCGAACCTGCAGCCTTGGTAGACTGAGCTGTCTAGGCTGACTAGCCTAGCTTTGTATGTTGAGTATGGGGAACATTTTGGGACAGCTACATCAGCCTACAATGACACAATACTTACCATATTGGTGGGGCTTCGTGTGCCTTTGTATCTGCAAATTATATCAAGGCATATGAATGTGCTTATGTGAACAGGTGGTGGTGTGGATGTTGCCTGCGTGCAAAAAACGATTCAACCTTGTCTGTCTCCACCCATTCCCAATTGTGTGCTGCCACCTACTGGCCTTTGTCACTTGCATTAATAACACCTGTGCATCTTCACATATCAGTCATTGAAATGAAACCAAGGAAACCTTGAACCCATACCTGGGTACAACCTGGGATGTTGTGCTCTAATGCAAGATAAAATGCATTTGGAATGAAATAGCCGTTAAGTACCTGAGAATTCAATAATTTTCGGAAGGAGGCAAGGTAGCACGGCATTCCATATAAAGGTGCTGATCTACATATGACTGAGAATGAGGTGGTAGAATTCTGGGCTGTACCAATGCAGACTGAGGTAAGGGGTGGCCATTTTTTTTAAAAGGTTCCTTGCCCCATCTGTCAGCAATCCTCCTCTATGCATCTTCAGTTTCATATATTAATAAAGTTGATTTACTGTATGTGGACGAGCAGAATGGCAACACAAGGGAAGAAGAAGGCACACAGGGTGCATAAGGGACGCCCTTGATATGCTGACAATTCCTGCTTTAGAAAAAACCAAAACCTCCCCTAGCCCAGAATAGTGTGAACTGATGCCTACTGCACATGTTTACTTACTGCCTTTAGGCTGCTAGCAAATGACTCTCCAATGGAAAAACAGCATTCCAGCCCGAGGGCCGGCAGGATGAAAGGACGCTAGTGGTTTGCTGTTTCCTTCCCTTCAGCTTGGGGTTTATGGCCAAGGGGAGAAAACTTGACTCAGGGGATGTGTGTGTCCTCAGACTCCTGCCCCCTGTCCACTCCACCCCCTGGAATCTTCTGAACTGTGTGTGGGAATCAGCTCTTGCTGTACTAGAGACCAAGACACGGTGGAAGGAACTGACTTCAGGGAAGGCAGAACCTCCAGCGTGTGATCCCAGTGCCATCTCCATCTGTGGGAGATTTGCCACAGGGCACTTCCCAGCTAGAGCAGGTGGGCTGCAGTGTCTGTCCCCAGGCCAGCTCCCCATGAACTGGGCGACGTGGCTGCACTAAAAAAACAAAACACTTCCAGGTGTGCTGCACAACAGAGGAGCTGGGCTTAAATGAGATGTCCATCAAATCTGCCATCGAGTCTGGATGCTCTCTCCATGATGGATGCTCTCTCGCATTGTTTTCAATGGGATGCACATTTTGAAGTGCATTCAAAGGTGCAAGGGCATTTGCCTAGAGAGCCTCAAACCCCAGAGGTCTCTGTGTTGTTTTTATATCCAATAAATGATAGGCACATGGAAATCTGGCTTCCACACACACAAAGATGGATTGGAGTGAGGAAGTGTGGATGGAGAATGTAAAAAGGCATATCCCTTTTACCCAGCCACTTTTCTCCTGTTTCCACAATATTTTTGCTTTTAAAAAAGCTCATCCAGGTCTACAGCAATATAAATAACTTCTGTCTGTACACATCTATAATGCTTCAGGAAGCCATTGTAGAAACATAGTTTTAGCGTTGTTGTATTTTTTTGTTTTTTAAAAAACATTTGCCCAGAAAATACCAACAGGGGGAGTTTCAGATCCATAACAGACTGATAATCTCTCAAAAGCCCCTATTTTTAGTGAAAATTGTCATAAAAAACATCAATAACACTTTGAATTATTAACAACCTTTTTCATGTTCACACCTCTTTAAAAACATTTCTGCATACCATCTTATGTTTCAAGGTCCAATTGACATAATTTATTCATTTCACCAGGGTTTATATAATAAGCACAACAATAATGAAGAACATTTCTGTACACCAGCATATTTACACCCTGCCCATTCTGCTAAAGAAAATGTTCAAGGTGGTTTGCAACAAACACTGAAACAATAACATGAAAATGCATTCTCTGGAGAAATCAATAAAACAACATCCAGCTCAGCAGGATAAATAAATGACAGAAAATAAAGAGTCAGGGCCCTCAGCCTTTTTACCTTGCAGCACACAGTACACAGCAGAAGGCTGTGATGTGGATCGGACTCAGGCTGCATCACCAGACAGACAACTATCTATACCACAGCTGACATAGCCATGGCACCATCTTTGGACTCATAAGGTGAATGTCCTGCAGTAGCTCCATCTCCCAGTCTCACAGACTGCAAAATAAGGCCAAGAGCCCTTTGACAATCCAGCCAACTCCTCTAGGGAGTTGGAGTCAACCACACTACAGGTCACCCTACTTCAGTTGACTTCAGCTTTCTGCTGGGACAACATTTCCTTGCAGCTACCTTAGAAGGAAAGAGCTCCACTTGGAACTATCCAAGGTCCTGTTTATCTTTGCATAAGAGAGTTTCTGGATGGGCTTTTACTGCTTTGATCTGCCCTTGCCTGGTGTGACTTCCTTCTTACATTGACTAGACTTTACCTCCTTGATCTGACCCCTGCCTAGTAACAATAACTTTAAGAGATACTACCTGCTTCCCTTGTGAGCCTCAAGTGCTCACAGAACAGGATAGATAACAAAACATGAAGGCATGGAGGTGGGAAGGGGCTTGTGGCTATTATATAATTACTTTATGCAAATATGCAGCTTTCTATTGTATGTCAAATTTTTGCCACTCATCCTGAGTCCCCAGAACAAGGGACTGAAAGTGACAAAAAAAGGAATATAAATCGTGAACAAACAGATTTATACCATTTTTATTAGAAACTCTCCAGAACAACTCCCATAAATTTATATCATTGTATATTGAGCCTTTTTCTATATCATCATGGAAAATTAGCACTCTCTTAATATTTATTTATTTAGCTTATTTACAGCACACCCTTTACCAGATGGTCCCAGGGCACGAATGCATATAATATTATAAACATAGTTAACAATATTTCAGAATCTAAAACATACAGAACACAAAACCATACACAAAACATCAGTAAAAATCTACACATGCATTGGCAACCATTATAAAAATTCTACCAATCACCATTAAATTTCACCCCTACCAAGCCTGGGCAGAGAGACATCCTTATGTGTTGGCAAAATGTCAATTAAGTTGGTATATGGTATTTCCTGGAGAGGATGAATTCCACCCACCCATGCCCTCTGGACCTCATTCAGCATTGGGATCAGTAGTAGGAGCTCCTTCGTGCCTACATTGATACAGGAGGAGAGATTCTTTCAAATATTATCAAGGTTATCTCTGTATGACTTTTATAGATGGGTACAGTGTTGGATAGTACAGTGATAACCTCTTGTTCAAAATGAAAACTTCTTTAATTTACTGCTGGTTTCTTCTCTGTATCATTTACACATACTTATTTCTCTGACCCTATATTCAGCATAGCAAAGTCTAATTATTTTCTCTCTCTCTTTTTAAAAATCTTTTTGCCTTAAATTGGGGTCTTGTCAACTTGTTCAACATGGAAAGCCACTGTGGGAAAGGTATCCTTACTCGGAGGACAGCAACTAATTTGCATATTTTGCTTATGTACAATTATAATGAAATGTGTTTGCAATTTGCATGAGAATTGTGAATCCTAGCCTAGTTAGTGGATGTGTCACATTTCTTCCCTTTGGCCATCTGTGCGTTTTCCAGCTTTAGACTAAATATGACAGCTCTCAGGATGTCTTGGGACGTGAAAATCATTGATATCAAGTCTCAGTTTATATACCCCATGATTTAACACTGAAAATATTTGCCCCAGAATATATAGACACCATCAGGGGGAGCACATCAAGAGAGTGAAATTATGAGGTGACCATTGAAAGATTTGAAATTCCAGTTCAGAAGAAGATAGTTGATGGCTGTTGTTCACCAACAGTTTGTCCGCACAAATAAGTGCTCCAGTCTCTTAGGGGATTACCTAGTTTATTTGAAGTGAGCTTTTATGAGTGGCTGGAGGAATACCACCACTTCACTTTCCCTGGCCTTAGCACTGCCAGCCCAGTGGGCTGGACATGGGCAGGATTAGGGGGTGTTTAGCATGATGAACATGCAGGTCTAAGAGCTCACTGCTCATGGCTGCAGTGTCATGCTCTGATGAGCTGAAATTCAACTGGCAAGCCCCTGCCCCTCAGAAGGAGAAGGAAAAGCTGAATTTTGACCTGCTCTGTAGCTCTTCAAGGCACAGGAAGGGGAGCAGTGTTGGCTTCAGTGAGGGCAATGGGGCTTGTTTACAACACAACGGGATGTCTGTGTGCTCTTCCACCCCTACGACACATGTTTTCATGTGCAAAGCCAACATACTGGTTGACGATGTGATGGGGTGCTTGGAATGGTGGGAGTGGGAATCAAGGTTGAGAATTCACTTCAGGGAAGCTCAGAATCACTGCCTCAGAATGGACAGGATGCAACTGCAGTGGCATGGCAAGTAATGGGGTGATGTGTCTGTAAGTAGTAAAGCAAACTGGTAACTTTGCCACCCCCTAACCTGATACCAGGGGCACAGGTCCTTTCCCTCCCTCCCTCCCTCTCGCTCCCTCTCTCTCTCTCTCTCCAGCACAGTGAAATTGTTCCAAATATTCAAAGAAGACACAAAACCAGTGCTATTTTCCTAGAAAAAGAGGTGCTGGAACTCACCATGAACTCTTGTCCTCTTATAATGGCAATGGCACCCACCCAAGAGGTGCCGGAACTGAGTTCCAGCGAGTACCAGCTGAAAAAAAAGCCCCGGACAAAATGAATGTTTGAAAACATGCTAGGAGCTTAGAGTTTTTGCTGTCTTCAAAGGTTTCTTCCCCTCAAACCATTTGGGTTCAGACTATTTTGAAGATAACAGTTGAAAGTTCATTGTAAATGAAAGTGGGGACGCTTGAGATTTAGAAATGAGCTATCTAAATATCTTGTTCCCTGGTGCCTTAGAATGGTCAAAGAACCTCAAATTGCACCACATGCTTAGTTATCATTTAGAAAATGACTTCATCCGTGTTTAATTCACCTTATCATTGCTTCAGATTAGAGCTCCAAAATGACAGCTGCTTCTGTCCATAACACCTTGTAGTTATCCAAAAAAAGGATTCACTGATGTAAAGGCTTGAGGAATACATATGGTTACAGAGGGCTGGATTGTATCCAAAAGTGCTTTTGCACGAGTGGGAAGCATTTTCACCTAGCCACAATAGCTCACTCTGCTCCTCATCAACTGTTCTTGTATAGTATGGGAATTATTATTTTTTAAGTGGAAGTAGGGGCTCTTCACTGCATGAGAGGAAGTGCTTTCCACTTGTGCAAAAGCACTGTTGAATACAAGGCTTTATTCCTGTGTTATTTCCTTATTTCTCTATTGAAGTTTGGTACAGATTCTCTCCCTCCCTCCTCTCTCTCTCTCTCTCTCTCTCTCTCTCTCTCTCTCTGTGTGTGTGTGTGTGTGTGATTCCTTTTTGCAAGCTAGGGAAAAGTCCTGCAACTGCCCGGTATGTTATGGGAGACTATCAGGCACAATCTAGTTACCGGTATATTAGTTGCAGATAAGTCTCACACATTTAGCAAATTTAGGGAATCTACCGGTACATTGTTCAGCAGAACATCTGAATTCAGTTTATTTAAAACTTTGCAAAGTTTTTTTGAAAATACCATGCAAATATGGTGCTGTCCTTCTGCACATCGTGCACCCTCCCCAAATCTTCTCTGGAGAATGGATTAAGGACATGGGGTGGTTATGGGGAGAGGAGGAGGAGCAGAAGTTCTGTTGCACAGCCCAAAGTCCTCATGCTGACAGATTGAGTTTGTTGGATACCACCCATCCTTTCAATGAGCCTAGGCAATGTCTCAATTATTTTCTCATAGTAGCAAGTACCCAGTGCTTTGCTGTTGAGTACTTGTCCCCATTGCCCAAATTTGTAGCTGATCAGGCTGCACTTGCCTTAGAATCAAAGAAACATTTTTTTTCTGCATTGCAATCATACTGAGCTCTAGCCAAGTCTTAAGTCTTAGCCTTGTGCGATTACTCCATCATTTTCATGACACGGTGATAATGTGTTTCAGGAGTGGTGCAATAATATGAAACAGAAGAGATAGACCAATGGAAGGCCAGGTTTTCCATCCAAACGTCACGCAGTGTACAGTTCCATCAAGGCAGAGGGCCGAGGCTGGCTGTAGTCAGTGTCCAGAGTCCAGATTAACCCTTCTTAATATTTGCCTTGTGATTTAATCTCCAATGCCACTAACCTACATTTGTTTGAACATGATCTGGCTTCTGCTTTGATGCTGTTCCCGCAGACTTCGGAAGTTCTTTTCCCATGCAGGCATGACTTCTTTACAATTTCAATCACTTTATTCAATATCTGTAGGAACTCTAAATGTCAGGAGAGTGCAAACATTCACTATGTGGCAGACTGGAGACAGGAGTATCAGTGGATACATTTGCCAAGAAAGATCTTGTGGCGCAAGCAGTGAGTTAGAGCTGCCCGGTAGCCTCCGTTTATCAGGAGGCTATTTGCACTGAACTGGAGCAATAGATCAAAGACATCGACTTACTTCAATATGTTAATTGCGCAGCAAATTTTAATGTGCCTAAGCAAAATCATTTCTCCCCTTCTCAATGACTTTGGGCAAAGGAGACAGGGGAACATTTGATAAGCCACGCAACAGTGAGGTCAATGCGGTTCGAACTGTCTGATGCAAAAACACCCATATAGCTTATCCTTTGCTTGTTTGCTTGGAAGTAGAAATGGAAGGATCTGTCAGAGTTCAGTTTCTCCTTTTCCCAATCTTAAATTCAGATCTCCATTTTTCTACATCAGTGTGCAATGGAAGGGGGGGGGAGGAGTTCCCCAAGAATTCATCTGCATGCATACACATTTTTGTAAGCATTTTCTTCTAAGATTTTCCATTTGGTGCATCATTTTCTCTAAGGTCCGGGAATCTTCTGGAATTGTGTCAGATGCGTCCTGGGAGCTTGGAATTTTTATGGAAGAATTGATGGAAGCAGGGTACTCGTTATCCTGTTTGTGTGGCCAGAAGTGCTTTCCTATGTTACATGGGGTCTCCAGATCTGAGCCATTTGCTTTTGCTTTCTTTCATTATGGACCAAGATATTTGTTCAATCCATTGCCCAAAAACATCCTGATCCCCCCCGCCCACAGAAGAACACACACATATTTATTGATTATACTGTTTCCCACAAACGGGCAAAATAGATGAGATGTGACAAGCTCTCTTAGAGGTTTTGGAGGGAGACGAGAGAGTGGATTTTTTTGGTAGACATAATGGAGGAAAGAAATGCCTGCGAACAAACACAAGAGATGCATTATGTCCAATTTCCATTTGCATCCCTTCAAATATTTAAAAAGCCAGCAGAAGCAATCAAATAACAGAATAGTAAAACAAACAAGAAGGCTAGCATCTCCAAAAAGACGATTACATACGAATAACTGTTTTTCTATTATTGTTTCATGCGATCAATGATGTTTTCAAAGGGGTTTTGTTTGAAGTTTGAAACAGTGAAAAACCACGAAGTTTAAAAATCAAAATTTAAAGAAAAAAATTAGTGGAACAGAAAAGGAAAAAACTTAATACTGATCTCATTAGCCACTTTGGGAGCCCCTTTGGCTAAAGCAGATGTAAAAATAGCTTTAAAGTGATTACAAACATTGTGATGATAATACCTAGCTTATGTAATATGTAATAAGAATTAGGAAAAGGGTATAACTCTCTTACACAAATAATATTTATACATACCTACAGAGGCACACAAAGATTTCTGATACAAACAATTCTGATATGAAAAAAATCATTGTGATGTGTTATTGAAGTTAAACTTATTAATGATTTTTTTTCTGCAGTGTTCAGAAATGCCAAATTTTAATTGAAAATTAATATTTAAAATCAAAAGATGTTTATTTGCAGCCAATTTTTTTTAGAAAGGGATGGGATTTAACAAAACAAAGAATCACAGTACATGAACCTCCCCGCCCTGCCCCCATTCTACCCTTGAGCATTTTAAAGCTCAGTTAAAGGTATTAAGACGTTTGGTAGTGTTTATTAATGACCAATCCAGCTAGGAACACCCACTTCCCAAGTCCATATCCTAGTGTGTTATATGGCAAGAGTGTGTGTCAGACTTTGGGATTCAGGTGCCGAGGTCCTAAGCCATTTAGGGACTGAGAGATAAGAACCGACACTTTGAATGGTGCTTAAAAATGCACAAGGAGCCTGTGCAGTTGTTTTAACATTGGTAAGATGTGTGGTCCTTTTGAACAGTTCCAGTTTATAGTTTGTCTGCTGCATTTTGATCAATTAACTGCTTTCAGAGCATTTTGATCAATTAACTGCTTTCAGAGCAGTTTCCATTTATAGTATAGCAGTCCCAATAAGATGCTATCAAAACATGGATAGCAGTGGTCAGGCTACTTCTTCCTAGGAGTGATCAAAGCTAGTGAAAGCCACTTCGAGCCACTGGGGTGTCCACAGACTCCAGAGCACAATGGAAGTCAGAATGTTTATATGCATATATCAATACATATTTATTCAATGTAAGCCTATGCATGTTGATTCGGAAGTAATGTTTCCAGGAAGCTTTGCACAGAATTGCAGAAATTACTCTCTCTCTGTGTGGAAGGTCAGGGGGAGGAATATGGTATTGGGCCACCAGGCGAATGTGACGACAGGTGAACTACTACCTATTTTGGCTCTTGCAGAAAGCCCAGTTGGGAAGTAACCCTCTTGTTCACTGAACATTGTTTGCTTACTAAGTAAAAGTAAATGAAAGACTGAGGTGGCGACGATGATAAGCAGCAAATCTGTTTGATCAGTTAGGAGCCAAACTGTGTTGATTCATGCTTTGAAGAAGCCGATTTCAAAGTGCTCACAGGAAATGCTCCAGCAGATAAACTTTGTCCTTCAAGGTTCATCCCAGACACCATTCGGCTTTTTGCACTTTGTTATCTGATCAGACAATTTTATTATTCCAGCCCAAAAGAACTCTCCCAATAAAAATGACTCTGATAAAACCAAGAGCTGGCTTGCTTCTCTGGTAATAACTAAATCACTTTGCCTTGATAGCCTGACAAGCACAGCAGCTACTGGGGATAATTCTAAGAGCCAGTGCATCCATAAATCTGATTGTGCAGGTTTTGTTTATTTAAAGACTTCTACTAATGTGTGATTTTGTGCTGGCCCCAAGGGTTTGTCCATGAAGCGAGGTCCAAATCCAGTCCTGGGTCTAGGGGTCCAAAGGAGGTCAATCCGGCAGGGAGCGAGGCAGGGAGCAGATCAAGGTCCAAGGCAGGTTCAGGCACAAGGTTGCAGGTTGAGCACACGCTTGCAACTAAGTTGCTCACGCAACTTGGGCTGGGTCTGGCTGGCTTTTATCTGGCCCTATGCTTAGGGCGGTCCCGATCCTCCGGAGACTCGCCTCTCCTCCGGGCCTGGAGGCGAGCACTCCTCCTGCAGACACTTAACTCCCTTCGCCTCTCTGCCCTGAGCCTCTGTAGCTCAGGAGAGGATGGTGGGTTACTGGACCCAGGGGATGCCTCAGCTTCCTCTGAAGAGGCTGGGAGTGGAGCACCTGCAGGCAATGGGTCCTCCCTCCCATCAGGAGCCAGAGCAGACTCTGCTGATGCCTGCACCTGGGAATCCAGCACAGGTGGGGATCCTTCAGGCTCAAGCCCTGGCCCCGGCTCAGCTGGTTCTGGAGGCGGGGAATCCCGTGCAGGCTGGGATCCCTCAGGTTCAGCATCAGAGTCTGACTCCCAGGCCATCACACCATCCCCCCTCCCAGCCCCCCCCCTCAACCGAGGGGCCGGACCAGGCTTGCTGGGGTAAGCTGCATGGAAATCACGGAGGCAGGCAGGTGCGTGGACGTTTTCCGCTGGTTCCCATGAACGATCCTCAGGCCCATACCCCTTCCAGTCGATGAGGTATTGGAGCTTCCCCCTGCGGTATCGTGAGTCGAGAATGCGCTCCACCTCGTACTCAGGCTCCCCCTCAACCAAAACTGGCTGCGGTCGTGGATTGTCTGGGTGGAACTCGTCGGGCGGGGTGACTGGACTAAGTAGGGACCGGTGGAACACTGGGTGAACCTTGAGCGATGGAGGTAACTGGAGGCGAAACGCCACCGGCGACACCTGCGCAGTGATGGTGAATGGGCCGGCAAACCGTGCATCCAGCTTTCGTGAGGGCCGAGAAGGATGCAGGTGACGGGTAGAGAGCCACACCCGATCGCCAACATGGAGTTCTGGCCCCTCCTGACGATGTCGGTCAGCCTGGGCCTTGTATGCGTCCTTGGCCTGGCGCAGTTGCTCCATCAATAATTGTTGCTGGGACTGAAGCTCCTGAAGCCAGTCTGTCACTGCGGGGACCGCGGAAGCTGGCAGCACGTCCGGGAACAAACGAGGATGGTAGCCGTAGGAGGCCTGGAACGGGGTCTGCTGGGTGGAGGCGTTCACTGCATTGTTGTAGGCGAACTCCGCCAATGGCAAGTGATCGACCCAGTCATCCTGCTGGAAACTGCAGTAACACCGGAGGTACTGCTCCAGCACCGCATTTGCCCGTTCCGTCTGGCCATCGGTCTGCGGGTGGTGGGCCGAAGATAGACAGACCTCCGTCCCAAGGGTCTGGTGCAGGGCTCGCCAGAAGTGGGATGTGAACTGGACGCCGCGGTCAGAAACCACACGCTCGGGCAGGCCATGCAGGCGGAAGATGTGCTGCAAGTACAGTTGAGCCGTTTCCTTAGCTGTGGGTATGGACGGGCAGGGGGCACAGTGCACCATCTTAGTGAAATGGTCCGTGAAAACCAGGAGGCAGGTACAGTGACGAGATGGGGGCAAGTCCACCACAAAGTCCAGCGAGACCGTGTGCCAGGGACGCGGTGGGACTGGTAATGGCTGGAGCAGACCGGGGGGTCGCCCGGTAGGACCCTTGGCCCGCCGGCAGACATCGCAACCAGCAACATAGCGTGCCACATCAGCCTTCAGGCGGGGCCACCAGAACTCCCGGCTTACCAGATGGGTGGTCCGGTACCGCCCAAAGTGCCCTGCTGCTGGGGCATCGTGGGACATCTGGAGAACCTCAGCCCGCAATGGTCCTGGTGGGATGTATAGACGACCCTGGTGCAGCAGTAGGCCCTGGTTCAGGGCCAGCCCCGGATATCGAGGGCATGACCCGTCAGACAGTTCCCGGAGCCGTTCCTGAGCCCAAGCGTCGACCCGTTGCTGTTCTCGCACCCGAGCCTGCAGCGGCTTGGCCTCCTGAGTGGCCAGGAATGCGGCTGGTGGTAAGATAGTCGTCGGTACTGCCTGCTGTACAGTGTCTGCGACGTCCTCAGGTTTCCGGGACAGGGCATCCGCTTTCCGGTTTTGGGAGCTAGGGATGTAGCGGATCCGGAACTGGAACCGGGAGAAAAACAGCGCCCACCGGATCTGCCTTTGGTTCAACTTGCGGGTGGTCTGGAGGTACTCCAGATTTCGGTGGTCCGTTCTCACTTCCACCGGGTGTCGTGCCCCCTCAAGATGATGGCGCCAGACCTCAAAGGCCACCTTGATGGCCAGTAGTTCCCGCTCCCACACGGTATAGTTACGCTCCGCCGGAAGGAGCTGCCGGGAGTAGTAAGCGCAGGGTAACAGTGGCGCATCGGGTCCGTGTTGCTGAGACAGGATGGCACCGAGAGCCGTACTGGAGGCATCAGTCTCCACCACGAAGGGACGAGAGGGATCAGGATGCTGTAAAATCGGCGCCCTCTGGAAACAGGCTTTCAACCCCTGAAATGCCACTTCAGCCTCCTCATCCCAGGAGAAGGGCGTCTTGGGGCGCAGCAGTCGGGTTAATGGGGTGGTGCGATGAGCATAATCTGCAATGAAGGTCCGGTAATAGTTGGCGAACCCTAGGAACCGCTGTAAGTCCTTGCGGTTCCGGGGCGCTGCCCACTCTCGAACCGCAGCCACCTTCCCAGGGTCCATCTGCACCCCGTTAGGGGAGAGTCGGTGTCCAAGGAAGTCTACTGACCGCTGGTGGAACTCGCACTTGCTGAGCTTGGCGTACAGTCGGTGCTCCCGCAAGCGCTGCAACACGGACCGAACATGACTCGCGTGACGGGCTGGGTCACGGGAATAAACCAGAATATCATCTAGGTACACCACCACGTATTTGTCTAGCAAGTCCTGGAACACGTGGTTGATGTACCGTTGAAACACGGCGGGCGCGTTGCATAATCCGAACGGCATAACCAGGTATTCAAACTGCCCATACCGGGTCCCGAATGCAGTCTTCCACTCGTCCCCGGCACGGATCCGAATCAGGTTGTAGGCCCCTCGGAGGTCCAGTTTGGTGAACATCTGCGCCCCCTGCACCCGCTCCAGCAATTCTGCAATAAGGGGCAAGGGGTACCGGTCTGGGATGGTGATCTTATTCAGGGCCCGGTAGTCATGGCAGAGGCGAAGCTCCCCACACTTCTTCTTAACGAAGAGTACAGGAGCGGCAGTGGGTGAGGTAGAGGGTCTAATGAACCCGCGTTCCAGGTTCTTGCGAAGGAAGTCCTGCAAGGCTTCACGCTCTGGCTCCGAAAGAGAATATAAGCGGCTCACAGGCAGGGGCGCCCCAGGCTGTAGGTCTATGCCGCAGTCGAAGGACCGATGAGGCGGCAGCTTGTCTGCTCCCTGTTCCTCGAACACGTCTAAATAGTCCTGGTACACAGCAGGGAGCGTTGACAAAGCCTGACCCATGGGGGCAGCTGCTACTAACTCGGACTGAGCATGGGAACCCGGGTCTGGGAAGCGTACAGTCCGATTGACCCAGTCGATCTGAACATTGTGCGACTCCAGCCAGTCCATCCCAAGCACCAGGGGAAACCGGGGCATGGTGGCAATGTCCAGGGTTCGCACCTCCCGGTGCTGCTGGTAGCACAGGACCAAGGGCTGGGTCTCCCGAGTAACAGCGCCCGAGCGTAGGAGCCGTCCGTCAATTGCCTCCACCTGTACTGGTTCCGGCTTGTTCTGAAGCGGCACCTGATGCTGAGTGGCGAAGGCAGAGTCCATATAGGAGCGGGTTGCCCCCGAATCCACCAGAGCGTGGGTGAGAATCCAGGGCCCACCGGGGGGGTATAGACGCACCGGTATCATGAGGTGTTGCAATTCCACTGGTGAGGGCCCATCATGCGATGCTTGGGACCCCAGGTAGCCTGGGCCATCGGCTACTGGGGTTGGCCGTTTTCCCTGCGGCTGGCGTTTCTCAGGGCAGGTTCGGGCGTAGTGTCCACTCCCACCGCAGTAGAGACACAGGTTCCCCTCCTGACGCCGAGTCTTTTCCGAGGGGGAGAGGCGAGGCCGCGCTGCCCCGAGCTGCATCGGCTCCTCCAATGACTCAGCTCTGGCCACGGAACTGCAGGGAAGCACCGGCGCCGGGAGGCCGGAGTGCCGGCGGCCCCGGGCCTGGCGACGGTCCTCCAACCGATCGTCTATCTGCAGACTCCGTTGGATGAGGGCATCCAGTGTGGCAGGGCGATCCAACGTGGCCAGCTGATCCAGTATCTCGTCTGAAAGTCCCTCGAGATACTGGTCCCGCAGGGCAGAGTCGTTCCAGGTCAAGTCCTGCGCCAGCAGCCGAAATTCCGTGGCATAGGTGGCCACTGTGGACTTGCCCTGTTTCAACCGCCGAATTGCCCGATTGGCTTGACTCCCCTTCTGAGGGTTGGCGAACGTGGTTTCCAGATGATTGCAAAACCCCGTATAGTCTGTCAGCAAGGGGGAGTCTTGCCGGAGCAGCGGCAACGCCCACTTGGCCGCCTGGTCCTTCAGCAAGCTGATCAGGAAGTGCACCTTAGTGCGATCGTCAGGGAAATCCCGAGCTCGCCCCTGAATATACAGCTTGGCCTGGGCGAGAAACATGGGAAAGCTGGCTGGGGACCCATCAAATTTCTCTGGCAGGGCCACTGGGTACTTGCCAGGAGCTGGGGCGGCGGCTCCAGGAGCCAGTAAGGCATCCAAACGCTGCTGAAGCGCCGTAACCACATTGCTTAGCTGCTGCACGGTGTGGGTCAAGGCCTGGTTCTCCTGGGCCAATGCCACCAGCGCAGCCGCCTGGTCAGCCATGGCTACTAGTTCCTCCCGAACGCACCCCAGCGAAGGGGGAGTGCGGGTGTGGCGTGAGCAAACTGTGCTGGCCCCAAGGGTTTGTCCATGAAGCGAGGTCCAAATCCAGTCCTGGGTCTAGGGGTCCAAAGGAGGTCAATCCGGCAGGGAGCGAGGCAGGGAGCAGATCAAGGTCCAAGGCAGGTTCAGGCACAAGGTTGCAGGTTGAGCACACGCTTGCAACTAAGTTGCTCACGCAACTTGGGCTGGGTCTGGCTGGCTTTTATCTGGCCCTATGCTTAGGGCGGTCCCGATCCTCCGGAGACTCGCCTCTCCTCCGGGCCTGGAGGCGAGCACTCCTCCTGCAGACACTTAACTCCCTTCGCCTCTCTGCCCTGAGCCTCTGTAGCTCAGGAGAGGATGGTGGGTTACTGGACCCAGGGGATGCCTCAGCTTCCTCTGAAGAGGCTGGGAGTGGAGCACCTGCAGGCAATGGGTCCTCCCTCCCATCAGGAGCCAGAGCAGACTCTGCTGATGCCTGCACCTGGGAATCCAGCACAGGTGGGGATCCTTCAGGCTCAAGCCCTGGCCCCGGCTCAGCTGGTTCTGGAGGCGGGGAATCCCGTGCAGGCTGGGATCCCTCAGGTTCAGCATCAGAGTCTGACTCCCAGGCCATCACAGATTTCATGGTACAAAGTGATTTTTCTTGAGAGAAGAGAATTTTCGTGTATGTGGGTGGTTTTACCCCTTAAGTAACACAGCTACCGAAGGAAAGGGACATTCAAGGTGGCTTGCATGATCCAAATCTAAAGACCCAACAACAGCAATACAAAAATGTAAAATACAAGGTCATTTCCACAAAACACCCCCTGCACTAAATGAACCAGCAGTAATAAAACACCTACCTAGCCCAAAATAGAAAAACACAGTTTCCTCAAATTTCTCCATCAGAAAGAGTGGTACAGCAATTTGTGTGTGCGCGTGCACACACGTGTGTGTGCATGAGTGGGAAGGTCTTCAGAGCTTTTTTAAAGGACTGGAGTGTGGTAGCTCTCTCATTATTGATGTAAGATGATTTTCTAAAAGCTTGGCTCATGAAAGGATAGTTCATGTAGTTGCAGAGGGAGGCTGATCTGCAGAAGAAAGCCACCCCACCCAGCTACTACTCATCTGCATATAAAAATATGTTTCTCTAACAGCGAGGCTGAGCCAATGGAAAGAAGACTGGCTACAGCAGCTCTGAAACTATAGGGTGCCCCATAGGACAGAAATCCTCAATTACTCTCCCAGGAAGGCCTCTCTCTCCTTTTAGAAGGAATTAGTCTTCCTTCAAGGCCTCTCACACACTTTCCCACGCTCACAAGCCCTGCAAGTTTATAAGTGTGTGGGAGCCCTGCAGTTTCAATCCATCAGGTAGACCTGGGTTTCTGTTAGTTTGACTGCATACCTTTGAGCTCTATCAACATGCAGCAAACAGTGGAATTCCTGACATTTTTGTCATAGCGTCAGAGGCAGAACAAATGCCAGTGACCTGCTTGTCCTGCCAGAACTTCTGCCATTACCTTTTATTTTCCGAGTCAAAGGTTAGACCTATTTATGTAAATCCCCTGCAATGCACCAAATAATCTGACCTTCTGGTTTTCATTCTCTCAATTGTTTCAGGTATTTTGCTTCTTTTGGTCAGTCTAAAAAGAAAGCAGTGGGTGGGTGGGTGGAGACCTCCCTCCCAGCTCAGTAGCCTTTGAAGAACTTCAAGAGCTTTCAAAGCCCGCCTAGTCTGCTGAGTTAAAACACCAGTGAGCTGATGGTGCCTCTGGGTAGTCATTTCCACTGTGTTAATAGGAAATAGGCTTTTTATATACACATGTCTGAAGTTTGCAGAATGCCTCTGGGAACCCAGGAACACCACTTTTCTCTCAGGTACACATACCTAAGTAGATGTGTGCTCAGGTAAATGATCAATGATATACTGTTTGACATTAATTTCTATTAACTTGGGTGGCTTCAATCCTGCACACGGTTAAGCCATGTGCTTTAACAAGGTTTAAGTTGACGACTCTGTTGTGATCGAATAATATGCAAACCAGCAAATAGCTAACTAAATATATAGCAGCCTAGTGAATGAAGAGGTTTATTGACTGAAGTCAGCCTATTTGAGAAAATAAAAATGGCTGGAGGAAACTTTATCCACCACACTTATTTCACTGGGGCCTTAATTTGCATTGCTGAAAGAAAAGAAAAGTAAGGTGGTCAGGTGAAGACTATTAAGGGGTCATATATTGAGCATAACAGTGTAAGAATCACTGGGATGGGTTGCTGTCAATGTCGTCTAGTGTTCTGTAGCCAATAGTGGCCAACTAGGCAGTGCTACAACTGGGAAATTTTACACCGTGGACTTAGTGATCTAACACTCCACCCCCCCTTAGAAAGCCATGTGTATTATACAGTTCCTAGGATTCGTTGGGAGCAGTCATGTGCTCTAAATATATGGTGTGGATAAAAAAAAGCATAGAAATGGATGGGCAAGACCACGAGCATCTTCCACCACGCTGGTGAGAACCCAGCAGGACCCTGGATATAGTGGATGTATTGCACTCCCTTCAGCAACAGAAGTCTCAGAAAGACCACTTTACTTCACAGCCTTAAATTGGGAAGGGGGAAAAAATCAACCTGTTTTAGTGCATTGGGAACCATTGCCTCCATCCTTCTTCTTATAAAGTTGGCTCTGAAATGGAACACCCCACCCCACCCCACCCGCCTGGCTGGCTGAAGTTTTGTGAATAAAACTGTGCTGCAATATGTCGTGACTAACATGCCATGAAGCTTTTATTCAAACAGCAGATGAAGCTGGTTCATTTTAGAAAGGAGTAGGAGTCAGAACATTCCGTTGAAAATGACAGAGCAGCCCTTGCAAAAAAAGCAACAAAAAAACCCAAGGAGTGGATGCTTCAGTCCAACTGCCTTTGGATCTTGGTGTCAAAGGCTGGGGAGTCTACATTGGCTTTTATCAGTACGAGTTATACATTACACAGGGACATTGCAGCCTTTTATGACAGGGGGACGGCATGTGATTGCGCACGGCTATCTTGAAAGTGCCGAAGTAGAAAAGAGCCGTTTCTCCTCCTTGCAGTTATTTTTATTGATTTGATTCCAGGTACTGTGATTTAGCACAACACGTCTCATGGTGGCAGATGTATGCAGAGCTAGTAAGGAAGGAGGGGTGGGGGTGGGGAGCCAAATGATAGCAGGCTGCGGAATAAGCTGTACAGTGACTAAGGATGTTGTTTGTTCATGCGCTCTTCACCCCCCACCCCCCATTTGCTCCCATGCAGCCTCCTACTAGACCCTCACTTTCACCCCTGCCACCCAGTCTACAAATATAAACTAGAAACTGGAAAGTCTAATGAAGGGAGTGCTTCTTGCAGGAAGAGGGTGCAGGGGCATAGCAAGGGGGCTGGGGGCAGGCTGCCCCGGGTTCCATAATGGAGGGGGTGACAAGTTATCAAGGAACAATTTTTTTGATTATTTTTTTTGAATTTTTTTTTTAAATGCCTGCTCCGAAGGTCTTATCTTACTATACTAGGGATTATATAGCTATATATGAAATTTCATGCATATTGGTTAATATCTTGACCCTTCTCCACCAAAATAGCTGTTCACTTGGCTGTTTTCCTACGTCATGAAGGCTGAAATTTCAGTTCAGAGAACACTTACTGTTCCCAACCCTAACCCTGTGGAAAGCCATCTAATTAGACTTTAATTTGATTTTGAGATGTTTTTAGGAGGCAATTTAATTATTGTTTGATTTTATACCAATGTTATGTATCTGATGTTAGCCACCCTGAGCCCGACTTTGGCCGGGGAGAGTGGGATATAAATAAAAGTGTTTTTTATTATTACTTGTTATTATTCCTTTGTAAGAAAATATGAAATAACATAAAACCATTTTTGCAGGGGGTGGAATCAATGGGGGTGGGGGTTGACTGGGTTCCACCTGATCTTCCCATGCCTGGGGGGGGGGGTTGACAATTTTTTTTTGCCCCCGGGTACCAATTTACCTTGCTACGCCCCTGAGAGGGTGTATCTGCTGAGTGATGACTTACGGCCATCAGTTCTTTGGGTGCTGGGGCCCACCTATAACCACAACCTGCTGCATGGGACGCCATTCCCAGCACTCATGCACCCAGAGGGAAAGCCAGGTAGTGGGTGCAGGGCTGGTCCATCAATGGAGCAAGGTGAGGTGATGGCCTCAGGGAGCAGAATCCACAGGGGTGGCAGATCCAGCCTCCAAGGACAGAATCCCTAGCTGCCGCCGCTGCCTCTACACACACCATGGAGACCGGCCACCTCCTCAGCAGCACTCCCCATGCTGCCTTTACAGTGGCCTCTTGGCAACAAGGAGGTGCTGCTGGTCTCCTTCCACCCCTAGGGAGCCAATAGCAGGGGGCTGCACACTGGGTCCTCCTTATGTATTACATTAATATACTACCTTTATCTTCCAAGGATCTCAAGGTGGTGTACATGCTTCTCTTCTTCCACATTTCATACTCACAACAGGTAGGTAGGGTAGGCTAAGAGTTGATGACTGGCCCAAGGTCACTAAGTGAGCTTCATGACTGAGTAGGAATTCAAACCTTGCTCTCCCAGGTCCTAGCCCAATATTCTAGTTCTATTCAGGAAAGCCCAATGTACATCTGGGATACTGAGGACATTGGCATTTGCATGGAGCTGACCCAGACCAGAGGCAGTTTTAGGGTAACACAACCAGTTTGGCCACACTGGGTGCTGCATTGCAGGGGGAGCCAGTGTGTGTGTTTTGGGTTGTGTTCGAATTTTTGAATTTTTGTGTGTGTTGAATTTTAATGTTGCACAGAGAACCATTGAAATTTGAGAGCTCAAAGCCCACCACGGCCCAGACACCTCTGCTGCCACCTTAAAGCTCTTGCTTCTAAGAACTTGGATCCCTTCATCTGCAGGGGGACGGGGGCATGGGACAGAAGGGAGATCAGAATCTACTGGTGGGTCTTTGAGTGATTTGCAGTAGATTGGCAAGGATTTCTGATTCGCAGCTGTTCAGCAACAGTGACCTTTCCCACTTAAATCAGATTGCTGAAATGAAGATATCTAACCAGGAGTTGACTTTTGTGTGAAAGGACTGTGACATCAGTTCAGTCTTTGGATTGAAAACTATTTCTTACACCGAGAATGGGCCCAGAGGCACCCTTGTCAGTGATGGACTTTTGCACTTGATCCTGGCTGGTAATCTTGGGATTCTAGTAAAAAGCAAAGTAGATTTGACAAGTCTGGAGTCTGCCACCCCAATCTAAATGGCCACACTCTGCTTGTGGACTGATTCTGACCCTCTAGGATAGGAATGGGGGACTATGTTCCTGTTCCAGCCTGTCTCAGGGTTGGCTGCAGGCTGTCCCCTCAAAGCAAAAGATGTTAAACTATGTGTTTCTCTTACAGAGATATTCACAAAGTCTCCTGCTGCCTCCCTGCTTTCTTTGAGAACTGCACCTCGCTACCAGCACATTCATAGACAAATATGGATTTTTAAAAGACATTTGATGTAACTGTATATTTGAATGCTGGTACTGAGGAAAGCTGGGAAATTTCTCTGCCCCAGTTTGGACCCTAGATTGTGTGTGTGCGTGTGTGTGTGCGTGTGTGTGTTTGTGTGTTGATGGCTGGCCTTTCTCCAGAGGCTGACTTTGGCTTATGACCCCACAATTCCAGCCCTCTAATTCACAATAACTCACTGTAGTATCAAGAAGACACAAGAAAGCCTCTGACTGATTCATACTGCCAGGTTGGAGGTGGAAAATCTCCCAGGTGGCTTGTTCACCATTTAATTTTATCTCTTCAAGGAGCCAACTATTCCACAATGTTTCCCATGTGAAAATAAGAGACCTCACCTCAACAGAAGACAGCCTTCTGCCTTATACTGGTCCTGCTTTCTTGGTATCTCAGCTTCAGGAGACCTTTGCAGAAGGTTCTTCTTAGAGGCCATCTCTCTTGAAGGACTACTCTAGCACTACTTCTCCATTGCCGATGCCTCTTTGTGCTTTTGTTACACTTGGGTTTCTGCACAGTCAGTCAGCCCTTGCCTGAGACGCTTAGCTTTTCTTTCGTTCTCCCCCTCCCCTATTACACCCACATAATTACAACAGCATAAAGAGTGGGCTGGTGAAGCAGCCGCATTTTAAAAACCACATATTCTGATCTCCAAGCAATCTTTCCCACCTACTTCTTCCCCCATCAGCAGGGGTGTCAGCGGTGTTGCTTCTAACGTGCTCTGAGTCATCTTCTCAGCCGGCTTGTAAATACTTGAACGCACCCATCAATGTCAAAGCAAAGTACCCAGTTACAATATGACAGAGGGTCTTCAACTTTTCTTCAAGTTGACATAACTTTGGCAGGGTGGGGGTGGGGATTGGGGGGATAAAAAGGGTTGGCAACTTTTCAACCAGTTTCTATAGCAATTCCCTTAAATAGCAACACACCCTGCCTCAATTAGAAGGTGATAAACATTGATCTTCCCATTGTGAAACACTTCATTGGTTAATTCAGGAAGTCCCATTTATGGAGAAATGTCCAAAACAAGAGCCAAGTGATGCATCATTGCTACCTTGTGCCGCCAAAGGTGATAGAGCTGGAGAAAGGAAGCTGATACAAGGACTTTCTCTCCAACCTTGGGTGTTAGCATGTGTAGAGAGACTAGCTGGAACTCATGAGCCCGGTAAAGATATCTCAGGTGTAGCCTGTGTATTCTCCCCATCCACTTTGACTACACAGTTTGCAGAAACTATGCTCACATTTCTTTCAGGCATGGCAGTTGTTGGAAACCACAGGAAGGGAGAGTGCTCATGCACTCATTCCCTGCTTGAAATCTTCCCATAGGCATCTGGTCAGCCATTGTCAGAACAGGATGCTGGACTAGACGGACCATTGGCCTGATCCATAGACTTTTCCTATATGATGAAGAGTGTCCATACGAGTCCCCCTGCCCCAACACTCGTGGTGATTATTTTCTTGGGTAGCAAAATGTTGGGTGTGAAGTGGCCATGTGTACCAGCAAAGTTTCACTTCCTCTGTTGTGCAAAACAAAAATAATCAAAGCTGTAATGAAACAGACGCCAATGAAAAAATATTTAGATAAATGCCTGAGATCGGAATGGTCTTTTCATTCCATATAGCTATTGAAGAGACATTTCATTCAGTGGCGCTCCCTGTGTAGTCAGGGATTAATCAACCTGAGTGAGCCAAGGCAAAGAATCTGGGCCCTGAAGCCACAACTTTTTCATGTTCTCTGCTATGACTCTGGGGAAACATGTATGGCACTCCATTCATTCCCCTGGGCACCAAAATAAAGAATGAGAGTGGCTTGTGAAGCCAAAAAGCTTTCCATCTCCCTCCTTTATTTACCTTTTCCATTATTCCCTTCCACTCCCAGGTAAAAGAATGTAGTTTGTCTGAAAGGTTGACCTACTGGGGTGTGGCAATAAAAGTTAACATGAAACATTGTTGAATAGTTAGTCACTCTTTAATGAATTATGGAGGAGGCTATGAATCATTTGTTAAAAAATCCTTAAATTCCTAATTTGGTATGCATATGTTCCATCAAGGGATTAATAGAACCCTCAAACAAACATGCCTCTAGCTTACACCTTACATTTACTTTACCATATTTGTATACACTTTGATAATGAGAGGGAGGGAGAATTTTACTTTGGCGTTCCTATTGAAATGAAAATAGCTGCATAATTGTTTTCAGACTCCAAAAGGATTACTAAAGAGCTGCAGCTCTTCCAGAAAAGGTATTGATCCTAGCAGGTACTATCAATCCTGCGCACTAATAGTGAACTCCTTATCTCTGCGTGAATCTTGACATAGTTAAAATGGCACCACCCAAGCCCAAGCGGAAGTTCTTATCAAGCATGGAGGCACTCCAAGTTTTGCAGAACTACACAAAATCTCTAGCGAAAACAACCCCACAACTGCTCAGTGTTCACTGGCCATGGGGTATTTGCTAACTGTTGGTGGCTAACATATGGATTGTGGGGCACAGTATTGCCCACTGGGCCCATGTACATGCCATTAACACCGGCTTGGGTAGCTGCCTGGGGCTTCCTGAAAACGTCAGAGTCTCCGGGATCACAAGGCATGGCATGAAATGGGAGGAGTTTATGCCAATCGTGATGGCCAGAGCTACATCGCATGCCCCCCACATGCTTTGATTGTTCAACTAGGAGAGAATGATTGAGTTCTTGACCTGACCTGGAACATCAAAGAGGACTTTGATAAACTAGTTACCTTATATCCAGAATTGATGTTAATCTGATCCCAACTCTTGGAGAGGTGTTGGCGAGATTGCCCCCCCCCCCCAGCGGCTATCAACAAGGCCAGAAAAATTGCTAATCGTTCAGTAGCACGGAAGGTGCAACTCTTGAAGGGCCGGGTGATACGGAACCCTGCCATTACGTTTGAGCAGGAGGCCTTGTTTTGTAATGATGGTGTTCATCTCTCTGATACAAGAAATGATATTTGGCTGGCCGATATCGTCGAGGGCATTAGGTGTTGGTTGCAGATGTGAGGGTGTTGGCAGCGAGCTGTTTGGCTTGAATGTTGGTTAGGCATTGGGTAAGCCTAGTTCATGGGAGGGGAGGTTGTTGCTTCCGCCTGCCCCTCCTTGTTAAGGGTATCCCGTTAAAGGGATCCAGGGTGTGTGGATCCTGTCCGAAGTCTGGGCATGGGCTAGGGCCATGCCACAACCCCATTGAGGACCCTGGGGGGTGCTCTTAATTGAAGTATATCATAGGGCTCCCCCTATCGGTGGTTGACCCTTAAGAGACTTCCTGCAGATGTGCAAGAGTCAGGATATAGTCTGGTTTCACCTAATGCCTAAGCCAAGCCACTCACATCTGTAACCAATATCTTTGTGGCCTTATTTATCCCATTAACTCAAAATATTTGTGTCCATGTGTTTATTCTCTAAGGGGAACTGTGGGGCCCAGGGCATCGCCACACAAATAGCAAGTCTGTCTGTCTGGAGCAAAACCTGAACAGAAGTACTCCACAATGCAACATCTTGTTGCAGGTCCCACTTCTCATATATAATGGTAAATTGCTAATCTCTATAATGCACTGTTAGGGAATCGAACAACCCTCTTTGGAATAGAGCTTAGTTTGATGGTGGTTCTTACTATCCATAATTTGTATAACTCTAATTCTAGCACTGTTATCCCCTGTGATTTCCAGGGTGGGGGGGGGAAAGTAAAATCTCATTAAAAATATTATTATTAGAAGCTGCATTTTCTTCTTGAAACTGATTTAGGACTGCCATAGTCAAAATACTTAATTTCCCCTAAATTCATTAGCCGCAAAGAAGAAAAATATGCACTTAGAAAAATATGTGTGGCCCCTGCCCTGATATGCATACTCTCTAGCCCATGCAAAGAATCACTTATTGGGGGGGGGGGAGACATGTTAACCATACATTCATCCACTTACTGGATGTGTCCCACTTAATTTGATATTTTGTTGTTGTTCAGTCGTTCAGTCGTGTCCGACTCTTCGTGACCCCATGGACCAGAGCACGCCAGGCACGCCTATCTTTCACTGCCTCCCGCAGTTTGGCCAAACTCATGCTAGTCGCTTCGAGAACACTGTCCAACCATCTCATCCTCTGTCGTCCCCTTCTCCTTGTGCCCTCCATCTTTCCCAACATCAGGGTCTTTTCCAGGGAGTCTTCTCTTCTCACGAGGTGGCCAAAGTATTGGAGCCTCAACTTCAGGATCTGCCCTTCCAGTGAGCACTCAGGGCTGATTTCTTTAAGGATGGATAAGTTTGATTTTTTGCAGTCCATGGGACTCTCAAGAGTCTCCTCCACATTAAACACATTACAAATAAACAATATATACATTACTAATAATGTATAAGTAAAACATTTATTTAAAATAGCAATAGTAAAATTGTAATCTAATCATTGTTTTTGAATGTAAATATATCTGCAGGAAGGTTTTAAATCTGCATCTGCTAAATGCAAACCCTCTACAATGTTGTTGATCGTTGTATTGGTCAGTTTCTTCTTCACAAGGAACCACATTTTTCTTACATTACCATCAGCATATAGAAAACTCTTGAGTTATTATTTCCTTCTACAATCCACTGCAGCTGCATTTAATATGTGATGTAATGTGGAAGGGTTTGTGTTGCTAAGTAACAGGTAGATGCTCCTAAATTTGCAAATGTGTATTTCTGATATGACTGTTAGTCAAGACACAACTATTCAACTGACTTGACCTAGAGCACTTTAAATCTAGCAATGCCTATCTGCGCCTTGTCAACACTTCCCCCCTCCCCTTACCATTGTACACTCAGCATCTGCTTAGACTGAAGTTCAAGAATAATGTTATTGTGCATTCATCACTATTAGCTCAGGGGTGGCGTTGCAGCAGTTGCCTTCATTATCTTGTTCTAGAAATAAATGTAACTCATGGATCTAGATATTGCTTTTATAGTGAATGCTTTGCTTGAAAAAAATGCTTAAAGTTGCATGGAACTTTAGGGATAAGAAACTCCAATCCTATTCACACATATTTGGTGTTCTGCTTTCACCACTCACTTGGCACTGTTGCAATAAGGAATCTGGATGCTTTCACTTCCATTTCTGATTAACTGAAATTTGCTACATTGTCCAAACAACGGCAAACCATACTTAACATTAATCATAGTTTAGGCTTCAGAGGACATGCAAAACTGTGGTTAATCAAAATAGAAACTTCCAATCTCCTCACTTCAGCAAGGAGAGGAAGGGAGAGTATGTGAGCCCAGCTGGAAGGTTAGACTTATTCTCTTACCACCAAATCATGTTTTGATGCTCCATCTGAACACAAGCTATAGAGATTTACTTCTGGGGGTGGGGCATAGATTGGATTGGATTGGGTATGGTAGAATTACAATTAATATATGTCCTGTATTTTTAGCACCCATTACCAGAGTAAGTATCTTCTGGAGCTGAAAGCTAGATGTATAGATAAGATAGATGTTCGGCTAACCTAGTAAGCTTTGACTTTCTGATCACTTCCTGAGGTAATACTAGCTGTAATATCTGATGCCAGCTAATGAAACAATCACAATATTTCACTTTCAAGTTATCAAGTGATAAATGCAGCTATGTTGGCATACATAACATGAAGGATGAGTCAAACTCCACTACAAGACAGGCAAGACAAAATGTGTGGCAGCATTTTGGGATTTATTGTGCCATGAGCTTTCATCACCAACTTCCGATTCAGATACACTATGGGACTGAATACATATGATATTGTAAATGTCTGACCTCGCTTCTTTTCCTTCCTCTACTGGCAAATGTTGGAAGTCTTCAATCTTCGGAAACACATAAATTGGAGCACTGGTGCTGAAACAAAGGCAACCATGGAAGAAGGAAATGAAGTGGAATTGCAAAATAACCACAGTGTTTGCTGGAACAGGAAAGATGCTATGAAATGTGACCCATAACCGCATGAAAGAGAATTGTTTGTTGCAATGAGAGATCATTGTTAAAATCTTTAATTTCCTATAACCCTGATTCAAATAAAAACCACTGCCTTTGGTGGGCTTTGGACACATCTACAGGATTGCACTGCTGGTGTGTCTCCACTTGCGTGACCTAAAATTCTGGTGCAAGAGCTCATTTACAGTAAGTTATTGTGCTGCTTCTAAAAACTGAGATTTGTATGGCTACATGTGCTCTTATGGAGACACAAAAGAAGCAAGTGTTCTCCAAATTCTTGATCTTAACTAAAATAAACCTGAATTGCAGTACACATTAGTAAAAAAAAAAAAGTCATTGTATTATTATTATTCATCTGCATATCAGTTAAGCGCCAGAGCTCTTTCACTAACCACCATAGATGTATGCCAGAATTAAATGCCCCTTATGTCCAGGGTTGCACACATTTTTCCAAAACATCAGAGCCAGGTAAGAGGAGGAACCAGCTTCTTGAGCTCTGCAGTAACTCAAGGGATTTATTATTGGGCACCTGGATTGTGTTCTAACTTAAATTTGTATGTCTTGACTATGAACACATTCAAAACCATCTCTGGACAAGTTCACTGTTTCATTCCAAAGGACTGTGTGCCACCAGCAAATCTGATATATGTGTGCGTGTACGTGTGTGTGTGTGAGAGAGAGAGGGAGAGAGAGAGAGAGAGAGAGAGAGAGAGAGAGAGAGAGAGAGAGCACTTAGCAACCAAATACATACCAGCTACAAAGCAAGTAAGGTTTCCATGGACACGTTTTTCCCGGTGACAACCCACTTTTAAAAAGAAAAATATAGATCTGTTCGGTCAGGTTAAGAACATAACAATGATTGACATATAAAGAAAGCAACATGCATCTACCTGTGTTGCCACATAACACTTGGATCAATCAAGCAGACAAATGCGAAGGGCCAGCTAAGCTGTTGATTGTGTTGTTGCTGCACTATAATTTTATCCATAAAGACGGAACCGAACCTGATCCGAATTGTCAGCATGCTGCATCAATCACTGAGACTCACAGAAGCCATTTGCTGGCATGGACAAAGGCTCAGACATTGCAGGTGTGCCAATCCATCAGGGGTAGATGCCAGGCCACACACTAGGTGTACTGCCTACACATGGAGTAAAGATAAGAGCAAGGGCCAAATTCAGTCAAAGTGAAGCACTTTTGAATCCTATTTATTTAAGTGGGATACATCTAGGACCATAATTTAATCTTCACATTTAAATAAATGGCTTAATCATGCCCAGTGCATTATGTGGAGGTTATGTGGACCGCCTCCCCACCACTTGCCACATGACATATCAACTGATGATGGTAGAGCTCTTTGGTGAACAGGAATAGATTATAGCACTCGTAAGATTGACATGCAAGAATGAAAGATTCTGCAATAATGAAAATTAAGTGTGACTGAAGGCAAGCGGGAAAAATCACATTAATTTTTTTAAATGTTTTTCTTCCTTCACATCCAATCTTCTCATCTCAGCTGCACCCACATTTGGAGTTGGGGGGGAATAAGGAAAATAAAGCAGTGATAACATGGGAATCTTTTGGATTAATTTGGAATCCTGAAAAGTGTGAATTAAGTAAAGCTAGTTTCATTATTTCTAAGAAGGAATGAAGGACCTTCTTTGTGAGTACCATCTTGGCTTTAGACATAGATGGGGAGAGTTACTTTTGCTGGCCACTCTCCCTTCCAAACTGAACTGAATACCAGCAGACTTTCACTTAGAGCAGGAATGGCAGTCCTCCAAATGTTGTTGGACTTCACCTCCCACCAGCCCCAGCCAGCATAGACAATGGCCAGGTTAATGGAAGTCGTAGGGTTTCCTCTCCCTATCTTAGAGAAAACAAAATCGAAAATTCTTTCTAGTAGCACCTTAGAGACCAACTGAGTTTGTTCCTGGTATGAGCTTTCGTGTGCATGCACACTTCTTCAGATACCAACACGAAAAGTTCATACCAGGAACAAACTCAGTTGGTCTCTAAGGTGCTACTAGAAAGAATTTTCGATTTTGTTTTGACTATGGCAGACCAACACGGCTACCCACCTGTAACTGGAACTATCTTAGAGAGTTATCTTAGAGGACTTATCTCCTCTGGAATTTGGGATGTGGTACCCTCTCCCCCACTGTGTAACTCATCCTTTGACATTTTACCCTGGAGTGTTGGACTGCCAACCACAGGGCATTATCATTGTCCTAGGTTAAACTGTGGCCTTCCAGTTGTAGTTGTTGAACTACAACTCTGATCAACCACAACTATGGTCAAGATTGATGGGAATTGTAGGTCAACTTCCAACATCTGGAAGGCCACAGATTACTTATCTCTTTCCTAGACTTTAAGCTTCCTGGCACAAAGCTCCTCCATTATTACCTGCAGATTTTAAGAGTTACGAGAATACCTGCCAAGAAAACAGGACACTATTCCACCAGGTGTTGGACTCTCTTGTTGCATCATCGCCATAATGACTCTCTTGATTCACCAATGATCACTGAACTGTGTTATATAAGAGGCAGTAATTAATGTGAAACAAATTAGTGTATTGCCAACAAGACAATAGACATTAAGAAAATGCCTTAGCATTGGTTTGAAATGGTTCCTAGTTGCACGGAGACAGTGTATATCATTTAAAAAGATTTGAGCTTTCTCCCTTAAGCAGCCCACTCAGATGTACCACACATTCCTATTTTTTCCATCAGTAGGTGTAATAGGCTATTGAGTGACACTTTACAGACAAGTGCTGCCCATCAAATTGAACTGAAAGGAATGCCCTGTTTTGGATTGATGGAGAAATATTGGGAAGATTTAGGGAAAGAAATCAGTAAAACGTAAGAAATGTCTAAGAACATTCCATTGGAAGGTGATTTACCCTGGAATGCCCTCTAGTATTGAAAATGTTGATTCCTTTGAAGGAGCCAAAGACTTAAAACTCTGACAGGCCAATTGGATTGATAGCTTTTAGCTTTCCTTGGCTGGGGGAGTCAGAACAAGTTGAGTTTCTCTGCCTGCTAGGAAGCTCAGGCTTCCTTTTAGGTGGGGTGTTGTTGTTCAGTCGTTCAGTCGTGTCCGACTCTTCGTGACCCCATGGACCAGAGCACACCAGGCACGCCTATCCATCACTGCCTCCTGCAGTTTGGCCAAACTCATGTTAGTAGCTTAGGTGGGGTACCTACTTCTTAATCCTTGTTGGGCATATAGCAGCTTGGAGGGTCGGTTACAGATGGGGAAACGGTTTGTCATGCACCCTCTGAGCTGCAGCCCCCTCCAAATTCAGGGACGCCACAGCTAGGGATGGGGGAGGAAAATTGGTTCAGTTCACATTTAAAAGTGAATCTACCAAATACAAACTTTCTGAAACAATGCATGAACCAAAACACAGCCATCTTTCAAAATTCACACTTCTCAGAAGACATATATATGAGGGGAAAGTGTGCAAATAACACACACAAATGCATTATATTAGGGGTAAAAAAATTCCTTCCAGTAGCACCTTAGAGACCAACTAAGTTTGTTCTTGGTATGAGCTTTCGTTTGCATGCACACTTCTTCAGATACACATGCACACGAAAGCTCATACCAAGAACAAACTTAGTTGGTCTCTAAGGTGCTACTGGAAGGAATTTTTATTTTTATTTTTTATTTTGTTTTGACTATGGCAGGCCAACACGGCTACCTACCTGTAACTTATATTAGGGGAAAATGCTTTCCAATTTTGTGTATAGTAAATACAAATCTATAGAGAAAATATATGTACTGGGAGAAATTTGCCCTGAAATGCTGATTGATTTTCATGAGGACTTTTTTTTTAAATGCAAACTGATGTGCAAACATGGGGAAGTGAAATGAAGACTGGGAAAAGAGAAAGGAAACCCCAGCCCAGCCCACTCGTCCTTTCAAGAAACCTACAAGAGATTTACTCCATTAAATTCTTCCTTCATCCCTTTTATTATTGTGCCAACCGCTGCAAAAGAGCTGCAGAGATGCATGCTGGGAAAAATAGCTGTAATAGAGTTGGCTTTGCATCTGTACATCTCATGGAGCATCTTTCTAAAGCTTGAAAAGGATGTGTGCAAAGTTCCTAAATGATTAGATATTGAATCAAACCCATCTATTTTTATAAATAAGGAAAAGAAGAAGGAAATGTTGCCAACAATGAAGATCTCTCTCTCTCTCTCTCTCTCTCTCTCTCTCTGTGTGTGTGTGTATTCCTATAGTATTCCTATAGTATGGTTCAGAATGTTTTGAATGTTTTCAGGCTTAAGTGCATTGGTGGGAGAAAAGTGGGAGCAAAGTACTAAAGCAAAGCTATGATTCATAATGACCAAGTCCAGTAACTTATGTTCTAGCTCAGATAGCTCCGCACAATGTAAGTAATCTGTTTAATGGACATGTTTTGTTTTAATCCTAATTTAGCTGTTGGAAACAATTGTTCTGGCTGCGGCTCTTTCATTAGTGCTTTGCATTGTGGGCACAAGTAATTGTGAGTGCAACTTAGATCACTGTGATATGCATGTAAAATTATTGAACTAGCCAGATAGCCTCCACTGTAACAGCGGAGATAATTATAGATGAACAATTACTCCTTGCCCACAGTTTTCACTGGGTGAAAAAAAAAAAGATTCCCTGGAATTGTTCTGGGTTTTTTTCTTCTTCTAGAAATACAAAATGAAAAAACAGAAACAAAAAACACCCTAAACTTCTGCCCTTGTTTTTAAGTCCAAACAAAACATCGTATCCCTTCCAACACACAGGGAATATGACATCATGCAGAAAGTAGACCCAGGAAATCTGGGCAGAAGAGCAATCCATTGAGGCATTGCCCATCCTAAGTACATTGGGAAATGTCTACCTGCCTCTTAGTAGTCTTGTTACTGCAGTGTAGTTAAAGGTATGAGTTTATTTGTATCATTTTCTTCAGCAATTTGGGTTGCAGAAGGGGCTCCATAGTTACCCAAAGTCCACCCCTTTTACTGAGCTCTGTGCTCTTTCTACAATCATGCACAGATACACACACATAAATAAAAAAATTATGGACTTCAAAAAGATCCAACTTATCCATCGTTAAAGAAATCAGCCCTGAGTGCTCACTGGAAGGACAGATCCTGAAGTTGAGGCTCCAGTACTTTGGCCACCTCATGAGAAGAGAAGACTCCCTGGAAAAGACCCTGATGTTGGGAAAGGTGGAGGGCACAAGGAGAAGGGGACGACAGAGGATGAGATGGTTGGACAGCGTTCTCGAAGCGACTAGCATGAGTTTGGCAAAACTGCGGGAGGCGGTGAAAGATAGGCGTACCTGGCGTGCTCTGGTCCATGGGGTCACGAAGAGTCGGACACGACTGAACGACTGAACAACAACAAAATATCAAATTAAGTGGGACACATCCAGTAAGTGGATGAATGTATGGCTAACATGTGCCCCCCCCCAATAAGTGATTGTTTGCATGGGCTAGAATGCATATCAGGGTAGGGGCCACACATATTTTTCTAAGTGCATATTTTTCTTCTCGGCGGCTAATGAATTTAGGGGAAATTAAGTAAAATATTAATTGGGAGAAATAAATTAATTTAAGATGACTTCATTTAAAGATGATGTGAGGGTAATAAGTGGTGTTAACTGAAGGGGAGTTGAATTCATTTGGGCAGGATGCCAGGAAATTCATTGGGAAAATGAATCGAAAGGGAATAGATTTGGGGGTGGTAAGGTGCAAATTAATTAAAGAATTCATTTGGGGCGATTTGGCAAATATTTTGTAAAAATCTAAGTATTCCAAGAAAATTTTCAGATTTGCCCAGTGTATACTATCCTAATATTTTATGCAAGTGATTAAATTCTAAGCTATTTGTAGAATTTAGAAATAGATGCAGAAAGAAGTTTAGATGTCAAAGTTGTGCTATGGTGACTGTGAGAAGGGTAGGAAGACCCAAAGGTATTTGCAAATATGGTCATTTACAGCTTAGTATATTTTTTGTACTTGACTGCTTGTTTTTTGTTTGCTGCAGGATATATTACAGTCCTGCTTTCAAAGGGCAAGACAAAGGTGAAGGTGTTATTGTCTCAATGGCAAGATGATTATCAGAGATGTTTCTGAAGCTGTAGTGGTGGAACATAGATCTCAGTATGTCCCTTCAGTAGTTATGTTTAGGTAGCAATAAAAATGACAGATGGTTATTGATTATAAAAACAAGGTGCAGATTGGGGTCTGAATGGCTAGTAATCTGAAGTATGTAGACAATGTGACGCTCATCTTTGGTAAAGAGCACGGGCTGCACATTTTTATAGAGGGAATAATGACAAGTAGCACCCTTCCTGGCTTTTCTCAGACTGACTTGCCACCAGGCAGCACAAGCTTTGGTAATTTGTTTAGCGCTGAGGGTTGGCCTGAATATATATCACCAGACTGGAAAAAGCTGCCTTAGACCACTCAGACCATTGGTCCATCTCGTAGCTCAGCATTGTCAGGATTTCAGACAGGGAGTCTTTTCCAGGTCTAACAGGAGATGCCAGGGGCTGAACCTGAGACATTCAGCACACAAAGCAGATAATCTACTACCTGTACTGAGCTATTATTATTATTATTATTATTATTATTATTATTATTTATACCCTGCCCATCTGGCTGGGCCTCCTAATTTAAATATTTATTTTGTTGTGATTAATATAATTTGCATGTGACGTGTCATACATATCAGTGTCCAGTTGACCAACCGAAGGCAACAGTGTTGTAGCACATCTGAAGTAGCGTTAGTGTATTTCCAGTGTAAAGTTAGACGTTATAGCTCTTGAGGGTTTTCTTTTTTTAAAGGTGGCTGTAAAGTAAAGGATCTTTCAATTTATGTTTATTAAGGTTTGAATCTCTCCCCTGCCACCCAGTTACAAGGAATACTACCACCAATAAGAGGACGTTGACTTTTGGATTTAAGGGACAGATGTTCAAAAATGCAAGGAAAGACTGGTGAATATTGACAATCACTTAAATGCTGCTCTCTGGGAAATGGAGAAGCATTTATTTTTGGACATTTACAAGCTGTATCTGAGGTGGTCTTAAAAAAATGGAAAATGAATGTTGATTCATTCCTTTCAGGCATTCTCAACATCGCTGGAGGGGAACTGCTGGTCCCTGGGCCTATTTAGGCTCACCAGGCACCAGAGCAGCATTTTGGGCAAACCGTACCTGCCCTACTCATATGGGCAAATTCAGAAAGTGTCCAATTCAAGCCAGGGCTGCAAATTAAGAATCTTTCTTTGCATCTACATTTAGAATATCAACCACCTGACCTCATGTGGTACAATTCCTCACCCCGCTCTACATGCATATAAAAAAAAATTATGTTTTGCACCACCAAAGTCTTGTCAAATTATAGATGCCGATATTGTTATTTCTTCAGTTGTGCCTTATTCCATCAATTAGCAGTGGAATCCTGCCTGAGGAAAGCAGCTGTGGAGAAGAATTGCAGGGGAAACCTGACAAGAGGTAAAACTTGCTCTAGCTGGAATAACAGGCATATAAGTAATATTTCACAAGCTGTGGGGGGATCCATAAAAGGTAAAGGTAAAGGACCCCTGACAGTTAAGTCCAGTCATGAATGAGTCTCGGGTTGGGGCACTCATCTCGCTTTACTGGCCGAGGGAGCTGACGTTTGTCCGCAGACAGTTTTTCTGGGTCATGTGGACAGCATGACTAAGCTGCTTCTGGTGAAACCAGAGCAGCACATGGAAACACCATTTACCTTCCCGCCGGAGCGGTACCTATTTATCTACTTGCACTTTGACGTGATTTTGAACTGCTAGGTTGGCAGGAGCTGGGACCAAGCAACGGGAGCTCACCTCGTTGTGGGGATTTGAACCGCCGACCTTCCAATCGGCAAGCCCTAGGCTCTGTGGTTTAGACCACAGTGCCACCCGCATCCCTTTGGGGGATCCATAGTAAAGGCAATAGTATGTCAGGAATCATATGTCAGAATTTATTTTATCCTTTGTTCTGTTTTTATTTGTAGTTAATTATAATGTTTCAAAATAGAAGGGTTTAAAAAAAAGTTTAAAATGGCAAGCAACCTAATGGCTGCAAAGGATAAATGAGGCTGGACCAAACAGTATACAGTGGTACCTCGACTTACGAATTACTCGACATACGAATTTTTCGACTTACGAATGAGAAAAGTGCCCGCACGCCTACAAATTTTTTTACATCCGAAGGACATCCGCTGGTGGTTTTAGATGGGGTTTACTTGACTTACGAATTTTTCTGAATTTTTCATTTCCAATGCATTCCTATGGGGAAATCGCTTTTTTCGACTTACGAATTTTTCGACTTACGAATGTGCATTCGGAACGGATTAAATTCGTAAGTCGAGGTACCACTGTACTGTATTTTGATTATTTATAACATATTATAATGCTTCATCTTTTTGCTCTGTAAGAGCTTCTGTTACAAGGCACTATATACATGTAGTAAATAAATAAGGAATGGTGCTTCTGAAAGAGCATACGAACCCAGTTAATTACACTGTTCATTCTGTTTCAGCTGGACCACAGGATTGTCCAGCTTGGAAAGAGTTATTGAGGCTGCATTCACAGGTGGGGTTTGTTGCATTAGTTTCTGCCCCATTTTCTAATGTTCCTTTCACACTGCACATGCTTGTTTCACCACATCTTAACCGATATACTGCCATGTTCTGGAAAATGTTCCACCCACCATTTATGCATATGTGCACTGTTGTTCCCTTTCTGGAATCAAATAATATGGAACTAATCACCAAATTTATGCTATATTCCATTTGTTTTCTGGAAGTGGCTTTTATTTCATGTGAAAGCTCTAATATAAAATTAACAGTTAGGGAAACAGAATAAAACACTGTGTGAATGCAGCCTGAGTTGGTCACAGCGACAGCTTTGAACCGGCTTAGGCTAAATATCTGAGTGTAAGCTTCATAGAATTCAGTAGGGTTTACTTCTGAGCAAATAACTTTAGGATTGTGCTGTTGGAGAAATACATTTCTGTGTTGGGCTAGATGGATCTGGAGTCTGACCAATAATGGCAATTCTTACATTTTAGAATGGCATCTGATACTTTCTCTTTTGTGAAGACTCATAGAAAACAATAAAATACATTTTTTGTGGGTTTCTGTAACTTTTGGGTGAGAGGAAGTAAAAAATTGAATTCCCCCTGTGCCTTTCACACAGTGTGATTTTTTTTGAGCGCAAGCTATTCCACAATTGAAAGAAAGTTTCTAAAGTTGCAATATTTTAAATAATAAAACCTTGATCTGAAGTGCAACTAAGCATACTCAAATTATAGTATGCGAGATCTGGCAAATTGCCAATCTTTTTTACCTCTTTCAGAAAGGTACGCTATGAGACTTCTAACTAACTGGCAATAATTGCTGCTTAACATCTTTGACAATGTGAAAAATGTCTTTCGGTTTTTGCCTTGGGGAAGCTTCTGTTTTCCTGTTTCATCAATTACATGTTTTCACAAAAACACAACACTATTGTAACTGCAAATACAATAATAAATGGGAACACCAAAGGGTTGTTGGAACAAGTTCAGATTGATCTCTATTATTTTCAGTTAGGAAGCTTTGGGATATATATGAGGAAGCAGATGAGACAACAGAGGGAATTTCCACCTCATTTTCTGTGGAGATTATGTACAGAACAGAGTTTAGACAAGACAAAAAGAGCACGTAAGTTATGGCAATGTGGCTGTCTTACTCACAGTACCACCACATCATTTACTCAGAGCAACTAGATATATTGTTGCACAATACCCCAATCTCTGAGCAGTGCAACAGGGGTTCCAGATGCTTACCCGGGTTCAATGTTTCCTTTTGGAAAGGAAGAACAGCATAAACTGCTGTGTATTTATTTACACATATATCCCAGCTGAGCTTATGATGAAGGGGGTCACAGCATTAGCACCTCAAAAGTGTCCTGTTTCTCCCATAGCTACAACCTTGGATTCAAATAGACATCAAACATAATGTTCTGCCTCTCTAGTTTTCCAGCATACTGCTTTACTCCTCCAGCATCTAGCTCACACAACTCCTAATTCCTCTAACCCAGCCTTTCTCAACCTTGGGTCCCCAGATGTTGTTGCACTACAACTCCCATCATCCCTGACCACTAGTCTTGCAAGCTAGGGTTGATGGGAGTTGTAGGCCAAAAACATCTGGGGACCCAAAGTTGAGAACCACTGCCTAACCTCTTTACTCTAAACTCTGGTTTATCTGTTGCAGAAGTCCTTTGTTCCTTTGTTTCATTAGTGGCTCATCACTCCAGGCGATCACCTCAGCACAGGAAGCTAGCCTAGCTTCTTTAGCTTTTAACACTTGCTCGATCTAGGGATTAGAATTGTCTGGCCCTTCTCGATTAAGCTTCAATTAAATTATAACACTCATTGGATCCATGAAAAATAAAAAAATATCTGAAGAACTGTGCATACACACGAAAACTCCTACCAAGAACAAACTTAGTTGGTCTCTAAGGTGCTACTGGAAGGAATTTTTTTATTTTGTTTTGACTATGGCAGACCAACACGGCTACCTACCTGTAACTGGATCCATGAAGGTAGAGAGGTCTAGCACTCCCAAACTCATAACAATATGTTTGAGGCTCTCATTGCTGAGAGAATGAGCTTATGTGTGTGATTGTATCAGGGACATATAATGCAAATTCACAAGTAATTAGTGCCTGGTGAAGTTACAGATTCATGCTCTTCTTCTGAGTTTGATTGTGGGCAAGTAAATTTGTTGAAGTGTTCTGTCCAAATGTTGACATTGTGGAAAGCAGACTGTGCTTTCCAGTCAGGGCTGGCCTTACCAATAGATAGAGATGACTGTCTGCCTCCAACTTTACTTTATAGCATGGGAGCATTATGGCATGTCTCATCCCATGCTGCTTCAATAATGCTAGTAAAGAAGCACTATCTGGCTGGGTGGGATGATATGCTATCTTCCCACACCACCATGGTGTCCCTGGGACAGGCAGAAGTGTTGCAGACACTAGACAGTAACCATCTTTACAGCTGTTAGAGGAACCAGGTCACCACACCACAGCTCCCATGGTACAAAAGTAACCTTTGAATCATCCTTTAATTGTTCCTTACCTTCAATTCCTACTGCTGCTCTATTACTGAAATCAAATCAGCTTCAATGGGCTTCACTTTGGCTGGGTTCTGCTCACCTTTGCCTTTCAAGTAGATGTGGAGGTATTCCTTTACTGATCAGTTTCTTCTGTTTTATATCAGTGGAGGTGTCTCTTATGAATGTGTTAATAGGCACCCTGCTGCTGTTGTTTTGTTGGGTTAATGAGAGTGCTACCTAACCTTGCTTATGGCTTTGTAACCTAATTGTGCTATAAGGAACAGACAAAGCTTCCATTTAAACTGGCCATTAAGCATTAGGTTGCCATAGGAGTGAAGCAGAAATAGTTCATTATCATTCAAGGTAGCGTGAGTAATGCAATGAATAATCCTATTATCTTCATAGCATTGCTTCAGGTCTTCATTAGAAAAACCATATAATGTATCTGCATGATTCTGAGTAATAGCCCTTGTTTTTCTTAACTTATGATTAATACTTTGAAATTTATAAATGAAGGACCAAAGTTAAATGTGGACTCCACACATACAGTAAATATGCCATATTTCCCCCAACTGATAGCACTTATATTCCTAGGAATGAGTGAAGCAGGCAGCCTAATCAAGAGCAGATCAAATTTGTCCAATGTGTTTGGCTTGTGGCACAAACACCTTCAAGGAACTAAAAAAAAAAAAAAACCCCAGAAAGTGATTGGTTCTACTGTATTGCTCTTGGAGGCTAAATACTCTCCATGAGTAATGCTTTACAAATTGCACAAACATCAGATGTGTGGTTTTCAGATAATTGCCTCTTCAGCAAAGGGTTTTGGTTTCATTTACAAAAACTGTCTGGGGAAGTTTGCGCCATCAACCTCGAATACTGTTCTGTTGGCACAACAATCTTGATTTGTAGAATAGCAGATCAACTGGGGCCACTTACACCATAACCCTCTCTACCAGCTCAGCGAAGGGAGGGCTGGGATTGCATTCACTCTCAGTGCCACCACTCTCACCCCATGTACAGTGAAGTGTGCAAAGTATGCAGCTGTCTGCATGACTAGGGAAACTAGCAAAAGGCATGGTCCTTGATAACATGGAAGGAGCCTCTCTACATTCATGGCTCCATGTCCACCCATCTGCAGATGTGGAATCTGGGGCACCTCCAACTTTGCTTCCAGAAGCCTGGCTGGGTTATGAGCACAGCTCATATGGATAAAGTGGAAAGGTCGATGATGGGCCTACAAGTGCTTAATTTGTGCTGGAACTGGCTGCGAGTGACATTGTTTAAAGGATTAGCAGTCGTTGCAGCAAAAATGGTTTCCCCTTTGGCTGCTGTGTATGTTTGCCCTATAGGCTATATGCTCTACTGCAGCTCTTACAGGTAGTGGCAAAAGGTCTGGTGAATCCAGATCCACCCAGAGGATGAATCATTCTCTTGCTTGCTGTGACAAGTTTGACGTGTACCTTGATGCTTAGGTTTGTTTGAGGACTCAGTTTGAGGACTGGCAGCTTAAATACTGAATCCAAGTTGTGCCGTTCCCGGTTTATTTGGATCAGTTTCTGTTAATAACATTTTGTGAGTCATCTTTGAGAGAGGAGGGTGGCCGTATTTGAACTGAATCCCTGAATATGCACCTAGCTGAGGAAGGTGAGCTAGAAGAAATGGGATCCTCTGCTGAAGGTGTGGGGGACCTTTGGCCCTCCAGATGTTGTTCAGTTGCAAGACCCAGGTTCTCTGGCTATTGGCCATGCTGTCTGGGGCTGATTGATGCCACAGTCCAGTAACATCTGGAGACTAAAGGTTCTGCACACCTGCTCTACTGGCTGGGGTATCAATATATCCTCTAATGAAGGCAAAATGCCAGGTAACCTGAACCCCATGGCCATTGAACACCTGCTCAGATGATTACATTTGGAAGCAGCTTCAGCACACCTGGATTCTATCATTTCTGGATCCTGGCCAGGATGGTTTTTTTCTGGGTCAGACATGAAAACTGCATTTTGAACTCTAGTTGATGATCTTCACATAGAGATTTATGAGACACTTGCATCTTATTGAACCTATTAGGTTTTAATGCGGCTTTTTATACCATTGACTAGACATCATAGATAGTAGCCATTGATAGCCTTATTCTCCATGAATTTGTCTAAACACCTTTAAAGCCATTCATGTTGGCATTCATTACAGTAATCATGTATGAACATTTTACTAGCCATTTGTACACATAGATATGTGGAGGGTGCGTGCTTGGTGTCCCCAGGCACACCCTAATGTTTCAAAACAACAACAACACAACAACAACAAAAACCAGGAGTCAAAGGAAACACAGAGAAAGAGAGATGCAGGCAGAATGAAAAGGCTAGAATGGATCTGTTGCTTCTGCCTGTGCCTGTTTTTGGAAGCTGCAAATCCATTCCAGCCTTTTTCTGCTGCCTGCACCTGTCTTTGTCTCATGGCTCTGTCTCTATCCAAACTCCTCTGGCCACCTTTTGTGGAGAGAGATCTGTGGACTGAGGTGGTGCACAAGTAAGGAGGAGGAGGAGCCACCCTATCCTTGACCCTCCAGATCCGCCCTGCCTCTTGTCCACTTGGCACGGGTCTTTTTCTCTGCAGGGGCAAAATTTTCCCCTGTTTCTGCATCTTGACCGCTCTTGTTGTGGTTGTTTTGTAAGCTTTTTGCCTCTTTACCCTTTTCTTGTCCTTATTTGTTTGTCTTGACATTCGCCTCCTCCTTCCTTTGCTGAAATTAACCAACCAACCAACCAATCTCTGGGTGCACACCATAATGCAATGTGCTGTGCACAACTATATTCACATATTAGAAAAACATTGCAGTGGCCATGTAGCAAGAATTGCTGGAACTCGTGGCACTGATGTGAAGAGCTTCTTCCCAATCAAGCTAGCCCCAATCTAGCAAGTAATTTTGTTCTGACGCTTTCTGCTTTGGTATTTATGCAAATACCAAATACCCTGCTCTCTTTCTTTGTTTGCATGCACACACACACACACACACACAGAGAGAGAGAGAGAGAGAGAGAGAGAGAGAGAGAGAGAGAGAGAGAGCTTTTTTCTTTTTACACTGCTCTTAAGGACAAAACTCACATTAGAGATCATAAAAAGCTGGCAGCTTCTGCAACACACTGCTTCATTTCAGAATGTACAACTACAGCTCTCCCTTTCTTCCCACCTCCATAGTTTTTGCTTATTTTCTGTTTCAGTAACATTAACAGAAGAGACATGATTTAGTATTTTCTTCTAAATGCTCTTCAGGCCTCTTGCGCCTTCCTTTAAAAGAAATAATCACACTTGATTTTAAAGCAGCATATGTTTTCCAGCACTTGCATTTTCCTGGGATAATAGCTAACACCACTATGTAGTCCATCTTCACTGAAATGTTTTGCTACAGGTCATGTGGAGTACATTTTCCAAATGTTCAATACAATCTCTTATTTCTACAGTCTAAAATTTGTTGCCTTTCCTGGGGATAGTACAGTTCACAATTTCTCCAAGAGGCCAACAGCCAAAAGAGAAGGCAGGAGAGCTGGCTGCTATTGACTGCTTCTTGCATGCTTTCCTTTTTACACTGTACATTTAATAAGAATCCCTTAATAAGCATATAGCTTACCCAGGCCCCATTTGCACTATACATTTAAAGCAGGAGTATACCACTTTAAAGAGTCATGGCTTCCCTCCCTCAAAGAATCCTGGGAACTGCAGATTGATTGTTAAACCACTCCGGGGATTATAAATCTGAGGGGAATAGGGGTCTCCTAACAATTCTTAGCACCCATAACAAATGTAAACATGATTTTTTTCATACAGGTGCCATCTAGAACTGCTCCCCTCACTCAGTGATTCACTTTAGTTCCTGCTATCTGCCATTATTACTACACTACTTATCTAGAAAAGAAAATCCCACAGTAATAGTGCACTCTACAGTGGAAGGGTTGGGGAAGCCAAAAAGAACCATTCTGTGAAGAATTTGAAATATGCTGAAACAGTCATTTGGTTATCACTTGTCAAGCTCATAACTTAACTCACATTGACTCCACACAAGCCTACTCTTGCTGCTTTCTGGTGGCATGGTAACTGTGGCCTGAGTAATGCATCATGTGGCTGATGAAACAATCACACATAATTGATTCACCGCATATTGAACTCTGTCGGCACCTGTCCAACCCCATTTTCAACATATTATCTGTGGCTACATATCAGCTGGGGCATGTGTGATGGCTTGAAATTGGTGTAATCTTGAAGTGGTAAATTGTTTGAGATAGTTTCACTATATCTGTGGCATAAACAAAAACTTGATTCACAGGGAACAGTGTAGTTAATTATGCACAACTCCTATCAGAATCAACAGAAGCTTTTTTTTTAAAAAAAAATTGACTTCAGTCTGTTGCGACAAAAGCCTTATGTTTAGAGAAATGTAATTTAGGTATATGTCAGCTTTTACTGTAATTCACAGGGGAAAGAATTGGGAAGTCCCACTGTTTATATGCACCACAAAACATACTCAGTTTATAGTAAAACACATCCAGACCTGTCGCTTTTGGAACAACTTACTACAGAAGAATGTGCCATGATCTGTGCTGCTTTCTGTAACATATCACTGCAGAATATTCTAATATCTGGGTTTTATTGCAAGAAAGTGTGTAGTGAATTTAAAATGTATTATTATTCTTCTGCAAATTGGTCAAGTCAGAAGAGTAATATAGCTCCACTCTTCTGCCATTGTTTTGCTCATCTTCCCTTATAAAGGAAAGGCTTTTTGAAAAGTAATGGTGGATTTTTGCCACTTGGATCCACAGAAGAATAAAATCTGTACTTGGTACAGCAGGGGAAGAAAGGCTCTTTAAATAGTATGACTGTGGATTAAATCAGTGTGACCCAGTAACATATCTGAAAGTATGTTCTGTTGTCACTGCATGATATTGTTTACTGCTTCCCACTACCTGAGATACAGAAAGTTCTGAAGCAGCCATTTATAGTTTTTAGTATTGGATATGATATGTTTGGGTGGATGGTGATGGTGGAGTAAAACTGATTGCAAGTAGACAAGTGCATACATGGAAGACAAACAAATGTGCAGGCAGATTAGTTCCCAATCAACATTTTTTCAGCTCCTTGATATCCTAGATGTTACCTCTGCCAGCTAGAAACTTCTTGGCAACCTTCTCAGACAGCTGTAAACTGTAAATCTTCTCTACCCAATCTTCTGCTCACATCATGCTTTCAGTTCCCACCTGGACAGGTGAGGTACATCACAAATTCTTGTGTTCTGGACTAGGTACTGCCCATCAAAGACCAACAATTAGGTCATGATGCTTTATGTCAAGGGCCTGAACACTCTAGGGCAAGAATAGGCCACTTTGGCAAAGCAAAGGAGCAATCTCTTCTAAGAAACCTTTCACAGATCTTATCAATACACCTTGAAGTATCTGTTCTTTCCAACCCAGGTTGTAACTCTGCATGCTCATTGGATGCAAACACTGTGGGGCATGCAAATGAGCGGGTGCAAAGGGTCCCACCTTATTGTTTCAGGTCTCCTGGCGGGCTCACAATCTACATGAAATCAATCGCGAAATAAACAAAAGATGTGAAGCTGTGGGTCATGTATTAATCTGTACATATTGTGCTGTGCCTGACATAACAAGAGGGTATCAGTGTTAAAGAAATAAACATTGCTCATAACTGCTACTATTATACAGTGTTTTCTTCCCTGTAATGTTCTCTTGTTAGATCCAGCACAGTCTGTACAGATTACAACTGTACTGAATCCCATCATTTTCTTGTGTAGACATTTTCCTGCTTCCTTTCAGAAAGTGATATGTATTCCAAAGTCCTGCTGTACATTTTGAATGATGTGGTAAAACTAAGACTGTGATAGGGGTGGTGAAACCCACCTTTTCCCTGTTGAAACTTGCCAAAGCCAAAGCCTTTAGGATGCAGTTAAGTTTTCAGATGCATATTTTAAAGGTTTCTCAGCGTTTGCAAACTCAGAATTTTAATTTTCATAAATCATTTCAGGTTTAGTATTTAATTGTAGGCCCCTAAATGTCGACAGCGCTTCCATTTTTATTTTGTTGTGAATGGAAGGGATTGACCTATAATTAGGTATGTAAGCAGTATTCAGATTCTTAGAACGTAATCAAAACCCTTTTAATATTCTATAGATATCTATGCATTAATAATTATTATAATATTAAAAGTATGTTCCCAATCTTGAGTTTTCTTTCCATATAAAATAATCAGAAAGCTTGTTCACATGACAATAATACACAACAAGAGCAGCCAATGAATATTCAGATTTCTTTATGAAGACTACTTACACCCCAATTTATAGCTCTGAGAGGCTCTCACACCACTTTAGGAGAAATACATATTTATCCACTTTCAGAAAATGTCTCTGTACATGTAAAACTCAGCACCCAATACAGAACCCCAGAATGCATGGGTATGTCTATGTGAGCACCACTTAATTCCTTTAGTAGGTGTGAGTTTTTCTCTTTTAAGCATCTCTTGTTGCCTCCTAATGTTTCTAGCCCCTAAGTGTGTGAGATGTAGGGTTGGTGAGAGCACACTTTAGCTTTGGAAGCCTTCTTTCATTCCTGTTCCACTACGCTGTGCTTTTACTGCCTTACATTGTTTGAGAAGTAATATATTGTATTTTATTGTATACTAGCAGCTTTGAACGCCACATTGCTCAGGCATTCCAATAAAGCAAAACAAAAAACAACCCCCCCCAAAAAAACAGCACAATCTTGAAATCAGTGCAGTTTTGAAAGGGTCATTCTGCCATCTTGATTCAAAACGGGATCCAATTGTATCCAAACATAAACAAAAACTCACTTTTTGGAAGAGGTCCCTCTACAGAACTCATGTTAAAAGGGTGGTGTCAGACTTTTGCACAGTCCTTGGGCAGTGTGTAGCCTCCAGAAAAGGGTTGTTTAATTATGGTATGGGGGTAATCAAAGTACTGGCACCTGTTCATATTCATGGATCTCTAAGGGTCACCATTTCCAGGAAAGGGTAGCAACAAATGCAAGGAAGAGGCTGCAGCTTTTGGATGCCTGACTTGCCAGAATATTGTGTCACGTTGGCATGACTTGAAGGGTGTTGTGGGAGGCTGTAGCCAGGTGTGGTTGCTTCATGCCTCCTGTGGAACTCCCGCTGCATTGTGAACTTGGTACACGGCCCAGTTTCAAGGCTTAGCTTGGTGACAACATTGAAGAAGCCCAACATAGAGTTCTCTGTTCCTGTCTCACCACTCTCACTTTTCATACGGTTTTAATGATCATCATCATCAACATCACTGCCTTTCTATCTTACAATACTCAAGGTGGTTTACAAGCTGAAGAAACAAAGAATGTACACCTTATAACAATCTACTGCAATACAAAAATGTGATAATAAAACATAGCTTTAAAGTAAGCAATATACATCAAATAAAGTAACATTCAACAATCATTAGAATAGTATAGAATAATAATATCAGCATATAAAAATTAAACAGAAACCCACTCTTAACAATTACAATTAATAATTTTGAAACTACAATCAATAAAACAACAGCAAGTCACAGTGCATAAAATAATACAATACAAATTGAGAAGCAGAGACTGGGGGGTGGGGCAAGGCAGGTGGAAGAAGGCCTTGCCTGATGGAGTCTCTCGCCTCATGATGTTACAAGGCCATAGAAGAGGCCCATCTCTTGGCTACAATATTATTCATCCTCATTCTGCAAAGCAAGCAATGCTTTGTTGACCCAAAGGTCCTGCTCCCTCCTCCACTTTTCCACCCAACATGACATACCTGGAATTACAAAAGCCATCCCAGTTTCTGATTTGACCCCTATGTCCCACTTGTCCTTTTAGGAGATAACACTTTTCATTGGAGAAATGTTGGAGGGGATGGAATAGGATGCCCCCATTTTAATTGGAGAAATGTTGGAGGGTACGTATGCTGTTGCCCTGTATTTGTGACTGTTGATTAACAAGACAGATGTGTGAGAGGCTGCTACTGAGTCTTCAAGGCAGATATAGTTTATAGCTTATCAGAGCCCTGAATGGGGCAGCTCTCTTTGGAAAATGCTGGGACAGTAATGGAACCAGTAATGGAATAAGCAACCTTGTTATTATTTGATTTGATCTTTCTCCCTCATGTGAATACATGTCAATGGAAAACCTAGGGACAGGGGACATTCCCTGGAGATGCCAGAGATTACACCTGGGATCTTTGGCATTACAAGCATGTGCTCAGCCATTGAGTCACAGCCCTTTCCTATGCTGTAGTCCAGAACAGCTGGATGTCATCAGGTTGGGGAAGGCTGGTCTATGGATTGTGTTCATTGCCCCACCCCTGGGAGTCTGCCCCAGGTGCCTAAGTGGCTTCCTCCGCTGCTGGCTTCACCACAACTGTTCTGATCAAATTAGCAGCACCTTCCAGCTACATTTTGTCTTTAAACAAAACACTGAGAGATCTAATCATGGGTTTCCTGTGTATCATATAGTTTGGTCCTCTATGAAGGATGCAGTTAGAGATTCTGAAATGGCAGATTATCTCATTTCCCATCTTAGGTAGGCAATTTGAAGTTCATGTTGCTTGGCTGATGTACAGCAGATGGCAACCTGTCCTCCTCTACCTTGTGAACGAAACGTGTAACACCAGGGCGAGAAACTTATAAATAAAAAAAATAAAGCATAACAGCACTTGGATCTTAGATATTCAGAGTATAGGGTAATCGGCTTTTAAATTTTAACTACATTGTTCTGATTCTAGTTTCCCAGGGCAACAGTTTCACTTCAGCTTTAGCAAGTATTTGTTTTAAATTGCCATGTATTTTTGAAAATAATCAGATGTTCGTACTATCTTTTGTCTTGATTCCTAAGGGACTGAAATGCTGGTTCCTAAAGTTAATAGCAATTACAGGATAGCCACCCCAATTCAAGTGTGGGAGCCATGTTGGTAGGTATCTAGGCTAACCTAAGTTGGTGTGAGTAGGCGATGAGGGGCAATGGGCTTATAAAACCTAAAAATGTCTGTTTTGTTATATGGAACACACAGAGTTGTTATTGCCCTCCACCCCAATGACGTATGACCACTTTCTAAGCTTCCTGTCTAGGACACATGGGGCAAATGTAGCCACACATTCTTATCCCACAATTGGCTTGGGCTCCCAAGGGATCAGTATGTGATCAACAAAGTAGTATTGTAAAATTGACAGAGCAACAAAGATTTCCCTATATTAAAAGACATAACTACGTATGCATGTCCTAAATTTGTGTTGTATCAATACTGCAGTAAATAGGTTACAATACTGAGGTAACTAAGATATCAACTAGATATCCAAAAGCTGACAAGGGACATTTTTCATCAGGATGGTAGATTGCTGAAGTATGGGACACCTTCATCACCCACCTTTGCTGGTATGGAGCAATCCTACTGCTTCTGCCTTTCCCCTCTCACCCTATGCATATCCATGGGAGAGGGCAAATGGACCACCTCAAACCAAATATAAGACATTGTTGGCTTGAACCACTAGACCAGATACCAGTTCCCTGTTTCTTGTGCCAGTCTGCTGATTGGAGGAGGGAACAATAGGCCACGCAATATATGCTGCTAACTGCACAGCCCAAGGTTTCCTTTCTTCTTGGCTCCTCTTTTTTTTCAACCCCTTATCACCATCTATGTTGCATTTTCGTTGGCCTCCTGGCTGTTGACCAGCTTACCCAACATTCACAAAGCAAGCATGTCCCCCTGGCTTTAAGTCCTTTGAGATTTCTTCTGGGCCATAATTCTGATCATCCCCTTCTGACTTTAGTTCCCTGATTCCACTGTCCTTCCCATTAAGCCTGATTTTCCACCTATCCCTCCTTGTTCCTCTTTCTCATGCCATTTCTTGATCTGTATCATTCTTTCACTGTCCTTGCCTTTGGGCTCTCTGCAGTTCTTGTTCTTCCCCCATGTGATTTTTTTTAATAGTGGCCAAATGAACACAGAAGTTGGTCTGTAAGCCACTGAGGTTCTTGAGCAGCTGAACATTTCATGTCACCACCCCAACCAATCAGTATCATAGGTGTCATCGTGTTAGGCACAATACAATATAGATAATCTAGGCTCACGATTCATGGGATGCACTTGCTTTTTTAATATGTGTAATCACTCTGACAGGACGCGGGTGGCGCTGTGGGTTAAACCACAGAGCCTAGGGGTTGCTGATCAGAAGGCCGGCGGTTCGAATCCCCGCAATGGGGTGAGCTCCTGTTGCTTGGTCTCAGCTCCTGCCCACCTAGCAGTTCGAAAGCATGTCAAAGTGCAAGTAGATAAATAGGTACCACTCCGGCGGGAAGGTAAACAGCGTTTCTGTGCGCTGCTCTGGTTCGCCAGAAGCGGCTTAGTCGTGCTGGCCACATGACTCGGAAGCTGTACGCTGGCTCCCTTGGCCAGTAACGCGAGATGAGCACCGCAACTCCAGAGTCGGACACGACTGGACCTAATGGTCAGGGGTCCCTTTACCTTTACCTTAATCACTCTGACGCTAATAGAAATACAACTATGTTCATGTTCAGCATCCTTTTTTTCCAGAGACAGGTTCTGACTTCACAGTTATCCAATTTCAGATGGATACATTTTTGTGAGGGGAGATGATTATATGTTCACACTCCCCCGCCAACAAAATTGACAGAGCTGCACCAGATTTTCTCCTCTCCCTCACAGTCACTTTACAAGCCAAAATAATAGATAGCATATTGCTTCCTCACACAAACCATTTGTGATTACCATACCTGCAATAATGGCCAATTCAATTTGGATGCAGAATTTCACCAGAAGGAAATCTTGTCAACCAAAACGAATCGCTGATGGTGCAGTCCTTCACACACTTGCCAGTGAATTCTATGGGACATATTTCTGAGTAGATGTGTACAGGATTGTGCCAAACAAGAGTTATAACCTTTGAATAGGCAAGAAACCAGCAGTCAAACTGTTGGTGTTCTATTGGTTTATATAAAAACATTTTGACACCGGGTCATTTCTCCCTGTCATTTTATTATACAAATTCATGGTGGCACTTCATTATTCAGATTTCTTTTCAGGGTGTTATCAGCAGTGATCCCAAGATGCTGTCTTTGCAGGCTAGTGCATACTTCATAAGATAATAAGTACATCAGATGTGGCACTATTTAGTTTGCCTTTCATGTGATAACTCACTAGACTTCAATTAACCATTCTGGTAGTTTAGAGATTTGTTTCTTTGAAAAGTGCACTTGTATGTGACCAAATACACCTCCAAACAACCTATTTATTGAACATTCAACCTGATTTGCCTGCACAAAGCTTACACGGAGGTTAGGCTATATCTGGTATTTATTGAACATTTCCCCTGTTTTGTTTACAGGGGGCTTATATGACAATGCACATTTGCGTATTCAGTGTTCACACATTTCCTGTTAATCATTAGTTCATGCCCCACTTTTCAGTGGATTCTCTCCCCCCCCCCCCAATCTCTCTCCTGACCACTAAAAGTCTCTAGTTGCATACACAGCATACATTTAAAGCACTTCTAAAGCAGATTTAAAGTATATGGCTTCCCCCTCAAAATCCTGGGAATGCTAGTTTGTCCCTCACATAGCTACAATTCAGCACCCTACAGTTCACAGGATTCTTTTGGGGGAAGTCATGTGGTTTAAATATGCTCTAAATGGATAGTGTGTCCATAACCTGTGACAGAGAGCTTTAATTCACGTTAACTGTGAAAATTTGATGTTCCAGTATCCACCTGAAACCCTCCTGCAAAATATTGACAGTCTGCAGGGGGCCCAAGACACTGAGTCAAAACAATGCCTTGTAAGTACTCTTGTTTTACTTAAATGCTGTGGCATCCAAAGCAGGGCCATTCACCAAGACTTCTTTCCTGCTTGGACCTGTCTGCATTTCCTAGAGCTTTCCATGCAGAGCTAACTGTTACCATGGCTGCAGCAAGTACCCTGAACTTTTTGCACAGCAGAGTTTGAGGTAGACAATATAATCATGCAATCATTCAAAGTTTCACTTCAGACAGTGCTAATTTTACTTTTTCATCAACTGCCTTGATTCTTACTTTCCTGCTGCAAGGTCATTAAGATGTTGAAAACAACTTCTGCAAGCTTGTTAACACACACACACACACACACAAACACACACAAAAAACCACCAGTCTCATGAAGTTCCCAAACATCTACCTCAGAGCTTGGGTTTGGAATTTGGTGGGTGCTGAACTGTTCCAGGCATGATTAAGCAGTGACAGAAATAAACAAGACCCACCACCTGCGCTATCAGGCCACAAATCATGCTTGGGTGATCTTGGTGATAGCCACAGGTCATTTCAGACTGGTGATCTATCAGTGCTAGGGTTTAATCCAGTGCTCCTACTGCATCAGTTCAATAGATTTCCATTTGTGCAATGGGATCTCCACTTCTACTCTTTTCCCCTGCATCCCTGCCCCTCGTACAGCTTCAAAATTTGATCCAGAGATTCAGGGGCATGGGGTGTAGTGGGTAAACAACAGGCAATTTGTTTTCTTCATGGAAAAGCAGCCTGGGACACAACTCTGTATGGAGTATGGGGCTGTGTGTGTACCTCCACCTACATCCCACACAGGACTGCAGTGGCTTGATCAACAGGACCCAGAAGGAGTCAAGTCCCTCTTCATGTTTTATACAAGGCTCTTGGAGGAGGTCCTGCCAGGTGACTGGAGAGCAAGGGAAATTTTTAAAGAAAAACTAAAAATTGTGGGCATTGTCCAGAGATTATTTCCTCAGGATGTCTTTTGTTCCCTCTGCGGCCATCCCTACCATTAGGCAGAGTGAGGCAGCCATCTAGACAGCAGGTGCTGATGGGTGGGCAGACAGAGTGCACCATGTACCTTGCCATGCATTCCCTATGCTAGCCTGCTGCCTTCAGGTGATGTGGAGGATGCTGTCCCATTGCCAGTCTTGCAGTAACATGCAACTGCCAATTCTGGGCAGCTTCTGTTTATGAAATCAGGACAGGGGGTTGCCATATTGTTCTCAGACAAGATGTCTAGAACCAGTCCTGGATTACTCTTCCTTTTCCCTTCAAGGGACATCCATCTTCCTCTGCCTGTCACACCTTTGTCTTCCCACATCTCCCTGATGTGGCTTCTGGAGATCTTCCCCTGCAGCATCCACACCTTTCCCTGTTTACTCTAGAGGGACAAGTTCTGCCTATCATGGTGCATTCATGGGTTCTAAATCACACTGGGAGCCTACATGACTGAGTAGGTTGAGTGGGGATTTGAATTCAGATCTCCCCAGTCCTAGTCTGGGGGTGGTTGGATCCAGAGGTTGGATGGCCATCTGTCATGGGTGCTTTAGTTGAGATTCCTGCATTGTAGGGTTTTGGACTGGATGACCCTTGTGGTCCCTTCCAACTCTACGATTCTATGCTTCTAGTCTGTCACTATAACTACTACCCTGTATTGTATCCCATGGAGAGCAAATGTGGTATCCTGATGTAGTTGGACTACAACTCCCATCAGCCCTAGCTGGTACTGTCAGGGGTGATGGGAGCTGTAGTTGTACTCCACCCCATTGGCTACTCTTCTTGTATCCTATATTAAGGAGGACATGATATAATTCAGTACCCATCCAGCCAAAAAGGTAGACTTTGCACGCCTAATAAAAAGTGCCCATTGTAATATTTGCTGCAGTTAGCAACAGACCTATGGAGGAAAGCGGTTGGAGCAGTGAAAACCACAGAAATCACAGTCCTGCCTTGAATCTAATGGGTGGAATGAAGATTATACAATTCTTCAGCTAAGCGTGGGAGGGAAAACTGTCTTTGTTCTATACAAGCTTTGCATTAGTGCTTCCACATTCATGTGAATAGCTCTTAGGAAGGTGTAGAGACCTTAAAAGGAAGGTGAAATAAAACTTGTAGATAAACTTTAAGAAAGCAGTGCAAGCAAAAAAAGGTTTATCCCTCCATCACAACTGTTTGTGGAATATTCTAATCATATGTTAGTTAGCAGCTCTGCTGTAATTAGGTTAAAACATAATAAATTAAGGATGCAAATTCAGCTTTGATTTCCTCCTTCTGTTTGGTGGTTTGTTTTCCTTGTCACGAGCGTTTAAATGAGTACAAATCTTTAACGTGTCCTCTTTAAATGCATTTGTTTAAGCTTATGAAAATATGTTTAAATAAACATATAAGGCTGTTAAAGTGTAGGTGGATGCCCCCCCCACACAAGGAAAGCACTGCTGTAAAGCAGGGGTTTCTCACCAAGAGCTGCAGTGAAGCTTATTCCAAGTCTAGGGCCACAGGTCATTTGCACATATGCATGCACACAAGCATATACATACAACAAATGCACACACTACCAGCACGCACAAGCCCACACATGCACACCCACTGACCCACTAACAAACACACAGCCCCTGCTTGTTCGTTTTCTGAATTGGGGTCAGTTCCATCACAGTACATACACCATGAGGCAACTCCAAAGGAATGTTCTCAAAGCAACTGAATGTGCATCTAAGACCTTTGAGTACACACTGCTGTACTTCTTCTGGGTCCCAAAGGCCACATTCCTTGACTAGGTGGCCACTTTGCAATGTTGCCACAGCGAACCTCCAGAAAATTTGTATTCCTTCTTTGTCAAGCAATAATTTCTGTACTTCTGGCACCTGTCTATATATACCATCCTTGTCTCCCTGCCCCCAACATTGAATTGGTTGCATTCAAGTGGCTAGCTGAATCCTTCCTGACAGTAGTAGAAAGGTGGCGGAGGGAGGAATGAAACATAAGGCACAATACCTAAACAAATGAATATTGAGGTCTTGCTTTTTAGGTTTCACATACCCCCTCTATCATTGACAGAGAGGATTCATCCAACCCCTAGTACTATGTATTTGGAGGGAGCATTGAGGCAGAGTGGGGTGAGGTGGTGGGAAGATGTTATGGGGAAAGAGATGGGAGGGTAGATGGGGCTACTCAGAAATAACCATGTCATTGTTTTGTGTTTTGTTGGTATATGACTGAATATTTTAATGAACTGTGAATGTAAGACTTAATTCAATGAAGATGCTCTCTAGAGGATATCCTAATTAGTGTTGAGTACCTTCTTTGAGGCATATTATGAATTGCATCTACCAAATATTAAATAAGTACATTTTTGTTTCCAGGAATGCTTTTTGTGCATATATATCTATAAAAATGAATAAGGAATCAATGATGTAGGTTCTTTGGAGATAAAAACCCTTTGTAAGGGATTTTCCCCATCATAAAATGATATATTATACACAAACAAGGATTCACTAAGATTGTAAAGAGTAAAATAACTCCCCAGTTGTATAGCAATGATTCCCATTCAACGAAAGTCGTCATCTCCCCATTTGCCTTTATTTCAAAAGTGTTCCATGTGCACTGCTCTGAATTTTGTTGGAAATATCTCATAAGGGCTATAGGAAAGAAGTGATTAGCAAAATCAACCTGTAGAACTCAGCAGGGGGCTTAGAGTAGGACGCTGCTCAATTGCATTCTTGGTAATCAGTTATTTTCAGTCAACTGAAGTCAAATAAGTTATGTAAATAAATGCGAGTTTAAGAGGGTTCTTTATTGAGCTGTTACTACTGTATAACTTACAACTCTGCCTAAGATCAGCATGAGTCTTAACAGGTCTCAAATATACCCTGGACAAATGACTTTTCATTTCCATTCTACGGCCATAGCTGAAGGGGTGGAGCACAGCACCCCCACATAAAGGGCAACAAGAGGCTGTTGGCGCAGAATAATTAGGAATCATGACTCTGCATGCATGAGATTTAAATGATGCCTTAGTGAAAACAGAGGCATGGCTATAAAAGTGCAGCTGGGGTCTTTGGGCACTTCTAGACTACAGCATTTTTGTGCATACTTTGGAATGAGCAAAAGGTGGGATTGCAACAGGGTTGCTGCATTGCACCTCATATAGCTATCATAGTTCCAATATTGCAATACTCGATTTCAAAGTAAGCAAAATGATACATATTACTATCTAAATCCACCCCCTCCAATAAGACCATTAAATCCAGAGTGTAAAATTACCTAATTGCACCTCTGAACATATTACAAGCAATTTACTCCCATATACTGTATACTCAAGGCACAACATATGATCCAAATGCTATGTTAGATATAAACAATTGTTTTGTGCATCTGGAGTTTCTGAGGTATGGGAGATTGGGAATGCTCTGGGCCTGGTCCAGCTTGGCATACCTTCTATTGCAGGCATAGGCAAACTCGACCCTCCAGGTGCACAAACTCCAGATGCACAAAACAATTGTTTGAGACTACAATTCCCATCATCCCTGACCACTGGTCCTGTTAGCTAGGGATGATGGGAGTTGTAGTCCCAAAATACCTGGAGGGCCGAGTTTGCCTATGCCCGTTCTATTGTTTACAAACTGGATTATGCCATGCTTAATCTTAAGCATATCACAATGGCAAATCAATCTATTCTGTCAGGCATTACAAAGACTGCAGCAATTGGTGTTCAAGGGAATAAAATAGTAAGACCGGCTAAAAAATGGTAGACACTTCAGAAAGAAAACTAGAAAAAACCCCGAAGTAATTCCATTTGTTTCTACAATCAATTGTTATTGGAAAAATAAATTAATTGAAAAGCTGCCTTTCACTAAGAAAGTACAGTACCTGTGACACAACTACATTTTTTCTTTTTCTTTCTTTTTTAACTACGGTATGTTTTTTCTTCTTCACTTGAATGAAAAAGGAAACAAACAGTGCTTTGCAGTCCTATGTTCAATGGGGCTTAGTCCCCTAGTGTGTTTAGAATTGTGGTTTTAACATGTTACCAGATCTTTCAATAGTGAAACAGTTCACACAAACCATCGTTTAGCAGCATAACCACATGAGCAAGCAGACTCCCAGAAAAGATATCAGGGTCGCAATCTTCTTTTCTTGGTTTACAGCTCCTGGTTAGTCTGTCTGGAAGACACAAACCATGATCCCAGGTTTGGATGATATTCTTAGGCAAACCATGGTTTAAATTACAGCAGCACAGCAGCAGCAGGGCTAGGGGAGGAGCCAAGCAACCATAATTTCCTGTCTGGGAACCTGCACAATTGAATATTCATGCTAAGCCAACAGCCCCTTGTCAACATGTGCTGGCTACGGCTCATGGGAGTTGTAGTCTTAAATGTCTGGAAGGCACCTGGATGGTGAAGTCTGTTGCAGACACATTTTTTTATGTCACTGTCACCTATATCCAAACAAGATTTTCAGGTTTTTGAAACAACAGTAGAAAACCTGAAATACTATTGTCTGTCTCAGTTTATGTACTGCTTTCTCAGATTCCATGAAACATTGAACTTTGCCATTGAATATTGACCATTCACACAAACCTATTCAGGAGTGTTTCTGTAAAGCATTAAAAAAAAAAGGAATCCATGTAAAGCAAAGCAAATTTGGACCCTCTGCATCAGGCTGTCGGTCTTTGTGGCAGGTAATACTGGGAATGAGGCATCTTATTTTCTTGGAACAATAAGCTGAATAATTAAGGAATGTGTGGTCTTGCTTTCCTCCTTGGCTAAGATTCTGATAAGGATGATTCACTTAATGTTGATAACTGGAGGCTTATCCACACTTGTCCTGTGTGATGGAATAATTTGTTTTTCTGCCTAGACCAGGTTAATCCGAACTGATCTCTAAAACAGCATGGGCATGATACATTAAAAACAATAGAGTTGTGGTCATCATCATTATTAAAAAATCTTGCAAAAAGTGTTAAATGAAGTAAGAGTTAAATAAATTGAGCAATAATGTTCTTTCTTCTTTCCAGCATCCACTTTTCCACAGGAAAGGAAATAAGTAATATTCCTGATAAAAAGCCATTTCTTTAGAAACAATGAAAGGTAGGTGGAGCATATTTCCTGATGTTTCGTGGTTTGTCTAAGCTAACCACAAAGACCAAATGAAAATGTTGCATAGTGTGTAATTCTAGATTCAGAAGCCCATGGGGTATTAGATTCCCTCTAAGCTGCCATTTGAACATTCCTGGAAAGGAATTACACAGAAGCTGTCATTTGCGTAGAACCATGATAAGTGACACCGTGGGGAGATGTTTTAAAAATGTGTTCTTTCATGTGCTACTTCAACAGAAGAAGGTAGTATGAGAATAGTATATCTGAGGTTAAAGCTAATAAAAATATAGCAAGTCCTAGTCAAAGAAGACCCATCGAAATTAGTGGGCATGACTAATTTAGGTCTAATAATTTTAGTGGATCTACTCCAAGCAGAATTTCTTTGAATATAACCCATAGTATTTAAGGAGTTTGCAGATGAGAATGACTGCTTATGTTCTGAAGCAATGCACATGATGCAGCAGTGGCAAGTTAAGGTTTAAACATTGCTGTTATTTCTCTCTCAAACAAAAAAAGAAACAAACAAACATTAGCAGACCACTCATACCTGTTTTCTCCAAAGTAAAATCTACTGTATTCTAAGTCTCAAGCAGAGGTCCTCTTGGGTGTGTTCACCTCCTAGGCATGTGAGATGGACAACCACAACAGAGAGGGTTTTTTCTGTGGTGCCTCCCAGTACAGCTGTGGTGGGTGGCTATAGCAATGAATCTCCAACAGGCTATACTTCAGGCTTTTCAGAAGGCCTTACATTCCACCCACAACCTCCAAGCACAGCACCATCATTGCTCTGTGCCCTGCAGCTTGTCTTCCTTCATAGGTCACATTCCAGAGCATTGGCGTCTTAACACAGGCAGGCGCCCCACTCTATTTGGCCCTCTTGTTGTGTGAATGACCCATCACCCCAGGCTAACACCTCAAAGGGAAATTAGTCTGACGCAATTGCTTTCTAACACATGTTAATTTCAAGGGATTAGCAAAGTGTCTAATACACAGTCTTTCAAACATGCTAATTAAAGGATTAGAAACATCTAGTATACAGCTCAAATGCACACATGGATCTATCCTAAATACAAATGAATCTAGCTATTTCCTGGTTTTAAAACTCCAAGCCTTAATAAAATTCTAGAACCCACAAACCTATAACAATACTTATTTGTTTGTATTGGCCTTTCCTGTACAATTTTATTGCTCATATTCACTAGATGGAGGCTGGAATATTATTATGTCGGTGGCGGTCTGGATATGTTTTATCATTGTCAATCTGTATTTTTTCTGTTTTTAGTAATAGTTTGTTGTTGTTGTTGTTGTTGTTGTTGTTGTTGTTGTTGTTGTTGTTGTTAAGTGGCTTTGGGAAGGCTTTGCCCAGAAAAATGGCGTAGCAATATTTTAAAATAATGAAAGCAAAATAATAATATTAAGTGGTGTGCTGGAAATGCCTATGCATGACATACAAAGGTGGAAGAACTCCAAGGAGAGCCTCAGAAGTAGACCTCATGTGTAGGGCCAGCATGTCCCATTTTGCCTGACCTGTCACCTCCACCGCATTGTGCTGCGGGGCATGCTGATGCCATGCGTGCATGCCACGGGGAGTGCACACATGACGTGGTGATGTTGCACAGTCTTGGGGCCCCTTAATCGTGGGGGCAAGGCAGCCACCTTGTGTGTGGGCCAGGCCTACTCAGGAGATGGGCCTGTTCATGTGGGAGAATGCAGTCCTTTTGATAACATGGGTCCAAGCTGTTTATACCTTTATAGGTAAAAGCAAAACAAATCAGCACTTTGAGTTGTGCCCAGAAACAAATCAGTACTCAACTGACAACTCAAATATGCAAATGAAGGGTGTAACTGCAGCAGACTCTCCTTCTCTCTCACATACAACTTCTGACAACTCTTTTATTTTCCTTATGAGAGAAACTCCCACCTGGTTTCAAAATGGTGAGCACCAGGTAAAAATTGTTTTGTATGCTGAATCACCTACAGACCACCAGTTTTTAGCCACGATTCACAGCTCTGTGGCATGCTTTGAGACCAGCTTGATGGGGATAGGCTACCTATGTTAATTTTTTGAATGGGGCAGTAGTGCAATAATGAAGCAGGGGGGAGGCTCTGGAGAGGTGGGGGAGGGGAGGGTCCCTCAACATAGCTCAAGCTCAGCTGCCTTTGCAGAGTGGTTGCCTAGCACCATCTATTTCAGCTGCAATGCAAGAGAGAGACAGTGGAGGTTCGTGGGGCTGGGCTACATGGTGGTATAGCCATCCCCAAATACCATCTTCTGCTCTTGGTTTCCTTGTCCCCAGGAATTACTAAACTAACTTTGGCTGGTAAGCCTGTATTGAAAGCTCCGTGGAATTAATGAGATGACCTCCAGCCAATCACTGTCTCTCAGCTTAACCTACCTCATCAATTCTTGTGGGTGAAGTACGGAGAGGGCAGTTGTTGATTTGCAGAGGCATGTGTGTTTCAATTTATGTGCTTTCTTTTCATTGATTTGAAGAATGCAACATACATATGCACTGCAGATACAACACACAGCACTGCACTACCAAATAACAGTCTTCCTGCCTGAATAGGGCTCCCTCAGCTTAATACTTAATTACAGAGCTGGTAAACCTGGGAAGACTGAAGGCGGGTGGAACATAAGCCTCAGAACATCAGGGGCTGGTAGGCCTTTGTTGAGAGCATTGTGCTGAGGTGTGCAATGTGGGTGGGTTCCTGTGGGAAGCTGACAGTTTGTGAGAAATACATGTGGGAGGAACTGGGTTAGTAAGACCAGACTTTATAAGCATACATATGTATAATACTTGTTTTGAACTCCCATTTCCCTCCCCATTTTCAAAAAGCAGTTAGTTTAAGTAAAGTATTACAAGGCAAGTCATATTTAGTTTTGCAAGATTACATATTAACTTTTAACAATTATTTTTGAAAGAATGTCATGGGCAGGAGGGGATTAGCTCTGAAGGTCTGTTAAAGTGCCCAAACACTACAAAGAGAATATTAACTCTTATTTATTGTACCGAAGAATGGTTTTTGCAACATTTTAGTGTAGAAAGTACTTCAGATTTCTCCAATAAGACTCAGCAAAGTACAATAGACCACAGCTGAGGGAAGTGAGCTGCCCAAGGCCACTCTTTTATAATGTCTTCTATGTTGTAAGAAACGTACCTATTACGTTAAGAAAACAAGTTCTCACAGGAAGTGGAGACTAGAAAAGGAACATGGAGTTGCATATTTGCACACAATCAACAGACACATGGCGCTAGCACTACTGTTAGGTAAAGTGAGGCAGTTACCTTGGGTGACAGATAACTGGGTGTCCAGTTTCATGGGCCCTTCAGGCTTGCAAGCAAAGCATGCAGTGCCAAGTTGCAAATTCAAGTTGAGCAGAGAGTGTACAGAACCTTGGACAGCTCCAATAAGCCCTGTGAAGGCAATAAGAAGAGAAGTTGTCTCTGTAGGGAGCGAGAACCAACTGAAGCCTTATGTTGGCTGACCAAAATTGAAGAGTGGCGCGCACACCAGCTGTTTCCATTCTCCTGAGTCGCATAAACCAGTTGCCTTTGCCCAATAGGTCACAGATAATGCCATTGGGAAATACTTCTTTCAGAGAGAGGTCGTAGAATAGCACTCAGCCCAAGCCATGTACTTTAGCAGACATAGCGCATGTACATGTGTTTCTCTGCTCAAACAGCATCTACAGCCTCCACCGCTGTAGGTAGAACAAAGTCATTGTGGCTACTAACCTTGATACCCTTATCTTTCAGGATCCTATTTTGAAGCTATCCAAGTTGGTGGCCGTCACTACCCCTTGTGGGGTGAATTCCATAGTTTAACTTTGTAGTGTGTGAAAAATTACCTTCTTTTAGCTGTCCTGAATCTTCCAAAATTTAGTTCAATTGGATGTCTCTGAGTTCTAGTGTTATGAGAGAGGGAGAATTTTCTCTCTCTACCCACTTTCTCCACACCATGCACAATCTTATATACTGTAGCTCTATCATGTCTCCTCTTGTGCACCTTTTCCTCTAAACTAAAAAGTTCCAAACGTTGCAGCCTTTACTCATAGGGGATTTGCTCCACCCCCTTGATTATTTTGGGTGCCCCTTTCCAAACCTTTCCTCAGCTGTCTTATATCCTTTTTGCTTCACCCCAGTCAAGTTGTACAGTACCCAAGACTGGCTATGTTATTAGGGCACTGGAGACAATGTCTCCCTGGGATGAAAACACCATATGAATAAATTAAATTGCTTAACAATTTGCTGCCTTTTCACAAAATCCCAAATGAGCTACCCGAGGCAACTGCCTCATTCTGCCTAACAGCAGAGCTATCCCTGCCTAAGGTCATCTAAGACCTTGAAATTTATAACCCAGTTTTCCAGCCAAAGTCCAACATTCAGCCAGCTGCATTGCACACCCTACAATGTAATATTTTGTGCTCTGAATATACTTTCCTTTAACAAAAGTTCCTATTGTTGCAGATTTTTTAAAAAGCCACCACAATCTCTTCTTAGGTTTTACCCCTCTCTGCTGGTTGCTTGCTGTTTCTTTTGGGTGCTTTATCAATATAGACCACTGGTCCATCTAGCCCAGTATTGTTTGTTTGCCTGGCAGCAAGCAACTCTCCAAGGTCTGAGGTAGAGGTCATTTCCAGCTAGTGCTGGCCAAGATCCCCTTAACTGGAGATATCAGTGACTGAACCTGGGATATTCAGCATGCAAAGCATGTGCTCTACCTTATGCTGATGCTGCTTCTATCTTTAACATTCTTATTACCAACTCCAAGCCAGTTGCAGGTTAGAAATGTAAATAAAAAGTAGGACCTGCAACAAAATGTTGCCATGTATCTTCCTTCTAGCCAACCACTCCTTCTGAGCATCTTATTCCACACACTCCATTCACTTTCACTTTCCTAATTTCTGAAGCTACTGAGCATGCTCAGTTCTTACTGGGTTGTTAAAAAAAAAATCTACAAGCCTTGAGCATGTGGGAACCTATCTCTTATTTCCCAGTGGTCTCATCTTGGCTATGATTCTGGCAGCCCTCACCACCTGAGTTTGGAATTAGGAGGAGTGGGCATCCTTCAATATTACACTTTTTAAAACAACAACAACAACAGGTATGCGATATTCCCATGTACAGTTTGACATTTGAGCAGCATACACAGAATGCCCTCTGCTGTTGCATTAAAATTTTATTAACACATATTCGGAAAGCCCTGCCTAACAGGCCATGCATAGCTTCATCTAATAAAAACTGCATATAGTGCAACTTTCTTTGTCCTAATTGCTTGGAGGACATACAGACTGATTATCAAAATGGAAATGTAGAAAAACAGAAGGATTGTTGTGTTGAAGTTCAAGAGTGGCTTAGTGGGTGGGGTGGAGCTGCTACATTAGCTTCTTGGCAGGTGGGCTGCTGTTGCTTACCATGGAGAAAGAGGTGAATGAACAAGGTGGCATGGAGTTCTGTGCTGTGCAAACACACCAGTTTGGCTCTGCTGATGCATTTGCACTATGCTAACTTTCCCTCCACCTCTCCCCATCTCTTCTCTCTCCTGGTAAATGTGTAGCTAGCATAGTAGCTCCATTCCACTCAGGAAGCCATTTCCACCTTCTGTTGCCTCAGGCAGCAGATGATGAAGTAGCTGCAATAGCAGCCCCACAGCTATTTCTCCAAGAACCGCCTACCAACATTCCCCTCCATTGGAGGACACAGCTCTGCCCACTACACTGTGTGTCCTGGACCCCCTAATCTGGCCTGGTGCCTCAGGTGCATTGGAGGATGCTATGCCATCGTCAATGTCAAAATAAGATTCCACTGCTGGTCCAGTCAGCTTTTGTACACAGAATGTACAAAATGGGAGGGAGCAGCATATTGTCCTTTACCTCGAGCAGCAAAATGTCTTGGGCTGGCCCTAGTGTTAATGACAGGGCACTGAAGAAAACGGGTGGGAGGAGTTGTGGAGGAACACTTGACACTTCTCCTCACTACCACCTCTAATGTCAAAGGTATATTTATACAGCAACATCCAGGGTGGTAGTCAAAGCAAATTTTAGAGTAGACCCATCAAAATGAATGAACATGGCTTAGAGCCATTAATTTCAATAGGTCTACTTTGAGTAATTGACTACCACCCAAAGTATCTGGGGTGGGGTGGGGTGGGGACTAAACTCTACCCATATATCTGAGACGAAATGCTCCTAGAGTACAGGCTTTCATGTTAGCTATTAGAAAAATTGCAAATGTGTGGGTACAGTGAATCACTGGCTGTTTCTTCAGTATCTGATTTTAATACATATGTGCTTATTGGTTCTTACACAATATTTCTCACCATCTGGGCAACATCTGGAAAATCCCCAAAGAAGTAACAAATATTTATTTATCCTCATTTGTAAGTTATTTACGTGGATTGCTACTCATTTAACCTGGGCTGTTCCAAAGATTCTGTAAATTATTTGTGATTTCTAATTAGCAGATTGCTGTAAAAAGACAGCCCTTGAGCCATATAAATAAAATATCAAACATGAACCACTCTAGTGTAAATGAAAGCTGAATTCTGAACTGAACTTCAAGATGTTTGCTACTCATTGTGTTTTACATGCTTAGCAAAGGGGTGTCCTTTGGTTTGATGTGTTACTGGAGAGCCATAGCTTCCATGGTAATGGCAAGTCTTTGCTCCAGGAGCTGCTTAGATCCTTCCCTAATCTACAAAGCATTTAATACCATATCTAATTTTAGATGGATGTCCAGTGCTTAATTTGTAAAGTGAGAAGTGCCATGGTCCAGATAATGTTTTGGCAAACTAACCACGTTTATAGACCAATTTTTGCTCTGAAGTTCAACTTTTCTAGCTTCCACCATCCTTGTTCCATAATGAAGTAGGAAAGTCCCCCCCCCCCTTATAAAATGCCAGGATGACATTCAGGACTACTTTTGGAGAAAGGGTGGTATATAAAACGAAATAAACACAACCGTTCAGTGGCCAAAAAAATTGCAAAATGTCTGTTGGGGTGTGTGGCAGGTTTGGAAAGGAGGCCTGGCTGTCTGGAACACCAAACAGAAACATTCCATGCTACAACATTTAACAGATTTCACTTGTACTGGTAAAATTTGGTGACAACACCAGTTCCCTGGCTTTCCCACACATCTAAAGTGGAGGCTGGGAAAGTGCATTAGACCATAGCCTGGACTTAATTAACAGCCAAGAGTAGAATTTTTTAAATTCCTTGGATTTCAAGATAAAGGAGGAAGGTGCTCCTAGCAGTGCCAGAACACAGTTCCAAATAAATCATGAGAACTTTTATTTTTGTCATTTGTTAGGATGTAGACAGAGGTCAAAGGCGATCAGTTTCAGAAGCAGAGGTTTAAACACAGCAAATGATGAATCTACTCCTTTTCGATGAAGCTCATCTTTCTCAGTGCCGTTCTAAAAGGTTGACTGAGTAGATAGGACTTCAGGGGCAGGGGAGTCATCCTGGTATGGGAATTAAATTATTGCATTTTAAAACAACCAGCTACTGTAGTCTCTTGGGGAAAGTTCCCTTGTTCAATGCTGTCAGAGTGGCTAGACTGCTCCTTGCCATCTTCCAGCCCAATGTATTTGCTGCCACAATGGGTACTGGGTGTGAAGCAGTGCTGCCGCCGCTGCTGCTGGTAAACAAAAAGAGTCTGTGGCACAGTCTAATCACAGGGCTCTTCCAGGTTGCCAGTTTATTGAGCATTCACCTTGATTTAATTGCAGTGGCGTTCCAAGCCGCTTGGCTGCCGGGAGTGGCAAGCAAAGCGGCACCCCCTGGGGGCAGGGTGGCCACCATGACGTCACGACGCGTGCGCAGCATCTGGTTGGACTGCACATGCGCAGTCCACCCGAGATAGCAGCAGGCACCCATTCCGTGGCGGCTGCTTGTGCGGCAACTTTTAAGGCTGCAGCGCGCAAGCTTTACAAGTTGCCGCGCAAGCAGCCGCCGTGGAAGGGGTGCCAGGCGGCGGCTTGGGAGTCGTGGGGGTGGTGGTGCTGAGTGTCACCCTCCCCCCAGGCTCAGCACAGTGGCGGCCAAGTTGGCTTGCCCGCTCGCTCGCGCGGCACAGCGCTCAGCCTGTCACCCCACCTCCTGAATGGAAGGGGGTGGTAATGATGGCACTCCGCTCACGCATGCCCACTTCTTCCTTCCAGGCCGGCCCTGAAGTTAGAAGCACACACACGTGAGCGGGCAAGCCAGCCCTGCAGGAATAACAAATCGCCGGCCGAGCGAGCGAGTCTCACACGGCCAGCCTCGCCTCAGTGTGGCGGCGGCCGGGCTGACTTGCCCGCTCGCATGCACGGCCAACACTCAGCCTGTCACCCCACCTCCTGAATGGAAGGAGGTAGTAATGGGAGCGCTCCGCTCCCATTGCCCCCCCCCAACGACGCCACTGTTTAATTGCATAGAAGTTATACATCTTACTGTCAAAAGATAGTGCTTTTTTGAAACAACAACACATCACACACAAACACAAAATTTTGCTTATCGTGTGATCTCAATGACTCCCACCTGAATGTGGGAACAGCCTCCATTGAAAAGCATTGTGTAGGTATAGAATCTCTTGCCTATTGTATGTTGTATGCAATAGCCACTTGAAACATGCAAGACATCATTTGATGTTGCTTTCCTTGAGTTACAAACATGTTTGTGACTTTCTCTAGAGCCCTATAAGTGTCTGTCACCTTGGAGGAATGGTACTTACTTATTCAATTTCTATACTGCCCTTCATCTGAGGAACGCAGGGTGGTTTCATAGTGCCACCTATGAAAATTCTGTAATTCTTTCTTCCTTATTACCACCTTCAGTAGGCCTAGATAATGACATCTGAAAAGCTTTTTGCTTCATAGGACCAAATGGGAAATCTGTTGATTTCAGTAAGATTAATGACAGCTAATTTCAACTGGGTTGTACCTTGGATGTGTTGGAATTTTCTTTGATTGTGTTGCACTTGCACTGCAATTCTACACATGTATGTTCAGAAGTCCTGTTGAGTTCACAAATATTTCTAGGTAAACGTTTATATGACTTCAGGATTTGTTTCTAAAATTTTAAAGGATCAGACAAGAAGTCTCACTTGTTGAGTGGTTAAAATGTAAATTATTTTAATGCTTTGAATCATTTTGATTTTCCACAAAGGAACTTAATTATTCCAGGCAAATTATTCCAAGTTTTAAACTTAATTTGGGGCACTGTTCTAGTTAATGTAGAACAAAAACCCAATATCTAAGTCTAACAAATGAATAGCACCAGCTGACAAAATATTTTCTGTGCCCACACTTACCAAATTTCATATCATTTTAAGAAGGCTTTCATAAATCAAGCAAAAGGAAGGGTGCAGGAGAATATATCACAGAGTGTTAATTAGGTTCTTATTAGTGAAAAATCCATCCTGCTCTTAAACCACAATTACTCTGAAGTAACCTACATCCACGTACAGTACATATGTTGAGGATTGCATAGCTAGTAAAACCATTTCCCCGGTTAGCAAGATTTGTATCATGAGTGTGGATACTCAGGGCAGCCAAATGTAGCAGAATTAGTAAAATTGTAATTGGCAGATAGCAACATAGTTGCCAGGGACTCTGTGGGAGCTGCTAGCATTGTTGCTATGTTGGCTCTTTTTCTGCTGCTATTATTTGTGCTTTTGATTTCTGATGCCGAGGAGCACAGAATCCTAACTACATTTCACCAGCATTAGCCCTGGCATAGGGGCGGCCATCTTAGCTGGACCATAGGAACAACCTGTGCATGTGACTTTATCCCATAGCTGTCAACTTTTCCCTTTTCTTGCGAGGAATCCTATTCGGAATAAGGGAGTTTCCCTTAAAAAAAAGGGAAAAGTTGACAGCTATGCTTTATCCTGAGGCATGAAAAGATAGTGGCAAGTTACATAGTTGTAGAACACTGCGTATAATTGCATTGTTGTTGTTGTTGTTGTTTGTTGTTGTTGTGTTGTTCAGTCGTGTCCGACTCTTCGTGACCCCATGGACCAGAGCACGCCTGGCACGCCTATCTTTCATTGCCTCCCGCAGTTTGGCCAAACTCATGCTAGTCGCTTCGAGAACACTGTCCAACCACCTCATCCTCTGTCGCCCCCTTCTCCTTGTGCCCTCCATCTTTCCCAACATCAGGGTCTTTTCTAGGGAGTCTTCTCTTCTCACGAGGTGGCCAAAGTACTGGAGCCTCAACTCAATAATTGCATTACAATAGAGCAAATGTATTATATGGATCCTATTCCCCTGGAATTTGTCATTCCAGAACGTAATCAGCAATGTCCATCATTCTTAGAATCTATTTGTTTCTTCATTAGCTGCTCTTCCACAGTGCATTAGGTTAGTCAGTGTGAACATATCCCATATTTTTTCAAACCATTCTGAGACTAGGAGTGCTGTCCCCCCCCCCCACTCCCAAGCTTTAGGTATGTTTAGTTTCGCAGTGGAAAGGAGCAATTGTCTTTTTTCATGACTTCTTCTCCCAGTTCAAAATTCTGCCCAGATTTAATTTTAATTTTCAACAAGCATTTCTGGAAAAGCACCTATGGAAACTTACAGGATCTTATTGAGCAGTATCAGGAAACCAAATCAGGCAAACTTTCTCCATCCCTAGTTACAGGTAGGTAGCTGTGTTGGTCTGCTATAGTCGAAACAAAATTAAAAAAAATTCTTCCAGTAGCACCTTAGAGACCAGCTAAATTTGTTGTTGGTATGAGCTTTTGTGTGCATTTCTGAAGAAGTGTGCATGCACACGAAAGCTCATACCAACAACAAACTTAGTTGGTCTCTAAGGTGCTACTTAAAGGATTTTTTTTTATTTTGTTGAAGAAGAAGAAGAAGAAGAAGAAGAAGAAGAAGAAGAAGAAGAAGAAGAAGAAGAGTTTGGATTTGATATCCCGCTTTTCACTACCCGAAGGAGTCTCAAAGCGGCTAACATTCTCCTTTCCCTTCCTCCCCCACAACAAACACTCTGTGAGGTGAGTGGGGCTGAGAGACTTCAGAGAAGTATGACTAGCCCAAGGTCACCCAGCAGCTGCATGTGGAGGAGTGGAGACACGAACCCAGTTCCCCAGATTACGAGTCTACCACTCTTAACCACTACACCACACTGGCTCTTAAACTGTGTAAGAAAGGCTAAGGAAGGAAAGGAAAATCTGTACACTACAAACATGAAACTGTACACAAGTGACAAAGTTAAGTGGACAAAATTAAGATAGAGAAGAAAAACAAACATTGTTACAGAACTCAATACTATATTCATAGCCTCTTGTAGCTCTGCTTCCTTTAAAAAATGCTCATTTTTGTACTTTGTTAGTTAACAACAAAAATTATTTGAAAGAAGCAGAGAGCACAGAACTTGAAGGTATTTTAATGGTTATTTGGCAGGCAGAAGAGAGACTGGTGTTGAAATGGACAAGCAAAAGGAACATGTGTTCCCGATGTCTCTTCCATTTTGACTGCCCATGCTGTATTACTTCTTAACAGCCCATAGCAGATGGCATGGCACGGGACAGTGAAGGCTGTGCCACTCACCTGACTTCCCTCCAGCTAAGTTGCTGGTGCATAGCATGTTGGAGAACAGGAAGCACAAGATGGTGGCAAGATGGACTAACAGAAGTGCTTGGACTGACTGTGCCAGTGCATTTGCACTGCACCGATCTCACTACCTTCTTGCCCCCTGCCTCCCTTCACCAGGGACTCAGCTAGAGGTAGTTCAAGTGACAGGCACAGCCCTGCCACACCATCTGATTCTGTTCATAACAGATAAATTAGTTGTATTTAATTTTGGGTTGTTTACTTCCTCTGATCACTAGTCATGAGGTTCCCACATCTCCTGACTTTTACAAAAAAGAAGGAGTAATGTCTGTACTCGACACAAGGAAACTAACATCAAATCAACTGGGGGCTTTTTTGCATGCTGTTTATAGTCTGTTATGTTTAGTTTTCTATGAGCACTTATTTATCCATATATTAATGAGTGTTTGTCTTTAAAGATGATGCTGTAATTGAAGTGCGCCATAAAGCTATGCAGCAGAACTTCATTATGTCTAGTGTGATCTATTATTAAGCAGTAAAATAAAACTAATCAGTAAATGGGTGTTTACACAACTCCTCACTTAAACTCACAATGGAAAATAATGTAAATAAAAATGCTTTTGACAGTGAATAGGTGCCTTGGGGACAAATACCAGTTATGTTTGTTTATCTTTTTAGTGCCTAAGACTGCAAACTATTTATTCTAGTGGACTGAAATAAGTGTGACTATTCTGGAGACAAAGGGATGAAGATTACTGTTTAATTATAATGTACAATATTTTAGTGATATCAATGAAGATACAAACATCTAGAACATTTCCTGGGAATTAATTAATGACCTAAGAGATGTTAATAGCTGAAAGTAAAACTGAGGGGCATTAACTTCAACTAGGCCATTAAATCCCCAGAAAATACTTTGTGCAATTTGGAATTTCTTGTCACAGTCTTGATATTAATGGTATACACCACAATTAAAGCAGTGAAAGCAATTTCCATGGGCTTTCTGAGAAGCAAGATTTTAACTGTTTCCCACCTGTGTTAGTATTTCTGGAAATATTGCAGCTTGAAAGTATCTTGGAGGCCACAATGCGTCAGGGTGTTGGTAATAAAAAGAGAAGTAGATAATAAATCTGAACCTCATCTAAGGGGATCAATAATTGAGAAACTGACACCTGAGAAACTGACACCTGAGAAACTGACATATTAGCTCAGTTTTCACAATCTACAAATCTAGGATTCACCTTTAATTGAAAGCTTTTTATATGCTAGTTTTTCTGTTCTCTCTTTAGGGTGACCCAAATTAGGGTGAAAAGGAAGGCACTGGGTTGGGTTTTTGTTTATGCAGTTGCAAGGGAGAAAAACCACACTTATCAATGGTGTATCTGCGGTACCGTCAACTTTATTCTTAAAGGTAAAGGAATTCTGTCCTCATTTCCCTATGATCACTCTTTGATCTGTCTCTGATTCTCTTCTTTTCTTTGAGCCCCTGCAGACTGGCATTGTATTGTGAGCGTATTTTGCAACATGTTGTTGTCACAAAAATAGTGTGTTACTGGTGGATTGGTTCTGCTTTGGTTTGTTCAGCTATGTTTCCCTAATGATACCACATTATTGCTGTGTAGAGGGGTTATAGTGCAACAAATTCAAAAGAAAACAAATCACAACATTAATGTTATGAAAAGTTATGGGGTTTCGGCAGGAAGTTACAGGATATGCACTGAATGGAAATAAAGCAGTGTAATCACCCCAAATGTTCGGGAGGTGCAATCAGTATTGAAAGCATCATGAGCACAAATTAGCATGAATGTACAATAACACAACAACTGGAAGAGCCCATTAAGAACAAGCCCAAACATTCACACAAAAAGTAATTTGTGGAAGAGATGTCCATTTTTATATGGGCTGGATCTTTAAACAAAATTTAAGACATTAAGTTCTATACCAGTTTGAGGAAGGTGGAACACTTCTAGGAGTATGAACTATGAAGCCAGTCTAAATAAATATTAGGAAAGAGAGTCCAGCTACATAAGTCTGGTCTTGGACAGTGTGTGGGAAAGGGTTATTCATCAAGATGAGTAAACAGCGCTCCTTGTACCAGACTGATCTCCTTCCTAGATTTCTTGGAAAATCACACATTATGTGTTGTCTACACTGCAGCTTGCCAGAGCTGACCTGTTTAATGTTAATTTGTAGAGCTTTCCCCCAATTTGGCATCTGATGTTCACTTTGGTCAAATGAGAAGTGAACCCCATTTTCGCACAGCTGTCTAGATTTATCACCTGCCTAAATGGCTGACATTACTTCCTCCATGTTCTTTACAGTGCCTTTGCTGCTCATACAGCTTTCTCAGATTTAAGAAAATGTAGGATAATTTTTAATGTCATAGAGGACCGAACTGTCACAAATGCACAGAGGTTTTGTCGCAGGTAATATGCACAATTGTGCCAAGAACATGCATCAAGCAAGGTAACTTCTTGCTTGCTAAACAAGTTAAATGGATACCTGATCAACCATTGTGTCAAGTGGAACGGAGAAAGCCAAGAAGGAAGCAAAAACAGCCTGGGCTGTACAATGGCAACCACAGAAGCTGGACAACAATCTGCCTTCATTCCCACATAATCTTGTATCACATCACATTTTAGTGCAGGGATGGATAGGGCTTCTTTCCTTTATGGGGCTGCAGCTGTTGCCAGAGGCAAAGCTGTGTGGAGTAATGGGTGTCAATCTTTTCTTTGTCCAGTATGCTACATACCATCTTACACAAAACCCAAAGGTTTGCACATGCACATCTCTCCTTTAAGGCAAGCAAGAAGATCAAGGACACATTTCCACCAGGCAAAATCACTCAAGGATGGCACAGACTGGGGCCAGTGAGGGGTATGGCCTGGAGAAGTGTCCTGAGGCTGGATATGGACTCTCAGGTGTTTTCAGTTCAGCTGCTGCACATCAGCTGTGTCATGAATAAACTCCCAAAGTACCTGTTCCTGTAGTGAATCTATAGCATAGATAAGCCTGAGAGTGAAAAAGGACTGTTGTTGTTTTTCCAAAAAGCTGAATTATGTGGAAGACCAAACAACCACTTGAAGTGTCCGCTGATTCATTATCTGGAAATATGAAAGTTCTCAAGGGCAGAGAAACTGAACAGTATCAGTTCAGGTTCTGATGACACAGATAGAGGCAACAGCCATACACAAAGTGTTTTTCGCCTTTTGAACATTTCTTACCCACTTTCCCCTAGACTTAAAGGGGTTTGGGGACATCTTTCTGAAACTTTGTTATGAATTGCCAACAGGCTTCATTTGTTTAAATACAGTAAAAAGAAATGGTGTGTTCAGAGGTAATTTCTCCCCAGACATATACAACAGCTTTTGTATTCTTTTATTTCTACAGCCACAATTAAAATGAAACAACCTGGAATTGCTTAGAAAGAAGGTGTGATCTTTGGCACTGGACACAATTCCTCCAAACACATCTTTGGTAATATTTGCAAAAGCATAGAAACCAAGGTTGCTTCAGACTTCTTGAAAAAAGAAGGGTAGCATTTCTAGAACATTAGTGATGTTTTCATAAAAAGGTAAAGGACCCCTGACAGTTAAGTCCAGTCGCAAACGACTCTGGGGTTGCGGCGCTCATCTCGCTCTACTGGCCGAGGGAGCCGACGTTTGTCTGGAGACAGCTTCCAGGTCATGGGGCCAGCATGACTAAGCCGCTTCTGGTGAACCAGAGCAGTGCACGGAAATGCCGTTTACCTTCCCGTCGGAGCGGTACCTATTTATTTACTTGCACTTAGACGTGCTTTCGAACTGCTAGGTTGGCAGGAGCTGGGACTGAGCAACAAGTTGCGGGGATTCAAACCACCAACCTTCCGATCGGCAAGCCCTAGGCTCAGTGGTTTAGACCACAGCGCCACCCACATCCCAGTGATGTTTTCATACTTGGAGTTTTATTTAAAAAAACAGGTTAAAGACAAGTACATATTTACGAATGCCAGTAAATTGTCTATATGAATTCATGTTTGAAATATTCTAACAGGCGCTACTAGTTTTTAAGAATTTGCAGCTAAATTCCCACTCAAATAAGTAACATTTCAACATTGGAATCTAAAGCATGTTTACACAATTATTGTCATTTATGTTGATGATGTATGTTATATGTACAATAATATGGGAAAAACGTACCCAGTGGGCTGCTAGTGAATTGTGCAGCTTATTTTCTAGTGTAGACTGTGAAGCCTTGACTGCAAGACTTTCTGGCTACACAAAGTGATGTGATAAAATTAGCTGAAGGATAACCATAATGCTCACAAGAAACTGAGTTTGCACAGCGGAGTTGGAGTTATTCAGATATGTTGAAAGCAAAGATGCAATGAAAATGAAGTTGCAGGATGCCATTGTGTGCTATTATTTCACATGTTTTACACAGATGAAATTTAACCTGGAGAAACGAAGACCAGTCCCTTTTATTTCCTATGTTCAGGTTATGAGGCTGTGTACTTACCATACATTTAAAGTGCCCTCACCCAAGAATCCTGGGAAATGTAATTTTTAAAGTGTGTTGGGAACTATAGTTCTGTGAAGGGTAAACTACAGTTCTCATGAGTTTTTCAGGGAAATCATGTACTTGATTGTGCTTTAAATGTATGGTATGTATGCAGCCCAGAGTTACTGCTTAATGTAGCATGAATGATGCCATCTACACAAAGCAGGGATGTATCAGCAAGCTTAAGGAAACTGCAAGGTGCAGAAGTACAGAAACTAGGGAAAATTCTCCAAAGTATGTGTGCAGAGGGGGACTGCCAAAGCAAACCAAGGAGGACTGAGCATGTTCGATGACCAAAAAATACTCACTGAACATTGGGGGAAAGGTAGAAAAAACAGCGGAGAAGGAAAATGGAACGGAGTGGCCAAAATTCTCAACTGCAGCAGGACTTGCTTCATAAAGAGACATTCTATTGCAGGGCCCACTTGTTTGTTTCTTTAAAAAAAGGTTATAAACAGAATTTCATTTTGTCAATTGAAATTCACTTTATCAGATATGGATTGCACACTTTAGTGCAAAATACTAGAGGAAAACTCCAGAGTCCCAACAATACAGTATTTTTCTCTATATATGTTTGTATTTATAGTTTTTACCTACTCAAGGCAAGCTTTGAGAAGCTTCATACTTTGTTTTTTTTTTATTTAAAAAAATACAAGTTAGATAGATCTTATTTCCTCCCCTCCTCCACTGTGTAAAAGCTTCTGTCCCCAAACTGTGCAGCCTCAGTGAAGTGCTGTAGAATAATTTGTAGCTTCAACAGCAAACTTTGGTTTCACCAAAATTAATAGCCCAAATGACCAGTTTTTTATGCCAGCCTGGATTTAATTCATTTGATATTCCTAAAATTCAAATATGCATTCTCAGATCAAGCGTGCTCTATTAGCACAATTAATTTTACTGTGGACTAAGTGACTCTCCAAGACTGGAAAGAACAGATGAAGAATTTGTGGAACTTGCTTAAAAGAGCCCTTTCGCCTGCTGCACAAGTAACCAGGATGTGTAGGACTGCAATGGAGAAGCTAGGTACTTCTTTTTAGAGTTAGCCCTATTCAAGGCTATATTTCTAACCACACTTGTCAGGACTCAAGGCAGCAATTCTGTACACACTTCCTAGGGGTGGGGGTGGAGAAGACCCCACTGGGTACAGTGCAGAAATTACTTCTCTCAGTCGTTCCAGTTACAGTTAGGTAGCCGTGTTGGTCTGCCGTAGTCGAAAAAAAAAAAATTCCTTCCAGTAGCACCTTAGAGACCAACTAAGTTTGTTCTTGGTATGAGCTTTCGTGTACATGCACACTTCTTCAGATACCAAGAACAAACTTAGTTGGTCTCTTAATGTGCTACTGGAAGGAATTTTTTTTATTTTGTTTCTCTCAGTAGATACGCATCGGATTGTGCTGCAAATACACTGAAATCACTGGAATTCACTCCGGTGTACACATGCAGAACATCGGTTCCAGTGCCTTCAGCGGACTAAAACACTTAAGATCCCAGTTCCAGACACAAACCCCTATGACGTGGGCGGCCAGGTGCTGCGATTTACTACCACCAGGTGAGAGGAGCGATGGTCATTTTATACGCACCCTGATCCTGTGATACGTGAGACAAAAGGGATACCTTTCAAGGTAAGCAAGTTTCGATTCTGACGTAGGCAGACAAAACTATTTAAAATCCAAGCACTTCCGCTCATTGCACTCCTCCATATAGACCTAGATGCGCCTGCCTCGGCTGTGCAACGGATTTGTGACCGCAGCAAAGGAGAGTGTGCTCTTATCTCCGGAAAGTGTGCAGGCGCGTATGCGCGTCCGCAGTGCGCGCGCGCCGTGGAAGGCGATGGGGCTCCTCGTGGCCTCTCTCTCTCTCTCTCTCTCTGTGTGTGTGTGTTTTTTTTTTCCTGCCGCCGGCTTCTCCCCCTCACCCCGCTTCGCCCGCCTCCCCCGCTTCCTCTCTCTGAGAGGCCGCGTAGGTGGGTAGTTAGCTGGCAGGGAGAGCTGGGTGGGTGGCTGGGCGGCTGCTTGGGAGGGGGCGCAGACAGGTGGGCTGGCCCAGTGTTTCAGGCGAGCGTGGTCGGCGACGAGAGGAAAAGGAAGGGGGCGGCCGGGAGAGCAGCGGAGTCAGGTGACTTGACTGACGGACTGACTCGGCGCTCTCTCCGCGTGCGTGTGTGCGCTGTGCGCCTCAGTCAGGTTGTGGTGCAGGCGGGCGGAGGGGGCGGCCTGGCTGTGTGTAGGAAGCAGCAGGCAGGCTGGCGAGAGGGCTGCGCGCACCGAGCGGCGCCAGAGGCGCCTGGAGACTCGGGCATGTGATAAAAAGCAAAGAGGGTGGGGGGAGGAGAAGAGGAGGAGGAGGGGGGCGAGGAAAAAGGGGAGGGCGCCGGCTATAGATGCGCCGGGACTTCGCTAGGTTCGCTAGCAAGGGCAGCCGGCGGGAGAAACGTGCCTCAGAGAGAGCACGCGCTCTCTCGCTCGCGCGCTCCCTCCCGGGGAGGGAGTAGCGGCTCGTGGACCTACGAGGCGAGGCGGGGAGCTCGCTCCCTCCCTCCCTAGGAATCCCAAGCGGCGAAGGAGCGGCACCCGCAGTGCGAGGCTCCCCCTGGCTGTTTGGAGCGGGCTGAGCGAGCAGGGGAGGGCGAAGGGGGGAAGCCCAGGGAGCTGCAAGGAGCCGCCGCCGCCACTTCATCCTGCGGCACCAGGAGGCAGCGAGCGCGAGAGGAGAAGCAGCCCATGTGCGCAGGTGGGCAACACCCGTTTCCACCGCATTGTCAGCCCCGGGTGGCTGCAGCCATGCGGGCGGCGGCGGAGGGGGGGGGCGAGTAGGGCGACGAGCCAATCGGGAGACCGGCTGCTGCCTCGGTGGTGTCTGTTTGTGTGTCTGAGGGAGAGATGTAGTGCACAACTTGCTGCCATGCTTTTGCTGGATGGAGGTGCGCTGCAAGAGTGAGTGATTATTCACGGTGCGGGGGGTAGTGGCAATCGTTTGTTTGCTTCTCAACCCCCCCCCCCTTCCATTGGCTGTCTAAAAATACGCATGTAACCGTACCTATAGCTCTGTGTGCGTGTTGTGTGGCTAATGGCAACGGAGAGGTTTTTTTTTTCCTTTAGCGTGGCTTGCTTATGTTTTGTTTTGTTTTTTTACTTGGGGTTTTGGACCGAAGAAGTACCGAAGCGAGGGGCAAGAGTAAGAGCAGCGTGTGTACCTCTTGACAAGTGGCTCGGAGTCGTCGAGCGGGCAGGGAGCCTGGCCATGTGCAGAACACAGCAGTTCTGGAGTAGTAATTTCCAGGGAGAGGGAGACGAGTCCGCTGCTGTATGTGCTGTGCAAGATATACAGTGAAGCAGTACAGTCTGCTGTTAGATAAAATCGCTGCTGTCCACGAGTGTTCAGATTTTGGGTTAAAGGCATCTAACACAACAATTCTGATGATTGGCAGGAAAGTCGTGCATGTGGGAAAAACAAAACCTCTTATAGGAGACAGCTTGTCTCGCTTTTCTGACTAGCGGAGTATGAGAATAATATTACCCAGGCAGGGGAATCAGTGCTGAGGGTATTTGGTTGAGGGCAATGTGTTAAATTGGTTGCATAAAACACTCTTGATTCTAACACAGAAGTACTCTATAGAAAATGGACAACGCAGCAACATGTACGTTGCAACGTAAATAGAATGGAGAAAACTTCTATCACAGAAGTACGCTAGGCTTCTGCTGCAATCTTGTACGCCCTTGGAATTAACAGGGCTTACTTTTGAGTAGACACCCATAGGGTTGCGGTGGAAACCTCTGTTTACATTTTTGGTCTACATGGTTTGTGTACTAGCTTCTGATATGTATATGGGTTGTGTTTATAGAATAACCATATCATTTAAATAGTTGCATATTGCACATTTGTGTGTGTGCATTTCATACAAAGCTAATCAGGGATGTTTTACTGTTGCTATATATGTTATCGTACCCACCCCATGAAAGCTGTAAACTATTAAACATTAAGACAACGAATGCATCTTATTTTTCCTAACCTTTACATGTTCTTGAGTTAATATAGAAGAAATACTTCAAGGATGCAATTCTATACTTAAATTGCCTGGGAATAAGCCCCACTGAATGCACTGGGACTTACTTTTGAGTAGACGTGCATAGAATTGTGCTGTAAAAGAAATTAATAGCTATCTTTATGCCTGTATTAGTGGGAATGATTGAGTCTCTTTAACACAATCTAGGCTAGAGTTTGGATGTGACATTAGACTACCAAGAGATTTAATAGATGTCTAATTTCTTCTGTTGACTATAGATGGCAGTGTGGAAGCCAAATACAAACATTGGCAGAAGTTATTTTCTCTCTGAGAAAATGAAGAGAGTGTACACATGACTAGGCTTGGGAACTTGAGAAACCACAGGTATGTAAATTGATTAATCTAACTGCCCATAGTGCTCCCAGTATTTACCAAATTTTGACAGTTGGCCATTTTTAAACAGAATTTTACTTAAAATATCAGATGCATTTGAGCTCCTTTCAAAAGCCAAAAGGTACAGAAAAAACATAGTAGTTTGAAAGTAGAAAACAGTCATACCTCAGGTTGCGAATGCTGCAGGTTACATTTTTTTGGGTTGCGCTCGTGCTGAACCCGGAAGTACCGGAGCGAGTTACTTCAGGGTTTCAGCGCATGTGCAGAAGCACCAAATTGCAACCCGCGCATGTGCAGAAGCAGCGCTGTGGGTTGCGAACTTGCCTCCCGCACAGATCACATTCGCAACCCGAGCGTCCACTGTACTAGTTTGAAAGAATCAAGGAGGGCTGGTATGCATGGAAGAGATCTCCTGAAAGCTATGCTCTAACGTTTTTCTTCAATATCCTGCTCAATAAGTCCAAGGTCGTCTTCTGCTACTACTGCTAAAATCATATATTTCAGTTCCGCAAAAACAATGATTTCTGGCACAAATAAGCTAATTAAAGCTTATTTAATTAAATAAGCTAATTAAAGCTGGCATTCCCTTTTTAAAGCTGTCTAATTTACTTATATCCTGAGCCTCAGTGCATTCAAAAGCAAGTTAAATTAAAATCAATGTGATTTAAATTTATATAAAATCTATATAAAAGTGTTTAGAATAGGGGTGCCAGCCAATGGCAGTTTCAGAATTACTGTGGAATCATATATCTGCAGAGATAAGGAAAGACGAGATGTTTTACTGAAAATATGTGGACAAGAAATATATTTTATAGGGATCCGCAATGCACTGAAGAGCGATGAGTATGTCCTTTAGACCAGCAAGAAACAGGTGGTGTCTCTGATCTCCGTTTTTTGGAGATCGGAGTCGTAGGCTTTTGGAAAAATGAGTGCTTATAAAAGCCATGATGACATCAGGAATGAGCTGCCACCCTTCTGCTGGCTCAGAAGAAAGGAGGATCCTCTGAATCTCAGCATGAGGCATAGTGGAGCCCAAACCCTTATTTTAGGCTGTTGCTGCTTTGAAATGCCTCTGAAGCTCAGCATGACATCAGAGGGAAGGTCTCAGGCAAAGGGTGAGCGCACGCACACACACACTGATGTTTCAGTGGGATTTGGAAGCAGTACGTTTGAATGCTTCCAATGCTCAGTTTGATGCAATGGATGAGAACTCACTACTCTCCTGATCCAGGACAGGGGAAGGGTTGGTAGTTCCCATAAATTTTGGCTGGCTGCCTGCCAAGGCTAGCAAAAGTTTTCAGCTGCTGATTGTAGTTTGCAGATTACACTGTCATAGGAGAGAAGCTGTGTTTGGTTAAATCTCACATTTGATATTCTTATGTCTGCTGATCATAAACTGATTTGCTTGTTGTATGGTACCAGTGTGTTTAACCATGGCAACTGCATACACTGAAATGGATTTTTACAGTGTGAATGTATTGATTATTCTTTATAAACTCTGGTAATTTACAGTGTTTTTTAAATAAATGTTTAAATGTGGTTATATATATATATATGAATATACTGTGTGTGTGTGTGTGTATATATATACACACACACACAGTATGGTAGAATAGTGAAAATGTGGATGCAAAATTAAAGTAATTGACAATGTATTTTCATTAGCTGATAAAATTTCAATTACCGGTAGCTATAGAGAGATGTCTTTAAAAATGAATATAGGCATTTCCAAGAGCTTTCAAAGAATATAATTCAGAGGCATTTACAGTAAATAAGTTGCAAAAACCAGGACTTTGAATCTTACTTCAATATAAGTGGCTTTAGAGTATATCATGCTAATGGCAATATATATCTATTTTGCTTTATTCCTTTTCCATGTGTCAATAGGAGTTTTTAAACCAATCTCTCCATAGAGACAGAACTGAACTAAGTAAAGTAAAAAATAATTTTTTTTACCCCTGTTTCTTTAAATACTTTGCAGTATTCAAACACATGCATACTTGTACCTCTATCCTTAAAGTACTCATTGGGTGATCTGAGATCGATGGGATTTATAACATGTGGCATAATTGATACACAAAGGTAAACAGAACTTGCCTGCTATGCAGCATTTGGGCTTATGAACATATGAATTCAAAAGCTTATTGTATTAATTGTATTACTGGCAGGTGTACATCAGAATGAAAGCATAAGTTCATAGCCATACATATAAAAATGTGGTAGTATGTTGTCGTATTACAGTAAGCAGTCATAAAATATTAACAGTAATGTCTAATGTAAGTGAAGCAGTAGGCAGAGTGCTCTACTGAGGGTTCCTATTACAGAGACTTCACTAGTCTACAAGTACCATTACTGTACATTGTGATGAATTGCCATAAATAATTGAAATAAACTGTCATCGCATTCAGAGTGCCTGATCTGTTTTTTTGGCGTGTTCACAAAGTAATTGGGAGAAAAGTTCTTCCATTCAGAGAGATTCCACAGCTTCTTTGTGTAAGTTGATGAGGGTATACTATATGAGCGTCAAATTGCGTGTATTCATTATCAAAAAACTTGGGGGAAAGTTTCTCTTGCAGACAGGTTTCTTCTTTCCCCCGGTTCTCTTTGGGGCTCCACTTTCTGCAGTTCAGTTCAGCCATCTCGGCAGCTTGCATTCCTGCTGTTTTGAGTGCTACACAACATGGATCCTTGCATTCTTTTTTGTGTGAGTCAAACCATGCAGATAATGATCAAACACTGGATTCCAGCCAAAAGGCAGATGCTGATGGTTCTTCTTCCAGACAAACTCCAAGGATGGAGAGCCAGTGAGCACAGATGGCATCCTGAAGCACTTACCTGCATTGGAAGAATTCATTGTAACAGCAAATGCTTTCAAGCTCCAGCTGGTCTCCTGAGGACAGTATTAACAGAGCGTGGGTCAGGCTCGATCAGCTGACTCTGAAAGTTAGGAAGCCTCTGTAGCCCAATGCTAGAGCACCTGCTTTGCAGAAGGTCCCAGGTTCAGTCCCTGGGCCATTTCCAAGTAGAAATGGACAAAGCTTTCCTGCTTGAAACCTTAGAGAGCCACTGCCAGTCAGTGGAGGCAGTACTGAACTGGGTGGCCAATATAAGGCAGCTTCCCATGTTTCTAGGAAAGTGGAAAGCATAGGAAAGAGTTTATTCCCCATTTGTAAACCAGAAAAGTCCTGTTATGAGAGGAAAGGTAATGGATATTTTTGTCTAAATGGATTTTCTATGGTGGGGCTGAAGTCCTGGAACGTTTATGCAGGTGCAAAGAGTTGAGGAATTGTTTGTTTATAGCAGGGTACTAGTTTCAATGCAGAGGTCAGTAAATAATATGGAGGTAAGCTGAAATATAAATAATCTCCCTGATTTACCTGAAATCCTTGTGTTCATTGTAAGAATAGTCGTAGCTTACTAGTAGGGGGATGGGGTAACCTTTGCTTCCTTTGCTGTGCAACAAACAAACAAACAAACATCTTCCCAAAGGCTTAATCGGGTGGTAGAAGCTTTGGTGTCTTTTTCATTCTCGGCTAGCTCCAGATCCAAGCTATATTTTATTATTGGGGGAGGAGGGCAAATAGTTGTTCTTCGAAACAACCGTGTGGGGAATCTGAGGTTTGCAGATGGGACTCTCCTATCCTTGAAGCACAGCTTGTAAGGAAGGAGGTGGTTACAGGATTGAAGGACAGCTTTGACCTTGTAAAAAGCATGGGTGCAGGGCAAGAAGGTTGGGATGTGGATTGAGAATGAGATCTCACAGGAGCTGAGTGGTGAGAAGAGTCCTATATAAGACATTTCTTATGTCTTGGGGCAGGGGTCAGCAAACTTTTCCAGCAGGGGGCCTGTCCACTGTCCCTCAGACCTTGTGGGGGGCCAGACTATATTTTGAAAAAAAAAATGAACAAATTCCTGTGCCCCACAAATAACCCAGAGATGCATTTTAAATAAAAGCACACATTCTACTCATGTAAAAACACCAGGCAGGCCCCACAAATAACCCAGAGATGCATTTTAAATAAAAGGACACATTCTACTCATGTAAAAACATGCTGATTCCCAGACCATCTGCGGGCCGGATTTAGAAGGCGATTGGGCCAGATCCGGCCCCCGGGCCTTAGTTTGCCTACCCATGTCTTGGGGGTATAGGCACATAGTGCAGGGACGACAGTAGCAAAATTCATGATTGCTCATGGTGGGAACAAGCCTAGCCTTCCCCAAGTCTTGCACATGGTTTAACAAACCATGGTTAAGTTTTACGACAGTAAAGGGTTTGGGTTTTCTTTAATAAAAAATGTTATTATTATTGAATTGCTTTCTATGAAACATCTCAAAATGATTTTACAATGTAAGAAATACATAAATATAAAGCATATAAAGCAACTGCATATATAAACACAGTGCTACTTAATGCTACATTATGGCTAATCTACAGTGAAAGCTTCCCATCTCTTTGCAGCAGTACTAGAGAAGGAGAGTGATTAGGGAGCATGTGATATTGGGGTGGGGAGCAGTCACTGAGGCCTGGTGCATCAGTATCACCATGTATATGTTTCCAGGAGTCCATTGTGCTTGGGTAGAAATCCTGCCCAGTGGCCATAGAAGAAGAATGGAGGAAAGTCATTCTGGAGCTTGGTAAGGTTTTCAGTCTCCAGAGGGTAATAGTTGTGTATCAGCTAGGCACCAATCAGGTGACGATATGTATATGGAAGATTCCATGCACCTCTCAAATGCTTTTCTTGGCAATTTGAGGAATAGTATTGGAGTGTTTGTGAATAAGCTTGTGGGGCAGTGAAGGGTGTCAACACAGGTGGCCGCTTCTCATGGCAGCAGACCATGGAGAAAGGGTCCCCTAGTCTGAAGAGCATTGGAGCAGGTGAATGCAAAGTTTTATCCTCGCAAAGCAGCTGAGCAGGTCATTTACACTGGGTTGAAGGAACTTGCTAGCTGGTGAAGTAGGCAGCTCTCAGCAGCACCTTGCTGCTGATGGCTGTCAAGTAATTTTTGTTAAGGAGCTTACAAGGATTCCCTTGTGTTAGTTTTTGGGAACTTGGTTGTGCCAGGAGATTGGGTGAGTGGACTTTGCATTATACAGGCTTTTTTTCTTCTATGGTGGTCTTGAGTTAAACCTTTCCTGTGTTTAAGAACTCTGGTAAATGTGTGGCCTAGTTAAATCCCAAACTGGTGTCTCCTTAAACAGGTGGTCCCTGCTTGCTTTGATCTAAAATCAGTCCCATTTGATTCCAGTATCTTTTTCTTTGGTTTCCTGCATTAGATCAGGCCTGTACATGCCTATGAAAGTTTTCTACTTGGCATCATTCCAGGAAACAGTACTCTGTCTCCGTCTTTGGCATTGTTTGTGGTGAGTTGTGGCATTCACGCAATGTTCCCACAGCTAGTGGCTAGCTAGTAAAATGTTGGTGCTGGAAGTCATGTTGGGCAGAAAAGGAATTTGGCAAGAAAATGTTGTCTTTTAAAATTTAGTGAAAGGGCTAGAAGCCAGAAGGAACACTAGATAAGATAATAATAGACCCTTCTGCTTCATTTTTCTCTGGTCGCAGAGCATTGGGAGTAGGTTTTTGATATATAGATATATAGTGTATATACTGAAATTGGCTGTTGGTAGCATATAAGGCACTTAAATAAGGCACTGATACAGAAGAAGAGTTTTGAGCATGCCTTTATCTCATTCACATGATGGTTTGTACTTGGTTAACTTAGTTAAGTAGGATACTTGGTAGTGTTTTGGCTGGTAACTTATGAATTTTGAATGGGGAGTTGAGTATGTCAAGGAAAATAGAAGCAGCATTAGTGGCATGTCTGGCAACCTGATGAGGACTCGAAGTCTTGAAATCAATCCGCTTGCAACAGAAAATGGCAACACTTCATCATTATATACTTAGAAATCTAGGTCACTTAATGGGGAAATGGTGAGATGTATTTAACCTGTGCATGATGCTTTATAGAGCATTTGGAGAAGCATATTTGGAGAAGAATCCTGCTGGAAGACAACCTGACACTTTAAAAACAAATAATTTAATAATAAATGGCATGCCTGTTGGGCTTAGGTTCCTAAATTTATTCCCACTTCCCCTTGTGTAAGTGGCAAGCTGACTATTTATTGCACCATGGTATGTTGGGGAATGGCAGGGGTGAGCTTACCTTGGTCATCATGCTCGGAAGGTGTCAATATTATCTTTCCAAAGGGCTCATGTCCTCTCAGTCTGTTCTGATCAAGTGTTGCAAGTGCAAAGGCACCTGATTCAGGCATGACACACTGGTGTAGGTTGAACCTTAGATAGGATTCAATTAGACAGGAGTTGACCAAACTGATCAAGATGTTAGCCTCTTATCAGGTTGTCAGAATTGGAGAATGCAAGAATGCACTTCTGGCAGTCTATTTTTTTCATGTACAGTAATGTTAGCAAGCCCCACCCACCTAATATATTATCTTGCCCCTGATTGCAGTCCTTCATGAGTTGAAACTTCACTGCTTATTGGTGGCTCCGCGCATGTTTTAGAACCTTGATAATGCATATGATCATATAAATACTGTATATACAAACTATAAAAATACATGCCACCCCCCTTTTATGTAAGAAAAACAGTGGGTAACAAAGACACTAACTTATTTGTGTGTGTGTGTGTGTCCATTTGTCTATCAAACAGTTGATATTTAATTGAGTAATTGGCCAAGGTGATTTGATCATCAAATGTCAACCTAGAGCTACATGCAGCAATTAATGAGAGTTACAGAATGTTGTCAAGCAGTGAAGACAAATATGTATGCAGGTGCTTATGCTGCTGTGAATGAAGGAGTACCTTTTTATGAAACTTGTAAGTACTTTCTTAAACTGTGACAATTAAGGTTGTGAGGTGTATTATGGCATATGGAATATTTCATAAAATGGGGCAACTGGCAATCTACGAATGGGATCTGTTCCCTGAGGCAATTTTATCTGCATGTGTTTAAATGCATGCATCTATAGATGTGAATGAGATATTTCTCCTTCCCTGGTTTCCATTTATCTGTAGCCCTAGATAAAAACCTCAGTTTATATACATATAAGCTGTTTATAGTGTTCTTGTGCACATGAATTTTGAAAGATGTGATTGCCGAGTATGAAATGGAATGTGTGACACATACATGAATGGCATGTTGCAGCAAAATTAGGATTGGATGCGTAACAGTAGATAAACAGCTTGTTACTTTGAAAGTTGTATTTTACCCAATGGATTAAAGAAAACCATGTCCGTATCTTTTAAAGACTCTATTATCTGATCCTTTAATGATCCCTTTCCACTTCCATCTTTGTATCCAGCTTTAATCTTTGTATTTGTTTATACATCAAAAGTCTGAAGTTTAATTAAAATGTGGCAAAAGTCCTGCGCTAACCCGGTATTCTTCCTCACTTACTTTGGCAGTATCCAAAATGAAGAGAAGGTGGGCAATATATACGCATTCACAATCCTCAGTTTCATATCTTGTGAAGTAGTTTGGGAGTAACACCTCAAAATTAACAGCCTTGATGTTTCTTGGCTTGTAAAACTCAATATTTAGTGAAGTGCCAAGCAACTAGAACCGCCCCCCCTTTTAGAATAAAATGTTTAGCAATTCAACTCTGAAGGAAACATGTCCAGAGTTGCACTGTATGATGATTACTCATTGAAATGAATGGGGCATATTCATGAGTAATTTCAGGTGAATAATATAGGTATCTTTCTAATGCAACATACGAAGGACTCCGCTGAGCAGGCTCAGAGCAGTGATGTTCCTTCAGCCAATTATATATGGAACTAAGGCAAGTTTATAGCTAAAGATTAAACACTGCTCTTGTGGTTAAGATCCTGCTTCAGATAAGGGAAAGACCAATCAAATGACATGCACTTGGTGGGATCTTTCAAAAGGGGGCAAGTGGAAGGTTAGCCTTGAACAAGGTTTCAGACAGATATTCATAGCATTTTATGAGGGCCCTAGAAGATAAGAGATGCCATTGGGAATCACTGCTTTATGCTGTTCCACGAAGTGGGACTGAATCTTAACGGAAGGGGAAGAACAAAGTATGATGTTGAGATTTTGGCGTTTTCTGTCTCCAAGTTGCTGGGACAGCTACACAACCTGCTCAGAGACCACTTCACATGATGTTTATGGTAAGAACAGCTATTCCTTCCCTGAGTTTTCCTCGCGTTAAAAGTGTTTGCCAGCAAGACTACCTTAAGTTGTTGGAGCTCATGGCTGGATTCCTGTTCTTGCGCTTCTGGATCCCTGTTTCCCTCAGTACCTTCCAAGAATCCTAAATTCTGCTGTGTGTGCTTATGTACCAAGTTATGCAAATGCGGCAAAGCCAATGGAAACTTCCACTGGATCCATTGCCATTACACACATCACACATTCACACTTCTTTGACCACATTGTCTTAAATCAAAACAACAATTGAAAGAAAAGGAGGGGATGGAATCAAGCTTCTGAGTGAAACTTTAATGACTTGGATGTCTCAGAAACTTCTCCCTTTGGTTCATTTCTTTTTGTTAATTTAATTAGCATCTTGGCAGATTGTGGGGAAAAAATGTGCCAGGTAAAGAGCCAAGAGGGATGGTAACATTAGGGAAACTAGAAATTACAATATGATTATGATACTTTGAACAAATTATCTAAATTCAAGAGTAAGAAATTCCTTAAACAGAAGCATAAGGTTGCTCATGAGGGGAGTAATCAGATTAACATAAATGCTCAGTAATTGGCAAAGTGTTATTCCTGCGGATTTAAAACTACAGGCTAAACTGTGTATGGGATAAGCAGCAAATATATTTTGAGCTGTAATTTACTTTTTCTTGTGATCACTGCTGTATCATAATACCCTTTGTTTAAGATTCAAGACTTTGAGGACGGTTTTCTGTCCATACTGCAGAGAAGACATGAAGATAATTAGAGTTGGTGGGAGAGGGGGGGGGAGGCAGCAGAACCAAAATTATTCAAAATTCTTCTTCTGAGACCCTTAGCTTCAAGGCACTAATGACGCGTTACACTGTGGGAAGCCATGAAAGGGTTTACCAGGGTTCCAGCAACATGGGCCAAGGCTTCGATAAAACTGCACTCTGTGTAGAAGTATAGCAAAGTAAACATCAGCTTAAAAACTTGTGTTTACATTCTTCTAAAGTCCCAAATTTCACTCTTGATCACTGGCTTCATTTGACTGAAATGGAAGCTTGCTAATAAAGAACAGTATGTCAGCACATAATGTGTTCTCCACCTTAGTGAGTGTTACATGAGGTGTTCCCTCTCCTATTAAAGGCATTCTGGAAAAGAAACTATCAGAATATTTTTTTTCACTCCCATCAGTTATTAAACTTCACTAATTCATATGGGTTGCAAGGAACACAGAACGCGTAGCTTACCTTTTTATTCCAAAACTAACTGAATCTGTATCCCACTCTGTTAGCTGGTACTTCTGATTTTGTATTTAATTTTATTATTCTATTATTATTACTACATACTGCCATGGACAATGTAACTTGTTTTAGAATACAAAAAAGTACTGAAATCTTACAAATAGCACAGCTATGTAACTTCTAAACTGCAGAATTGCATGAAAACCATAATCCACTTTGCTATGGCCAGTTGCTCTGCCTGGCTAAGCCTTTACAGGGCATACTGAGCCCCCGGGAAAACCAGCTGACTTCTGAATGAGACACTTGTCAGCTACGCCTTGTTCATCACAACAGGAATGGAAGGTAGATGAGCTTTGCACCTTGGGAGGCGTCTACATTGGTAAAAGAACTAGTATCTCTTACTACTTGTCACGTTTCTAGATTTTAATATTCCTTATGATAATCTTACTAACATGAATTTGACCAAACTGTGGGAGGCAGTGGAAGACAGGAGTGCCTGGCATGCTCTGGTCCATGGGGTCACAACGACTAAACAACAACAATGATAATCTTACATACTTCAAACTTTATTTACCAGAAAACATATTAGGTGAGTTCGAGACCCAGCTGCACCAATACTCTTGTTTCCAGTAATTCATATTTTAACACCTCACAATTGACTAATAGTATCAAAGGGGAAATCCAGTGTGTAGATAAGCAGTAAGGATAGTTAGTGGGAGACTTACCAGTTGAATGGGGTTTTGTTTGAAAACTGAAGTGACAGCACATCCTACATGCTTACTTTTTTTTTGAAAAAAAGTACATTATATACCACATTTTCCTTCATGGAGCTCCATGTGATGTATGTGGTTCTTTGCTCCTCTTTTAATCCCAGCAACAAACCTGTGAGGTAGGTTAGCCTGAGAGAGCATGGCTGGCCCAAGGTGGCTCACTGGGTGCAGTGAGCTTCATGGCTGAGTGGGGATTTGAACTACTCCAGCACCCTAATCATTACTCTACATTGGCTCTCAGTTTCCCTGAAGAAGGACCAGTTGGGTCCAAAACACATTGCAATAAAAACATCTCTTTTGGCCATTGTTTTTTGCTCCTACTTCCAGTGCTCTTTTGGGGGGGGGGTTCCCATTTTTGTTGGAAATATGTAAGTCGACCAGAATGCTCACCCGCACTACAAATGCTTTCCCTCTACTTCTTCATCTGTGTGAATCATGACCAGATGCATAAATAGCACAAGAGAGGTTCAAAGGGAATTTTAACCTTGTGTAAAAAAGTCCTAAATGCAAAACAATTTCTGATGTTCTTTAAACAGTTCCACCCACCACCTCTCTGTCTGTTCCAGGAATTACATTTTACAGGTTGTGTTTTAACTTGTGACTTTCAAGTTGTAAGTTAGTTATTCTCCATAAATATATTTGCAACATTTTAAAATGTCCACATTACATTTTCATCAATGGTAAACGCCCATTTTAATAAAGTGATTTGTTTTCCCCTATTCCTCCAAAACCAAGTGTTTGGGACCTCTAGACTGATGTGTGGAATTTCACTAAACTAAAATATTTGTGATATATTCTATTGTAGCGCATGTGGGGATTTCTGCATCTTCCTGAAATGACTTTTCTTTCTTTCTTTTTAAATTTTGACAGATTTTGGCTCACATAGTAATGATTACATGAAGTAATTTACCATGGGGATTTTACCTACCCAACCACAGGCTACTTGTAATCTTTGCAATCTGAAATGAGAACTTGTTTCTTTGATGGGAATGTGAAGGGATTTTTTTGTATATATGATCATGTATATATGATCATATTAACATTTTACATAAAATTCTCTAAATATAGAATCAATGCAAATGATTTCATGTAATATGAAGGAGGGGGATAGGTTTAGCTTACGATTATGTATTTTTCCTTTGCTCAGTTCTAAAAAGCACCTTTTAATTTCCCCGCTTTTGTTAAGTGAGCAATGAAACTAAAGTTCTCTGCAACCTTTTGACTTGTATAAATGATTTTATGAGCATAAAAAATGGAAAAAATCAATCAGGCTGGTGTGTTGTTTATATTAAAATTTTATATCAAACGTGTATAGTGCATTTGAATGTCTGAATAATCAGAACTATAGTTTTCTTTCTACATTTTAAAATAATCAAATCCTGCAAGCTTTCTACACATTACACATAAGCCAATCTGTTGATGAAGTTTCTCAGCACCATCCCATGCAGCATGGCAAATAATTTTTGAAACTTAGTTGCAATCTTACCAGTTCTGTCATAATAAAATGCATTTTCTGCAACTTTGAATATTTCCCAGAAACTGTCTTATGGATGCAAATATATATTATGTGCAAGCCAAAGCATGTTTACTCAGAAGTAAGCCCTGCTGAGCCCAATTGAGCTTACTCACTAGGACTTAATCCAACTGTGATTCTAAGGTTCACGGTGGATTTTCCTAATATTAATACTACTTCATACATAAAGACTAGCATAGAAAAAGAAAAGGTGGGAAGAGCTTGGCTTAAAATGCTCTTAATCTATGGTTTTCATTTACTGCTGCTTTTTTTTAAAAAAAGTGGAGTAAATAATATGAAAGAATTAAGAAGAAGAAGTCACTAGGAGAAGTGGCTGTATGACAGGACATAATGGCAGAATTTTAGGCATTTTGTCCCATATTTCTATTTTTAAAATCCTGCTTTTTCTGCTTGGTTGTCTTATGGGCTAGTTTTTCTCCTCCCACAAGGAAAGTCTGGCTTTGACAGCAATCCTAGACTTCAGCTGTAAGGTCATGTTCAATACTATCATCACACAAAGCCGATCATGGCTGCTGCAGAGGAAACTGCTGCAGTTCTAACTACAAAGAACTTTCCAGGAACTCGACTGCTGTTTGCGGAAATCTGTTCTGGATATCTACAGGTCAGATGTAAATTACTACAGCCTGTTAAAAACTAGAAGGAAGAGTGATTGCATGAATTCCATCGGTGGAGAAAAGAGAATGTCTCTGTACAGGCCTTTCAGTAAAGAATAAGTGATCTGCAAAGGAAAAAAAATTAGTCATATTAAAGTCATGTAGGACAAAGTGAAGTAAGCATATGTCAGCCTTCAGTTGAAATTCCCCAGAGTGGAATGGAAAATCTTGCTTGGTTATGCTCATGAGCAGGACAAAGCATATGGAAATCAGGTTCCTAAGTGGCAGCTGTTGATCAACTCCTTCCCCACATAAGCAATTCCTAAGGATATGCAGGCAGGATGTTGTAAGTATTTTGCATTTGGAAAATTTGGAAAATGATAATCGATAGATCATATCACATTGGTATGGATGCCTGGACTAAAGTGTCCATTAAGCACTATAGAACTGGGAAATTAACAAATTAATGAAAATGGGAAACAGACAAATGTAATACTGAAACCGGCAATAAAACTCACAAAGTAAGCTTGATTGTTGTGTAAAAATAATAGAAAACTGATGATAGCAAAAACATAATTTATGAAACGGTATATCAAGTATGAGAACGGCCTTATACTGAATCAAACCATTCATAGTTCTGGCTACTCAATGTAGTTGTGAGTTGGCATCCGTCTGTCTCAGGAATTAATGGAAGAGTGTGCCTTCGGGGGGGGGGGTAATGTCAACCATTGGAGAATTACATCAACTGCTGTGGCTGTAGTGACTGATGTGGGACAGACATGTTTTGTTGCACCTGGGGCAGATGAAGGCATCCGGTTTTGCTGCTACAGGTGCACCATGGTGTTCCTTCTCTCTGTGCTGCTCCCAGTGGTCATTCCTCCTCTGGTCACTGCTACGGGTACACAACCTGACTGTCTGTCTCTAGGCACTGTGGTTGTCTGCAAGGGGTTCCCAGACTCTTGGGTTAATGTTGCCAGCCTTCATGCCACATTTGCAGACATCTTTGTAACACAGAGGTGGTCTACCAAATAGACCTAGTGGCTGAAGCCAGCTCCCTGTAGAACATGTCCTTGGGGGTCCTGCCATCTTCCATTCTGTGTACATGACCAAGCCAGCGTACATGTTGCTGAGACAGGAGTGCGAACATGCTGGGAATGTGGGCTTGGGAGAGCACATCTTTTTTTTGAGACTCCAAACAAAGTCTCAAAATGTGATGCCCGAAATCTTCCTGATGCAGCTCATATGGAAGGCATTGAGGCATCGCTCCTGGTGAGTGTAAGTTGCCCATGACTCACTTCTATAAAGCAGCATGCGCATTTAATGTAAATAGAAAGTATAAAAATCAAATTGATTTGAACTTGTAGACCCTCCTGTAACAGAGCATGAATGCTGTTTCATTAGCATCCATGCTAAGGTTTTAATTTGCTTCTTGTGGGTCAGCTATTCTCTCTTCTCCCCACCCACCCCAGAATAGAGACTTTAGAGCAGTCATCCCAAGCCTTTGGCCCTCCAGATGTTTTGGACTACAATTCCCATCATCCCTGACCACTGGTCCTGTTAGCTAGGGATCATGGGAGTTGTAGGCCAAAACATCTGGAGGGCTGTAGGTTGGGGATGCCTGCTTTAGAGGTTCAACTAGATAATTATGAGACATTTATAAAGGAAATAAAGAAGCATTTCACTAACATTCTCAGGCAAATAAAAAGCTCTTACATGTTTGTAAAGTTCAATTACTGCAAATCTTTAATAAAATGAAAGAAAAAATGTTAAAGCCACACGAGTAGCTTTTGAGGAAAATTCTACATTAGTTTAGAGCATTGGGGGATGGAGTTTGTTAATTGTTTTTCCTGTATTGCATTCAGCTGAATTTATGAACGCTGTTGCTAGTAGCTGAAGGAAAATGTTCCCTAAACTTGTTTTTGAGATTATATGGCTTCTAACCTTCCCCTTTCTTTTCTTTTCTCCTCTCCTCTCTAATGCATCTTACCTTTATCCTCACTTTATAAAACTGGAGATAGGGCCAGTGCAGTCCCTAAAAATTAATAATGAATATTGTGAACAGTCAGAAAGCGTTTGCTGGAGTGGAATGTTTCCTTCTAAAACTGTTTTTAAATAAATTCCTTGCATTTAGTATTAGCATACATAACAAGGGTGCATTTGTTCAATAGTGTGTATGATATCTAACAGACTAAAATGTATAATATAATACAGTTACTGTTATATATATGGATTTTATAGGAAACTATTAAAATGTGTGCACATTCCCAGAAAGCTTGGTTGCAGCTGGATTTATACAGCAGATTTAAGTAGTACAAATAGCTTGAACTGTTGTATTTTAGACTTGAGGTGAGTGATTCTGATTTTTGACTGAACTCTGTAGAACAAGGAGAGAGAGGGGCAAGAATATTTGCCTTTGGGGTGCACCCCCCCCGATTTCTAGAATGCTTTGTGTTTTAGCATAGTGGGACTAGCAATCTCCTACTTGCTCCTCTGTATGTTAGATAAAGCGTCCTTCAGTTTCTCAGAGCACTTGCCTAAGGGTGGAGTTGTCGGCCTCCTTTTTTTTTTTAAACAGAACAACAGCAGTAAAAACTGCAAATCCAGCCAGAAAGGGAAAGAAGGTGCTTAAGCCTTTCCCCCATGGGACATTTCCACAGTCAATATTGCACTATCCCACCTTCTTCTCCTTTTATAGAGGAAAATATATGGACCTCTTGTATCTTTTCCTTGTGGCTGAAATGCTGCTTGAGAAGGGAAACTTTACATTACAGACTTGGGGCCTTAAATAAATTCAGAGGAGCAGGTGGTTTGTGGAATGTGGGTTGTTTTGCAGCTGAAAACAGCGAACTATCTGGCGGTGAAAAGTGTTGATGGTTCTCAGGGCATGATGGTGCTGGAAAATCTGGGCTACTAAAAATATTTATTCCATTTGTGCTGCTGGGTTAGACTGAACTTGAATTCTAAGTTCTTGGAATCCTGAACAAGGCAAGAGTGAGAGAGGAAATGACATTAAATGCACTGTAAACTTTTGTACCCTCTAAAATAAGTGTAATGATAATGTATTGATCTACAAATTTCAGTATTCAAAATCCATCACCTTTAACAAAATATGGGATATAGCCTTGTAGGAAGCCACATGGATATGAAGAAGATAAAAACAGGTGTAACATATTTTTTGAAACATCACAGACTACCATTTTATAATATAAATGCTGAATTCATTATTGATATAGGTTTCTTATTAGATTTGTTTGAAAGCATAAAGCTGGGAATGCAGTGTTTATAGATAAGAATTATTTTGTTAAAGAGCTGCTGTGGTTACTAAGTGCAAAAATCTAGCACAAGCTGTGGGAAATAATATTAGGGTGGGGAAATATTGCTATGGTTACAAAATACTTTCTTTTGAAGGAGAGAGTGATAACACAGCAAGGATCATTGAAAAATACCTAGTAGTGGATTTTGCAGCAACTAATGATGACTAAGGGCAGTAGTATACATTATGAGTGCTGTAGGAAATGTTGCATGATTGCTGTGGAAATCACTGGTATAAAGTTTGAAAGTTAAATATGCATCTGGGGAACCTGAGAGTTAGAGCATAACTCTTGGCAGCAACATGTTTGCTTTTACTTTTTACACAAAAACAATGTCAAAAGGTTTTCTAATTTTAATTGAGAAATAGGAGTGCATTCTGTTTCCGAGAACCATGATCATATCTAAATTTCTTTGTTGTTACTATTAAAATTGTCATCATTAAAAACTACAAACATTACTTGTAAGATGAATTTTCGCTATGGGGGACTGCTCTGTGGCTATCCCTCTCGTGATACGAGAGGAGGGCAGTGGCTTTCAGAGTAACTAATTCTGTGCTTCTCACACAAAGGCAGCATCCAGGAGGTTGCCAACTTTTGCCCTTGCCTATGTGTTGGGTACTTACATTTGGTTTCTGATATCGAGGTGACATTGCCCTTAAGATGTAATGATGTAAAGTCTATGAAGGACTTGATCACAAACTTATTGACAGCTGCACGAGTTATTATAGCTAGGAAGTGAGAGGGGCAAGGTAAATACAAAATGGAAGAATGGTATAAAGAGGTGTGAGATATAGCTATTAATGGTAAATTATGGTAAATTAACACGCGCTATTGTGATAAGGTGGGGAATATGCAGGAGAAATGATTTTGAGAAGATATGGAAGGTGTTTGTAAAATTTGCACTGTCGAAACAGAAAGGGGTCAAACCATCACAAGAGGCATGGAAATTTTGGGAGGTTGGATGGTTACAATGGACTGGTCTCGGGGGTGGGGTGCACATTTTTATTTATATTTATCATTATTACAAAAGATATGTAGTGATAGGCATCCACTAGGATGGTTTTATAATTCATGCGGAATTACACAGTGAATGGCTACTACCTAGGGTGGCTATATTATCTTCAGGACCAGAGGCAGGATGCCTATGAATACCAATTACTGGGGAGCACAGGTAGGGAGAGATGTGTTAGGCTCATGTCATACTTCTGGGCAGAAGTGACTCACCTAGAATTTTTGTTTAGATGAAATTCAGAACGGGGAGTTATTGTAATCAATCAAGGTATTCTAAGAAAACAAAAGCAAATGTTTAAAAAGCCTAGTAACATTTTAGTGGAAGGAGGGTTTCAGTTCATCAGGTGTTACCTTCTGGTGGGCAAAACAAATATAAATGGTGTCACCTGACCCACACAACTTGAAAAATGTAGTTGCAAAGGCAGAAAGGTAGATGGGATATAATAGTGCAAGTCTGATTTACACTGGTGTCACAATCAGATGAAATTCTGACAGGTAGTTAGTTAGTAGTGTGAAAGTTCACCCTGCTTTTAAATAAAGAACGTGGACAGAGCTCAACTGAGCCAAAATGGTTTTCTCTTAGAGAAGGTGCTGAAAATTATCATTCCAAAGAAATTATAGGAAGTTAGGGATCTTTCATGTGGAAGTTGTTGACTCCCCACTCCCCCCCAAAAACGTCTGGAGTTTTTATTATTACATATCTGACATATTGCTATTCAGTATTTAGGTCACATTAGACCATGCACACTTTGACAAGAAACATTTGTCTAGGGGAGGCAAATATCCTGCATTTTCTGCATTAAAGAGAAGTAGTAGTACTTTGCCTCTCTGCCATCTGTTCTTATTTGATCTATAGAGCTTGGGTGGTTTTTACAGTTTACTCTCAATTGTCTCTAGCCCAGTAGAAGCTGAATGGGTTTCACATTCCTGTTCAGGTAGTGTTGGTCAACACAGCTACTAAAGCTCTCAAATTTAAGATTGAAGACTAACCTTAGGCCATAGATCTGGGAAGATAACCATAGGCATTTATAACATTGAAAGGTGAAGAGATGAATGAGTTGATCCCTGATGTTGTGAATGATATTTTTTAGCTCCTATAATGGTGCTTCCAAAGTAGAAATGGAACACAGTTGGCATCTGAGTCTGTCACAGGATCTGAGTCCTATGTCTGTATATCTATTATGTAGCCTAATAGTTGTTTTATATTGTGTGTGATGCTCCTATTTCAGTTGCAAAGTTTAGATGAGCTAGGGATTCCTTGTATGGAGCCTTGGCCATGGCAACTGCAGTTGCTGTCTTCTACTTTTACTTCCCATTCTTTCAAATATTACTCAAAGAATGCTAGCATCATACAAAATGATCCAAAACGTTTTCCCATCGTACCCAGTCTGCATGACTTCAGTGTAACATTTAAATATTTAGCGGAATCGGGGAGTGAAAGATCCGTTTTATCTATTGCCATTTAATGCTAGGGTACTTCCTTGCTCCATGAATTATTCATCAGGCTGCTTTTATTATAATGCTGACATTATTCAGTACCAGAGCTGCTTCTGCAATAGCTTTCCTTTGCTAAAAAGCTACATAGCAGCAGCTACTACTGGTTTTGGAAGTAAATAAAGATGCTAGTTTTTCGTGATTGGACTATTCTGACCCCCGCTCCTTGATTCCTTGTTAGGAAAATAAATTAGCAAAACAAAGAGTTATTGCTATGATGGGCCAAATGAGTAGCTTTAGACTGCAATCCTATATCCATTTACTTGGGACTAAATCCTATTGAACTTAGTAGGTCTTACTTCAAAGTAGACGTGTACAGGATTTCACCCTGTCATCGCTTTACTTCTCCAGGGTATATTTAAGAAAACTAGTCTGTCTTTTGCCAGTTGTGAGTGCTTACATTATCAAGGCACCAGTGTATGAGACTATGTGATATAGAAATATGGAAAATATTTATATTCATATCTCATATGTTTTTTTAATTTTTCTAAAAATTGCTTGCAGAACCATTACCTGTTGTAAGCATGCAGAAATGAGAAATAGGTTTCTTTCTTATACATGGTATCAGGTTTTCAGTCCCAAAAAACCTATGCTTTCTTAAGAAAAGAAAAATCCTAGTGCAAATGGTACTTTCCTCCTCCTCCTCCTCTTCATTTTTAAAAAGCCAGTGACAGTAACTGAGTCCACTAGGGACAGTCCCCGTGCAGAACGGGGATGCCAAGTCTGGGCTGTGTACAAGTATTTCTCTAACAGACAACTGCATGTGCTTGGTTTTCTCCCCAAGAGTGTGATTTTCAAAGTGGCATTTGATTTCCTTCTGAACTGGTATGCATAGCGCTAACTTGCCTTCAGGCAACAGATAAGGGGAAGCAAGAGGGTGGGGGGGGGGCAAAGCAGAGAGCAGATGGATGAACGATTAGATCATTTGGATCAGGAATGTTGCATTTTCTTTTCATTTTTTTCATTTTTCTGCTTTATACTGAAGTCTCTCTTCTGGTCAGAGTTTCTGAAGGGGGTGGGGAGAGAACTTGTCTCAGAAACTATCTATCTATCTATCTATCTATCTATCTATATATATAGTATTATAAATACAAGTTATCAAGGCAAAGCATAGGATTGAAAATATATGTGGTTTCGGAAAATCTGAACCACGTAGCATTACTTCCACTTTTGTTTCCTCGGCTTCCTAAAGTACGAAACATCGGGGAGATAGGAGTTCTGATTTAGATAATGTCTTGCAGTCTTCGGAACAATACATTCTGCTTGAGGGGGGGGGGCTGTTTACGTAAAGGACGTGACATCTGAATAGGGCGGCTGAGACTTCTCAACATTAAGCAGATGCATTTACAGTGGACTCCAGCTGTTGCCTTTTTCTGCTGAATGTCTTTTTCCTAAACAGGGAAATGTAGGTAAAATGACAAGGGCACAGGAAGCTGCTCCCCCCTCCCCCCCCAATAGCTTAGCTCAGACCACTTTCTGAGCGCATGGTAGTGGTACAAAGTGTGTGGTCTTTCAGCTCTGACTAATGCATTTTGTACTGTGTGACTGAAAATGCCTCATAGCTTGCCAGGGCTGACTGAGAGTTGTGGAATGTGGTGTCTTTTCTCCTTTTCTCTGATTTCCTGGTGGTGGCGGCAGCAGTGGTGGTGGTGGTGTGTGTGTGTGTGTATAGAAACCTGAAGATGCAGGGAAACGCTTGTATGTTGTGGAATTTGGCTGAGAAAGAGAGAGAGAGAGACCCCAGCCATACATGCTGTGAACGAGTGAAAAGTTGGAAGAATGGATCAGGGAATGAAGATGGGGGCGGGGTAGGAGAAAGAGAGAAGGAGGAGGAAGAGGGTGGGAACAGAGGGGCCCATTTCCCCCCTCCCCCCTCAAGCAGTGACAGCTGGTTCTGTCCTGACTCACATGACAAAGTACTATGAAGTATTAAAGCTTAAGACAGCCTGAAAAGATGGTCAGCTGACTTCCTTCCCTCAAACTAGAGTCAGGTGATCAACTGATAGCATCCAGCTCATGGGAGGAAAATACCTTAGATCACAGGTAAGTGAAATTGCCTTCCTTTACAGTATGTTGCATGAAAGACTTTCATCAGTGATTTAAGAAAATAATAATAATAATAATCTGTTGTTGTTGCCATGTGACAACTTCTTCTTCAAACACTGTTGCATGTTCCAATTGTATCTTGTTTTGGTAGACTAGAAAACACCTTGGATTTTTCTAAATCTGTTTTGTCTGTCATGTTTGTTGATGATTTATTGGAAGAGTTCTGTTTATAAATATAGGTTTGAGGTTTCCATGGGTGGTGGTGAATGCTTCTTTCGTTTGTCATAAAATAATTTGTTGTACTGCAAGTGTTTCAAAAATTAATGTTTGAAGGGGAATTCCCAGGAATGAAAGTATGAGTCAAAGAATTAGGACACCTTAAAAAAACAACTGAAGCCAGAGCTGTGACTCATTTTAGCAAGATGCTTTTATCAATTGTGTTTTCAGGGCCAGTTGCCTATGCTGAGGATGAAAATATTCCAAACTGGAAAATTAAAAACTTGTAACAATGCTATTTATTTATTCTCGTTTTTCTTACCACTTTTTAAAAGAGAAGTTGGGTGGCAAAGTAGGTTATTACTTTGTTTATTTTAAGTTTCAGAATAAAGTAATAAATACAAGGTGCCTGCTGTACTTTGGTTTTGTCACATCAAAAGATGAACATACAAAGTGACTTTCCTTGTTGCAGCACAGTGCTAAATATTCTTCAGGGAATACTCCCTGGGTTTACTCAGCAGAGCTCTTCCTCACCCTTCTGCAACTCCACTAAGTGCAAGTTGATGAAGCTTGCCCTATGTTCATGAACCTCAGAGGGCTATTATTTAGATAGAGAAAAACGAAATAAGCTTTTGCTGTAGAATCTGCCTCAAAAACAAATGAGGTGCCAGTACCCATATTTTGATAAAAGTGTCATGAGTGTCAGCACAGACTGGTTGCCATGGGCAGTGTAAGGAGGGGAGAAATAAAGAGGGTAAATGGGAATACAGTGGACACTCGGGTTGCGAACATGATCCGTGTGGGAGGCATGTTCGAAACCCGCAGTGCCACTTCTGTGCACGCGCGGATCGTGGTTTGGCACTTCTACGCATGTGTGAGTGCCGAAACCCGGAAGTAACCTGTTCTGGTACTTCCGGGTTCGGTGCAAGCGCAACCCGAAAAAACATAACCTGCAGCATTCGCAACCTGAGGTATGACACTATGCAGTTAGTTCATCCACGTGTAATTAAATTTATATTTGGTATGGGTTGAGTATTAGAAGATTGCGCCAAAGGCTTAATGTAGAAGATGGGTTTTGATGAACCATTGGAAGGCAAGATGCCACACAGATGTTCTACAAGAAATTTCTAACCATTAAGAGGCATTTAATCTATTTTCTTAATGGCAAGAGTGTTATGCATTTGGGCCTATTTTGAAAGGTGTTCCACAGAGTTTCTAAAAAACAAGGGTCAACATTAGGAGTTCTCTGAGAGCCTGATTTTTAGTCTGTAAACTTCATTCATTTGCCATCTTGCTTTGTTTAATTTATATTGAGAGTAGGGAATCATTTCCAACCTAGTGGTCACACTCCCTTCTGAGCAACCTTGCAATGGTCACATGCCAGTGTGTGGAGTGAAATGAAAAAGCGGGTGGAGCAACAAACACAAATTTTGCCTTCATACAGTGGGCTAGTTTGTACACACACCCCTCTCTACCCTCTCCAGACAAGCAAGCGTCATTATTATCAGAGTGGAAATACACATCCCAGCCACACTTAAGGAGGATGCTGAACAAGGACAGAGGAAGAGGCTTAGAGGGCCACATTCAGTGCCCAGAAACTAGGTTGTTATGTTATGTTATGATTGTTATGGTGGCTGCAGAGATCAGTGCAGAGGCCCATGTCCCGTCTCTCTCTCTCCCCCATTTCCCCAAGGTCTTATTCCATATAGTCACCTGTCATAGGAAGAAAGCTGTTTGAAGGGGAAAGTGAGGCGTGTTTCAGGGAAGTTGTCTGCCTCTATCAAGAAATGGTTGTAGCTATTTTAATGATGTGGTGGTGATTTCCCAAATGGTAAGTCAACATCCTCTCATGAGTCAATCACCAAACTTTCAGCAGTGGATGCTAGAGACAAAGAACACCATCTGAGTCAGAGGGTGGGACCAGGACAGAGGATTGGCCCTCAACAAAGATTACATTCTGTTTGTGGATTTCCACAGTAAAAGCTTGGGGAGCCACTGTCATGTAGTGTACAGTGTACAGTGTGGCATAGGAAGTGGAAAAAGGGATTTGCAGCTTGAGGTTATGTATTTTACAAGCTCATCTGAGCCTGACCTATTCTAAGGTACGTCTACATGATTCGTGTTTTAATAATCAATGTTCAAAGTATGTTGAATTGTAAGGTGTGGATATTCTGCACTGAAAAACTAGATACAAACTAGTTAGAATACCCAAGTATTTTGTATGGTGGTACATGTCATTTTCAAGTGGTGGTTCAATTTGAATGGTAGCTGTGATTTCCTCTAAATTATCTCCATGGACCCATTGATTATGTTGGGTGTTTTGCCTAAGGAACAGTTCATCGGAGAAATCAGAAACTGTAGCTTTGAGGGACAGGATTATTTTCTGCTTCTGTAGTTGAAGAGAAGGAAGAGGAAACAAGCTGCTGTTTATAGGGCTCTGGGACTGGAAGAATGGAAGCATGTTTGACTCCCCCCCCCCATATGTAATACATAGAACATGTTGCTACCTATGGGAATATATCGCCCATACTATTTTTTAGGTCACCATCTGCTGGTGGCAATGACAAAGACTAGCACCCACAAAGATGGACATCGGGTAAGTGCATGCTAAAGGTATAATTTAAAAATAGATGCTGTTACCCAGCTTCAGTTCATTTGGAACTTCCCAATGTATTGTGCCTTGTTTCATCTATATTAAATACCAAGGAAGGGAATGAAAAGCATGTGTGTGTTTATGTGTGCATCCGTGTAAACCACGATTGCTTCCCTAATTAAGAGGTTCTGCTACCTCAAAGCAGTGATTAAGGCCTTTTGAAAAAGTTTTTGAGGATTTGGGGGGAAATGTTATAAATTTTGAAACCATAGCACATGTTTGGGAGCAAGTAAAGTTCGGGTGGTTGATTTTATGTAAGGAAGCAAAAATTGGGTCTTCTGTCAAACACAATAAGTTTCTATCTGTTTGCCCCCTCCCCACCTCACTTTATTCCTTTTTAGGGAAAATTCCTGGCAGGTTGGTGCATATCAGGGATATCTGCAGGATTCATTCAGTTATAGCACAAGTATAAACAGGAAATTTCATGTTTATGTACTTGAGCTGTGCTAGTAATAGGTGAGAGGGGACAGAAATGTAACAATGAAAATAGGGAGTGATTAAGCCTTTTCTACTTGGCTAACAAACTTGTTGCAGCAACAATGTTTTACCTTCAGAATCTACACAAATGTGTGCACACACTTTAATCTCTGAGGTTCTGTTTCTATAGGAATGATACAATGTGTAAGGAGGTATGGGGAGCAATTTATAGTTACAGTAAATATATTGCTTATATTCACAATTTTGTACCACAGGTTAGAAAGTAATGGTGTACTGATTAGTAAAATTAAAATATATGCTGTTTAGGTTAAGCTGCTTTGCAATTTTAGCAAAGCCTGGTAGGGGATTTTTTTTTAATACTAGTGGTGAATATTCAAGCATGAGAGTGAAAGTTATACAAATGTCATTTAAAAGGAGATTGCAGTAGTTAACTACATTGTGGTGATGATAAATTAAGTAGACACTTGAGTTTGACACCTTCTTATCAAGTTATTTGAAAGCACAGCGTATCTTCAAGCAGGTGGATATAAATAATTGATTTAAATAATTCAATTGCGTTAACCAAAGAACCTGCATAATCTCATGTGAATTCAACATTGGTATATTTATATAAATCAGAATAGTTCTGCCTCTTTCATGCTGCTATGCAATGTCCTGTTTTCAACAGATGTCATAAGAGTTGCTTGATACAAAAGAAAATCAATTTATGCACTTAGTGATAATTTGATGTGGCTGCATTATATGTAGTGCCATCTAGTGGTCTACTTGGTGTACTGTAAGGTTTTGGTATTTAATAAACGTTGATTAAGATTTGCCGTTTATATGGGAAGCTTTTAAAACACTTAAAACATTTTTTCAACCGAAGGAATTGTACATAACATAATTTATACATGCTAGTTGAAAGTGTGAAAGTGTTCATTTTAAAAGCATGAGTAGTGTGCTTTTAACTGTGAAAAAAGACAGAATTTAAAACAGGCATTTAAGTCAGCTTTAGTGAGGAAGGGGGTAAACAGTAGAAAAAAGGGGAAGAATATGGGGAGGAAGAGCATAAGCAAAACATTTAAGATGCCATTAATGCTGCTGTGGGGCTTGAAAAGTGCCACATAGTTCTACGCAAACTGAAAGGTGGAATATGAAAGAGATTGTTGAAATAGAACTGCTCAGGGATTCTTACCATATTCTTTTTGGAAAACAAACGTACACACCTGTGTATTAAGATGCAGAAGTTCTTAGTATAAGACTCTCATGCTATCCTGACTTCATGGGATGTTTTAAGGCATTCACTTACAGCAGAGTAAAATTTCATACATTGCTTAGAAGTTTTTACATCTCTCAGAAATGCTCATCTTTCCAGGATTTCCTTAGGATTTGATTGTGTGTTTCTGTGCCTTCTGGAGTTAATGTGGGAAGTGCTTATACATTCTTTGGTAGCAAATCATGAGCCAAGGGAACAACTAATGTGTGTCTTTACTTACTGATGTTGGAGACTTATTCCTTCTGTTTAAAAAGCTCTTGGGGAATGTACAGGAATAGTATGTATGTATAACATCCCGAATAGTTGCAAGCTGATGTTTTATTACCACCTTTTTAGGAATGATTCCAAGCTCCATATGAAGAAAGGAAATATGGTTACCTAAGATGCAAAATGTTTGTGCAATTAATAGCCAAAGAAACAAACAAAAGAACCCTAAGAAAACCACAGGGCAGAGCCTGCCATATATTATACTAGACTCTCAGACAAGCTAGTGAACTAGTGAAGTTTTCTTGCATTAAATCATTGCCTGTGTCAACCAGGTATTCAGAATCAAAAGTCTGGTTCCTGCCACAACAGGCATCATATTGTAACACACAATCTGCCCATCAGTTACATAATCTGAATGTATGTGTATAGGAATGAGGAGAGAGGCTTAATTTACTGTTCCTTCCTCTGGATTGTTGCCGCTGGATTACTCCAGACAAGAAAGGTTTTCTATATAGTGTCCTTATTTATAACACCAACTGAAGCAGCCTGCTATTTGGCACAGGTTACAGTGGTTAAAATGCTTTAAAACAGTGCTATATAACAGCATTCCTTAAAGTGCAATACGGCCTAATCTTACATGCATCATATATATACTGTGTGTGTGTGTGTGTGTGTGTGTGTGCACGTATATATATGATGCATGTAAGATTATATATATACAATATGTTGAGTTTCTGGTAACAGTGTGCTCTGGCTTCTGTCACAATGTCTCGTTGCGTCAGAAGCAGTTTAGTCATGCTGGCCACATGACCTGGAAAGCAGGTTAGCTGCACCAATTGGGAGCACACAGATACTTGTTTATTTATTTATTAAATTTCTATAACACCCTCCCTCTGAGGAACAAAGGGTGGTTCACAATATAGAAACACAAAAATACGTAACAAAGTAACTAGCCAAAGGCCTTGGGAGAAGAGGAATGTTTTTGACTGGCGCCTATGCATCTAGTCTCATTGATTTCACTGGGTCTATATTTTAGCCCAGGAATCGGAAACCAGCTCCCCTCCAGATGTTGATGGATTCTCATCAACCCTAGCCAGCCAGGCCAATGGTCAGGGATGACAGGAGTTGTTGTCCAACAGGCCACAGGTTCCCTGTTCCCGTTTCAATCTCCAATAACAAATATGTCCAAGACTTCATATTGCAAAGAAGAAATGTGCATTTATGATAAAAAAAATAAGTAAATGATAGTGTGTGCTTAGAGTAAAAGCCGGAGTAATTCTTATGGACCTGAGATATGGTCATATTACCTGAATTATAAACAGATGCCTGGTCTACTTAGACAACTAAATTAGGTGGTAGAATCCTATGTTTTTAAGCATGGACTATACTACTTCAGACTTATAGGTAATATATTACTTTTTAAAAATGAACCCAAGGATAAACATTCCTTTCAAACAAAAACAAAAAGCCTAGTACATCAGAGAGAAACAGGTTCTAGCCCAGTGTGTTCCCTGGTGAGCTAGTTTTCTACCTCCATGAAGTATTTTATTTGAACAAAGCATTCAAAAATGTGCTTTCCCAACCTATAGTGGGAATCTGAAGTGATTCAATGTATTAAGGACTTCACCACCACATTCTGCTGCCTATGCTGACCTGCTCAAAGTGAATTGTAATAGACTCTAGGAAGACAGAATGTTGGGGTTGGTGAGTTTATAGCAGAACTGAAATTTGAACCTGATTGGCCTTGGGCATGTTGCTAGCTTTCAGCCTCAGTTCCTAATCTACAAAAGAGACACCATAATGCTTCGCCTCACTGTGTTAACTTAAAGGGTAAGCATCTCATTCAGCACTTGAAGACCATACAGAGATGCTATTGACATCCTATAGTCAGTTTTGCCTTTTGTAGCTATCAGGGTAAGAAGTTTTCATTCTAACAGATGGATAGTTGGATAGAGAGATAGATAGATAGATAGATAGATAGATCGATATCTTGCAGCCTGGTGAATCAACACAAGAGAATGATGAATCACTGATTGAGTTTACAGAGTAATACAAGTTGTTGGATGGAATATAAATATGAAGAGGGAATATAAATATGAAGGAGGGAAATCTTTACTTCTGAGTTTTATTTTTCATTGTGGCTGGAGTTGTTGCCCAGGCTGATTTAGGCACTGTAATTTCAGTACTGTAATTATAATATAGTGGTGTGTTGTATACATTGTAGAACTGGTAAACCATAATAGATTGAATGGACTTTGCCACGTGACGTATTAGTGGCTTTGTTCACTGATTCCTACTCATACCCCTGATCTTCCTTACAAATGGGAAAACTTTAAAACAAAAACCTGTAACTTCAGACCTTTTGCAAAATGGGTAGCTGTTTACCAGTGTGAATGAGGGCAGATCCACACAGTACATTTGAAGCACTTTCAATACATATTTAAAGCACATTAATTCCCCCAAAAGAATCTTGGGAAGTGTTGTTTATTGAGAGTGCTGCGATATATAGCCCTGTGAGGGGGAAAGTGCAGTTCCAAGGATTCTTTGAGGCGCTCTTGTGTATTGAATGTGCTTTAACTGTATTGTGTGGATCTGCCATTAACATGTGAGAAACTGACTGTTACCTCCTGCTGAAGTGTCATTTGTTTTCTTTCATTATTGGTACTCCTTTGGGAATATCCCAATAGTCATTTGATGCCATGAAACACCGCTGGTATTAGTCTGAAAACAGTAGTGCAGGGAAAGCCTTGCTGAATTTTTTTCTGTAAAAATGTTACAAAACCATTACTTTTATTGTTCTACATACAATTTAAATAAAAGGAATAATACAATAACAAGGGGGTTGAAAATGAGGGAAAGGAGAAGCAAGGGAGGTAATGATAAATATAGCAAGGGGCCAACAGCAGTCTAATCAGTCCCATTGCACACTTACCTAATCATTATTACTGATCATTATTACTGATAAGTGTATTAATTCCCCAAGCGGGAAAATTCTTTAACAGAAAGGGTTATACTTATAACTTCAGGGTTATAAGTAAAACGCGTTTTCTATAGCTGCAGTTCAGAACTGAGAAGGTGTAAAGAACTACTTGAGACCTCAAGCGTACGGTTTTAAAAGCACTAAATAGCCTAAGAAAGGTGTCAGGAGTTGGGAGCATGGTATTGAAAGACCTGGTGTTTGGAAGGGAAGGGGAGCAGGAAACGTGGTTGGTGTTTGAGAAGAATGGAATGTTTAAAAGACCAGGGCTTGTTATTTCCAGGAGAAGGGCGGCTGCTGCAGTCTGCAAGAGCTGTGGGAAGCACTGACTCGATTAGACATCCCACTCACAGGATATAAGAGGGAAGCATGATCAAGTGGGCAGAGGTTACAAAAATGCCGAGTGTTAGCCTTTCTAGAGATGACTTAGGAGGTACTGCGGTTGCATATCCTGAATTTCCATCACCTAATGCACTGGGTTTATAAAGGAGGGTGGGTTTCAGGATGCGGGGTGTGTGGTGTGTGTAGGCAGCCGTTCTTATGTGACACTGGGTGGAGATTGTAGCATTTCTTGTGCTTTTCCTGTGACACTTTTCCTTCAAGAAACAGGCTGCATTTTATTAGGGCCAGTTAGCTTCTCTCTCCCACCCCTCCCTTCCCCTGCTCTAGTATAGAGGGTGTTGAGGTTATATTTAAAGCCCCAGTATTAAATACCAGTTAGAAAAAGCATTCTTCACACAGTAGTTGTGAAGGTGGCAGGTTATAAATTAGCTTGCAGAGAGCTTTAGAGTGATTGTAGTGAATTTAAACCTATAGCAAGCCAGGACATTGCAACAGTACACACATGTGCGTGCACACAACACAGAAATAAATGATTGGTGTTGTGTGTTTTAGGTTTCATCTCCAGAAATACCAAAGCAATCTTCCATTTTGCTTCCAGCTCTTCATATTTGCACATTAATACTTTTTGCAAAAGCAATTTCCCCCCTTTGGATTAATTTATCTCTTTAAAAAAAAGGTTTTTCAAAATGTACTTTGTTGTTGTTGTAACTCTTAAGTCTGGTGCAGTTTGGAATGGGTAATCTGTGTCATATATAATTCCCAAATTTTTGGCTCTAAAATAGTGAACAGCTTGTCGGTACTAGTGCTTCTCCCCCTCCTAAGCACATAACATTTCTCCATTTAAAGACATAATAAGACTGTCAAGAGTTTGATTTTCTTATATGTTTCAGTCTGTAGACTGATCTTTGCTAACTCTCTAAACTTTTCTGTCTTGTATGAACCTTTTCAGGTCTATGGGTGTCCCAACATTCCTTTTAACTCAATTTATATAATTAAGTCTTCCTTGTGCACTTCTTTCCAATTTCCTTACCATTATATCACACCTATTCTTAGAATATGCCCTACCATAATTGTTCACTCTTTTACATTTTGCATCAGTGTTTGGCTCTGCTCAGTCACATCCAGTATTCCTTACCAGCTTGCCACTAAATATTAGGATATTAGATCTCACTTTTTAGCTTCATAGGAAAATAATTTCCCTTAAGCTATATGGTTACCAGACAGAGAGTTGTGGGTTTTTGTGGGGCTTTTTGGGCTCTAAATTTAAGTTCCTGTTGAAAATTCAAGCAGTTGAATATTCTATGCATACTAACTTGGAAGTAATGGAACCCAAATCTAGACATTCTTATGTTAGAAAGAAATATCTAAAAGGTTCAGGAAAGGACGAGGAAACGGATGGTAAATGTTGATGACCTACGTACTAATCAGACCATGTGACTGCCTCTTCCCTCACATATTAACTGATCATAACTATCCAGCAATATGCAGTAGTAGATAAAGGCATGCTCTTTCATCTGTGTTCAAAGTATGCATTAGCTTGACTTTAAATTTGTAAGCTTCAGATCATGGTTTAGGTGCTAATCTAAATAATGGTTAGAGGAGAGCCTAGTGTGGAGCTGGTATCTGAATTTAATGTAGGTATATACATGAAGACTGTTGTGTGGGAAAGGCAGGAAAGCTGTTATATTCTCTAACCTTTCCTTCTATTTTTGCATTTTTCTGCAATGTAACAGTTGTCACAGGACTTAAATAACTGTAATTTTGTTGCAGCATAAATTATTTTTTCTTGGGTCCTGAATGATACAATCCATAGCTGTCAACTTTTCTTGCGAGGAATCCTATTCAGAATAAGGGAATTTCCCTTTAAAAAGGGGAAAAGCTATGATACAATCTCATATTCTTGATTATAACAAATGTTAAAATTCTAAGCCAAGAGGGATTCTTTTTCAAGTCTGAAAGAAATGAAAGTATGTCATAATTCACACTGTTTCTATTTGCTTATATTGGTTACAGAAAATCTGCACATTTGGCGTGTCAGTATATTGTTTCTGTGAATGTTTTTGGATACCAAATGAGAGTTTAGTGCTATGTTACACACATTCTACAATTCTGTTTTTCTCGCATGTAAAATAAATGTACTATTAAACGGTGTGAGCATACTAGTGTAGCATAAGGCAGCAGTGTACAGTGCACTTATATTCCTGTAACTGGCATCTCAGACAGTTTATAGTCTTTTTAGCCTCGGTAACTCTTGCAGTGCCGTCGTCTTTGCCTTCTCTATAGCCCATATGCTACTTCAGCATTGCATGAAGTGATAACTTTCCCATCCATCCCCAGCTGCATTATGAAGCACAACTCATTGCATGAGTTGGCACCATCATGTGGTGCGTTTCCCTGTGTCTGAGCAACATCATTGGCAACTGGAGGCAAGGTAACTTACCTGTGCAGAGCATCCTCTGAGGAAAGAAGGGGAGAGAAAGTGAATCTTGCCCCTTGACTCAGTCTCACTGTGAGGCAGTGCTGGGATCAGTTTCTGCACCTTTTAATAACATTTAAAAGCAGAGATTCAGCAGGTGAAAACTTATCCATAATATTATCTTCATGCTATAAAAAAAGCATCACCTGTGTCATTTCTCTTGTCAGGGCCCGCTTGGGGAAAAGGTGGTGATCTTAGGTATATCTGCTGCACAAAATACATGGAAATGCTAGCCCATCAGCCTGATGTAGTGCAATGCAACATGTTCAGTCATAGTTCAGTGTGGGGGTCCAAACTAGACATGACCACAGTTATGTAAATCTTTATCCTGTGTTCATTAAAACAAACAAAGGCTTAAGAAAAGGAATAGAGGGGAATGGTAGAGTAACTTCATCAGTCTTTCTTCTCAAAATTGCCTCCCCCAGCTGCTGTTTTTTCACTGTACAGTAGATGAAAAGATGTCTTATTTTCATACAGGTGGAAAAGTGTAAGAGGTAGCGTGTGACTTCAGTTTTAAAGGGTGTCAGGAGAACCACTGGTTACTGGTGTAGACCAAGCCAGACCATGAGTCCATCATTGACGGCACCTCTCCAGGGATTCAGAAAGGGGTCCTTCCTAGGCCTCCCTGGAAGGATTGAATTTGGGCCCGTTTTGAATGCAAAGTACATGCTCTACCACTGAGTCATGGTTTCCCCCCATAAACAGAAAGATACACATGACCGCATGCCACATATTGTTTAGGTCTGAGCTGCTCTCCAAAATATGCAATGAAAATAAGTTCCTGCAGTACAATAGAAAGTTGGCAGTCCTGCAGTTTTCATCTAGTGGCATCTAGAGCACTATTGTCAATACTGTTGTCTGAATATTTTCACTTCTGTGAAAAAGAATCATCTGATTGCTGTACAGTACAAGACAGTTCTGTACAGTTCTGTTTAGAACCTGCTTATGGAGGCTCCACAGATGATTCAGATCCCTGATTATGATTAGCTTTATGTTGAGTGGGAAGCTTTCACAAGTACAGCAGGGTCCCTATTGCAGGCATGAGCCCTGTAAGACGTCGGAAGAAGCAGAGATGGGACAGGGGCACTGCAGAGGTGGCAGGGCTAGCCAAGGTTGCTGGTCTCCCTCACATGATTTTAATCACATCGAGGAACTGAACACCCAAATAGGGTTTGTGGTGTTCATGTGTGTGTGTCCCCCCCGAGCTTTCCTTGAATGAAGTAAAAAAAACACACACACACACAGGATTAATAGGATATTCTTTTAAAGTGATAACTGATTAAATAGTTCAAGAAATGTAGACCTTTTTTAGTTTTAGTTTTGATATCCTTGCTAAAAGCTTTGTGATGGTTAGCATTCTACATAAACAAAATACAAACATTATCTTTTTCTCTCTCTACTCACAGTGGTACTGCATACTTGTGGTCTGACTTTTGCCCAATGCCTCCATGCAAAGCCACAGATTCAGACTGGGTGGCATAAACAAAAATAAGGGTTTTCTGTTTCTGTGTTGACTTGTTTTATAAACTGAGGGCATTACTTTTAAGTAGAGCTGTTGTGTGAGGTGTGTGCCTTTCTGTAAGTAAATGTCCTCTGTAACCACTCAAGAATATAAAGTGCATCACATCAGCATGCAGAAAAAGTCATGTGAGTATTGAACTCACCCATATTGCTAGAGACGGGAAGACAGGCAAGGAAAAAAGTTCTCTTTCTTTCTTTCTTTCATCACTAACTGGATTAGGCTCTCCACCTATAAACATGTTTTTGAAGGGTGAAAACATATTCTCTACCCTTCCTTAACTTACATTTGCAAAAGACCACTCAATGTAAGAAGTCATATACTCACTCTGTTCCTTCTCCCCCACCTTAAGAGAGAGATGAATCTGGAAAATCCTATATATTGTCCCTCACTGGGATACTGAAACGCTGTCTGATTACATTCGCTCTCCTCCTGTCTCTATCTGGAGGTGGGGTGGGGGGCAGGGGAGAGTGGATGGGCTGGGGGGGGGGGGTGGAGGAGAGAATTTGAGTTCATTAAACCCTACTTCATTCACCCACCTAAGTAAATACAGAAAGGATTGCTGGCTGCTCCCCCCCCGTCTCTTTCTCTCTATCAAGGAGAGCTAGGTGGGGGGGGGGAAGCAAGCCATCACAGACACCATGGCACCACTATGTCCATGACCTGTCTGCCAGGTACAATTCCATTATGAAAAGTGTGTCTGCCAATGCTTAGTTAGGTACCTAATAATTTATTCTATGTTGGGGGGGGGGGACGGGACTGTTCTTAGCACACATTGTGAATAAGTAGTTTCTCGTGCCAAGAGATGCCCCTGTGCTGTAATTCTACATCCAGTGATGGTGGCTGTTGCTGGCTGTTGCACTGCCAGTCTATAAGGTCAGTGGTAGAGCATCTGCTTCACCTGCAGAATCCCTGGCATCTCAAATTGGACTGGGGAAAAGCTTGTCTGAAATCCCAGAGAGTTTCTGCCAGTCAGTGTAGACAGTACTGAGCTAGATCTTACTACATATAAGGCAGCTTCACCTGTTTCTGTGTTTTATCTGCTTCTGTGTGAACTCTTTTGGGTTTGTTTTTGATGCTTGCAGAGTACCATTGAGCATAATATTGTTCATTACTGATGTCTAAATTTCCGTTTTATCATGTGTGTGTGTGTTTTTTTTTATCCTGCCCTTCCTCATATGGTTTCCCCTCATAACAAACCTATGAGGTCAGTTAGACTGACAGATTAGGACCAGCCCAAGTGGAGCTTCGCATTTGGGGGTGGGGTGGATTTGGGCATTCCTGCCATTTGTTCTCTCTCTCGCTGTATGTTTGCTATTGCAGTGTCTCATTTTGTCTGAGCACATTCCAACCAGTATTTCAGGACTTCTTCACCCCAGTGGGAGAGATTTTAAGTATGTGCTCAGCCATCCCAGTAAAATCAAGGAGACATCAATATACTGAACTTTGGTTGGGTTGTGCCAAGTATGTTTTGGCAAGATCCCCTCTTGCTGCACGATTTGTTGTATTGGTTCTCTTCAGTGTAGTTTACTGTGGTTTCGATTCTGGAAGTTTGTCTGTGAGGTACAGATGTGAGGTGGCCCTGTACTTTCTCAGGTCTTTCAGTTTTGGTGAGATTTATGAGAATGAGTTCCCCAGTGCTGCTAAAGAAATAATTATTTCTCTTTTTGAAGTAAACAATTTTAATTGAATTACAAATGAAAAGCAAGTTGTTATGCTTTCAGACTATTAAAAGCTGTTTAATAACAAACTGCAAAAGTCCCAAGAATCAACTAGAGAAAAGGGGGGGGGACCAACTCAAAGTCAAAGCGAACGTTTTATTTTTTGTGTACGTCATTTTAAAAGATCATTGATAGAATGATAATTTCATTCCTCTAAGCACTGCAAAATCTGTACTTGCCATAGTTTGACTTTAAAATTCAGTTCAGAGCTGGACAAATTTCAAACTGCTGTAGGCAGAATGACATTCAGCCCTATAATTTACTCTTCATTACTACAGCGTCCATGCAGAAGGGCATCCCAGTACAGTAAGATATTCTGGAAGCTAACATGTATTAGTGGTAACATTCAATAAGAGGAGGAGAATAATATAAAAGGGGTGACAGATCTACCAACGAGAGCCAGGTGTAAAAAGTACACAGTTAGAATTTAAAAAACAAGAGTGCCTCTGAGCATGTTCTGTTTTCGGTATGAGGTCTGAACTGAGCTCACAGTTCTTGCACACAAAAGTCAATTTATTTCAGCAATCTGATTTAGGTGGGAAAAGTCATTTTGTTGTTGTTTTTGGTTGAACAGTTGGAAGCCAGAGAACCTTCTCAATCTGCTACAAATCAACCAGAGACCATTAAATTCTGATCTACCTTCCGTCCATGCCTGTTATAGGGAATCTTGGAAACAGAAAACTATCATTTCTGTTGATAAGCAAAATTCTGACTTCTTAGGATAGACAGTTTGAGACGAAAGGCGGCAACTATAATTGAGCTGTCTTTGCCACATATTTGATCATCTTTCTGATTCATAGCATTATATTCTCCTTTCCTTCACCCACAGCAAAACAAACTTAACTTGATTCATACCCTTAAAAAAGGGGGGGGGGACACCATCCCAAAACCTGAATTACTCACGTGGTTATGATTAAGTTATTGGCACAGAACCTTGCCCCCTTCAGCTCCTCCTTCTTATACCCTGATGACTCCCTGTCTCAGTCATTGAGTATTTACACAACTTCATTTCAAAACTCTCATTGGGTAGCTTTTTAAAATGGAGGATTAAAAACAACAGTGTTTCCAGGGAGTTATGATTCTTCAGTCTACAGACGTTAAAAAGCGTTAAACATGCAGTATAAAGGGTAGGAGCATTGACAAGCAGCTGCACTCTAGTAACATGAAAAAGTCTTGGCTCAATATACCGGTAATACTAGGAGCACTTAAAAAAAAAGAAAAGAAATGGACTATTTCACAAAAAAGCATATTTCACAAAAATGATGATACAAACAAACAAAAATTATTTCAGTGAGATGAAAGAATGAATCTTTGTATTTCTAAAGTAATATAATTCTTGTTTTGGCAAAGAAATCTCTTATGTTAAGGTTATGCTAATGTGATATATTTTGGGGTATCCTGTCAATCTTGAATCTGTGCTCAACTCCCTTCGAACTTCTCCTTAGCTTGCCTGGACAATTGCAGGTGGGAAAAAACTGGCATTTTCTGCTTGGGTTGATGAACTTTCAGGGCTCCAGAACTGTTCAGTGAATAATCTGCCAATGGTTCTTTCATAATGAAAATCAGTGTGTGTGTGTGTTTGTAAAAACATTTTGTGTAGGAAGAAAAACTTTCCATCCCATAATGGAAATTTCAAGGTTCCTAACAGTATGCATGAAAACAGAAATCTCAATAAAATAGCGTAAAAAAAATAAACCAGAATCTGTTTGTTACAGTAAGTAAATCACATAGATAAAAAGGATGCAAGTTCAGCTGTGGACTTGCTTGCACAAATCAGGGTGGGTGGGGAAGATAAAACAAATTCAATTCTCACTGCTTTCATTGGGTTTCCTGTGGGTGGTGGGAGGGGGGGTTATTGGTTAGTTTTGTTCTTGTTCTTATTATGTATTTTGTGTTTTTATTTTGTATTTTTATGCTGTGAACTGCCCTGAGATCTACGGCTGAAGGGTGGTATACAAACTTTAAAAATGAAATAATATAACATAGCATAGCATAATATTTGAAGTGTTAAAATTCTGTTTTAAGAGATTTGTAAGTTGTGTTTTGTTTATATTATCCTTTCTGAGCCACTTTGGGAGGGGGGCCCTCCTGGCTGAAAGGTGGCATAGAAATAAATGTATATAACATAATATGAAAGACTAGATAACTGTATAACTACAGCTGCCTGACATGTTGTTCAAAAGCTGCCTATTACTATTGAAAATCATACTTGGCTTTTTGGAAAAGTTCACTATGTGTCTGTTGTCAGCATTGTCTTTTTAAGGTGCATTCTAGCAACTTTGCAATTTTTAGCTGTGTAGATGTTTGGTTTGTCTGAAACATTTTTCAAAATTTTGGATTGTTTTTATTGCCTTGTTCCCTGCTGCCTATGGCTCATTTGAGAGGAAGGGCCGTTATTTCTGTTCCCGGTGTTAAATGTGGTGTTCTTGTATTTTTTGTAAACATACAGTAAATAAATATGTGATGATACGGACATGCATAGCCCCTACTATAGTCACCCTAATAGTGAATCATAAATAAATTAGTGCTAGATTAAGAATATATCAGTTTATCATTTTTTTATTTCTGACCTTTTAAATCCAATTTGGTTTATGTGAGGAGTTACATACCTATAATATGTAATGCATACCTATTGATTTGCCAAATGTAGGTTATTAGAATTTGGATCACTTTTTTTTTTAAAGTAAAGCCACAGTATTCACAGTAGAGTCACAATGGACAAGCCCTCCCGGAGGGGTCCCATCAGCCACACAACCTGAAATTTACTGGATGCAAGATGCAGAAAATAGAGGAGGTAGCTTCCCTTTGCAGTTCCTTTACAAAGATATGAAGGAAGAAGAGACTTTGGGAAGAAGTAAAGAGGGCACTTGCTTTTTCTTCTCCCACCCTCCTCACTTTGCAGGTGTTGGATTCTCCAAAGATGAAAGACAGGTACCAGGTTGTTTTTTTATGGTTCCTAATTGGGTAGGGCTAAGAATTCATAGTCACTACAAGAGACAGGAATGTGATACATATTAAGAAACATCTCTCTTAGTACTTTTAAGAAAACAAGGAAGGAGCCAAACACCTGCAAGGAGTGAGGGAAGCAAAACCCCTTGGGGTTGCATGCATGCATTTTGTATACAAATTTAGGCAAATATAAACTTCCCTTCTACCTTCCATATATTTGTTGGATGCTGGTCTCTACTTGCAGAGCCCCAGCCCCAGAATGCTATTGAAAATGTAATTCACCTAGGAGGGGACTTATGTTTTGAATATTGCTAATATGTTTCCTGGTTACTCTAGTTATACTTCTTTGCTTGCATACAGTAAGTCTGTTGTGGCGTAAGCTTTCATGGGTCAGATGCATCAAGTAGCCCGACAAATGCATTTTTACCCCATGAAAGCTAATGTCACAGTAAATATGTTAAGTCTTTCTGACCCAAAGTTGGCAAAGCCTTGGCATGGTAATAAAAATGGAAAGCATTTAGTGCAACATGTTTTAGCAAGACGCCTTCTTCAGAGGCGCTACAAGACAACAAATTACATTTCAGGATACTTAATATAAAAGTACCCACTAACTCAATTTGAACAAAGCACCCACAAAAAAATGGAAGTATTAAAAATCAATGTAATTGCATAATACAAGCCTTGAAATGTTTTCGAAAGTTGAAAATATGTTAATAAAAATTAATGGTGACTAATAACCGGATCATGAATCACATAAAATATTTACAAGTTATTCAGCACCAAAAATGTATATAAAACAGAATGTGTGTTTGTAGTGTGTAAATATTTGGTTTATATATTTACATAAAAAGACCGCCTGTAACCCTGTGCTCACTTAGCTGAATTCAGTGGGGCTTAACTTTGAATAGAGCAGTTTTTGCCATCCTGGTACCCTCCAAATGTCTTGGGCTGCAAATCCCATCGGCCCAGTCAGGATTTGTAGTCCAAAACATCTGGATCACTTCATTTATAGGATTGCACTATAGGAGTAAATAAAGGGAGAGGGAAGAACAAACAAACAAACAAAATTGTCTGCTCTACCTTGTCACTACTTGATTAGTAATTTAGGCTATAATCTTAATGCCACTTACTGGGAGAAAGCCCTATTGAATTCAGTAAGACTTCTGAGTTAACATGGTTAGGATTGCATTGTTAATGTTTTGAGCAATTTCCTTTGTTTAATAGGGAAACACCACTATGGGCGACTTCCAACAAAAAACATAGGTGCTTCCACCTGATACCGTACTTCTTCCCATTGAGCTTGCCCCTATGTGTGGTACTAATGGATGCTCTGCCACTGTTCCCAATTGTCTGGTGGTTCTATTGCTAAATGCCAGTTCAGTCTGTAATAAAACGATGCTGATCCATTGTTGATGAGCATGCAGATCTGAGCTGTATCACCAAGACCTGGGTGGGGGAGCTGGGTAGACCAGATCTGACTCAGCTCTGCCTACCCTGGTACTCCATATGACATCAGCCCAGACGGGAGTGGTGGAGGAAAGTGTGAATGTAGTCCATAGGAGTTCACTTCCCATCACCAGGAAACCCATCTCTCTTTGAGCAGGGCTATAGGGCCTGCATCTGGTGTTGAGCCAAAGAGACAGGTTAGGGATGCTGCTGGTGCACAACCCACCCTGCTGCTCATTCCTGAGTAAACTAGCTGAGGTTGTCTCGGGTGTGGTGTTGGAGGAGCACATAACTGGTTTTGGGTGACTTCAGTAACAGTTCTGAAAATGTCTAAGGTTCTACTCAATACTTCATTGCCTCCATGCCAACCATAGCCAGTCTCAAATGGTCATCAGTTCAATTCACATACCAGAACCTTCCCTTGGTTTAATATTCATTCCATTTGGGGAGGGGTGGTGTAGAAATAGGGTGTGTGACAATTTCCATAGTCAGTCCATTTCCTGAAGAGGTTTGGATTTAAGTAGTAATAATCCCTTGCAAGGGTGGAGAATCTGTTAGGATGGTCCACTCCTAGAAACAGATAAAATCTGATTGGCTGCTTTCTCCCCCCCACCCCCGGTGAACACACATGTTATCCTGTTGAGGCCCCAGTTTCACTATGAAATGGTGAAACAACCATTGACATAATTGTCCCTGAGTGCCTTGTCTGGTGCCGTGGAGCCCATTTTGTTCACTGGCATACTGAGGAGCTGTGTTCCATGAAATGAACCAGGCATGGGCTAGAGTGTAAGTGGCATATATTATGCTCAGAATAATATTTTTAACGAATTAGTGGTGTATAAATGTTTTTTTTAAATTTATAAATATGAAATTTATATTTTTTTAAAAAAAAATTATAAAATTTATAAATTGCCCATCCAACCTCATTCTTCCTGATACATGTACCAAATGTATCACGAGGGAAATGGTTGAGGTTGAGAATTGGCAAGTATGCAAGTTAAACAAAACTACTTTCTCAAAGCACTGGAGATCAAATATTCTGACAGCTTATCTTGTGCATGCCTATTCAGAGGGAAGAAACTTTGCTTACTAGTGTTTTTGTCGAAGTAGATGTACACAGAGTTGGAGCCAGAGTTACCTAAATATTGTGAAGAAAGGAGCTAGGAAAGGGATGGACAAATCTTGATTCTGAGAAAGTCATATGGGATGGGATGGTGTACTGCACAATGCGATCTTGGTCTTCTGCTCCCTTGACTGTATAACAAGATACAGAGTTTTCTTGGAGCAGGGTGCACACGTAGACATGGTTCTTTCTTGGTTGTAAGATAAGAATGTACTTGGATCTGAAATATTGATGGGTTGAGACAGATTTTTATCACAACCAGATCTTCGTTTATAATAGTGTGTTATGTCATGCAGCAAATTGCTGATTCCCCCAGCTTTACAGCCAATTCTCTCTGTGACATAGAATCACAGCTGCTGGCTGAGCAGCGCTGAAGTTGCAGTGAGATGCAGTTCCTTGCTATAGTTGGTACACGAGCCTTATATTTCTGTATTTGGGTCACTAGGATGTTAATATAGATGGGCTTGAAGATACTCATATGGAGTGTGATTTATAGAATTCTATTAACAACACTAGTTAAAAACAAAATATAATTTGTGTCATTCTTTTGAAGCAAGAGAAGGCTTTAGGTTGCAAAATTCTAATTTGGTTTAGCGTTCCCAAAGAATGTTATTTGGTTGGAAATTCTGTAAATAGGAGACACCTTTTATAAAAGCAGAACTCCATTAAAAAATCTATGTCCCTTTTCTTTGGGATTGTCCACATTTGATAATTATTTCACCATTAATCCACTCCCACCCACCCCCATTCAAATTAGACCAGAGTACTCCACACCTGCATGTACTGTATTTGAATTTATATATTAGGAGAAACTTCATTCTTTATTTGCATGTTTAATAAATTCTTTTTACAAGTGCTACTTAGTGTAAAAGGTGGGGGGGCATCCTATTTACTGGATTCTAGCAATCTTGAGACCAAAATTGTACTGTAATTCCTAAATTTCTTGTGTACCTTGGGCACCTGCCTAATTGTTGTGTTTGTTGCTGTTTACAATTTGCTGGATGAAGTGCTCTTTCCTGTGATATAGGTTATATGGGTGCAAGATGAAGATGGTTGTTTACATCATTATATGTTTATTTAAATGTATAGGCTCATGTTAAGAATTTACCTGGAGTAGTAGATGGATTTGTGTATGTGTGTAGAATCTCAGTAAGAAAGTGAGAGCAGTGTGTCTTACAAGACAATAGCTCTTTTATGATGCATATGTTTTAAATAAATACACAGTCCTCAGAACTTGTAAGCAGATTCTGTTAAAAGTTAATGTGAGTTCAGTTTCATACAGATTATCCTTAGAATTGTAAGAAAACACTATTCAAATTCAAATTACCTTGAATTTCTTCTTAAGTGTAATGGATAATATTTAAAAGAAGCTTTAAAATATGGTAACATTTCGAGCTTTTGTTTGATTTAAAGACGTAGCTTGATATTTATTTATATGCTATACTGTGGGTATTACCAAGAACCACCAAGTACTAACATGCCTTAAATCAATTACATATCATCATTTATGAAAGGCATTTGTTGGTTTTAATATGAAATGTATTTATTATAAGGGCATTCTGTCATAATAACTTAAAGTTAAATGCCTTTATTTCCAGAAATTATTTTCCCCAAAAGCAATCAAAAATAAACTGGGAAGGGTGGACTGTAAAAGGGTGATGTGTTAAAATATTTTCACAAACAAACAAACAAACAAATATTTTCTTGGCTGTAAAGTATGCCTTGTATAACACCTATGTTATACAAAATTAGCTGACTAAGGATATGTAGCATATTTCATTCTACTGCAACCATGTGACACAACTAAGTAGTAATGCACATGTGACATGTCATGGTTGCAGCAAAGTGAAATCACATATAATATATTTGGAATTTGACAGTCCAGAGTTGGTTGATTGGAAATATATCCTGAAACATATAAATAGGTGTTTCTCTCGGGGCATTATAATTTTTTTTCATGTAATTTGTATAAAGCTGAGTTTTAATAGGATCTACAACTAGGTTATTAGATTAGTTCATATGTATGCATTCATTTATTTGCCTTCTAAGCCTGGCTCTTGCGCTAGTCAGGCAGGTACCAACATGGCTGTCTAGAGTGATCCAAGATTGCGATGCTATGTTTGCACACATTTTGGCTTATTCAAACAACATTTTTCTTTGTGGCATGTTTGTGCTTTGGAGATAATTCTGGTGTAAAAAGAAGTTACTCCAGGACAAGCTGTTCTGATTTAGTCTGGGATATCAAATTCCTGCATTGCTATCCCAGGATATGAAAGCACTCCAGAGTAATTTTAATGCATTTTCTGAATATAGCATAAGGCTTTTTGAGTCATACCTATAAGGGGTTATTCTCTCCCCTGCTAAAGAGGGCTGTTGTTCTGTGGGGGCGAGGCAACTTGAGTCATCTCTTAAGGTTTGTCCTGGCATATGGTTCATGCCCATAAATTGGGATTGGCCAACTATAGCAGGAGGACGAAACATTACAAGTTACTCCAGTTTTCACAGCAGCTGCGGTAACCATATGATGCTTTTAACCATATGCAAATCTTCGGGTTCAGAACTAAATTACATACCTTATATATTTTGACTTTATTAGAGCAATACTGAAATAGCTATTTTACAGCATATATAAATCAATGTTTTGTCAAAAATTGGAGTAGCAGTACTGAAAAAGTACTGACAAATTTCAAGCTATTATTGTTCGAGGCTGGTAAATAATAGAATTAAAGGCATGGAATGAAATTCAGAGCAGCATGAATAAAGGGTAACTGTTTTTCTAAACATGAGAATATACTGTCACCAATCTGCATATAAAATAATTGCCCAAGTTGATATTCAGGCTAATACACGCGCACACACATCTAATTATGTTCATGAAGAGTAAATAATGTGGTTTGTGGTGGTGCAAGTTTCTTTCCTTAAGATCGTAATGTTGTTAATCGTACCTGATTGCTTGTTTCTGTGAAATGGATCAGTTTTAAGTGATCACTAATTAAGTGAAAGCAGGAAAGTTAGCAGGGCAGTGGGAAACATAAATAGGTGTAGTGTATTTATAAAGCAAGATTTTAGGGTTCCTGGCTAATTTTTATGTGTAGCAGACATTGTTCTGAATTTGTGTGTCTGCATGAAGCGAGGGAGTTTCCTGCTTTAAAGCACTTAACAGCAGTCAGCCTGGGCGTTTCCATTTTGTACTCACTGCTTTCCCCCTCCCAATGAGTGTCCTTTGTGTAACCCCAACTAATTCAGAAATCTCTCTGCTGTAGTGAGGACTGCCCTGTCATGTGACTGAGGCAGCTAGTTGCAGCCTGTGATTGGGCAAGAGCTAATTGGCGGCTGTGTATAAGAACTCCCCGCCTTAGAGTTTAGTAGCAGCTTCCCTCGCTCGCATTGCTTAGTTACATGTAGTTTGTAAGGATGAGACTAGGCAGTGATTCAGCAACATGTGATAAAGTTTAACACTCATGTGGGCTTGACCAAGCCAAATGGTAGACAATAAAGCCAGCTGCAGCCAATTTGGATTAATGAGCGTCACCTTGGAGTTTGGTAACTGTCACTTTAAGATTGCTTACTATTTTCAGAAGACTGCAGTTAAGAATCTTTGACAGGAACTTGCCTGAGCCTCTTTTCCTTTGTCGTTACCTTGTTTTTATCACAGGAATCGAGTGCTGGTGACTCTTTACTCTGGAACATAACTGTAGGGGGAGAAACTTTAATGCTGCCTTCTGACAAAAACATTTTGTAATCTGTCTTGTCTAGCTGTAGTGCCGAACGCTTTTTAGTTAACGGAAGCTGTAAAATCTTTTCACCAGGAAGTATTATTTGCTCGGAATGGGTAAGTGAGAAGTGGTGCTACCTATTGCAACAGATAGTCCGTTATTTTGTGTTTAAAATTATGTCCAGATTTTCAGGTTTCTAACTAATAACTGAATTGAAATGAAGAATAGAAATGATTTGTTTAATCTGTTTTGGTGTAGCACATTTAAAAAAAAAATGTTGAGATGTTTCTGTGGTGATATTTTAGGGAAGAGTCATGCAACTGATTGAAAAGGTAAATGTTTTCAGGATTTTTTGTAGGGAGGCAGGAAATTGTTAATTGGAAATTGAATAGTATGTTCTCCCTCCAGTGCAGAACTATTTCGTACTGTCTGGCTAAATGCATAATAAGCCGTCTTTAGAAATGAAAGAGACTCTAGTTAAACTGCTACTAGTTTTTCTTTCCACTGACTACTTGCGACATACTTACTGACAGGAAGACATCCTGAAATATCAGCCTGTCATGTTCTTCTAATACAAAAAAGTTAGCACAAACTGCCACCCCATTTCAATAACAATTATTTTATTTATTATAAAGTGGAACTTGTTGAATATGTTGACAGCAATGCTGCAGAGAAAAGGAAGTACATAGTGCAGGACATAACAGATCTGAAAAGTGTTCATAAGTTTTGAATGAAGTTTCCAGTATAATAAAAATGTCATGAGCTAACAGAAAAAATATTTTTCTCTGTTAGTCATACTTCCTTCAATTAGCTCATTTTCAGATTTTTCTTAGAACATGTTGTGTTGAAACAAATAGAGGAAACAATTACCTTTTAGTCAATAACATTAAGTTTACTTAAATTGCGGGGTGGGAGAATCCAGTAGACTTCTGTGTAGTAATGTCTCACCTTTATTTTTCAGTTTAATTATACTTTTGAAGGAAATGACTTAATTGAGGCTGGTCTAGGTAAAGACTGTGTAAGATGTTCTGTCTCTAGTCTTAATCAGTTCTTTTATCTCCCCCCCCCTTTTGTTTGTATAGCCAGGGTTAATTGTTTTAGTGATGTTTTCAGTACTCCATTGTTTGAGACGCATGGCAAAAGGTAGAAAGGATATGCTTTTGTTCTGTATTTTTCTAACCCTTTTCAGAATAGTTCCTTCTTTTTTCCTACTAAAGTGCTGACAGATAATGAGTCCTTTCAGTAAAAATATAGATTGCTGTCTAAAAGGTAAAAAAAAACGCAGGAAATTCTTAATAAGAGGAGCAATAAAAAATGGACTTTCAGATAAGCATGCGTTTTAACAGCCTTGTTCCCTAGTAAATCAGGAAGAATGAGAACCCCACCTTAGCAATCATTCTTGTTCTAGTTAAGGTGTGTCTAATGAACACCTGGAAAAGGCTGCTTGCTAGTCTTAAGCAAACTATTTGGAAGGCTTTACCATGTATTTGCCACTCATAAAAGATAGCATTATAAGTGAAAACTTCCTATGTTAGCAATCTAAGAAACAGGTAATTTTATCCATGCTCCTTCCACATTCTTGCACTTAAAGGAAGCAAGACATGTTGTCACTCAAAATTACCTTATCTTGTTTGATCACTGCACTTCGAAAAGTCTCTTCATATGATGTACCTGTATATTAAAGTGAAGACAGAGTTAAATGCTCTCCAAAAGTGGCCTTCTCTGATCCCTAATTTTTCTTTGAAGCATTGTATTTCTGTGGTGAATTTCAAATCCCACTTTGACCTCTGATGTAGTTGACAATGAGGAAGACTTAAAATGTGATTTTAATTAATGAACAGCAGTGCTTTCATATTCTGCTTGCCAGGAAGACCCTCTGAAAATCTGGATGCTGGAGAGAATGAGTGAAAAAGAACTTATAAAAGAGCCATTCTTTTAAAAATTGACTGGTTGGTGGTTGCTAGAAAAAGTGCCGCTAGAATTACAGTAATTGTAGTCATAAATAGATTGCCCAGTTTATGTGACCCACATATGTGTGTTCTGGGAACAGTCGGAAATCTATTATGTGAACAAAGTCAGATAACATTATTTGAGTACCTCTGTGGAAGTTCTGAACTCAAATGTTGTTTGAACCTGTCCTCATTCACAAGAGCAATTAACTCACCCCTCCCTACCTAATAATAATAATAATAATAATAGGGAGTTGTTTTTCAAGCAATATAGATTCTTCTCTTGCATCTTTTCTTTGCTGTGGAAACCACTGCAATATAACTTGAAAGGATCTCTTTAGAAAATGAATATCGTTGGTGTGTGGTGCGCATCTTTTACCAATGTCCTTATCATGAGTACCTTCATGTGGATTTGGTGCCACTGGGTTGCCAGTTGATTTCGAAAAGATTCACTGGAAATTCAGATTACCTGATCTGCATTTATACCTATATGAATGAAATAGCATAACATTTTTTTCATAATATTTGGATCAGGGTTTTAGAATATCACTTTAAAATACCGCATTCTTTTTATATCTGTCTTACAACACACAAAATACACTATACTGTGTGGGACTGTGGGTGTTTAAAAGACAAAGTTTGTGGCTCACTTGTAATCACAAGAACCTATTTAGTGTCAATAAATTAATAGGGCAGGCCAAAGTGAGTCATGGCCTTAGCTGTACTAGGATAGGCAATGGTTGTCTTATCAATAGGCAATGGTTGTCTTATCAATAGGCAAAATCTGTCTTATAACAATCAGTAAATAGATATAGAGCTCAGAGGTCTACCAGCAATGTCCCTACATTTCACCCATTCCCTAATGGGCAATTATGTACGCAATGAAAAACATTAATTAAATGTTTCTGGCTGTCATCTTTGATAATTCCACGTGCCATTCCTATTAATATACCATATCTATTTTCTGCCCATAAATGTCCCTCCTCCCAACTGTTGGCCATAACTAGTATGAGCAAGTTTCCATTTCTTCTTACTGCAGGAGAACTGTAGACCCTATTTAATGTAGACCTCACCTCACCTCTGCACTGTGATGTACAAAATTAATGGAGCACCAAGCACCTCTGGGAATGCATTCATCTAACATGGTATGGCGGTAGCATACAAAGCAGGTGGAGCAAGTTGTTAGAAGTGGCTACAGACTTGCTGACTCTGTAAGCAAGTCATGTAATCTTAAAGTTGTAAAGTTACTGGTTTAGCAATATTTTTTTTTCATTTTCTGTAAACTGCTTTGAAGATTTTATTTTTATACAACCTAGTGGTGTACAAATTTTTTGAAACAAAGTATTATAGAATGCATATTGAGGTAGAGAAAAATGGCTAATGGTTTTGCTCTTCTGAGTTGCGTGACATTTGCAAATTTTGAAACAAGCCACAAATTATTCTCACATTTATCTTCTTCTTAACTACCTGAGCAGATAGTATCCATCTTCCTTAAGCTTTCTGGGATAATTATTTGAAAAGTGATAAATATATAAGTATTGTGGTTGTAGTAGTTCAGCAATTGTCCTTCCTGATTAAATTCCAATTGGTAAAGACTTCACAGTAGTTAAGCATTTCTAATATGGTGCTGGTTGTTCCTTTTTAAAGAATGAGAATTATTCTCAAGTGCTGACACAGTCCAGGATAGTTCACTTTCATCCTGTTGATTGAACTGAAATAAAAATAGATGCCATCAGCTGTAAACTAGGCTACAGTCCTATTTACACTTACCTGCCTCGTGCCTTATACAGAATGAGCCTTACTTCTGAGTAAATCCAAGCAATAAGATTACAGTCGTAAACATGCATCCCTGTAAATTCTATCAGAATTCTCTTATTCTGTTTTGGTTTAAAAGCACAGGATTTTTAAGGCTTAATGTTACAATTTTCCAAGTAATTCAGATAATCCTCAAATATGTTAAGGTGGAGTTTTCCATATGGCAAGACCCTCAGATGTACAGTCCTGGCACAGCTGCAGGAACCATTGTGTCCACTTGCATTGTTTAGAAGTCGGCAGGCAAAATAACGTTCCCTTAAGCACTTTCTGCACTAACTTTGTCCCCCCCCTCTCTCAAAAGGATTCACTAAGAGTTAGACCCAACAACAACATGTGCAAGGCTAAGTATCTTGTGCCTCAGTTAAATCAGGTTATCGTACATCAACTAGGTTAATGTTTTTATTTGCTTCTTAAAATTATATCATTTATGAATCACTTCCTGTGAAGCATCTCAAAGTGATTCCCCCCCCCCCAAATTCCCTTATAATCTCAAAGGCTTAACCACTTTCCATTATGGCATTGCATTTGCCCACAATGAATGGAACACCATATGCATTATCGTGCCTTTTACTTTTTACAAGTTTAAAGACAGAGGACAGAGGCGAAGTGATGTGAGGAAATGCATCCTTCAGGACCAAAAAGTGCAAGAAATTCCTTCTTGCTACTTTTAATGAGTGCAGAAGATCTGAGAAGCCACAGCAATTGCCCTGAAGAGGAAGAGTAGGGAACAGCTTCCATGTTCCAGTTAGAATACTGAAGAAAATATGGCGTTGAAGGAAGCTGTAGTGCAGGGTTGGACTTTGACTCCAAAGAGCACCAACTAGCATGGGCAACTGTAATGGATGGTGGGAGCTGTCCCCAAAACATTATGGTGACCACAAGATCCCCTTTCTTGCTATGGTCTGAGTGGTAGCAAAGACACTCATGCCTTTGGCCTTTCCAAAGTTAGGTTAGTGACCTGGCACAACAGAAGCGATAATGCCAAAGTTCCACATTAAAAGGAGGGGAATTTTGAGGGAGGCATTGGTGCTGCTGTTTGTCTGTGGGTGGGTGGGAAAACGCCAGTGACTACCTATGTGCTTTCTGTTGAAGTTAGGAGTGCCCAAGCTCATTGATTTTACTGGGCTTGCATGTTGATAATTGTGTATTGGTTTAGACCATTAAGTATCCTATATCTTACTTAGGATGGGTTCACATGCTACGTATTTAGGTCCTGATTCATAGCTTTGTTGTAATGCACAAGATGTCTCTGTGCTGGTATACTTGTAAACCCAGAAAATATCAGTTATGTGTGGATTCTAGGGATCACAGAGTTGTGTAGCAGTAATGCTGCTGTGACTCGAATAATTCATTTATAGCTCTTGCAGGAAATGCAGATCATAGCACCTTATTTTATCCAGCTAGGAATAGAGAAGCTCTGGTTCTGTGGTGGCAGATTTAGCTCTTAGGTATGCTAGCAGGAGTAAGATGTATGGCAGCATGGAAATATCGTTTTACTTACCCGGTACATTGGTATGTTTCTCTCTTTTTATGTGCAGTAAAAGTAACTATAGTTGTCTGCAATAACTTTTTGCATAATATCCATCTCTCTTTAAAGAATTCATGATGCATCTGTAACAAGTATCTGCAAAAAGTGTAATGTGTGTAGTGTGTGTCCCTTAGTTTTAGGTACAAAGGTATTAAGTAGCAATTCTATTAAAAATATTTGGAATAACTGACTAAACAAATAAACTATCCAGTAAATATAATTTATCAAAACTTACCTGAGCTAGACCTTCACTAGCTCAGATGTAGTTTCATCATCATCATCATTTTATTTGTATGCCGCCTTTCCATAGTTGAAACTATGCTCAAGGCGGCTTACAACGTGACAAGATTACATAATTACAAATATAACAGAAGTCATAAACAATAAATAAAACACATCAAAAAGTACACAACCTAATGGAAACCATTTCCACATAAATCATAAGATCTAAAACTAAAGATACAACAATAATATCCATAACAACAACAGCAAACAAACAAAACAAAAGTTTGTGTTGTTTTGATTAGAGATGTATTATATATGAGAAAGTTACTCTAATAGCCCATAAGGTTCAATCCTAAAGATGTTTATTAAGAATTAAGACCCACTGGACTTACGGTAGTGAAAATTACTTCTGAGTAAGCACACCTTCAATTGGGGTGCTAAAATAACTATTGCTAGTATTCTCTGCAAGTGAAATGGAATCCATGCTGATGATCCTTTTTAAATGCCAGTTATTTGCTGTACAGTACTGTATATTTTATAACCTTTTCTCCAGTGGGAAACACAACAATAATTCAGTGTGTTTCTGAGATCTTTTATTGCCAGATTACATTTTGTGCAGTGACAATTATTCTGTATTCCTAATGCCAGTCTCAGTAGCCCCAGGCAAGTGCTAGTCACATACTAAGTTTGACAAGCAAGTTGTGTTGCTTTTAATTTCTTCTGGTTTTCGTGTCATTTTTCCTGAACTGTAATAAGGACAAATTCATCTCAGGATATATATCTCTTTGATATGGGGCTATCATACTTTGAAGATGCCTACTAAAGAAGGGGGGAAAGAACATTCAGTGGGCATTGGTTGTCATTGTGTTTTTAAAACAAAAGCAGTGTAAAGTTGTGTTTCCTCTGGCTTCAAACACAGCCAGGATTTCAGTTCTAGCATAGATGTGTGTATAGTTCCACTTTAGAACACTGTTTGAGTTTTAAAGATATTATAGTAGTCTGGCTGTTTATGACAGTCACCATTTTCTATCACTTATAGCTGAGTTTTTCAGAAGCTCTTGCACTGCCTGGAAAATCCAAATAAAAATTTAATTCTTAAGGATGCAGAAAACACATTATGTTCTAGTGAACACAAAAAATATTGGTTTAGACAGGGGTTCAATGGGCTTGACAAACAGCACACTTGCTGTATAGTGATGATTTTTTTTCAAAGGAATTATTCAGTATAGCTAATACCAAACAAAACAGTTGTAAATTGATGCTCAATTAAGACATGAGGGGTGAAGTCAAAGGCTTCACATAAGAAAAGAGTTTTTAAGGAAGGTTTACATAGATGGCACAACATGGGTATTCTGGGAGGATATTGCAGGTGTGAGGTGCATCAAGGATGAATTTATTTTTAATAGTCCTACTTTTATTATCTTACTTTCCAATATTGCTGCTTATATTTGGAATTCAAAATGCTTTACCTTGGGAACGGTTACAGTGCAGGTGTCTCCAGCAGCTTAGTGCCTTTTCATTTTCTGAATCCTCCAAAAACCCATCATGTTTCTATCAATATTTCCTCAGATTTGTTCCCATTTTCCTTTCAGGTTTCCCCATCCACTTGTACATAAGCAATAAACTTTCTGCTGCTTTTGAGATCCCTTTCTGTGTGGCATTCCTGTGAAGATGTCCTCCTTAAGGAACAAGAGATAGGAAGCCTTTGACTCCTCAGATTCTAGTTCCCAATATACTTGCTATTCTTTCTTTGGAATGCTCAGATCAGCTTGCCTGGAGGTTCTTGGTGGTCTCTACCATAGAAAGGTGGAGCAGACTTCTGTCTTCTTTCTCACATGGGCTGTAATGTAGGCTCTACCCCGAATGTAGGATGTGCTCTTTCTCCTCATTTCTCTCTCTCTATTTCCTTTGAACATGGTGAATGTGAGGATTGGGAGTTTGAAAGCATCCCCACATGATGTGCAAAGCTACCACATTGAAGAGGACTACACCACATGCCCGTTTTCTGTGTTTTAATTGACTCCGTACCCCTTCCATTTTTTGAGTCTATAGGCCATCTGCTTGTAATTTCTACCACTTGTGCCTTCAATGTGTTTTTCCTTCTGCATCCTTTTCTGTTTGTTTATTTATTATTAGGTGGTGTAGCATTCAGGAGTGGTTTATCGGTGTTTGTGTGTTGTATATTAGAAGGTACACGTGCAGTTAACTGTGTAATAATAAATCTGGGGTTGCTTGTGTGCAGTTTGGTTTTGCACTGCTTTTGGCCATCTTTCTTGCACTTAAATTTCGGTGGTATGCGTGCCAGTTTTAAGTGGTAAGTGGGTCTCCTACTTTGACTCCTCACTATTCCTGTCTTTAACTTTGGCCAAAAATCTCTAAACTGATTACATGTTGAACAGGCATTGTAAAATGAGTCAGTTCCTGTTCTTTTGGCTGGAGCTTCGTTGGGAGTTCTCAAAAATGGTATTTCAGAATGTGGATGTGGTCAGCCTAGTCACTTTCAAAGCATCTTAAAGGAAACCAACATCAACTGTGAAAAGTGAACTTTGTAACGGTACTGGTATACTCTAGAAGGCCTTCTCAATCACAAGGTGCACGGCAAGTCTGCCTTGCTTGGGCTAAGCCTTCCATAGTATGAAACAGGTTGCTTCTCAGTCCTAATCATTTCAATGTTGTTGGCAAAAACAGATAAGAATAAGATAAGAGCCAATATGGTGTAGTGGTTACAATGTTGGACTAGGAGCAGGGAGACAAGGATTCAGATCCCTTAATCAGGGCTGCCAGGCCTCCACATTTGGCTCACTGTGCCATCCTTGCCAAACCACAGCCACCTGCCAAGACCCTTTCACAGTAGGAATTGGGTTATATTTACACCTACAGAAGGTACATTTCCTGCACATGACTAAGAAGTTTTTTTTCTAGTTCCTGGAAAGGAGTCTGTATACTAAGTAAAAGCAAATAATTAGATGTCAAACATACAGCAAATGTACAAATACATTCATATAAGAATGTAAACAGATGTACATTACTCATGAAGAAGTAAAACTTCCTAAGCAGATGGCAGGAAGTAGTTCTGATGGCAAAGTTCTTTCTTGGTAAAGTGAATGCTTAGATCCACCAGTGGAAACTACTGCACTCATTCATTGAAAGAAACTTACACAAATGTTACTGGAGGTGCCAGCAACAATGACCAAAACTTGATCCCTCAAAACAAGTTCTCATTTGCCCTTTTTGGGCAAGCTCTAGTACATAGCATTCCAAAAGAGCCCATTTAATTGCAGCACAGGAGAAATAGAAGATTTCCTACATACTGTGAACTAGTCTCCCTTAAAAGGGAGCACAAGACACCTGAACAAAAACCACCAGATTCCATAGAGAGAGAAGTTCCTGTAGCAGGTAAAGCCACTTTACACTGAGCAGAAACAGTTTTGTGCTGCAGCTACCAAAACTTCTTACACTAACTGTGGAGATTGCAGAAGCAGAAGCCATTTGGGTCCTTCTGACCACAGCAGTTCCTTCTCTCCCTTGTCTCTTCCTTTTGTGAGCTATCTTTATAGGGAGGCTGAGATGTAGTGCTGTCTTCTAATGCCAAGGTTAGAGAGGTGTCCCAGATCCTAACACTAATATGTGTGCTCACCTGCCAAAAGAGAGCTGCTGGTGGATTTGAAGGCAGAGTAAGTTAAGGAGGCCCAGTTTGAAAAGTTTTGAGTACACAGATAATATCCCTTTAGACAAAGCATGCCAAGCTTTTACTACAGTTTTACATAAGAAGAATCCAGAGTGCTTTGATTTCCAATATAATCTATGTCGGTTGCTATAGCCCACTCTCTCACAGGCTGCTATTAGAGTGTGAACTGCTCTTGTGTTCCTATTGGTCAGTGTGTTTGTTAGTGGAGAGCTTGGGAAAATACTAATTCCACACATTGATTCTAACCTCTTTATTACTGCAACTATGCTGCTGAGCTTGGCTTGAGGAAAGGTTGAAATTGGGACATCACCATTGGCTATGAATTCATGTTCTCAAGCCTCTTTGATGCTGCAGCCAACTGTCAACTCAATGTTTTTGCTTTCCCCCTTTATCTCCTCCTACCTTTTATTATCCCAATTCTTGGGTAGTCTTCCTTCTGCTTCATTCACTTCAAATGCCATTTCCCCAGTAATTTCTCTGTAGCTGTTTTTTTAATCACTGTTTTTTTCAGTCCTTGCAGTGCTGCTTCTCTAGCTATCTTCTTTCCTCCTCCATCCCCATACTGTGTGGGCTTGCTGAACTTCCTTACACCTACCAGGCCATCTTTCAGCAAATACTGTTTCTAACATCTTTGAAATTATTCTTAACAGTGTTAGGAAAATTTCATGGCTCATGCCAAAAGCCTCAACACTGTCTTCTAAATTCAACCCACGTATTGAACTTATCCCTTGATACATTCTGCCTCTGTCAGTATCTCTACACCTTTCCACATCCTCCCCCCCATCTGTTTTGCTTATGTGGTCAATCTATTTGAGCTTTCTGTCCTCCATTGTTCCTGTCTTCAGGATTCCTCAGTGGCTTCAGCGCCTTTTGTTGTCTATGACTATAGAGAGCAAGCATACAGATTGTAATGGCTATTGGAAATGTTGTTCTCCTATTTCTGCATCCCCATATAATTACATGAATTATTATTTTTTGCTTTCATCAATAACTTCCTAGCCATAGAATAATGGGAAGTTAATGAGAATAACTTTTTTGCCATCTGCCTGAGAGGGAAACATTCAACAGCAGCGAGCGTTTTGAATATTTCAATAAAATACAAAATGTGCATGACTTTTCATCATTTGACTTTGCTTTGCTTAAAGGTAAAGGTAAAGGGACCCCTGACTGTTGGGTCCAGTCACGATAGACTCTGGGGTTCCGGCGCTCGTCTCGCTTTACTGGCCGAGGGAGCCGGTGTACAGCTTCCGGATCATGTGGCCAGCATTACTGAGCTGCTTCTGGCGAACCAGAGCAGCGCATGGAAACACCATTTACCTTCCTGCCGGAGCGGTACCTATTTATCTGCTTGCACTTTGACGTGCTTTCAAACTTTGCTTAGTGGCTGCTAATTTGGGGGCTTGCCATTAATATTGCCTTGCTACTGTACACTACTTCTTTACTATATCTCTGGAGACTTTATTGATAGTTTCATGGTAGCAATTACAAAAATTGATATAGACCCAGTGCTGTGCAGGATGCAGCTGCTGGTAAAAAGTTGCTGTAATAACAAGGTCATCTTTAGAAATGAAGTTAGCTCTTTTCAGATAACAAACTGAGGATATCCATTCACATACCGGTATATGGAAGGGAATGGGATCACAAGTTTTGTCCCTGACCCTGTTCATTCAAGATCATCATCATTTATTTATATGCTGCCTTTACACAGTAAACTATGATCAAGGTGTCTCACAGCATCAAAATGTTCCACATAAATCAGTAGCTTTTACAATACATAAAAATCAAATAGTCATATAAGCAATGAACTAATGAAAACATTTCATATTAACAAATATACAATAAAAGTAAACAATTCAAGAGTAACCCAGATTAGCAGCAAAAACAAACAAACCTTTTGCTGAATCTTCTTTCCTGTGGCTATCTATTGCGGCTTTGATTGGTTACTGTTCTGTTTGTGAAAATTAATAAAAAATATTTACAAAAAGCAGAATGAAATCTAAAATGAAAACTTGCACCAGCAACAATTCCAGAGCAATAGCCCACCCCAATGGTCTGTAGATATCATGAGCAGCAGAAGCAGACTTTGTAACTTGGGGCAGTCAAAGCCCCACGTGGAGATGGGCCAGAGAAGCAAGGAGCCAGTCTTGCAGGACTCTCAGTGAGGTATCTCCTATGCATGTACCAGGATGCATGTATGATCTCCAGATGACTGGGAATGCTGAAAAACAGAATCTAATCAGAACTTGAACAAATGTGCATAGGTCATGGTTGGAGCCTATCACCATTATGCAGCTCTCATCATTCTCTTTCCCCCTGTGTATGATCATATCCCTAGTTTGTTATTAGAAAAGGGCTCCTGTATCACTCTAATGAACAGCCTTTATTGACCCCTCCTGTGGAAAACCTAAACACTTAAAAACCCTCGGGTCTCTGGTTCATCCTTGTATTTATTTGACTCTAGTTTTATTAATCATAACTGGAAACCAATCTCTAGTAATACACAATGAAGGTCTCCTAGACAAACTTTGAGATAAAACTATCTACCTCAAACCTGCACTTTTCCCACAGTTGCATCAAATTTACAGATTTCCTTTTAGCAGTGAGAGGCATTTAGATATTGATAATGCTGTATACTCTAGTCAGCTTGTAAAATGCCTGCAGCAAATGAGGATTACCTTGTCAATATACATATTTTATTGCCATTGGAAAATTGATAGGCTGAGAGCTAAATATTTATTTAGGTAACCTTAACAAGATTAGAATATTAATCAACAATCTTCTTAAAAACTGTATTTATCCAGCTTACAAAAATTTTGGAAGCTGTCACTTACTGCCTTTATGCATTGGGGTTATTAAGAAATAAACTATTACACAACTTTCCAAAGACATCTGAAGGCTGTGTTGTTATGTTGGAAACTGCCCAGAGCGGCTGTGGCAACCCAGTCAGATGAGTGGGGTATAAGTAATAAATTATTATATTACTATTATTCTGAACCCAGGAAGCAGAATGTTAAAGGGAAAAAGGCAGGTGAGGTTGAAGAGGAGGGTAGGGAAGTGGAGTTTTTGATGATACCACGTCTGCTAAATTCTGCAAGTAAACTGAAAGCTAAGGAGCATGGCAAGTAAATATCTCAAGTTTTTAGAAGTGAGAAGTAGACTGTGCTCACAAGATGCTATAGGAATTATCAAAGTACTCCCTGTTCTGTTGTGATGATAAATTACTATGCTTGCTAATGTTATTAAACTGGGTGCATCAATGGAATGATCCTGACTCTGAGATGGCTTTTAGGAGGATTGTGGTTGGTTGCTTAACCTTTTCAAGCTACTCATCAATTGCAAGTATTGGATAAATCTGTGGGAATGTTAGCTCCTCTCCCACAAGGAATCTTGATGTGACTCTAAGATCCTGTGAAGGAAACGTTGCTCTGGTTGGTAAGTTTGGCAGAGATGTTAAAGGTTTGCCTGGGGCTCATAAAATCATTGGCAATTGTGATTTGGAGTTACTGCTGCTCAACCATGTTCTCACACTGGACCACACCTTTATGTCATCACTCCTGTTTTATTTACTATGTTTTATTTACTGTTGTAATCTTTTCTGGAGTCATCACCTTTCTCTTGTCTATCAAGAAGCTTTCATCAGTTTAAAAAGCTAGATTTTGTTTTTTGTTTTTTTGGCAGAATACTAGATTAAGTTCCTCGGTGACATTCCTATCTGTTCAGCTCACAGAGTTTTAAATGAACCCAGAGTTTCAGTGGATCAAGCATATAATGCCCTTACTTGGCTTATTTTTGCATGTTAGCAATGTACTCTGGGTGGAGGAGCAGTAGTAAAATGATGAATGACTTGCTTCTCTCTCTCTCTCTCTCTCTCTCTCTCTCTCTCTCTCTCTCTCTCTCTCCCTCCTTTACCATATAACACAGAAAGTTGCACACCTATTCCAGGAGAAGATACCTGTGTCCCAGATGTGGGGAGCAGGGGTGCCAACTTGGATAGCCCCACCCCGCATAATCACAAGACACAGCATATGCACACCATTGGAATGGCAATGCCCCTCAACTTGGGAGGGGGGACGAAGGGACCTTCGTCCCTAGAAGTTGGCTCCTATGGTGGGGAGAGTTCACACAAATGTCCATTCTGATTAAGGTTGGCTGCATACATTACAGCATGGAGGAGAATGGAAGAAGAGGGCATATGAGCAGCTTCTGTTTCTTGCATTTTCAGAGTAACACTGGAAATACAATGTGCAGAAGAACTGTGGAGACGCATGGGATGTGAGCTGTTTTTTGTATACAGCTTTGTGGTTTTTTGTTCTACAATCAAGCAGTATATAAATATTATGAAATATATTACCTGATAGGCTGTAGTACTGAAGTCTTGGAAATCTTGTCTGTGGAATGGACTCATAAGATGTAGGGTGATTTTTTATGAAATTAGTAATCTTTCAGAAATGCTAAATGCCTCAAGCTCTTACAGTCTAATGCATACTTTCCAAACTAGGCAAGCAGTTGCTTCTGGTACACGCTTTATATATTTTCAGCCACCCATAGCCAAAGAGCTTCAAGGATGAGTTGGATAAATAAGTATCCAAATGTATTGCCTTCACCTTTTCTGCAGCTCTCACAGCAACATACCTGGCTCTTAGAGAGCCTTATAAATGTAGTGCTGATACCTAGCATTAAAGCAGCAATGTCACACATATACCTTAGGATTGAGCCTCGCCAAGCACATGCAATCGGAAATGGAAATAAATTGAGACAGAAAGGTTTGTCTATCCCTAAACCAGGGGTCAGCAACCTTTTTCAGCCGTGGGCTGGTCCACCGTCCCTCTGACCATGTGGTGGGCCAGACTATATTTTGGGGGGAAATGAACAAATTCCTATGCCCCACAAATAACCCAGAGATGATAACCCAGAGATGCATTTTAAATAAAAGGACACATTCTACTCATGTAAAAACACGCTGATTCCCGGACCGTCCGTGAGCCGGAATGAGAAGGTGATTGGGCCACATCCAGCCCATGGGCCTTAGGTTGCTTACCCCTGCTCTAGACTGTGGCCCATGGATTTTCAGGATATTGGATATATTGGGGGTGGGGAGTGGTGAGCCACAGCATGTTGTACCACAACTATATATTGTATTTACAGTGTGCAACTGCTGTAATAGGTCATATTGGTTAAGGCTGCTGCTGTTTGTCCGCTACTGCCAGACAAAATGAGTTTTCATCAACAGAAAAAGTAGCATGTTGCACTGTCTTGAAGTATTTGTGATCTGTAGCAGAGCTGGAAGAAGCCCAGATACCTGATGCCCAGGAATTTGATGCCATGTTGAGTTCTCTGCAAAGTTAATTCCTAAAAAAATTATGTTGGTGCCTAAGGAATCTGAAATATTTTGTCAAGCTTGCTTGTAAGTATCATTTACAAACCTCCAGGGAGCCTCCTATTGATAACCAAGGATAAAGGTAGCTACTTAATTACATTTATCAGCAATTAAAACTAGTTTGAGTCTGTCTTTATGGGCATGCCAGTGGTTTTGCCTTTGGGAACTCGCTCTAGAGTGTTGTGCCAGCCACCCACCTCTTCAGGCCTGCTCATACTAGTATTATCTGGCAGAGTGATTAAAAGTGCCTTGGACAGGAATTTCCCTGGCTACATTTAGTTCAATCCAAAACTTAATTTATGGAGCACTTTATTAATTAGTGTGAGTCAAGTGACCATCAGCTGTTAGGAGTGTGCATGACCAATACAGTCACAGGGTTTCAGCTATTCAAGAGCTGGAATCATTACAAAAATCATAGATCCTTTCTTAAGGTATGCAGGCTCTTAGTTCAGTATGTAACAGTAGCAAATCAAGTTTGCAAGAATGTGCTTTAATTAGGCACCCAGGTTTCAACTGGTAGCTCACTTCTGTGATAACACAAAGTTGTACAAAAATGTTGTCTTGTTTTGGAGTGGGGGAAGTTACATCTATGATTCATGCAATCTGCCACCCCCCCCCCGGTACTAGTCTAGATGAGTGTTGTGTTATGCATTTTCCACATAGTAATCTGTTTAGCTGAATTCCTGAACTAAGAAACAAAATTTCCTAAATATTGGCATAATGCAAGTATAAAAGGAGTTAATGCTTCATATGTGCCTCTTCATCGAAGTAACATAACCTTACTCCTGCCAAGTGCATGTAGAAGAACAAGGTGTGGAGCTGTGCACAATGAAAGCAAAGAGTGGGTGGGTTCATGTCCCCCCCCCCTCAGCTGCAGGGTAAGCACATAGCTGCAATACCTGGCGTGGGAAGGGAAAAACCTCCATGTCCCCAATCGGCAGCAGGACCCCGGGTTTTACTGGCCACTGTGGATGTTGCAGCCTTCCATTTTACAAGCTCCCCCATCAACATTACCTTCTTCCTTACAACCATAAAATCATTACTGAAGCCAAGATGACAAATAAACTAAAGAATAGAGAGGTGTGTTGAATCTCACAGAGATTTGATACATTTCTTGCCTTTAGCATATCTCTGGTACACTATGAATCCAGCTGTCTTTCAGGAAAGAGAAAAAAGCCACAGATTATTTGTATATATACCTTTTTTAATGTTTGCAAAACCTAATATTTACCCTTTGCTTCACACACTTGAAGCTGAATTACAAATAAAATCTGGGTGGCAGCTTGTTTGAAATCTGGCAGGTGGCAACCGTATACTCTTGCTTAGCTGACCTACGTAATGAAAGCTAGTGTAATGGGAGCCAGTGTGGTGTAGTGGTTAAGAGCGGTAGACTCGTAATCTGGTGAACCGGGTTCATGTCTCCGCTCCTCCACATGCAGCTGCTGGGTGACCTTGGGCTAGTCACACTTCTTTGAAGTCTCTCAGCCCCACTCACCTCAGAGTGTTTGTTGTGGGGGAGGAAGGGGAAAGAGAGTGTTAAAGTGGGATGTCAAATCCAAGCTCTTCTTCTACTCTTGTTCATGTAATGTAGTGGCTAGATACAATGCTGGGAGTGCAGTAATAACCAGGGTCATATCTAGTTGGGACTAGGGAGTAGTGGGCTAATCATTTCTTCCTAAGGGTTTTCCAAATAAAATTTCCCCTATGTGGCAAAACATACAGGTGCCCTTGGGAAAAATAGCAGCTTGGGAAGCGTATGGCGGTGGGGAATAAATGTGACCCATCCACCCAGCGCTGTAGTTCCCCTGGTTGCTGTTCAACTTACTTTAAAAAAAAAGAAAGGTGACTTAATTATCACTTGCTCAATACCACATTTAGCTCCGGATATGAGCTGAGAGGTTCCCATTTCAAATGTTACCCCAGCCACAAACTCACTAACTGCCCTTGGGCTCACTGTTATTGTTGCCTCTGGTCCCAGTCTATAATATGAGGGCAGTAAGTGCCCTGCTTCACAGGGTTGTTGTAATGTATGTGAAGTTCTGTAAGACTTCTAAGGTGTTTGCCATTCATAGTGATTGCAAGCTTTGCTAGAGGTCCAAAGTATTTAAGTACAGCTCATGCACAAGCAGTGGCTTGTCCACTTCAGTGTTGGGGGCGGGGAGCTTTGCTCGTGCAGTAGGATTGCATAGAGAGCTGGCAGTGAGAAGTGGTAGGAACATGGTGGGTTGGCAGACACCTTGGGTGCAACAGCTTTCTTCATTCAAGAAGCCAGTACTATAAAGTAGTTTTGGAGCCATCATAATTACAATTAATTGCAGCAGATTGCCCTTCCAAATGAACTTAAAATTTAATTCCAAAGTTTAAGTGTGTCTGTTAGCTGTATTTACTTAAGGCAGTTCAAGCAGGAAACTGTGTTCTCCCTGTTTTTCTTTATGTGTGTGTACATAATTCATACATTTTAATTGTCTCCACCACCACCCCAGATTTATTTTTAAAAAGCACCTGATGTGTGCACCAGTCTAACGTACATTTGATTGATCAGTTTTAAGAACATTAAATCATACCAGGCAAACTTGTGCTTTGATTCAGGCTAGAACAGGCCTGAGTGTGTTGGGATGTGACTCACAAGCCCTTGAGTCAGCTGCCTTTGTGTTGTTGCACAATAATGATGTTGTATTTTGCTTAATATTTATTTGACCTCCTCTTGGGTGCAGTCTCCTTCTTCTGTTTGTTAATGAGACATCTTATTAGCTTAAAAATGAGCCTATTAAGGGGTGCTCTGAATTTGATTCCCCCCCCTCATATAAGCTATGCACATTTTTTTCAACTTTGAATAGTGTTTTTCAGCTCTTGTTAGAATAGCAGCAGGAAATACTTGCTTGAATCTCAACTATTTATCCAGGTTTGAGGATTATGTGTATCATGATGTAGTGAATCTTAAACACTTGCTCTGAAAAATTTGGCTGGTGGGTTTCTGATGACATTTCCTTTCTATACATCACTGAAACATGATAATTTGCTATAAGAACTATTTCTTACTATGACGTGTTACGGATTTCCTTATATGGAGGAGATGTTAAGACATCCAAATGTGCTTCCTAAAGGATCTAGTCAAAATTACCTACCTTAACAAGCCTTATTGCAATGCCTGAGTGTGAGTGAATGTGTAATTCTTTAAAAACGTGTGAAGTGGTGGGTTTGAGGTTTGTGTTTAGTTTTTGTTTCTTTTACCAAGATATAAAATCTAGATAATTACTTCTTGTTCTTTTTCCACAGGTTTGGCGTAATGGTGGAGGTGCTGTTGGTCCAGAAATTTTAGTTGCTCATCAGTCGCTCAGTAGTCAGTGTAGATTCTGTTTCCTCAATCAGCAGCTACATCTGGCTACTGGGTCTCTGAAGACATCTTGTGGCATCTCTTCACTGATGACTATTTGGATACCTTGAACTGCTGTTACTTTTCCATGATACAAAATAAAATTATTCAGTAATGTCCAGAGCTATGTCTAGAAATGTTTTTCAATAAAATGATCCCACTTTCCAGTGAAACACTTTTATGTTTCTGATTGAATTTAAGGAGGCCTTTCATGTAGAGGCCTATAATTTTATTATAGAAACAATCACGATTTACAATAAACAGTAGCTAATTCTAGGCAAAATGCACAGCAACCAGCTGCTGTCTCTAACAATAATTGCAGTCTGTTGTTCAAATCTCATACAGGCAAGCAGGAATACTTTGTATATAAAATTTGTACAGTGGTACCTATGGATACGAACGGGATCCGTTCCGGAGCCCTGTTCGCATCATGAGCAGTCCGCAACCTACAGCACCGCTTGTGCGGGTCATGATTCGGCGCTTCTGCGCATGTGCGAACTGCCGAACCCGGAAGTAACCCGTCCTAGTACTTCCAAGTTTGGCAACACGAGGTACGACTGTATTTGGTTTTTGCATATATTTTCCAAACATAACATCCCATCTTATACAATATAACAAACCTTTGGCTATCACAGCCTAGGGCTTCCATGAACCTCGACTAATGGTTTTCTAACTTTCTTTTTGATTTTGCATTTTATTTTAATAGTTATTGCTATAAAATCCAAATCCTAAATAAACTCCTTCTTAGTCCTTTTTCGCAATAATTCATATAGTTCTCCTTACAAAACTTCTTGCAACCCTACAAGCGATGTCAATTGATTACAATTGTCTTTCAAATATACCATAAATTTCTTCCAATCTTTCAGGAAAGTCTGGTCTTGCTGGTTCCGAATTTTCCCAGTTAGTTTCGCCAACTCAGCATAGTTAATCAGTTTCATCTGCCAAGCAGGAATACTTTGTAACAATATATTTCTCCAAATGAACTTGGATAAGACTTTGCAACTGTGTTGTTCTTTTTCATTTCAGAAGCAAAATTTATATTGTTTGAGACATGTAATAATGTAATCTGGCTCACACTTATATTGGGCACACTTGCTAAAATGTGGCATTTGAGCCTGTGCACAACAGCTTCTGGGGGTTCCCAGCAGGGCTCTGTTGAAGGGAAAGCCAGGGAGCATTGAATGGGAAGCCACAGTAGACTGGATTGTGACCATAGTGATCTCCACTATTTTTAGTAGTAGTTCACTGATCCCCTCCATATGCTATTTGGATGAGCACCATCAATATACGTAACACATCAAAGAAGAGCAGCCAGTCTTGGGGCCTGAACCTGGCATACAATGTAGAATTCTGTGTTTGTTAATCAACAGCTACATTGTCTGCTGGGTTTCAGGCTGCTTGGAAATTGCAAAGCAAATTTGTACCTGACTCCTTCATTCTGCATCCTACTGCCTATTTTTCATTGTGAAATAAAGTTGAGTTGTATGTGAAAAAATGTCATGTTGCAATTACTTCTCCTGTGAAATGATTTAAAGCCTTTCTTTCATTCATTGGTGTTCTTTTAATCTTAGTAACTTTCTGTTTTGAAGAATAAATTGAATGTTTCAAGCTATGTAGTGTATTTTAAAAGATAACTTTTTTGAGTTAGTGCTGTTACATTTTCTGGATAAAAAGAAGAGCAAACTGTAAAGGGGGCATTTAACATACTTAGTCCAGTGAGATCAGCTTTTTGTACCATATCAAAATGGCCTTTAACTCTACACATGTAGGACACTGTTACGGCACAGTCTTCCATGATTTATTTTATTGCTTTGGAGTGCAAGTGGAACAGCTTCATAACTGAATGCTTTTCTGCATCAGAACTAATGCATCAGTGAGGAGGCAAAGTTAGAATGCAGGCTACATTTCTAAAGAAAGGGAGTTTTTGACATGGAGAAATACTCAGTTAAGTCATTTCCCCCACCTGCATTCTGAAGTGGTGCAGTCTTTCTAGGGCTATACCTCATGATTCTTATGAATGTGTAGGTCTGCGCTTGGAATCAAATTTCAGAATCAATTTAAAACTCTTGTGCTCCACTGTGTTCCCAAGACCTGTATTCTAACAGTATATCATTGTGTGTAGTGGATTTCTGTTTTGACATTTTGCTTCTTCCCCTTCAGAAAGTGTAAGCTAAAAATCCACAATTATATGACTAGCAGTAGCTTGATCCTGTGAGCCACACTGCCATGGAAAATGTGTTCCAAGTGGGGATCTCAAGAAGTGTGGAAGGCAAACAGTCACAGAAACATGAATTGTTAGGCTGGTGATAGACACAATAGTTTGATGATGCTGTGCAGTTGTGCCATATGATCACACAGATGATCATGGTATGGGTAGTGAAACTTGAGTAATCTCATGGAGATTGCAGAGTGGAATCTAACATCACATAACTTCATATGCCTCATATTCATAGCAGCCTGTTAATAAAAGAATAATGAATAAGCAACATGACAGCAAAACATTCTCAATTGGCCAAGCACAAAATGTTGCAGTAGTTACCTGGGTGCAAGCCATACAGCATGCCATCTCAGCAGACGAAATTGATAGAATCTAGGTGTAAACGTATTTAGGTATTAGTTATTATTTATGCATTGTGTTGTCATTGGAAAACATTGCAAAATTCGGAGAAGCACAGGGTTTGAAGGAGGGTTGCGTTTCAGTCTGTGTATTGATTAACATGTGAACTGAACAGATTTCTCCATTCCTAAATTATGCATTATACTGTAGCCATGTGTAACATTCCTGCAGCCACCCTTCACTGTTGCAAAGTGCCCAAAAGCAGTGAAGAAAGGCTACTACATTTCTTTCTGCCGTAGCTACTTTCCTACAGAAGCTTCCCTAGCTGCAATCCTCCTACCAATGTTCTGGAGATTTGTATATTTAGCAGATCTAGAACCCTGTTTCAGGAAAGGTGGCTACAAGAGTTTCAGGGGATAGTGATCTCTTAAGAGAGCTGGGGGAAGTACTCCCTCTTGTGCCTTCTCTGCCAAAAAATGATCTCTCCTGTGAGTGGTTTGCCATAGAGCAAAGACCATTAGGCTAACAGCTGAGAATAGAGAGGGTTGGTGATCATGGGCCCTTGGGAGCAGCTGCTGTCCAGCAACCCTACTTTGCCCTGTTCATAGTGATGAACACTACATAAACTCATGTCAGTGCTACTGTTAGTAATGAGTCACCTCAGCAGTTTCACTTCCCCACCACATTTCAGTTGCACAAATGGTGTTGACATATCTATTGTTGGCAATGTGGTTCAGGTTCCTGAATTGTCCTTAAATCATGCTGCTTGCGTTTGTCAAGAAGAATGCTATAAGAATTGCTACTGCTAATTGTTCGTCAGGTGACAGGTTTTGTCAGCCAGTGGCAAAGAGATTCCTGGGTGAAGTCACCACTTAATTTATTATATACAACACACTATCGTGCCCTGCTGCTGGTGTTTCTAGGGCAACTGGCTTGTCACTATTGAATACAGTGCAGGCCAGTGGCCCATCTTGTCCAGTGTCCTGTTCTCACAGTAGCCAACCAAAAGCTTACAAGCAACCTGTATGCAGGACCAAAGCACAAGAGCACTCTCTCCCTTCTGTAGTTTTCAGCAACTGGTATTCAGAAGCATGCTGCCTCCAACTGTAAAGGCAGAGCATAGCCGTTGTGGCCAGTAGCCATTGTGGCCAGTAGCCATTGAAAGACAAATTCATGGATCCAACGACTAATTCTTTTAAAGCCACCCAAGTTGGTCGCAATCACTGTGGAGCCAATTCCATAGTTTAATTATGCATTGCATGAAGTCCTTTATTTTGCTCATCCTGAGTCCTCTTGACGTTCAGCTTCATTGGACGTCAATGAGTGCTAGTGTTATGCATAATTTTATACACTTCTATCATGTCACCTTTTACTCACCTTTTCTCTGAACCCCGAAAGTTCCAAATGCTACAACCTTTTCTCACAGAGAAATTGCTTCTTAATTATTCCCTTTTCTGAACCCTTTCCAACTCCACAATATCCCTTTTGAAGTGAGGCTACCAAAACTGTAAAAAGTATTCCAAATGCTATCACACTGTAGATTCAAAGTGTTGGTGCTGACCTTTAAAGCCCTAAACGGCCTCGGTCCTGTATACCTGAAGGAGCGTCTCCACCCCCATCATTCAGCCCGGACACTGAGATCCAGCGCCGAGGGCCTTCTGTCTGTTCCCTCACTGCGAGAAGCAAAACTACAGGGAACCAGGCAGAGGGCCTTCTCGGTAGTGGCGCCCGCCCTGTGGAACGCCCTCCCATCACAGGTCAGGGAAATAAACAACTACCTGACATTCAGAAAAAACCTGAAGGCAGCCCTTTTTAGGGAAGTTTTTAATGTTTGATATTGTTGTATTTGGTTTCTGTTGGAAGCCGCCCAGAGTGGCTGGGGAAATCCAGCCAGATGGGCGGGGTACAAATAATAAATATTATTATTATTATTATTATTAGTCTAATGGCACTATGATATTGGCAGTTTTATTTTCAACTCCTTTCCTGGGTTTTTTAATTTACATTTTCAAATTAAAATATATGACTGAAAATAAAATGTTAAAAGGGTTAATTTTTAATCCATTTTTAATCCACCCTGGTTAGGTGTCTGATAACATGCTCTATTGAATTACGGTACTTCAAGACTATAGGATGACTAAAGGTAAAGATACCCCTGACCATTAGGTCCAGTCGCGGACGACTCTGGGGTTGCGGCACTCTTCTCGCTTTACTGGCTGAGGGAGCCAGTGTTTGTCCGCAGACAGCTCATGTAGCCTGCATGACTAAGCCGCTTCTGGCGAAACCAGAGCAGCTCACAGAAATGCCGTTTACCTTCCCGCCAGAGCGGTACCTATTTATCTACTTGCACTTTGACGTGCTTTTGAACCACAGCGCCACCTGCATCGTATAGGATGACTTAGCATTGGTTTAAAAAAAACACTATGTTTCATAGCCTATTTTATCAAAATCTAAGCAGGGGGTCTTGATTTACCAGTTTTAGCTTGTGAGTTTACATATAAAGGCATAGTGAAAGGTAATTTCTCTCACTTGGAGAAAGAGAAGCACATGCATGAGTAATACAATTAGAACAAGTATTTTATCTTCACTAAATAGAAAGTTTTATGTAGAATCATGTATCCTTTGTTCTTTCTGTTGCTTAGTAACACTTGCAAATGCCAGGCTCTTCTCAGTCAAGGCAAAAAGGAGTTTGGCTGCTAGCTCTAATCATCAATTGAAAATACTGTTCTAGAATTAAGGTCTGTCAAGGTAATGTTGCTACTTTTCAGATCAATCACTTTACATATGATGACTATGCGTTCCCACACGGAATAACAAATTTTGTTTGTTTGTTTGTTTTTGCTGTTCTTCATTTATGGATTCCACATTTAATCATGCATTGGACTTAATGGATCATTTGCTTCATATAATGGGGACTGCTGTAGCTTAAAAAAAAAGTTCCTTTAAATAGGAAAACTAACCATATGCACATTTTCCTCCTACGTTTCCATAGTCCAGCCTGCTCAGCTATAACTGTTACCCGTGCAGCATCAGCAGCTGTAAAGGGTATCGTCTATGCTGAGACCAGGAAATATGAGCTGCTGTTCCCTTAAGTGCACCTTCTCTGTTGCCTGAAATTCTCTTAAGCAATCTGTGTTTAAGCCCACAAAGTAATCCCTTCTTTTGGTTTGGCTTTCTTCTTGAATCATATAGAAAGACAACTCTATTTACAGCATGATCCACACTCACAAATGTAACCCTGTGCACATAGCTTATAGCTGATTTTTAGTCCCATTAGTTTAAATGCAAGAGCACCAGCTCAATTGTCTAGTGGATCACAGTCTTCGTTGTGATTTTGCCGTGTCCTCTGAATTATGGCTTGTTTACATAGACATAGTGACTCTACTTGCCAATAGTTGTCTCATGCTAAGAAGCCAGTTTCATTTTGTAAGGGCAGGTATAACGAACACAGCTAGGTCAAAAGGCAAAGGACTCTAAAATGATTTAAACTGCCCACAGCATCACTAGTTTTACCAGAATGACTAGCCAGTGGAAACCCTGTGATCTAACTCTGCAGCTGTAAAATTCTTATTGAACCATAAGCAGCTTTATATACAACCTATAGTCAAAGATCAAAGTGAAGTGGTTCTTGCTGTGGTTGATCATGGCTAGAAAAAAGAACCAAGTACTTTAAACCTCTCACTAATAAGCTTAACTAATTGCCCCCCACAAGGGGAGGACTAGCAATTACAACCCTGTTTTAAGTAATTGAACACTTTACTTAACTCCTAGCTTTCTTTCTTTTCTTTTTAAAATAGCCATTGGATTTTGATTGTGTTTTTAAAGTCAAGTCATCTTTATATTGGTACGATCATGCTGCTCTTTGGCACAATTAACATTCATGAGATAATTAAGTCCTCATGCATTTTCACTGAAGGGCCACCTGCCTGGACTCACCAACTTTACAGTTTCCTGCATTGCCGAGGGTTGAGTTAAATGACCTTGAGGTTCCTTCCAACTCAGTGATTCCGCATGGGCAGATTACTGGTACAGTGGTACCTTGGTTCTCAAACTCAATCCATTCCAGGAATCTGTTTGACTCCTGAAATGGTCCGATGGGCTGCAAGAGCTTCCTGCACTCAAGCGGAAACCGCATCGGACGTTCGGCTTCTGAAAAACTTTGCGGCATTCAGGAGCCAATTTGTTTCAGGATCAAGGTACCACTCTATTCTGTTTTGAGTCTTAGCCTACCCCAACACAAAAGAAGCATACACAGTACAGGTACTTTGTTTTATTATCTTCCCAATTCTGCTTACCACCATATAAACATTCAACACACTCTGACTATGTGAACAGGTGCAGAAGTGATAAATTGGGGGGGGGGATTGAGAGAGAAGTAGGAGATGGTTGTTTCCATTAAAAGATGTTCCCTACCTTTGCCAAAAATGCTGAAAAGTGGAAGGGATTGCTTTGGTTGACAGCACAGCTCAACCTGAGGAGCCATTGGGCAACAACTGAGCCACAGGGACTAACCCCAAGAGCTCTCTCTATGGGTTCATACAGACTTCCATTTAGGCACAGGTCCACGCTTTAAAGCTGTGTTTCTGAGTAGCAAAAATTTGAATGCCATTTGTTCCACTTCAGTGGTAAAACATGGATTTCCCCGGGGGAAGTGCTGGGAAAAGAAAAATGCTCTGACACAGAGTTTTAAAGCCCAGACCTGTGCCTAGAAACACGACACAAAAGGAAGTCTAGATGAGCCCTCTATGTGGCATGTGTTGGGATGCCGCATAGCTTGTATTGAAGTATGGGAGAGGGGAGTAGAGAGAGGAGAAACACTCTTGATTTCTAGACTTCCTGCTTCCTTCTCTTCTTCCCTCATTGGGAGAGGCTACATTTCTCCTTCGTCTCCTGCAGAGATGAAAGAGCAAGCATGGCTCTTTGCATCTCCACCTTAGTTACCTAGAAGTAGGATATATTCAATATGTATTTCCTATTATCAACTTAGATTTCTTATTTTCCATACTCAAAAGTCTCAGTGTGGTTGCATAAAAAGTAAAGCATGCTCCTCCAAGCAGGTATTCCAGTGCACAGTTCAATTTCTGCTGATGCATTTAAACTAGAGATACTAGCAGCAACCTCAAAGTTGAGGAAAATTAATTTCACTTCTCTCTCTTCCATACCTCTTTCCCTCCCCATCTGAAGTCCTCATAGGTCTGCCACTTGCTAATACCCAACACCATTCCTTTCCTTTCCCTTTTTCTCCTTTACAGCAGATATAATGCCCGTGCAATTCAAGGACCTCATAGTCAACCAGCTTTATTGTTTTCCATCAAATATTAAACTGCCTGATTTGCAGGTCTGGTGCAAACACAGCTCTGTCACTTCCCTTACCTTCGTCCCCTTTTCCTCTGCAGTCTTGCCTCTTAATGTATTCGAAAATGGATGTGCCCTCAAATAAGAGCTATTGGCCTTGTCAGAGAAGCTGATGCTAACACATCTAAGTGTATAAGGATATCGTGATGATGGCGATGGTGATGTTCAGATGCGAAACTGGAATGCATGCCTTCCTTCTACTTTAGCTCATCATCTGTTATTTTGATTTCTGGAGATGGATCCACAGAAACTGCATACCCTGTGATGTGAAAACTTAAGAGTTGAGTGTATCACAGGACTTCCTTGCAGAGCACCTGCTTCACCTGAAATGTTTGGATGTTCTTGTTAAGTACACAGAGTTCTCAACTGGATACTCTGTAAACAAGAGCAGGTGGAAGGTTTTCACCAGTTTCTGCATTATTCCTGTTCTAAGCAAATCATTTGGAGGGGGAGGAGACGCATTTTGTATATACTTGTGAAAGCTGTAATTTTCCAAGATGAATTGGAGGAGGATGCTGGAAACAATAATTTCATTCTGTGCCCCTCCATAAAATATGGTGTGCCTACCCAAAAAGAAGGAATGAATTCAGAAACCTCTGCTTTTGTGCATCTCAAAGCAGACTTAAAGCAGGACTGCCTAGGGAACCTTTGTGCCTCCAGAAGTTGTTAGACTTCAACTCCCGTTGGTTTCAATGTGAATGGCTGATGGTCAGGGGTGATTTTAGCTGGAGACCCAATTGGGGGGGGGGAGGTGAAGAACATAAGAGTAGAATTTCAATGTATTTTTAAATAAAACAATATATGAGTTCTATACTTTTAACAAGCCAGGAAAATAAAAAAGCTTAAAATAAACACCAGGAGCATTTTAACTTTGTGTTGGATTGTGACCAAGAGAGGCAGCTAAAAATGTAAGCAGCTATTTTAACATAAAATTCTAATTCTGCTTATTAGATAAGATGATCTGGCAACTTCATGAAGCAGGCTTTATGATTTAGTACTGGCACCACTTAATTTACAGCCTGTCTCATCCTGCATATCTGTTCTCTTCCATCTGTTAATGTTCTGCAGCTTTCCTTGTGATAAATACTTGCCTATTAACACCCGTTCCCTCCTCCTAGCTTCCTTCAATTCTTTTCTGAATGCCCTTTGCCCTACCTGCAATTTCCCCTCTTCCACAACCAAGCTGCTTCTCTGAAGAAAGCTGTCTAGGTGTGAAGAGAAGGCCATGGGAAGGGACAAAGCTGGCATGAGTAAGAGTAACTGGGCTGTAGCCAGAATCAAACTGCTTCAATAACCTGGTTGCACAAATGGCAATTACATCACTAACAACGGTTGTACAAGTTGTGCTACCTAGCATCAGCTGCTGCAGTGCACTCATAAACTGCATACAAGTTGCTATAGTATATGTGATCCATTTTTACATCTTACTTGCTTTTGACATAAAGCTTGCTTCATATGGTAAAAATAGATAAAAAGTAGACAGGGGTGGCTCCAACAGAGTCTGCCTGTGCTGCAGTATACTGGTATATTGTTTGCACACACAAAGTGAGACTGGCATTATAAAATCAATTATTTAACAAGCTGGAGTTAACATGAAAACAATAGGATGGAGCAATTAGAGCTACATGTTGCCTGTAAGAACTGAAGGAGGAACCATTAGTATCCACTTGCTCATTAAAGATCAGTTGTGTCATAAATGCTGCTTAATAAGCAAAACAAAGTAGCCAAGAGTTGTATTCATAGCATTTTGAACAAGCCACATATATAAACAATTTCAAGAGCTTCTAAAAGTGAAATCTCTTGAGACCAGCATTCCATGGCCTGATTTTCACATGTAAGATTCAGGTTGAAATCTCTGCTTATCCACTGAACTCACAGCCTGGGTCAAATTGTGTCGTGTCCCAGGGTTCTTCCAAATAAGTGCTTATTGTGGGATTGCTGCTCCTCATGCATGCAAATGTTTTGCTGCAGCCACATGACATAGTTGGCATCAAAACGCCAGCCTCTGTTTCTCTTACCCATTTATTCCCCATTTATACTTTCAGGGGGAAATTCAGTAAATAATAACTAATAACTAATAACTACCTCTTTGTGATATCTCAACTACCCATTTGCAAATTAAGGCCTTATCTGGAAGCACCCCTACCCGAACTTTCACGTCTTTAAACCCTGAGATTAGAATGATATTTCTGTATTGACCAGAAAAGTGTGGGATTAACAGGAAGCATATTCACCACTGTTATGTGACTGCATGGGTGATTCCAGTGTCTGAGCTTTCTCTGCAAGTTAGGAAAATGCACTGGAGCAGAATAGGAGCACAAGATAAAAACTGGCATTGGGATGTTGGGTAAAAAACAAACAACTGCTGAAAAATAGCTGATACAGTTTTTGGAAGACTTTCTGTAAAGAGGTATCATCTGTACAACTAATTAAAATTGTAAAAAGCAAAAATATAGCAGATTTGATAAGCCAAACACTTCAAGCAGTGGTAGACCTTGCAGTTTCAAATTCCAGTAGTGCCTTGTGCAATACAAAATTTGGTACTCCCCCCACCTCTTGCACTCCATTCTAAGTAATAGTTGTGGCACCCTCAATGTCCCACAACCAGTACGACCGAACCAGTCACGCTCCCCTAAATCTGCCTCTGCTTCAAGCATTTTTCCTTGCGTAATAACGGAAATTAATCCCACAAAAGCAGACCAGAAGAGGGGCTCTGGATACATTACAATTAAAACATTACACGGTTTTATGATACGGAGATCAGAGATGCTGGCAAACATGTACAGTATTCTAAATGGAAAGATGGGTAAACTTCACACAACAGGTATTAAACAGAAGATAATTGTCTCCAAGCACAGTATACATGGGCCAGAAATACATAGCCAATCATGGCTGCCTAGAACATGTTTACAAAAGCTTGGAAATGCATAGATCCCTTTCACAGTTGGTGCATTTAACACAGAAAACAACACTGTAGTTGCAGCAAAGATGGTTGCTGCTCAATTGGGTTAAGGGTTTGGCTCCTTTATCCTAGCTGCATTGGACCAGGGGTCAGCAAACTTTTTCAGCAGGGGGCCGGTCCACTGTCCCTCAGACCTTGTGGGGGGCTGGACTATATTTTTTGGGGGGGGGGGATGAATGAATTCCTGTGCCCCACAAATAACCCAGAGATAGGTAAAGGTAAAGAGACCCCTGACCATTAGGTCCAGTCGTGTCTGACTCTGGGGTTGTGGTGCTCATCTCGCATTACTGGCCAAGGGAGCTGGCATACAGCTTCCGGGTCATGTGGTCAGCATGACTAAGCCACTTCTGGTGAACCACAGCAGTGCACGGAAACGCCGTTTACTTTCCCACTGGAGCGGTACCTATTTATCTACTTGCACTTTGACATGCTTTTGAACTGCTAGGTGGGCAGGAGCTGGGACCGAGGAACGGGAGCTCACCCTGTTGTGGAGATTTGAACCGCCAATCTTCTGATCAGCAAGCCCTAGGCTCAGGGGTTTAGGGCTTGCTGATCAGAAGGTCGGCGGTTCAACCCAGAGATGCATTTTAAATAAAAGCACACATTCTACTCATGTAAAAACACCAGGCAGGCCCCACAAATAACCCAGAGATGCATTTTAAATAAAAATACACATTCTACTCCTGTAAAAAAATGCTGATTCCTGGACTGTCTGCGGGCCGAATTCAGAAGGTGATTGGGCTGCATCCGGCCCCCGGGCCTTAGTTTGGGGACCCCTGCATTAGATTGATATTGATGAATTGTTGTGTGTGTTTGAGGTTTAGCATTAGATCTTTTAGATCTCACACTGAAACCTGGAAATTAATTTCCTGGTAATGATTTTCCGTATATATGCCTCTTAAGTTCAGAACATACTGTGTCTCTGTTTAACCTATAAACCTCACTTAAACAGTGTGTGTTTACAGTTATTTATAAACACTGTATCATGTGAGCCGTCATAAAGCACAAACGCGTTCCTGAGCTGGGCCTCTTGCTGAATCAGGTCACTGACTTAATATTGAGTGTCGCCATCTCAAAGAGTAGAATCTGAACTCATTTGACTAGTGTTGATCAGAATGCTTTCTCTAAATTCACATGCAACACCTTAAGAGAACAGCTAAACATTGGTAGCCATTGCATGATGAAAGATCTGACTGTGTCCAAGACTAGTGATGCTCCTGGCTTACCTGATCAATATGTGTAGTTCTAAATTGCTAGGTTTGTGCACTTTGCGTCAGAGATTAACAAACCCAAATAAAGCTGTACATGGTGCAGGTCTCCTTGCTTTAATGATGATCTTTTCAAACCATATTATGAAAATCAAGCTGGAGGGCCCTGTTGTTAGCCAGAGTGAAGAAATGTAGCTCTGTGGCAGAGCATCTGTTTTGTGTGCAGAAGATTTAGGATCAGTCCCTGGCATCTCCAGGTAGGACTGGGCATGTCCTCTGTCTGAAACCTTGCTGAGCCACTGCCAGTCAGTGCAGATGGTACTGAGCAAAATGGTCAAACTCACTCATTGTAAGGCAGCATCCTGTGTTCCGTCTCAGAAATAAAATAACTTGACCAGCCTTATACGTGTTGCATCATGATTTGAGGACACTGGGGGTGGAATGCATTATTTGCTACACCACTTCAGGGAACAAAATGTCTGGTGCTCTCACCATTTTAAAGAAAAGGGGAGAAGTGACAAGAAGGAACCACATAATGAACCAATCTGGGGCATTTTTTTAAATGAAAAAAGTTCTTTATTGAAATTGGTTAATGTCATTACAGATTTAACTTCGCACATACGCACACACACACACACACACACACACACACACACACACACATATATATATATATATATATATATATATATATATATATATATATATATATTGGACTGCAAAAAGATCAAACTTATCCATCCTTAAAAAAATCAGCCCTGAGTGTTCACTGGAAGGACAGATCCTGAAGTTGAGGCTCCAGTACTTTGGCCACCTCATGAGAAGAGAAGACTCCCTGGAAAAGACCCTGATGTTGGGAAAGATGGAGGGCACAAGGAGAAGGGGACGACAGAGGATGAGATGGTTGGACAGTGTTCTCGAAGCGACTAGCATGAGTTTGGCCAAACTGCAGGAGGCAGTGAAAGATAGGCGTGCCTGGCGTGCTCTGGTCCATGGGGTCACAAAGAGTCGGACACAACTGAACAACTATATGTGTGTGTGTGTGTAATCTTAAATTAGTTTAACTTAGAATGTTAATTTAACCTAATTCCACTTAGATATCAACTAAGCTAAAATCATATAATGGTACATAAAATAAAGTGGAAAAAACAACAACAAACTAAAGTAAAATAAATATAGACTTCCCATCATTTCCCGATATAGTTGACATTTGTGATTTTGAATGTAATTATAATTATTACCTTACATTTAATATACTTTCTGATACTTTCTCACAACCTGGCTTACCGATTTTCCTTTATTTCTTAATATTTTATGTACACAAGGGTCATTCAAACACTACCACAGATAATATGTCGCTGTTATTTTTTTGTAGGTATCTCAAAGATTTCCCATTTTTGAGAAAATAGTTGCTTGGTGTTACCCCTTAACCTATTTGTTAATTGAGCCATTTGCATATAGTCTAATAATTTATTTTGCCATTCTGTTAGCATTGGTATCTTTTCCCCTTTCCAATTAGATGCTATTAATACACAGGCATCCGCTGTTGCATATAAAAAGATTTCTCTTATATTTTTCGGTATGTCTATACCTAAGATTCCTAACAGAAAGGCTTCTGGTTTCTTTAAAAATGTTAATTTAAACCTTTTTTCATCTCATCATAAACAATATTCCAAAAATCTTGGACTTTTCTGCATGTCCACCACATATGATAAAAATCTCCTATTTTTTCTCCACACTTCCAGCACTTATTTGAACTGTTTTTATACATTTTGGAGATTTTTGATGGTGTAAGGTACCACCAAATCTGCATTTTCATCATATTTTCTTTGATGGTGTAACATGCAGTAAAGTTCATGTTAATTTTCCAGAGTGATTCCCATTCTCTAATCATAATGGGACGTCCGATATCCTGCGCCCATCTAATCATGACCACCTTCACCTCCTCCTCCTCGACTGGGAATCTGGGGGCATTTGAGTGCTTAACCTCCACCAGTGATTATGGGTAAGTAGGGAAAAACATTTAATCAGACATCGTGGGATGGGGGGTGGGGAATCCATCCTAGTAAGCCCATGGGTTTTCATAGTGCAAATTGGTTAATATTGTTTTCATTTAGCAGCCAGGAGAACATGCCAACTTGCAATGAGCTGTCTCAGGGTGGCTGAATACAATAATCCCATTAGCTTAAAAAAATAAATAAATCCTGATGTTCCTGTTATTTTTTAAAAAAACAACAAATCAAATTGGCATCTTTTTACAAGAAACTCAACCACCACATTCAATATGTTGAATAAATGCAGCATCTCTGCTTCCAGCCTCTCATCTGTATCTTGTGTGAAATGATCAATAGGGAACTTTAGCTTCAAGAAATTATTTTAAAAAGTGGGGGGGGGGAGAGAGAGAGAGACTGAATGCTTATATTTAACAGCTTGCTTATTACCACAAAACCCCAAATGATTTTATTTATTTGTAGAAGATCTAGAATATGCTAGAGTCCCTATGACTAAGGGATTTTTCCTCCAGTGTAATTAAGACTTCCTTGCTCACTCGTAACCATAACCACAAGGTTAAACTGTCTCCTCTGTTCTTGAGAATTTCATCTTTGAAAAATGCACTGAACTTCAGCCACTGCCAAAATGCAGGGATGTGTCCTCCACAGGCATTTTCAGTCCAATGCAGAGCCACAGCCCAGGTATGTGACTAAGCCTTAGTCATATAAACAGAAAGTGCTCATGTTATATTAGTAATTGTCATCACTTCTCAAGCTGGCACTATATAGTTTCCTTTTTTTAACCAGCACCAACAGTTTTTCGTAGCTGGTACACAAACCCGCAGACTATGAGTGCTAAAGACTCAAAGTACAGAAGCTCTTGGGGCAGAACTTAGCATGTGGTTCTGAAACCCACAAGACCCCAGGAAGGCAATATTGGGGAGGGGATACAAATTTCAGGGGGCAGGGAAGTGCTAATTGTCCTTACAGAAATGTATCCTCAATAAATATATCCTCTCAGCCATCTGAGAGTTTTATCTTAATTTGCACCAAGCAGTAATGAGTAATAGCATTGTGTGAAATTTGGAAACAGGTGAAAAAAGTGTAGAGGGGATTGTTTTGTGATTTCCATTTAACAATGGAAAGCCTACTGCTTTTTTAAAAAAAATGTCATTTCTCACTGTCACTTAGATGTATCTAATGAAGAAGTTCGCTGCCTACAAAAACAAGCTCACACTAGAGTAAACCCATTTGTAAGGCACTTCTGCTACAGGCTTACTATTTTCATTCTTCCAGAATTTGTTATTTGATGGGCCATTTGGAAGAGGGAGTGGGAAGCTGGCTAAAACCTAATTCCATCGCACACCTGCACTTTTTCACAGTATCCTAATGGAAAAATCCCTCCCCCCTCACCACCCCTGCATATTCCCCTCCTTATTCCATATAGTTTGGGATGCAGTAAGATAATGCGAAAGGCTGTTGCCCAGCAACAGTCCAACATTTCTGGAGTTCTACTTCTGTCCTTGCTTGCCAAAAATGGTAAAAGACGTGCAACATTTTAAGTGTGTTGGAAATGGTTTGAACACACATTCCCCTACCTACTCATTTTGGCACTTTCTTCCCTCCTCCACCCGCCTCCCTCACCCAGCCCATGGGTATCTCTTAAGCCCTTACATTTTCCCAGCTGCCTCTTGAAACAAGAACTGAGATGTGGTGAACATCACTCCTCTTCTTGCCCATTTAAAGAATAATTTATATTAACCTGACTGGTATGAGATCCAGCCGCACAGAACTAGTTCCCACGCTCCTCAGGTAATGTAAGAGAGTTACTGTACTTGAATTCAACATTGATAGGGCATATGACACCTGTCAAAGGGTCAAATATACCCAGGAAGTTATCAGCTGTGACTCACTGTGCTTACATGTAATGTAGATGGATGCTTGCTGTAAAAGAAAACTAGAGTATCTTGTATATGTGGAAACTGTTACATCTCAACCCAGCCCTGAAGAGAGAGGCCCTGAATTTGAACCAACTCTACTACAAGGAGTGTATATTTTGGGTGAAAAGTGAGTATAAAGGAAATGCCTGTTTCAGTTTGAAAGAAACCTAAAATGATAGGATTCTCTTAGAAAGCAGAATCCAACATTTTCAGTTTATATTTCCTAGAAATTTATAAGGAGAAACTTAGTAAAAGGGCTGTAGTCCTTATGAACTTGAAACATTCCAGTTCTGGCATATTTAAGAGCATCATAGAAAAAGCTAGGTAATAATTTTCATATTACCTAAGGCACATTTAGCAGTAAGAAAGGGTCCCTTAATGCATTTCCTTTGCAGAATAGACCAAAAGACTCGGGAATTAGACAAGGAGAAGTTATGTTCACTGCAGTGAGCTGCTTCTGTTAAAAGTTTTTTTATATTTTTTTGCCTGAAATGAAAAGAAAACAAACAAGTGTGTGTTTGGGTTTATGAAGCTGAGCTCATCACCAGAAAATACACTCCCTCCACCACATGATGGAGCAGAAGGAACATGTCTAGACATGAAGCCTGTGTAATACCTGGGGCAATAGGTGTCTTTGCCAGAATTAACCAAGGTACTGAAGGAAGATGGCCAAGAAAGAGGAAAGGAAAGGATTGGAATCCTTGACACTGAATCAAAACTAAATATTTTTGTGGGGAACAGACTGCCTCAACATTGCACACATGTACTTATAGTTGCCAGAACCAAAATATTTAAGACTCTTTATATCAGTTACCTTCGATATTCTTAAGATCTGTCTAGTTGTAATCTTTCTCTCTCTCTCTCTCTCTCCTTCTGTCTCTCTACATTCACCCATCTACACTTCTCTGAATAGACTGACAGACATAAATCGAAGCCCAAGGAAAACGTTGCAGTCACATAATCTCCCCCTACCCCTGGCTAAGATGTGGAGAAATGAACAGTTTCCCAAACCACAACATGGTTGGTGCCAACACCTGGCAGGATCAGGCAGATGCTTAGGGACCATAATCACCTCTTCTAACAGTGAACTCAGATGGTGAGTGCGGAAACAAAACAAAACAAAAAGAAAGAAAGAAAAAAAGAAAGAAAGAAAGAACGCTTTTTAAAAAAATGAAAGAGGCAAGTGGAGAATGGGGTGAATACAGCCTACCAATGCTTATGTATCCACCATGATGATTCATTTATTGCTTAAAATTTATACACCACTTGATTGTAAAACGAAAACCCTCAAAACAGTTTAAAAAAGATAAAACAATAAGATTGAGAAAAAAATCGCAACCATACTTTAAAAACATACAAAAGTTAAATCTGATCGTGGGATAATGGTCGTCTGGGTTCACACAATGGTTATAGATTTTTGTATCTCTGTTTTCTATTGCATGTGGATTTTATTTCCCTGGCAAATAAGTTAGAGCTGGTGTATAGCTTTCCTGAATCCTAAGAGAGCACAGACTGAAAGATGAGAGTGGTCATTTTGGAGGAAACCTGGCACAGATTCCCTCCCTCCATCATTTTCTATTAGGGCTGCTAAGTGGCCAGACAATACCTGGCCTAACTCACTCTAGTGCTTTTAAAAGCAGGTTGATATGCAGAACTCCATGGGTGAAGCTTATCAGGCCTAGCAATAATTGCTGCAGGAGAAGTGGCTGTTAAAGGCACAGATGGAGGGCCCAATTCAACATTTGTCAACCTTTTTTTCATGTAAATTTATTGGAGGCCTTGAAGTAATTGTTCTTTTCTTTTTTTTGCCTTGGAGTAATTTTAAGATAAATTTGTCACCTTGCATTTTCATCCTAATCAAAAAAGAAAATCTAATCCAGTAATTATTAGTAGCAGATTATGACAAATAAATTAAAGCTGCACTGATCCCTACGTTTTGTTAATAGTCATTTTATGAACAAGACCTGCATTGCAAATGGTTTTTTTCTGGTTCATTTTAGCATGTGTTTGCTATGGGTAAAGGGAGGGGAATCAATATATTGTTGTGTGCCACCTCAGTCTCCCAGCAGTGCAAGGTTCTAGTGTTTGGTTTTCTTGGAATGAGGGACAGCAGAGACTGTGGCGTCTTTAGGATATATGGTTTATTTACATGTACATACAACCTGAGCCTGCAATGGAGGTGCTCATGGCATTAACACCCCAATAGGTTCTTGCTTCTCTCATGTCCACAGCCTTGGATTCCAGTAGAAATCAAGCATGGCTCTGTCTTCTCAACTGCCCAACTGCTTCTACCTCATAAACACAACTCTGACCTTTGTCTTTTGTCCTTCACACTAACAGCCCAGTGAGGAGAGGGACCTACCCATTTGTTTTTTGCCACAAGAGTCACTTCCTTTGTTTCCTTAATGACCCATGCTTCAGGGCCATTACCAAGAAACTTGCCTGGCTATACAAGCAATTGTATCCTTGTTGGATCCTGGAATTAGAAAGGACTCAGGCATACAGCCTACCCTCCCAAACTCTAGTGTTTAGCAAGTCCTATGAGCTAGCAGGCCAATAAGGAAAACAAAACCAGCTTCCTATTTAAAAGGAGAAGAGACTAGCAGTATGTCTGTTGCTAAACCTTGTTTCCATGGTGATTGCTAATAGATCCAAATTGTGTAACATGTTGCATTGTGTGAACTGTGTAGATGTTCTTTGTTCATGGTCACAAGCATTCTGATTGTACTAAAAATGGGCATCTGAATCTGGTCCCAAGTTTGCCTTTGTAAAGCTGATACAGGATGAAATGGTTAAAGGTTAAAGAGGAGTAGAATCTGCAATGCATCACAGAAATATGCTACCGCATCGCCTAAAAGCGTTAATGTGAGCAACCCTGAGAAAGTGTTAAGACTGCCATTGTTTCTTCTTCTTCTTTCTTGCTCATATTTAGCTCTCTAATAAAGTCTGATTCAGACAGTGCAATCTGTCAGTTTAGGATGCAGCACTTGTTTCACAACAATACACAGAGGTCAATGCATTTGTGAAGCATTGCCAGATCATATGCATGCAACAGAGACACCCCATTATTTTTCTGTTTTTCTGCAGTGAATGAGATCAGTAGTAGTCTGGTTGTGAGCTACCAAACTGAGACTTTGCGTGCCAAACTGTAGTCTTGTAACATCTACTCAGCAGTGGGGCGAGCTGAGCTCAATGGGGTTTACCCCAGGATGGTAGGTATATCAGATAGTATCCTTAGGCTGTTTGTTTTGCACAGCAGAAGAGCAGTACAATCCCAGCAAGGTGTACCTGGAAGCTGACAGCAGCCAATGAAGTTTATTCTGAATCTTGTGGTGATTGTGTCCAATAAAAAGGTTCAATCCCCCATACGTGTGTTCTTCAGTTTGCATTTATGAGTGCAGCTAAAGGATGATGATTTTTCAACACCTATGATACACAATGATGGCTGATAAAAATTAAAGGAGGAGTCTTTTTCATGAGACTGTTAGCTGCCTTAAATACAAATGAACTGCAGTTCAGCACAGGTCTTGGTGCAATACTTTAATTTCAGGTGACAGCGAGATGCCATATTGTTTCTAGAGTAGTCTAATCATGCTGTAGGTGAGCTAACAGTTTACTACGAACTTTATTTTACCATCCTTTGTCCTTAAAGGAATTCAGCTTTCCAAAGTAGCTCCGTAGAAGAACCACTGAAAGTAACTGCTGTGGCTAATTATTAACCTCAGAGCCACCACAACTGTAGGACTAAGAGTGCTGCTGTGCCCCTTTGCCTTTTCTTTTCTTTTCTTTTCTTTTTAAAGAAATGCTTCTTATTAGTTGGGTTCCAGGTAGTGACTGTGGTTTGGACAGGAAGACAGGTTTGACACCATTTTGACTCTCAAAACTGACCAAATGTTTACCAAATGGGTCTCTGCAAGGAAGGAGGGGTGAGGGATTTAATTGTCCAGGAATTAAAGAAGATTACCATCTCAAAGGAATGGCCAGGCTACTGAGAAAAGGCAATCAGATAACAACTTTTTGTGTGATGTAGGTGTGATGTATCTGGGGGATGGGCTTGGGGCTGCAACTCTTCTGTGATGTATGTGTGAGGTTTCTGGGGGTGGGGCGGACTCCAAGGGGGGATTTTTTGAAATGTCTTTTTAAGGACAGGCAGCCTTTTGCTTGGGGTTCTTCTTCCCTGCTCACCTGTGTGTGAGGAAGGGACCCTGTTGCAACAGAACAATAAAGATCAAGCTTACTAGCTGCTTTGCTTCTAATTATTCTCTGGTTGGTGTCTGTTTTTTACTCCTACCAATGGAGAACCTGCAAAGGACTTTACAAGGGCTCTTGTGTACCCCATAAGGGAATAAGGGCAGATTTTTTCTTACAACACCTCCCTGGATTATTTTTTGGAAATCAGGCAAAATGTCCTGGAAAACCCTCGCTATATTGCTTCTACTAGTGAGATTTTACTGCTGAACTGTTCAGATGTTCTAAATCTATCATAACGGTGATCGTTGCCAAGGACAATACAGTTTTTATTTGCATTTTCTTGCCTTTTTATATTTAAATTGCTCGTACTGTATGTCTTACCTTTGTACTTACAGAGTCTCTAGTACATATTGATGATAAAAATTAGAATAACTTGACAGAGTGTTTGTGAACAAGGAAGGTGATGAGGTGAAGTTAGAATGGGTTCATAGGGTCTAGGAGAATAAAGAGTTCCAGGCTATAATAGCAACAGAGCAATTTCACATCAGTGATTCAATAAAAAACTTGTTTACATTTATGCTTCCTTCCTTCCAGAAGGATTAAAAGACAAAATCTTCAGAGAAGGGCATTTCATGATTTATGCGTATTTAAATCTCTAGCATGAAACACATAGAATCTCTCTGTGTATTGGAGGAGTGGGAGTCCATTGCTACAGCAGTGAAAGAGTTAAAAAATTCTGCACACTTACACACACACACACACACACACACACACACACAAAGCTACTTGAAATTCCCATATGATGCAAATGATTATTTCCCATATGGTTAGATATTTATCCCAAATACCTGATGTTCAGTAAATGGCATGGTAATTAACAAAGGAAAACGTGTCGCAAATAGCAAAATATGTCCATGCATTGCTGCTGTCGCAAATTACTATGGAACACTTTGTATAATTTTCTTTTTTGCACTGCTGTCCCCTAATAAATGTAATATTTCTGTAGAAAAATAACAGATGCTGGTCTCTCTCCTTAAAATGTTTTCTCATTCTTATAAACAATATACAGTAAGAAACTGACAACTCACCTATGTGCCTTCATAAAAAAATAGTATTTGAACCTTCATTCTGTTTGGACCATTTACCTGGAGAAAATCTGGTTCCATAAAGGATAAGAAACCTGAAACATTTTTTCATCATCTCCTTTGTACACTGGAACTGCTTTGGTAATTCAGTGACACAATAGTAATAAGCAAAAGGAATATATGTGCTGAGAACCAGTGCGGTACAGCGGTTAGTGTCAGACTAGGCTTACATACACACATTTACCTGGGAGGTAGTCCTACTCAACTCTGTGGGGCTTCTGATTAGACATATATAAAATTGCACTGTCATGTTCAAATTCCACCCTTGCTTGGACTAATCACTATCCCTCAGCCTAATCTACCTAACAAGGGTGTTGTAAAAATAAAATGGTGAGCTGTGTGCATTAGCTTGAACTTCCTGGAGGAATAATAACAACAATAAATTTATACCTCCCCCACCTGACTGGGTTTCTCCAGTCACTTTGGGCAGCTTCCAGCACATATAAAAACACAATAAAACATCAAATATTTAAAACTTCCCAATACATCAGCCTTCAAATGTCTTCTAAAAGTTGTGTGGTTCTTTATCTCCTTGACATCCACAGGGAGGGTGCCACTGCTGAGAAGGCCCTCTATAGGGTAGGCTATAAATGAAGTAACTAAATGGTCACCACTGCCACTATTTTTAACTCAGAAAATGCCCTCTGGAACAGCTCTCTCTCTCTCTCTCTCTCTCTCTCTCTCTCTCTCTCTCTCTCTCTCCCTCTCCCTCTCCCTCTCCCTCCCTCCCTCCCTCCCTGGAGCTGACCAATGAGGCATTTATCCAATATACACACTTACTTTCCACCTCAAGAGGGCTTTAGGTAATTGTTGTTTGTCATTTAGCTCTGCGCCTGGTACTAATTTTCAGCTTGTCATCTTTTGACTCACAGGAGCTCTTTCCTCTCTGAAAAGGATGTATCTCCCAGCTGACCATGGAAAAAATGTAACATGCAATTCATTATTTTTCCTGATAGCTACCAAAGATGAGAAGCAAGTTAGAACAACTTGATGAGGAAGTCCTGTCATTTCCAAAAGGAAGTGTGATTCACTATGCAGGACATTTTTGGGAGCCTGAATCAGAGCTGTCGAGGAAGTGAGTTCTTGGACAGCTTAGCCTGAAACATCACATGGCTTAAGGTTAACTGTGACTTCTCCAGCAAGCATTCATGACTTCCTTCTGTAACCAGTAGAAGATCAGATTACAAGGCAGGGTGAAGAAGTGGAGGGTGGGACAGAAACCCTTCAGACTAAACAGTGCTAACATTAACTGTTGAAAAACAGTTTATCACTCATTTTTGCAATACAAATAGACCAGGAAAAAACATGTTCAATAAGTCTATTTATATTTATATGTTTCATAATGAAACATGTTTCATAAGAGGTGAATTAGGAAGGCTATTACTTTAAAATGATGTGATCCTGAAATAAATGCTAAGTAAACTGCTAAATAGCTGTACACCACAGACACCAAAAGGCAATATACTAGTGGTCAGCCTTTTTATACCTACCACTCACTAATGCATCTTTCTTGATGGTGAAATTTCCTTACCGCCCACCAGTGCTCAATGGAAAGAGGATTCAGCTTGTGCCATAGAACCCCCTACCGCCCACCTAAAACCCTGAAACGCCCACTAGTGGGCAGTAGGGACCAGGTTGACAACCCCTGTACTAGACAGTGAAGACCTTCTGAATGGGTAATCAAATATGTGCTGTACTGCATAGCTTTCATCACTCTGTCCTAACTTATTTTTATTTTTATCTGCAAAACATCATTTAAGAACTGTAGATTACTGTGGCAGAGTTTGGGCTTGTGACATGAGCACTGGGCCATCTTAATTTTGGCCAGCAAATTCTGCCTCCCTGATTACTATGGCACTTGTTCCTTCTTTGTGCTGCCAGTCAGCTACCTCTCTCTGTTCATTCCTCCTGCTTATGCACAAGAAATGCTAGTAGGCACTATGGAACTCTGAGGCTTACAGGTCTTGAGAGACAGCAGTCATAAAGGGACGATAGCCTGGGCCAGCAGTTCACTGTTCTGATTGGCACCAGCAAACATCACAAGATTTTACAAAATCCAGATTTCCCATATAGGCATAGGAATTTTTCACAAAAATACATATGCGTGATCTACAATTTCACCGAATTGTTCTCCTGATGGTAATGGGCTTGATGACTAGACCCTGGCAAAGTAGACTCATTACACACATACACACACATGTCCTTGGGCCCTTCATGAGCAAAATACACAGCCATGTGAATTGGTCCTTATACATTGATGTATTTTTTTTTCAAAGGATAAACTATTAAGTCTATACAGAGAGGGCACAAACAAGCAGGATATTGTCTTACGCAAGCTCCTTTCAAATAGGCTAGCATGGAATAACTTACTGGTATGCTATGTCCAGAAAATATTGTGAATGCCCAAGTATGAACTATATTCTCCGAGTTAAGGGTGTCTACTAAGCTTCTTCTTTTTTTTAAGATGTTGATTGGTATATAGCCACTGAGCTACAAACCTTGCATTTGATGAACGTGAACTTTCATGTTACATCGATTTACCTGACATTCAGTAGTAAATCTCCCAAGCTGTAATATGTCAACAACTAGAGGTCTGATACCCACAAAAATAACGAAGGTCTTAAATGCTGGCAATAAGATTAATTTCCTTCAGGTTTTTTTTTTCTGGGTTTGATGCAGCATTTAACTTCAAGGTAGTCTGGGGGACAGGGGGATGATCGTGACAAAATCTTTCTGGACCTTTTCAGACAATCTTTTTCTAAGTCCACCCATGATGCCGTCTAGCCAAAAGATTGCATCTTAATACCCACTTACTTAAATTTCTCTTAATACTTATACACCACCTTTACCCATAATAAACTGCATATAAACAATGCTGCCCCCCTGCCCCAGTTACCCCTGGTACTGAATTTAGGCTAGTGTAAATACTAAGGGGAAAGCAAAGTCGGGTTTTTTAATTGTTTGAATAGTTCCAGCTCTGAGAGTTTAGCCCTGTACTATCTAGCCCTGTAGAAGCTCAATTAACACTACATTATTAGTTTGCATGTTTTACAGAGGATGGGCTAAATAAGGGTAGTTAAGTTGCTGCCAATGAAACTAAGAAGCGTTTCAGACAAGATCTTTTCTCTCATTCATTGCTGCAGCCCAAGGGAGTTGCAGGTAAAAAGGGGAAAGAGGCTAGTTGAGCTCAGGTTCAGATGCTTCAGGCATGCCTGCCTACTCATTAGTAGGGACGAGGAGATATTCAATTCAATTTGCATTTAAATTTAAGAAATTGTCCCCTTCTGAAACAATATGTGAACAGAAATACAGCTATCATTTGGAATTCGCACTGACCCAAATACGTATTGTGATGCAGTTCTCCAACCAATATTTTTTAAAAAATGCAAGTTGGGCATGCAAATGAATATATTAGTGAAAATAGCATACAAACATGCACTATATTAGTGGAAATTGCTTGTATAAATGTGTACATTAGTAAAAAAAAATGCATACAAACATGCATTCACACTAAAATGATGGTGAATTTTCATGATTTTTTAAAATTGCAAATTGCTATAGAAATGTGAAGAACTGAATTTAACATTGGAAAAAATTAAACCGGCAAGGCTAAGAGAAAAAGCTTCCTGTGACTACACCCAGATTATGCCACTTTCCATTAGTTATAGAAAAACATTCCTGTTCTGGCAAGCTTTAGTTGTGTCAGGCTGAAAGATTTTACACGGTGAGCCCAGTATAGGACTGTCTTTTTTTATATTGTTCAGGTTTTATATTGTTGTTTTATTAGGGATTGCAGTATTTTGATTGTTTATAAACCATACTGATTAATATAAATGCACTAGAAGGATGGGATATAAAACTTTGAATAAATAAATATCTCTGTGGACATGGGAGTTCAAGCATTAAAAATCTGCTTTCAGCTCTGGTTCATGTTCACTGGTATTATATTTTTTAAACACCAACTTTTTTTTAAAAAAAAAAAGGTTCTGTAGCTGGTTCAGCAACTTTGGCCTGTTTCAGATATTGTCAATTAATATTAATTTCATAAAATGTTACTAATGCAACACAAGTCCTTTAAAATGAAGAGAAAGATGATTTAATAGAATCATAGAATTGGAAGGGACCCCAAGGGTCACCCAACCCCCTGCAATGCAAGATTCTTAGGTAAAGCATCCATGACAGATGGCCATCCAACCTCTGCTTAAAAGCATCCAAGCAGCGGCGTAGGAAGTGTCTTTGTCGCCTGGGGCGGCGGTGCGGGGGGCGGGGTGTCAAGGCGCGTGCGCCGTGATGCCACGATGCATTGGATGCACTGCGCATGCCCAGAATTTCCGGGCATGCGTAGTGGATCCGGTCGGCGCTGCTGCGAGCCTGAATCTCCTTTCTTGTAACTTGAAGCCATTGGTTTGAGTCCTACCATTGGTTTGAGTCCTACCCTCCAGAGAAGGAGAAAACAAGCTTGTTCCCTTTACCATGTGATAGCCCTTGACATATTTGAAGATGGCTATCATTTCTTCTCTCAGTCTCCTCTTTTCCAGGCTAAACGTACCCAGCTCCTTCATCATCTTGGTTGCTCTCCTCTGCACACATTCTAGATTGTCAACATCCTTCTTAAATTGTGGCACCCAGAATTGGACACAGTCTTCTAGTGTGATCTGACCAAGGCAGCGTGGTACTATTACTTCCCTTGATCTGGACACTATATGTCTGTTGATGTCTAGAATAGCATTAGCTTTTTGTTATTGTTGCATCACACTGTTGACTCATGTTAAGTTTGTGGTCCACCAAGACCCTTAGATCCTTTTCACATGTAAGCCAGGCATCCCTAATATTATATTTGTGCATCTGGTTCTTCCTGCCTAAGTGCAGAGCCTTATATTTGTCCCTACTGAAATTCATTTTGTTAGCTTGGGCCCAGTTCTCCAATTTATTAAGGTCATTTTGAATTCTGACTCTGCCTTCTGCGGCATTAGCTACTCCTCCCAGTCTGCAAATGTGATGAGCATCCCCTCAATTGTCCTCCAGTACAAGCAATATTGGCCAGGTGAATATACTACTTTTTGTAGAGGAAAAAAAGGTTTTAAAATGAAATTACAAAATGAATGCAAGCGTAGGACAGGGCACTGTCTTGGCACTGCTTGTTTTTGATAGCTGTGGAGCAGAGTATGTTCTTCTAGTCTCTCCTTTCAATCGACTTCATCAGGAGAGAGCCAAAATCTACGGCCATTTGTGTGGGAAACTTGGCAGGACTGAAATGCAGAAGCCAAGCTATGGAATGTGTTTTTCCAACAGCAGCATCTGGGCCCCTGGTTAACTTCCTGATTGATCTCTTGCCTGAGACAAGAAGCCAACCACAATAAATGCAGAAAGTAGTGGGAAAGAGGTTTGGACATAGCACATATCTTTAAAAATAGCAATGCAAATCCAAAGCATATTGCAAAATAGCATGCAACTTCAAAACTGTTCAGAAATGCATCCTCCTGCAGATTGCCATGTGTAATATTCCCTGGTTCATTTCTGTATCAATTCCAGTAATAAAGCCATAGACTATAGCTTCATTCAAAGAAACAATCCAGCAACTTCAAAATATCATTTCAGATGCTTGGATTTTATGCAACTCAGTTTTTGTTGTCTAGTAGTAGTTGTTGGTTGCTGGGTATGACTTCCAGGCTATTTTTCTGAAGCAACCCATGTCATAACCATTAGGATACTGAATAATCCATTTTTGGAAGCGAGTATGTTTTCCCACCATATTATATTATTTCTTTGGAAGCCTTTTTGTACTGGATATCTACTGAAGCTTTTAAAGTATGTGTTATGACACGGAACATTCTGTATTAAATAATTCCTGTAGCAACATTGCAATGTCTACACTCTCTTTAAAAGTAAAAACAAATTTGTTCCTCACTATCCTTTGTTTCCTAACAAGTTATCTATATCTGTTAGTTTCACAAGGCCCCTAGTGTGCAACTATAGTTTGCTTTTTTGTTCTGTACTGGGGTCAAGATTTAAAGGAATGAGGTATATGTGATTCCATGTGTATATATGGTCATACCTGGCAACAGAAGGGAGTTGGTATTGGAGTGGTTGATTTCTTGATCCTTTTCAACTTGATCATTGCACAGAATAGATTTCCAATGGGAAGTGTTTATTGCATCACATCCAGAACCAACTTTTAGCAAGGCTGAGACAACCTCTTTTTAAGCCCTGTATAATAGCCACTCCACTTCATCTTATTTCACATACTCAGGGACAACTTGGAATTCTGTTGTTGACATTTTGCTGGTTGATGTGAAGGAAAATATGGTGATACGGCTTGTTTGCTACTGAACTGAGAACAGAAAGAGGAAGAGGATTGCCTGGCTACTCAAAATTGCTGTCTCTTCAATGTATGTGGGGGTGGGATAAGGAGGTAGGGATATGGATCCCTGTACTTTCTCCTCACCCACAAAGAGAAAAAAACTGCTGTTTGAGCAGATAATTGACCAGAAAGAAGAGCATTAAGCAATCCCCCTGCCTTTCCTCCTGTCAGATAACCACCTTTGCGAAGGCTGCTTCTGGTGAAATCAACAACAAAAATGTGAAAGTACTGTAAATGGTGGAGGAAATAGTTTGACCCTTGTGGGCCCTCTCACTCTTACTCCAGTCCTGTATTGGAGGTGTATGTTTGTGTGTGTGTGTGTGTGTGTGTGTGTGAGAGAGAGAGAGAGAGAGAGAGAGAGAGAGAATGAATGTGGCTTGGAGGTTGTCATAGGCAGAGGGAAGCATCTGGCCAGTGTGGTGTAGTGGTTAAGAACGGTAGACTCATAATCTGGGGAACCGGGTTCACGTCTCCGCTCCTCCACATGCAGCTGCTGGGTGACCTTGGGCTAGTCACACTTCTTTGAAGTCTCTCAGCCCCATTCACCTCACAGAGTGTTTGTTGTGGGGGAGGAAGGGGAAGGAGAATGTTAGCCACTTTGAGACTCCTTTGGGTAGTTGAAATATACTCGGAGTCAAGTGTGAATTTCATGTTCTTTATTCAGCTCATAGTAGTGAGGAATGCAGTTCCCCCAAAACGTTTGCTTTGTATACACTATTTACACAATGGGCCCCACGTGATTGGCTAATTCCGGGATACTCCTGTATGCCAATCAGAGTGCGGATTCACTTCCACCAGGAGCTGGATTGGGTGGCTCCTGCGGACCAATCAGACTGCTGCAATCTCAATCCTATTGTTCTGGGACCAGTCAGACTGCTGCAATCTCAATCCTATTGTTCTAGGACCAATCAGACTTCTGCAGTTTGGATCCTATTCAACTCAGTACATAATAGTAGTGATAAAGCAGGATATCAAATCCAAACTACTACTTCTACTACTACTACTACTACTACTTCTACTACTTCATTTCTAGACCCCCTTAGACACCTGCTGTGACAGGTTTGCAGGGCACTTTGAGGGTAAAGTCGCTTGCATTTGCACCAATCTTAATACAGTTCCTAGGGAGATGTCCTGTGCACCATCTGGCTAGAAACTGTTGGCCTAGTTTCAGCTTGGGCAGCCTTGGCTGCAGACACTGTGCTTGAATCGTGTTCCTTGCTCTTCACGGCTGATATAGTCTAGCTGGAAAGGGTTAACTGAGTGGGCCCAGCATACAGTAAATGAATCTTCATTCATTCATTCATTCATTCATTCATTCATTCATTCCATTCCAGTTATGAATCACTTCCCATAAAACATCACAAAGTGATTTAACAATAAAAACATCAACAATACAAAATTATATCAGGTTCATATGTAAAACAATTAAAACCATTTCATATATGAAATCAATTGCAGATCCAAGGCAGACACAGACTGGGATAGAATGAGTGAGTGAGTGGAGACTGCCATCCTTAAAGAAGCGGTAGTGCACACTCGTTCCTTGCTGTCTCTGGACCCAGAGGTCTATGACAACTACCACCTGATTGAAATATCCCCTTCTCGGGGAAGTGCTTGAAAGGAAAATATCCATTCAACTTTCAGACTGAACCTTGGTTGCCCTGATGGGTGACCTTTCTTGAGAGAGGAACAGAGCAGTGTGACCCTGTTGCTTCACCTCGATCTATCAGTGGTATTTGATACTATCTACCATGGTATCCTACTGAACCAACTCTGAGGATTGGGAGTCAAAGGCATGGTGATTCAGTTCTGCTTCTACTGGCAGGGTGATATTAAGGGACTGCTGCTCAGTTCATTTTGTCCTCCATGCTGTATAACATGGACAAAGAATTAGTTGCATGATCTTATACATGTCCACTGAGCAGTAAATTACTCCCAGGTGTGTGGGTGTAGGTTTGGTGCATATGTTGGAGAAACCTGCTTGGAACAAAAGGGGGCTTAATTCGGGTGGGGGGTGGTGCATAAGATTGTGTTGTAAAAACCACTTTCTTAAAATTATACTCTAAGCCTACAGCCAGGCTTAAGAGTCCAAACATCTCTGACTTGTACCATGATCTTAAACCAACTGACATGAAAGTAAACCCTATTGATTTCAGCTTGAACACTTTATATCCCACCCATCTGGCTGAGTTCCATGGGAAGACTTCAGGTGTTCACAAATGGATTATTGAAGCTGTACTGATTATTTTTCACTCTTCCCTGAGAGGAGGACTAAATTTGTTCCTCTCTTCCCTTATACTGTACACTTTTCAGCATCAATGTATTCCTAAAAAAAAAAAAACCCCAAAAGTATAGGAGAGATTTAGAGCAATTTGCTTCTAGTCTGACAACACAAAGACCAACAGTAAAAATGAAGGAAACACCTCCATAAAATCCCATATTGTAATGACTGCTGAAATACAATACCACCAGACAATTAGACACAACACAGAAACATTTTCCCATGAAGAGCAGTCTGGGTGAGGGTAAATAAAAAAAAGCTGGGACTGTTGAGGAAAATGAAAGAAACGGGTATACAGTATAATAACAGCAATAATATCAGGTCACACCAAACTAAACATGATATAACTGAGTTAACAGGACCCTAAAAGGGCACATTGCAAGTCATATGCAAGATCTTAGAAATTGGGTCCACTTCTGGGTGGGGCCAGGTTGCAGACAGGCCACCTAGCCTCCTTCCGCCTCAGTGTGGGGGCGGGACGGCATCCCACATCATGTTGGGAGAGACCCCAGCCACGTCAAGTTGCCAGGTGGCCAATCAGGTCGCTTGGGGGTGTGACCAGGGCCGATTTAAGCTGCGGCGCAACTCTGAGGCTTCCCTTTCAACCTCACACGCAACAAGTCAAAGAGTTTGGCATAACATGTTTGCAGATTTAGTTATACTTTTTGCCTAATGTCTGGCATATCTGTGTTTCTGCAGGAAAGACTCATAATTGGCATGATCAGGAGAAGGAGTCTGGCAAGTTCAGTGTCTGCATAAGCTGGTATATTACAGAATCGTGGTGGCTGTGCAGGCCAGGTGCTGAGATAACAAAAATTCTTTTCTTGACTCTTTGACCATAAAAATACAAGGACAATTTCTTCATCTTTCAGAGGATATCAAGATTCTATTTGGTCTCAAATCCTGGTTTTAAAAGGTAGCTGAGGTTTGGCACAGAGAAACCTCTATAAAAGCTTTATTGGCGGTAAGGAGGGTGTCAAGGACAGAAATATTGTTATAATTTCACTGTGCAGGAGATGAGGCTTTCCTTAGTCAATTAAGCTTGTACTTGACTGTATGAATAAAAGCATTCTAACCAGAACTGCGAGCTTTATTTAGGTTAATTGCTAGAGTAATAAACCAATTTGTAGTTGATAAACTGGGGCAATTTTAATAGGTGCAGCTGAAACATAAAGGGCTGGCTTGTTTATTTTCTGTGTTGTTGTTTTTAAATTCTGTTGTTACTGGAATAGCAGATGAAAAAACCAATGATGGCTTTTCTTTCTAACACTGAGCCGTAGCATTTGTTTCCTGAATTGTGAATTCTGACTTTTCCTTCAGCATCTGAGAAAGGCACCTGTCCTGTGGTAATACGCACCTGTGGTAATATGCAAATATATTTAATAAATCAATAATTTAGGTCAGATGCTTTAATAAACTAAATGCTCTTTTAAAAGTTTGAAAAATGTTTCAGGTGGAAACTTTTAGTGTGCAGAATAATAATAGTGTGCTAAAGTTTTTAGTGTGCAGAATAATTTTTTTATTATTTATACCCTGCCCATTCCCCGAAAGCAGAGTTGGTCAAAGTTAATCAAACTTTTTGAGCTCTGCCCTGTTTCCTATTATTCCAGCTCTTTCACACCTTTATGAGAACAGTAGCAAGGAAAGACTGTGGTTCTTCAGAAAATCCTATGAGGATACTGTGTACCAGAAGCATGGCTATCCTAACCCTTGTGCCTTTGCAGCCATGATGGGCTCCTAAACTCCTCTTCTAGGAACTATCATCTCCATGCTGGAAGTGGATCGAGTGCTGGCACAATAAACTTTGTTCAGACTGCAAGCTGGGCAATCAGTAAAGTATTTCCACAAGGACTCTGCCTGCACAGATCCACTCAAACCGTATTCTCAGCTTCCCTGTTTGTTCCTGTAAACTGTTCCAAAGTTAAATTCAGTTGAAAACGATACCTGTTCCCCACAGACACTGTGGGCTATGAGCACAGAGGCCTAAGTGCTGCCTGCAGTGTTATCCTAGAAGTCCCTGATGTCAGCTGTAATGGCTGGGGCCTTGGTGTCCAATTGCATCAGAGGTCTGGAAAAGTTTGGGGCAGCAAAGTAGAACAGCCTCTTGCCATAGAGCATTTCACATATTTTAGTATGTCAAACAATTGCCTTTAAATCTTTGCAAAGGGGTGTGGGTGTGTTCTGGTGTCCGAGTTCAAGACTTTCACAGTTCACGCAAGCCCTCTTTGGACATTCTTCTTTGGAGTTCAGTAAACATTTGAGAGGATTGGATTCAGGTGGCAGTGGAGATTATAGTGCTCGCTCCACCTGCCTCACTATTCCAGTTGCCCTGATCTGTTGAAGGGGAAACTTCCGAACTGGGAGAGACCTGTACTTGTGGGTGCTTCCTGCATGTTTTTTGGATTCAAGAAAATCAGGCTTAATTTGATTTAATTGCTAGATAAGTCAACTAAATTTATAGTCTAAAATGCATGGGGAACTATTGAAGGAGGCTCTCAGATTCAGGTGTTCGTTCTCCAGCTCATGGAGGGCAAATGGAACTGTGACAGGGCTATCATACTTGTTTCTGCTGCTCCTTTCCCCTGTGTTTACTTAACTTCAAAGAAGAATGCCCTTGTCTTGGATAACAATCTGTTAGGTGTTGTTTTTTAAAAAATTTAAATCAAAACCAATCACCTCCTTTCTATAGAAATTTGAACACATTCAATGAGTTTTATAAATAGTAGAACAACCGGTGAACGGCAAGACAGAAATCCCATATGTATTTAACCCACTTTTCAAAGACTTTTCAGAACATTTCCCTAACTTATGAGTCTACTTCCCCCTATGGAAATCCATTTAAACCTGAGCTTGTTTTGACTAGTTCAGTAATGATGGTTGTGTGAACTATCCCATCATATGCTGGTTGCACTAGCTGCTCAAATATAAGATCAAAACTTAGAAAAAATAAGTCATTGTTTTCATACTGGCTAATAAAGTGTGGCTGGGTTTGTTTGTTTTTATGTAAGTAGCTTTATAAAGAAATGTAAATTTAGGGGGGAAGAAACTGTGGTCTTAGTTTAGTCCCACAAAAATATTCGTAGTGACTTCTGTTCCCTTAACTTAAAATAGCTTCTGTCTCTGATTCTAACCACATAAAGGCAGAGTTCCGGGCACTCGTCTTCCTTTGCCTTCATGATAATGACAATAAGAACATTTCTGCCCACTGATGTGGCAACGAAGGGATGTGTGTTTCCTGCTGGCAGTTTTTCCATTAATATGAAACCTTTCTCTTTTTTTAGCTTTTCATTTTGTTTGTCCTAAATCTCTTGCTCTTAGAATCATAGAATCAAAGAAACTGTGGAGTTGGAAGGGACAAAAAGGGTCATCTAGTCCAACCACCTGCAATGCAGGAATATTTTTGCCCAATGTGGGGCTCAAACCCACCACCCTGAAAGCATCCCGTGCTCTACAGACTGAGCTATCTGAAATCTTTCTAAGGTCTCTTCAACCATCTCAGTTCAAATGAAGCATCAATCACCTCACCATGGTTCTAGGTGGAGGTAAAGGTAAAGGGACCCCTGACCATTAGGTCTAGACTCTGGGGTTGCGGCGCTCATCTCGCATTACTGGCCGAGGGAGCCGTCATACAGCTTCCGGGTCATGTGGCCAGCATGACTAAGCCGCTTCTGGTGAACCAGAGCAGCACATGGAAATGCCGTTTACCTTCCTGCCGGAGTGGTACCTATTTACCTACTTGCACTTTGATGTGCTTTCAAACTGCTAGGTTGGCAGGTGCAGGGACCGAGCAATGGGAGCTCACCCCGTCGCAGGGATTCAAACTGCCAACCTTCTGATCGGCAAGCCTGAGGCTCTGTGGTTTAACCCATAGCGTCACCCGCATCCCAGGTTCTAGGTGGAACTTAATGTCAAATGTATCAATGGCACTATGGATTATCCATAGCTTTGGTACCCTGTACTCTGCTAGGAGCTGTTAGGGCTGGCACAGGGCAGCTTCACACCTCTGTGTTGCTGCTGCACCCAGGGAGCCAATTCCCTGGACTGTGAGGTGTTCTTTGGTTCCAGGATGACTCCAACCATATAGGTGCTGACGACTCGTCCTGTTAGCTAGGGATGATGGGAGTTGTAGTCCCAAAACATCTGGAGCGCCAAGTTTGCCTATGCCTGGTTATCTAACTGGCTTAAAAGGAATATAAAGATTTTCAGCTCAGTTTAGGACTTTGCTTTGACTCCATAGGCCAAACCTAAGTGACAATATTTCACACTTTGATAGTGTCTCCCCCTTAATCAGGGCTTTTTTTCAGCCAGAGGTTGCTGGAACTCAGTTCCGGCACCTCTCAGGCGGGTGCCATTGCTGTTATAAGAGAACATGGGAGGTGTTTGTGGTAAGTCCCAACACCACTATTTTTTAGAAAGATAGCACTGCCCTTAATAGTGTGTGTGTGTGTGTGTGTGTGTGTGTGAGAGAGAGAGAGAGAGAGAGAGAGAGAGAGAGAGAGAGAGTGGGGGGGCGGTAACTAGAGCACCATGTTTTCTCTCATACAGCTGAAAATCTACTCTTCAGTTGTTTGTGTCCATCTGCCTCCATGTTCCCAATCCTTAAGCATTTCAATGTTTTTTCTTTTCTTTTATAAGGCATTGTGGTCACACTAGCACACACCTTTTTATTTTTTTTATTTTTTTTAAAAAAACTTGTATTTTTTGTTAACGTGCTGACAAGATGTGAAATTAACAACAATGCTGACTTTGTATACAAGGCAATAGCTTTGCACTGCTTGGGGCAGAAAAGCAGGTAATACAGAAAGGCAGACAAAATATTTTAAGGGATTGCACCTGAGAGTAGTTTGCAGAACACTACATTATCTGGAGGGGTGTGCCCTCCTACATTATCTGGAGGGGTGTACGGAATAAGGCTTAAACCAGAGAAAGCATAACTTGTGAATGGTTGTAATGTACATTAACAGAAATAAGGAACATTCCTAAGTGATAATTAAAGTGATTTGAAATGTTTGTGTGATTTCGGCCTACCTCCAGCTCATGTTTGCATTCACCTGTTCCTCTTATCTTCTGAAGAATTCTAATATATTCATATTAGGCCTCACCTGAGCACCTATGTGCATTATGACAGAGCTGCAGCTGAAACAAGTCTCTTAGCAAAGACTTTCCCTTTCAGAGGCATAGAATTACTCCATAACAACATTGTCAGAACAAGATAATTTCAACACCTTTGGTTTATTCAATGCCAATGTAGGTTTGTTATATCTGTTTAAAATGAACTGTTTTTAATGCCATTGCTTTGACACTGCTGGCTATTGTAGATGTCAGGTTTCTGAAAGGTCTAAGCTGTAAACCTGTTGAAAATGAGCAGATATGCCATGCTTCTCATTTACATTTTGCCTTGCTTCAGTTATGAGCCAGCGCATGTTGCCACCCAGTGCAGCAGGACAGAAAATGTTCCTTCATTCAGTTTCCCCAGACACAGAGGAGAGGTTGCCTGAACATGATTCCAGATTAGTGGCACTTGTGCTTTTATTTTAGTTTAGTTTGGTAGAGGCAGAAGCCAAAAGTGGCTTACTAGCTGTGTGAGCTCAACAGGGTTTAAGGTTTAAGGCTGTATAAACATCAAGTAGCGAGCACAGTGAAGTGTTATGCAACTTGCCTTCAGGGGTAGTTATGTGTCATGAGAAAAATTCTTGTCAGGAAAGGTAATTAATGCATGGGAGTCAGGATAGATTATAATAATGGAATGTGAAAACTGTATCTCCCATACATAGGGTGTGTGTGTGCACATGTGTGCTCGTTTGTAGTTGCCTTGGGCAAAGAATGAGGACGGGCCAGCAATCCACTTGGGAGTAAAGCATGCTGTGATGGATTCGGTCATTGCAACCTGCATTTTGTTCCCTAAAATAATGTTAGGACTTGGATTGTGCTGCCTTGCGAGGTAGGGTTACTCACCACTATGTTCCACTGCTCCCTAGAAACTGGGGGGGGGGAGTTTTTGGGAGACTTGTGCCCTACAAAGAACAGAGGCCTGCATCTCCTGAATTAGTTGGTTTCCATATTTTCCCCTTCTACTATCTTTAATATATAGTATTGGTGGCCACACGATACAGTTATGGGTATTATTCAGACCCAGATTTTGTTGGGACAAGAAATTTCCAGAGGCTGTTGGCTGGCTTTGCAGCTCTGGGGGGTTTGCCTTCCTCACACTGAAATGGCATTTACACCCACCCACCCACCCACCCACACACCAGAGAACTTCCTAAAGAGGTTTTGAAGGCAACATGGTTTCATAGCTTTGACTCTGAACAGTGGGCAGAAGTTGTCGTAGAAGAGGTGGAACTGAATCCTTCTTTCCTATAAACCCCACAGTGGAATAAGACTTAGTCCCTGGTCTCAAGTATGAGACTAATGGACTGAAACCCATAGACTGACCTCTATGAGAAACCAAGTCCCACCACTCTGGACACTTTGCTTTCCAATGCCTGCTGTTCACTGGCACAGAGACTGCACCAGGTAAAGTAAAGTAAAGGTGCAAAGTTCTATGCTTCAGCCCCGAAGACTGTTCCTTTAAGGATCTCCACATCCTAGTCTGGGAAAGGTATTCAAATTCAAATTCAAATTTATTGCGGCTATAAGCCCATAAAGTGGGAAAGGTATAAGACTGGGCCATGAAGGATAAGACATATGGAGTTGGGACCTGTTAGAGAAAGTTCCTTGCACCTAGTGATCTGTCCATGGTCCTGCAAGCCTTGTATCTGAGCCACTTGTTTGTTGTAAACTCTGGACCTGTATCAACTTCCTGCCTCTGGACTGCCCTGCCGGTTGACCCTTATTCTTGCTATCACCCCAGACTACTTGTTAGCTAGCCTGCCTCCTGGACTATCTGTTCCACCTCAGGACAAAACACATGGATCCCAGAATGAATCCTGTACCATTTGGTATGGCATCTCAACCCAAGAGGACTAGAATTAATGCTTTTCATCCAGTGTTATCTTATGTCACCACCTGCCAGTTCAAACTGTTGATGGGATTATAGGACATAACTACAGTACAAAAGGCTCTGCTGTTCTTTGCCCAGATATTTTCTAATGTTTCAGGTTAAAAAGAGATTTGTCTATCTTTATTTTACTGTCCTTCGCTTCCAGTGGCTCATCATGGCTGCAAATATAAAATATACTGACATTACAGGGAAGCAGCAGCAGAGCAAGTTGCCACTGAATTTTGTCAGAAATGAAACTTGAAGTGAATGTATAAATTCCTTGGGCAACTGAGGAATTTGAAGGGATTGATAGAGTTTTGCTTTGGCAATTCTGCATGCCCATTGGGTGTCACAGGGTTTTGTTGTGATACTAGGAACACTTTTTTGTCTAGACTATGGCACTTGAATATGTTGCTGACACACACACACACACACACACCAATTGCAGGAAATGCAAAAATGAATTTAAGAGTTGCTTGTGAAAGTGGCTTCAGGCTGGTGCCAAGCTTTGTTCTAAGTGCTTGCTAATGGCTTGATAGCATGCCTGTTCGATATACACTTGGTAGGAAGCAGCCATTAAAAATAGCACTAGTGGCAGGCATATCGTCATCAAAACATATTCCTAGTGAAGACAAGATCAATATTTATTTAGATCTTCATAACTGGGGATGCCAAATATTTAGCAACCTAACTGCTAAGGTTATTGAAATCTCATTGACATTGCAGGTTGGTTTGCATTCCTTGCAGCAGGTTTGCATCTGCAGCCCATGTTCACACATGCTGAGTTATTCTTTGGCAAACAGGGTGTGGTTTGGTTTCCATTCTCCTACTAGATCCTTAAAAAAAAGTTAGGTGATAGAATTTAATGGTTGCAAAATCTTTATGGAACTTTTGCTTCTTCATGCAGTATGTTACTTTGAAGTGCATTGTACTATTGTTATATCTGCTTATTTTTTATTTTTTTAAAAGACATCCTTCCTATGACTATCAACCCTAAAAGCAAGCCGTATTACTGAAGCCACAGCATCTGTGTATAGTGTTTTATCACTGGATGCTAACCTGGTCCTGTAGGAATTTATAGGTCAGAAGCAGCACTTGGAATTATGCCTGGAAATTGGCATCTCTGGGTAGGGCTGGGAGAGACCACTGCCAAAAAACCCTGGAGGGCTACTGCTGAGCTAGATGGACCAATGATTTCATTTGGTATAAGATAGCATCTTAAATTGATGGCTAGCCAGTGAAGCTGTTGGAACCTGGAAATCACATGCTGAAGAGGTACCATGCCGTAGTCATTGCGAGGCCACAACATAACAACCCAAACCATCTACTCTTTCCATTGAGTTACTCTGTGAGGATGACACTGTGTAATGAAGCTGATGGAGCAACTACTCTATGAGGAAAGGCGAGAGAAGGTGAGTAAGATTAGACATGCTAGAGGTGTTTAAAATTATGGAGAGTGTGGAGAAAGTGGATTGAGAGAAAAACCTTTATCATAATACTAGAACTGATATATATCCAATGGAATGGGATGCTGGAAAATCCAGGACAGACAAAACAAAGGATATCTTCCCACAGTGCATAGCTAAACTATGGAGTTCAGTCCCACAAGAGGTAGTGATGGCCACCAGCTTGGATGGCCTTAAAAGAGGATTAGCTACGTTCATGGAGAATGAGGCTATTAGTGGGTACCAGCCACAATGTCATGTTCTACTTCCACTGTCAGAAGCAGTAAACCTCTGAATACCAGTTGCTGCGAATTGTCATTGGGGAGAGCATGGTTGCCGTTACACCCTGCTTCCAAGCTTCACATAGGCATCTGGTTGGTCGCTGTAAGAACAGAATGCTGGACTAGATGAGCCTTTAGCCTGATCCAGCAGGGCTCTTCTTTTATTAGGAGGGCCAGTCAATACTGGTGCAATGCACCCCATCTGTGTTTGCCATCAGTGAGCACACCTTCAAATCACCCCTCGCTATTCTTGCTTTTTGATTATATGACCATTCAATGGCCTGTTCCCATAAAGCATCAACAGTCCCAAGAAAAAGTGCTCGACATCGTTCCTCCCTCTCTGGTTCTTTCACTGTTAAGTAAAACAGCTATTGTGAGTTTGTTGTCTGGTAACTGTGAATGGTTCTATCACTGTGCTGTTGCCATGATGATGCTTGATTAGAGTGTGGGATTTGACAAAAGAATGTTTCTTAATGGGTGTGGATATCCCTGTGAATGGACAATTAACCTGCAGCTATAGGACCTAGGCATGTGTTTGGCAGATTGTGTATGAAAAACAACAGAGGGCCATTTGTAAGGAAGACAGAAATCCAGAACTGGAGGGAAAGAAAGAAAGAGCAATGAATGACTTGAAGGTAAAGCGCCTTGGAGGGGATACCCAATTTTGGGGTTCATAGTTAATGAAGCTGTTCATGCTTATTGTGGTAAGGAATTCTTGTTCCGGTTGTCTAAAGATTACCTTAGTTCACCTTCCCAGATGAAGTGGAGATTTCTGGAGTCAAATAGCTGAGGCCAAGCCTCTAGGTAACTGCACCTGTGCTTGGAGGGGGGGGGAATCTCAGAATTTTATTGAACATTTTCTAGTTATATCAATATTGTTCAGAGCAGTATGCTTTTCTGGACTGTTGCTAGTATCTCATTGAATATTTACTCCCTACCTCATTTTTCCCCAAGGCACCTGTGTATGTTTGTTTTTAATTTGAAGGAATTCTGCAACTAGTTTGAACTGTATATCTTAAACCAATATATATTTTTTTGGTTTGGATTAAAGATCCCTTTGCACAGAAATACATGACAGTTTCCTTCTTTTGTTTATGTAAGAGCCATACTTGGTGAAAGATTCCCCTCATTAATTATCTTATTTTATAATCCTTGAATTGCCTTGCTCAAAATCACTTTTGTTTTGGAATGATCTGGCAGCTGTTCCCAGTTCTAACAGCAAGTTCAGGCAGTGTTTCCACATAAACCTGCTCCCAGTGAGAAATAAACACAATGAAAAGTGACATAATTGAAACACAGGGCAATTCTACTTTGCACACTACTGTTGTCAAATGGCAACAATACTAATGACTGAAATACAGTTACTTGCTCTACTAACAAGTTAGGATCTTAGGATGTGGCCTTAGATCCATTGGACCTCAAGAGGTTCTCCAGGGTTTCAAAAAGGAGTCCGAAAAAGAAAGAGGAGCAGAGGTTTGGCTGGAAAATGTGGGTAATTGTTATATCATAGTTTGCATTTTGAGTTTCTTCATACCTGCTTTCTAACATGAAATGTCCAAAATGTAAAGTGTATAAGCAATGTTGATGGCTTAGATCCTAATTTAAGGAGGTTCGTAGAACAAAAGTTTCTCATCCATCCCTCCCTCTTGCAGCCCCCTGTGGCCACTGAAAAGCATCTCCAGCAAGTCAAGAGATCCTCCTGAGGAATGTGGGGTGGGGCTCAGGGGGCTATTGGGAGGGAGCATAACTGATGCAAATGAGAAAGGGATCTGTCCATGATTTCCTTCTTCCTCAGCAGCCCTCCGTGCACTATCTATCGTACATTGTTCAGGAGGGCCCACAAACCTACAGAAAGGCTTTGGGAGCAGGGGGACAAAGGGATAGGAACCATTCTAACAATGCTGCATGCAGCACCTATTCTTCTCCATTTTCCCCTCCCCACCAATCTATTTGCTTCCCACTTTGCAAGGGTGCCGTATTCATATGCCATAACTCCTTCCAGATTTAATAATAATATTAATAGTGCACATTTTCTAGGCAATAAAGAATCAGCTTTGATATACACAGTAATACGATGGCCAAGCTATCCTGGGCTAAGGACTATACAAATGTGACAGTGAACACTGTTCCAGGGACAGGGGGACCTATGGCCCACCATACGCCATTATACTTCAATTCCCTTCAGCCCCAGCCAACATAGCCAAAGGCAAGCTGTAGCCCAATCTGGTGTGTGTCAGGTTAGCCAACAGTGTCCTAGTCTATTGTTCTCAAAAGTCACTAATAAAAGCTGCTATAGAGCTATATGGGAACGTTCTCTATATGAACAGTGCTAATGTATGACCCCCCCCCCCCCCACATATCTGAATGGAAGCTGTGAAAGTGGTCTCATTTGAATATCTTCCCTACATTTTAACAAGCTATTTTTAAAAGTAATGTTCCTTAAGTGTGAGATTAGTTTTTCTGCTCCTTGGGAAAAAAAACCTTCAATTTACATGAAGTTGTTAATGTAGGCATTTAATGAATATGGACAAGAAAATGCTCCAAGTCGTCTGAATCCTGCTCCTGCTACTTGGATAGTTATTTTGTGTCAAAACTGTGGACACAAGAAGAACCCTCCTGGATCAGACCAATTTAGTCCAGCTTCCTGTCTCCCAGAATGGCTAACTAGATGCCCCTGGGAAGACCACAAAACAAGGCATGAGCACAACAACATGCCCAATGCCTGCAATCCCCAGCACCTACTTGTCAGAGGGGTATGCTGGTTCTGATCCTGCTTTCAAAGCTATTTAAACTGGTCATCACTACATCTTCCAGTTGTGAGTTCCACAGTTTAACTTGAACTGCATGATGAAATTCTACTGTTGGTCTGCCCTGAGTCTCCTACCATTCAGTTTTAGCATTATGAAAGAGAAACCCATTAAACACTTTTAACTCTCATTGATTCGAAAGGGTGAGTTAAACATATCAAAGGACCAAGCTAAACTTTACTACAGAACTGCCCGCAATGCTATCCTACGGCCACCACTTCTAACATTGCAAAATGCCCTTCGGAGGGACAACTGGCAGTGGAGTATAGGCAGACAGATGGGATGCTGATCTCTTTCCCTTCGAGTCCATGCATCTCTGAAACTCCCTAATACCCAGCCACTCCCACTCTGTAGCATTCCAGACAGATGCCTGAGAGGTAACATGGATATGGAAACCCACAGGTGGAAACAGGAGTGGGTAGAGAGATTATGGAAAAACAGGCTGGCAGGGAAAGGCTTAATATTCCCTTTCCTTTCCTATTGTCCCCTTTCCATTGCAATTTTCCTCTCCCAAGCACTTTGCAAGACAGAAGCAGCCAGAAGGCTAATATTTGTGCAACTCCATTGTCATGCTTAACCCAGAATCGCTACTATTTAAATCAGTGAAACTTCTTAAATCTTAGAAATTTAGAATGGATCTTTTCATACTTCTTACAGAATATCTGCAATGCAGATTTACTCAACAACATTTAACTCTTTGAAAATAGGCAGCCCCCCCCCCCCAGTGTGTAAGATAAGCAGTGTGCTAGAACTTAGTGTCCATGAAGATACGCTGTACAGAAGGAGTGCCTACAGTACCCTCCAACATTTCTCCAATGAAAACAGGGACGTCCCATTCCATAATGATAATTTTACTTTTTATAGCTACCCCCCAACATCTTAGTGCAGCTTCCAACATATATAAACATCATACCCTCCTTGGTTATCTTTTTCCTTGCTGGAACATATCCCTGAATTCTAATAATGACTCTTGGTTGCCTGGATGGGTGGATGACAGAGAAGGGTATGTGGATGTACAGTATATTCAAGGGTATGTGAGTGTGCATAGCTACTGTTGTTGACATCCATCTGTCTTGGGAGACAATGGAGGAGTGAGGCTTTGGAGGGTCAAACTGTTGGAAGGTTACAGTGCTTGTTGTGGCTGTAGAGACTGATATGGGAGAGCCATGTTTTGTTGCAGGTGGGGCAGATGAAAATGTCTGGTGGTGCTGCTGCAGGTGCACCATGGCATTTCTTCTCTCTGGGCTCCTCCCAGCGGTCATTCCTCTTCTGGTCTCTTTTCTATCACTCTGTTGCTCCTTTTCACCCTCACTGAGTAACAGATTTCTCCTTCTCTTGCCATCCTCAGATTTAATTGTTCTTTCCCCCCAATTCCTTCCAGCTTTGAAGTAATTGTTTTCCCCTTATTGCCCCGCCATGGAATTAACTGCTCTTTCCCCTTGATGCAGCCCACTCCCCATAAATTGCTTTCCCTCCAACCCCAAAAGGAATCCACTGGCCTTCCTCTCCCTTCGCCTGCCCCCAACTCAAATGGCACATGTAAATGCATTGTGCCTTACGCAAACATGTTTTATTAATAAAACAGTAAGTCAAGTTGGTTGGACTCCAGACAATCAAAGTTCCACACTGTGATTCAATTAAAAAGAGTTATTCTCTGCACAGCTACCTGCATGCTGCTGTGATGAGTCACTGAGGGAGGGACTGCCCCTCCCTCAGATGACTCAGAGCTGCAGTATGCAGGAGGTTCATGCAATTCCCTGCTAGAACCACTAACAGCAAATATATATATATATATTGCAGCTTCCTCAATCTGGTGTTCTCCAGATGTTTTGGACTACAGCTCCTGCCAGTCCCAGCCAGAACAGTCATGTCCAAAATGTTTGGAAGACACCATAACAAGGAAGGATAGTTGAATGCTCCACCACAGACTGAAGTTACATCAGAGGGAGCCATTTTGCCAGGCTGCAACACCACAAATTTATTTATATATTTTTGAATAGGGCAATATGAACTCCCAGTTGATGCACATTGCCTGGAATAGAAGGGAAATGCACATGCCCAATGATGCCCAAATGCAAACAGGCAGCAGCTTTTCCTTGGAAAATCAATTCCTATTTGCACTTGAGCTCTATTACTAAGGAAGGAATTGTGGCAGTACGTCACATTCAAAAGGGAGCAAAAAGGAAGCAAAGGGAAGCATTGTATTAATTCAGTGTTATTACAGCATCCAGCATTAATGTAGTTCTGATGCAGAACCAGGTTCTATGGTTAACGAATAACTTTGCAGTGCTGGGAGGAACCAAGCCTATCTCATTTCCAGAGCTTCAAAGGTGTAACCAGCCCTGATGGAGGCAGGTACTAAGGTATGGAGACTCAGAAGAGCCCAGACAGTTAACTAGGTTGTTTCCAAAGAGCTTGTGTTGACTGATGAAGCGTTTCCCTTTTAAAAACATGCATACTGGTGGGTTGAGTTCAGATAGTTATTACAGTATTCCCTGCCACCAGTGTAAAATGTGATCTTATTCATCATTTGGGAGAGAGATTGGAATGAAATGTCAAAAACAAAAAACAAAAATCGTTTTTCTTCACTTGGCACAAAGAGTTCATAATCTGTTTGCATGCACTCTGCAACGGCATGGAAATTGTCTCCTCCTGAGCAATAATTATGGATTAGGTGATGTAAATATTTCTCAAAATGATAAAGCAGGAGTGGCCATCTCCCAATCGGTGGACCACATTCAGGGCCCCAATAATCTGACTACAGTGTCAGCTGTTCATTGCTTTTTGGGGGGGGGGGTAACTGATGCTGTTGAGCCCCACTGGAGCTTGCTATTCTACACATCTCCCCTTCCCCACATCCTTTAACCCCAACTCCAAAGCATTGCTTGCCATGGGATACTGTTATTACAAGAGAATTGGCTGAAAACTGTGAAAAGTAAGGCAGAACAGAACTTCCTGTATTGTGGAGCAGTGGAATCAGTTCAAAAACAGTCCTATATCTAGCCCTGATCTATCATTGGCTGTGAATTCATCTATATTTCATTTTACTGTTCACTAGTATTACATGTAAAACTGAACATGTTATGACTACAGAAATCTGTGCCTCCTCCCTTTCCCCATCAAAAAGAGAGAGTATCACACTGCTGCTTACAACACTCTTTGAAATTCCTATTGACTTTATTAGCTGTGCATTACTTCTCGTAGTCCAGCATTTGGGGTGTCCCTCTGCCCCCGGGCCAATATGATTCCCCCATTCATGGGGACAACACTGGCTTTTTAAAAGAAAGAAAAAAGACCTGATGTATTGCAGAGAAATTTTTGGAAATGTGTATTACTATCTTGCTGCAAGGTCTCAGTTTATCATTTTTAGGAACATGCCAAATTGCACATGGTGGTTTGGGACAGTACCTTTTTTTAATTGCAGATAATTACATGGCAGACGCTAATGAGTCAGTGGAAGGTTTTTCCCCTCCCTGCATTCCAATGAATTCATATGGGTGTGGAAGGGAAAGGAAGACTTGAGAAATAGTGTACTGGCAGAAAGACACAGATGTTGATTCTGAAGTATTACTATATAAGGCTTTTACTGACAATGGTACTTTCTTCCATGCTGAATTTGTAAGGGAGCCAATCACATTTCACCCAAAACTAGCCCTCAGCAGAACAATGGGGCATGTGCTTTCAAACTGGCTGACTTGAACACATCCTCTACAAAGAATCCTACACTTGCATCTCTTTTTATTCCTTTAAACTTATGGAACAAATATACAGCCAGACTCATTAAAAGGCTGATCCTATAAAATGCCATGGAAAAGTGGATGTTGCACAGAGGGTGCAACACTTTAAAAATGCACTGTGAGTGCTGTTCTATTTATGTCTGTTGATACTTTTCTCAGCTTGTTTTTCCAATACAAAGCCATGTCCCACCTTGGCAGAGTATTTTGCAAAAGGTAACCAGCTCTCATTCACTGTAAGAAAATCAACCAATAAAAGCAGGTGCCTCCAGGCAAATTTCTTGCCTTCATTATCAGAAATAGAAGCACATATGCTCGTTTCTAAATAAACAGCATGCTCTTTGCATTTCTCAAATAGTAGACCTCGTTTTAGTCTACAACGATACAGGCCATTTTTCACTCTTTGACACAGCATATTCCACTTACTACATAAACCAGGTGTAAACAACATGGTGTCCTCCAGACATAGTTGGACTTCTACTCCCTTACTAATTTTAAAAATAAACTTTTTAGAAAGTACCAAATTGAACTGTCACATTGAAAAAAACCAAAGATGATAGATTTTTAGCTTCTTTGTATTGATAGATTTTATATGCACATAGTTTTAATCAACAAAAGCCATATTTGGTCATATACCAAATGATGGAAGAACATTACTGTATCAGTTAGATGTTGGGGCTACTATCTGACTAGTTCCATTGGAAATGGCTAGGGGTTCTAGTGACCAAATGATTTTGTTGGGATTTTTCTTTCTAAAGTTGGAGACTGTGGATGATAGTCAATATTAGTCAGACAGTAAACTCATTGAAATCATTGGGTTTTCTATGACACAGCTTAGTTCGCTATCACTCAAGAAATTGAAATTTATTGAATATTTGATGCTGATTCCTATAAGCTAATGGCATAAAGGTAAAGGTAAAGGGACCCCTGACCATTAGGTCCAGTCGTGTCTGACTCTGGGGTTGCAGCACTCATCTTGCGTTACTGGCCGAGGGAGCTGGCGTACAGCTTCTGGGTCATGTGGCCAGCATGACTAAGCCGCTTCTGGTGAACCAGAGCAGTGCACAGAAACGCTGTTTACCTTCCCGCTGGAGCGGTACCTAATTATCTACTTGCACTTTGACTTGCTTACGAACTGCTAGGTGGGCAGGAGCTGGGACCGAGCAATGGGGGCTCACCCCGTCGCGGGGATTTGAACCGCCAACCTTCTGATCAGCAAGCCCTAGGCTCTGTGGTTTAACCCACAGCACCACCTGCGTCCTTTAAGCTAATGGCATAGTTGTGACTAACAGCAACCCCCAATTTGCATAGGGGTTGCATTCCTGGGTCACATGCATGTTGGTGGAATGTGCATTAGCCCACCGCACCCATATTATGCCTTGTTATGCCCCCTGTTATGCCCTCTTCTGGGTCCAAACGACCCATGCACCAGCTGTTGACCATCAATTGAACACATGCAAAATGGTCTATTTTTTAAAATCTATAAATAAATATTATGTTAAAGATGCAAAAATGTTCTGTATATTTGGAGAGAGGAGTCTTTTGGTGACATTACAGATTGGTGACACGCACCACAGATTGCAGGCAATCAGGACCATCCAGAGCCAATTGCTGATGTAAACTTGCAAAGCCCTCTTTCCTGTGGTCTTTACCCCAGAAGATGAATGGCATGTTTGCATTGAATGCAATGAGAGAGCTTTCATATTGGCCTTGCTGCTCTGGAAGTGTTACATCTGATTTCACTGCCAGATTTCAGTATCAAGTTATCGCCAGTTTAAAACTTACACAGCTTACCTTGCAGACTTTTTAGGAGCTCAGATTCCTGCTAAGTCATGCAAGTGCATACCACAGAAATGTCAGCTAGATTTTGAAATGCAGAATAGAATGAAAGGAATGGAATCTGTGCCAGGAGACGGTCACAAGAGTACAAGATGGTCACCAGGGGCTCACAAACTGTGGCTGAGTTTAGTAGCCAACCATTCTTTTCTAGTAGCCAGCTGTTGTTAAGTATAATCTTATTGCAATAATGCCTGCAACAGTAAGATAATTTCTAGACTTATAATCAGAACTAAAGCGGTGAAAGGAATGCCAGATAGACAGACAGATAGATGATAGAGGCATTTCCATTTTCAGGGTCCCTCACCATCTCCTCCTCCTGTTGCCATGCTGACAGCCCAATCCTGAGCGGAGCGGAGGTTTTCAGCCTGACAACACATGGTCATTTGGCTCCTCTATCACTCTGCAGGATGAAAAATGTAAGTACTGTCGATGAGCTGGCAAGTGCATTTGTGGATCACTGATGTAATCTCTCAAATTAATACTAGCAGGGGAGACAGTTAAGAGTATCCCTTGGGAAATCAGGGCCTACCAAATTCAACCCAGGAACTGGCCATAACAATAAATGATCTGTCTGAATGTCTTGTCTCTGTCAAGACTTTCAGTAGATGTTGGGTTCTTGGGTGGGGGTGTTTCCCTATGGTTGAACTCATAAATTATAGTACATGCAGTCAGTGCTGTAGATAGCCTTGTGATATCTTGTTAAACATTGTGCCTTACGTTCCATACTCTGCTGAAACAAGGTACGTGCTGTTTTGTCCCAGCTATGTTCAGCAAAGGCACAGAATACTAACCAGCTATTACTTGTAACTGTACTATTAGGGTTTTAAGATAATATTATTTCCACAAAGTTTCTTAACATTTACAGGCAAACTAAATATTTACTATCAAAGTCCTTTGTACCAGGACTCCCTTCACACGTCAGCCACGGACAATAAGCCCAAATCACACACCACAGCCTGAGAGATAAGCATGGGAATAAGAATATTTGCATTGGCATAGGGCATTGTCACAGAAACCAGGGATGCTGGAGGTGAACATGTGAGGCATTCTACTGAGGCTCTGGCGAGTGATGCCAGCTTCAGTTTTGGAGTGAGAGTGCAAGATGACATGTTTGCTGAGCAGTCCATAAGACCAGAAATCTTTTCTCTATCATCCTCCCCCCTCTCTCTTTCTTTCTTTCTTTTTTTTTAGTAGAGATAAAACCCATCCATTCTAAGAATGGCAAAACAGAGGGCTATAGACTTAAAGATGTTTATCTACCAGCAAAACACCATTTGAACACTGAATAAAACACAATCTGAGGCATGTGGGAATAAGATGGCTATGCATTCATCTGGCGCACTATTCTATCTCTACCCCAACAATGAGGGAAAATATTAACAGACTTTTGATGCCTGTTGCAAAATTAGTATTGCAGGCTGAAAATGGCTATGAAGGGCAATTAAAAAAAACTATTATACTATTTGAATGTTCTACAGGCACCATATTTAGGCTTAAGAGAATGGGAGGGGGGTCATCTAAAGGAGGCACTAAAAATATGCAGCAATGGAATTTAATATGGCAAGGGAAACCCACTCCACCGCGCAATCCCTCTTATATGGCCTTCCTGCCATCCTGCTCTGTATCCTGACTCCTGAACACCCAGGCACATCTCCAATCAATACAATACTCACCCAACACACCACTGCCTCCGAAATACCACTGACCTCCTAGAATACTTTAATCACTCATTAGAGCACAGCTTTACCAACAGGAAGATAACATTCCTGACAAAATACCAGGCCCCAAAAGAATCTCTCCACCCAAACAATCTCATTCTCCCCTCCCACCCTTCTAATATGTGACATCCAACTCTCTCTAGCCACCCGTCAGAATCTCACCCTAGCCAGCTGCTCTCACCTGATACCAGATACTATCAGCTCTTCTGCAGAAATCTAAACCAAACCAAACCTCTCTGGGTGCTCCTAGTGAGAGGGAACTCTCACAAATGTTGCATAGATGGACTACAGACTGGACGACTGTGTAGCACAGGGGTCCCCAAACTAAGGCCCGGGGGCCGGATGTGGCCCAATCACCTTCTAAATGCGGCCCACGGATGGTCTGGGAATCAGCGTGTTTTTACATGAGTAGAATGTGTTCTTTTATTTAAAATGCATCTCTGGGTTATTTGTGGGGCATAGGAATTCATTCATATATATTTTTCAAAATATAGTCTGGCCCCCCACAAGGTCTGAGGGACAGTGAACTGGCCCACAGCTGAAAAAGTTTGCTGACCCCTGGTATAGCAGGAATGCCAGTGGACTTTTTAGCAAAGCAGAAATTTTATCCCACTTTTCAGAGGCAGGTGTTGTTGATAAGAGAAATGGCTAAAGTAACAGGTAAAAACATATGCAAACATCCTAAATTACTGGTGTATTTTTGTAAGAGACAGTGTTTTAAAAATTATTAACATTCATGGCTGTGGTGGCATATTTGATGGTATCACAATACTGGGAAAAACCAAGCTGGTTTTCACACACAAACACGCGCGCACACACACACACACTGTAGTGGCAGAAAAATTAACCCACCAGCTTCTCTTAATCTGTGGAAAAACAAAACAAGACTCCTTTAATGCAACATGGTCAGCTTTTATTTCTTATACAAGTATCAGAGGCAATGCAAGACATCTTCCAGACAAGTACAGGAAAATTGGGATCAATAGTTAATGTGTTTAACATTCCATCAGTTAAATCATTAGAGTGAATAGTGATTGTTTTTAGGTGTGTACAACAGAATAAAAGTTTAATAGAGATACATCCTGAAACAAGAGCAAGTGTAGACCCCATGATTGCTGGTCATTTTTGTAATGCTGTTAATGCTATTTTTAAAAACAATAGCCAAAAAGAAAAGAGGGCATCTTTGCTCAGTTTCTCTCCCCCCGCCACCCTTTTAGGCACTTTCTATATATAAATTGAACAATTGGGACCTGCAACCAAAAGTTGTGGTTTGGAGTTTGCACACATTTGACACCCATTTAAAAAGCATGGCTTTCTCTGATAACCCTGGAAACTTTAACCTCTCACAGAGCTGTAATTCACAGAACCAACTGCAGTTTCCAGGATCCTTTGGGTGTAAATATGCTTTAAATGTATGGAATGTACACATAGATTTCTGGAGATTCCTGGTGCAAAATTTTGATATTTTCAGCACATGATACATATAATCTTGGCGGAAAGCAACAATTGTTTTAATAAAAAAATTCAAAAGGTATGTTTTAACTGAAGGTGGAATTCTGAGTCAGCTCCAATGACCTGGAGACACAGATGGGCAGAGCATGCTCAGAGTTAATAATTTGCAAATTCTTCTGAAGCTATGTTGGACTGATCATGGATTGCATTGCATTGGTATTTCCTAGCATTTGCCACCTGTCTACTAAGCTTCAGTTTCTCTTATTGGCTGCTAATAATGATAGCTAAAATGGAAGCTTCATGGACTTGGCAGGGGGTTGGACTGGATGGCCCTTGTGGTCTCTTCCAACTATGATTCTATGACTAAGGATTTAGGGCTTTGGATCCTGTACATACTGAATGAAGATATCTCAGAAAATACTAACTCCAAATTATATATCATCAAAATAATTACCATATACTTAACAACTGTCTTGCATAGTATGTAAAGTGTAAATTTAAAATACTTAAAATTTCTAACGTATAGTTTCATTAAACAAATGAGTGCTATTTTGAGAGAACAATCCCATTTTTATTTTTTTTGTTCTGTCATGAATTTCATTTTGGCTATCAAATTCATGATTGTAGATCCTAGAATTGGAGATTGTGCTTAGTAGTGTCTTTTCTTAAGCAAGCAAAATGACTTTCGAGCAAACTGCCTTTTTCATACTTCAAAGTCAAACCAGCACATAAGTGAGAAAAAAGACATATAAAGGCGCTCAAAACTCATTTATCTCCTCCGTGGTCAATTTTTTCCATTGTCAGTGTAAAGCAAGCGGTCCTGAACTCTCCCACTCAACCCCCAGCCCTGTGGTATTAAAGCTGGAGGTGGGAAAGTTGGCATTTTTGCTCCCATATGCAAAAGTGTTTTGAGTTGTACATGGAAATCGTTTGATCAAATGTGTTCAGGAGGAGTATTTCATATACTGTGTTGACTTGCATTGACATGGCACATTTCCCCACTGGGCTTCTTCTGAGGAAGTGCCATAAACCTATTTACATAGCAAACACTTTGTAGTGCTGAGTAACTCTTGCAGCAAGTCCCGACAGACAAAATCTATCTGATGCTTCAGTTGAGACCAGTCCATGGGAACATTTTGTAGTGAAAGAGTCATCAGGTTAGTGACTTTTCTCTCCGATATTCATGGGATCAAGCGGGCTTGTGAAAGGTCCCTTTCAGTTATAAAATGGAGCAAGTTATCCTAGCCTGGAAAAAGTACCCTAGTAAACAAGGTTCAAATGTTACTTGTCCAAATATTTGCCATTATCTGATAGTGTGAGTAAAAGCTTGTGCAGCATAGCAATTACTGCTGGCACGTAAAACAGGACTGGAAACTCCAAGCTAGTGGAATATATACATCTCTGTAAACGCTGTGCAGAAATGGGGTTGGGAGGATAATTTTTGCTCTTGCTAATTATTAAAGAAGGTATTAACAGAAACATTTACATGCTCAAGCACTGGAGCATAAAAACATAAGAAGAACTTGCTGGATCAGGCCAATGGCCCATCTAGTCCAGCAACCTGTTCTCACAGTGGCCACCAGATGCCCGTGGGAATCCTGCAAGCCATTCCCAGCAACTGGTATTCAAAGGCATACTGGTTCTGATGGTGGAGGTAGAACATAGCCACTGTAGTCTTTAGCTGCTGATAGACTTATCCTGCTCAGCAGTTGTTAGCAGTGGAAATAACATCTGAAGAGAACTGAACGCTGGTTTCACCATCAAAACTATTATACAATACAGAATCATCTTTGGCAGCACTCAGTGTACAGCTTCTTATATCTCACAGCTTTCACTTAGATCTATTTTCAGATCTATTATTTGCTGAAGTAGGGAAACTGTAGCCTTCCAGGTGTTGCTGGTGATGGGCACCAGAGTCTGGTCAACATTTGGAGGGCATTTTACCAACATATAGCTTAAGTCATAATGCCAATGAGATTTGCTCCTTTGTATTGCATTGCAGCTGACTGTCATGGACACAGTTCAGTTTTATATTACAACACATTTTTCAATGTGCAGTGTGGTGTAGTGGTTAAGAGCGGTAGACTCGTAATCTGGGGAACCGGGTTCGCGTCTCCGCTCCTCCACGTGCAGCTGCTGGGTGACCTTGGGCTAGTCACACTTCTCTGAAGTCTCTCAGCCCCACTCACCTCACAGAGTGTTTGTTGTGGGGGAGGAAGAGAAAGGAGAATGTGAGCCGCTTTGAGACTCCTTCGGGTAGTGATAAAGCGGGATATCAAATCCAAACTCTTCTTCTTCTTCTTCTTCTTTTCTGTGAAGTTTGAATTTTTGGTTGCAAATCGTTGTTATTTGGAAGATAACAAAAATACTCACAAAAACATTATTACCTTTTGTGATCTTATCAGGTACCTTGGATTTTCTTTTCTTTGTGGAAAGTGATTTTTTTTTCATATTGAGGTAAAATTGACTTTTGTTGGTACCCCAAACCACAACAGGGACCTTTTAACTTCTTTGGGGCACTTTGGAGATTTGGACATTTTAAAAAAAAAAAAAAATATGCAGGAAGTGCAAAAATGGAAACATTTCTCCATAAGCTTGTCATATATGAAAAATGCTAAAATGTGGAAACAGATACCTTTTTTGCAGATTAATCTCCTAGGGGCAAATGTATGCTATTTTCATAATAAAATTGTTGCCCAGAAGACCAAAGGGAGTGAGACAAATCCCCCAAATAAATCTTAAAGGTTGCCTAGCTCCAAAATCCTTGAAGTTATTTTTCTGTAATTTAGCAGGATTCATCCAATTAGAAGGTGCTATCGTGGCTGCTTGAATTATGGTGCTGGAGGAGACTCTTGAGAGTCCCATGGACTGCAAAAAGATCAAACTTATCCATCCTTAAAGAAATCAGCCCTGAGTGCTCACTGGAAGGACAGATCCTGAAGCTGAGGCTCCAATAATTTGGCCACCTCATGAGAAGAGAAGACTCCCTGGAAAATACCCTGATGTTGGGAAAGATGGGGGGCACAAGGAGAAGGGGACGACAGAGGATGAGATGGTTGGACAGTGTTCTCGAAGTGACTAGCATGAGTTTGGCCAAATTGCGGGAGGCAGTGAAAGATAGGCGTGCTCTGGTCCATGGGGTCACGAAGAGTCGGACACGACTGAACGACTGAACAACAACAACAACAACAACAATCGTGGCTGCATATTACATCCAATTCTAACATTTTTTTTAAAAAGTTACAGATTGTGTTTTCATTTTGGAGGATTTTTTTAAGGTGCCCAGCACATGGACATGGACATAGACATAGACACACACACACGCACGCACACGCACACGCACACGCACACAACCCCTGGAACTATTTGTTTGTAATTTGGCAGGCATCCACTTTGGAGAGAGTACTATGTCTGCACCTTTCATGAAATTCTGCCAAAAAGAAAAAACTACTTTGTATTTTCAAATATCCCAATAATAGTGAATGGGGGAGGAACTGTGATCTGGATTCGACACTTGAGTCGAATCAGACAGCTTCTGAAGTGCTTTGGAACAAATATTTCACTTTTCAAAAGTGCTAAAGGGAGCTCCAAACATATTAGTATGTTTGGAACCCTTTCTTAATTATAAATGTAACATACATGGCTTTCTGTTTTCTGAACGATATCTACAGTATGTTTCCTAATTGTATTTATTGCCTGCTCTTTTGTGCCTTAGGCTCTGCTTGGGATGAAGGGTGGTTTTGAAAGATATGTATAAATGAACAAAGCTGTATTTTATTTTATTTTATTTTATTTTATTTTATTTTATTATTTCCTTCCCTTTTTTGCATTTATATCATCATATTGCTACTGGATGAGAGTCTGTGTAGCCGCATTCCATATATAAAAAAACTGAAACAACTTTGTGTGACTTTTTGTCAACAGAGCTCTTTTCCTAACTCGCCTTTCAAATGGACATAAACAAAGCAATAACTCCATTAGCATCTACCAGAGGTGGATAGATCATGCTCTTTCTGGTTCATGCAAATTTCACATGTGTTCTCTCCCATGTCCACATTAATCTGCTTTAAAAAAAAATCTACATAAAAATTTGTATTTAAATGCATCTTTAAAGACTTGTTTTTTTTTAAAAAAAGAATTATGTGTAATTAAAACATATTTATCTCAAATGTCACATTTCTAAATGTATCTTATCCTAAAGCACGTATTTTTCGTGTATTTTGCTATATTTTAAAGTCAAGAACTGTATCACAACATGTGGATGACCGCAAAATCCAAAGGATGATTATACTTTGTTCTGCCTATTAGGAAGTTGTGGATCAGGTTAGTTTTTATGAGAATTTACAGAAATCCCTAAATAACACAACAAAATAGCTGAAAAAGAGCAAACATTGGTGAAGACTGCATTAAAAATGTAATTGTTTATTTTCACAAAAACTTATCCTTACTCAACAGGGAAAGACAACTGGTGGGCCGGGGAAAGGCCAGGTGGTTCCTGGACCCTAAGAGGCCCAACAGGTCAAAGTAAAATTAATAAAATATTAGATGCAGGGGATATTCTACTTTCAAATGTTCATAGTGTTTTTAGCTATGCTAAAGGTGAACTAAATTGTGTGTCTGAAGCTAACTGAATTCACACATCTTGGAGTAATCTATGAGGTTTGGTTCGTCTCACTGAGAAGATTCTATACAAAAAAGATGATAATATACACAGGGTAGTTTATAGAAGAGCAAAGAAGTTATCTTGGGTTCACCTTCCATAGCTAGAAAACCATCTTTCTTCTGCAGCCTCCACAGTGGTACTGAAGCATGGCAAATAAAAACATCATGCAGTGATATAAAACTTAACATGATCAGGCAACAGAAACAAATGTTTACAGAGCAAATTGGTTTTGTGCAAATGTAAAAAAAACAAACTATGCCTCTCATAAAAATTTGAAAAGATATGATACCGCTTTAGACATTTTCATTTTTGGCAAAGTGTGATTGGCATTGCCTTTGATGTTGTTATGTATCCAGGAGGAATTTGGAACTGAGTAGGGCTTATAGGGGGTTGTTTATTTTGAAGATTTCTATTTCTAAATTATCCTAATAAAGCTTCAGGCAAAAAAAGGGGAGGGAGCTTAAAACAACAGTTCTGCTAATAATAATATTGCGTTGGATCCAGTCTCACCAAGTTAAACTAAGGCCCCATTGAAATCAATGTGAAAAGTAAGACCCATTAATTTCTATTAAACTAAGTCCAATAACTCAGTCTTGCCTCAACCCACTGCAGTTTTCTTTGAGTGTTATTCAACTATGCTTTACTCAGCATTGAAATCAATGAACATGATTAAGTTAGATCCACTGAATTCAGGGTGTCAGCTGTGAGTAAAACTTAGTTTAATGCCACCCTCCACCAGAGGCAATGTCTTTGGATATTAAGATTTCTGGAACCAGCTGTTAAGTACTTAGACTGGTGGCGCATACCAACATGTACACAAGCTCGGCATCCCAAGTCAAAAATGTTCCCTCGGTACTGAATAGATGCTATCACAATGTCACAGTGTAACACTGAGATAAATGCTTGGCGCTTGGGTGGCAAATCACATTAATAGAGCACAGCTGAATCCTGAGTACAATTGTTCAAAAGTGGTGCTGAAACTGGGAGCAACAACTTTAATGAATTAATCAGTGGGATATACAGTATTTTAAATAGGGCTGCACCCCTTGATCAAATTGTCCAGTAGATTGCTCAGGTAAAGGCTGTGTTACTGTAATAAGGAATGAAAATAAAATATTGAAGATGGCTCTGTTCCTTGCCAAGCACTCCGTTGTGATGAAATAAATCTGTAATAGTGATTATGTGTGATTCTGCTGGTGAGGCTACCAGATAACAGCTTCAGAAAGTGGTGGTTCTTGGCACCCAAAGAAACTATTGTTGTATTTAATGTAATACCACCACCACTGCTTGAGGTACTGTAATCAGTTATGCACAGCACCACAAGTAACAGCTGCAATCCTAAACACTGCTGCTGGGGAGCATATTGATATAGTGATTTTACTCCTGATAGAACTACGCTGGGAACTGAATTAAAAATACACATTTTATAACAGTTACAAACTACGAAGGTTTAAAATCTTTCCGTGTAACAAGCCAATGAAACACAGAGAAAACTGCAGACTTCTAGCATATTGCAACTGAACTTTACCAAAGCTTTTTATATTAATCCAGAAGTTATTAATCTCAAACTGTTGCATTTGGCTTCTGTTCCAATTTGACTGTTATTTCCAGATGATCGTTTATTAACTGTGCCCTCCATTCTTTCTTGAACATAGGGATGTTGCAATTATTTTTGAATGTTCATGAGCAGGTTCAAAAATGAGCTGGCCTTTATTAAATTGGGACCTTTTTAATTTTTTAAAAATTGAATGAATATCTCACTTTAACTTAACAACTTCTATCCTATCTATTCTATACCAGATGTCTACATCTGCTTATATTTTCCAAATTATAACAAATCATGCTTATCTATTGGTCCTTACCACATTCCAAGTTTTCTTCTTTCTTCAAAAGCTTTGATATTTGTTATCAAATAGAAATAAGCATATATGTTACATTTCATGGAGTGGAGATGTTCTGGAATAGGAGACAATCCTTAGATTGAAAATAATAAGCTATTTGATGGAGTATCTCTCAAACTGGAAAGTGCACAGTCTCTGAAGGCATCTACAAGAAGAGCTAAGCAGATCTGGTTACTGCCTGGATGGCAGAGCTGCAGGAACCACATGGATTTTCCTGAACTTCCCAGAAAGAAAGCAGAGGATAAATGTAACATGCAACCTTTCAGAAAATCTAAGGAAGAAATTATCAGTAAACACCAACTGCATCAAATGGGCTGGCAGCATGGATGTCCACCTCTCCTTTGCAGTCGAGTACAAGCTTGGATTTGCAAACGGCATGTGAGTCATGAAGCTCACTTGTAAAGGAGGAGGACCATCTGCTAGTCATGAGCAGATGACAAATCTGATGCATCAACACTGCTGCTTTTTCCAGATCTGTAAGTAAACACATTTTGTAACCTTGCAGATAACACTCTTCAAGCTTTCACTAATGGAAAAGTTTGAATTTATGCAAAGCATTGAAAAACATCTTATTTGAAAAGCAGTTTTAAAAAGCACCAGCTCGGTTTTGACGGCAAAGATTGCGAACATCAACCCCCTAAGTGGAACCTGTTTTATTCAATCCATGAAAAAGTTATTCTGACTGTGACAAAGTAACGCACAGTCTAGATGGAGACTTCCGATTTTGGAAGGAGCTAGGTGTGCTGCTCCCTTCAGTATGCTCCTTCTCTAAAAGTCAATACATTCTCTTTTCAGCGGTATGTTCTGTAGTGCAGGTCTGACCTCTGCTGGCCACAGACTTTAAAGACAACCCCAAAGGGAATAAGGCTGACTTCTTTTGCGGTTTAAAGAAAACAAGCTATATTTGTATGAAACCACAGAATTCTAGTATGAAGACACCCAGTCCAATTCTCTGCACTAAGGCAGAGTCCTTTGCACCCAGACTTATTAGCCCACATCCACCAATTACTTTATCCCACATCCTTGGATTATTGTGGATTATTCCACAAGCAGAGTGCACAACCAATCAAGAGGCATGGTGCCAGTGGGGGGAGGGGGGAGAACATGTGTACTCAATCAAATCCAGATGGCTCCAGCAATGGAATGGCGCCATATGGCAACATGCCACAGGGAAAGGCGGACATACGCCCCCATGTTGGGTCACCTGCCAATTTAAAGAGGAAGAAACTAATACTACCGGTACTTAATATTTACACATGTACATGTGCTTCATGCACACTGTCAGAGTAATCCGTGCAAGCAGCTTGCCATTATTATTCTACTATTATGGGAGATGGAAACAGAAACAGAGATACAGCAGTTGACGGCCACCCAGTTGTAGCAGGAGGAAAAGTAGACTTACTCTATGACAGGGAGGAGTTCATTTGGGGCTGGAGCATTGGAAGGTATGCACAAGGGGAGGGGAGAGCAGAAGACGCCAAGGACAGCCATGATAGAATTGACTTTGTTCCTGGGCTCTGCCATAATAGGGCTTCTATAAGAAAACCATGGCTTCCACCAGCAGAAAGCTTCGTCAAAATGCACTGCATAGGAAAAGTGGCCCCACATTCAGAGAAATTCTTCCATTTGCTCAAGCTCTTGTGCAATATTGTATACAAGTTCTGTTGCAGACCTCTTCAGGACCCATTAGAGTTCATATGCTACAGCCTTCTTCGTTTGCACATTGTTTCTCACACTACATTTCAGCATTGCTTCTAGAATCATAGAATCATAGAGTTGGAAGAGACCACAAGGGCCATCCAGTCCAACCCCCTGCCAAGCAGGAAACACCATCAAAGCATTCCTGACAGATGGCTGTCAGTTTGCAGAACTGTCTGTTAGTTTGCAGAAATTCACACAACAGCCTTAATACAGTTTCCCCTCCCACTGAAGCTTCCTTTAAGGTTAAGGGATCCAAGCCCTTGTACAAACTTTGGGCTCATCCACACTTCTGTTTGTGCCGTACCTAGTGGTTTTCCCCTTGCCCCACTCCTTTCCAAGGGAAGCAATGCCAATCCAGAGAAAACCCAAATTGCTATTTATTCTGACTGAGCACTAAAGAGTGGTTTCCCCCAGGGAAAAGCAGTAGGACAACTACTACTTCATCACCTGCTTTTCGATCTTATAAAAAGGCATGGGAGGAATTTGAAACCTTCACTTCCAGCCTCACACCCACTGCTTCAAACAGGGGTCCTGTGCTACAGTTTGGCACCATATGTGCCAGGTCCACCCCCTCAGCACCAATGGAAGGGCAGCTTCTGCAATACCTTGCCCATTGTAGGTCGATGGGCAACGCAGCCAAGTCCTTAACAGTCCAAGCGGCTGGTATTACTTTCTTTTCCAAATGCTTATTCTCCATCGACCCTTGCTTGGGATTCTTAGTTAAGAAGGCAATGGGAGGATGGCATAGATTGAACCCCCCAGCTCCAGATAAGCAGCGTATTCCGTGGCCTTCTTTGGGGCACTTAGAGTGGGTGAATGTGTGCCTGTGCAGAATAGAATAGGTGGGGCTGGTTGGGGGGGGAAGCTTCTCATTAGCGATATCTCTCTTTCCCCATCCTCCGTTTACATCAATATCTGGGCTTCAAAAATGGACCAACTGGCCAAAGGTGCTTCAATTCACCTTCCCACATTTGGGGGGTGTGGGCCCATGCCTGGTGAAGGATGTTAGACGTTTTCTTCAGTTGTACCCCAGTGTTGATGGCCCCCTCTTCATTCACAAGGATGGGTCCCAAATGGCCAGAAATCAATTCTCTATGGCCCTGTGTAAGGCAATTACCAGGTGCGGCCTGCAAACCCAGCAGTATGACACACATTCATTCAGAATTGGGGCAGCCACCACAGCTTGAAGCTGGGGTGCTTCTGTCAAGGATATAAAGGGCATGGGCAGGTGGTGGTCAGAGACCTACAGGAAGTGTATACGTGGCCAGCATCAATAAGTCACAACCTACTTTATCACCATTTCTTTGCAGGTTCTTCTAACAAGCATATCTGGATTAGCGGTCACAGTATTGTGCATTGGGCTCGGATGCACGCCATCACCACTGGCCTTGGAGCTGCGCTTGGGCTCCCATCTAACATCTTGATTCACTAGTTTGGTCACCAGGGCATGAAGTGGCTTGCATTTATGCCCTTAATACTGTGAAGTACTGAATCACACGCCCGCCCCCCAATGCCTTGCTCATCCAGTTGGGGGGAAACGATTTGGGCCAACGAAAGAACATCGATCTAACGTGGACCATAATTGAGGACTTGCAGACCTTGCACAACTTGTACCCCTCCATAAGCCTGGGGTGGTCCGAGATGCTTGAGAGATGACAATGGCACAATCCGGACCCAGAAGGTATAAACCAAGCTCAGAAAAAGGCTAATCACGCAGTGAGGCGGCACATACTCCAGTGGGGTGGTTGGGTAGTCTTCCACCACAAGATCACATTCTCAGATGAGGCATTGTTTCGGCCCCATGGCACGCATCTTTCCTTAGCAGGAAGCAATATTTGGTTGAGAGATACAATTGAAGGCAATAGGGCATGGGTACAGATGTGAGTGGTTTGGTGGTCAGCATTTGCTCAGTGGGCGGTTGGGCATTGGGGCAATCTTTGTTTTGGATGGAGGGGAGGTTGTAATCTCCACCTACCCCTCCAAACGCTGGGGTATTCTGTTAAAAGGGTCGGGGGAGTGGCCAGGTCCACATGCCCTGGCAGGGCCAGGGCCAAAGGCACTCCCCCAAACAGTGGTCCCTGTGGGGGTCACCCTATTGGATATAAGTCTTAGGAACCCCCACCTGGATTGACCACACATCACTTCCGGTGGACGGGCAGGAAGTATTTAGATTGTCCCATGCCCAAGCCAAGCTTCTTTCATCTGTATTCAATAAAGTTGTGGCCTGTTTTGACCCCAAACCTGTCTCTGTGGTCTCTCATTATATGGGCTGGGGTATGGGAAGTCCAATGCCTGGTCCTGCAAGAAGAATTGTGGATAAGCCATAAGACTTTACATAATACTTGGTTATAAGTATGGCAGTGCAAATTATAGTTGCCAATTCTTGTTACACAATAAGAGCATCCAACATGTTCTATGGCAACCCGGAAATGAGGGAAAGAAAGGTGTGTAGTATCAGGTTTAATAGAAATCTTAACGTAAGAATTGAACTCAGTCACAAGATTTCCCCAATGTGCCTCAAACTTGGCAAGTAGATTGGAAGATATCCAGACTATCTGAGTGCCCAGATCTTGTGGCACAGTCAAGCAGCCTGGAGGCCCACTTTTTATATCTGTAGCAAAAACCTTCCCTTGTATACACTTGTACTACCTTATACAACAATCCAGTCATTCCTCAAGTATTTCTTTTATAACACGTTAATGAGTGTGCATCTAATAGCGTGAGATTAAGAGTGTTCTGCTTTGTATACAAGTAGTCAGCACCTGTAATGGCAGGTCAAAGGGGGGGGGAAAGGGAGGCAGTGCTTTTTAAAATACATGGAAGACTCCAGCAGGCATTCCTGCCTTCTGTCATGTGCCCTGCAGTGCTGTTGGGATCAGGCTCCAACAGAACAGGAAAAAACAGAGGAGAGGGGCAGAACTGTGTGAACCAGGGTTGAAGTGGGGGTGGAATCTCCCATTTCCACCCCAACTGCAGTCACTTTGCAAAGGGAAACAGGAATGCTGACTGTCCCTTCTGACCTTCCTGTAGAACAGGAAGCCTCAGTGGAGGCTTGGCAGGACTTTAATCAGCTGAAGTGGCAGCGATTGAACAGAGGCATTAGGTTGCAGTGTTGTCACCTAGGACCAGATACAGTGGTACCTCCGGTTATGAACAATTCATTCCGTAGGTCCGTTCTTAATCCAAAACTGTTCTTAACCTGAGGCGCAGTTTCGCTAAGGTGGCCTCCCACTGCCGCATGACTTCCGCTCGCATCCCAGGGCAAAGTTCACTACCAGGAGACCTACTTCCAGGTTTGCGGAGCTCATTACCGGAAGCGTTCGTAAGGAGGACGGTACGTAACCCGAAGTTCCATTGTACTGCCTTTGCAGATGGGAACAGACCTATATGCCTTGATAGAGCCTGTGCTTATTTTCCAGGTATTCTCGCAAGGCAAGAGAGCCTTACAAGTAGTGCCTCATCTATAAAAGCTCGGTGGAATGGCTGAGAAACCTGTTGGGACATCTTTGTCACTTCCGTTCAGTTCTGAATTTCTTGCCCTGCTCCCGAATCATGACTCCTGAGCACTGCGTCTGCTGCGGAGCCTGTGCTGTTACTTGCCTGAATAAAGATCTCTTCCTTCCTTCTAAGTGATATTCTCTGCCTGCATATGTGGTGGGGGAGCCAGAACATCACAAACCTTTGTTAATAAATTGGGGTGGGGGGAATTGGTTAGTGAGATTTGTGACCTGATTCTAACTAAGTATACCTAGGTTTTTCAAACATGCCTTTTATACATCTCTGGCACACTTATAATAAGGCAACTAAGAACATCAGTGCTTTAAAATGTTTGCATAATAATTCCACTGTGTCTTTCCTCCTCTGACTCCTGGCCTAATTTCTATAAAAACCATCTAGTGTAGTAGGTCTGCCTTCCCTTCCCTATTTTCCTGTCCACCACCTCTGAAAAAAACGTGTTCAAGCCAGGAATGGGGAACATGTGGCCCTCTAGGTGTTGTTTGATTCCAACTTCCATCTTCCATGACCATTGGATCATGCTAACTAGGGCTGATGGGGGTTGAAGTCCAAAATATCTGTAGGGCACCAGGGTGGAGAAGGCTGGTTTAGTGTATAACATATTGTCTTCTCTTCATGTGTCTTCAGGTACTATAGCAGAACTGTTGTTATCTTCGGAACCACCCTGAGACCTGCGGATATAGGGCAGTATACAAATTTAATAAATAAAGATATAAAAATATACAGTTACTGTCTCACACTTGTGTGCATGAAAAAATTAACCTGAGCCCTGAACTCAAATTGCTAACCTGAAGATTGTGTGATTGTTTTTGTAAGGAAACCAAGTACTTTTCTTTTTAAGTTGTTTGGGACCTTTTTCATCTTCACTTTACTGCCAGCATATAGAGACTTGCTTGCTGTAGCTTCTGGAAACTCTTTGAGTAACACATACACTTCTTTGCAAAGTTAAGTGTCTGTGATTTATTCTAGCGTAAGTATTTTCATGGGGAACAATTGTTTAAAGACAAATGAGGGCAAATGTGCCCAGAGCAATCACCATTGTTCTTAACTCTGCTACTGGAGAGTAAAAATCTCCCTTCCAAACCTCTCTTCCTAACAAGAACATCAAAAATTTATACTCTGCGTTGAAACAAAACCCAAGCTTTCATTGTTATTCACTGGAAAAGATGGTAAAAATTGGTCCGAAATAACTTTTAAATGGAAAGACGATTAAAATATGTCCAAGAAATGACAATGAAAGAAAGAATTAGAAGGGGAAATGGTTGGTGGGTAAAAACAGTTGCTAAAAACATTTGTGAGGAAAATACCGGTACCAATCTCAATAAACATCAATAGCACAGATACCTATGGGGTTTCTAAAAATGTAAACAATAAGCAGAGTTGTACATAAAGGGTTAAAAGTCACATTAGCATTGAAGTAAAGAGTAACTCTAGTTTTGAACAGGGCTACAGTTCCTCAGAAACGAACAGGTTTTTTTTTTATTGCAGCTATTATACAAATGAAATTTGTTTGCACCAAAATGTTTCCTTTACTTTGTATCAGTCTGATAAGTGATTTGTTCCACGGAGGGAAAGCCTTTTATCACCATAGTCCAGATGTATATTCTTGGCAAAGTCCACCAATTTAGAAGACTTTTTTCAGCTGAGAGTTGTGTGTGTGTGTGTGTGTGTGTGTGTGTGTGTGTGTGTGTTAACATAGGCAGCTCAAAAACGTGTTTTCAAAAAATCTGCTTTGTTGCTTCCCCTTCCCATTCTTTCTTCCATCTTCCTCTGCTTCCCCCCACCCCTTCCCCCTCTTATGGCTTTACCTATAAAGAAGCCGCCAAGGGAAGCATTAAAAATATTTCTGTACCCACTCATCTCGCCTGCTGCATTGAATAGATTCTTGCAATAACATTTCATGAACATCCTGAACATCCAAGGGGGTGTATTCTAGTATGTGCAGGGAGTGAACTGCATCTGGGCCCTAGCACCTAATAGCTCAATCCTCCGCATGTCTGCACAAATGTAGACACCAAATGTCCTCAGAAGTCCTATGGAGTTCATTGGGAACAATTCCCAGGAAACTGGGTTTAAGATGTTTGGTTTTATTTCATTTGTTTTAAAAAGAATTATACAAACCCTTTTCTTCCCCCATCCCAATATATTGGAGGACCCACTTTCCAGCTACATTTTCCAGTGTTGAAAAGTAAAACTGATGCAAAACTAAGTCCAGTGACAAATGGCAAAAATGACCAGAAGAATAAAAAAATCAGGAAGACCAAAAATTTAAGAAAGAATGGGGAGAAATTTATAATTTATCTTAAAAACCATTGTAAACAGTTAAAATTGTTAGTAGAATTGGAATAACACTTGTAGTTTAATAGTGACTTTTGGATATAATGGAGATGTAAAAGATTAGGATTATTATAAAAGATGCAGGAGGAAATGATTAACAATAGGACCCACAAAGGGGGGGGAGGAGGGAAGTCCAGGAGATTCTATGGAATCTTGTCTTTATGTTGTATGTTGGATATGTGATTGTTAAACTGTAATTTGAAAAACCAAATAAATGTTTTTAAAAAATAAATAAATGTTTTTTTAAAAAATCAAGGGGTGACATGTTTGTAAATGGGACATGGTAGATCAGGGCTAGTTAATAGGGTGCTCTCCAGAAGGGCTACAATTCCCAACGTTCTGGCTGGGGCTGATGGGTGTTGGAGTGCAACAACATCTGGAGGGCACAATGTTGACTATCTGTACATATCACCGTACGTTACTCCAAAAACATATGTTCCTCAAAAAACTCTATCTGTACAACTATCTGTAGTTCATTAGATGTTGGTTGTGCCTTCATGTGTGAATCAGACTGATAACTTTGTAGATATAATGCCTTTATCTCTGAATCAAAATGTCTGCTTGTTCAGCAACTAGGTGTAGGTATACTGTATACAACCTCTAGAAACTAGAGAAGAATACCTATCTGTTATCTGAGTGGTGTTGGCCTCTTGGCCTGCTTTCCTATCAGTTTCAATGGGAACCAGCCACCACTGGATGGAAGTGGCTTCATGGTATCACAGGGAGCCAGCCATTCATAGAATCATAGAGTTGGAAGAGACCACAAGGGCCATCCAGTCCAACCCCCTGCCAAGCAGGAAACATTCAGTGCTAGACACAGCTAGATTTGGCACTAAACATGTAGACTGGGTTTCCTTTCACTTTATCTATAGTAGGAGATTGTGTGCGTGAAGAAAGTGCACTTCTACAGGGGTCTCAATGCTCAGTTTATGTACATCTGGGCATAAACAGAGCCATGGAAAGACAAACACACATGACCCTCCTGCTGCCTGACTGAGATAGCAGTGCAGTGAAACTGATGGAATGGCATTGGCAGGCTCCGGCCACCATAGCATTTCTGCACTGTCAGGCCTCCTGTGTCTTTTTGTTTTCTCATGGTGAGAAGCAAGAATTCCCCACTTCTGTGACTTCAACTCCTAAGCAACTGCTTCAGAGGAAGAAGGGGGCTTGGGCATTCCTCAAGTACACTGTGGTGTTCCCAGGCATTCAGTGTTCCACAGGCCCAATATTCCTGCGCAGCCAGAAAGCGTTCCCACAAACTCCTGGAAAGAATGAGCAGACCAATTCAGGCTGCATTCTGTTCTGTAAACCAGGCATCGTGGCAATGGTTAATGTGAATCCAAATATTGTTATTAATTATTATTACCATTAAGTCACTTCACTCATAAAACTGACTCACTAAAAACACTAAGAGCAATTACAATAAGCACGATCAATAAATACTTAAAACAAAGAAGCACTTCTATACAAATAAAAGTCCAGCAGATCCTGCCCCACTGAGAGGCCACAAATACTTAGAATTGTAGAGTTAGAAGAGACCAAGAGGATCATCTAGTTCAACCCCCCACAACATAGGAATCCTTTGCCCAACTTGGGGCTCAAACCTACAACCCTGAAATTAAGTGTCTCATGCTCTACCTACTGAGCTATATTAAAAACCATTCAAACTAAGGAACAAAGGTCTGGGTGAAAAGGAAGGGTTTTGCCCAGTGCCTAAAACTAGACAATGGAGGAAAGACAATAAAGTACACTGGGATTAGGAGCTTCACCTTCTGCTTTGCATTCCAGTGGACAACTGCCACAACTAGGGGCAGGTGGTATTGAAGCCACTCATTGCCAAGTAACCATAAATCAATAGGTACTAGGAGGCAAGAATATTCAGCCAAAGACAGGCAACCCCCCACTGCAACCTTGATTCAGAACAGACTTAGACAGTTATTCCAAAGAATACTTATTATTATTTTTTAAAAAAACCTCAATCTTCTCCCACTAGATCTTTGGGAACTCAGAAAGATCAGCTGAGGGTAGCTCTGCACCCTCTCTTCTGCCTTCCCTGCCACCCACCTTCCCCAAATGTAACCTTTTAAAACAGAAACAAGCAGCAGGGGAAGCTGGTAAAGCGTGCAGGGGGGGTGTTATTACATTTGTAATATCCTGGTGACAAAACAGACTTCAAGAGCTCTATTACTGCGACACATCCTGGGACCTATAGTTAATTCCTCTTAGATGAATAGGCTGAGGCAGGAGGAATTAGAAAGCATTGAGTCCTGTGTTCTGGTTTACGCAACAAAGATATTGGAGTCAAGTATGCTCAGAACCCTCCATTTTGAGGTGCTGGAAACGTGGCAAGTTAAAGGTGGGCCCTATTTTCAGTCTTTCTTGGTGCTGGCTTCCCGCCTGCTGCCACACGAAGGTTTGAGAAGGGGAATAGGAAACTGGAAGGAGAAAAGGCTAGGGACAAACCTTAGGTTGGAGTTTGCTGCTCAGCTTGTAACTGGTGCAGCTTTTCCAAATGGAGGATGTTCATTTGTGTGTGTTCAAAAATTCAGTGCTATCGTCCAGCTTAGCCTTGAAGCTGCTCAACGTGGGCAGACTTCATAGCTTCAAGTGCATTGACATTTAAAGATCTGCAAGTACTTTTCAACCACCTGACCTAGTGGCCTGCGGCTGGTTTGCTTTGTGGAGGGCCAAAGTGAAGTCACAGTAGCCTTTTAGGCTGAACTCCACACAAGCCATGAAGAACAGCCCTGTTGATCAGGCCAAAAGCCCATCTAGGACAGCATCCTGTTTTGTTTATGCATTTATTTAAAGAATTTATATTCCACCCCTCATCACAAGTGATATTGGGGCAGATCACAATGTAAAAGCCAGTATGGCAATAAAATATAATTAAAACACATCATTAACACATCCACCTGTCATCTCTCTCCCAAATGTTCAAGAAGTCAATAAAGGTCCGGAAGAAGAGAACAGTCTTCAGTTGGCACCAGAAAACTGACAAGAGTAAATTTGAATGCTTTGTTAGAGTGTTTTGCTTCCAGCTACTGGTCCTGTTTGTTCTCACAGTAGCCAACCAGATGCCTATCAGAAGCCCTCACAAAGGACATGAGTACAGTAACACTTTCACCTTGGTGGATATAAACAAAAAAAGAGCGATCCAATTGCCCTTCCCATCCACATGAAGTGGAGGTGGCCCTTCATCCTGCCATGCCTGACTCTGCTGGCCATTGCCACTGATCTTCACCACTGGGAGCACCCCAATGTGCCAACACAAATTGTGGACAGGCAGCAGCTACCATTGGTGATATCCCTACCAGTGGTGCCCTGTGGAAACCCTCTGAACAGGTCGTTTTGGAGATGGGGAAGACATGAAGCTGGGACAGTGCAGGATCTGCCACCACATGACAGCCAAGGGCCCAATCCAGGCCTCTTCATTGTGCCAGGCTGAGAGCTAGAGTAGGTAAGATGTATTGCCCCCCCCTTCTCCCTATCTTCTGCTTTGGCCAGCACACGCAGAAGGGCTGTGGAAGTGGTGGTGGCGGCAATGCTGCCCCATTAAACCCCACCACTGTGTGCCTAAGTCATCTAAACAGAAAATAAATAGATAAGGGGTAGGGATGTTGTGTGATGGCAAGATTGAAAGAGGGGAAAGGGTGCAATGGAGTCCACCAGCAGCAGCATAAAGTTGAAGATTTGGTGGTTCACTTGTGACTCACTAAGAAGAGCATCACCTACTGAATCACAAGCCCTCTTCCTTCTCCTTCCACCTATGTTTTCCTTGGCAATCTCCCACCCTTGTAATGAATCAGGCTGACCCTACTCTAGGAAGCAACATCCAACAGCTTGAGGTGTTGTGGTTACAGGATTCACTATAACCCTCTGTGCAGTCCTCACTGGGTCACAGTGTGACAAGAAGTTCTGCAATGTTTCCAGCCCCACCTATCTGGAATGTTTTCCTGCAGAGGCAGTGAGTCACTTCCTTGTTAGAAACCTCACACCAAATTCTTCCTTTTCACTTGTGCTTACAATATATTATTAATATTCTCTCTCTCTCTCTCTCTCTCCCTCTCTCTCTCTCTCTCTCTCTCTCTCTCTCTCCGTATACAGACTTTTTAATCATCATATATGTCTACACTATCAACCACTGTGATAGACTTCAGTCAACATTAGATTACAAATCTTTCCACTAGCTGTATTTGATACATCAAATTTTCTCTGGGATGTATCAACTTCTATCAGTAATTTAAAATCCCAGCTGTGCCTAAGTAACATCAACTCAGTGAGGATTATGTACAAAGGTTATCAATTGACTATGTGCTGCCAACACTGTCAAATGCCTAGAGCTCAGGGGTTCACAAGCTGTACATGCATAAGTGTACCAGATTGCGTGGACTGAACCTATGCATGTACAGTTTGTACACACTTAGGTTCTGCACAGGTTTTGCTAAATATGTGAAGGTCAAGGGCAGGGCCAGCAGGCACTGTATACATTTTGCTAATGCAGTGATCAAGGGAAGTAATAGTACCACTCTATTCTGATTTGGTCACATCACATCTGAAGTACTTATCCAGTTCTGGGTGCGACAATTTAAGGAGGATGTTGACAAGCTGGAATGTGTATAGAGGAGGGCAACCAAGTTGATCAAGGGTCTGGAAACCAAGCCTTATGAGGAACCATTGAGGGAGTTCGGTATGTTTAGACTGGAAAAGAGGAGACTGAGAGGAAATAGCTATATAGAAGATGGAGCAAGATTGTTTTCTCCTGCTCCAGAGGGTAGGACCCAAACCAATGGATTCAAGTTCCAAGAAAGGAGATTCCGACTCAACATCAGGAAGAACTTTCTGACAGTAAGAGCTGTTTGACAGTAGAATGGACTCCCTTGGGAGGTGGTCGACTCTCCTTCCTTGGTGGTTTCTAAGCAAAGGTTGGTTGGCCATCTCTCATGGATGCTTTAGCTGAGATTCCTGCATTGCAGGGGGTCAGACTAGATGATCCTTGGGGTCCCTTCCCACTCTACAGTTCTATGATTCTATGAACTCCTATGCAGCTATTAGGTGGCTCCACTAGGTGGAGCTAATAGATTAACCCCAATACAAGGAATAAGTTTATTACAAATCCATGAAAAGTAGGCACTGCATTTTCTCAATTTGTGTTGGTTGAGACTTTATGGGTAGAAAGAGGCAGAGGGAGGGGGAATCAAAACAGCTTTGCATTCTACCTCTGTTGGCCTCCCCATCTTTGAAGTGTCTGCTTTTCTCCCTCCCCCCCCCCACTTGATATCCATGTGAATCAAGCCAAACATACCATGTGAATCAAGCCAAAAATACTACCTAGTATTGCACCTACCTAGAGGATGGGCTCAGAAAGAAAGAGGAATTGGTTGGGCAAGAGGAGAGTAGGGAGAACCTGACAGTTTTTACACATCATACTGCTGCTAATCTCCTTTCAAAAGAGTCAAATATAAAGTCATGTTCTTTCTTGTGAAAACGTTACTAGCCTGTGGGTGTCAACACAACCTTCATTTCCAAGAAATCTGTTGCAGCCCACAGTGAGTCTAGAGAAATTACATTTTGATGACAGCAAAGACAGACTGCGAGCAAAACATTGCACACTTAAGCTGTGTAACAGCAACAATCTTTTTGGCTTTTTTTTTAAAAAAGACCATTATCTCCTGTTTTATAAAGAACTACAGCAAAACAAGGACCAAAGGTGCGTGTTTTCAATTTTTGCTTAGACCTTGACAGATACCCTTCTCTTTCTTCAATTGCTATTCATTGAAAGGAAAAACCTTTCCTTCTCGCTTGGATGAAGAACAGCAAATACCTTTGCTCAGCTGCTCAGTTTCCTTTTACATGCTATGTATTATGTAATCAACTTACGCAACCATCTCAGGTATAGCAAGTTAGGAGATAGCAATTCACCAAAACAACTATACAAATACTTTGAATGGAATGAAGCTTTGCTGTAATAAACTAAACTTGTGGAGAAGTATTGGTGGACGCACTCAATTTCATGCATGGAGTTTAACAGTTCACAATTTCAGCTGCCAAGGATTACACACACATCCCAACCCTGCTGAAGTGAAACTGGATTTTTACTCTGATGTGTGCATGTGTGTATCTGTCTACTTATTTATTTATCTAGCCAGCCTTCCCTTGTAATATGCAGCTAGCAACCCAGTATCTTGAATAAATGGCTGATTATAGTACATATAACTGAGTATTTAATATGCATGGCTCAATATCTACTCTGGCATAGTGCTACTCATGGTAAACTTTATATTCTTATTTTGGCATACTGCGGTATAGATTACTTAGATTAATCTGTAAAGGACTCATCAGTCCATGATCCCACTATAGAACTAATTTCACCAAATTAGTGCCCTCCATAAATTTTGGACTACAACTCCCATCAGTCCCCCCCCCCCTCCAGCCAGCACACTGGAAAACACCAGATTAGGGGAAGACTGGCCTAGGACTTCTATCCCCATGTTAAGAAAATACATTTAGCCATGATGCTCTTTCTTTTTTCCCCTATAGGAAATAGTATTGTGATAATATTGCAAATTTGCTGTAATAAAAGCAGTATCAATCGCTAAACCATACTACATTTTAGTAGTTTTATTTATTTATTTAGCCTACATTTAAGCTCTAATGATTTGCCACAGGTGGTATTTTTTGCATTAAAGTCTTATTTGACTCCAACATTTACATGTTTTTCTCCATTTACACCCATGTGTGTGTAATACACACAGACACACACACACACATATATGACAACGGATGATCGTACTTCAATGCTGCTGACAAAGTGAGCTCTAGCCAAAAAAAAAGCTTATGCCATAATGAAATTGGTTAGTCTTTAAAGTACCACAAAACTCTTTGATTTGTTTTGGTGCCTGCAACAAAGTAACATAGCTAACCCTCTAACCTAATACTCATTGCAGCATTACAGATTCATCGTGAAACACACAATGGCCCCGTTCAAGTGTTTGCGTTGTGCGTGAACTCTGTACATGAAGTGGGAGTGTGACGATGAAGGCATGACCTCCTCCTCCTCCTAACTCTCTGCACCAGGAGGAGAGACTCCTGGACTCCTCTTTGCAGATAGTCATGCTTCTGGATGGCAACAGGAGCAACGGTGGAGGAGTGCAGCTAACACACTCATCATCTCCACTCCCCCCGCATGTGGAGCTCAAACACAATACAAATATTAATAGGGCTGATATCACCGACTAATAACACATTTTAAATGAATCCCAATAGCAGTATTTAGAAAAAGCCAAAAAAAGTAATAATTAAAAATACCAGTAAATTATTCTAAACCACAGTACAGTTTACAGGTAGGAATGCATAAAGCACAGTAGCCATGGTCATACAGAGTACACTAATACCCAGAGCTTCACCCACCCCATTCTTCTCCTCTCACTCTAGCCGAGGTGGATTCCATCCAGAGGCGTAGCAAACCCAGGTGGTACCCGGTGCGGAAATGTTTTTGTCACCCCCCCCACAAACACATTGACAGCTCGGGGTAGTCTTGGGAGTTGCGGGTGGGCGCCGAATGTCCACCCCCTTCCTATGCCTCTGTGCCCCCAACCCCCATGACTCCCAAGTACCCCAAGCCATCGGGGGAAGGGGGGAGCTATGCCGCTTTGCTGGAGTGCTGGCAAAGCTGCGCAGCTCGTCCTCTCGGGAGCCACGGCTCCCGTCCGTCCCCCTCCCTGGCTCGCTGTAAAGGGGCAAAGCAGGAGACGCTTACGGTGAGCTGGGGAGGGAGGGAGGTGGGGAGGGCCCCCCCGGCTCTACATAAGCGGCTCCTGCCGGCAGTGGAGGGATCTCACTGCCGTCCGTATGGCACTCCAGCAGCACCAGTGGCAAACCAATATGTACAGTGCATTGCAGTGTCGCTATGCATAGCACATGCGACACCGCACATACGTTGTACGTAGCGGTTTGCCGCCGGCACTGCTTGAACGGCGTATGGACAGTGGCGGGATCCTCTGCTTACAGCTGCAGCCACGAATGGAGTATCCTCCACATGCGGCTGTGGCGGCGCGATGGCTGCTTGCACCACTGCACCTGGGCCGGGGCAGCAGGGCAAGCACCCCGCGGGATGCCTTCTTGTCACCCTCCCAGACATGGAACCCGGTGCGCGCCGCACCGCCCCCCCCACCTTGCGACGCCACTGATTCTATCAATACATATCACAAAGCCTGGGATGCTCAGAACCCAAACATGCATTTGTGGACCATTTCTTCATTATTATTATTATTATTATTATTTTACCATACTGTATATTGTATGGAGGCAGCACTGCTGTTGTGATTCACCTTAGATCAGGCTGCAACCTAGTAATGGGTCCCGACCAATCAGCTAATAGTCTGCACTGACGGGCAGTGGCTTTCCAAGGGTTTCAGACTAGAATCTTCCTTAGCTTCACACAGAGATGCCAGAGATTGGACCCAGGGCCTTCTGCCTGCCACTGAGTTATGGTCTTGTCCTCCCTTCCTGGCTCTCTCGTGCACAACACAAATGCATGATTTTCAACAAGCAGTGCAGTGCCTATAGGAATGTGCCCACAAAGAGCAATGAAGAAATTCAGGGGCTATGCAATGCAGTATTATTCTCCTTTTGATTTTGCAGAAACTTCTTGTGAATTTTATCCTGTGGGATGATACAACAATCTGCTACACCGAAAGTGTCAGCCAAGAATATATATATTTATATAAAAGAATAGCGCTTCTTGCAAGACACAAATAATGCTTTAGAAAACAAGATTCCCGACAAAGATTTCTCAGCCAACACCACTAATGTTCACTGTGTCTGACAACAGAATATTGAAGAAAGCAGATAAACACTTTCCAGACGTTATTTTAAACTGGAAAGCAAATAGTTATCAAGAGGCAAGAAATACAAGGACAATAGGGATGGTTACAAAACATTTTCCACAGGAAAAAAAAATGTTCAGCTTCTGAAGTTCAGATTGACTGGTGGCATTATCAGCACCCTTGTGACTGCCTGTGTGTGGATCTGCACAGGCACCAATTCATTGTTTTAAAAAAAACTTTTCTCAAAAAGCGAAGGCTCAGGTTTTGTTTTGTTTTTTGTTTTGTTTTTTGAAAGACAGTAAATGGCCAGGAGCTGAGACAGCATCAAATGTGTCCAGGCCAGCCAATCAAAACTCTCTTTCTCTAAAATGAAGCAGAAGGGGAGGAGTAACCAGAATGTGGAGAACAAACACCGATAGATCATAAAAGAGAGTGTTGGTTGCATCCTCCACCTAATACCAATATCAGGAACAGAGGAGAAAAACTGCCAGTCTGGTTATCCCTTTAGAGATGTGGCTTTGGCTCTCTAGGTAGTTCAATCAGGTCTATGCATTTGGAGATGCAAAATCAGTTTCAAGATACTGAGTTTCCACATTTTGTTGTTGTTCAGTTGTTCAGTCGTGTCCGACTCTTCGTGACCCCATGGACCAGAGCACGCCAGGCACACCTATCCTTCACTGCCTCTCGCAGTTTGGCCAAACTCATGTTAGTAGCTTCAAGAACACTGTCCAACCACCTCATCCTCTGTCGTCCCCTTCTCCTTGTGCCCTCCATCTTTCCCAACATCAGGGTCTTTTCTAGGGAGTCTTCTCTTCTCATGAGGTGGCCAAAGTACTGGAGCCTCAACTTCAGGATCTGTCCTTCTGAGTTTCCACATACTGCTGTCTTAACCATCTATTTCTGATGGTACCCTCCATGACATGAGATGCCTGAGATTTGTACATAGCACTGGAACATTTTGGGAGGAGCTCTTCTCTTTTTCTGTTACCAAAGACAAACAGCTGTATCCACTATATATACTCTCTCACTATATATACTCACTATATATAAGGGTCTGGTGACTTCTATTTCAGTGTATCTGAAGAAGTGTGCATGCACACGAAAGCTCATACCAAGAACAGACTTAGTTGGTCTCTAAGGTGCTACTGGAAGGAATTTTTTTATTTATTTTTTACTATGGCAGACCAACACGGCTACCTATCTTGTAGCTGTATCCACTGTGAGTGCTTTCGGATGCATGTTTATTGAGGATGGGCACTTCTCATACATGAATGTTTATTACAGCATCCACACATTGCCACCAGCATCAAAATGGCAGCCCATGTCCCTGCCTACTGTTAATTCCAAAGTCACCCCATCTGTGGAAAGTCAGGTAAGTTGTCAATGACCTACCTGCATTATCTGAAGGACCTGTTTGTATTCTTAAGCACCATCTGGATCATATGGGTCTCACAAGCAACATTAGTAACCCTTTCTTAGAAATGAATCCACCCAGCACTGCCACCAATGCAGATGGTCTCAGATCTGATCACTGGCATTCCTGCCACTTTCTGAAACAAGAGGCAAACCGAAATATAGCCATCCTTTGAAATTTGCACTTCTCTGAATATTGCAATGCCATGTAATTACAAAGATATACGTATTAGCCTAAAGTGTGCATACAAATGCATTTATTTATGAAAATAGCATACAAAAATGCATTATATCAGGAAAGGCTGCTTTCAAAAATGTGTATATTAGTGAAAAGTGCGTGTAAAATATGTTTATTAGGAGAAATTCACAATAAAATGCTGTATTTTGGTGGAGGGAAGAAACACAGCTCTATTGTAGTTTTATAAATTCCACCTGTTCTTCAGCTTTAACTCAACTTTTTACAACCCCAAAGTATTTAGAATACAATTTAGAAACAACACTAAGCAACCTAATTGGTCTAAAATTATTTGGATCTGTCTTAGAACCTCTTGTGAATAGGCACAATATCTATTTGCTATCCTCTAGGTGTTTTCCCATGGGATGATCCTGGTAGTAGAAGTAAGCATGCCAATGCAATGAAGGGAAGTAAGCATGCCAATGCAATGAAGTAATTTTATTGTCAATAACATTCTTACACCCTCTTATCCCTTATCAAAGCCCAAAATCTAATTGAGCTTCTTTCCAGGGCTGCTAAGCCTAACTCCATCCATGACTGCCATCTTTTTTTAGGTTGCAATGCATTTTATACTCTCCACACAAATCTATACTGGAGCTGACGTTTTCTAAATTATCCTCCTGCCTCAATATCCTTATTGCTGCTGTTGCTAAAGTGTGCATCTGAGCAGCACATGCACATCAAACCAAGCTTGTTTAATTTATTTAACTGGGTAGGCACCTTTTGAGATAATCACAAAGGGCTTAATTTCATGTGCTTTTGTGCCAAAGATTTCCAGGGGGTTTGAGTAAGTAAAAAATTGTTCTTACAGAAATAACATCCTGGGAAACATTAAAAATGAGTTTATTGCTTCTTGCACCGCTCCACAATTGCAGCACAATCTTTTGTCTCCTTGGACAATCAAATTATCCAAAGGAATGATCACCAGATGCTTTAGACCAGGGTTGTCCAACCAGTAGATCGCGATCTACCAGTAGATCCCCGACTGATCCTGGTAGATCGCGGGATCCTTACCGTGTACAAAAATTTATGGGGAAAAGGCTAAAAAACTGTGCAATCCTCCCCCAAAGAGCTCAACAACTCCTGGCACTTCCCTCCAAAAAAAGCTCAACAACTGGGCAATCCACCCACCCCAGGCATGCTCCACCTCCCTTCAATGACAATTGGTAGATCACTGCCAGTTTTTTTTATATATACTGGGAGTAGATCACAGTCTCTTGGGAGTTGGACATGCCTGCTTTAGACCAATTGATAAAATAGTTAACTGGGTTGACAGGTGATCACTCTCTGGTCTAATAAGAACTTTCAAGTTCTCAAACTAAGAAGCTGCTCATTGTTAGAATCATAAATCACTCTATCCTTCAATCCAATATATGTATATAGATCCATTTCTGGATATTTTCCTGTCCCATTATAAACATACAGATGAAACTTAAATGAAAGGGCAAGAGGAGACTGGCCTGCTTTATTAAGACCAGGGTTTTTGAAGTTCTGATGAATGAAAAGCTCAAAGTTTCTGATGCATGACCCGTTTTCTGATTGAACTTGGGATCTTCTGCATGGAGACCACATGCTCCCCATGCTCTGGCCCTTTCCATTTCTCTGTAAGTTGCAGAATGCCCACAGGGGTGGAGAATATCAGACATCTAATGCTCTTTGCACATCCTTGTTTAACAAAATCCTGGCCTTTGAATCCTACTGCTACCTGGTGTCTTCATCCCGGGGCAAAGTCCAACTCCTAGCCACAAAAATATTTGTCCAAGGAGAATTCCAAGCTTTAGCGCTGCTCTTGAGTTTTTCCAGATGCTACAATCTTACTTTTAAAATGGTATTCCCAAGAAGACAAGGGCCCTATTCAAAAGTTCTCCCCCTCATACAATAAAGGGGAGAGTGGGAACATGATAGCTGGGTCTACCCTCTCTTTCCCATCTCTGCTACCCTCACCACCTTCCACATATTGGAAGGCAGATGCCTGCAGCAGAGAGTCAGATGTACTCATGGAGTCTCCTCACCTGCTTTATAACCCTGCATGATCAGACCTTCAGACTTGAACACATGGAAAACAATCAAATTGGATAGCTCAGTTGGTAGAGCATGAGACTCTTAATCTCAGGGTCATGGGTTCAAGCCCCACATTGGGCAAACGATTCCTGCATTGCAGGGCATTGGACTAGATGATCCTCATGGTCCCTTCCAACTCTACAATTCTGTGATTCTGTGCAGAGGCTGATGAGACACCATGGAGGGAGTAGAGCTAGCTAGGATGTCTGTACTCTCCTCCCAAGCATGCCTGAACAGGGCAAAGATGTCAACATAGGACAATTCTATTGTCCAGGATCTTGGTTTTTTAAGGGTGTGCACTGATTTTGAGAATACTCATCACCCTTAACTGAGCTTTGGTGAACCTGTTCTCAAAGCGCCACTGGCTGGTACTGGCAGAAGCACCACACATGAATGCACAGATAGTTGAAAGAGGTATCACCTTACTCAAATATCAACTTTGATACTTATTTTATTATCTTCCAGATGCTCTTTCCAGTAATCTGGTTACTGTAAAGCTGAACCTCCAGAAATTGCTTTCTGAAAATTAAAGGAAGGATCACTGGCCATGCAGTGGCAACATGTCCAAATACTTCTTTCAATCCAGTAAGAAAAATACAGCTCACTAGGAAGGTCAAAAGTTAAAAGGAAAGCAACATTAAAGAGAATAGATACAACTTTTCTATTTGCTTTAACCTTGTGTGAGAAGCTCAAGGCAATCTCTGAACAAGAGTATTTCAGATCTTTTTTTTTTTTGACTGACATTTATTAGGTGCATTTGTCAGCAAGCACAAAATAGGTGAAACATGATTCTATGATAGGTGCTAGGAATCTGTTTACCACCATCAGGGAGATACTGGAATGACTTTAAGAAGAGTTTATCATCACTTATCTTTATGGTCTCATAATAATTTCGCTTATCTTTTTATATCAGTTTGTTATAAAGATAATTTAAGGAAAGATAGCATTGCTATCTTAATAACGCCAGTGTTCTGGCATGTTCTATCAAATCTTATGCATGTAACACTATTCCCAAATAAAATAAGCTGTAGCTTATGATTGGCTGCAGCTGCAGGTGAGGGCTTCTCCTCTGCCTTTCTCCAGTGCCTCAGCAGTTTCTTAAAGAGACAGCTCCTCACCCTAATTCAGAGTTTCTTCAAACCTTTGAATTCACCCCTTTATCCCACATCTCTTCTAAAATGTGCTAAGATCTTTGCACACAGTTGTATCTTCAAACCTTCTGTTGCCACTTCCTTGCTAGGATATGTAGATTGGGAAAGTATCCCACATTGGCATTAGAGATCCAGCAACACAAACCTAACCATTTCTACTCAGAAGTAAGTCCTATTGAATTCATTGATGCTTACTGCCAGGTAATGGGATTAGGATTGCAGCCTACAACAGGTCGTTTGCACCTTCCTAAAGCTTTTGAATCCCTTGCTTTCTACATTTATTATACCTTTTGGGACACCTCATCTTAGCTCATCATTTCTTCTAAAATATCCAAAAAGTTTTGCAATACACTCTATGACAGGATTGGTCGGATACGACACTGACATTAGAAGTCTAGCAGCACAAGCCTGGCTATGGCTACTCAGAAGTAAGTGATATCTTCTTTACCACAAAAAGTTGCCATAAGGAAACCTTACTCTTGTTGATCTCCTAAGATGAAAAGTTTATGCAATGCTTGATTTAACCAATAGATGTCTCTGTATACTTCACAGTTCCTGGCAGGACATGCGGCTGTTAAAAGTTGGAATTTGAGCCGTGTGGACATTTTGACCCTGATCCAGAGGTGATTTGTGTGACTAGTGGTTTAAACACTGTGGCTGGGAGAAGTATCCAGGGCCGGATTTGGGTTTGTTGAGGCCCTAAGCTACTGAAGGTAATGGGGCCCTTTATATGTCCACATGTCCTTTGTCAACAACAAATTGTCGCTGTTTTTTGTGTTGAATATATGCTATATGCTAATTTATGGACCTAATAGGTCCATACACAACACAAAACACTGTTGCTGTATGTAGGTTTTATTTTATTTGTTTTTTATCTTATATTTTGGCAATGTACATCCAGTTTTTTCCCTTTAATTTTTTTGGGGGGGCCCAAGAGAGTGGGGCCCTAAGCTATAGCTTGTGTAGCTTATATGTAAATCCAGCACTGTATATGCCCAGCTACGTATAAGCTATTATAGGATAAGGCACATCCTCCTTCACACCATTGCATAGGCATTAGGTGTCTGTTATTCAGATGTGCATTCTAATGAAACGTCAGTCTTTACTGGATGTACATACCCACCTTATTAGTTCCTGATTTACCAGGAAAATCTGAACATAAATGGCTGCTTCCGTGTGCTATTATTCCTTGTTGGATACGAAGCTGCATCTTTTATCCTGTTTTATTAACAAGCTCTTAGCAGTTATGTGGACTTCAGGTGACAAATATAGATAAGCAGAAAATGGAATAAAAAGTGGAACTTTTTGTACTACTACTGTCTTGAAAAAAACTTGAATAAAATATGCAAAGCCTGCTGAACGTGAAGTTAAAACGTGGAGTGATGTACCTTTTTCTTTCATGTCTATCTTTTAAAAAAAAAAATAGTTGCAAGCAACAGGGTGTGGGTGGAGCAGCTGGGGCTGCATATGTGCAGCTCCTTTGAAAAAGCTGCAAAACCCAGTCAATCTGCTTCTTGAAGGGGAAGGGGGGGATCTAACCCCTTGCCCTCTGCCTCAAACAGCCAATCAGTGCACTTGATTCCCATAAAAAAGTGAGTGAATAAAAATTGGCAATTCCAGTGTGAGGGAGAAGTGTGGAAGCCACCATCGCTTAAGTAATGGCTGAGACAGCACTGATGCAATTCAGGATAATTCTGCCTGAGGAAGCCTCATGCTCCATTGACTTGCATGTTGACTGATTGCACTTTCAAGTGTTCAAAAGCTATACAAAACAAATGGACATGAAGTCAGACCTAAGTTGGAGCAGGCACTCCTGACTTTCATGTTAACATTCGTTTTTCAGCTCCTTCAGGTCATACACAAAGACATAACAGAGATATAATGCAACATTATATTGTAGGATCTGACCTGCCTATATACTAATGTCAATTCCAAGTTGCTCCACACTCATGTAGACACCATTATTGCACAAAAGAGAAGTGCCCGCAGACTCGAGGCAACCCCAAGGTACGCATAAAGTACAAAAACAATTGTAGAGCTCTCACCCCACAGAGTAAGACCGGGGTGTGTGGATCTGACAACTGAGTGGAAGGGAGACTAGAATGGACTGCCTGGAACATGAGGACAGAGAAATATACATTAGTAGGAAAAAGCATCTCCCTGATCGGATAGATCACTCCCTGTTTTGCACTGGAGAAACTAATTTAAAATGTCCCTAAGAACAGAAGCGAGATCTTCCCAAAGACATGGATAGAAAAATCAATTATTTTAATGTAGTTGTGACAGGGTGTAAGTGTGTCAACCACACACCTTTTAAAAATCCAAACTTGAAGGGGGAAAACCAACCCAAATCACAGAGATAAAAACCCCAAATAGCCCAATGAGGGCTGGGCAAGCCAAACAGATGAAAGGAATGTAGTGATTGGAACCCTGAGCAGGAGCACTTCACACCATTATTATTTTTTTGCAGGACAACACTTGTTATGATCTAAATTATTTCTGCTTCCTTTTAAAATACCAGAAGCATTTTCCCTTGGGACAGACTATTCACTATCGTTTGCATTGCGATAATTAAAGCAAAAGCACGTACAAAATTCTATATTTTACCCATAGCTAATGCAGTTCAGTGCTAAGGACAGCAGGTCATTTGCACAATATATTTATACCTCTTGCTGAAAAGTTTTGGGAAAGAATAAATCTTCTTAGATAGAGTGAAACATAAGAACAATCAGCAACTCTAGCATAGTGATAATATATCACCAAGAAGGGTGCAACAGAAATCATTTTTTATCCCAAGAACTATGTACATGGCAAAAGCCATTCAGATGAATTGCTTTACTTCAGCAGAGAGCTTCACTAAACATGACAACTGAAATGGAGACATGCCAACCATCTACCCTGCTGCTGAGTAGGTTCTCTACTAAGCTGGCAAATTGACACATAGGGCAGACCACACCCTTGATTCAGTTTTTGCTCCAGAAAGAGGAAGGGGTGGGTGGATATCACCTTGTTGTCATAGTCAGATCACTTCCTAGTGAAGTTTGGACTTACAGCTCCAGTCTTCCACTTGTAAGGGGTGGAGGACAGAAGATGGTCTGTCCTCAGAGACTAAAGGAATCCAATGGATTCCTGAATGCCCTGGAAGATTTTGCAGTAGATAGAGCAGGTGCCCCTGTTGAAGCTCTTGCCCCAGTGTGGGGCTTGACAGGGTTGTCCTGAGAGTTTCCGGCATTTGTACCTTGGTATCAGATAAAGGGACACCTGACCATTAGGTCCTGTCGTGGACGACTCTGGGGTTGTGGCGCTCATCTCACTTTACTGGCCTAGGGAGCCGGTGTACAGCTTCCAGGTCATGTGGCCAGCATGACTAAGCCGCTTCTGGCAAACCAGAGCAGCGCACGGAAACGCCATTTACCTTCCCACCGGAGCGGTACCTATTTATCTACTTGCACTGCGTGCTTTCGAATTGCTAGGTTGGCAGGAGCAGGGACCAAGCAATGGGAGCTCACCCCGTCGTGGGGATTCAAACAGCCAACCTTCAAATTGGCAAGCCCTAGGCTCTGTGGTTTAACCCACAGCGCCATCCGCGTCCCTCGTACCTTGGTATACTAGTGAATTTAGGGCAATGTAATGGTTGGGACAAATAGTATAGTATAGTATAGTATAGTATAGTATAGTATAGTATAGTATAGTATAGTATAGTATAGTATAGTATAGTATACCCTTGGGTTATGTACCTCTCTGGATACGTAATCTTCAGGTTGCAAAAGAGGAAAACCCGGAAGTATTTTTCCAGGTTTCACTGCTCATGCATGCACAGAAGCGCTCTATCGCACTACATGTGTGCGCAGAAGCAGCGCCTTTGGTTATGGATTTTTCGGGGTACTCACGGACCCCCGGAACAAATTAAATCTGTATCCAGAGGGTCCACTGTATAGCATAGTATAGTATAGTATTTACTACTACTACTACTACTACTACTACAACAAAATCATGTATAGAAATTCTAAAAGCTCTGCATACATCACATTTATATATACAGTATGAGATGTCCAAAATGTGTTGGATATTAAACTTTCTCTCCTACCCCTTTGTTCCCTTCTGCCCACACTCATTTTTCTGGGGTTTCCCATTAAAGATAAAAAGGCAACGTCCCTCTTGTTCTTTCTTTGATAAACAAACAGCATCCCAATAATCAAAGCTTTCAAATGATTTTCTTTCATGAGAAAGTTTTGAAAGAGCAAAAATGATTTTTATTGGCACTGGTTTAATGCCAGTGAGCTGGAAAACCTATTGCATAATGGAGAGTTAGCCTTCTGACTCACTAATTAATGATCCTAAGCAGATCTGTTATAGAACTACTGCACAACTTCATTTTTCAGTTTCTGGAATAAAGGTCTTTCCCCTCTTGTGACCCAGCGATGCTACCAATTTTCTTTGTGATGTAATGAGATCACAGTTTAAGTATAGCCACCACATGATAGCTGATAGCCAATCCCATTGTCATTTCATCTTTTTCTAGCTTGTTTCCTCTCAAGTAAAGAAATATATGTGATGAGAATGAAGGTCCCATGGTTGCAGATCACATAAGATATTATTTACACATTCAGTAATCAAGCAATAACCATGATTTCCACATCAGTAAAAACGCGTGAGCCTACCATCAGTATTGTTATTTTCATTTAAATCCTTTCAAATCCTTTGGTTTTTCAAACACCTACACCTGAGCTTAAGAAATACTCATCTCCGTAATTAAAGGTAGAAAACAGATTCAAGGATGTGCTGCAAACTCACAAAAAACAACATTTATATTCTAAAGTCTTGTGGTTTCTGGGCCTAGTTTCAGGCACATTCATGGGTTTTGGAAATGGTTCCTCAAGAGTTATTCTGACTTTAATGAGATTGTGGCTGAAGTTTTCTTTGGTGGTTTCATCTGGACAAAAAAAAAAAAGATAGAGATATCTTGTAGAGAAGTTCAAACATTTCTAGTATTTTCTTGGAAAGGAGATGAGTGAAATGAAATGTTTATGATTTGCAGCCCTTTATTTTTCTTGGGATGTATTCAATCTTCAAATTGCTAAATTGAAATCCATTAAAATATTCACATTTTGCTGCAGCAAACTGATTCTTCTGTTCAATAATTGCCACCAGAGTTAAGATACATTCTAATACAGTATTCAGGCATTGAATTGGAGCACTTTACCTGCATGTGCAAAACAAGGTCTGCAAATGCCAAGGTCTTTGCACTTCATTTCCTTTCCTTTCAGCCTTTTTAATACTTCTGTCCTTGGTATGTTTGTTTACAGCTGTCAGTGAAAAGCAGCAACAAGCAGCCATTAACAGGACATTTTAATGCTTCCCTGGGAAACCACAATTGCTACCACCATTAGCCTTTCTATAAAACAACGCAACATTAGTCCCTGCATAAAACAGCACGAAATCCTTAAAGCTGTGGGTACATGTGAAGCTGAGTCAAGATAAGGTTTCATTTTAGCAACAAGGTTGAAGGTGGCCCTTGTGAAAGCTAAAATGGATATTGTTTCCCCTAATGAGGCCACAAAATCTAATGAACTGCTGACATTTGCGGTGACTGTAGCATGGATTTATGTAGCAAACAATGGAAGACTTTGAAGGATTCAAGTTTTAATAATAATAATAATAATAATAATAATAATAATAATAAATTATTTATACCCTGCCCATCTGGCTGGGTTTCACCACTCTGGGCGGATTCCAACAGAATATTAAATGCAACAATATATTAAACATTAAAAGCTTCCCTAAACAGGGCTGCCTTCAGATGTCTTCTAAAAGTCTGGTAGTTGTTGTTCTCTTTGATATCTGGTGGGAGGGTGTTCCACAGGGTGGGTGCCACTACGGAGAAGGCCCTATGCCTGGTTCCCTGTAACCAGAAGGCCCTCGGCACTGGACCTCTGTGTCCGGGCAGAATGATGGGGGTGGAGACACTCCTTCAGGTATACTGGACCGAGCCATTTAGGGCTTTAAAGGTCAACACCAACACTTTGAATTGTGCTTGGAAACGTACTGGGAGCCAATGTAGGTCTTTCCATTTGTGGTGTGGAAACTTATGGGACCCTGCTAGGGCTGAAATGCTTACTCATCAGCTAAAGCTCATAAAAGTTTTACAAATCATTAGAAAATTGGACACAACCCACCTGCTGCATATCTTTTCATCTGGAAATCAGGTCAAGTGACAATGCATACTGCTGCTTCCTTGATACTAATTCTAGCACATTTTGCATTTTACAGAGCAAGATAGTGAACCTGAGGTCCTCCAGATGTTGTTGGCACTACAACTCCCATCAGCTCCAGGCAGCATGGCCAATGGTCAGGGTCTAGGGATGATGGGAGCTGGAGTCCAATCACACCTGGAGGAATTGTAGAAACAATCAATTTATGTCAATGTATAGGTATTATTGTTGATTAATTTATAAACCAACTACTAAGGAAGGCATTCTATTTTTTGCTATAGGTATGATAGATTGATTTTCAATAATATATTTATTGTGTGTGTGTGTGTGCGCGCACACACACACACACACACACACTTTGGTTTAAGGCAATAGTAAAGGTGCTTACAAAATCACGTGCACCAAAATGCATGGGAAGTTGTAAATCAAGGTGCATAATTCTGACTCTGCATTAAATACATTGAGAAGTTACTCATGAAGCTTCTACCAAATGAGAATAGATGATACTGTATATCAGAGGTATTCAACATGGAGCCCATTGGTGCCAATATGCCTTCTAGTATTTCCTACTGTGTCTTTGGTAGGTTTCAGTAAATACCAGCTTGCCCTCTCCTATCTTGAACATAGGCTGCTTCCCATTTATTCTGAACAGAGGAGGGGTACAAAAAAACAACAACCGTCTTCTCTCTGGGAGTGAGTAAGTGAGCCAGTGGCTGATGCAGGTGTGCTTTCACAATGGCAGGGTGACTGATGGGGAGGGATGTGTTCACAATTTTGTGGTCCATTTCTCCTTTCTGACAGCCATTTTGTGCTATGTCATGCCCCCACTGCCGTTAATTTGTAACTGGTGCCCATGGCATTTCCCCAAAATTCCAAATATCTCCACTGGAGCAAAAATGTGGTGACCCCTGCTATATATTCTCCCTTCACTCTAAATGCTGACCCAAGCAAACGGAATATCGAGAGGATGGGAAAATCACACTTTGAATTCAGAAGCCCTGCTTCCTTCTTCCAGGAAGTCAGAATAGCACCTCCCTGGACACTGCAATGAAGTGAAAGAATTAAGGATAAAATTCGGAAGAAATAAGAAGGTATTCTCATGCCATTCCAACTGTTCACCCCAATTTTATACATGCAGTTCAGCAACCTGGTCACAACCAGATCTGTAATTTTAACCCATAATTAATTAATTAATTTAACAAATGCAACAGACTTTTGAAAGAAAATAATAATAAAGACATATTGTAGACGACTTTCATATCATATAAAGAATTATATCATTAAAACCTGGGGCTACAGAGTTCAGAAGCAAGATGAAAGCATTTCCCTTTTTGCAGTGGTTAGTTAAAACTGCCTTTAGCTTATAACAACAGTAATTTCAATTGTAATGAATAGTTTCAGCTAGCGTTTGGAAGAAGTATAATCCTCGGTATATAAATATCAGTAAGTCGTGCTGTCAGCGTCTGATGTGGTTGTTCTGTTTGAACATTGCGGCAGTTGTTCCTGCTTAAGTTGGACCTCCCTAAGATATCCTGTTTTCTGAAAGTTTCCTGCTGTGAGTAATTCTTAATCAGTATATCCCTCAAAAGCTGAGTAGTTCAAGAGTGCCATCTTGAGGTGCAATATGCTGAATGAATGAGCAACGAATGGCAGTCTTTGTAAGGCTGGAGGAATTTTTGACAGCTCCTTAAATGGCGAATTAAGAATAAACAAACAAATGCACAGGTTTAACTCACTTCACTTCCGAATAGCCAGAAGCCCTGGTCTTTGAACATTATTGCTGGGTGTTTGGAAGCACTGTAATGTGAATCAAGCCCCACCCCACCCCCTATTTTCTACATTTGTAGTGCACAAGATGCCCTCGCGTAATCGCCACCCCAAGTGCTTGGATTGCAGTGGGGGTGGGGAGAGAGAGAGAGAGAAGGACGCCATTTGGATAAGAGCAACTCAAATATATTCCAAACATCTGGTGGAAATATAATAACCCAATAAACAAATAGCGGAGTAAAGAGAGTCACAAGAGATGTTAATGGACATTTTTCTGATTAAGGGTCAGCATGGCATCAGCAATCAGCATAGTCAAGCATCAACCAAGGGCCCACATCCCAGCAGAGTGCTTAGTCACAACAGCCCTGTGCACTGTTCTTTTACCATTTCAACCTTTTTGTCCACTCTTTCTTGGGTCTAACAAACAACTGCAATGGTAACAAGAAGCACTCCATGTATTGCTGCCCCACCCCCCAACCTGGCAATACATGGAGTCAGGACTGGTTGGGGCTGACTACTAGGAACCAGCACACAGATAAATATTCATGCAGTAAGGCCTAGCCACTAAATGACTATCTGGACCCAGTCTCAGCTCTAGTATTGATAATAGCCCTGTATAGGATCTACACCTCAGGTTTGTATGTTGGTGTGAGGCAAGTCAGTACAAAATCTTGAGAACCCCAGGTTGTGGAAGGGCTGGCCAGGAACATGGCCTATGATGAATCTGTAGTGGGTGGGGAGGGTTTACCCCCCCCAACTGGCAGAATTCCTTTCAAAAAAAGAAGAAGGAAGAACAGGTTGCTTCCTGACAAGATGGCAGGCTCCTGCCTTCCCTGAATCTTTCCAACTGCCTGGAGGGTGTATGTGCAGAAGGCTGCAGGGAAGATGAGGGAAAACTTTCCATCTGTAAACTCCTTACTGTATCTTAGGATCCAAGCCAGGGAATCTATGTTTACCTGATTCAGGTAGGTAGCCGTGTTGGTCTGACGCAGTCAGGTAAAAATTGTCCAGTAGCACCTTGTTGTTGTTGTTCAGTCATTCAGTCGTGTCCGACTCTTTGTGACCCCATGGACCAGAGCACGCCAGGTCGTTCAGTCATGTCCGACTCTTCGTGACCCCATGGACCAGAGCACGCCAGGCACCCCTATCCTCCACTGCCTCCCGCACCTTAGAGACCAACTAAGTTTGTTCTGGGTATAAGCTTTCGTGTGCATGCACACTTCTTCAGATACAAGAAATGTGCATGCACATGAAAGCATATATTTTACCTGCTCTTGGATTTTCAAAAAACTGAAGTCTGACTCATTAAAAGACACTTGTGTAAATGCTTCCTTTATTACAGCTTCACTAAAGCCCTGCAGATAGTGATTTGACTGGTACACACCAAGGGACACAGTTTCCCTTGTTCTTCCCACACCTTGCCAATCAGTGGGTCATGAGACAATCCCTCCCCCCACATCCCTGATACATGCTGTCTCTTTCTTATTTGCCTAAGGCTCCACCTCTCATGCAAGCAGCATCATCCTGTGCCACTGTTTTCCCCACCTCTCTTGTACCACCACATTATCCTCACCCTTGACTGACACTTGTGTCCTGGGGGGGCTCTTGCTACACCCCACCCCACTCTTCCCTGATGCACACCCTGTTCAGGGCAAAGCATCACTGCACAAGGACAATACAGTACAAACACATTAATAGTGCCAATAGTAATATAAAAAGAAGTCTTTGTGGGCTCAGGTTTTCTTTATTTTTTATTTTTTTAAAAAGCAGAGTAGAGTACTCCCAACTGCAGAAGGGAACACACAGCCAAATATAAATCAAAGGAGAATTTTCCCACTGTAAACCTAAGAACAATTTGTCTTTTTCTATTTAAACCATCACTATTATAATTTGCTGTAGCAGATAAAAGAACAGTCTCTGAAAATGTTTATGAAGGAAAATAAACAACATCATTAGCATTTGTACAAAATGTTTCTTCAAGAAAGAAACCCAATTATTTTGTTATAATGCTTCTTATTAGCAACAGCTGTTTCCCAAAAGGCTTGTATAGTAGCATCAATCAACCAACATCAGAGAACATGTTATCTACTTAGCAGTAATTTATTTTTTTAAAAAGGCAAACACTTAATGCGAAAACAATAATTTGTTTTTGGAGGCTATGAACATGCAGAGCCACAAAAACCACTGATTTAATAAATAAAAACAAGAACCAGCATTTGGAAACAGGTATACAGAAAGGCTGTTCTTGAACTGCTGGAGTGCAAAAAATGAAGAAGAAGAAAAACACAACCGCTTATTAACAAGTCAGTGCTTACTACATGTAGCTACTTACCTTTGAGCAAGTGGAATGGCAGCCCAGGCTCCCTGGGGAAGGCTACTTTCACCAGCATCACTGCTTTTGCGGATTTCTAAGTAGTTCCAGGAGCAGAGCAACGGTGGGGTTACACTGTGGTTGGAGGCTACAGACAACTGCCTTGGTTGGCTTACAGTAAATAAATAAATAAAAATTTCTGTGGAATATGTTTGGATACAATGTTGATTGGCGCATCAAGAATTTGTTTCTCTTCATTTTCACCAAGGTCAGATATACATTCACTTCTATCTCCATCGGTATCAGAATTTAGTTGAAACTGTTTTATTTGTACAATTGTTTTAATATACACTAATTGTTTTTACTGTTTTTGTATATGCAGCTATTTAATCACATACGGTAATCTTGTATGGGGTTTTATTTTTTTGGTATTGTGTAATCACGTCGGAATGCAGCCCCCAGCCCTGTGCCATGATAGCTGCTGGACTCTGGGGCCCAAAGCCTTGCTTCCTTCTGGCCCAAAGCCTTGCACAAGCCTGTATGGCTTTCCTCTTTCTGACAGCTTACTGCTTTGCAGGCCTTGGCTATGATTAACAATTGCTGCTTAGCTGCTGCTTGTTAGGATTTGCTTGCGGATGTTGGTGAAACTGAATAACTATTTTTCTTAATTTCAAGGGGTTTACTAGGAAGACCATGTATACTCCTTAGGTGGTGTTAAAATGCTGGTTACTGTTTCATTGGCTTTCTTTCAAAGCAGGAACACAAAAGCTCATTTCCTTATTAATATTGATTTATGATAATAAAATACACATTTTTTAGGTCCACCAACATTTAAACATTGTAATCCAAGAGATTACTTTCTGAACTCCTTGTTGTATTTTCCAATCAATGTAAAATAATGAGCATAACATCTTCCTGCAAAAAATAATTATTATTCACTCAAATCAGAATCAATATATCTTGTTAAAAAGCAGTGAAATTTCTAACAGCTTGGATAGAGGCAAATGTATAGCCGGAAAACTGAAGGTAAAAGAGGCAGATCTGTAACAGCAACTAAAACAATTGTGAGGTGGGGGTTGAAAGACTGGTCTTATTTACGATAGCAACTACATTTAAAGTGGTCTGACGTGGCTGATCTGAAAACATCCACCAGATGAATCACAACACAGAAAACGCACAAGAATCTCAGGGCCGCAAATGTCCAGTTTGCAGCAACTTCCAGTGACATTTCTTAGGAGCTGCAAAACGAAACAGGTGTTCAAAGTTTTAACATAACTAGTTATAAAGCTATTATCTGTTTACTCATCTCCAAGTATTTCCTCCTTGTTCAAAGTAGTGCTGGACTACAAAAGTTGTGAGCAGGACTATGCACTCATCCATAATGGCAGAACGCCACAGAATTTACAGCCCTCCCCTCCACTAGATCACATCACACAATCACTGTCTTCATCGTGTGGATGAGTTTGACTGAAATTCGTGTTTATTCATTGCTACCTTTTTGTCACAAAATATCTACCCACCTCTCCAGTGTGATGCCACTGAGGCACAACGTAAATAGAAGGCATGGCATTGTGTGTGGCTGACACACTTTCACCCAGTGAGTTTTATGGTTGAGTGAGTAGCAGGGATTTGAATTAAGGACACCATGGTTCTTGCCCAGTCACTTCCCCACACTGACTTCCTTTGCATTCAGAGAAAAGGTGCAATGCCTTGGACCACCAAAGGATTCTTGGATTAGTCAAAGTTTTAAAGGTTAGTTAATGGAATGTAATAATATTTGCCCTAATTGTAACACCTTTAACGTTTGCTTTTGTTACTGTCAGTGTGATGTTGGGCTTCTGTTACCAATGCCACAAAGGCATAACATAAACAAAGTGTACAATGAATCCAGAAGCAACAGTAATAGCAAGAACTTCAAATGACTAGCTTGAAGAAGCAAAGCATTGACATTGGTGTTTTTTGCAAACATTATTTAAGTGTGGGTTTGCAATTTATCCACAGGGACTCACTATACCTTGCCGCAAAACATTAACATCCCCCATTGTTCTTGTAATCTCTTGAGTCATGGTACTATGGTTTGCTTGCAGAAATACTTGGCCAGTACTTCCATTGAATACTTATCAGAAATGTATTGAAACCATAGTTTAGTGTTACAACAATGAGCCCAGCCTTTCTCTGAACCATTTGGAGTTTGGAAGGCTTCCATTTTAAATTCACCCCAGCTCCTTGTTAGTGGAAAGCAGCCAAGCTGGAAACCAAAGTTTATGACTATTATTTTCACAAGCCATAGGCTGTCCAAAACCTCACCCTTGGTTTCACATTTCATCTGAATGCAGTCAGTGTCTTCTGTAAATTAGCAGAACCAGAAAGAACCGCCACAAGCTTTTACTATTCTGACATGTTGCACAATGGAGGGAGAAGGGTTTAACGGGTGTTTTAATTACTAACATACTATGCAAAGAGGTGGACCCCTTGGTCTATTTTTTGCATTTAATCACTTTCTCAAAGTCTCTCTCTCTCTCTCTCTCTCTCCACTACTGCTCCAGCAGAGATTAAGCCTCATGTCTAACAATAAAAAATAAAAAATAAGACATCATACAGCTATCCTAGTGACTCCATCAGAAAAGTTAGAATTCCAATTTAAAGCAGGAATACTTCAATTATAGCTAAAAACTCACCATGCAGAAGCAATTAGGATCTCCCCTGGCCAGTTTGGCGCCCAGCTTGCCTTCTGCGTGTTTCACATGCAATCCCATTGATGGGAAATTTACTTTGTAGGTCACAGCCCTCGGTCTCCCCTGTAAATAGTTGGAAAGCATCAGAGTTGGTTGCTAGGTAACTCCCCCTGCTTTCTGCCTTCTCCTTCTGGAGCTGGCAGAGAAGCCAGCCAAAGTGAGAGTTCAGCAGCTCTCCACTCCCAGGACAGGAGCTTGCTGTCTTCTCTCCTTCAACGCAGCTCGGCTTGCCTCTGCAAGATCTTGCAAGAAGCAGCTTCCCACTTAGGAACTGGCCACAAAATGCCCCTCCAAGCGCTTGTCCCAAGATGGGGCCTTTAAAATATAGACAATTCTGCCACGTACAGTCAGGGAATCATAATGCTCAAAGGCACCACCCCTTCCACTAACCACAGATCTGTGTATACAGTCAAGAGGGTATAATGCACTGCTATTGTGATACAACTAAGGGAAGTTCGGGGTCTTTCTTCAACAAATGTATACAGACATACACAACCTTTTAATGGGATATTTTATATTTTCAAACCAATGTATAACAATGTAGCACTTGGCTCACCACTTTCCTAATCCAAGGGTGGTATCTGAGGTTAGTCATAGTCAGGGCAGACCCAGTGAAATCAATGATTTTAAATCAGTGGGTTGACTCTGAGCATGGTTAATACTGGATTTCACCCCACAACTATAGGAAAGGGAACTGGAGAGTAGAAAACACACACCATAGCAACCACCCTCTCCTTTCAAAACCTTGCTCCAAATCATGGAAGTTTTACATTGAAGTTCCCTTTACAGAGAAGGGAAAAATTCAAATCCAAACCTGCTAGGTTTCCAGTTGAACCCTGTAAAATAAATATAGAACAGAGCACACCAAAAAAAAGCATATAAGATAAAAGCTTCTTTGAACCCAAGCTTTGCTTTGTTTACCAAGCTGAGCCGAGCTGTTAGGGGCCTAATTACCCCAAATAAATAGCTGCTGCTGAATTTCAGCAATACAACTACCTCAGAAGAAGGGGGGAGATTCCTCCTCCACCATCTTGTCATCCAAATGCCTCAGGAAAAAAAAAACTTTACTGAGCATGAGCAGCAAAAACTTCCCATTCCCCACTTCCCCACTCTATGGAATTCTGCAGCACCCACTATATTGCTATAAAACGCTCATGTTGGGGACTGTCAGCCTGGTGTTCCTGTGTGGCCTTCTAGGCATCTCTCTCTCTTGTCCTTGTGCCTCTCCCTAGGCCATGCCCCACCTCAGGTCACGTCCCTTACGGATGCTGCTGTTTAACACTTGCTCAGGTGCTCTTGCCGAGTTGGAATTGTAAAAAGTCATCTTACTTCCTAGATGAATAATAGTGAACAGTGAACAGTGTGTTCCAGGAGCGTGTGGAGTGTTTGTGTGTAGTCAGGTAACCCTGGAGGGCTATGCCGGCTGGTGTGGGGGGACAGAGACCTGTTTCTTTGTTTGAATTTACCCTGGTGCACAGGCCTGGTGTGTGAAGAAACCTTTTGACTCAGATGTAGCCTACCGGACAAAGGTAAGAGCCACACCCATTGCTCTGCCCACTTTTGCCTCAAAATCTGACACAAATTTTGAAATAATGACTATAATCTAAATAGAAATACAGCACATATTATTACCATTGTGGGGAAGACAAGACCATGTGATCTACGGCTGCAGGCAGATACACCATACGTTTAAAGCACATGACTTCCGCTGACTAATCATGGAAGTGGTAGTTTGTTAATGGTGCTGGGAATTGTAGCTTTCTGAGGGGCAAGCTACAGTTCCCAGTTTCTTTGAGGGAAGTCACATACTTTAAAAATGTATGGTGTGTAGGTAGGCTGTCCGTCTGTTCAATCCAGGTACAAAGTGATGGTGGGCAAATTCAAATCCCCTGCTCTCCCTTCTTTTTGCTCTGTCTTTAAACCAAATTGGGTCTGGACATCCCTCCAAATAGAGGGCTGTCCTCCATAAAGCAGGGCACAGGGCACCCTATAAAAGGCACTTCAGGCAGCAGGGCAGGAAACTAGCTCTGCTTCACATATGGGAGAGCCCCCACTAGTCAAAGTAGACAGACACAGAAGTCTTTTTCATAGGTTTATGGAGGGAAAGTGTGCTGGGGGAGGCAGGTATGTTACAGCAGCTGGACCTACCACTGACCTGCATGCATTGAATCCACTGTGACCACCCCCCCCCATGTGCATACCTACTGTAGTACATGCTTGCCCATCTAACTAGTAATCCTTCTTTCCTGATCACATGCATAGAACTGATTGCACAGGCAATATCACATTTTGTTGGTGTGGTTGGATGTGACTGAACAAGTAAGAAGGGCTATGGTCTAATTCAGAATAAGGCAGAGTCATGTATTATTATTATTCACGGAGGTTCCCAAACTGTGGTCTGTAGACCACTAGTGGTCCATGAACTTCATTAAGGTGGATCTGCAGCATTTCTGTAAAAAAATAAAATAAAATAAACAATTAAAAACCATACTGCATCTAGCACTGTGCATTGCAATTGCTGCAGCAGGCAGAACAATCATTCAGTTGTCCTCCAAGACCTTCCCTAATTTTCAAGTGGTCCAATGTGGGATTGGGGAGCGACTTGTGTACAGGAATGTAGGAAATGGGCTGGAGACAAACTAAGGCTTCAGTCTTACACTTACTCCATGGGGCTTCCGGGTAGAGATGGACATAAATGCCAAGACCAGTAATTAGGGTTACTAGTCCACCTGAAGGCATAGACAGCATGCCTTATATGGAGTCAAATTGCCAATCTACCCTAGCTCAGAATTGCCTATATCGACTGGCGGCACCTCAGGGGTCTTTTCTAACCCTGCCTGGAGATGCTGGGGGGTGGGGTGGTGGTTTGAACCTGGGGTCTTCTGCATACAAATCATAGGCTCTAGCACTGAGGTACAGCCCCTACCCCCCTTTTTAAAAAAAACTTTTTAAAAACTGCTCTTTTCAGTTCACTAATGAATGAGCAGCGTACCTAACACTGCCCAACCTCTGTCAACCCCAATAAAGATCATTACAGCAAAGCCTGGGTGCTCAATGAGGCATTCAGCTTGGAAGCGAAAGAAGACTAGAGCAACTTTAACTCTCTATAAAAAAGAGAGAGATTTAACTGGTGTGTGTGTTTGTGTGTGTGTGTGTGTGTGTATTCCAGTCACTTTTAATAGTAAACCCAGATGTTGAGTGCCAACAAAACTGTAGCCAAAATGAAGCCACTGAGAAACAAGAAGGAAGTATCAACATGCTTCTGGGTACCCCAAAGTCTTAAAAAAAAACCACCCCTCTTTTTATAAAAAACCAAAATCTAAAAGGGCAACCCTCCTCCCTAAAGCAGCTGAATGGGGAATGAGCATACTCAACAAGCACAGAATGTAGAGCAAAGCCGAATGCAGCTCTCCAGACCATTCTGACTGCTTTAAATACGTTTTCATTGTTTTATCACTTGTCGTTTGCCGCCCTGTCCTCAGTACTCACCCCAAGCCGCAACACTTCCCAGCCCCACCGCCTTCTGCACAAGTCACTGGCTCTGTTTTTCACCTTCCTTGAGTGTTTTTGCCTGACTGGAATGTATCCTTGAACTCTGATGACGCTTACTGCTTGTCTGGAAAGAGGAAACTATGTGAATATGTGGGGGTGGGGGTGGGGAGCCAACTGTGCAAAGGCAAAATTCACATTTGTTGAGCTGCCTGCTTTGGCCTCTGGTGCTGCCCATTCCTGGCATGTGGACCCCTGAAGATTGGCATGTAGAGAAAATGGTCCTGGGTCTGAAAAGGGTTCCACACCCATTTTAGAGTGAAGGTTGGAAAAGGGAGAAAACAATGGAGGGTGGGCGAGAGGAAGGCTGGAATCCTGAACAGGAGCCCCCCACTTTTATGTGGGAGAATACAATGCTACATTGTGTTGAAAGTCCCTTTTCCATAGTGCCAATAACGACACTATCCCAACTATGCTTGCTGGAGTTTCCAGCAGACAATCGACACTTGAAATCCACAGCCTTTGCTTGCTAAGTTCCTACCCGCTAGTGCTGCCCTAGCAGAAGCCAAAGAAAAACAAGTTCATAAAGCTGAACCAAAAAGTTTTGGATGTGTCTTGTTTTTTCGCATTTGGCCTCTATTTCCGTGGAAACTGAAGAACAAACTGGAACCAGCAGATGACATGGATTGTGCTGCTGGTGGCCTGTTCAACTTCCATTTCCATGGAAACTGATGCAAAATGGGGTGGAGAGAGAGGAGAGAAGGTAAAGGTTCATACAGATAACATTTTAGAAGTAGCTTTTTCTTCCTTCCACTTTTCTAGTCCTATTAAATAGCAAGGCCCTGAAGATTCTCTACATGTGAGCCTGTGGAAATGAAGGGTCCACTGTGCTTTCACGTGATTTTTAATTTTCCAAAGAAAATGCAGTATGCAGAACATTGCTTCATAAGCTTTGCTTGCATAGAAACCCTTTAATTGCAAGCAAGCAAGCAAACAAACAAACAAACAAACAAACAAACAGAAGCGAGACTAGCATACAATCATAGTGTGAAATCAGAAACCTATCAAGGCCAAGTATGAAGAAATGTTGATAAAAGCTTCATCATCACAGGTGATTATTTACACAACCTATTAAAAAATTTAATGGTGCAACGTTATGAATGCTTACTCAGAAGCAAGTGGTGTGTATTCGGAAAGAAGCGTGCACAGAATTGCAGCATCAAGCAATAAGAAACTTCCCCTACCAAGCCCAAAAATCAAAATAATGCTGCTTCAAGCTGTTTTTATTCCTTGCAACTTTTTTAATGCTGTTTTATTCTTTTTAAAACTGTTATTGGATTTTAAATAGCTTTATGTCTTGTTGTGAGCTGTGGCCTTAAATACCACTATTTTTATTTTATTTATTTTATTTTTTGTTATTATTTCTGGTTTCCATTGCACCTACCTCTCTTACTTTTTCTTTCCCTTCCACTTTTATTTTATTAACTTGCTACCACCTTTTTGTAATGGCCTTCATTTTAAATGAATTTCTTCCCTTTCCCAGGTTGTAGTGCTATTTGTTCAGTGTTTATTATAGCAGCAGCAGCAACAACAACAACAACAACAACAACACCACCACCACCACCACCACCACCACCACAATAAAATATTAATTAGTGCTGTGAGAGGAACCCATGGAAAAGAAGCTACTGGTAAATACCTAAAGAACACCTCAGTCTGCCAGTGTTATATGCCCATAGTCAAGCCATGGAGGAAAAACTGTAAGCATTTGTAAATTCTCTTTTTAAATGTTTTGAACAACTGCTGGCCCACAGCTGAGCCTGTAGCGCCAAGAAAAACACCGAGGAAGCATCTTTTCCTCTGGCATCATGTACCTTTCATTTTTAAAAAAACAAAAATGCTTTGTGTTCCTAGAAAGATGAGCCTCTGCTATTTTGCTTCCTTTTGCTCGTTTGTTTGCAGGGTCCTATTTGTTAGCTGCTTTGAGGACACATATTTATTTAAAATATTTATATCCTGCCCTTAAACAAGTCCTCAGGGTGGCTAACAATCAAATACAACAAACACAGAAAGTAAAATAAAAATCATTATACACACACACACACACACACACACACACATATATGCAGCTTCAGATCTAGATGTAGAGGTAACACAACATTTTGCAGAATAAATAATAACAATAACAATAATAATAGTAAGTAGTAGTAGTAGTAGTAGTAGTAGTTAAAAGGTCTAATAAGATTGAAAGGTGCCAAGAAAAACATAAAAGCAAGGTCCAGACAAGCCTTTCTGGGGAGGACTTCTTTCTGGGGAGGTGCAACCACCAAAAAGACCCTATATCACACTGCACCTCAGTGTGGCATGGTAAATGGGCCTCTAAAGATTGTAGAAGCCAGAAACTTACATGCAATGGCATGCAGTCCTTGATGCTGACATGGACAGAATTCACATGCAACAGAAACCTGCTAGTTGCACTTTGGGCAGAACTTCATGTGCATCTTCACTTATGGGATGTGTCTCTCAATGTCATCTTTTGCTGTTGCTTACAAAGGAAAGTGTGAGTTGCCCTCCCACCCCAATAGAACTACCCCCACGCCAGTGCACTATTTAATATATGTCTACATAGAAGCCTCACAGATTTCATTGGGACTTACTCCTTGCATAAGTGGCCTTAGGGTTGCAGCCTCAGGGATCTAATAACTATGTGTGGAGTTGTTGTTTCTATTAGGCTAGTAGGTGGAGTTACTGTCAGTCACTGAAATATAGTTGACAGTGTTGCATGTTCGACCTTTCTTGTAATAAAATCAATGTGATGGACAACAGGAAAGTGGAGCAGAGAAACATAATATATTTGGACAGCAGCAATTTAATCTTAATTTTATGATGAACCTTGCTATGGACCTCGGTTGGTCACCTTGGTTGCCCAAGGGGCCTGGTAGGGTTTTTTCCCACTTGGCAGATTGGCTCCAGCCACTTGGTTTTTTGCCTACCTCGTAGCAAATCATCACAACTTTGTAAGGCTTGGTGGTCAGGCATTGGAAATGCATTGTGTGTTGGAGGGGAGGTTGTGGGCATCACCTACCCCTCCCCTTGAAGGGTATTCCGTTAAATGAATCCGGCGGTCACGGTTCCTGTCCAATGCCCTGGTGGTGGCTAGGGCCATGGCACGACCCTCTGGTGACTCTAGGGCGGGGGTCTGCAACCCGTGGCTCCGGAGCCGCATGCGGCTCTTTTGCACCTTTGCTGCGGCTCCGGGCAGGGCCGGTGCGTTTAGCGCCGAAATGTAGGGGGCACCGCGCCACGCTGCTGGCCCGCCTGCGCCCACCCACTTCTCTACCTTGCCGGCGGCTGTGCTGCTCATGCGTGCCTCGTTTCATGCCAGCACAGGCGCAGCAGCAGACCGCAGCAGCTTCCCTCCTTGGCGCTTGTCCCGGCGCTTGTGTTTGGCTGATGCTGGTGGAGCTGCTGGCTGCTGCGATTCGACGAGGCATGACGACTCGACGAGGTAAGGAGGCAGCTGAGGGCTGGGCCAGGGGAAAGCCCTCTTTTTAAAAAGTGGAAGGGCCCGGCACCAGGACACGTGGCAGTCTGGGAAGGAAAAGGAAGCCCGGCTGTTCAGCTAAGGGCGGCCCAACGGGATGAGATGGGCGCGGGAAAAAGCTCAGGGGACGACCGGTCCAGGGCTCTGTTTTGGGGGCGCGCAGGAGACTAAGGCAGCGTGGCGAAAGGGGCCCGAGCATGGGCGTACCGACGGGGGGGCAGGTGGGGGCAGCGGCCCCCCCTAGAAGCCCCCTGCCCCCCTAGAAGCGGGAGTCCCATGTGGTTTTATCCATTCTGAAGGAATCCATTCTGAAGCCCCCTGCTTCAGCCCCTCTCAGCTGCCTTGCCCAGCCCCTCTGCTGGCCAATAGTGATTGGGGCAGTGTGCATGCTGTGTGCTTTTGCATAGGTTTGCTAAACTTTTAGGGTTGCAAAATGTTTTTGTGCTGTTCAGTATTCTGGGGGGGGGGTTGGATTTCCCCTTCTAGATTTGCCCCTGCAGCGTCAGGCGTTCGGACGGTTCCTTTAATACAGTGCTTGTTGTTTGGTGGGGGGGGGGAGCGTTTCATGATATTTTGCCATTTTGCCTTCATTACCTGCTCTTTATTACCTGTCTAAATTGTGCTATGAGCTTCTGGGTGTTTATAGTGCTTGGAGCCTGTACTTGCATCCGTGTTGGGCAGTGCCATATTGGAGGTCACCATTTTTGGTGGGTAAAAAACTTCGTGTTTTAAAAGTCACCCTGCTGCATTTTAGAATTGCCCTTTGACTCCCCCCCCCCAGGCACTGTAGCTTAATCGCTGGCCTCTTTGTTATTCAGTTGCCTTGGAATTAGCTACATTGTTCTTTAATAGCTGGGCTATTACCTCACCGCAACTGGATTCCCAAATTGTTTTTTTTTTTTTAAAGATTTTCTTGGTTTACAAAGTGTGTGCAATGAGAGAAGGGGGAAAGAGGTTTTTGTGCTGTTCATGGGGCGGAAGTATTCTGGGGGGTTGGATTTCCCCTTCTAGATTTGCCCCTGCAGCGTCAGGCGTTTGGACGGTTCCTTTAATACAGTGCTTGTTGTTTGGCGGGGGGGGGGAGCTTTTCATGATATTTTGCCATTTTGCCTTCATTACCTGCTCTTCATTACCTGACTGCACAATCCTGTATATATAGCATTAAGGTAAGAAACAATATATGCAGTGTTATATTTGTTTTAAATGTCGCAATGGTTTTGCGGCTCCCAGTTTTTTTTTCCTTCGGAAACGGGTCCAAGTGGCTCTTTTTGTCTTAAAGGTTGCAGACCCCTGCTCTAGGGGAAAGCTTCCAGTTGATTTGCACCAACAAGCTCCCCCTACAGGTTATTAACACTCATGTGACTCCCTGCAGAGCGGGAAGCAGTCAAGTATAGTCTGTTCAGATCCATTGCCTAAGCCAATACCACTCACATTCTGTAACCAATAAAGTTGTGACCTTTTTCAGCCCATTAACCTAAAATACTTGTGTCCATGTGTCTTATTTCATCACAAAGCGGGGAGTGGGGCCTCTACTCACAACAACATTTTAAGCCAGGGAGCTGACAGTCACCAACTCAGATTTGAGATGCCTTTGTTGTAAAAGCTGTAAAGTTTCTCCCATCACCATCCCAAAGCCATAACTGACTGTATTGCATGCAAATTGACTGGGTCCCTGTCCAGGCTGATTGTGTAAGCAATAAAGCCTAAACAAATATGAAAGGAACATAATGCACTTGACTCCCTGAAGCAAATGCATGATGGCAGCAGCAAGCTGGTGGCCCATGCATTTTCCCTATCACCCCAAGGAGAGCTCCCTGCGTGGTTATTCCCCCATAACAGATACAATAAAAGACACAATGAACTTCAATCTCTCTCTTTTTAAAGTATATTTCCGTAACATAGACCTTAGGTGCTGAACATGGCCCATGTACTTTAGTTGTACAGCTCTTCTTAAATATACCTTCTTACTTTTTATGCCTTCCCATGTATTTGGTAGGAAAATGCAGAATTTGTTCCCAAAGTTTTTCTAGAACTTATACCCGGCTTTGGAAAGAAGGAAGAGAAGGAATGACAACATTTTTTAGCAATAAAATGGAAAGCATGTGACCCAGCACCTGGAAAGTACACGACTGACCAAACCACACCAGTGTTTTAAACGAAAGTGTTTACCACTGGCAAATCCATAAATTCAGTTGTTAGAGAAATTAATATGAATGAAATGGACTTACAAACAACTTAGCAATCTGATGGTCTGCATTTTGATATAAATAGTACTAAAGATTAATTTTTCATTCTTCACATGCCCTAACTATAATTGTTGTCTGTTATCATGTTATCAGAAGCAGTTCCTGTTGGATTTCACGATGAATACTTTGTGCTCCTTCAACAGGATATCCTTCGTTTGTCCCCATCAACACTATGATGAGCAAAGCTTTCATTGCATTCTGCGTTTGGTGATGGGTGGGTCAACAGCTGCTCCTAGCAGAGGAAAGGTAACTATAGCAACAAAAGTTATCTGCATCCTCATGTATTTCCTTGTGCCCACCCCAATCCATGCTCCTTCCCACCGAACTTCTGAAGCCACCAACCAGCTGGCAAGATAAGAGAGCTCAAAGTCTCTTGGGCCAAAACTCTCCAGTTGAATAAAATGTTGTTCAGTCGAAATCGGAGACCATCAGAAGCTAGGTTAGGAGTGGCAGATGTTAGCAATGAGGCCTTGGCTGCACCGCCTTTGCTCTAAATGTGTGGTCAAGCTGTTGCCTCTTCTGTGCTTGAGTCTGAACTGCAGCACTTTCTTAGCAGCAACAGTTTCCCCATCTGCAGGTCCCCGGGTCAAACTCAGCTACAGTTTTGGCCGAACTTTTTTGGGACTTGATAAATGCAATGCCTGCATTGGAACATCCATTTGCAAGAAGTTCTTTAAAGAAGAAATAAGGTCAGACTCTCCGTACCATGTTTGGGGTGGGGACAAAGGGAAGTGGAAGTCTAGCTCTATTAATATTGCCAACTGCTTGGGGTGGAGGGCACCGGGAGGATGAGCTCAAGCATGTAATTTGTCACCAGTTCATATCTGCTGTATGTGTACTTGTCAGAAGTGAATATCACCTTTACAGCCATCATAGTAAATCCCCACATCATCACCCTGCGTAATTTATAGTGCAATCCTAGGCCCACTTACTCAGAAGTAAATCTCACTGAACTCAATGCATGCACTCTCTCTTTTTTTAAAAAACTTATTTAATCAATTTTTTGATACAAACATCAACCACAAAAGACACATACAACAAAAACCATAATAGCAATAATAACACAATTTGACAATTCAGATTTGGATACACTGATATACCTATGACTACACCTTTTTAAACAATATTTCCCCACCTCTCTCCCCTCTCTCTACCTCCCACCACTATTCGCCTTATCACTTAAATATTCATTCCACATTTCTTCATATTTATCCATTCTTATTTTGCGTCAACATGCAATTTGTTCGTATGTAGCTAATCTGTCCATATTATCAATCCATGTGCTCAATGGAATCTTTTTGCGGCTCTTCCAATTCATCAAAACAAGTTTTTTTTTGCTTCTAATATAGCACGGTACATCCATTTTTATTTTTATTTTACCCCTTGAAATCTCCACTGTTAAGTTGTCAAATGACTAACCTGTCTCAGAATCATTTTGCACCAATACCGTATTCAGGAGCTCTTTGCTTATAGGCAGCTGTTAAAAAGCTGCTACTGAATTATTATTATTATTATTATTATTATTATTATTATTATTATTATTATTATTATTACCTCCCTTCACCACAAGGTCCCAGGGTGGGTTACAACAATTACAAATAAATTTTTGAAACCAAATACTGTTTTAAATACAGTTAGAACATATTACAATCGAGAGAATAAGATCCTAAAATACACATCTCAGGTGCCAAATGTCAGGGTAAAGAGCTAAGCAAGGAATAAATTTTAACCACTACATCTTAAAATATGAGTGCAACCACCACCTAGAATATGCATAAATACATATTGGCTGTGTATAGTGAATCTGCTGCAGTTCATTCATGTCAGGAAAGGTGTTAGAAATGGAATTCATGTGACCGGTTCTAGCAAAGTTAAATTCATTTTTATTCCTATTAACTACTCTTAAGCTCTGGAAGCAGCTCACAGCTTTATTCCGTTCTTGTTTTGTTTTGAAAAAGCAGTATAGGCCAAAATATTGTAATTCCAATATACCATCACCAGAAACCCCAAGTTTATTTAGAGCTGCTAAATAAAACCAGTGTCATTTGCCTACCGGACGCAAATGCCTTTCTTGAATAAAAACGGCATTTCCGTGCGCTGCTCTGGTTGGCCAGAAGCAGCTTAGTCATGCTGGCCACATGACCCGGAAGCTGTATGCCGGCTCCCTTGGCCAATAAAGTGAGATGAGCGCCGCAACCCCAGAGTCGTCCGCGACTGGACCTAATGGTCAGGGGTCCCTTTACCTTTACCTTTTAACCTTCTAAAAGTCAGGAGGACACCGGCTGCAGAGAAGGCTTGGGTTCTTTCAGCCAACTGCTGACCCTCTGATGGTGGTGGCATGCAAAACAGGGCCTCACCTCAAGATCACCTTAAGGCACAAGGGAATATACAGCAGCAGCAGGAAGAGGAGGAGGAGGAGGAGGAGGAATAAGCAGGGCTCAGGCTGCATAGCACTTTAAAATGTCAAACCCAGCTCGTAATAAGAGCTCTACTTTAGGTGGGCTGTGCCAAAGGATTTATTTTTCTTTACATTATCAAAATTGACTGAAGCATGAACGAGGCTCAAGCATTTTCATCTTGCCAGGATTTTGTTAAGCATGTCAGGACAATTGTCAAACATAAATATTCTTCTAGTGAGAGTAAAACATCTACACAAACCATTATCATAATCATTAGATCTATTTCAGATTCACAAAGCAGTGATAGCCAAGATAAAAGATATTAAGGTAGATGACAGCAGGTAAAGAGTTTTAAAAGGGACGAGTTCACTCTCTTCTAATATGATTTATATATGGAAAGGTGCTTTTAAAGATTTGGCAGCATGGTGGTGAAAAAATTGCTATATTAATAAATTATAGTTTTAACGCACCACTAGCTATATTATTACTATTACACCAAACAGAGTCAAATTACATTTTTAGATATCTGCTTCTATATAAAATATACTTCACTAAAGCAATAAAAAAAGCCTTGGTGGAGTTGCTATAAAAGACTCATTTCGCATTTTACATTTATATTTAAACCACCAAAATGCCTATCATTATGACAGGTGGGCCGTGACTCTGGAGGAAAGACCTATAGATTGCAAGAACCCTGGCAATGTACAGAATATCTCTACACCCTGCATATTTTTGCTAATACACATGGGAGAGAAAGTAAATAGTTCATTAAGAACCACTCAGGAGTCAAGGCTAGATCTTTGTCCACTCTTGGTCTGGTTTGAATTTGGAGACAAACTGGACTTATTTATTGATTTAGTGACACATAACCCACCCTTCTAGTACTTTTGCAGAGTAGCTTACAACAACTAAAATACAAAACCCCCATAATAAAACACAATACAAAACAATACCGATCTATGAATCAAAGCAGACACAACAGACATAAACCACAAACAACGTTCATCATATAAAACATTATCTCCTGAAAGGTTTTCACCAGCTGGTGGACAGTTGCCAAGGAGGTGGGCAAACAAACCTTAAAGGGCAAAGTTTTCTATATTATGGTTTGGCTCTGCATAATACATACAGTATGTCTGGAGAGTAAGAGCTCCACATTAAGGAAAGTATACAGAAGAGCAGAATTAACAACAACAACAACAACATCAGTGCCTTGGGCATAAGCTAACCTAAATCTGCCCATCACCACATCACCCATCCCACACCATCCTGTTTCTCTTTATGGCTGAGGAAGGGCACCTTTCCTGGCATTGTTGACTAGCAGGTAGGCACAGACCCAAGGGAGTATTTGGATGAAGAGGAGAAACTGGAGATCTGATATATTATTTGTACTAAGAGGATACTTAGGGACCCTGTTAATTAAAGTGCAGACCAGTAGTTTTAAAAATATTAATCATACACACTGAATTACCTGAGAAACAACTTAGCAGGGATTTATCAATGCTCTCCTGAGTAATGATAAATAAGGCAACTTGCCCTCTTGCACTGCCAGTCAACCTAATAAGTGTAGCCAGTACTCCACATAAAATGAGTGTGCCCATGCTGGACTCCCAACTCCCTTCAACATAGCCAGCATACTCAATAGTTCGGGATGCTGGAAGTTGTAGTCTGCAACATCTGAAGGGTGCCACATTGACAGGCCCTGTTATGCAGTTTTTTGCAGCTCATGATCTTGCTTTGCTCATTCTGATTAGCACTTTGCTACATCTTCTTCACTGGATGGAAGGGTTTAATAGCAAACAGCTACCATGGCACGTGCAGGGGTGGGGAAGGGAGATGCTGAATACTTCCCCCCCCCCCAAAAAAAAGAAATCCACCATGGGTGGAACCATAGGTTTTATTTCACTTCAGGCTGTAGTAGATTCTGCTGATTCTGAGTATATCAGAACCACTCTGAATTAAACGTATCATTCATTCTAAGAAGTTCTGTTATAATGTAACTTCATGCTACTCCTCTTTTCTTATCTTTGTCTGGATTAACTCTCATTAGCAAAATGGAATTACTAGCTCCGCACCCTGTTGAGTAATGAGTACTGGTCTATGTGGTAATATCGCTTTTAAAGCCTGAGATTAAATAACTTGATGTAAGAGCGAGCTGCTATTCTGGCAACACCCATGATAAGCATTTACAAAGCATGTCGGGTCATTGGTGAACTGGTTAAATGCAGATAGAGTCATGTTCCCAGAGCTATTTACCTTTGCCCTACAGGTTTCCGGATGAAGACATCCGTTTGGGTTAATTTATGTTCTTGTTTGTACTGAGTGTTAATGATAGGATGCAGCAGTTTTAATTGATTGCAATGAACAATGGCAATTATGAAACACTTGCATACAAACTACTTCACAACCTTCATAAAGTTTGTCCTCAAAGGAACTCTGTTAGGCTTGCCTTGGAAATTCCCATTTCATAGTTGGAGAACTTAGGCCAAGAAGGAGGCTGCATCAGGTTTCATAGCTGAACAGGGGGCTTCACCCCAGCACCACTCTTTCAATACCAATTTATTTCCTTGGACCCGTCCCTGTTGGCATCTATCTGTCTGAGGAGACAATGGAAGGGTGTGCCTTTAGGGGTTAAGTCTAACTGCTGGAGAGTTGCAGTGCCTGCTGTTGCTGTGTAGACTGCATTGACTCTTATTTAAGGGTCGCTTAAAAGTCCCGTCCCCCCCCCCAAATATATATATATATCTATAGGCATTTTTACATATGCTTACAGACACTCTTGTTTTATCAGGTTTAGACATGAAAATGTGAGTCCTGTATTAACCACAATGTTCAATGGCATTGCAAACGCCTCTCCGTCTCCCTTGCATGAGCAACAATCAGATCTTAAAATAAATAAAGTAAAAACGCCCCTCAGATTTCCTGGGTCCTGAAATGAAACACAACTTTGAATTCTCAAAGCTGACATTAAGACTGCTGCCCAGATTTTTTTTTTTTTTACTTCTCCTGTGCTTGTGCCTGAGGTGCACAAATTTAGCAGGCAAAGCTCTTCCCATCTTTGTAACTCCACACCAAGTTAGGCAAAGCATCACTTTTCAAAAATTCTCCATGTCAGGTTGCTGTCAAAGTGAAAGGAGCAGAGTCAGTAAAAGGGGGGAGGGAGTGCTGAATATCTAAGAATTGCTCCTCATTTCACAAAACAAAATAAAAAATAAAAAAATTCATTCCAGTAGCACCTTAGAGACCAACTAAGTTTGTTCTTGGTATGAGCTTTCATAACAATAATCAATAAAACAATGGCAAGCCACAGTACATAAAATACAGTACAAATTGAGACTAGAGGGTAGGCCAAGGCAGGTGGAAAGAGGCCTTGCCTGATGGAGTCTCTCCCCTCACAGCCCAGAATCCAGGAAATTGGGGGAGTTCTGCATTCTATTTTCATGCAATGAAATTTGGTATGGTACCCCAGCATAGGGTTCTTTTTCACCATTTAAAATTTAACACAACATGGTGTTATATCTATCAAAACATTGCAGTTGTACAATTCAGTGTAAAAGGAATATTAGAATCCAGGACAGAAACACTAGTGTTGTAATCAGGAAAACTAACACAACAATCCCCACATCTGAATGCAGCCATTGTGTCAGCAGTGTCTGCAGAGGAAGGACTTGGAGGAGAAGGAAATGGCTTGAAAAATAGATAAGGGAGGGGATGATTTCTGTTTAAGGCTGTGGTAGATTCCTTGCAAGTCAGGACATGTAAGGTGCTGAAGGTGGCATACATGGTTCCTCCCTATTTTATCCTGTCATCTTGCCTGTGAGGTATTCTAGGCTGAGCGATAGTGACTGGCCCAAGGGCAGTCAGTCAGTTTCATAGCTAATTTGGGGTGTGAATACAGGTCTTCATACACCACAATGATTCCCTGTGTTCCGCGAGTAGGGTCCATGGAACACAGTGGGACTTACTTCTGAGCAAACGTGCAGAGGATTACACTGTCTCTGTGATCATTCACAAATCTAACTTGCCAATTCAACATTCTCCCAAACTCAGAGGAGATAAAGGATTGGATTTCATTCAGTTTTGTAGAGGAGAAATGAAATCAATTTTAAGATAGTCATGCTCAAACCACACACTCCGAAGGGATTCTACTAGAATTGGTTTTAAAGCAAGGGATTCTGTGCCTAAAACTGTACGCATCTCTCAAGATCCAATTTCTCAAGATCCAAAGGAAGATATGCATGTACATTTTTAAAATTAAATTATGCAAGGGGGAGGCAGGCAAGTTTTAAAGCATGGAATCTAGTTAGACTAGAATCTAGTTAGACTAGCCATTAGAGTAAATAAAAAAGAAGTTCATGAGGAGTCAACATTATTTGAATGTTTTATCTATGCATCTGCTGCCCCGGGCTCCTTTGGGAGGCAGGGTGCGATAAAAATTGGATAAATTCTAATAACAAAGAATAATTCTTATGTAAAATAGCTTGTAGGAGAAAGAAGAAAGTGTTTGTGTACATACCCTCACACTGTGTATATGCACACAACTGATTGAGGGGCATAATGAAACAAGAGAATCCTAAATTTACTCCATTTACTTCCTCAGGAAAAGCAGGAAAAAAGGAGAAGGCTCCCTCTCATAAACAACAGCAACTGAGAGAGGGAAGCCTCAGAAATAACATGCGTATAAGGCCAAAAAGTGTGCTGTCGTGAACTACATTTGATCAAAGCAGTGAATATCACAAATATTAGCTGAGCATGTGACTGTTTCCAGTTGTCTAGGTATTTTGCAGTCAGAAGAATGGAACAGTCTCCCTCGGGAGGTTGTGGACTCTCCTTCCTTGGAAGTATTTAAGCAGAGGTTGGGTGGCCATCTGTCATGGGTGCTTTAGCTGAGATTGGGCTTGGACTAGATGACCCTTGGGGTCCCTCTTCCAACTCTACAATTCTATGATTTATGATTCTATGAAGACATAGGCTGTTCTCCCTTTTCAATTGCACAAAGGAACTTAGTGTCTGTTTCTTGTGCCCAATTATTATCATCATTGCCAGATTTGCATTAGGAAGGGTTACTGACTGAACGCCTTTATCCTGACCACTGGCCCCAGTCAACAAGGCTAATGGTCAGTGGCGAAGCTTCATGCTCTGGCACTGGGGGCGGGAAGCAGGCAGGGGCAGGGCTGGCACATGTTCTGGGGCGGGGCGCGGCACGCATTCTGGGGGCGGGGCGAGCAGCGCGGGTGGGGGGTTCAGCCGAGATGGAACCCTACCGGGATCACTCTGCCCAGGGCGCCCCACCCCCTATGCCCCGCCCTTCCTACACCAGTGCCAATGGTTAGTCTTCCATCTACTCTCAGAAACAGCCCTCCTAGTATTGTTTTTGAGGCAGAAATAGTAGCAAGCTTTAAACACCTCTGGGAGACCCATCAATTTCTGGCCTAAAAGATTCACCACACTGCTCCATTTTGTCGTTGATATATAACTGAATGTTTTATTGATGATGTCTCTGTTTTTACCGATGCATTTCTTTGCATTTTGGTTATATGCAGTATATAGATTTTTTTAAAAAAATAATCTTATTGTGCTTTATGTAAACTAGGATTTTTTCATATCAAGGGGTATGTAAATATATTATTATTACAACAGACATTTAGATGTTATAGTGATTTCTTCTGTCTGTATTATAAGCACCCCTTCTCTGGCTGCTTTCCAATTTAACTTCACTCCTGGATATTATTGTGTGGAATTGGAGTGGAGGGGGAATAAGTGATAGCTTTATCCAGTTTCAAAGAATAGAGCCTGCTTGATAAAGGCTTTGTGCCCTAATAAACAGTAGATACTACTTAGCCACCTTATAGATCTGTTTTGGAATCCTACCTGGAAATGTGAGAATTTGGCAGGCACCACGGTCAGCTGGTGCTTAGCTGGGCTAAAGTGGATTAACAATATTGCATGTCTTGATTTGATGGCAGGTTTGACAGCTGGCTTTCTTCCAGTTTAAAACTCCCTCCCAGCTACCTCTCCTACTACTCTGGGAACTACTCAGATGACAGCATAAGTTGGCGGCCAGTGGATCTCTCCAGATTAACCACAAAATACCAGCACGACCAAGCAGACAAGAGGATTTGCACTTTTCTTACCCACACAAAAAGCTGCAGCATCGAGCGAGTCTTGTGGAAAACAGAGAGATTCCAGAAATGGCTAAAAACAAAACGCCTTACCCCTGACCTGGTCCAGGTTGGTATACAGGGCCCTGAGATATGGAATTTACACAACAGAATTTGTCACAGGAGTAAAGTGTTTTATTTTTATGGGATCTGGTTCTCTCGTATACACCCCACCCCACCCCAGCACACACACACCACACACCACCAAGAAATCACTTGTAATTTGCTGGATCTGGCTCAGTTTCTACTAGTTTTCTTCACTACTTGGATACAGAAGGAAGCCATATACACAACACAGTCATACCTGAAACTAAAGTTAACATATGGATGGGGTGCATGCCATCACTTAGTAAAAGCCATTCATAATACTCTGCAAAGTGGTGAATGAAATCTTGCCACACCCCTGTACCTGATCAGAAACCAAATCAAGGAAAGTTTTGTCCAAACCGGTTATCTGCACGCAAACTGCAAACATGTCAGAAAATAATTACCGTATTTTCCGGTGTATAAGACGACTGGGCGTATAAGACGACCCCCAACTTTTCCAGTTAAAATATAGAGTTTGAGGTATACTCGACTGCAGATTCTCCACCCGGCGTATAAGACGACCCCCGACTTTTGAGAAGATTTTCCTGGATTAAAAAGTAGTCTTATACGCCAGAATATACGGTATTCACCTCAGCCTCTTGAATCTGTGTGGTACGGAAAATCAAGCAAGAGTTTGGCAGTCCCTTATTATGACATAAGTTCCCATGGACTGCAAAATGCCATGGATTTGCTTTTGTTTTTGTTACTTTCTCTTACGTTCCCACCGACTGCCATCTTTGAAGGCTAGCCATTGTTCAGTGCTTACCTCCAAAATGCATAAGCTAATGTGGGTGACAGGGTTATGAATTTGGGCCAGGCATGTTGGAACGAGCTGGTGACTGGTCTCTTCCAATCTCGGAGAAAACTCCTATTGCATAAGAAGCTTCAGCAAAAGTAGCAACCTGATCTTTACTCTTTTAGACCCATCCCTGCTAGGTGTTGGTGCCAGTGACTTTTCTAAAGGGCAACCAAAGCATCACCTGCTGCTCAGCTGATGCCAATGTCTGTGGGTGCGTCGTGTCAAGGTAGGGCAGTGTTGGGTCATCGCCCCCCCCCCGGATTCTTGCAGACACAGCCACCCTACAGAAGAAACTTGCGATCCTCCTAGAGTATCAGACACACTGTGGTGGCTTCATGCCCAGAGGCAGGCACCAGCCCAGCACTCTCAAGTGTCTTTCATCTCTCTCACCCAACTATAGTGATGCATGTCATGCGAGAGGAAGTCTGTTGGCCTTTTTACTGAATTCCTTCTGAGTCACGTAGGTTGAGTGAAGAGATAAATCTCATCTTTTGGCTGTAGTTCCTGCTGTTTTGGGACAGTTGCTGGGCAGTTGCTGTCTCCAAGGAGCAGGAGCAAAAGGCCAAGAATTGGGGGGGGGGGGCAAACAACAAAACAGCAGCAAAGCACACCAGCAGCATTGAAGAGCCAAAGAAGGAAGGAAGGGAAATGGAAGCAACAGCACTGGGCAATTGGGCATTGGCTACCCAGAACTCTTTGATGGGGGAAATGTACTGTGAATACTTTAAATATATAGTATATATGCAGCAGTGGCCATCTTACCCTCAAACACAGGATGCTGGTTTTTATTGTTGTTGTTGTTACAGGTGGATAGCCGTGTTGGTCTGCCATAGTTGAAACAAAATAGAAAATTCTTTCCAGTAGCACCTTAGAAACCAACTGAGTTTGTTCTTGGTATGGGCTTTCGTGTGCATGCACACTTCTTCAGATACACTGAGACAGAAGTCACCAGATCCTTAAATATAGTGAGGGAGTGGGGAGGGGTATTACTCAAAAGGGTGGTGGGAATGGGTGATCAGCTGATAGGTGTGGAAAACCTGTTGACGACTCTTAACAGCTGCAATTAGTCTTGCAGGGAAAGGCAAGGGGTGAGATGGCTAAAGTTAGCTTTGTTATGTATAATGAGATAAGAATCCAATGTCTTTGTTCAGACCAGGTTTCTCCATGGTTTTAAGTTTGATGATTAGTTGCGATTCAGCCACTTCTCTTTCCAGTCTATTTCTGAAATTTCTTTGTATTAAGACAGCTACTTTGAGATCTTTTATAGAATGTCCTGGGAGATTGAAGTGTTCTCCTACTGTTGTTGTTGTTGTTGAATTGTGGAGAAAGAAAGATGCTGACCACTAGTTGCACCAGAGAGCCTTCTCACATTTGGTCAGCAGATAAATGATGCTGGTGTTACAGCTTTCAGTTCACCTAATTTTCAAAAGCAGGAATCATCTATTTAAGTAACTGAGATGTTTTGCCAAAAGAGGGTTATAGGATGGGCTCTTTAGAGACTTTGTGTCTCTTACTTGATTCCGTCAAACAAATGCTGGCCTGTTTTGTTCTTTCCTTCTTCATCCCGCAGAGCTGCTACAGTTAGGCATGTTCTTGGGTAGGAATAACATTCCAGTCTTTCGGATAGAGCAAGCTCCACAGAGCACCCACCTGCATGCCCAAACAGTTGTTACCTTCCAGATGTCAGGAGGGAGGGCATTCTAGACGTAGGCATCAGTATGGAGAAACTTCTCAGGGAGGTATGCCAGACACAATACACGTCACATCCACTGAGAGGGTTTTAAAATTATTTTTACTTTTTGAGCCAGCTTAGTCATTTATTGACCCTTTCTCCCTCTGTGTCTGACCCACATAACGACACTTAAGTATAAGCAAGCCCATATTTGTGCTACTATTATCAGAAAAGTAGACAACTGATATATTGTACAAGCAAAATAACTTTTTAAATGAAAGATAAGCGGCTCTAACAGAGATACAGTATTACCAAATTTCCCACAAGGGAGGCCTCGTCACCTAACAACAAATTAAAATAACAGAAGATGAATGAAGAACAAAACAAATGCATGGACACTGAGGCTTTGACACTTTACACATTTACCGGGAAGTAGTCCTCTGCAACTCAATAGAGCTAACTTCTGAGCAGGCAAACATAGGCTTGCACTGCCAGCTCTATCTTTCCAGCTTGTAAATCAAGGAGAGTGTCACTGTGGGAAAAAGGACCCTGCCTGCCTGAGCACAGAAGTGCTTTAATCTGGAATCTCACATTTCCCTTCCCCCTCAAACCCCCTGTGCTACTCCAAGATTTAAAACTGTTCGATTTCCAGCCCCCACAGGTCCTCTCCCTTACTCCACAAGATGGCAGCATGAAACATGTCACTAGAGCATTGTTGGCAAAACAGAACTGCAGCTGTGCAAGAAGTATGGGGAATCCCCTCTAGCAAGCAAGCAAGATTTCCTATTATGAGCATGTAGGTTCACAACAGTAGAGTTCCACTGCTTTAACACGAGGGCCACAGCCAACTTTTTATTCAGAAAATGTAGGAATGTTTAAGTAGAAAAATCGACATGGCATATATTCGCCGCCTCCTTCTACGCTAGGGCAAGCTTCACATTGCTCCGAGTAGCTTCTGACAGAAGTTTACCACAGCGAGGTGCCTCCCCTTTCTCTACTCCCTTCTCTTCCCTTGTTCAGTTTGGATGAAACCCAATCTCTGCTGGCTGCCTTGTGCCACACAAATATCTCCCAGAGTGCAAAATCTTTTATGCGTACTGTACTTTCCATTTGAGCACTCCCTAGAGCGTTGGAGTTGAGCCAATTTCTCTCACAGGCTAAAGTTTCCTCTCTGTGTTGAAGGCGCCTGCCGAACTTCTAAGTAGGCTCGACATTTGCTGGGAAGTCAAACTCATGGTGCCAGATGGAAAAATCAATCGGAACTAGGGATAGCCACACACTAGATAAAGTTTGGGGTTTTTTATTTTGGTATAACTTTTTAATGGGCACAATAGCTTTTTCTCCACTTGCCTCAGTTATTTGTATGCACTAGATTTCAACTAAATAATGCTACATACCCAGTTGGAAGAAGACCAGCTTTGTTACCAACACTCATTTTTCTTTCCTGGCTTTGGCTACCATTTTACTTGACTACCATGAGTACCAAAACACTGGATATATTAGCAGACTTTTGCGAAATATTGGCAAAATATACTGCTGCGTAGTCCATGTTCTGGGGAAAGGAACTGCACATTTTAAAGCTCAGTCTTCCAAATAAAATTATTCCAATGTTTATTTATATTTATAACCCATTCTGTTCCAGAGGCTCAGTGCAGGTAATCTCAGAGGGATTATTGGTTTGTTTGATTGATTCAATTCCATTTATGGATCATTTCCCATGAAATATGCTGAAACAATTTCACAGTAAACAAAAAACAAGAAACCTATCAACAATAAAAAACAAAACAATTACAGTGTGTGTGTGTGTGTGTGTGTGTGTGTGTGTACCTTTTTTTAAAAAAATCCATATATAAAAACAAAACAAAAAAATTAATATGTAAAAACAATTTCAAATCTAATAAAGATACAGGTGGGAATAAGTATTCAAATTCAATACAGGCTGGGAGAAATACTGTTCACTTCAGGCTTGACGAAGTCCTGTGAGAACTTCACACAGTCTCTCAAGACTTGGGGCTGGGTGCCAACCATGGAATATTTGGCTGGGCGGTGACTTTTACTGCCTGTCTCTTCATTGTCACAAGTCCTGGCTAGGTAGTCACTAGACATGGCTGCATCTAGACACATCAAAGAAGCGATTCAGTTAAACACGTTTTAAACTTTGTATGAGAAATCGCGTTGGCAAAAGAGGAACTCCACACTACCACCTGGTGTCACAGTGTTATAATGCATATACAGTCAAACCTTGGTTGTCGAACGTAATCCATTCTGGAAGCCTGTTCAGCTTCCAAAATGTTCGACAACCGAGGCAAGGCTTCTGATTGGTTGCAGGAGATTCTTGCACTCAAGTGGAAGGCGCATCGGACGTTTGGCTTCTGAAAAACGTTCGAAAACCAGAATGCTCACTTCCGGGTTTTTGGTGTTCAGGAGCCAAAACGTTCCAAAACGGGGGCATTTGAGAACTGAGGTTTGACTGTACGACACTTTTTCTTTACCAATCTAGCTGAGTCCTTACCCCCAACCCCCACAGTACATTAAAACCGTGTGTGTGTGTGTGTGTGTGTGTGTGTGTGTGTGTGTGTATACATACCACCCAGTCTAAAAGGTCATAGATAGTTAAGAGTCAAAGGCCTGGTTAAAAAGGAAGGTTTTTGCCCAGCACCTGAAGATATATAATGATGGCTCCAGGTGCACCTCCCTAGGAAGAGTATTCCAGAATGCACCAGGGAACTGCACCAGAGAATCCAAACACAGTGTTACTCCATTTAGGAATACTGTGTTTCTTTCCCTTTTCTTTCATTCTAAATAAAAAGGGCATCTACTGCCATGTGCACAACAATTCCTGCATTGCAGGGGGTTGGACTAGATGACCCCTTGGATCTCTCCCAACTCTACAGAATCTGTGATTCTGATTCAAAGGTCTGGAGTACTCTTGGGATTACACTGTGAATGGCTGTTCCTATGGGTTTGTTGTTTATTTGTTTGTTTGTTTTTACCAGCAGCAGAAAATAGGCATTGATACCCTTGCCTAACCCAGTAATCCTCTTTCATTGACAGGCTAAGCAACTGCAAATAGCACATTTCAAAGAATAGCATCTCTAAAGTACACTTACTCCCACTGCTGCATCAAGGTAGTTGTACTCCCTTGACGGTTGTGTCTTCCTGTATGTAGTTTTGGATACAGAGGAGACTTGACAGAAGTTATTGGGCTCAAGTAATTTTCTTTTATAGTGCAAAGAATTATGACAAGCCTTAACATACTTGAATCAAAATGACAGACCATGAAATAATGTTTTTCACTTTACGCCGGCTGCCCTGTCTGACCCAGCTATCAATTGAGTGGCCTGCCACAATGATTATTTCATCTGTCACAATGAAAATCTTTATTGCAAACTACAAATGCTCCTTTGCTGAAAAGACTTGCCTGCCCCAGAGACAACCTCGATTTAACTTTGTGCTTATATGCAACTCTGAATGGAGTAAGTTCCAGGTTATGTTACTTGCATTTCAGTTCCAAATAAACGTGTGTGAGTTTTTTCTTTTGACTCTTGGTTTGGAGGGATTTTTATTTATTTTTATTTTTTTAGCATTTTGAGTTATATCCAATGGACTCAAGTTAGTCCTGTCCACTAATTGTAGGGGATCTACTTGGAGTAGGACTAACATTGAATTCAATCCTACTATCTTAAGTCTTTTTTCCTAATATTAATGGGGGGGAGGAATTATGGTGCAGATGGACAATGGCCACCATTTAATTTTTTCTTTTAAAATAGCCTCCCCACCCCCCACAATGTTATGATAGAAGTGTTTTTAGAATTAGATCTGCTGCGGAAGTGAATTGCCATTTGATCTGAACTGAAAAGTGTAGCTACCTTTCTTCGCACAGCCCTCCAGTATAAAGCAGAGGTGTGTGTACCAAGTCAAAACAAATCAATAAATTCAATCAATTAAGTTTATTGTTCTGCTACAATGAATCAATATATATCAACTATTCAGTCAACTGGCCAATCGTTTTGGTTACACAAACTTTGACATTTGATTTAAGCTGCTAATTAATGAAAAGAAAAGCCGATCATTTAATGCTCAGTTGCAGAAAAAAAGGGGGAAATCAATAATACATTCATACACAGCAAAATTCTCTCTCAAAAATGAGAAGGAGGCCTAGGCCAATAAATGTTACAAAAAAGCAACATCAACTTCGATGTTAACAAATAGGAAAACCTCCCCCTTTAACCTCTAGATCCCTTTGAGCCATTCGAAATAGCTACACCAAAGGGCAGCCTTTTGACACTCAACTCTGGTGCCTGGCCTCAGTTTCCAGCTAACTAGTTAGGAGTGGCCCCAGGTGGGCAGTGCCACAGGAATAATGGTCCTATTTGCCATGGCTAGTGCATTCCAGAGACCAGGGAATCAGGAAGCCAGAGGTGCCCTAGCAGCTAAGCAAACAGTTAACTGGCTCCAAGTTGTAAAAGCAACTGCAAAATATTTTTAAGTGTTGCCATCAAATTTTAGGAATTACAGATCTAAACAAAAAACATTACAAATCTATACATACTGAATCACCATCAGTGACAGTATAAAAAGGTTCTCTGAAACAAACATTTGCACCAGCCATCTAAACAACTACAGGGTGTGAGTCTGGCGAGTCTTTGTCAAAAGAGAGTTTCAAATGGCAGGTAGCACCAACAAAAGGCTTACGGGATTCTCATGTTCTAGGAATATGCCAGATGTCACTTCCCTGACATTTCTTGATCCCAGTTCATTCAGGGTTCTAAAGGTAAGAACCACTGCCTTAAATTCTGTCCGGAAACTAACTGGCAACTAGTGCTGTTCTTTTAAAGGTAAAGTAAAGGGACCCCTGACCGTTAAGTCCAGTTGCGGACGACTCTGGGGTTGCAGCGCTCATCTCGCTTTACTGGCCGAGGGAGCCGGCATTTGTCCGCAGACAGCTTTTCCGGGTCATGTGGCCAGCATGACTAAGCCGCTTCTGGCGAACCAGAGCAGCGCACAGAAATGCCATTTACCTTCCTGCCAGAGTGGTACCTATTTATCTACTTGCACTTTGATGTGCTTTTGAACTGCTAGGTGGGCAGGAGCTGGGACCGAGCAATGGGAGCTCACCCTGTCACAGGGATTCAAACCGCCAACCTTCTGATTGGCAAGCCTTAGGCTCAGTGGTTTACACCACAGCGCCACCCACAACCCTTCTAGTGCTGTTTTAACTAAATTTAATCTTTTAGTGCTGGTTTAATTTGAGCTTTGCAGTAGGTCTCAGGCAATATCTTGGCTGACACATTTTGAACTAGGGTTGCCCTGTCAGGAGCACTCCAGATCCAAGTGATACAGGAGGCATTTTGACAGCTGTGCGTATGAATGTGAATGCATATGCTGATGGAAGTGCTTGATACCAATGGCAGTGCTTCTTTGTAGCTATTAGCTATTAGGCATGGTAATATATCACAGGACCAGTTATTTCAAAATAATTCTACTATTGTTGGGAGTTTTCACTGTGCAGTGGGATGTGATTTTCATATGGATCCATTATAAATATCATAAGCAATTTATTCATATTTCTATTATATAAACATGCATGTGCATATGGGTTCTTTTGTACATCACTTTTCAGCTATGATTTTAATTAAAAAATAATTAAGCAGGGCCACTGAATTTAATGTGTACCTGCTTCTTCAGATGCTCTGTTTAATTATATACAGCAGTGCTAATTTATAGGGTCAGGTCCTAACCATACAAAGGGACATACGTAACACAGGCCCAGTCAATCAAAGCCCCTGTGCTATATGCAGAGAAAAGACTGACCTTTTCCCCTTCTTTTCATTTTAGGGTCTGAGTACACCGATGCTTCGCTGCCCTTCACAACGGCTGCTGGACCGAATAGTGCGGCGATATGCTGAAGTAGCAGATGCTGGTAGTGTCTACATGGACCATTTCACCGACCGGGATAAATTGCGCCTCCTCTACACACTCTCAGTTAATGCACATCCCATCATGTTACAGGTACAACTCCATCTGTCTTCCTGTGGTGTAAATTACCACTTCATGACCCAAGTTCAAGTCATTATGACCAGCTGGAGCTACAGTAAACTTGGTTTGAAAATAGGGATCAGTAGGTTTCATAGACACTCTGCTGCACAGAGAACTGCAGGAGCCTAAGTTTACAAGCCAAGTGGATTGGACACTTGCCTTGTCAGAGATCAAGAACAACCTCATAAAATCGGAATCAATGCACACTATACTGTGACTCCCTCTCTGAGAAGCTGTGCTCAAATGAAAAATGGCAGTGGGTGGGAGTATTATTTTGTTTAGCAAAATTGTGTGGTACTTAACCGCACAGGTTCTGGTGAACTGAAGAGAGTCATGACGGCCAATTCAAGCAACAGGCATACAGACCCACACCCTCTCAGTGCATACACACAACATATTGAATATAGGCACAGCAAGCCAGACCCTTTGAATTAGCCATTATTAAACTCCCTGAAGTATGCAACATGAACCAAGTGACAAAAATGCGCACCAGCCAATTTACAGGCCAATTCCCACAGTTGGTTTCCAATGTGCACACTCTGGCCATTCAGAAAAAGAGATTAAAAAGTCAGCACAGACTAAAAAGAGAAGTCCCAAAGTGGTGGTGTCCATCAAACTTGAGCCTACTTCATACAAAACAAGAGGGCTGTATTTTAAAGCTGAGAGGGTGTTTTTTTAAGCAATCAGAAATCCTGCTAAGATGCTGAATGAGGCCTTAGTGATATATTACATGCAACATCTTGACAGTCAACATTAGGTGCATAACTTGACAATTTTACACTTGGAAGAATCTAAGAGGGCAACATGTTCCATTTTATTACCGGTAAGTCTTTGCTTTTGGAAATCATGGGCATATTTGACCAACTTCTAGTGAACGAAACCAATGGTTCGTATCCCACAAAACTATGGACCCCAGACTGATATGATATGAAGGTCTTTGGGATGCCAAGTGGAAGACTTTTGCAGATATGAGTCTCCTTGTTTAGGGGCGTCGTGTCAAGGACTGAACCTGGGGGCCTTGCACATGCAAAAGATGGGCACTACTGCCAAGATAAAGCACATAGCCGCAACAACTCTAAAGGTGGTGGTTCTTTTCCCACCTAGCTGTCTCTCTCTGTTGTTTTCACAGAAGAAGCACATCATGATTATTCACATTTTTCTTCCTTAATGTCTACAATGGTAGAAACAATCATTAACCTCTAATAAAACTCCATTAAATACAATGGGGCATATTACTGACTCATATGATTCCTTAGGGTGTATATCTAAAGCCTTGGAGTGGCTGTTAAACAGTTTAAAGCTGACCCTTGCATTAACTTCAGCCCAGATTGTTGAATGTGTGCTTAAACTGGTTTTAACTTTTTATTTCAGCGGGTCGGCAAGTTCATATGGGAGAAGGGAGTCCTGTTAATATAATTCCTTCTTCTTTTCCCCTTTATGAATATTGCAAAACTTAACCATACATGTTTTATCTTTATGTTTTACTTTGCATTATTACCTTCACTAAGTTGGTGTCTGAGAATACATTTGTCAACACATAACCATGTTATCAGAAGGGACAACCCTGTTACAAGTCTTCGGTGGGTAGTGGCTGCCCATCAAAAAGACTGAGGTGATCAATCAGCATACATGGTTACTTAACAGGGTAATTGGAACAACTATTTATTTCTTATAAAATCTTCCTTTTACTGGCCATTACCAGTGAACACTCAGCCATTTTGATATCTGGGAGGAGACTGTGACATTGGTTTGCCTGTTCTGAGTAAGGAGAGGAGACCTAGAAAGGAGAGGTTTTTATTCTGGCTACCTCAAAGATAAGAAATTTTACCATTTTGAAAGTGACTGGCAGAGTTTGCATAAATGCTACTGTTGCACCGGGACGGATACTGCTATTGGAGCTGTGCACTAGGTTGGCTGGAGGGTCTCAGATGAGTTAGTCACACACAGCCATTGGTCACTGTGAGTCAGGTTGGATTGGCCCAGAGCAATTGGTGGCTGTAAGGAGGGAGGGCATCAGGCAGAAAGGAGAGCCGGGCAGCACGTGAAATAGGCCGACAACTGAGCAGTGGATGCACCTTCCCAAAAGAAAGTAGACCCAAGCAGTGGCTCTCCTTCCTCCTTGATTGCAGGATCAACAGCTGTTGAGCAGAGGCATAGATCCTGCACAGGACTGGATCCTCCTCCTTAACAGCTGTTAAACTGTACTATCCAATCCTATGCCATGCTGTGGCCAAAACCCTTTAAAAGGGTTTTTAAAATTGGGGATGGGGAGAATTAGTCCCACCCTGAATTGTTTCGGGAACAAATCAGGGGTGGGTGGCCCCCAGGATAGCATATTGCCCTGATATGGGTGTCTCGGAGCAGGGCCACAGGGTGGGTTGTTTGTGGACAGCCCTAATTGCTGTGAATGCTCTTGCAGTGTGTTTGCTTTGACATTTCATAAAATACCTGCTTGGAAGTTATGAATTCAAGTAAACAAAATATGACAAAACATTGCAATCCTCCAGTGCTCACTTCTTCAAAAGGTGTGGTGGAACTTCTGGTGGGGAGGGCAAAACAATATACAAGTTAAGCCAAGATTGAAGGGGCTTTTTAAAAGGTGGGACGTATTCTTACCTTCACATCATCGCAGAAATAGTCCCACATTTGCACTAACACGGTTTGTGTCCCCTGTGTTGCACAGATTTTCCCTGGAGCAGAAGGGTGGCCATTTCCAAAATACTTGGGGTCCTGCGGCCGGCTGATAGTCACTACCAGCACCAGACCTTTGAAGGAATTCTTTGGCTTGTCTTCTGATGTGGCAGCAGACCTAGCTCTTCAGCTCCTTGCTATCATCAATTCCATGCGGAACAATGACCTGAACTATTTATTCTACTTTACCCATGTCGATGCTGGCACATTTGGCGTTTTCAACAATGGACATCTGTTTATCCGGGATGCCAGCACACTGGGAGTCATTGACAAGCAGGAAGGTACTCAGCTTCATCTTTGAATAAGCATCTGTCACATGAGGATATGATGAGGCGGCGGCGGGGGGGGGGAGGGAATAGATCTTTAGCTTCAAGCTTTTTGATGGTAGATCAGTTAATTGAAAGGAATGAAAGGTGACAATCTGTATACCAATAAGATTCTGTGCAATTGGAAATTAGCACATTCAGCATAACTCAAACACTCACACACGAACATTCATATTATGGCAGAAAATTGTCAGATTATCAAAATGAGCACATGCACACTTTCAATGTGTGCACCTGAAGCAAAGCCAGAGTTCCAAAGCAAAGCAGGACAACTAGACGTTTAAGTTTGAAAAAAAGGAAGAGAAGTAGCTAGCTTTCAGCTGGAAGAAAAAACTGAGGAAAGTGCCAGGATGGGTAGAAAAACAAACAAACAAACAAACAAACAAACAAACAAACCTATAATCAAAGCAACTGGGGAAAACATTCTACATGGTCCAGTCCTGGACACCTGACAAGCACAGGTAATCAGAGAGAACAAGCAGCATAAATATGGGAAGTAAGCAATCAAAGCACATGAGTTTACCAAGGGTAATATGGAAACTAAAGGAGAGATACTCCAGGTTCCAGTATTTTAAAAATGGGCAACCTGCCCCGCACCCATCAAGTGATCCTGGGACCAGCTATTCACTTTAATCTATTAAAAGTGTGACCAACTTCTCTGGAGAAATATGGAGAGAGAAAGAGGTTTCTGATTAAGGCCTGCTCTATTGTTTGCTGGGCAGCTTGATGGTTCCCCTAAGGACAGATCCCCGTCCACAAGTTCTTAGAAACAGCTAAGGCAGCCTCAAGCAGCTTTCACAAAAGGTAGACCATTTGACTGATGATGCTCGCATTCGCTGTACATTTTATAGCTTTTACCTGAAACCCAGTCCTACGAAGTTTAGATCTAATTTCAAAATGTAAAATCAAAGCCCAAATTGAGAAACATTATGTACAGTCCTTTAGAGGACCATTTCATTTCAGAGTTCAAGCGTAGTCGCATGACTGAATGCTCAATATGTCCCTGTACATGGAAAGATAGCATGTTAGGGAGAGGACTGGGACACAACTATTCTCTCAGACATAATATGTAATATGGGCAGGGTAAATAATTAATTATTCATCATCAACATCACAATAATTATGGAGGATCCTTGTTTTTAGACAGGCCTAGGCAAACTGACCACTGGTCCTGTTAGCTAGGGATGATGGGAGTTGTAGTCGGAAAACATCTGGAGGGCCATTTGCCTATGCCTGTTCTTAGAAGGTGGGAAGAGATGGAGGTCTCACACCTTGCCAAGAACCTGGCAGCATGAAACTTCTGTTCTTCTACTAGCTCATATCTTTTCCCTGTAGAAGAGTCAAAAGACAAGCTGATCCATTTGTGATCCAATTGACCACCTAATCTAAATTTAAACACTGCTGAGCTGTATAAAGACAATATTTGCTCACATAAAATTGTGGCACCTGAAAGATTAACCAATTATTACAGTACTGCATAAACCTTTCATGAAGTACAGCCCACTTCATCAGATGCTTATGCCATAATAAATGTTAGTCTTTAAGATGCCCTGGCATTCTTTTGTTGTTTTTGCTGCAGTGCAGACTAACATGGTTCTCCTCCTGGAATTTGTTCATATATGTTTATAATCAAAGCTCCTTGTTACTTTCTGTTAGGCAAGCAGTTGATGGACGGACAACAGGAACATAAGGACATATTCAGCTGCCTGGTTACAGACTGCCAGTCTGAGCTTCCCTCCTGTAAATCCATCAAGGATACACAAAGCCTCATCATGGTTTGTGAGGAACTTTTGCCTAAACTGTTAAAGGAAAAATTTCTGCCTCCTGTCCAGGAGAAGATTGACAGAGCTCTGAGCAGGTGTGCAGACAGTTTTCTAACTGACCAAGAAGTAATCAGGGCAGCTCAGGTGCTGGAAGAGATTTTGAAACCTCTGCAGACTTGCGATCCTCGTTTTGCCTACCGCTATCCTGATTGCAAATACAGAGATAAACCCTAAAAGGAAAGCTTGCCGCCATCTACCTACTTCTTCTACCTTTGAAGTCAAAAGAATAGAATCATCCAGGAAATCCCCCAGTGGGAGGCAAACACTGATTTTGCCATCATTAGACATTCACTTTGCAAACATTCCATGATGAAACTCAGTGGTCCTGTTAGGGTTGCTCTTCAAAGGCAACCTCTGTGAGCTCCTTGTTACTGGCCACCACATTCTAACTTCTCACATTTACCTTGCTTTTACAAATGCCTTCAGCAAGATCAATGCAAATCTCACAAGCTTGTTGTTTAAGAGCATGCTAAAGATGAACCGAGCCATTGTTACAATGGTGACTTTCTTTCTAGGAAGCTGCTCTCTATGGCTGCACAGACTTTGCTGACTACTTGTAGGTGGTGGAATCAGTTGTCCCTTTCAGGACAACATAGACATCCCTGCCCTGCTGCAAATCACTCTTCCCTTTCCTCCACTTCTGTTGGAAACATGAAACACACATGGGTAGCTCCATCTTTTTAACTGCAAGCTTTCTGCTCCATGTTCCCTTTCCTTCTGGGCTGAGTCAGAGAAAGCAGGGAGAGTATAAGGGGCACACATGGCCCCACTAGCAAATTGCCTATGCTTTACTTTCTTCCATCACATGTGCTTGAAATCTTGCCTTTCTTTATTCTATCTTCATACCCAGAACCAATTTTTTTTTGTTCCTATGACAAATGAACCAGGATCCTGTGGAGACACACAGAACATTAACTGAAGGGGTTGCCCACTCACAGCAGGAGTGGAAAGGAACTTTTGCTGACACCCCTGCTCTTCTAGAAAGATAGATGAAGACCACAACCACTGTTATGGGTTGTTGTTTTTGTTCAGTCGTGTCTGACTCTTCGTGACCCCATGGACCAGAGCACGCCAGGCACGCCTATCCTTTACTGCCTCTCGCAGTTTGGCCAAACTCATGCCAGTCACTTTGAGAACACTGTCCAACCATCTCATCCTCTGTCGTCCCCTTCTCCTTGTGCCCTCCATCTTTCCCAACATCAGGGTCTTTTCTAGGGACTCTTCTCTTCTCATGAGGTGGCCAAAGTACTGGAGCCTCAACTTCAGGATGCCAAAGTACTGGAGCCTCAACTTCAGGATCTGTCCTTCTAGTGAGCACTAGAAGGACCTGTCCTTCTAGTGTTATGGGTTACTATTGATTTAATGTAAGATGGGATGATAACAAGAGGTTCTTGCCCACATGGACAAGATGGAGCTATGGTGAAGGGCTTGAAAAATGGGAGAGTCACTTAGCAATGGAAGATGGTGAATGCATAAAGAAAGGCATATTCAAGATGATGGTTTGATGTGTGTAGTGGTCCAGGTATATGGAGCAATACAGAAGAAGTTCTAGGGTATGAGGAGATAAAGGGAGTTGGAAAATGAATGCATTATCCGTCCTTTTTATAATATGGGATGGGAGCTGAGCTTGCTACTCCCGTCATTACTGTCTGATGCTGAAGATGCTGAAGGGGTGGGCTGTGGCATGGTGAGGACAGGCTACTGAGGGCCCCTTCCAAGCCCCTGGAGCCCACAGCCAGCATTTTATCTGGCCAACTGCTGAAAGCAAGTCTGACATCAGGGATGTGGAACCTGTGATCCTCTGGAAATTGTTGGAGTTTCCCTTGAAAGGTATTTTGAAAATTCAACTAGTGCAGAATATTGTAGTCAGAATGCTGAGGGGTGCCAGTAAATTTGGTTCCATTACAACTAGATTTATGCAAACTGCACTGGTTGCCAATTAGTTCCAGGCTCTATTCAGTTTAAGGAACCTGGGTACCTTAAGGACTGCCTTCTTTCATATGTTTCTCCCCACCAGAGCCAATCATCACCCAAATTTCTGTTCCAGTTCCCTTGACCCTATGAGGTGACACTAGTATGTAACCAATTTAGGGTTTTCTGTGTTGTAGCACCCACCTCATAGAATGGCTTGTCAAGCAAGGTGCATTGGACGCTACCATTATGTTGCTTTAGACCAGGCATGGCCAAACTTGGCCCTCCAGCTGTTTTGGGACTACAATTCCCATCATCCCTGACCACTGGTCCTGTTAGCTAGGGATGATGGGAGTTGTAGTCCCAAAACAGCTGGAGGGCCAAGTTTGGCCATCCCTGCTTTAGACTGTTGGTGAAGATGTGGCTATTTTAAAGGCCTTCAGGTGGTCTTTAAAATTAATTTATTTGCTGGGGCAGTTTTGTACCATTTTCTGGTTCCTTTAGAATTGTTAAGTTTGTTTTTAATGTTAATATTTTGATTATATAATTAGGCTTAATTTGGGGTTTGCTGCCTGTTTTATAGCATTCGTTATTAATTTGATAGCTGACTTGAATGTTCTTGGAAAATTAGATGGGATATGTTAAAAATAAACAAATGAGGCTCCATCAGCCCTAGTGAGGATGGCCAATAGTTAGGGAGGTGGGAGTTGTAGTCCAACAACATCTGTAAATCAGATTCCCCATCCTTGGAATAAAGCATAGCAAAATCACAAGCAGGTTCCTTTGGCTTGAGAAAACTGAATGCCTATAATTCCTTCATCAGTTAATGAATGGGTTTATGACTTTTGAGAATAATCATCGTCTTAAACTCAAACTCAATTTTGGCTCCAAAAGTAGCATGCATGTTTACTCCTGTTTTTGCTTGGAACAAAAAAACCAATCGGCAACATTAGACAATGAAACCTTTGCCAAGACTGAATGTTTTTTTTTAAAACAACAACACGTTTTAAAAAATCATCTGTGAAAAGTTTTTGTGGTTTTTCTCCAAGCCACTGGGAAGTTCATTTATGAATTGCAATTATCTTAAGCCTTTCAAATGATTCTGAGACGGAATTATTACTAACCACACATTTGTGCTTTTAAATATTTACTGAGTCTGCTTCCACATTATTCTGCAGGAAAACTAAACTGGGGTGGTGCAAAGAATAACATTTTTGAGGGCTGGGGTTAAAAATCCAATCTAGCCTGCAGCTGTAGTGAGTTTACCACAAGCTGCCATTTTGAGTTTATCACAAGGAAATCTAAGAACTCTGTGTCGATCAAAGAGAGACACCTAGGGTGCCATAGGATAAGGCACTGAAATAACTATTCCTATTTTTTATTCTTTGCTTCTAAGAGTAAACCAACCAAGCAACAACTTTTCTTGCATTTGAAAAGTTATGGCTGAACACATTAATCCAACTTGATGTGCAAATGTTCCTTACTGTAAGTCACCATACTGTGTGCTTAGAGGCCAGTCTCTATCCTTGAGAATAGCTCCTCCTCCTGTTCAGAAGATAGGATAAAATTCTTGGCATCTCCTGCATGAACGAAGTACTGAGTCTGTGGGCTAAAGTCAAGACCAGAGCTGCAATGATACTGACTTTTACGCAACTTCCAGATCATAGCTACATGATACTGAAACTCTCAGGCATGAACAATGGCTCTCAAAGGTCTACCTCACATAAGGTGATGTTTAAGAGCTATAGATAACATGTACCAACCTACTAGAATGAAGAAACTCCATGAAGGCAAAACCAAGAAACAGGCTGCTTTGTGGAACTATCCTGGTGGAAAGTGAAGTGGGCCCCTGAACAAAGGATCTTCCCTGTGTTATCAAGTAATGCTCAACCAGTTTGTGCCCAAAGCAAACGGAAAGTGAGTGCAAGGTTCTTTTCCAGGCTTTTACAATTTGGGCATTGCTCAACAAAATTTGGTCCTTGCCTTTATGTATGCTAGTCCAACCCCCTGCAATAAAAGCATCCATGACAGGTGGCCATCCAATCTCTGTTTAAAAACCTTCAAGGAAGGAGAGTCCATAACCTCCCTGAGGGAGTCTGTTCATCTGTCAAACAGCTCTTACCATCAGAAAGATCTTCCTGAGGTTGTGTCAGAATCTCATTTCTTGTAACTTGAATCCATTGGTTCGGATCCTTCCCTCCAGAGCAGGAAAAAAAAAGCTTGCTCCGTTTCCCATGTGACAGCCCTTGAGATATTTGAAGATGACTGTCATATCCCCCCCAGTCTCCTCTTCTCCAGGCTAAACATACCCAACTGCCTCAACTGCTCCTCATAAGGTTTGGTTTCCAGACCCTTGATCATCTTGGCTGCCCTCTTCCACACACATTCCAGCTTGTCAATAGCCTTCTTAAATTCTGGTGCCTAGAACTGGACACCGTATTCAAGGCAGAACAGTGTGGTACTATGACTTCTGTTGATGCAGACTAGAATAGCATTAGCGGTTTTTGGTGCTGCATCACACTGTTGATGCACGTTAAGCTTGTGGTCTACTAAAATCCTTTTCATGTGTACTACTGGCAAGTCAGGCGTCTCCCATCTTATATTTGTGCAGTTGGTTCTTCCTGTCGAAGTGCAGAACCTGATATTTGTCCCTATTTAAATTCATTTTGTTAGCTTGGGTCAAATGGCAAGACTGAATCATTTGGCACTATATAGCCAAAGGGTTCTTTTCACTCTGAAGGGTACCTCACCTGTGGGGGCTGCAATACTGAGGTACAATATCCTTTGAGTTGTGATAAGCAGATAAACTACTGGGGCTCTAGGTCATTTCTTCATGGGCTATATAAAACAAGGATTCCATCAACTCATCAAACGCAACCTACAGAAAGTACTAGAGCAGTTATAGGTAAAGCAGCATTGTTGAAGTGAGTTGCTTTGCTTTTTCCAGTACAAAGTAAAATTAGACTTTCTGTGAATAGACCTAACCCACATTCTAATACTTGGGAGGAGATTGGATTGGATTAGCTAGGCTGGTATCCATTTACTTCTGTTCTATTACATTAACGTACGTAAACTCTGGCTTTCAACAAAATTCTGGTTTGGGAAAATGCTGCTCATCCTTTTAACTAAAGAGAAGCATTTAAAAACTGTTAATGTAAAAGGGAGGGGGTGCTTTGTTTCAGCAACATCAAATACCACAGTTATGAAGCTGCAATTTTCAGTGCACTTGATGCAGAACTTTATGACTCAGTAAACTAATCCACTGGGATGAATAAAGATATTGGATTTAGATTTAATGTGTTTCCATGTAACAGTTAAGAAAGTATGGAAGCAAATTAATAAAATAAAATGCTATTATTAACTTTAAACTGTAAACAGATAAGATGCCCTAAAGGATTATAATGTTTTAAAAATTTACAATTGAATTTGAATTACAAAATAAGCAATAATAGAACATGATTTGTACTTAAGACAATATAGCCTTACACTTGCTCAAAAAAGCAACTGGAATGTACAAATCTTTTTTTGGTTGTCTTCTCAGATATCAGTCTCATCAAAATTCTATTTTACTTGATCATACCTTGCTAAATTTCAAGGTGTCTAGATTTAATCTTCAAAATGCTACTATTTTTGAGCTGTTAGCTAGGTAGGCTATTTCTCATTTCTTACTACTACGATTTGGCATCAGCTATATTTGTCTGTAATTGCAAGAAGTGCAATTTAACAATAAACCAGTCTGAAGGACATATCATATCTTGAGGATACATACCATATATATTTTTTAAAAATATTCATACTTTTGTAAGCAATACTTTACAGTAGACACCTCAAATCTACCATAGATGTAAAACTTAAAACGAGAAAAATTTAGGCTCTAATTTTTATACATATATTTATATTCAGTTTTCTATATATATTATATATATACACACACGCACAAGAGTATATATAAAATATATATAACCAGATTCAAAAAAATCAACAAAAACGGGGCAATGTACATAAATTCTTTTTAAAACTCAAACAATACAAAAACTTTAAACATTAAACAATTTTAATAAAAGTTTCTGTACAATGCTAAGCAGTTTTATGTACATATAGAAAATGTAATAGGAGTAGTGTTTGAAATTACAGAACTCCTTAAAATTTCAATGGCAGGTAATCTGGAAAAAATAACAGCATTCCATTCACAAATATTTTCAAGCAATAAATATGTATTTATAAATAGTGTAAATTTACATCAAGATTAGAAACAAAATCACAAATCTGAAGTTTATTCTTTAGTCTATGTGCAACCCATTTATCTTTGTGACTTGGCTGTTAATTTTTTTAAATTTCATTTAGGAAACAAAAAGTAACCATCATGGTTTCAAAACAAGACAGAATAACATAAAAGCAGTAAAAAAAAAAAGTATCACCTAACCTTTCACATTAAAAAAAAAGTGTAGCCCAAAGAAAGACTTAAAATCCTAACTACCTTACAAAGAAATGACCAGCTATGCTAGTACTTTCCAAGAGAAAACTCTGAAGGGAGGAAAAATAGATGAAACCAATTCATCAGCCCAGAAACAGAGAAATACAAAAGAGGTGGTCTTCAAGTCAGTAGTCTGTATAATGTTGCCAGTTTTGTCAGATATATACAAAACGTGGAATTTTCTTTTTTAAAAAATCAGCTGAATGAGCTTTCTATATTTCAAATTCTGGAATAGGAGCTGTGCTCTCTCCTGTCCAGTTGGTTGACACTCCGCACTTGGAAGGTTGCATAGACACAGCTTTCAGCCAGCAGCCTTATGGGATCGCTACAAAAATCAGTGGTGCAGAACTGGGTCACTTCCTGAATATCAGAAAAGTTTTTATGTAAATGTCCTTGGAAAAATGTCAAGATGAAGATGATGGCAATGGAGGGGCCTGAAAAGAGATAACACAATACATAGCCTTTAAAAAAGTTGCATTTACTGAACATGTCTTCAGAAAGCGTTACTGTTCAGTCCAGAGTGGAAGTGCACTGGCTCATTGTTTGCTTCTTTATGTATATGGATGCTGCAATACTATTTTCTGAACATTTCACACAGAACGTTGTTTAAGGTTCCCCTTATTCAAAGGGTTTCCAATTTTTATTGACAAGCTTCAGTTTACCCTTCTTCTTTAGCTCCCTCGAAGGCAAGCATTCTGCAAATTCTCACCATCACACAATGGTTTGGACCCAAATTTTCAGTGAATGAGAACAGCATTCGTAGAACGTGCCTTTCCTATCTCTCCTTCCCTCTACACTCCATGAATATCTGCTCTTGGGGTTGGCTAACTTTTTGGATAGGTTGGAATAAGGTACATTGGGCTACAGTGGCCCCCACCCTGACATGAACAGAGGAATGATATATGATCCAAGCCCATCCAACTAGAAGTAGCACTGGAGTCCTTGTTTTTCATTTTAGTGTTCTCTTTCAACCCAATCCATGCCAAAGTAAGGTCAGTAAGCAACTTCCAACCTGTCTCCAATGCTCACCCTTCCCAACACCAGATATTCCAACTTCGGAACTCTAAGTGAACAGGTTAAAAATTATTCCTTCCCGATAACAAATGAACTTCTTAAATCCATGTCCCTGAACCAGTGTTGTCAGGCAGAATGCTGAGGCCTTTTTCAGTTCAAGGTTCTTGTATTAATTTACAAAGACTTGAACAACTTAAGGCCAGGGTAGCTCAGGGATAACCAGAACCTTTGAAGCCCAGCTCAGTCACCAAGAACATCTGCTGGGGCATTGTTGGTTATTCCCTGAGTTGGTGAGGCTCATTTGGCAACAAAGAGAAATAGAGACTTTAGTGTCATTGGCCCAGTCCTGTGGCATCCTCAGCCAATAGAGATCCAGTGGGCACCTTTTGTGCCAACTTGAAATCTTATTTATTGCACCAGGCCTATGCAGGCAATTAAGAGTACACCTCCCACAATGGTTTATTGACACTTGTTTTTAACTGTTTTGCTTTTAAATTGTTTCTAATTTGTTTGTGCTTTTATTGTATGGTTTTTATCATTTTATTGTTGTAACCTGCTTTGATATGTTTTGTTATATAGCAGAACATACATATTTTTATTTATTTATTTATTTATTTATAAATAAATAATGGCTTATTCTGATACCACATCAGTTGCAACTGAAGGATTCCACATGCTTTACATCTGATATCCTAACAAAATTAATGCAATATAGTTGCTCCCAAGCTTTTGCTTAGTAGTAAATCAATGAAAAAATTAACATGACCCAGGATTCTCCTGAAGTTCTAATTATATTATATACAGTAAGTGATTGCCTAAAGGGTACATTTTTTTTTCTTGTAACAAGTAGAACATATAGTTACACAAGCACAGCACAACCAGTATGTTCAAAACTGTTGGCATGTATTAATAAAGTACTGCCTCACAAATACAGTTTTACTTACTAATGTAAATTGGTCATAGATTTGCATCAGATCCTCCATTTTGTACTGTTCTAGCACCACAAAGTTTTCCAGATTCCCACATATCTTTCGTGCACAGTCTAGGCAATGTACGACATAGGTTTTTCGACAATTACTCTCATTTGTGACAAAAAGCAAATTGAAGACTTCCACCTATGGATACAAAATGGAAGCAAAACTAAGTTGTAGCAGAATATGAATGTGACAGCAGAGCTAGACCTGGACTTAATTTGGCATTACATACCCGTATATTATACAGACAACTGAGCTAGAATGGCAAAAACAGTGTTGAGACTTGGCTGGGTAGTTGCAGCAGGAAATTAGGGAGAGGTAATTCTGAATGAAACAGCATAGCTCTTTTGAAATCTAGTAGCCAGAGTTCATCCAAAGTTGAGCTTATCGGCTGCTTCCATCCATGAAATAACATGCTATTTTATATGTGGAGCAAGTTCTAAGTTTTCAAACCCTGTATAAATATTTGGCCATCGATAATATATTGTACAAATGGGAAGTAAGAACATCTTGCTATCAAGACCCAGCAAATTTCAGAAGAATAAATTCTGCTTATAACCTTCACATAATAAAACCCATATTACACTCTGTATTGGAGGTGAAGAAACCCTCACAGGTCAGTCTAAAGATCTTTCTTTGATACTGAAGGCACAAAGAGCAATAGTAGAGTATAAGGCAGGTCAGGAAATTAAAGGACTGTCTCTCCTCTTAAAGGGAGATGCCACTAGTCCGGTAACTTGAAATATACCTATGTAAAAAACAAACAACACTAGTACTACTATGAATGAAGTAAAGCCAGACCAAATAAACCAATAGATCAAGACAGTGACTTGGTTTGCACATGAGCCTTGGTTTCTTAAACTATGTTTTATTAAACAGTGGGTTTTAAATAATCATTTTAACCCTGCCCAGCAACTTACCTACCTCTGGTTTGCCTACTGCCAACAAACCACAATCTGAAGCCATACTTTGCAAATCTTTCTTTTAACTATGTCTAGGCATTACATGTAAACCTAGCACCTTTCCTTAACTATGGATTGTTTGATTACGTCACCTCATGTGCTCACTAAGCCAGTGTTTTTCAACCTTTTTTGGGCAAGGGCACACTTGTTTTATGAAAAAAATCACGAGGCATACCACCATTAGAAAATGTTAAAAAATTTAACTCTGTGCCTATATTGACTATATATAAAGTAATTCTCTTGAATAGGAATCAAATAAACACAATTTTTCCCACGGCACACCAGGCAACATCTCGCGGCACACTAGTGTGCCACGGAACAGTGGTTGAAAAACACTGCACTAAGCAATATGCAATATGGGATTAGCTGGAAGGAAAGTCAAGTTCTGGAGAAATAACCCATAGTTTGTTTGATCATCTGTGGGAAAATTTGTGGTCATATCATTGGCCTGGTTCACATGACAGTGTCAGGTGCACCATGGCTTCCTGGGATTGTGCAAATGTGTGGGGTCACAGCTGCTTAGCTCCTCCTTCGTCATTTTTGCTCCTGCACCACAATGAGCTAAACCAAGTGTTGGCTTAACATGTAGCCTGAACCTAGGCTCATGGTTAAGCTCTCTATTCACTAACCACAAGTTGGGCTCATATTTAAGCCATGGCTACAAGTTTGAAAGACAAGCTAAGCTCAGTGTAGGAGCAAAAAGAACCAGGGAGGAATGACAGGATCCTGCATGTTTCTCAGAGTTGTGTGAACCAGGTCAGTTTGTTAAGCAAATTAGGATTTAGCATTATATCAAAGTAGACCTGTTAGTTGCCTCAGTTCCTTCTGAAATCAATGAGGCAAGTTAGCCATGACTTGACTTGTGTTCCATCAAAATCAAAGTTCAACTAACTTAGTCTGAATAAAATCCAGTTATATACACATGCAGCCACACCTATGCTTCTGGAGCCAGAAGAAATCCAAGAAGGGTCAATTACCCAGAAATTCAGAGTGTGATGATTTCTTCCACTGCAAGTATAGACCTTCTTACTACCGTATATACGTGAGTATAAGCCGACGCAAATATAAGCCGAGGCACCTAATTTGACCACAAAAAACTGGGAAAACTTATTGACTTAAGCATAAGCCGAGGGTGGGAAATGCAGCAGCTACTGGTAAATTTCAAAAATAAAAATAAATACCAATAAAAGGCTTGGAAAGAAAGGGTCTCTTACAGGGAGGGCTCAGGGGGTAAGGGGGCATATTGTGGGTACATTTCAGGGGGCAAGGGGAATATTTTGGGAAGGTTTTGGGGGAGGGGGCAGATTCTAGGATGGATTAAGGGGTGCGTGGGGCATATTTAGGAAGGGCATCAGGGGCAAGGGGGCATATTCTGGGAAAGTTTCAGAGTGGGCAGTTTCTAGGGTGGGCAGAGCTGGGATGGGCAGGGGTTAAGAGGGAAGGGTTGGAAAGAAAGGGTCTCTTTACAGGGAGGGCTCAGGGGGAGGGGGCATATTCAGGGAGGAATTAAGGGGGGAGATTCTGGAATGGATTAAGGGGGAAGGGGGCATATTCTGGGAAAGTTTCAGGGTGGGCAGTTTCTAGGGTGGGCAGAGCTGGGATGGGCAGGGGTTAAGAGGGAAGGCTTGGAAAGAAAGGGTCTCTTTACAGGGAGGGCTCAGGGGGAGGGGTCGTATTTAGGCAGGAATTAGGGGGGAGATTCTGGAATGGATTAAGGGGGAAGGGGGCAGATTCTGGGAAGGTTTCAGGGGTGGGTGGGGCATATTTAGGGAGGGCATCAGGGGCAAGGGGGCATATTCTGGGAAAATTTCAGGGTGGGTAGTTTCTAGGGTGGGCAGAGCTGGGATGGGGGAAGGGGTTAAGAGGGAAGGCTTGGAAAGAAAGTGTTTCTTTACAGGGAGGGCTCAGGGGGAGGGGGCATATTCAGGGAGGAATTAAGGGGGCAGATTCTGGGAAGGTTTCAGGGGTGGATAGTTTCAGGGTGGGCAGTTTCTATGGCGGACTGAGCTGGGATGGGATGGGGGCAAAAGCAACAGGCTCTCTGGGACTGAGCCGGCTCGCGCGCCTGCTCGATACTCGTCCTCCTCCTGCTCCCGCTGCCCCCGTCGCTACCTCTGTTCCCCTTCGGGGAGAAGGGACGGGAGGAGGAGGAAGAGGCGATCCTCGCACAGAGCAGTGACTGCTCTGTGCAAGGCATCGGAGAGGAAAAAAACATCGAGGAGCACTTTCTCCCCGCTTTCCCCTCCCCGATGCGTTGCGCAGAGCAGGCACAGGATCATAGAGTCTCAGCGCAGTTGCTACAGTGGGCAGAGCTGGGATGGGCAGGGGTTAAGAGGGAGGGCTTGGAAAGAAAGTGTTTCTTTACAGGGAGGGCTCGGGGAGGGGGCATATTCAGGGAAGAATTAAGGGGGCAGATTCTGGGAAGGTTTCAGGGGTGGATAGTTTCAGGGTGGGCAGTTTCTATGGCGGACTGAGCTGGGATGGGATGGGGGCAAAAGCAACAGGCTCTCTGGGACTGAGCCGGCTCGCGCGCCTGCTCGATGCTCGTCCTCCTCCTGCTCCCGCTGCCACCGTCGCTACCTCTGTTCCTCTTCGTGGAGAAGGGACGGGAGGAGGAGGAAGAGGCGATCCTCGCACAGAGCAGTGACTGCTCTGTGCAAGGCATCGGAGAGGAAAAAAACATCGAGGAGCACTTTCTCCCCGCTTTCCCCTCCCCGATGCCTTGCGCAGAGCAGGCACAGGATCAGAGAGTCTCAGCGCAGCGGTTCTCCAATCCCTCGGTGCTGTGCGTGCTCTGCGCAAGGCATGGGGAGAGAAAAGCGGCCAGGAACGCTTTCTCCCCACTTTTCCCTCCCCGCAGGACGAGGGATCAGAGAGCAGTCACAGATGCGGGATCGGCAGGGCAGGGGAGACAAGCAGCAAGAAAGGATCCCTTTCTTGCCGCTTGTCCCTCTGCAGCCGCCCGCTTCACCCGAGTATAAGCCGAGGGCGGCTTTTTCAGCCCAAAAAATGGGCTGAAAAAGTCGGCTTATACACAGGTATATACGGTATCTCTGTGATGGAGGGAAACTAGAGACATGTTCTAATCCGACATTCTCCTCCTTCACACCAAGAACTTGCACAGTCTAAAACTTTCTGCTAACCACTATCCATCCCTTAGCTTCCCTTGCTGTGCAAGGGATCCACAATGCACTTGCAGTTCTTGTATTGCATCTCTAAAGGAGAAAGATTTTTAGTGTTTCCCAGTATCAGCTGCATGACTAGTCTGCTGAATGGTTTTGGCTGATTCAAATGAGCTAAAGATGCCATTCACAGAAGAAGAGGAGTGGGATACTTTACTACTAAATAGCAAACAATTGGGGAAAGGTCTAAGAGAATTAAGTCAGAAATCAGATTTTAAAACTGTAAGCAAATATTAACCCACAGCACATACATATTTACTAACCTCACATATGCTACAGTAATGAGCTGGTTCTTCCTTTGTTCTCTCATGCCAAACAATCTCTTTTCCTGCAGCAATTAGAGCTTCCCTCAAAGTTTGACATTGCTTGAGAGTTCTCAACAGGCAATACCTGCAACAGATATTAGAATAATTCAAATCATTATTCATTTTAACACTGTTTTATGAATTTGTTGTTTGAATTTTGTTGTTTTTAAAACATTGCTATATGAAAAGACAAATGACTGCCTCTCCTGTGGGATATAGGAGTACAACAGTAGCACCACAGAAAGATTTTTCAATTTTTATTGTTAAAATACACACATATTGAACTGTTGAAAATAATAATCCCAATACGTAAAAGGATGTCATTTAGAGAAAAAAATACATATAATTTCCCCCTACAAGCCATATCTGTTAGTTTGTCCATTCATGGTATTTCCAATCCCTTAAATAACTAACAGTAGAAATAGTGGCTATCCCACAATACTGAGTATTCTCCCGACAGCTAACAAAAAATGAACTATCAAACATACAAATTTTTAAGGCACTTTTATTATATTATTTTGCAGCATTCTTAACGCATCAAATCTCAACCAATCTTTGTTATTTGTATAACTATTTGTGGAACTTGAACCTAGTAAATATGAACTTCAAGGCAACTCATAAGATAAATATACAATCTGACAATGTGCATTTCCAACAACCAAATATTCATTTATAAATTATGTTGATTTTTTTGGGATGTCCTCTACAATCAATGTATAATCTTAAATTGGGTGTTTATAAAAACTTGGCCTAGGTATCTTCCCCACTTGATGTGGTTATGGTGCAATATAATTAAGCAAAGCATGTTTACTTGACGGCTAAAGATATGTAAAGTTCCTTCTGTCTCTACCTGTTTTAGACTTAGTTTTTGCACTTGCCTTGAAAGTGTTCAAAATACCACAAGTCTTATGAGTACATGCAAGAAGACTTCAAACAAACAAACAAACAAACAAATCCCTATCAATTCTCCCCCAAATTCCCCCTGCCCCTAACAGTGGGATGGGGGCAACTTCAAGGCCTCTTTATGTCTCCATCAGTCTTTTAGGGTGCCAATAAGAAAGCACCACCAGCAGTATATTGGGTACAAAGTACCCTTGGAAACATAGTTCTCCAGGACCCCATGTTCAATAGTTATTTGACTCAGAAGCGCTGGAGAAGAATGGGAGCCATGGACTACAGAGCCTAAAGGCACTCTAATGAGAGAAGTAAGAGAGCTCTGCCCCTCTCTCCAGCAGTTAAGTGATGAAGGGGTTAGCAAGAAAGCATGACTGGTTGGCCAGCAGTGGGCGTATTAAACCAAGATGGCATAAAAAGAATCAGGGCTTCCTTCATATTGGTAAGACTTTTCAAAGTGTTTGTGTTTCAAACTTCCCTAGGTCAAACTGACCCATTACTAAAAACCTTTTAAAAAGTTTAACTGCCAATGGAATATCAGTGATAAATGGTATTATATCCCTGCATTGCAGGGGGCTGTACAAGATGACCCTTGAGGTCCCTTGCAACACTGCAGTTCTGTGATTCCAACAATGCTGGGCTCCATCACAATTCAAATTCTCCCCCTCCCACCAATCATATTTCAAATCATTGCAGGCAAAAGAATAGGGCTTTAATTGTATGACACAATAGCATCTGATCAACAGTATTTTCAATATACTAATCTCAGTTTGATACTTATTAATCCCTTGACAATATTTAATGTGACTACCTTCGAGCTATTATTCAGTATCTAAAAATGTATGCCCTCTTAGTGTTGTTTCTGCACATTCTACTTAACAGAAGTATCGCCCCAAGTTTTTTTTCCTTTTTATAATTTGTCAAAAGTTACTTTCATTCTATAGACTCAATAAAAAAAAATCTTAACAAAAAGCACCTGAAACCCAACCACTCCTGTATGACACAAAAACAATTTATAATACAGACTGATGGGGCCAGGGAGGAGGCAAAAGTGATTGGAAATTACAGCTAAGAAAGGTCAACACCATCAGCTAACGTATTGTTCTTTTGAGGCAGGAATGGAGAATTATTGCTCGTGTCTTTATTTAGGTGCAATCATTTCCTGCTCTTCTCTATATTGTTCACTGTTCTGCCCCCATCTATTTCTCTGATGCCCAAAGTATTACAACAGTGAAGAATTTATGCTCAGCACAGATGAGAGCTACTTAGTTGAGTTCCTCAATGTTTAATGACAGAAGATTCTATGAGATACAGTTCAATAATTTGTGATGGGAAATTACCAACCCTTGACCTCAAGGTCTGCTTGTCTGTCCTGACTGTTGGGGAACTTGGAAAGTAACAAATCTTTGTTTCAGATTAAAAGAACAGTGTAGTTAATGGCTTGCTGAGACTGGGTTCTGGCTACTGATATGCTCTTGTATTTGCTCTGACAACCAATAGTGGACAGTAGGCTGAATTAATGTTTGCGTGCCCCATCTATTTGGTAGTGATACATGCCTGATTATACATACATCTATCAAGAAAAATCCATGCCAGTCAAAGAATGTTAGAGAAAGGCCACAACAAAGCAGACTGAGTGGCTGTTTAGGATCCTGGCTGGTAGATACTTCCTCAATCCTATTCTCCCTCCACAAGCCTTCCAAATAACCTACAGAACCCCTAATTTCCTATTATAATCTTTTTAACATTGGATCCCAATTGCTGCATGAAATATTTACTAGAATGATCTTCCTAGAACCACCTTTTGTTGTTGTGTGCTTGTAAGAGGCCACCTTTTCCTGACACCTCTGTTGTTAGCTTTTATTTCGAACTTGCCTTTTTTGTACTGCACTTGGTTTCTTCCAAACCTCAGGTTCCTCCCTCTTTGAACACTACCCTATTATCTGCTCTGTCTCCTTTTTATTTCTTTTAGAATAATGTTAGGTTGCATTTTAATTATAGGCTCTTTTAGAATGCTTAAGTTGTCTTCCAAATGCAACTTTTTTTTTACTGCACCAATGTCATTGCTGATAACTACATGAAAACATGTTTTGAGTCGTATTTAATTTATTCAATAATATCCTGAAAATGCGAACACAGTATGCTATATTATGGGTGGGTAATTTTATTGAGTTGTACACTGAAATCTCTCGTTCTGTCTGTCTGTCTGTCTCTCTCTCTCTCTCATTTTTGGCAATTTAGCCGATAACTTTCTCCCCCTTCTTATTCCTTTCTGTTTTTATAAACTGTCACATAATTCCCAACGTAACATTTTTGGGGGGCGAGGAGGGAGAGAGGGAGGGGGGCGAGAGAGAGAGAGAGAGAGAGAGAGAGAGAGAGAGAGAGAGAGAATGCCCTCATGTAAGGAGGGGATGGGGAAAGAGTGAAAAGCATCCACACCAATCTGTCACCTGAGGAGGATCAGCAGAAACTTCACAACCTGTCACCAAGCTCTATATCCAGGTCTGTTTGGAAAGAGTGGAGAAAACAGTACCAGGCATTCTACAATCCTACTGGGAATTTAACTCTTACACTAGAGGAGAGCTCCTACTGCTTCTAGTTAGAAGCCAAACAAAATATTATACACCCTGCCCCTGCGAATGGCCACCCCAACAATCTGACTTACGGATCCAGAGGATCTTTGTTACAGCTACTCACATAAAGAACATAAAATGAGAACAGTGAAAACTAAGGGGGAGGGGGAGAGACTGCAGTAATTTCTAGTCTTTCAGCTAAAAGGTAAAACTGGTGTCAGTTCAGTAGGTGTTTCTACGCTGCAATGCTGCTCACAGCCACTAGAGTGTAGTATGCTTGCTGTTGGCCAGAACACGTTTGTTTGTTTTTCGGTGTTTTTTTTGTTTGTTTTTTGTTTGGTTGTTTTTTTTTTTGGTTTGTTTGCTACTGGTGTGGATGTGTCACCTTTTTATATAAAAGCAACTGTGGGGTTTGTTTACAACTGCAATGGATGTAAAATGGTGGGAATGGTGGGTGGCATGCTTATTTAACATTTTATTGTAAGTTGTACTTTGGTTGCATTATTCATTCAGAAAGATGCCTAATATTTAAAAAACAAAACATATATTTAATTTAGCAACAAAGGCAGAGTTATCATTAACATGTTGTCTTATCAAACTAATGCTCAGAAATAGTCTCCAAGTGATCAGGGCCTGCAACTTACAGCACATTTCCCACCATTGAGTCATGCCATTTTTAAAAATATGTATCTATCCATTGGATATAGCTAGTTTGCTTCACCAAGAACTCTGTTCTTTGTACCTTTGTATCAATCAGTAAATTAAGGTAGTAACTCTGTGTTGAATTGAACAAATTAAAAGTAATGGACCTAAAGTAGTCAAAGTCATTAATTTCAATGGGTGTACTTCAAGTAAAAGTTAGTTGACTACAACCCTCTGAATTAACAAGCATGGTGATTTAAAATGTACATACTTGATCATTTCAAAAAGCTTTGGATCTGAGACTTTGATATTCCGTGCTATGTTCCAAGAAAGATGAACCATAGGTGCTATTGACTTCACACTCTGCAATTTATTCCACTCGTACCGTTCTACAGCCAATTTATATTGACAGGCTGCAATAAAACAAAGAGAGAAAAGTAAGGGTACCAATTAGATATGAAAATACCACTGTAGTTATTCTCAATTAAGAAAAAATATATATACAGTCACATTCAAAACCTCTGAGCAGTTTCCAAAATGAATGATTTTGGTAGACTTTTTCATTGTGTATGCCACACCGAAATAGAAAACACGGGAGAAATATGATAATGGCAGTTCTTTCTTTAGCAACAGATAAAAGAACCAAATTGAAATTTCCTTGTCTCTTAAGTGTAGCCTTTTGTAAAGAAACCATATTCCTGCAGAACAAAAAATGTTTTTAATTGCCTCAGGTACTGACAATTTGTGGCTTCATTCAGATATCACATTCTCCAAACTATGATTTGGGGAATTTAAAAAACCGTACATCTATCCTCCTCCTCCTCTGGTATCTAAAGCAGCAAACTGTGGTTTGAGCAACCTCACCAACCTAGGCTTTAAATCACATTTCAGTATTGGTCTGCAAGAAGCGCTTTTGCCAGTTCGGACATCACAGCAAGCTATGGTCTGAGGAATCAGGATGGATGATGGGTGGCAATGTGCAAAGGGAGAAGGCATGTGTGCACACAGCATATCCACAAAGAGGAAATATGACATCTGAATTTGCTACTTCATACAATCCTACCCGGTCTTAATAAGCAGAAAAATGAATGAGCCATTTCTTCACACATGCACCCTGTTTGTTCCTCCCTTTGTACAGGGTGTGATTAAACCTGGAAGCCTCTAATCAACGACAGTTTCCTGTTTTGTCTGGGGAATTATGGTTACCAGTTTTGGAAAAAGACAGGATATCAAGCCAACTTCAAACCACGGAGGAATACCCTAGCTCGTTCGAAAGCTGGTAAGCAGCTTCCTGGTGCAGACAAAATGAGACACTATAGTTAACTGACAACTTCCTGGACCGTTCATGCCATGAAGGGGCTGAATAAGAAAGCTTATTCATACTAGTCCTATTAAATTGAGATATGATTATCTAAATGCGGACAAAAGCTCATGTTATTCCATCCACAGACTCCTACATACATATTTGACTATAAATAAATTAATCCAAATTTGTTCTGTTACAGTTACTTTTGACGTATAATTACTTTGGAGAGCTGATCTCAGAAAAGTCTGTATTTCCTATGGATTTTTTTTCAGAATGATTGTTAGGATCTGGAATTGTCATATGCATCATTCTAGTTCATGCCCTCTGCAAAATCACACAGTCTAAGGGCTTCTTATTTTGAAAAATGTGGGTGGTTTGTTGAAAGCTGTGTCAGTGCTTTTATGAAGTATTTGTGTAACTGTAAAGACACATCATCATACCTGTAAGAGGGCCAACATTCCAGGCAATATTGTTACACCAGCCAATAGCTTGAACCCAATGTACAGTCCCAGCATTTATCCACACCAAATCTCCAGGTCTCTGAATAAATCTATACACTGGGACATTGGCTTCATACAAATCTTCCAAATTAGGCCACCAAGAGCCCAAAAGAAAATTCATATTGTTTCTGAAACAGGAAAAGATGAACATAAATATTTATCAACAGAAATATTCTATATACACCAAAAACATGTCAATCCAAAATGCTGTACACAACAAAAGGACAAAAGATTATTATAAATAATCTTAAGAGGTATGTTTGCTCAAACAGGAAACTTTCACTTTAGAGAACACCTCCAAGCCAAAGTGAACTGCTACATCCTAATGTTTGCAGAACTTACTAACTAAATTAGGGGATTTATTGCACTGAGTACTATTTTTTTAAAGCACATTGCTGCTTCCAGGGATACAGCTTCAGTAATACCCACTTTAGTTGTGACAGAATATCTGCTACAATCACTGGGCTTATTCACAACTGCTAGTTTTGTGTCTTTTTCTTTGAACAGCAGACCCTCTTACCAAATCACATATAACCCTTTCTGTCTAAAAGTTTGCCATGCAGTATGAAAAACCCCTCTTGAAGAAACACAAGCACAAAAGCTCCCAGGATAGCCCAGGGATGGGAAACTTGTCATCCGGACGTTGTTAGATGACAACGGCCATTGTCCCCGGACTATTGGTCCTGCTGGCTGGGGATGATGGGTTGGAACTTGCAGCGGTTCTTTAGATTCTAGCTGCAACAATGCATATCTACATTTCCACATCAATATTGCTGTTACACCATAACATATAGAAGGTGGCAGAAGAGAGAGATGAAAAAGTAATATATTAGGACAAGCGTTGCTAACATATTTGGGCCAGTGTGCATATTGGAATTTTTAAAAAGTGCTGTGGGTCACAAAGTGGCTGAAAGGTGTGGGGTGTGGTATAAAGCAAAATGGTTTCCATGAGAACATGCTATAATGGCTACCATATCCAAAAGATAAGAAAAAGAGTCAGGACTACACAAAAGTCCAGGTTTGCCCCCTCCCCTCCAAAAATCATCAATGAGGGGAAACCATTGCATGCTTGTTCACGGAGAGAAGCTTTCTGTACCTCCGCTTCTGTTCAGAATGAAAGGAAGGGTGGGCAGCCAATGAAATGTGTGCATGTTTAAGGGGGTATGCACAGTGTAGAAGAAGCTGAGCCACTGCAAACAGTCTTTTGTGTGTTGTGGATTTTTGAGAGGATATTTGCCAAGCCTTTTTGCAGACACCATAGGAAATACTGGTGGGCACACTGGTGTCCACAGACACCACAATGACAACCCCTGTACTAGGACAAACCAAAGTAATATATCCTCTCAAATAAGCATCACAAATAGCACTGTTTAGAGACAGAGTGGATTGTGAAATAACTGGAAGCACAGCATATGGTGATGGAAAATACTGAACGTACTTTTCACAGAAGTCATTCATGACGCCCCAATAATTTTCTGGAACAACAAACCATTCACAGTCACCTGGACCTATATTTATATTGACTGAGCAAAAGTTGTTATTTTCTTGATGACCTGAAATTAATAAGAAAAAAACAAAACAATAATAGTGATGATCGATGTTTGCAGGGCACTATAAAAATATGGAGCATAACATGCAAACAAAAATGGTAAGAGTCCTGTGGTATCTTAAAGATTAACAAATTCATTGCGGCATATGATTTCATAAGCAATATATTATTTCATGTACCAGAATATGATTTTATTTCTTCTTAAGGTGTTGTAACATTATTTGGTTGCTGTTCTGCAACAGACTAGGAACTGGTACTATTCCATTAGTTTAATTTACTATATTTACAAATTAACACCCCACATTTCATATCTGATATTGAAGACATCTAACATAAATCAATTATAAATTAAAATATCTAACTGGAGACAGCTGCAGTCAAAAAACCTAATCAGAAGCTAGATAGATGTAGATAACCAGTCTCATGCAGGAAAACCAGAAGTTGAGCTGCCACAATGCACTTAAGCATCCAGGTGAAAAATGGGATGTTCAAAACTGCCTGAAATCAGAGCTGTCAGATTCTAGTACTTTTAAAACTTTAATTATTTCAGCAAGTTATAGGTTATATAACAATGGATACGAATCATAGAATTTAGAGTTGGAAAGAGGATATTTCAAAAAAATATTGTAGGAACTTTGATGCATAGTTAATTTCTGATGAAAGCTGCAGTAATATGCAACCATTACCAATTCATTTTACAAATGTAAGGAGGATTGAGACAATTACATACTCCTTGCTATTTATCAGATAATGTTCTGAGACACAAGTGTTCCAAGGAAGCTTTGGGATTTAAACTGCAGCTCTAAATTTATATTTTATTTACTTACTTAAGAAAATTTATATACCACTTGAATTGTAATAAAACCTACAAGCAGTTTATACAAGTATTAAAATAATAAACAAAACAGTTAAAGGCACGTCAAACATTTTAAAGTAGACTAAGAAGAGATTAAAACATGTCAACACTGACATGCCTGGATAGGCTTGCCTAAAGAAAAATGTTTTAAGAAGGCCCCGAAAGGACAACAAAGAAGCTGCCTGTCTGGTGTCAATAGGCAGAGAGTTCCGAAGTGTAGGTGCTGCCACACTAAAAGACCAATTTCTTACAAATGCAGAACGATTATCATGTGGCCAGTTCTGCAGATCAAAACAGTCAAGTGGGTACATATGGGGTAAGGTGATCCTGCAAGTAAGCGGGTCCCAAGCTGTTAAGCGCTTTAGATACCAATAGCAACAACTTGAACTTGGCCCAGTAACAAATCGGCAACCAGTGCACAGCTCAGAGCAGAGGTGTCATATGTTGGCAGGGTCTTAATTCTGTCAGCAACTATGCTGCAGCATTCTGTAGTAATTGTAGTTTCCAGGTCAAGCCCTGCATAGAGAGCATTGAAGTAATCCAATCTTGCAAGTCACTTGCATCTGAACTACTGTGGTCAAGCTCTCCCGGTCCAGTAATGGCTGTAGCTTTTGTAACAGGCATAGCTGGAAAAACATGCTTCTAGTCACTGTGGTTACTTGGACATCCAGACACACAACTGAATCCAGGAGCACACCCAGACTGTGTACCTGCCCCTTCAAAGTGAGTGCAACCCTGTCCAGGGCAGGCAATTGACAAATTTATGTGACACAGGAACTGCTCACTTATAGTGCCTCCATTGTACCAGGATTCAAGCTGAGCTTATTTTCCCTCATCCATCCCACCAATATGTCTAGGTGCCAGTGCACTTCCTATATGGCCTCTCCTGATTCTGATGTTATGGGGAAATAGAGCTGAGTATCATCAGCATACAGGCAGCAACCTTTTCCTGTGGGGGTTCCATTCCTGGCCCCTGCGCGCATCAGGACAGCACGCATAAGCGCCCCCGACCCACCTTCTTCCAGGTCCAAAAGGACCTGCACATTGGTGATGGCACACTGAATGCTCCTCAAAATGGTCACTGCCTGTACTAATGGCACCTTGCCACAAAAATCCTATTAACTGCTCCCAGTAGCATCATATAGATATTAAACTGCATTGGGGATAAAATAGTGCCCTGTAGCACGTCAAAGCATAATTGCCGGAGGACTGAAAAGCCCTCTCTCAATGCTACTGTCTGGACTTGGTCCTGTAACTGGGAAAGGAACCACTGTAACACAGGGCACCCAATTCCCACTCCATGGAGTTCGTCCCAGAGGATACCAAGGTCACTAGTACTGAAAGGCCGCGAGAGATCAGGAAGCAACTACAAGTTCTGCTTGTCCTCCTCTCTGTAAAGATAATTCATCAGGGTGACCAAGAGTGACTTTGATGTAGTTTAGTGTACAAGTATTTTTATTCTTCTTTATAGAGTACCATACATGCACATGCCACTTTATAAAGAATGAAGTGGTAGGTCCCTGTCTCAGGGGGCTTAACATCCATAAAACTAAGGAAGTGAGGGAAATGGCACCATCGGTAAATAGGGAAAGAATATGCAATTATTTTCAGCTGCAGTTGGATATGGGGGCTAATGAGTTGTGTCAAAAGCATAATTTTAAAGGTGGGGTTTGAGGAGGAATTTGAAGAAAGCAATAGAAGTGGCAGCACAGACATTCTATTGGAGGCAATTTCATGCATAACAGGCAGCATAGAAGGAACAGCAGCCATTCTGAGGGGAACAGGTGGTCTTTGAATGGCTGAGGGTGATGGTGTAGAACAAGTGAAGGGATATGTTGGGGTGCAAGGGGAGATATAAAAGTGATTCAAGGCCATGGAGGCGTTAGAACAGGGGGTGCCAACCTTCTTAGACCAGCAGGCACATTTTGATAGAGTGCTATTGCTGCCAGTCACAAAATGGCTGTCAAGAGGCAGGGGAACATAACACGTCATGGCATAGTGCAATGTTAGAGAGTGCAGTCGCTGCTTCCCCCCACCCCACAACAATCTTAGGTTTACCATGGGAAGTTAACTAGTCCTCTTGGTCCTGACTGTGAAGGAAAAGCTATTAAAGGCAAAAGAACCTTATTTAACCCAGTTCCAACACTAAACCACAGCCTAGGCTGCCATGCAATTAAGCAGTATATAAACTGTTGAGGAAGAAATGAAGCTTAACTATCGGTACCCACTTACCTGAGAGTAAGTCCCATGAAACACAGAGGCTTACATCTGAGGTAGACATGTATACCACTGTACGGTAAGTTAACTTTGCAGTGAATTCTTAATGCGCGCCTGGATATCACTTCCTGCACAGCAGGAGACATGCCTAAGCCTCTTTGCAAAGTTTTCACATTCTGCATTTGCCATTTGGGGAGTGGATTATTTAAAATCAACCTGAATTTATTGTGTGGTAGTATTTGCAGGAAAAAAATTTATTGGAAGGACCTGATCTCAGATGAACCTACCACAGGAAAGATGCTTCCTGGTTTCTAGAAGGTTCCACAGACTATTAGAAAATTAAACGCATGCAGGAAAATTGCAGTAAATGTGAAGAGAAAGCCAGCAGTCAGGCTAACTCATTTTCACAGAAATTGCTTCTAAGGGCATCCAGACATTTTACTTCCTAACAATCTTTCTAAGTCTAAGAGGACTAGAGACTTACTTAAGGGAAGGGAAGGGAAAGCTCAGAGTCTGGGGCTCCTTCCTGTGGATGCGAATGAAGGTGATGCATTAGTGATCCCCACATTAGAAACTAAGGAAGAAAAGCTAGTGGAGTATCTTGTAGCAGACAGGAAGTCATCATAGGAACTTAAGGAGCTGCATCATGTGGCCAGAGCAGCAAGAGCAAGAAGAATGGATTTTTATCCATTTATTACTATTGATTTCATTTACACCCCACCTCCCCCCCCCAAGGAGTCCAAGGCAGCTTTTTAATTGTTGAGTTTTATTAGTGATCTTATGCTAAATTTGTTGGAAACTGAAATCAATGACAATATTATATGGTCATCATTGCAGTCAAAGAGCCACTAAGAAAGTAGCTGCAAGCAGCACTAAGAAAATCTTCAGAACCAATAAGATGTATAAATGTATAATTCAGAATTATTAATGGGGGAAAGTTGCAAAAAGAAGACAGAAAAATTCAGAAACTGTAAAAATGAAGAGGTTTTTTGTGTCCGTATGTAGCACTCCACATTACTCACCTGGTGTTCTGCTGCCTGGCACCTTCATATACAATTGGACTGTATTCATTCCCAGGATTGTATGACCAACATGACTGAGGAGATTTCCTGCTGATACCACCCGCACAAAAGCAGGAAGCTTTGTAAGTTCATGAAGCTGTAGCTTCCACCTGTTGTGAAACAGCAAATTAATTCATGTGGTATTTGGAGATGCAAAAACCAATTACATTACTTACACATTTACCCTATAAAGCCCTTCATATTTGTATGTAAGTAAAATCTATTGACTCTTTTGGGATGCTGGATCAGATAACTAATTTATACTGTCTTGGTTAAGCCTTTTTTATGAACAAAAACCCAACACCCAGCCAAAATAGGCTGCATAGGATCGCAGAATGATTATGGTGGTTTGCTGGTTATGAGAACTAACAAATCCAACTGCTTTCTTTCACTGAGAGCCTTATGCTCTGCCTCCAACTTCATCCATTTGGTATTCCTGTGGGTAGCCAATGTACTGGATGGCCCCTAGCAAAACTTACACAAGGTTTGGTTGGTTGTAAATTGCTTTGGCTTGCCTTGGGAAAGATAAAGTGACTATCGAATCAAATCATGTCGAATTCAATCAATCTCTAGGACCATAGCCTTCATAGTTGACGCCACACTGGACACCACTCAATTCTCCACAAGAGCTATGGCGGCGGCGGCGGCGGCAGCAGCAGCAGCAACAACAACAACAACAACAAGACACACCCTATGGCTCCAACACTGAGATGCTAACACACAAGCATGCACAAGGTCTTTCACCCGGACCTTTCATGAGCAGAAAGCTGTTTGACGATTACACCTTAAAGAATACTGTATGCTGGTAGACCCCAAGGAAGAAAAGAATACAGTGTCCACCTTATACATGAGAGATGAAAAGTTATAATTTCACAGAACAACCTTCCCTATCAGGCACCTTCACACTCCTTTTGTATATCCATAACCTCAGGACGAAGCAGAGCAATCTAGAGTTTTGGAACTGAATCTCACCATGTCTCTCCTCTCTTTACATTAGGCTCAGGTGAGGCAGTGAGCACGTGAGATCAATGTTCAGAATCAGTAATGGATAGTCTAGTAAACTGAAGCCCAATTCTGCTAAAACAGAAATTATTTTAGAGTATGGCTCATATGCACATGAAGGTGCTGTTCAACCTGTTCCAGATAGTCCTGCACTCCTGAAAAGGACCAGATATGCAGTCTGTGGATGCTTGTCACTGGAGGTCCAGTCGTATTAGTCATAGGGTGCCTTTCACTGGATGAGACTAGTGTGTTAACTGTGTCCCTCTCCTGGGCAGAGATAACCTCACTATGGTTATCCATGTTCCAGTAATCTGTCATGTAGATCATCACAATGCATTTTTATGTGGGGCTGCTTCTGAAGCCTGCTCAGAAACTGTAGCTAATTAAAAATACAGCTGCTGGCTTACAAACTGAAAAGGAGGCAGGAAGGATTCAGTCTTCTTTGCTCTGGATCACATACCCTCAACATCTTCCCTTATCTGTGTCCATCTAGCTTGGTGTAACATATTCATAACACAACCTAAAATAATCAGAACTTGCTAGATTCAGGATGCTGTCAAATCCAGCACAGTTCTATTAATTATCTTACCTAATTTATAAAATAAAGGTACAGCAGTCAACACCCCATATTATTCACCCAGGAGGTGCAGCTCAGTAAAATTTAAGTAATAATAATTACTATTATTACTCAGTAATAATACAATCCAGGAAAAAATATTTGAAGTTTGGTATCCTGAGAAGATTTAGTCCCCTATGGTGACCATATACATGTAGCTTTACTTACTTTTTGTCATCTGAAAGATCAATGTTGGTCCCAAATTTGATAGTTTTAAAAGGTCCTTTTCTCCTCCTCCCAGAGCTATAAAATAAATAAATAAATAGATATAGATATATAGATAGATTAATTATAGTTATAAATTTTAACTAATTAAAAAAAACCAGCATCTTAAAATGTGACTTTCATAGCCTGTGTGTATTTTAAACCTAAGTGATCACCATGAGCTAGGAATGCATTTTTGTGTGAAAGGGCTATGAAACAATGTAACTATTTAATTTGAAGTCAATTTGTAAAAATTTGGTACTTCAATTATATATATATATATATATATCTCAAAAGAGAAACCATTTTGTTACTGAAATCAGATTACTGGACTGAGCATGTCCTATTAGGTACCCTGTTACTTAATTCTCAGAGTTTGTCTACCTTACCCTGCCACTATATTGCACCTCACTGATTGGTGAATCTCGGGGTTCTAGTAAAACAACAACAACAACACAGATTCTACAAGGCTACAGGTTTGTTCATGCCTGTGCTGGAGGCAATAGCAAATAGAAAATATCTTCATGAGTTGTGCATTTATAAGATTAGAAATGGAAACATTAAGAATACAAAACACACAATACATATGTATTCAGACATTAAAAAAAAATCAATGTAGTTCTGGAAATATATGTGGCTGAGAAAACCCTCTTCACCAGTTAAGGTCTGAGGCTTCTACATTTCTTTCCATTGCAGATGGTGAGCCGATGTATAAATACATTTACTCTATCGCTTCTCCTTTCACTGTGACCTAATTCATACATGCTTCCAGTTACTTCTATGTGGTGTAATCCCATTACACAGGGTGCATGCATGTGAATACCAGTGGAGTTGATCACATTTGTCTTGACCACATTCTCTCACCTCACCAAATATGTGGAAAACCACATGTAATCAACTCCACCCATTCTGTAGTATAGACTGCTTTAAAAAGCAGCTCGTATGCTGTTGGGAGCACATGTGAAGGGGGTCTACTGAATTCTATCCACTCACTTATCAGAAGATGTTGATTCACTATCTGAATGGTCCTTATGGTGACTTTTTTTCTCATTTTCCTCCTGCAAAAGTCAAACATGACATTTAAAAAAATCAAATTCTACAAATATTTGGTAAACATAAACAGTACAGTATGGAACAGCTATTGATACCTCTATGAAAAGTGATTTTACTGGGAGATGCCTAAAGTCATTGCCTCCTCTTTTGACCACAACAAAAGCCACTCAGCTCATGAAAGGCTTAGTTTACAGGATAATTTTAATCAACTCAGTGAATAACCATAAAAATATCATCCCCTGAGCAGGACCCACATTTTCTTCTTCTTCATCATCATCATCATCAGCCTATCTGACTGGCTTACCCCAACCACTCTGGGCAACATCCAGCAAAATATTAATACACAATAAATAAAAACACAAAGGCACCAGTATATCTGTAATTCCAACATTAATACACAGAGAGAGAAGGGGGGGGGGGAGGAGGGAGGGAATACTAAATGTAGGGCACCCTCTTCATACAATTGATCTGATTTGCACTATTCTTTCTTGCTTCTAATTCCAGAATTCTGTTAGTTAATGGGAGAGTAAACACAAAGCCAGCTGAAGGACCTGTGGAAGCAGCATTAAGTGCCACTGTATCAATAATATGACCTGCCAACGGGTTGGCACTCAGGCTGTTGGATGCCCTCTGGTATTCCCACAGAAAGCTCTGTACATGTTCCACCAGCCACATTCTGGAAGTGATTTGCAGGAGAGAGAGAGGGAGAGTATTTCAGGGGCATGTCGAGAAGAATGTGGAGCCAAAAGATCCTAAGACTTCATTCCTCCAACAGGTCCCTTAAAAGGACCCAGATCTACTCCTGCCCTGGGTTAGTATAACCCTTTTTTCTCCCAAGCGTGTCAACTGAGTTGGAAAAGGGAGAAAAGAGAAAGAGTTCTCTGCCCCAGCCACAGTTAGCTAGTGGGGAATTGAATGCGGTGGTTGCTCCACCACAGAATCTCCATGTTTTGCTATAAACAGATATAACATAAAAAACCCCAGAAAACCTTTGAAACATTCCTTTTCATCTAACAGTAATACATTTGTCCAAAAACTATTCGGACTTGTGTTTCATTTCCCTACATTTTCCACTTGAAAAAGTAGGGCCCCACTAATGAACCACCCAAAGTTCTATTCCGCTCAATGCTTTGATGCATTCTCTGATCTTTCTAGCTTACCTTTTTGCCCTCAGAATCAAAGAGGCTTAATGCTTCTGGAAGCCCCCACCCTCCAACAGCGTTGAAATTATCTGGGAGAATACAATGCTGACTCCCTTCTCCAACCAGCAGCCGAAAATCTTCAGTGGATATACCATTTCCCCCATCACCATTGGCAATCTAGAAAAATCCCATTTGTGTCCCTGATCAGCCCAACAAAGTACTATCAAAATCTCAGAACGTACACACCCACCAAACCAGTCCAGCTTCCATTTCTTTTGTCACCATTTTTTGCCTTGCTCACAGCCCCTGTTGGTTCTTTCATTCTTCCACCATATGTAACCCCAGGCTACATTCTCTTAGTAAGTATTTTAGATTTAATATTACAAGGTCTATCTTTTGTTCCTTTGTTTCTCATTTCCTACTGCAAGCAGTAATCTAAACCCCCCTCCAAATAATTTCACACAAATAATTTCAAATTGTATCTATTTATCAAGCAGAGGCTGTTTTTCACTGTTTCTCTTATACATGCATCAGCCTGCTGATATTACTGGGTTTGTATACCTCTTAAGCCCTCTCAAGGCAGCCCATGTTCCAAAACTGTGGTAGATATCAGTAGTTGGAAACACAGGCACACACCCCAGTATAGTTTTCATAAAGCATGAAACAACTTGGCAAACAGAGTTTTCTTCCTCAATATCGTAAATGTTGTAGCAACTGCATAAAAACAAACAGAATGCAACTGCTAACTTATAGCAGATTGCAAGTTGTTCTGTACCAAATATATAAAGAGTGCAAGCAAGCATGGTTTCTCCACATTTAGGAATAACATTTTCAATATATAAAATATATAAAAAATACTGGGGGAGGTGTTGTTTTTGTTTGTTCGTATGGTATGCATTTTTGTGGTTTTATATTGTAAACCACCTTGTGAACTTTGGATGAAGGGTGATATAGAAATTTAATAGACAAACAAACAAACAAATAAATATTAGGTTGTTTTATAAAGGTAAGGAATGTTTATTTTCTAAAATGTTAATAATAACTTTTTATCATGCTTAGAATAGCTTTATATATTTGTTTTATAACCTCAAAGGAGGACCTAACTGCAAAAAACAATGCATTTTAGCCACCTTTGTTATCCTGCTGTAAATGACTATACATATTCTACCGTATCTCAAAAACCTATGCTTTTGGAGTAAAGTTAAGTGTGCATATATGATGCAGATCAGGAACAGATCTTAATTGACAAATAAATTATAATTCCCTACTTACCCTTAATGATTCCTGGAATGAAGAGGCCTGGTACTGTGCATATTTAGCAATGGTAGTTTGAGATTTACTGCTTTCACAACGCCATATTTTCTTTGTTCCAGTGGGGTCCCAGTTTTCATCCGATGGTTGTAATAGCTGTGTCCTTACTTCTACTAAGTGTTCGTTATTAGCTTCTACCAATGTTTTGGTAGAGAAGAGTCCTAGATCTAGGGAACAAGCATGTACGTAAACTGAGAGCTCTTTTGCATGCACTACTGCTGAATGAACAGCAGAGATAAATGAGTAAGCAAGCTAAAGCTTTAGACAGTACTAGCTATGAGCACATTAATACACGATCAATTCAATAAATATTTCTCAGCTGAATCAAAACCTGTTTAACAGTTTCAGGTTTTCAGAAAACTTTCTTCATCTTCAGCCAAATCTTCATTAAAAGGATGATAGATTTCACAAAGGACAAAGCTACCAAAACCTGTGGCAGATGTCCAGGACCCTACTCAGCAGAATCAGCAGGAGAGCCCCTCAGTGCAGCAGAACTGGCTCACCATATTTTGAAATAAGTGACATAATACACATTACCATCTAAAGGCCAGGGGAGCGGAGCACTGTAAGTCCAGAGTCTAAAATTGTGTATTGCAGTATTGGTTAGAAATCAATAAAAATTACTGAGCAGTTTGAATTTGCAGAATTAGGTAGGCAGTTGAGTTCGTAGAACATACCTTACCAGTTCCAGTTCAGTAACATTTTTACTGTTTTATGTATTGGCCACTATGTTACCATAAACTATATGAAAACAAAAATACAAAGACCAAGTGATCTGTAAGTACTTTAGGAGCACCCCCACTTCTAAACATTTGTATTAAAGAAAAATATCTAAATATAGGGCCATGCACAATTAAATCATACATAAGTAGACCCTTAAAAATCAATGGACAAGTCAACCGATTTCCATGGCCGTACTCTGCATTTGACTTAGCTGAATACAGCCCAAACAAAGTAAATCTTTCTAGCTCAAACTTACCTAATTTAAGAGCTCCAGCAAGGCCACGTATTACAGTAACAGGATTGTTTGGATTTGTACAAAACTGATGTAAAGGTGGGAAGAAAGCATCACGTTTATTTTCCAACTACAAAAGTAAAGAGAAACTTCAGTATTAATGCAAGGAAATAGAATGAAGAGTTGTATCAGTCCCTTGTCATAATGCTTCCTAACAATTACATGCATCATGGCATGCATAGTATTGCTCCTCATTAGAAGTTATTTATGGGTTGTTAAGGATACTTCAAGAAGTATACTTAGATCAGTGCTTTTTTTCTTAAAAAAACGTTTAGGGGTACTCTCATTTTGACTCAATAAAATCACCATTTTATAGTTCAAATTGGGAAAAATAAATACAGTAAATGGACAAAAGTACAAAGATTCACAAAATGGTTAGGAATATGTGTACCCCTGCGTACCCCCAGAAAAAAGCACTGACTATGATGATATGCAGAAAGCAGTAGCAGCTCATCATGCAACTGTTCGGCAATGATTCAAGATGTGTGCTCTCTAGTGCTGTGGTTGTTTTTTCCTAGATGCTATAGAAAAAGTATTTATTGTAGTATTTAGAAAGTTACAAGGGTATGTATGTAGTAAGAATGTTGGCAACTGAAATATTTATCAGACACAGAAACAAAGAGATACATAATCTGAATTCCAGAATATAAAAGGTTAAGCACACAATGGCTGCATTTGGACATCCTGCTATACTATGGTTCGGTGAGACCAAATTGAGTCCGGTTTCATGAGTCCTTATTAGGCTCACATATTATTTTGCTTCTATTTTTGGTTTGTAATGACAAACTGTAGCTGACATTAACTATGGTAAGTGTAAAGCAAGGGTGGAGAACCTGTTCCCTCCAAACATTGTTGGACAAGTTCCATCATCTCTAAATACAAACAGCGCTTGTTGGATCAGCCAACTGGAGTCTAAAAACATCTGGAGGACCACAGGTTCCACAACCCTGGTTTAAAGCAAGCTCACTTTGAACCATGGTTTTTGAAACTGAATGGTTTGAACTAACCATTGTAAATGTAAACCAAAGTTCTGGGTCTGGCTGTGTGGAAGGAAGAGAGGCAGATCTAGGAATGTGCAGATGTGGGAAGAAGCTAGGTTTGTTCACAGCCTGCTAAACCATAGTTACCATCACATACAAACATAGACACTGAAATATTTATTTCATGTTATAAACCTGCATTTCCAGGTGGTTTCCAAAACAGGTATTAAAATAGTGGCCATGAGCCTGATGAGCTCTTTTTGTTCAGCAGAGTTCTGATCCCTTTACAGTATTTGCATTTAATAAGTCATTTTGCTTTATAAAACACTTTGAAAAGCTGTTTGAAATGTAGCACTGGGAGGTGGGTAGAAGGCAATATGCTTTGTGAAAAATGTTTGATGCGTACTAGGCCCTTTGTAAACCTAAAGGGTTTTATGGATTATAGTAAGAGTGTTTCTAGAAAAACATGATCAGCATATAGTCTTTTATTTTAAAAGGCAACAAAATGTTCTTACAACTTTCTAAACGATACTTACATAAATACTAGGTGTAGGTGGATTGAGCTTGTCCTTTGGCAGGGGAGGATATGGAGGTGGTGGTGGTCTTGGAGGAGGACATTTATCCAATAAAATGCTACTGTTAGATAAGCCATTTTTACCCAGATTCCTATGAAGAAACAAAAACAATTATACAAACACTTGATGAATGCAGAAAAATATCAACCTTTAATTACTATACATACAATTTAAGTTCAAAAGTGAACTGATTATCACATGTGAAAAAAACACACACACTATACATATATTTCTCCATTTTAAAGGAACATTTGTTCACTTGGGGCTGTATCCAATGTTAGTTCTACTCAGAGTTGATGAACCCAAGTTAAGTCATGTCCATGAATTTCTTTGGTTTTTACTCTGAATAGAACTAATGTTGGATGAAACTCTTGGAATGTTGGAAGACATCTAATTAGGTTCAGAGAGCATCAACATAAATATATTCATAAGTATCAGTGCACTCAGGGAATTAGGAAATAGAGCAAAGGTAGATGCGTGCATCTATTTGCTGAAAGCAAAGAGCTAACTGGGAGCTTCATTCACCTCCCCATTTCATAGCCCAGAAGGGAGGGATAGAGAAGAACAGTAGGAAAGAAGGTACAGTATATTCTGGCGTACAAGACTACTTTTTAATCCAGGAAAATCTTCTCAAAAGTCAGGGGTCGTCTTATATGCCGGGTGGAAAATCTGTGGTCGAGTATATCTCAAATTCTATATTTTAACTGGAAAAGTTGGGGGTCGTCTTATACGCCCAGTCGTCTTATACGCCGGAATATACGGTAGATAGCAAAGAAAACAACTATGTGACCATCTGTGCAGTAGATCCTTCTGACAAGATACAGGAAAGAACATGCACATCAGTGCATAAGCACACATACACATTCAAAAGGGTCTGCATTCATACAAATATCAGAGTTATGCCATGGCTGGGGGTGGCGGAAAATTTGAAGTCAAAACCCAAATCTTCTCTTAAAAAACAACACACAGCAAAACTGGTATTACAATAAATCTATTAAAACTAAAAAAAGAGTAATTGTAGCCACTAACTATGGTCTGATCCACATGCCGCTTTAAACCATAGTAAAACTAAACTGTGGTTTAAAGGTGAAAATGCAGCTGAAAAGTGCACACCACTGAAATTGTGGGTCCTTTGTTCCATCCCCACTCTTACAGCTGCTGTGCTGCCAGGAGACAAGCAATGGCTTGGTTTAGTGTAATGTCTGAACCTGGTTCATGGTTTGTTTGTTTCCAAATAAACCTTGATTTTGTTCATGGCTTACCACTCATGGTTTCAAACTTCAAAGTAAGCTAAACCACCAATTTGCCACCAGGTGTGTGACACAAGCAGGAGAGGCGGTAGAGTGAAGTGCTGCAAGGAATGAACTCATGAATTTCAGCAGTTCGCTCTGGCTTGATGCACGATCACATTTTAAAGATTGTTTAGTTTGACTATGGTTCAAAGTGATGTGCAAATGAGCCCTACTGTGTTTTGCAGATCTCACGAGATAAGCTTCATTCAGAAGTTTTATAACAGTATAGGAAATGTATAGAATGATAAATATGCTGCAGGGTCTTTTTTGACATCTCTAGAAACATTCTATTTTTATAATATTTGATGTGAGATAGTCAAAAGATTTTATTAAACAGCTGTGACTGCATATAGCAAAGAACAGATGAAAAAGAAGTATTTGGGGAAGGAGTAGTGGCTGGATGAAAACGTGAGCATTACATTATTATTATTTAGTTATACAAGCCAGGATTGAACTTTTAAGCAGATCACGATCAAAACACCCTTCCCGAACCTAGTGCCCTCTAGATATTTTAGAATACAACTCCCACCAGCCCCATCCAGAATGGCCAATGGTCAGGGGTGATGAGAGCTGTAGTCCAACAACATCTGGAGGGCATCAAGCCGGAGAAGAATGGTCAAAATTCAATATGCTGCTTCTCTCCAAAGCAAACCCCAAAGCAGTGGGTCCATTCTATGCTGACTTTATGCTAACAGGAGATCATCCTGAGAACTGTCATCACCACCACCACCACCACCACCTTCCACCTTCCTCTCAAATGAGCCCAGGGCAGCAAACACCCAGTGATAAAACAATAGAAACATTTAAAACAAATCCAATACAGATACAGATTGGGAAAGATCTCAGCTTAAAAGGCAACTGAAAAGAGTACGGTCTTCGGGAGGTGCCAAATATTGAACAGAGATGGTGCCTGTCATAGTAGTCGTGGGTAGTAGTAGTAGTAATAAATCAAGGGGAGGGAGTTCCAAAGGCTAGGTGCCACAACACTGAAGGCCCTATTACGACATGGTGTGGATCTGATAAGATCTTCATCTGAAGAGTGCAGTGGTGAATTTGGCATATAAATGATGAGACAATATTACAGATACCCTGGACCCAAGCTGAATAGCAATTTATACACCAAAAGCACCACCTTGAACTTAGTCCAGTAGTTAATTGTCAGCCAGTGCAATTGTTTCAACAGTGGGGTAACATGCTGGCAATATCCTGCCCCAGCTGCAGCTTCTGGACCAAGCATCAAGAGCAGCCCCACAAAAAGTACATTGGAGTAATCCAGCTCAGAGGTTACCAGTGCATGGATGACAGTGGTCAGGCAACCCTGGTTCATAAACAGTTGTAGCTGTTTTACCAACCAAAGCTGGTAGAAGGCACTAGCCACTGAGGTCACCTGAGCCTCTAGTGATGAAGATGGATCCAGAAGTACCCCAACTACAAACCTGCTTTTTCAAGTGAGTACAACCCCATCCAAAGTAGGCAATTGATCAATTATCCAAAAACAACAATTTCTTTGATTTAAACACTACAATTCAATGTGTTACAAGATTTAATAATATTTATTTAATTCTGGAATCTATTGAAAGAATATATTAATTGTTAGAATATATTAATTTCTGGAGGGTTTCACATGCTAAGTGAACCAAAATAAAAATGAAAAGCTACAGAGAAAAATGGTAATGGTAATTATAATTATTCTTCTATTGGTAAGGTGTTAAGAGAACTCTGTTCAGTGCTTCCTGCATTGTCTGTTAAGAAAAATTAACAAAATAATGTGTTACCAAAAAACAATAACCTCAAAATAATTTGTCTTGCAGAGAAATATCAATGTGTAGAGGTTTGGAGCTTTCAGAGTTAACAAGCTCAACCAGGTCGCCCCGCCCACAAGAGGAAGAGTGTCGCCGGAAGACTCTGTGTAATGTATAATGTGATACTTGTTGTTTCTGTATCTTTCCTTTTCGTTTTTGACCGGAGAAGGGAGAAGGCAAAAATGTCTTGCGTCTCTCCAGGAATGTAATTTATGCCTTGTAAATAAAGCTTCTAGATTAGGAAAAGAAGCTGGACTCTGTCGTCTGTAATTGCTGGCATGCACACACACCGTTGTGCAAGAAGATACTCTGCGGATGGCACAGGAGAAGCAAGTGAGAACGTACAGCAGGTACGTGCGCAGCAGAAACTTGCTGGACTCCATTTGTGTGCTAAGTTGGTTTGAAGACTTTCCAACAATCCAAAAGTCTTCACAATGAAATCAGAAAATAAAGAAGACCAAGATTTAGTGTTCTGAATACATATTTTTTGCCTAAAATATAAAATATATTTTATTCCTGAAGAATCTTTGAGGATTTTCCAATTCACCTGGAGCAAGTAACAATTGCTTCCAAGGGAGAAGACAAGTTGCAGCTACACCAACCATTCTCCTGCTACACCGCTCTATCTTTTCTGTCTTTCCTCTTTCAGGCCATTTAAAGCTATATACCAGACAGCAAGCGATATGGTAGAGCAGTATTATAATAGTTGCATGCACTCTCCCCAACCCTCTCATCTTCTTGATCTTAAGGAGACAGTAGAATTGTGTGCATAACACTATAGTGACATGGGCGGGAAGAGGATGAGCACTTTGGGATGTGTATGTCTGGCTTCTGTTTAATTATTTTTTAAGGCTGAATTTAGCACAGTATTAACCACCTTTCTTCATTCCACTTTGTCAAACAATGTTATTTTTCTACAACTTCTAGAAATAAATCTGAAATCCTTTTAATCTTCTCGGGCCTTACAAGTATACGTAAAGGGGGAAATGGGGAAAACAAATTATATTCAAGGAAGAGTAATAGAGATGCTTAAACAGGTTTAAACTCTATTAAATATAGTGTGAAATCCTATGTTCCGCTCCCACTCGCAAAATGACTGTCCATCCAGCAAAGGCATCACCTAACTTAAAGGAAGGGGAAGGGGGTATATTTTCTCAAATTCTGCTACCCTACTCAGCTCCCTACACTTGTAAAATATCTGTTCTAGAAGGTTGGTGAACCCTCCAGAACAGTGTGGAACATTGTGGGTTAAGTTGCAGGGGGGAGGAGGAATTGAAGAACACCTGTACCCTGCTGGACTTCCAGTATGGAAAGCCTCTGCTGGTTCACAGCTCATTCAGTGAGCAGAATTGCAGCAAAGGTTTCATTAATCAACAATATAAGCTCTGTTGTTAAATATTTACTAATATACTGCTATTAAATTAATAATGGCCAAGTTGTTAATTAGCTGCTGTGGAACCATTTCAAATAGGGAGATAACATTATGGATGATTGCAATTACAGGTGGGTAGCCGTGTTGGTCTGCCATAGTCAAAACAAAATCGAAAATTCTTTCTAGTAGCACCTTAGAGACCAACTGAGTTTGTTCCTGGTATGAGCTTTCGTGTGCATGCACACTTCTTCAGATACCCAAGACTAACATGATTGCAAGACTAACATTCAAATGGATTTTAAAGATTTTGGTAATCACAAGAAACAATAATAAAAGAATAAGGATGGGAAGACTTGGAAAGTAAGGCAATACTGAGCCCAGTAGGGTTGTATCTATGCTATGGTCCAATGTGTAGATTATATATTTGCTTACAATTCTCTTTCCATTTCCAGAAGTCACACCTTATTTTTAAGTAAAACAAAATATAAGATTTAAGTGAGATATTAACTAAGCCTCAGCAATGACTTCTATTAAGTTGCAATTCACAGTCAAGCTTTGCAAAACAAGTTCTTATGTGTCTAGACTAAAACATATATGCTAATAATAAATAAAACCCTTCACTCACATGCTACTGAGGTTATAAATACTAAATATGAAGCTACAAAGCTACTAAATATAAAATGGAACACAGAGATATATACAAATGTTCTACACAGCTTGTCTCATGTGCAGATGGAGTTCCTGGAAAGCAACAGTATCTTTATTTAATGTACTACTGGGGACAGGACAGTAAATGAAAAGGGTGTAACCAGTCGGAAATGAAATTTCATTGTTGCTAACAAATTTGCTCAGCAAATTGGGAGTGTTATACTTTTACTGAGCATGATAAAAGAATGCAAGGATATTTACTGAATATTTAAAATCTAATAAAATATTTTACCAATATTTATACTAGGAATTACCTGGTAAATATTTTATTCAAATATTTAATTTTTCTCATTGATTTTAAACTTGTTGTTTGCTGCCCCGGGCTCCTTAATAATCAATGGAGGGTGAAATAATTCAGAATATATCATAAAATGCCTATAAGTGGTAGGCTCATGCTTCCAACAATATACAGTTCTCATTAATCTCATCTTAATAGAGCAGAGTGTGGAAAAAATGCACAGAGATTTAATGGCAAGCATCATTCAATGGAACATCTTTCAAATAAGAATAGGTTTAAAGGGACAGATTAAAAGGCACAATACAGGTAGCAACGGGTTTCCCAGCAATTAAGACAGATGCTGAAATTTAGTAGCTTTACAACAAATCTACACATAATATACACACAACTATAGAATTCAGTAACATGACATTAGGAGTCTTGTTGCACCTGCTGCTCTATGATCTCTTACATCAGGCATCTCCAACCTTTGGCCCTCCAGATGTTTTGGACTATAATTCCCATCATCCCTGACCACTGGTCCTGTTAACTAGGGATCATGGGAGTTGTAGGCCAACACATCTGGAGGGCTGCAGGCAGTGGCGGAGTAAGGCTCCGCGGTACCCAGGGCGGCAAAGGAAACGCGGGGCGTTTCCGGGAGTGCTGTCGCCGCTTCTGCAGCCCCCTTTTAAGCTCTGTGGCTCAAAAGGAGGCTGTGGAAGCGACGGTCCGATGACTCTGTCATCGGGCCGTGCGCTGCCGCTCCCAGGGTGACGGAGGGAGCGGCAGCGCGTGGGAATGGTGGGAGGGGCTGCCGCTTATCACCCCCACGCGCCGCCGTTCACTCCATTGCCCCGGGAGCAGCAGCACTGCACACACTGTGCGCTGCTGCTCCCGGGGGGACGGAGCGAGTGGCGGCGCATGGGGGTGACAAGTGGCAGCCCCTCCCGCCACTCCCCATGCATGGCCGGTCACCCCGGGAGCAGCAGTGCTGCATGGACGGGGTGCTCCCTCGGCCGTGCGCTGCTGCTCCTTGGGTGACTGAGCAAGCGGCGGCGCGTGGGGGTGACAAGCGCTGGCCCCTCCTGCCACTCCCCACGCTGCCGGTCACCCCAGGAGCAGCAGTGCTGCACGGACGGAGTGCTCCCATGGCCATGAGCTGCTGCTCCCGGGGTGACTGAGCGAGCGGCGGCGCGTGGGGGTGACAAGCGCCGGCCCCTCCTGCCACTCCCCATGCTGCCGGTAACCTCGGGAGCAGCAGCGCTGCACGGACGGGGTGCTCGTTCGGCCGTGCGCTGTTGCTCCTGGGGTGACGGAGGGAGCGGCAGCGCTTGGGAATGGCGGGAGGGGCTGCCGCTTGTCACCCCCACGCGCCGTCGCACGCTCCGTCGCCCTGGGAGCAACAGCGCACGGCCGAGGGAGCACCCCGTCCGTGCAGCGCTGCTGCTCCCAGGGTGACCGGCGTTGCGTGGGGAGTGGCAGGAGGGGCCGCCGCTTGTCACCCCCACCCGCCGTTTGTCACCTCTGTCACCCGGGGTGTGCCGCCCCCACCGCACCCCCCTAGCGACGCCCCTGGCTGCAGGTTGGGGATGCCTGTCTTACATTATCGGTCAGTCCCCAATGCTTTTCTTCCTTCTCCTACCCTACTTTATATTTTCTTGTCCGTTCTAATGTAAACAAAGGATATTGTAGCACTTTAAAAGCTAACAAATTTATTATGGCATAAACTTTCATGAATCAAGCGTCTAGTTTATCAGATGCATTGAACATTATCCTTAGTTGGCAGGAAAAAACACATGGGTGAAAATTTTTAACCTCTCTCTACATCCATTAGTATTTATACCTGTCACTCGAGGATAACATTCCTTGAATATGATTAAATAAATGCTAATCCAAGAAAGCTTATGTCATAATAAATGTTAGCCTTTAATCCAACTTCAGGGCTCTGGACCCCCTCATTTCTAAGGTCCAACTGTGCTTCTGTAGTAATCTTCCCTCTGGTGTTACCTCAGATGGAAGGGAGAATGTAAAAAAGAGTAGGGGGGAGAGCATATTACATACATAAACACTAGGAATTTTGGGGTGGGTGGGTTGCGTATCTGTTAAAAGTCACAGAAAGTCAACACTTTCCCCCTGCATCTTATAGTTGCAATTATTAAGGGACAGAGTAAAAGAAGACCACATTGCACATGAAAGTTCTGAAGCACTGTGACTTCTACTGGGCAGGATCGAAAGAGCTAGTTTAGGGTTGACCAGGAACTTATATTTACCCAAGGGAATTTCCAATTTTCCTTTGAATTGAGGCCA